>NC_072419.2:67775000-69245000 GCF_028858775.2 Pan troglodytes | reverse complement strand
CCCAAGACCCTGGAGACACAGGCCAGGTAGACACCTGTGTGTGTGTGTGTGTATATATATATATGTGTGTGTGTATATATATATATGTGTGTGTGTATATATGTACATATATATATACACACACACATACATATAAAAGAGCCGGACATTGTGTGTGTGTGTGTGTGTGTGTGTATATATAGTATATATGTGTGTGTGTATATATAGTGAGTATATATATAGTGTGTGTGTATATATATTGTGTGTATATATATCGTGTGGATATATATTGTGTGGATATATAGATTGTGCATATATATAGTGTATATATATTGTGGACATATATAGTGTGTATATATATTGTGGACATATATAGTGTATATATATTTTGGACATATATAGTGTGTATATATAATGTGGATATATATATAGTGTGTATATATATTGTGGAGATATATATAGTTCATATATATAGTGGATATATATAGTATATATATAGTGGATATATACACACACACACACACACAATAGCTGGGCATTGTAGTGCATGCTTGTAGTCCCAGTTACTCGGGAGGCTGAGGTAGAAGGATAACCTGAGCCCAGGGAGATTGAGGCTGCAGTGAGCCGTGATCAGTCGCTCCATTGCCCTCCAGCCTAGGCGACAGAGACCCTGTCTCCAAAAAAAAAAAAAAAAAAATTGGCTGCAGCTCCAATTTGAGAAGCAAATTCTTGTGAGAGAAGGGTTTTTAAAGAAGAAACCCCATTCTCTCCACCTGAACTTAGGGTGGCCATCATCTCACTTGGCAATTCCTGCCTGGTCAGTAATCACATGAAACTGAATGAGAGTAGACAGGGTGTCTGGAAAAAGTGAATGCTAAAGCAGTACCTGTCACTGCCACTAGGATCCTGACTGAACCGGAATGGCCTCGGGGAGCAGCCTTTCAGCCTCCAGCAGTGGAAGGCGCTGCTGTGTCAGCGGTTCCCAGACTGGCTGGACCCAGGACTGCTTTACACTCCTAAAAAGCAGGGAAGACCCCAAAGAGCTTTTGTTATATCTATTGATAGTCACCATGTTTGACATTTAAAAATGAGTCATTTAAATGCTGAAGTGCCTTCTATTTAAAATTGGAAACCAGCCGGGCACGGTGGCTCATGCCTGTAATCCTAGCACTTTGGGAGGCCAAGGTGGGCGGATCACCTGAGGTCAGGAGTTCAAGACCAGCATGGCCAACATGGTGAAACCCTTTCTCTACTAAAGACACACAAAAAATAACTCGGCACGGTGGCACACGCCTGTAATCCCAGCTACTCGGGAGGCTGAGGCAGGAGAATCCCTTGAACCCAGGAGGCGGAGGTTGCAGTGAGCTGAGATCGCGCCACTCCACTCCAGCCTAGGTGAGAGGGAGACTCCATCTCAAATAAATAAAGTAAAATTGTAAACCATTATATATTAACATAAGTAAACCATTTAGTGGAACCTGTTTTCAATGACGAAAACAATGAGAAAGATGGTTTTGTTTTCACAAATCTCTTTGGCTTAACTGACAGCTTCTGGATTCGCACATCTCCTTCCGAATTCAAACTTAGTGTCTCCGTTCAGCTTCTGAAAAGCTCTAGCATATACTCAGAGTGGCTGTGGAAACAGCATGGAATGTTGGTGTTGCGCACACTGCTTTGATCTGGGGGCTTCCCAAAAGGACCCCTGGACCACCCTTTGAGAACCACTTCTCTAAGAGTTGTCAAATAGTTGGCTCTAAAAACTTGGGGAAATTGATTACTTTTAGGAAGATAAGCTGTGTCTTTGAACAATTTTTAGTGGCTCAACCATGTGCTTGCCCCTTGGGGCAAGTGTGGAATCAATCTGATTCGCTGTCACCGGTAAAGCTGTTCCAGTACGCACCTCTCCCTCAAAGTGCCCTACACAGCCCCTTGCTGAATCCTTTGCAGCAGTGAAAATCGGGGGTTGGGGGGAGGCAAGAGTAGGCTGTGCTTGGGGCCATGGAATTATGCAGGTCTCTAAGGGTGTGGACCGAGGAGAACATAAAGGAACAGTGATTTAAACCCGTAATAAACAGATGCCCTTGAGGAGAAGCAGCCCCCACAGTACCCTGCTGGGATGGCCTCCCGCAGCGCACCCCACTCACATGGTACCGGGGGAGCTCACACTGCCACACTTGCGGCATGAGGTGGATTTCTTCATGGGGATAAGAACCTGTGCATTGTGGTCCTCACCAGGGCCCAAGTGGTAATCTTTTATTAAGAGCAACAGGAATCCTGGTATGTAGAATTGGGACCGTATCTTAAGTGTTTGAAACCATACTTTCTTTTTTACTGAGACAAGAGGAGTCCATCAAAGGTAGTAGTTTAGGAGACTTTATGTCCAGCCATTAAATAGAGAACAATAAACCTCACTTCTCCTTCACCTCGATAAATGATTTTATGTGACTGTTTCTGGTTCCTGGCATTCATTTGGAGAGTTGAAATTTCCCACCTGAGTTGCCCACCAAGGTCACCAGCCTGTGTTTTGCACTAGGAAGTAGATAGAGGGAAATGGCAGGATTGTTGCAAGCTCACATGGGGAGCTTGGCGGCCCGGCTGTAGCCGGGGGCTGGCCAAAGCATTAGTCCTCAGCAGGTTTTTCAGTAACAAGTTTTGCTTTTTGTCTCCGCGTATCTATAAAAACACAAATACCCAAGAAATGTAAAACAACAATAGGTTGTTTCTGGATTTTTCTCTACATTTTCCTTGTGAGAAACATACTGTGTTGTGGCACCCTTGCTGCTTTTTTTTTTTCTTCTTTGAGAGGGAGTTTTGCTCTTGTTGCCCAGGCTGGAGTACAGTGGCACGATCTCACCTCACTGCAACCTCCGCTTCCCGGGTTTAAGTGATTCTCCTGCCTCAGCCTCCCAAGTAGCTGGGATTACAGGCACCTGCCACCAAGCCCTGCTAATTTTTGTGTTTTTAGTAGAGATGGGGATTTCACCATGTTGGCCAGGCTGGTCTCAAACTCCTGACCTCAGGTGATCCACCTGCCTCAGCCTCCCGAAGTGCAGGCATGAGCCACCGCACCCGGCCCAGAATAATTTTTGTAATGACAGTATTACTTGGTAAGCAGCAAAACTTTGAATTTGCCGTCTGAAGGATTTAAATGTAATCTATGCAATTGAGTCAGATTCTGCATAGATACTAAAGTAAATGAAAGTTGGGCTTCTTCAGTTCCTTGTGGGCCCAAATCTCTTTCCTGTTTGGTGAGTGCAGCACAGTGTTTCCTGCCGCAAGCTGGTGGAGCTTTGAGTGGGCCATCATGGTACATGAACGGCTGCTGCTGGTGGCTGGAGAACACGTCGCATTTGGGGATGTCATCTGAAGTTTCTAGGCATATTCTCCTAGTGACTGTCCCATTAATGAAAACTGAGCTATCAAGAGTCTTTCATTGGGTAATCTTTCCTTCATTTGTGGTAGTTTAAAGATCTTTTACCTAGTGTCTTCTCAGTTGCTCCTCATCTGCATAATAAACAGATTGATGAGCCAGGAGACCCTTAATAGGCAAAATATAAATAAATGTAAACTTTGGCCTACCCTGTCAGAATTAGCGAAAATAATGAAGTTTAGAATAGTGAGGTTTTATTGTAGCATTATAATTTCTGACTGGCGGGTTAAAATTGTTTTGAATATTGTTTCAGGGGAATGTGAGGTTTGAAGAAACAGAATGTTTGCCACTAGGTGAGGTAAAGTATGCATTTTTGTTTTAACTTTTTGCTTAGAAGTCAGAGCTCTTTTCCTGGAGGTGCGATGTTATGAAAATAGAAACTTAATTATGGTTGTATGTCATATTTTAAAGTGTCTTGGAGATTAATTACTCAGAAACTAGTCTCAAGTTTTTGGAACTGAAAATCTTTAGGTGGGAGCTGGGCACTGTGGCTCACACCTGTGGTGTCCCAGCTACTCAGGTTGAGGCAGAAGGATCGTTTGAACCTATGAGGTAGAGGCTGCAGTGAGCCCTGATCATGCAGCTGCACCACAACCTGGAAGTGGGCACGCTTGAGTTAATGACTTCAAGCAGATTTTAGAGTAGTAAAAGTTGAGCATACAGATTTGCAGTGGTTGCAAACCCATGCATTGTAATAGTTGCAGTTAGGCTTTTTAAAGTAACAGAGCTGACCTTTTGGGAAGATATTTTTATTTGGTTTTTAAGAAATTTCACTTTTGGCTGCTTACTGTTTTGGTGAGTTGGGGAATCTGAGGGAAGATTAACAGGTAGTTACAGAACACTTGTGGAAGGAAATGTTTAAAGTCTCTTCTGATGTCTGAAGCGTAGGTATGTATTACTGCTTTGCACATATCCAGTGTACTCCTAAACTGGTAGAAATGGCATGTTGTCTGATGTCTGAAGCATAGGTATGTGTTACTGCTTTGCACATATCCAGTGTACTCCTAAACTGGTAGAAATGGCATGTTGCCACAGTTCTTTGTGTTTCATGGACTCCTGAGGGGGAAGTCCTTGAAGCCCTTCCTGGGGCTAAGAGGTAAAGATGACTTCTGCATAATAATAGTCTAATAGTACAGGCCTTTTCTGGTGAGTTTGACATTTGCATTGGTGGCACAGGGCAGATTGGAGCCCTCTTCAGCACCGTGCATGGGCACCGAATGTTTAGAATATGCCAGTTTTCCCAAATAATATCCCTGATGATGCAGTAAATATTAATTTTTTCATTCGGAACCCGCAAACATACATCTTTTTTACTTTCGCTGTGATTAAATGTCAAGTTATATATAAAGCTTCTGCTGCATCCCCACGTGGGTACTGTCCACGCACAGCCCTAGGGGATTGAGCTGGGAGCCGAGTGGTCTCGGAAACGCTGTCTGTCCCTGACAGAACAACAGACGGAGGACAGTTTTCAAGACTCAGCATGTGGCAGGCGTTTTGTCCAAAACGAGTGATGTCTCAAAGAAAAAACGAACAGTATTTGTTGCTAAGGATAAAATTTGAGCTTTGGGGTGAAAATTGGAATTTTAGAAAACTTGTATCTGCCATTGTAAACCTGATGGCTTTCTAGTAATTAAAGTCTTCTTGGAGATTGGACCCGACATTATCGGCCAGGTGAGGTGACTCACACTTGTAATCCCAGCACTTTGGAAGGCGGAGGTGGGTAGATCACTTGATCCCAGGAGTTTGAGACCAGCTTGGGCAACATAGTAAGACCCTGTCTCTACAAAAAAAATGCAAAAATTACCTGGGCATGGTGGCATGCACCTGTAGTCCCAGCTACTGGGGAGGGTGAGGTGGGAAGACCGCTTTGAGCCTGGCGGTGGTGTGGGTGGGGGAGGTGCTGAGGCTGCAGTGATCCTTGATTGCACCACTGCACTCCATCCTGGGCAACAGGAAAAAAAATGTTTGTTTTATGCCATCCGATGAGATGTGTGGACATTGAGAATCTCTGTCTGTAACTTGAACCCGTGTCATCCAGGTGAACAGCATGCACATGGGTCCAGAGTGCAAGGACGTGTTCGGAGTGAACACAGCAGTCAGTTTTCATGAAAGAAAGGGAGAAGTTCCTTGACAAAGGCTGCAAATTCTGTTTCAGCTAACTTTTATGAAACTGCTACTTGGCGAGAGTTGGTGTAGTATCAGTGAACATCCAGTTAGGTGAAGATGGTTTCAATACTCCATTCTAAAGACCTATCTGTGTGAGGCAAGATTTTGATGACGTGTTTTAGCTGAAACACTCTATGGGAACAGATTGAGGGCAGAAGTAGACATGAACATGGAGCTGTCTTCGGTTATGCCAGAAATTTGCAAAAATATACAACAGGGCCACTCTTCCTGTTCATTTTTGTTTGTTTTAGAAATAACTTTCATTTAAAGATACTATGAATGTATTAATAGGTTTATTTTTAATACATACTTAGAATTTTGAAAATAGCAATACATTCCACATAAAGAAAAGCTCTTTGGTGTTCTCAACTTGTAAGAGTAAAAGTAAAAGTGTCTTGAGACAAAAGGTTTGAGAGCCGCCATTCAAGCATTTGGAAGTCAGTGTGTGTCCTGTGCTTGAATCGCTGCTCATCAGCTGCTTCTAGTCAATAGAAAATGAAGCAGTTTTCAGCTGGGGAAAAAAATGTGCTTAGAAATGTAGAAATATTAAATTTGGTACATTCTGTTTTAACCTGTAGTTTGTTCACTTCCCAGCTTCAAGGATACCCACATTTTTCTTTCTGGGGAAAAGTTGTTACTGATACAATATGGTTGCAGTTTTATGAGCACATTCCCCCCGTGATGGGCTGTGTAGTGTGTAGAATTACACACTAATTATACACACAAAAAGTTGTGTTAGAACAGGTTTTTTTGCTTGTGCCTTGATATACATATGTTTTTATTTTACAAGCTGACTGAAATGTTATAGTAAATTTTCTGTTGAAGACATTATGAAATCAGTTTTGTAAATATAAAGTGATCTGATCTTTTCTGAAGGTATATCCTTCATTGAATTCTACTTAACAGAAATAACTACATTTTTCTGATTACTCAGAACTCAAATCTAGTAGCGTGTTTATTTCGCAGATTAACATAAATTGAATTTTTAAAAATCAGTTTTCGTTCCCGAGAACTTCTTAATTTCTTTGCTTTTATAAATGTTCAGTGTTGGCTGGGCACGGTGGCTCGTTCATGTACTCCCCAAAACTCTGGAGGCTGAGGCAGGAGGATTGCTTGAGGCCAGCAGTTCAAGACCAGCCTGGATAACATAGCAAAACCCTGTCTCTAAAAGAATTTTTTTCAAAAATTAGCTGGGCATAGTGGCACGCATCTGTAGTCCCAGTTGCTCATGAGGCTAAGCCAGGAGGATCACTTGAGCCCCGGAGTTTGAGACTGTAGTGAGCCATGATTGGGCCACTGCACTCCAGCCTGGGCAACAAAGCAAGATGCCAACTCTTTAAAAAGTAAAGTAAAATAAATTAAATGCTCAGTGTTGCAAAATATAAAAGTTTATTTCCAGTGTTTTCTGAGCAGTCGTTTCTGAATTCTTGAAGTAATTGTTTTGAGGATGATAGTTTTACCACATTGAAGAGATGGTGACTAGGACGATGCCGTTTGGCTTATCAGAGGGAATGCCTGTCTTATTTTTATTTTTTGTAGAGACAGGGTGTCTACATGGTGACACGTTGCCTGGGCTGGTGTTGAACTCCTGGGCTCAAGCAGTCCTCCCAAGCAGCTGGGATCACAGATGCGAAACACTATGCCCAGTTGTCACTGTCCCTTTAAAAGGAGGGGAGTTGGAATGTTTGTCCCTTTGTTCTGAGGTTGCCAGGGAGACCACAGAGGGAAGGCAGTTGGTCTTGAGGCTGAGGAAGAGGTGAGAGCTGGGGCTCAGTTTGGAAGTGTGGGCTTTTTGGGGCAAGGACCTAGCTAGAAACTCGGCACCTGGAACCTTTGAGTGTTGTGATGTGACTGGTTGAGAGAGTATATAAGAGAAGTGTTTCTTAAACACACGTGGTGAACTGTATCGTGTTGATTTTAGTAAGTCACAAACATTAGTATTCTAAAATTTTTCTTGTTTGTAATTAAAATAATTCAGATACAATATTAAGAATTTTCAATTATTACATTCTTATATAATTTCGATGTTCAACCTTTTCACTTTTTGTTCTTGTTCCTCTGTTTTGTGGTGGATTTTATTGAGTGGGGTCCATCTCGGACATAGGCTCCAAATGGAAAAGAAGCTGATGCTTGGCAACTCCTCTCTGGCCCTGGTCTGGCTGGGCCTCTGCCTGCCTCCCTGGGGCAAGCCTGGGACTCCACTCCTTCCTGCGCTGCCCCGGCCCCTTTCTCTTGGGGGTTGGTAGCATCCGCTGTCCTGGGTAGAGGTCCTTAAGGACACTGCTTGCGTGCTGGTTTTCAACCCCAAGCTGTCTTTGTGGGTCACACAGTATCACTCAAATAATAGGTTACTTGAGAAGTTCGGTACTCCCTTTTAATTGTTGTCGATACGTAGTTTACTTAAGATATGTAAAATATTTTCTTATTTTCTTTTAGGAGCTTACTCCACGGGAACAGCCTCTAGATAATCTGAGTTGTTGAAAATACGAAGCCTGTTACTCGTGAACAGTGGCTGACAACAGTGGTGTTGTGAGCCTGGCTGTCTGCTTGGACCCAGAGGTTTCGTCTGCCAGGGTTTTTGGTTGTATTTAGGATTTCAGGGAAAAGTGTCCAAGCTTTCAGTGTTGGAGCAGGTAAGGTATCAACACTGTTAGTAGCAACAAAATTTTAACTTAGTAAGTCTGTATTTGCTATTTATAAAGTGGCATTTGTAAAGAAACTGATAGTAGAATGTAGTATTCGTATTCATTTGAAATACATTCAGCCATTTGTATCAGCAGTCTCTATAGCAGCAGATTCTGCATCTGTGGATTCAACCAGCTGCAGATTGGAAATATTTGGGGGACAAACAATAAATAATAATCTGACAATAAAAAATAATAAAAATGTTATAAAACAGTGTAGTACAGCAACTGTTTCTATGGTGTAATCTAGAGATGATCTAAATATTTGAGAGGTTTTGCATAGGTCATGTGCAAATAGCCTGTTCTCTCTTTAATGAGAACCCAGTTTTATAAACTAGAGCTCTTCCCGTAGAAAGCTACCAGCATGGATGCAGCAGCCCTTTTCAGCTGGGTTGGAGCTTCATAGGCCCCCAGAGGCAGAGGCGACTGCAACTTTGTGCCCTTCTGGGCAAAGGCTAGTGCGAGCCCCTCAGACTACATCTTTACTAGAAACTCCAAGTGTTGCATGAAAACAAGAGCTTGACCCTCTTTTGAGATGACAGTCATATTTCTTGCAAGTATTTTGGCTTGCACAAGCAGAAAACTTTTTCTAAATGTAAAATTTCCAATGAGAACGAGTAAACCATTTTAACTGATGTGGTTTAATAATTGCTCTACCATATATATTTGTAAGCAGCATTCTCTGCTTTGCCCTTAATCTTTGAGGTCAGCATTGCCTCCTGGATCAGAGCGGTTCCTTGTGACTTGCCTGGGGTCACCTGGCTGGTGAAGGAAGCCCCCCTTTCTGTTTACCACCGTCTCTAGTGCCCCCCTCACACAGCAGCCTCCAGAGTTTGCACCCTGACTTGGAGTTGCTGCTGGTGCCCTGATTGAGTTGAGCTGTGTCCTTTAACAATGGGGTCACTTCAGGTGAGCATAGAAGTGATGTGTCCCTTATCTCCAAGGCTTCCGTGGAGTGCCCTGGGGGGTGTGGGTCATGTTTACAGAGTGTGGAGGCCACGGCCAGGCAGCATCTTTAGCTGGACAGGAAAATGAGAAGTGACAGCATTTAGGGGGAAGCAAAAAGAACAACACAGGTTACAGGTTGCAAGTAATTTTCCATTTTGTATTTTTGTTCTTTTTTTTTTTTTTGAGACTGAGTCTTGCTCGCCCAGGCTGGAGTGCAGTGGTGCGATCTCAGCTTACTGCAACCTCCACCTCCTGGATTCAAGCAATTCTCCTGCCTCAGCCTCCCAAGTATCTGGGATTACAGGCGCCTGCCACCATGCCCAGCTAATTTTTGTATTTTTAATAGAGATGGGGTTTCACCATGTTGGCCAGGCTGGTCTCGAACTCCTAACCTCAAGTGGTCTGCCTGCCTCGGCCTCCCGAAGTGCTGGGATTATGGGCTTGAGCCACCAGGCCCGGCCCCATTTTGTATATTTTTTAAGGCTTTCATTTTATGCCAGTCCTTCCCCCAGGATGGAACATGGCATAAAATCAGAGTCATCATTAGCATTGAAATGTAATTAAAGCTTGGACGGCTTGGAAAAGAATTGTCAAAGTATCTACTGTCTTTTTCAGATTTTTGTCATTTCAACAAGAGTAAAAGTTTCATAAATAAGATTCTTTAGTAATGTATTAGAATGAAAGTGAAAAATAATACAGAAAAAAAATATATACTGGCCTGGCACGGTGGCTAACTCCAGCCTGGGGACAGAGCAAGACTCCGTCTCAAAAAAAAAAAAAGAAATATACCTTAAAGTGATCGCCTTGACCATGTTTTCTAAGTGTCCCAGTTGTCTGTTGCTGCTAACAATATCTCCAAAGCTCGGTAGACTAAAACAAGGTTTATTTCATACCACACAATCTGTTGAGTCAGGAGTTAGGCAGTTCTCTCACTTTGTGCCCATGAGGGTCATTCACTTGGCAGCAGGGCTGGTATGGAGGGTCCCAGATAGTGATAGCATCCTTCCTGGCCCCAGCCCCTGGTTGGGGAGCTGAAAGTCGGGACTCAGCTTCTTCATATCCTCTTTTCAGCATGGTGGTGGCCAGCCCATACTTGCAAAAGTCCAGAACAGACTTGGGTCCCTTTGCAGGCCACGCCCAAACTGGCACAGCGTCTTGTTCACTGTGCTTGTGGTCAGAGCAGCCCATCTGCCTGCGGAGGTGCTGGGGAGCTCGTGCCACCTCCGAGCTGCTCGCGTCCTTGCTCACGTCCTTACTCACATCCTTACCCTGCTGTACTGTCCAGTATTTCCTATTTGTCCCTACTGCCTGGCTTGTGAAGCCTTGTCCTAAGCAGTTAAATGATGAAATTGTACATTTGATTTGTTAGCTGTAGTTTTGTCTAAACATTAGTTGTTTAACTATATTAAAATTATCTTTACAAATCATCTTGAATCATCTCACATAGCACACATTAGGAAACACTGGTCAGAAGGACTTGCTTTATGTAGAGCTCCACTGTTTGTAGGGAGGTGGCCCCTGCTGCGCGTGTTTGGCGGCAATGTCACCTTTTGTTCTGTGGTCAGTTGGTCACTATGTGCTTATGCTTTACCGCTAGGTATGGACGACAAAGGTGACCCGAGCAATGAGGAGGCACCTAAGGCCATCAAACCCACCAGCAAAGAGTTCAGGAAAACATGGGGTTTTCGAAGGACCACTATCGCCAAGCGAGAGGGCGCAGGGGATGCGGAGGCTGACCCACTGGAGCCGCCACCCCCACAGCAGCAGCTGGGCCTGTCCCTGCGGCGCAGTGGGAGGCAGCCCAAGCGCACTGAGCGCGTGGAGCAGTTCCTGACCATTGCGCGGCGCCGCGGCAGGAGGAGCATGCCTGTCTCCCTGGAGGATTCTGGTGAGCCCACGTCCTGCCCCGCCACAGACGCCGAGACAGCCTCCGAGGGCAGCGTGGAAAGCGCTTCTGAGACGAGAAGCGGCCCCCAGTCTGCTTCCACAGCTGTGAAGGAACGACCAGCCTCTTCTGAAAAGGTGAAAGGAGGGGATGACCACGATGACACCTCCGATAGTGACAGCGATGGCCTGACCTTGAAAGAGCTTCAGAATCGCCTTCGCAGGAAGCGGGAACAGGAGCCCACTGAGAGGCCCCTGAAAGGGATCCAGAGTCGCCTGCGGAAGAAGCGCCGGGAGGAGGGTCCCGCCGAGACTGTGGGCTCCGAGGCCAGTGACACTGTGGAGGGCGTCCTGCCCAGTAAGCAGGAGCCCGAGAACGATCAGGGGGTTGTGTCCCAGGCTGGGAAAGATGACAGAGAGAATAAGTTGGAGGGAAAGGCGGCTCAGGACATCAAAGATGAGGAGCCTGGAGACTTGGGCCGACCGAAGCCTGAATGTGAGGGTTACGACCCCAACGCCCTGTATTGCATTTGCCGCCAGCCTCACAACAACAGGTGGGTCATGTGTGGGCACCCACAGAAATCCCAGGGTTGCAAACAGAATTTTCCATTTGTTTTCATTTTAAAGGGTTACAAAGCTGGGCTAGATGAGCGATTTGTTGGAAAAGATGAACAAGTTGTCAAAAAAGAAACACGTAAGAGTGGCTAAGGACTTCCTAAAGCCACCTCTCCACTCTGGTAGCCACTGGCCACACATGGCTGTTTCCAGTCAAGTGAGGAGGTGAATAGCGCCCCACCCCAGTCACGTGAGCCACGTGCAGCCAGTGGCTCTGTGTAGACGGCATGGAGGAGAATGTGTCCGTCACTCCGGGGTCTGTCTGAGACTGCTCCTCTAGACTGCCCCTTGGGAGACATAGCAGAGGGGCATGTGCAGACCGCAAGTGGCCTAGTGCAAACATTGGGGCAGCTCAAAAGATCTCTGCTAGGACTGGGTGTCAGATGGTGATAGGCAGCCTGTTGGCTTGGCGCTGGGATAAAGGCATTGTCGCAGTTTTGGGGGGAGACTTGCTGAGGTATCTGTGGTGGAATGCCTTAGAGTTTGCTCCTAAAATGCACTACTCTTAAAAAACGGTGAAGTAAATTTGGTTGAATGTTAAAATCAAAGGAAAGGCATGAGGACGTTCTTAATCTCTACTTTTCTGTATATTTGCATTTTTTCATGACGTTAAAACCAATTGTCTTATTAATGTGTTGAAAAGTGCTTGTCACTCACGTCCCATTGCTAATACCGTTATTTTATAATTTCAGGTTTATGATTTGCTGTGACCGCTGTGAAGAATGGTTTCATGGCGATTGTGTGGGCATTTCTGAGGCTCGAGGGAGGCTTTTGGAAAGGAATGGGGAAGACTATATCTGCCCAAACTGCACCATTCTGCAAGTGCAGGATGAGACTCATTCAGAAACGGCAGATCAGCAGGAAGCTAAGTGGAGACCTGGAGATGCTGATGGCACCGATTGTACAAGTATAGGAACAATAGAGCAGAAGTCTAGCGAAGACCAAGGGATAAAGGGTAGAATTGAGAAAGCTGCAAATCCAAGTGGCAAGAAGAAACTCAAGATCTTCCAGCCTGTAAGTGTTTGTCCGCTGAGACAAGCATTCAGCAGTCGGCCTCACTGGTTTCAGTCTCGCTCTAGATAGAAATTCCTCCCAAGACAGGCGCTGCACCCATGTGGGGCGGTGCCTCTCCCGGGTTCCTGCCTCACTCCACCTGGGTGAGGCCTTTCTATTTTTATTCTTACCCTGTCTACCTCCTCTACTATTAATGACTTAATTGTTGAAATCAGCCCATCTTTGAGGATTTGGGTGTTGCTTACATGCTTTATATGCACTAGCAGAAAGGAATTGTTTCTGAACGATGGGAGTGGCGGTGCTCCTGTGTCACCTGCCGTCTCCAGCTGCCTCGTGGTTCTGGTGCTGGCTCCTCGGGGTGCTTGTGTTGAGAGTGGTTTCTCTGTCTTGCAGCTGTGTTGACACTTAATTCTCTCCCCCTGATGTTTATGACATTTCCCACATGCTGTCAGCTTCTGCTGCTGTCTTGTGTTTGCAGTCTCCATTCCAGTCCCCACAGGGCAGGTGTGACTTGGCGTGTTTTCACTCTGGTCCCTCCAGGGTCCCGGGCCTGTCCCCACCCAGCTGCCTGTCCTCTGGCAGGTATTGGAAATTGCTGTGTCTAGAAGCATCTCTGCCTTCACACTCTTGCACTGCGTTAGCTGCAAGGTGAGGATGTCCGAAGGCTGGGCAGTGCACCTGGGAGCGTGCCCTGGAGGCAGGAGGGGCTGAAGGCTCATTCTGCGCTGCTGTCAGAGGCCACATCTGGGCATTCAGAGATGAATGGAGATGGGAATTCATGAGAAAAGTCATTGGCTTTATGTCTTTATTTTTTAAATATATTGATTCTGTTTTTTGTGCAGTTGAGGCTTCGCTCTGTTGCCCAGGCTGGAGTTCGGTGGCACAGTCCCAGCTCACTGCAGCCTCGATCTCCTGGGCTTGAGTGATCCTCCCACTTTAGCCTCCCAAGTAGCTGGGACTATAAGCACACACCACCACGCCCAACATTTTTTTTTTTAATTGTCATTGTGCTTGACAATACCCTGCACAAACCTAAATTGTATTCTCAATAAAACTTAGATTCTGTGGAGGAAAACTGATTATGTTAAATATTTAATTTGAGAAATAAGGTTTCGCTTAAGTATGTGTGAGGGACATGTTCGTGTGTGTTGAGGCCTGATCATCGAGACAGACTTTGTAAACAGCAGTGGTCAAGCTGTTTGTGGTGCGTGAGTTTCCTCCTGCTGCACGATGAGTTACTGCAGTCCTGGCTTGAAGGAGCTCACATTTATGCCTCCATTTCCATGGGAAGCCTGGGCCTGCTGCTCAGGTCTCACAGGACTGCAGTCTCAGTGCAGCAGGGGCTGTGGTCTCGAGAGGCTTGGCAGGGGATTCCCTTCCAGAAGCCCTCACGCTGTTTTTTACTGTATAAGTGTGTCTGGCCGGGTGCTGTGGCTCACACCTGTCATCCCAGCACTTTGAGAAGTCAAGATGGGAGGATCACTTGAGGCCAAGAGTTCGAGACCAGCCTGGGCAACGTAGTGAGACCCCCCCATCTCTACAAAAAAATAAATAATGAGCTGGGCGTGGTGGTATGTGCCTGTAGTCCCAGCTACTGGGGAGGCTGGGGTGGGAGGATCACTTGAGCCCAGGACATCAAGGCTGCAGTGAGCTATGATTGTGCCACTGCTCTCCGGCCTGGGCAACAGAGTGGGACCCTGTCTCAAACAAAAAAAAAAAAGTATGTTTCATGCAATTTGGGGGGCATACTTACACTGAAAAATTACTCATTGTTTATCTGACATTCCGATTTCATTGGCGTACTGCATTTTACTTGGCAGCCTTGCCCTCAGATCCTAGCCACAGGTAACCCTCTCAAAGCAGGGAAGCTTACTTCAAAACCAGCTATGAAGTCTTCTCTCTTCACGAAAGACCCAGTTCCTTTTTTAAGGGTTTTTACCTGATTTAGCCGGACCCATTTGACTTGCAGTCATCCCAGTTAGATCCTTAATTACATTTGAAGAAGCCCTGCATGTGGGTCCTCTAGCGGAGCCTCATCGTGGATGTGAGGTCCCGTGGGCCCCGCCCACCCTCGAGAGGGGTGCACAGAGCAGAGAGGGCGGCAGTCCAGGGGTCTCCTCACACTCCTGCCCCCTGCAGGGCATGACGGGCAGTGACAGTGTGAATGCCTTACCTGGCTTTTTCATAGCTTGAATCAACAAAATGTTTATTCATATTAAAAGTACTATTAGTATCTCATTTTAAAACTGTGGCCTTGGTACTATAAATGGTGATTTTACAAAACACACACTTAACTGCTTAAAATTGGCAAGTACATTGTTTGAAGTCATCTGTTTTGTTCTGCAGGTGATAGAGGCGCCTGGTGCCTCAAAATGTATTGGCCCTGGGTGCTGTCACGTGGCGCAGCCCGACTCGGTGTACTGCAGTAATGACTGTATCCTCAAACACGCCGCAGCGACAATGAAGTTTCTAAGCTCAGGTAAAGAACAGAAGCCAAAGCCTAAAGAAAAGATGAAGATGAAGCCAGAGAAGCCCAGTCTTCCGAAATGTGGTGCTCAGGTGAGTGGACCAGGACCAGCCGCCCAGGCAGTGGACGCACAGGCGTGAGAGCGTTTGTCGCAGAACTGTTGGTTTGTAGACCGTGTGGGGGTGGCAGGTGTAGGGGGCGCACACGTGGTGTCGCCTTGACCTTTGTCTTCCACCTTCCCACCAGTTTTCCCTTCTCTGCCCGTTAGCTGAGGGGTTAATTAACACAAGTGCAGTAAAGCAAATGCTGACAATGGCAGTGCACGGGGGGCATAAGACTCCAGGACACACCCTGCTGTCTTGTGAGAAGAGTTGGTAACCACCCGGTGGAGTTTGTAGAGCGTAGACTTGCAGGCAGGTAGGAGTGGGAGGCGGGTTCGGGGCAAGGCTGTGGTCTTCATTTAAGACCCGGCTCTCAGAATTGTCTCATGTTTGTACTCCGTGTTATTTGGAAAGAATCAAGGATGTTTAGAAATCGCAAACTCTTGTCTTAGACTTGAAGGCCCTTCTGAGGCTCAGGTGGCGGTGGCTGTGTCACTGCCCCTGTTATGTTTGTGACCAGCAAAGCGTAACTAGCACTGTTCAGGGAGTTTTCTTGATTATTTTCAAATGATTATTTAGCCTTTGAATGACTTTAATGTTTAAGGCTGGTCCTTTTGAACCCTCGGCGTTGGGCACAGCCTCGCGCGCAGGCCTTTCCTCTCATTTGGCTCATTTGGTTCATTGCTGCACTCCTCCTGTCATCTTGGCAGCCTGTCCAGTGGCTGCTGCTCCTGTCATCTTGGCAACTTGGCACCTCATCAGGGTTGCAGGTGACTCTGTGCCAGCCGCCCTTCACGGAGCACAAGTGGTTGAAGTTCTCAGTTTTGCACGGGGACACTGCGGGCCCACCGAATACGCAAGTGTGTTGAACTGCTGCCAAGCAGGCGCAGGATGGGTGCAGGGTCTTCAGATGGCCTCAGGAAGACATTGGGTCCCCGCCTTCATCTCTCAGTGAAATGAAGTGAAGGTATGATTTCTTACCTTTTTAATGATTTGGGGTTTTACTGATTATCCAGGCAGGTATTAAAATCTCTTCTGTGCACAAGAGACCAGCTCCAGAAAAAAAAGAGACCACAGTGAAGAAGGCAGTGGTGGTCCCTGCGCGGAGTGAAGCACTCGGGAAGGAAGCAGCTTGTGAGAGCAGCACGCCGTCGTGGGCGAGCGATCACAATTACAATGCAGTAAAGCCAGAAAAGACTGCTGCTCCCTCGCCGTCACTGTTGTATAAATGTATGTATCACCTAGGGGTTGGCCTCCTGGACCCCTCCCGTTCTTTCTGGATAGCCATCCCCTGGGCCTGTCCAGGACTGGGAGTTGCAGCTGTGTGTTAAGCTGATCACAGACACCGGCTGCACCATCAGCGGGAAGCAGAGCCCATGTCCAGGATGCCTCCTGCTGCTCTGTGTCCATCCCTAGTCTGTCAGGACTTCCTGTCACTGTTTTCCAAAGCTGTAAACCTCACTGGTGAACGTTCACCTTAATGATTGATTCTTTAATCTCTGTTTTCACTGTCAGGCTCTGGTAAGTATTCGTATTCTCTTCATCCCAGTCTGATTGCATAGCCACACTGCCCGGCACGCCACATCCACCCCTGTCTGCACATGAGTTGTTCTGACAACAGCGCTGTATACGCTTCAGTTTTTCCACATTGTCCACGGCCAGCACATGAAAGCATCACTTCTTTTTTATGTTGTGGGAATCTTTGCAAGTTAGTGTTGCATCTGATTTTCAGGTGTACATTTATTTTTGACTGGGCAGATAGGGGATTTTTTTTTTCCATGTCCGATTCACACGCTACACACCCGCATGAACACATTCGAACTTCGAAGGCCACACACTCCTGCTTCATAGGCCCCACGGTAAGTGAGTTCACACCTAGAACACTGTCCTGACCGCAGGACGTGTGCCTTGGACTTGGTATTCTACATGTGACTGGCTTTCTTGCCCTCCTCTCTTGAATGTTTAGACTCTTAAGATCATATCCTGCCCCAAATTTCAAATTAATGAAATGAAGATATTTCAAACAGATCTTTGAAACCTCAGATTCTGTGGTGCAATTTTAATGTTTTCTTGTTTCTCAGTTTTCTGCTATAAAACTATTTTCAATTCAGTCTTTAATGCCTTCTGTCTATAGTGCATTTTGTGCTTTTTTTAAAAAGCACCGAAAGGTTAAATAGTCTCAATTCAAAGATGATCACAGAGTGCCCCACTTTCCCGTCGTCAGACTTTGACCAGATTCCCTAAGGGAAGGCACTCATGCAGGCAAGCAGACCTATGCTAGGTCTGGTGTGCCTTACAAAAAAGACACTTTTTTTTTTTTTTTTTTTTTTTTTTTGAGACAAGAGTGTTGCTCTGTCACCCAGGCTGGAGTGCAGTGGCATGATCTCGGCTCACTGCAAGCTCCACCTCCGGGTTCAAACGATTCTCCTACCTCAGCCTCCCAAGTAGCTGGGATTACAGGCCCGTGCCACCATGCCTGGCTAATTTTTGTATTTTTAGTAGAGACGGGGTTTCACCATGTTGGCCAGGCTGGTCTTGAACTCCTGGCCTCATGTGATCTGCCCAACTCGGCCTTCCCAGAGTGCTGGAATTGCAGATGTGAGCCACAGCGCTTGGCTAAAAATATGCAGTTATTGAGTATGAGTAGCTTCATAAAAGAAGAAAAATATGTCCCTCGTTTTGATCATGTAAACAGCCTAGACCTAAGAATTTGAGCCGCACATAAAATGAATCATGCAATTGCTGCATTATAATGAATCTCGATACCTTACATTGTTTGAGCTGAGAATTTTATGCTAGCAAATGTCTCAAACGTTCATCAGATTCTAGCACCTCTACGATAGAGCAGTTCTACAGAGCTAATGGGCTTAAAGTGTCACCCACCTGTGAATGCAGAGAGAGGGATTTTTAATGCTGTACTAAAATTTAGCTGTACATTGGTTTTAGACACATAACAGTGAAGAAAAGAAAAACTGCGGTTATAGCCTCAGTTCAGATAAGTGGGTGATAATTTCAGTTTGGTTAATTTCCATCTGTGTCAACCAAAATTGAAAAGCTGCCAGAGACTCCACATGTGGAGTTGGAAGAGTCCGTGTACACTGTGGGGAGGGAGCATTGGTGGGAAGATGGGGAAATGAGGGGCTCTCAGCCCTGGGGTATTGCTTCCTGCCTGCCTCCTGCACTGTGAGCGGGGAGAGGTCGACCAGGAGGCTGCTGTTCTGCCCATAGCGGGGTACTCTGACCTCTTCTCCCTCTTACCTTCTTTGCCACACATCAGCTCCTCTGGGAAGCTGATTTGCTCCAGGGACAGGAAGTGGGGGAAATTGCCTGTTAACCTTCCCAACACATCACCTCAAGTTAAAATTGGTGGATTTCCAGAATTTATGTAGGATGTGAATGGGGACGACACACTTTTGAGCTAGTAGCTTCTGCTCGTTTTGTTATCCGGTAAATGTTGTCTTCCCAAAAGGTGATTGATTGGAGCAGAGTTAGAGGCATTGGTGAGAGCAGCTACCATGTCTCTGCCTCTCCCCTAAACACCTCTGCACTTTTGTAGGCTCAACAAGTACTGGGGAGCCTGCCACCACTGTATGCCTTTGAGGCCCCTGCCCTGCCTCCCTGGCTGGCCACGGAGCTCGCCCTCCCTGGTAGGGGGTGAGTTTGGAAGTGAGAGGCTGGTGTGGGTCTGTCCCATGAGCTGACTCACACTTGCCTCACCACACATACCATCAGAAGACCCACGTGGTGGAGCTACCGCTGCTGCTCCCCACAGTGCACCTAGGCACCCTCCTGTCCTTCCCATGGCACTCGGTTGACCTGGGGGTTCCTGTCCAACAGGTGAGGCCTGGTGTGCACAGACACTCTGCCATTGCTAGAAGGAGGCTGTGCCCCCTGCTAAGATATCAGTAGGTCCTTCACAGCCTCACCTTGTTCCTCCCATTTGTTTTTAAAAATTGTTTCTTATATATACAGTTTATGTAGCTTACGTAAACATTTGGTGCACATAACTTCTCTCAAAGATCATGATGTTTCTTTTGTGGTTTTATAAATTCTTAATTCCATTTTTTTCTCTTTATTTCCACTGTTCACCTCCCATTATTGTCGAGGCATGAAGTCAGTTGGAAATGTTTTTCTGAGATGTACCTGACTGACTAGAATTTTGAGATGGAATTCTCAAAATTTTGAGATGGTATTTGATAGGTGCAATTTCTAGTATTTTGTCTCCCTAAATGGCTCATTAAGTGACTTAAACACTGAGGATCTGAACAGATTTTGACTGCAAAGCAGATTCTACAGTTCGTTTCATCTAACCGTTGGAATTAAAATGGAAAACGTTGCCAGTTTGTAAACCCAAATCCAGATGCTGTGTTAAGCATGGTGCCCAGGTGGAAGCACTGCCTCTTGTTCCCACGTGCTGCCACAGAGATGGCCCTGGTGGAGTGAAATGGACGGAGAACACCGTTCACAAGGATAACTCATGGTGTGGGCTCCAGAAGCACATTTCACTGAAATCCTAAGAGGACCCAGTCTCAGTTTTCATTAATAAAAAATACATGGGGGGATTCTAGAACCTAAGAGTGTTTTGCAGGAATTTAAAGCCGGGAGAGGAGGGTGGCTTGTTTCACTGGTCGCGTGAGCTCTTTTTTATCTGTCTCCTCCAGAGTTGTCAGCGGCAATAAAACGAGACTGGGAGTCATCAGACTCTACGTGTCCACCAATCTCTTCCTCCCAATTAGAAAAATCAGAATTTGTTCTGAGAAAGAATATAGCTTGATAGTTGTTTTTTTACGTTATCCATATAACTGGAAGTTTCTTGGCTGTCAGTAATGACATTCTTTTGTTATTTTTAAGTGTTTTACTTTTTATAAACTTAAAAAGCAGCCTGCCATTGAGAAAATTACATCAGGGAAAGGTTTCACACCTCCGTAACCGTGACCCTGCACGGTGAAGTCCCACATCAGCACCGTCCCGTGGTGCCCCTGTCCATCCCTCAGGTGCCCCTTTGTGCTTATGCTTCAGCCACCTTGGGCAGGTGGGGTGCAGGGATGGAAGTTTCCAGCAGGATCGGTCCCCCTGAATTTACCACCTCTTCAGTGACCTTCATAGGACCTTTCGGAGCTGTGGATCTACTCATAGTCTAAAGATGAATACTCGGGAAAGCCTCCTCGGCATTCTCGGTGTCACAGAGTGCAGAGGTCAGCTCTGAAGACGCCTGCTACAGTTCCTCCAATGTGGTACACAAGTTTCAGGTAGATTTGTATAAAGTTGTAAAATAATACTAGGGTTTTTTTTTTTTTTTTTCTGTTAACACATCAACATACACATAGTTATATTCTTAGCTTCTAAAAGTTAGAGAAGTAACTTAGAATATTCACAAGAATTTTTGCTACTTATTTAAATGAAGGTTGCGGCAACTTTCATTTGCCGCAAACCTGGAAGAGTTCGGCAAGAAGAGCGTAAGGTAACTGGCTTTATCCTCAACTGACCTGCTTGGTGCTGTCAGCTAGGGGCTTTATACTGAGTATGGCCCTTTAGGACTGGAGGGATTACAGGGGAGGGTTGTGGACTAATTTAACATGCCCCTAACATCTTGGTTTAAGTAGTAAACAACTTAGATAAAGGTTAAATTACTGGTGTGGGAGATCTTGAGAAGAGCAGCAGCTCTGTTCCCAAATGGGCTTGGCAGCCAGGCACACACCATGTGCAGCTGGGCACAACTGAAATTGCAGTTGAGTGGAACGTCCATCTGTCCACGTGGCCCTCATCACACGAGTTTCTTAGGGAGAATTACACACCTCTCCATTAAGTTGGAAGGCACTCAAGTAGCGGGTATTAGTAAGAAAACTAACCAAGGAAAGCCTTGAGTATTCCAAAACACGGCAGTCTAGCTGTGGACCCTGCAAGGGCGTCCTGGCTGTAGTGATGGTCTCCTCTGAGGAGCGTCTGCGATGTAGTCTGCCTGCTGTATTTGGGAAGTAACTGTTTCCCCGCAACATGAAAGCAAACTAGTAACTACTTATAAAAGGCGAATTCATGTGAACACATTGTAGCATGTTGAGAGGAGCAAAAGCAGAACATTTTCTCTTGCCGCTGTCACCTTGATTGTTCCCACTAGGGGCAATCTTGGAGTGAAGAAACAGGTAAAGCGGGAAACTGCATTGTTGTACACACGCCTCACTGAGGGCTGCAAATAGGCCTGACGTCACAGTGAACAGAATTTACTTCCACAGTTCCTTCACTGACTGTTGAGTCTATTTTCAGGTGCATAGCATAGAAACAGCCCTTAGAGCTGTAGCGGATGGTGATAGGCAGGATTCAGGACACCGTGGGAGACCAGTGGAGGTCTGAGTGCCCCAGCTTCCCTAAACCAGCCAGCAGTACCGCGACAGGGCGGGCCACTTCATTGTCAACACCTACGTGAGGGCGTGTGGTGTTTATTTTAGTGATTTTTATAACCAGTTCCTTTCCCTGTGGGGAGCCATCCAGCACATAAGGTTGCTACATGGGGGCCTCTGGACAGTCCAGAACCGAGCCGACTTGGTCTCTTGCCCCATATTTTAATCCCTGTCCTGCTAAAACTTCCACTGGGGCAATTGGATGGGTTCTGCAGAGAGGAGCGGAGTAGCACCATCCTCCGGTGGGGGCCTGATTTTCTCCTCCCCGTCTCTGCTCAGGCCCTGGTGCCACCCAGTGGCCAGAGGCGCTGTAGCACCCAAGCCAGCCAGCCTTCTGCTTTGGGGGAAATTGGCCAATTAGAGTGTGCTGCTGATCCCTGTGCACGACGACGACCTGCTTCATTCTGCAGTTGGCTGAAACCCAGACCCGGCAGCAACAGTTTCATCTGGGCCAGTGGCCTGGGCAGGCCCCCAGAATGTGGGAGCTAAAGGAGACAGCACTGCGACCAAGGGGCAGAGAGGTGTGGGGAGGGGCAGGGGACCCCTGGCTCTCAAGCATCAGTGCTGTGTGGTGTGACCAGGTCACCACTACTGCTGCCCCCAGGGGGCCCAGCAGCGTGTAGGGGAGGCTCGTACCCTGACAGAGCCCTGTGTTTCTGCAGTGGGGTTTTTTCCTGGGTTGCCTGGAGTTGCTGCTTGCCCTTCTCTGAAGTTATACACAACGTAATAGTTCAAAGTGAATTTGGATGAACTTGCAAATTGAATTTTAGCTCCACTAAAAAGTTTCTGTCCCCATTTCAGCAGCAGCTGACCCAAGTTGAGCACCAGCCATGCTGTCCCACCTGGAGTGGAATGGGTGTGTGCTCGGGTCCCTGGAACAGTTGCTGGATAGAACATGTCCGTTCAGAACAGGAATGGGGCTTTCTGCGTGTTGTAGGACACTGCTCCCAGAGGCCCGGCTTGGAACATTCTGCCGTTCACTCACCTGACTGCCCATTTCCATGCTCTTTAAAGCACAGATGTGGGATGACAAAGGTTGCCTTTAGAAAGGGAGCAGTTAATTTTCTAAAATAGCAATGGTTAAGGAAAGCTATTTCCTGATTTTAAAATAAATTACATTAATCTGCTGCCCCCACTCTTGGGTAATGGGTGGTTTTAATCCCATGTACTGGGAGTGCCCTAAAATTCATCTCTCAACTCGGGTTTTCCCTAAGTGAGGGAGACAATAGTGTAGTTACACGAGCAGAAATCTGAGTGTGGCCATGGACGCCTCATTCCAACACTTATGATCTGGAGAAATGGAGTTGATGGTTTTGAAGTTAGCATGTAACCCTAACTTGCAACAAGGTGAGCGTTAAACATCATTAAAGATACCGTTCAGGTCACAGCACACAGGTGTTCTGTGTGTCACAGCCAAGGCATTTTGCCGAGGTTTCTGGAAATGCTTTCAGCCAGCTTTTTTAGAGTTCTTTAAACGTGATATTAAAACACTCCAAGGTTTCTAGTGCAGTCACTGAATTGGTTTGAGGTTTCAGTTTGAATCATGGTTGGCTTCCCGGCAGGTGTCTGTCTGCCGCCTCTGGAGACCAGGGCTTGGTTCCTGGTGCCTGCCTGGTGTCAGTCTCCTGCCGGTGTGCCTCCAGCGCCCTAGGCCTGCTGTGCCTTTTCATTCCATCCCCACCCCACCCCCTCGCTGCTTCCCCCAAGAAAAAGGGCCTCCACTGATTTTTATTTAACCTGACTGACCTATTGCAACCCTGCAGGCAAGATGCTGCAGACCTGTGAGCTAAGTCTAATGAGTTAAACTGAGTTGTTAAAAACAGATTTTCAAACACTAAGGTAGTGACTCCTGGGGTGTATAGACCTGATCTGATGACATAGTACATGTGGAATTAAAAGCAAAGTTTCCTGGACAGATAAAAACTAGCTGTCACCTTTGTTCCTGTCGTGTTAGACGTTGCCATTTTTTATAGTGCGCTTTTAAGATCCAGCTCCAACAGGAATGAGTGTTTTGGGGTGCAGTTGTGGGTGAGGAGACAGGGCTTGGCAGTGTTGCCAAGGAGGGGGTCCTGTGGCTGGACCACATCTAGCAAGGGGTAGGCAGGGGCCATGAGGTTAGAAGGGTCCTAAGATGAAAATCCAGGATTTGCCTTTACTTAGTTACCATTAAAATGATGGTTAGGAAAGAACACATGGAACTCTTGAAAGTCGGGGCGAATATCTGTTAACAGTGACACCATTGTTTGAAAGTTGGGGTATCTGTTAACAGTGACACCGCTTTTTGGATCCATGTAGTACTATTGCAAGTTTTGTAAAAATGGAAGGAGTTGTACTTATCTGGGAAGTTGGGAAGACTTGCAGCCCTGAGGCTGCTGCTTGATGGACTGGCTGCTGGGGAGGGCTGGCACCCGCTGCCAACGTGGCCAAGCCTGGCAGCACATGCGGGACATCCTGCAGGACCAAGCTGGGGCAGGCTGTTGAATCAGGCCTTATTTGTAGAGTCTTGGCTCTTTCCTGAGCTTTCAGACTTACCTCAGTTATTGAAAGCAGTCAGTAAGACGACGGTGGAGGAGTGCGGTTTTATTTTCAATCCCTGGGTAAAACTGAAGCGCTCTTGGGAGCATCTGTCACATTCTCCCATTTAGGCCTTTGGGAGTTTTGGAGGCTTGCTGCTGTACCGATCGTTGGAAAAGCCTTTCCTCAGGAGGTGCCTTGTTGACTTGATCACCCGAGGTAGCTCCCAGGCACTTGCCTGTAGAGCTGAGATGGCCTCTGCCGTCCTGGGGCCCTCACGGGGGCCCCCTATTCCCCAGGTGTTTCACTCTGCTCCACTAGCTGGATCCCTGCCCCGGCATGCGGTGCACCTCAACGAGCCCTGTCCCCTGGCCATCTGTCCCCTGGCACGCCGTCTGTCCCCTGCTCGAGGGCCTTTGGGCTCTGACGATCTCACATGGGTTATAAGGTGATTGATTCTCTACTGACATAGCTTTTTGTGCAAGTTGAGGGGGTTTGATGTCTTTGAGCTTTTAATTATAATCCTTGTTTGGATTCATACTTCACTTAATGGAATTACAGCCTGAGGGCTGTGAATGGACGCATTCCTGTAACAGCATTGCTGCGTTCTCAGCTTCTCACTCTTCACGTAAAGGTGTGGCTGCTCTTCCCGTGGTTCAGGTGTATGCCAGCTTTCCATGTTTTTATTAATGGCATCGTCTCCAGTGGACTCCAGTCTGGAAAGACAACGAAGTGAGATGTGTAAACCCCACCCACTGGGCTAAGAGAGCCTATTTTACGCTTCTAAACGGTCTTTTTCACTGAAGTTTACAAACAGTTTGCACTTGAATTCATGATAGTGCTGCTGTAAATCTGCCTTTTAAAAAGTGATGATAGGAAATTGTCCTTCAGCTTTGAAGCTTAGCTAGTGCGCAAGTCAAGCCTTTAATAACTAGAGTTTGCTGGTTGAAGGTAAAAGATAGAATAATAAAGCATTCTTCTTTCTGAAATAAAATGTAGTCACCGTCATAAATGCTGCTGGCGGTCCTCCCTTACACTCCTCTGAACACTAACATTTTACAGATCCTTTTCTCTATGTGTATCCTATTCAGTAATGCCAGGTGGGCACTTACAGGTTTAAGGGTAAGTCTGCTTTTTAGAGTCAGGTGACAGCACCCTGTGGTGTCCTCCCTTACTCAGCGCCTGTGTTCTTCTTTGTAGCCACGAAGGAAGACAGGAGGTCCGAGGAGAAAGCAGCAGCCACGGCAGCCTCAAAGAAAACAGCCCCTCCAGGCTCCGCGGTGGGCAAGCAGCCTGCACCTAGAAACCTCGTGCCAAAGAAATCTTCTTTTGCTAATGTGGCAGCAGCCACACCAGCCATTAAAAAGCCACCCTCAGGTTTCAAGGGCACCATCCCCAAGAGGCCATGGCTCTCCGCTACCCCATCGAGTGGTGCTTCAGCTGCCAGGCAGGCCGGACCGGCACCTGCAGCGGCGACGGCTGCCTCCAAGAAGTTTCCCGGCTCCGCTGCTTTGGTGGGAGCCGTAAGGAAGCCAGTGGTACCTTCTGTTCCAACGGCCTCGCCAGCCCCAGGACGCCTTGGGGCTATGAGTGCTGCACCATCGCAGCCAAATTCACAAATTCGGCAAAATATCAGACGCTCCTTAAAAGAGATTTTGTGGAAAAGGTGGGCTGTTCTGCTTGATTTCTTACCCATTAAAATGGAAGGGCTTTCATTAGAGTGTGGCTGCAGGATTGCCTCACTGTTCAAAAAGTTTAATATACACAAGTGTCTTATGTAGTTCCTTTTTTTTATTCTGTTCAGAGTCAATGACAGCGATGACTTAATCATGACAGAAAACGAAGTAGGAAAAATTGCCCTCCATATTGAGAAGGAGATGTTTAACTTGTTTCAAGTTACAGATAATCGCTACAAGAGTAAATATCGCAGCATCATGTTCAACCTGAAGGACCCTAAAAATCAGGTGTGTGCCTGGTGTCGGTGCGTTGGAGTATTCCTGTTCTGTTCGCTGGGTGCTAAAGGGATAAACCAATATTTTGAGATGTTCGTGTCCTTTCCAGGAAAGTTAAGACGTTTCTTTCTCCTCTGTGACCCTTCTGCCGCCCTTGTATTGTTGCACTGGCGTTGAGCATCCTGGAAACCCCTTCCCTTCCCTGCCTTAAGTAGGGTCGCGTCCGCTTCCTGGCTTCCCTGAAGTCCACCTTTTATCACCACATTAGTCTCCTGTAAACATTGCTGTAAAGGTACAAGCCAGTCGCTTCACTGGGCTCCAAAATAAAGTCCAGTTCTTCATCCCAGTGTATGAGGGTGTCCGTATTCCGGCCTCAGACAGCCTTTTCCACCTTATTTTCTCATATTCCTCATCAGCCGAGTGAGCCTGATGGTTTGGGCTGCTTGAGTTCTCACCACTTGGAGCAGGGGCTGCTCACGCCCAGGTAGTGGGATCAGTCTTTCCTCACTGCAGCATGGGCCATACGACGAGGACAGAAACTCCAGCTGGGAGGGATAGGCCGCCGGGCTGACAGCCTTCTGGTGTTCTCTCTCCATCGGCCTCCAGGCTCCTCCCTGTTTAGAATTTTAGGATAATGAAATACCCCGACTTTGCATCTCACCATTGAACAGCCCTAAACAGAAATGATTTCTTCCTTCCTTTGTTCCTGACACTACCTTTTTGACTTGTGTCCACCTTGTGTACATAATTGTTTTTCCTGAGGTGTTGTGTGTTGGTTTTTTTTAGCAGAGCCAGTGCAGCACAGGCCGTGAAACCCACTGTTGAACCTTATTACCTGTGCTCTCTGGGCTCCCATTTGCTCACAGCAGGGATATCCTGGGGTGCACTCTCATAAGGCCGTTTGGGGAGTTAGGTCACACCCTGCAGGGAGGGCTCTGCCCAGTGCCACACGCAAGTGGGCCCTGAGGGCCTTTGTCCTGTGCCCGCTAAACTTCTGGGCAGCTGTGTTTTCCAGAAGCTCTCTGTATTGACAGATATAGGAATATTATTTGAGTAAACGAAAAATACTTGTTTATAGGGACTCTTCCATCGTGTTCTGCGTGAGGAAATCTCTTTGGCGAAACTTGTGAGACTGAAGCCAGAAGAACTTGTATCTAAAGAGCTTTCCACGTGGAAAGAGAGGCCAGCGAGATCTGTGAGTGCTGAGGGGTACCTGCGGAGGCACCCAGGACTCGAGCTTAATAGAAATAAATTCATAGACGGCTGCATAAGCGATGCTTTCCTCCTAGAAAACAAGGCCTAAGCTCTGTTTCATCTTTTTCATTTCAGGTGATGGAGTCCAGAACTAAACTGCACAATGAAAGCAAGAAGACGGCCCCCAGGCAGGAGGCCATCCCCGATCTGGAGGACTCTCCGCCAGTGTCGGATTCAGAGGTAAGCATTTGGGAGATTTTGTGTTCACCGAGAATAGACTAATCCATCCCAAATGTTTTGAGGTTATCTTAAATTATTGGGCAGGACACTGAGCTTACAGCAGGTGTATGTCATTGTGGCATTCCTCAGTCCTTGTATTCGATGGTCCTTTTTTCTCCCCCGTGGGTCTCAATCCCATGAGACTGCTTTTCTTGTGTGTTGTTAATTTGGAGCTGAGTTTGGAGAAGAAACGACCTCACTTTTTTTTCTTTTTCTTTTTTAGGAACAGCAAGAGTCAGCACGTGCTGTCCCTGAGAAGAGCACAGCGCCGCTTCTCGACGTCTTCAGCAGCATGTTGAAAGACACCACCAGTCAGCACCGCGCACACCTCTTCGATCTCAACTGTAAAATTTGCACAGGTGAGCACAGTTCAGGGGATGGAGCCTTGGAGCTGAGACTAAACTTGATTTTGTTAAAAATCACTGAACCTTCTAAAAGCAACCGCACGTAAGCTTAAACACGCAGAAGGGCCAGAATGATTTCCTGCCCTGCCTTTAGAGTATTGCTTTCGGCTTTGTGTGAGAAACACCAGTGTGCTGGCTGGGTTTCTCACAGAGCCTTTCCTCGCCTTCTTCAGGCCAGGTTCCCTCCGCAGAAGATGAGCCAGCTCCGAAAAAACAAAAATTGTCAGCTTCTGTTAAGAAAGAAGACTTAAAATCAAAGCATGACAGCTCTGCACCTGACCCAGCTCCGGATTCAGCTGATGAGGTGATGCCGGAGGCTGTGCCTGAAGTTGCCTCTGAGCCAGGCCTAGAAAGTGCTTCTCATCCAAATGTGGACAGAACATATTTCCCTGGGCCTCTAGGAGATGGCCATCCCGAGCCCTCCCCGCTGGAAGACCTGTCCCCTTGCCCAGCCTCCTGTGGGAGCGGGGTGGTCACCACCGTCACAGTGTCCGGCCGGGACCCCAGGACCGCTCCAAGCAGTTCATGCACAGCCGTGGCCTCCGCAGCATCCCGTCCAGACAGCACCCACATGGTGGAAGCCAGACAGGATGTGCCGAAGCCTGTCTTGACTTCTGTGATGGTGCCCAAGTCCATACTAGCTAAGCCATCCTCATCTCCTGACCCAAGATACCTGTCAGTTCCTCCGTCACCAAATATCAGGTGCGTACTTCAGGTGTGGTCTGAACAAGCCAAACTTTTTTTTTAGATTAACGAAAGGAAAGATAACTGGTGATTAAATAGTTGAACTCGGAAATGTAACCTGAAATACAGCTTCACTCTTTCATCTTTTAAAAAGCCCCAGTTGTAGGGTGCCTTATTGTCCTTTTGGAAGTAGAGATCTTAGAAATTTACATTTAAATTTGTGCTCATCCAGTTTTGTTGCCTATTCACTTTATTTTTCTTTAACCAAAATGTCTGTATCATTTTAATTAAAGTAAGTAATTGGCAAAAGTAAGCTACCAAAAACGTAAAACTTGCAAGCGTTCACTTTTGCTTTTACATATAAAGTCTTTGTACTCTTGAAGCCGGGCACAGTGGCTCACACCTGTCATCCCAGCATGTGCTTGAGCCCAGGAGTTTGAAACCAGCCTGAGCAACATGGCAAAACTCCATCTCTACAAAAAAGACAAAAATTAGCCAGGTGTGGTAATGCACGCGTGTAGTCCCAGCTACTTGAAAGGCTGAGGTGGGAGGATCACCTGAGCCTGGGAGGCGGAGACTGCAGCCAGCTGTGTTGCACCACCGCACTCCAGCCTGCATGACAGAATGAGATCCTGTCTCAAAAAAAAAAAAGGCTTTCTACTTTTGAAATTCTCATTGCACAGAGAGACATTGACTTTTTTTTTATGGTTTTGTTTTACAGCACTTCAGAATCACGTTCCCCTCCAGAGGGAGACACGACCCTCTTTTTGTCTCGACTCAGCACCATTTGGAAAGGATTTATTAACATGCAGAGTGTGGCAAAATTTGTCACTAAGGCGTATCCTGTCTCTGGGTGTTTTGATTACCTCAGTGAGGTTAGAACCAAGAAAATGTGTGTGCGTGTGTGTGTCTTTCATAGGAGTTTCTAAACTAGAGTCAAACACATGACTTTCTCCCTTAATTCAGGAGGTAGGAGAGAAACAGAAATGCCTGACACTCTTGCAACCGGCTGTCTGGATGCAGAAACGGCTCTAAATGCAAAGTGGCGATGGCCGTGATGAGTCCGCAGGTTCAGCAGTTTGGACAGGGTCGGAAATGTGAGCCTGCAGTCTGGCCTCTCAGTGATCGGTTTCGCTGGGGCACTGACCACATGGCTGTGCGCACAGCCACCGGCACAGCCAGGTGTTCGGAGCCTGCTTTACACACACCTGGCCACTTGCGGGGTGGCGCATATGACCCCATGGCAGGCCTTTTAGTTTTCAGAATTAACCAGAAAACAGCACTAGCATTTATGACTTTAATGCAAGGAGTCACCCTGGCTCATATGTGAATCGTTACTCTCTGTGTATGTACATAAAGACAGCATAGAAGTGTTGGGCAGTCATTTCTAAACATAATCTTGTCTGGCAGAAGGTTGGCATCACACCCCCTTTGGATTTGGTCACTTGTCATCCTGGACTTAATACATTTAATACAAGTGTGACTCTTTTCCTTGGAATAGCTGTAGTCTTCTTGAATCTTGGGTAGTATGTGCCTTCACATGGCTGCATTCGTCTTTCTGTGACTACTACAGTTCAAAGTGATTTACGCAAAGTACTTTCTGTTTAGGATTTGCCTGACACAATTCACATTGGTGGGAGGATCGCACCGAAGACAGTTTGGGATTATGTTGGCAAACTCAAGTCTTCTGTGTCTAAGGTACCTGCTTATAGTATAAATTCTGCAACCATGGAAAATTGTGTTGATTTAAACACATCTTTTTTTAACCTCTCGTTTGGATGGGTTAACACTTAAAATGTTAGCCTGTAGCTTGCTAGATATTTCCAGGTGAATGTTAAAAATTAAGTTTTGCAGTGAGCCAAGATCGCACCACTGCACTCCAGCCTGGGAGACATAGCAAGACTGTCTCAAAAAAAATAAGTTTACATAGTTGTATGACTGTGTGAAGGTGTCTGAGTGTGCCGCGGTAGAAGTTTGTTTCTGATTTATTATAATGTATGTGCGGTTAAATTTTAGGAAGAAATAGATACGTTTTATTTTCTTGTTTTTTTATGATTGAAGGAGCAGAAGGTGTCTTTTGCAGGGGTGATCAGGCTCAGGGCACTCAACCTGGGCTCTTGAATGGTCCTGGTTTTCTGGGACCCCCTGAGATTTAGCTACAGCTGTGCATGTCTGTCTGTGGTTTTCTCTGGGGAATCTCTGTAGTCTTCGTCAGGTTCACGAAAGGGCTAGACCCTGTCGTCTAGTTTAACCCCCTCTAGGGAGGGGCACAGACAGCCATTGCAGATCATGCAGCTGGTTCCTCGTGACCGGGGCCGTCGTGCATGTAGGAAGAGCCAGCTCGGCTCCAGACACTGCTGGGCTCACATGTCACGTGAATTGCCTCACTGAGACAGCAGCTCTGTGAGATCGTGGCTGTGAGTCGGAGAGATCTGACAAGGTTTCCTGTTGAAAGCAGGATGTGAATTGGGCGTGTGATGCTTGAGCCACATTTTCTTTATGAGTGCTTCCCACTCTTCCATTGCAGGAGCTCTGTCTGATCCGCTTCCACCCCGCCACAGAGGAAGAGGAGGTCGCCTATATCTCTCTCTACTCCTATTTTAGCAGCCGTGGCCGCTTTGGTGTTGTAGCTAATAACAACAGGCACGTCAAGGACCTCTACCTGATCCCGCTGAGCGCCCAGGACCCTGTTCCATCCAAACTCTTGCCCTTCGAGGGACCAGGTAAGCGCCGGCTTTCTGGGTGGAGGTGAGGCCCACCTGCACCTGCACCCCTCCTCCCACTGACATGCCCTGCTGAGTCCTGACCAGCCCAGGGCTCTCTGGGAGCAGGAGTTAGGAGCACACACGCAGCGGTTAGCAATAGGATTCATCTTTGAGGGCGTAGGACTGTGGCACGAGAAGTACCCCTGATTCACAGCATAAATTGTCTTAGGAGAGTTTTTTAGAGAGGGAAAAACCCACAGCCTGCAACCAGCTCATCTTGGCCTCAGGTCAGAGAAGACTCAGTGCCCAGGAGCCTGAGGCTCAGCCAGAAAGGGAGGTGACACTCCCAGCGGCCCTGTTCTTTCCTCTAGACAGACTCGGGAGCCAGCACACACCGGGAAGTGGCTCCATCAGGGATCACTTCTCTAACAGGGATGGATTTCCAGGAGACTTAACAATAATGACATAGAAAACTATTTCTAGAAATAATTATTTTAAAATCTGCGGCTCAAATTGTAATAGGTTCATTCATCTTTGGCAGGCTACTTTGTGTTTGCACGTTCCTTGGAAAGTACTGTATTTAAACGATTATTTACAAATAGCCTAAAATACATCTTTGTCAAGGGTTGAGGGTGATTCCAGGGGCCACGTGCTCTGTTAGTGACCAGCTCTTTCATAGCCCCTTAGAAGAAGCTGATGTGACTTCAGTTAGGGATTAGTATCTGATGCCCAACTGAAGTGTCTCCGTGGCCATGCAGTCCCCAGAGGATTGGTGTTCTCTCAAAGCGGGTGTGTGGATCACACAGTGTCCTCTAAAGTGCTTCATCATAAAGGCAGGTGCTGTCTGGACCCTGTGCCTCAGTGCCCTCTGTCCCTGGCACCAGGCCTCGGCGGGTGTTCCTGCCATAGCTGTGCAGGGGGTTCCCACCCACACCCCTCATGCCGCACCCTAGCTAGCTGGGGTCCTGTAGGGGCCACTCCACATCTTGGGTGGGACTTCTGTCGCCCCAGGCACAGCTCCTACTGGAGCCCATTCTTCACAGCTGGAGTGGGCTCAGCCTATGCCTGTGTTGTGGAATTATATGTCCATAAAGGGATTGGTTGGTATCAGTAATTTCAGGGTTAAATATTTGCTGGCGTGGTGCATTAAATTATTTTAGTGCCAGATAAATTTTTAAAAGCAAAGTGCTTTAGTGTGTCCCCTCAAATCCTACTTGGGATAAAGAGATGCCACCTAATGGGTGGCAGAAAGGACCCTGGTAGAGGTTCTTGGTGTTGCTTGTGAAGAGCTCTGGCCAGCTCCACGTGACCAGGGAGAGGAAAAGCCCAGCCCTCCTGGAGGTGAAGACCGAGAAGCTGGCCTCTCCGCACCTGTGAAGACCCACTGGTCAGTTGCAAGTGCGACAGTGTGTGCACTCAGTGCAGACACCGCAGCACCTCAGCACCTCCCTACCGGGGTGGAAAGAGCACTTTTTCTTTACAGAAACATGATTCTTAGATAGCGAGCCTAACAATTGAAGCGATATTTCATCCTTTCTTGAGCTTCTCTCCCTGCTCCATCTCCAAACTTGGAGCTGTCAGGTGAGCACAGGTTGTAGGGTGTTGAGCGAGCCCCGGCGCATGCCGGGCACCGGGTTCCCCACACTGGGCAGTGACGGGGCCCAGGGAGGCCACCAGAGGAGCGGCGCCTCCATTCTCCCCACAGCAAGGGCTGGCTGTGCAGGTGCAGCCCCGGGGCAGAGGGAAAGGACAGGTCTCCCAGCACCTCCCGGATGGCACCGGGACAAGGAGGGCTGGGCTGGGGTCACTCACCTTGTCTGCTGAGTGCGATGGCGCCAACCACCCACACTGTCAGCTCCGCGACCAGCTGGGGGAACGTCACACTCGCCCACCAAGGCACTTGCTGAGGCCACGACGCCGCCTGACGGGGACACACAAAAGCCCCAGGGACTTTGATCCACGATAAAGAGCAGAGGCGTCTGGGTAAAGTAACACAGGGCAAGGGACTTTAGAAAAGTAACAGCTAGTGAAACCTTTCCATACACTTCAGAAATGTTTTAACTTAAGACTTCAGTATAATGTTAACTTCTCCTGATGTCCTTGTTGACATGAATGCGTGTGCGTGAAATCTCACACACTTCCATGGTCACTAAACAGCCTTCACCCCGGGCCAGGCCATCGGGTACTCGGCCCGCTTCACGTACTGACTACTTGACTTGGCGTTTTCTAGATATAAACATGTACATGTGTGTCCTGGCTTTGTGGTGTAAATGTGTAGTGCGTGTGCATGTGCGCGCGTGTGTGTGTAAGGCTAGGTCCTGGCACGTTTCCCCTGTCTCAGCGGACCCTGTCCTCACGGAGATAGCCCAGAAGCCCTTGGACAGCACAGGCCACACCTGAGAGTGCTGATGGTGGTGACTCCACAGAGCTGTGGTCAGGGGTGAGCGTGTGCTGCGCAGCTTGGAGTCACGCCCCCGGAAGTGCTGGGTGAGGGTCTGCAGGACCCAGCTCCATTCCACAGCCTCAGTTCTCTGCGGCACATGCAGCACAGGCCTGAAGGAGACCTGGCGCCCCAGCCTCGAGCTGCCCGTCTGCATCAGGGCACTGATGTGGGAGCATCTTCCCCTGGGGATGTTAAGGAGAAGGTCCTGTTGGGGGTAGAGATTCACGCAGAAAAGAGCGACTGACTCGTCCACGTGCCTCAGTTTCTACCACACAATTGCAGGTGTCCATGCCTCCCACACATGGGGACCTAGTGGGTTTTGACAGCGTGGTGTCCAGTCCCAGCCCCCTCAGTGCTTGCTGTTCACACTTAAGCAAGTGAAGGCCTGAAGGTGCCCAGCTGTGCCCTCAGGGGAAACTAAGTCACCCGCCCTGTCAGCACTTGGCCCTTGTCGGGCAGTGAGAGTGGAGCTGCCCCCGCAGCACCCTCAGGAGCCGTGCAGTTCACAGCAGTAGCTGGATCTCCCTGAGGACATTTGTCCTTGCATATCTTAATGATTTGTCCACAGAAACACCGGGTTGTCTTCCTCTGCCCCTCTGCCCCGCAGTGGGGGCACTCTCTGTAACTCAGCGTCACGGTGGGGGGCAGCTGGGAGGCCTGGTTCCAGGTGACCTTCTCCACCTAGATGTTCACCCCACTCAGTTCCAGCTTTACCAACAGGGCCCCCCCGCAGGGACTTGGGGTCGCAGAGTCCCGGCCTGTCTCAGGGCCTTGTTCATGGAAGGGAGATGAGTCAGGTTGAAAGCTCATCGTGTAGGGTTCTGTGCGGGGCCCTTACAGGACTGGACCGCAGCCAAGATGCCTGCCTGTTAACCATGCCCAGCCCCCGTCATTTCCGCGTGAAGCCGCAGGCCTCGGAGCCTTGGTCTGAAATGCCTGTGGAGTAACCTCGGTCCATAAACATGGGTGCACAGTCTGTTCTCCCCAAGTACAGGGCAGGAGGAAACACCGCCCTCTGTAGCTGCTCGAATGGAAAGGGCTCTTTTCTCTGAGGTCTTTATACATTAGAAAGCTCTTCTGGGAAGAATGTTTGAATCCATAGTGTCTTTCTGTATTCACTTTTAATTGCTTTCTAAATTAGCTGAGAAATTCTGACTTGAAATATTGTCAGGTAAGCATTTCTTCAGTTTTCATGTGTGTATGTAACAGTAGCTTTGCATGGAAATTGTAATCAGAGTCAAATACAGTATTGAATGGAATGTACTGCCTTCTCCTCCTAAATCAATAAACATCTTTCATGGAAACTGGTCCTTGTTTGTTTGAATTGGAACCATTTGGTGGCTCCTGGTCACCTATCCTAGGCCCCCGTTTGCTTTCCATAAGCCAGCGCAGTGCACCCTAGTGTGCCCAGCTCTGCAGCCCACCCAGCAGCTGCTGGAGAGGACGCAGTGCAGGCTGGTGCTGCCCTGGGGCCCTTCTCGGCACCCCGGCACCCAGAAGAAGATGGACGTCGCTCTCCTCTTACCTGAGACGTGCTGGACCCAGTGGCTTTGTGCAGGTCTTAGAGATTCCCAGTTGGAACGAGGGAGGGTCTGTGTGTGTGTGAGTGGGTGTGTTTGGTGGGTTGGGGGAAGTCACTTCTTCCCACCTTAATTGCCAAGTCTTTCTATCCAAGTCATACATCAACCCTTGTTGATTAACTTCTACACAGTTTCTGTTCCAGCAGGTGTGAACATTTTGTTTTGACAGATGCAGACCATTGAGAGAGTTTTCATTTTAAATCACTGATAGTGGGATGTGCCAGGTGGCTTTAGGGGTAAAGGCCTCACTGTGATAGTTTGGGGTTGGGAGGAGTCAGGTTTCGGGTGGTTCATTTAGTAAGAAGGAGCATCTTCCTGCAGCCTCAGGTTCAGTACCGAGGGCGCTTCCTGCACCCTGAGAAGCAGGTGGTTCCCTTTGCCAGCTGCCTTGTCCCCCAGTCCCTGTTGCGACACACCTGGACACAGATCCTGGTTTTGGTCTTGGCCCACACAGCTTTTCGAATACACCCTTTTATCTTCAGTTTCTTGAGTTCTTTTCCCGTGCGTGTGGTCTGATTCTGACCACTGAGTCCAGACCCCTCCGTCATGAATACGCAAAGGACACAGACATGGTGCTAAAAAGGCCTGTTTGCTTGCACGTGGTACGCCCTGAAGAAAGCCATTTGCCTTCTGGCCTTTCAGAGGGCGTTGGGGGAACGTCCACACCCTTGTTCCAGGCCTGATCAGTACCCTTCAGTGGAAGTGCAGGGGCACGTTTAGCCGCAGCTGGCGTCTCCAGGCCCTGGTCCCTGGTTGCTCCTGAGCCCCGGCCCCTGGTTGCTTTATGAACTGAGGCCCTCAGTAGCCTTCAGGAGGAAGGTGGGTAAGTAAGCCTACCGTGCCCTGTGCCACCCGCAACCTGGCTGGTGCCAGCTTCATGCAGGCCTCAGTCTCTGCACCTTCCCGGGGCACCCTCCCTCCCAGGGCTCACACACCACGGGGCAGCTGCCGAGGGGAGGGGCTAGCCTGGGAACAGCCCCTGGGCAACCTCGACTGCCCCCCTGAGGTGGGGGCTCTGTGACCTTTCGACCTTACTGGTCTGCTGGACATGCCAGGCAGTGGCAGGCACACCCTTTCCTCCAGGGGAAGATGGCTCCCAAGGTCCAGCCAGGCGAAGTGCACTGCTCCTTCCACGAAGAGTTATTTCCAAGGCACCTGCCACATTTTACATATTCATGCAACCATACATAATAACAAACATGAGTTGGGTGACAAGATTTGACTGTTTCACAGCGGGTGTGCCTTTTTGGACAGCCCAATTTAAATTTTAAATGGTGGGGAAATTCAGAACGAACACCCATCTGACTCTGCAGCTTTCTTTATTCAGTCACCAGTGTTTGCAGATGAGAGCACCAAGAGCTGGGAGCATTTACACATGCCAGCTGCGTGTTTGATGCCAATCTCCAGATGGTTGCTGTTTTCAGGACTAAAGAATCTTGCCAGGGTTGGGATATACTAATTATTTTTTTCATTAACAAGCAAGTTAGCCATTAAAAGTTTGAGTTGTAGTGACACACCACGAGGCGGGACCACGTAACAGTGATTTTGTACATCACACTGCCACCCTAACAGCCCTTTAGAAGCTGAGTGTCTCCCTTGGGTGGCATGTCCCCTCTGTGTCAGAGTCAGCACTAGGCTTCCCCAGGTGACTTCCCCACACGAGGCCCCACAAGCCCTACTGCCCAGGGTCCTTCCCGAGGCCTAGCCCATGCCTGTGTCTGTTCCCCGTGTCAGGTTCTGCAGGCAGAGGGCCTGGCTTACAGAGCCCGGCTTACAGAACTCAGCCTGAGCCTCAGTGCCCTTCCCCCCAGGGCGTGGTGGGCTCTGCAGATGTATGGTCCAGGAAGGCCATAATAGCCAATTTCATAACCGAACATACCCGAAAAGTGGATTTGAGTAAGCTGTGTAATAGCTTATTCAGTAAACAGATAGCTGTTGTGCTGAGAGAAATACCGTTTTAAAATATGTTCAACTCCTGTTAAGCAGAACATGAACTCGACAGGTTTGCTGAGCAGCAGAGCTCAGCTGTGCCCTTCGGTGTGGCCCGGCTGGTTTTTCTGCTTCCCTCCTCCTCTGCCCACCCAGCCCTTTCACTGGCACCGTGCTACTCTCCGGGGGACAGAGAGTGAAGAGGGGGTGGAGGTGAGGTGCTGGGAATCTCAGCTCTGTCCAGCAGCCTGTGAAGGAAGAGGCCTTTGGTCCTCTCTCCAGGAGGGAGGAAGTGTCCCGTGGAGCAGGCTGGTCCCAACTCAGTCTGGCAGGCCTGGTATTCCTGCCTTCACCCATCTTCCGTGCTCAGCCTGTCCATCAGTTCCTTAGTGGAATTTAGGGAGATGAACAACAGATGTACTTAGAACTACATGGTGGTGCCTGAAGCAGTCCGTCATGATCTTTAACATCACCTGAAGCACGGGAAATCATGCTGGTTTTCACTGTAAGGGGAAGAAAATCTGTAGTGTGAGCACCTTTTGTATACCACAGTCACGTTAAATTATCTGTACCGTTGAGTTGTTACGGTTTAATCTCACATAGTGTTACGTCGCTGCCGCTGAAACGTCCCACCCACGTGTATCACTTTCCTTCAGCTCCTGTTTTGGGATGTGCGTTTTTATATTCCCCTTTGGCATTCTTGATTGATTATGAGTGTGGGGATGGTCGTTACTGGAATGTTAGTACTCCTGATTGAAGTTATCACAACTTACGACGTTGGGAATATCTTTGAATAATTTTTTTTTTTTAACTAATACTGTGCCTTAAAACCCCCAGCGCGCGTCGTCCACCTGCTCTACTCTTTGCCACCTGTTTGCTGAGCACCTCGGTGCTTTACGTGAGCATAGTGTCTGTCCTGTGTTTACAAAGACATGAGCCTTAGGGAGTCTTTGATATGTTAATGCTCACTGAATTTCTAAACCCAAAACATTTATTTTATCTTTTTTCCAAGAGAGTCTCACTCTGTTGCCCAGGCTGGAGTTCAGTGGCACGATCTCGGCTCACTGCAACCTCTGCCTCCCAGGTTCAAGCAATTCTCCTGCCTCAAGCCTCCTGAGTAGCTGGGACTACAGGCACACGCCACCATGCCTGGCTAATTTTTGTTTTTTGTTTTGTTTTGTTTTTTTGAGACAGAGTCTCACTCTGTCACCCAGGCTGGAGTGCAGTGGCGTGATCTCGGCTCACTGCAACCTCCACCTTTGGGTTCAAGCGATTTCTCCTGCCTCAGCCTCCTGAGTAGCTGGGACTACAGGTGTGCGCCACCACACCCAGTTAATTTTTGTATTTTTAGTGGAGACGGGGTTTCACCATGTTGGCCAGGATGGTCTTGATCTCTTGACCTCATGATCCGCCCACCTCAGCCTCCCAAAGTGCTGGGATTACAGGCGTGAGCCACCGCACCCGGCCCAATTTTTGTATTCTTAGTAGAGACGGGGTTTCACCACGTTGGCCAGACTGGTCTCAAACTCTTGACTTTGTGATCCACCCGCCTTGGCCTCCCAAAGTGCTGGAATTACAGGCGTGAGCCACCATGCCCAGTCCAAAGCATTTATTTTAGCCATTTCATTTAATGCTGTTTTTCCTGTCTAGTTGTAATTCTGACACCAGAGACTAATGGATGACCTCATGGCTTGTGCTTTATTGATTATTATGACTTTATTGATAATTTAATATTAGTATATTTAGAATAATTATGTGTTGCAACTCCTAAGTTAAAGACAAAAAGGGGTCCGGGTGCGGTGGCTTACGCCTGTAATCCCAGCACTTTGGGAGGCCGAGGCAGGTGGATCACCTGAGGTCAGGAGTTCGAGACCAGCCTGGCCAACATGGTGAAACCTCTTATCTACTAAAAACACAAAAATTAGCCAGGCATGGTGGTGCATGCCTGTAATCCCAGCTACTCAGGAGGCTAAGACAGGAGAATTCTCCTGAACCTGGAAAGCAGCAGAGGTTATAGTGAGCCGAGGTCGCGCCACTGCGCTCCAGCCTGGGCAACAGAGCGACACTCCATCTCAAAAAAAAAAAAAAAAAAAAGGCTGTTTGTTACCTTCCTGGCAGTGGCACGAGGGGAAGAAGAGCATAGCTGAGCTGTTGTGTTGAGGGCATGTGCGACAATGCCCTTTTCACCCTGCAGGCTCACACCACGGCCTCCCTCCCCTCCACACTACTGCTCTAGCATTATAGATAATTTAAAATATGTAACAAATTCAGACGATTGGGATGAATTCCCTTGTGGATTGGGCCTTCGGTTCCATGGTTGGTGACGAGGGGTTAGTCGCCCCCTTCACATGGCTCCGGGAGGACTGGGTTGGTGCATGACTGGGTTGGTGCATTCCTGGCTCGGTGTGTTCCCAGCTCGTTCCCGGGGCGGTGCGTTCCTGGGGCGGAATCGTCCAGGCTTTTGCAACTGTCTTGACACTTGATCTTATTTTGCCACAGAATGGCTTATTTCTGTCTATTAAACGTTCCCCGTGAAAGCCCTTAATGAAATTCACCTCTAAAGGGTAAAAGCTGGATTTAGATTCTAAAATTTGCACAAATATTTTGTTTTTCAGGTCTTGAGTCACCACGTCCGAATATAATTCTTGGGTTAGTAATCTGCCAAAAAATCAAACGTCCCGCAAACAGTGGAGAGTTAGACAAGATGGACGAAAAGCGGACCCGACTTCAACCGGAAGAAGCGGACGTTCCGGCCTATCCAAAAGTAGCCGCAGTCCCGCAGTCGGAAAAGAAGCCCTCCAAGTATCCACTCTGCTCTGCAGACGCGGCTGTCAGCACCACACCTCCTGGGTCGCCGCCGCCTCCGCCCCCTCTTCCAGAACCACCGGTGCTAAAAGTGCTGTCATCCCTCAAACCTGCAGCCCCCAGCCCAGCCACAACAGCAGCAGCAGCCTCCACGGCAGCTTCCTCCACCGCTTCGTCTGCTTCCAAAACAGCATCACCGCTGGAGCACATCCTGCAGACTCTCTTTGGAAAGAAGAAATCATTCGACCCGTCCGCCAGAGAGCCTCCCGGGTCCACCGCAGGTCTTCCCCAGGAGCCCAAAACCACAGCAGAGGACGGGGTGCCGGCACCTCCGTTGTTAGATCCGATCGTCCAGCAGTTCGGTCAGTTCTCAAAAGATAAGGCTCTAGAGGAAGAGGAGGACGACAGGCCATACGACCCCGAGGAGGAGTATGACCCGGAGAGGGCCTTCGACACTCAGCTTGTGGAGCGAGGGCGGCGCCACGAGGTGGAAAGGGCTCCTGAAGCAGCTGCAGCCGAGCGGGAAGAGGTGGCCTATGACCCCGAGGATGAGACCATCTTAGAAGAAGCGAAAGTGACTGTTGATGACCTGCCCAACAGGATGTGCGCCGACGTGAGAAGGAACTCCGTGGAGAGGCCTGCCGAGCCGGTGGCCGGGGCTGCCACGCCCTCCCTGGTGGAGCAACAGAAGATGCTAGAAGAGCTGAACAAACAGATCGAGGAGCAGAAGAGACAGCTGGAGGAGCAAGAAGAAGCTCTCAGGCAGCAGAGGGCCGCCGTCGGGGTCTCCATGGCCCACTTCTCGGTGTCGGACGCCTTGATGTCTCCACCACCAAAGTCGTCCTTGCCCAAGGCGGAGCTGTTCCAGCAAGAGCAGCAGTCTGCAGACAAGCCCGCCTCACTGCCCCCCGCCAGCCAGGCGTCAAACCACAGGGACCCCCGGCAGGCGAGACGCCTGGCCGCTGAGACCGGTGAGGGGGAGGGGGAGCCTCTCTCCAGGCTCTCGGCACGTGGTGCCCAGGGTGCCCTGCCCGAGAGAGATGCTTCCAGGGGTGGCCTCGTGGGCCAGGCGCCCATGCCAGTCCCGGAGGAAAAGGAGCCAGCCTCTTCCCCCTGGGCTTCGGGCGAAAAGCCCCCAGCGGGGTCCGAGCAGGACGGCTGGAAGGCAGAGCCTGGGGAGGGCACCCGCCCCGCCACGGTTGGAGACAGCTCGGCCAGGCCTGCCCGGAGGGTGCTGCTGCCCACACCGCCTTGCGGCGCCCTGCAGCCCGGCTTCCCGCTGCAGCACGACGGTGAGAGGGACCCTTTCACCTGCCCGGGGTTCGCGTCGCAGGACAAGGCTCTCGGCTCAGCCCAGTATGAGGACCCAAGAAATCTTCATTCTGCTGGAAGGAGCAGCAGCCCTGCAGGTGAAACAGAGGGGGACAGAGAGCCACAGGCCAGACCCGGCGAGGGCACCGCCCCGCTCCCCCCACCAGGACAGAAAGTGGGGGGCTCTCAGCCCCCGTTTCAGGGTCAGCGGGAACCTGGACCTCATGCTTTGGGGATGTCAGGGCTTCACGGCCCCAATTTCCCGGGACCAAGGGGGCCAGCCCCTCCGTTTCCAGAAGAGAATATCGCTTCTAACGATGGGCCACGAGGGCCTCCGCCAGCCAGATTCGGAGCCCAGAAGGGGCCCATCCCTTCCTTATTCTCGGGGCAACATGGGCCACCTCCTTATGGGGACAGCAGAGGCCCCTCACCCTCTTACCTGGGTGGACCACGAGGAGTGGCACCATCCCAATTTGAAGAACGCAAGGATCCCCATGGGGAGAAGAGGGAGTTCCAGGACGCCCCGTATAACGAGGTGACGGGCGCCCCCGCCCAGTTTGAAGGGACAGAGCAAGCCCCATTTCTGGGAAGCAGAGGCGGCGCGCCTTTCCAGTTTGGAGGCCAGAGGAGGCCACTGCTGTCTCAGCTGAAAGGCCCCCGAGGCGGCCCCCCTCCCTCTCAGTTTGGAGGTCAGAGAGGACCACCCCCTGGTCATTTCGTGGGCCCAAGAGGGCCCCATCCTAGTCAGTTTGAAACTGCCCGGGGCCCTCATCCCAACCAGTTTGAAGGACCCAGAGGCCAAGCGCCTAACTTTATGCCAGGTCCCAGGGGCATTCAGCCTCAGCAGTTCGAAGACCAGAGGGTCCATTCACCACCAAGATTCACAAACCAAAGGGCGCCTGCACCCCTGCAGTTTGGTGGACTACGGGGGTCTGCACCCTTTTCTGAAAAAAATGAGCAGACCCCTTCGCGATTTCACTTCCAGGGCCAGGCCCCGCAGGTGATGAAGCCGGGCCCCAGGCCCCTGCTGGAGCTTCCCAGCCACCCCCCGCAGCACCGGAAGGACCGCTGGGAGGAGGCCGGGCCGCCCTCCGCGCTCTCCTCCAGTGCGCCCGGACAGGGCCCCGAGGCCGACGGACAGTGGGCATCGGCCGACTTCCGAGAGGGGAAAGGCCACGAATACAGAAACCAGACTTTCGAAGGGAGGCAGAGAGAGCGGTTTGACGTGGGGCCCAAAGAGAAGCCGCTGGAGGAGCCCGACGCCCAGGGCCGGGCGTCCGAGGACAGGAGGAGAGAGCGCGAGCGCGGCCGAAACTGGAGCCGAGAGCGGGACTGGGACCGGGCCCGGGAGTGGGACCGACACCGGGACAAGGACTCCAGCCGGGACTGGGACAGAAACCGGGAGAGGAGCGCCAACCGCGACCGAGAGCGCGAGGCCGACCGGGGCAAGGAGTGGGACCGCAGCCGGGAGCGGAGCAGGAACCGAGAGCGCGAGCGAGACCGGAGGCGCGACCGGGACCGGTCCCGGAGCAGAGAGCGGGACCGAGACAAGGCCAGGGACAGGGAGCGGGGCCGCGACCGCAAGGACCGGAGCAAGAGCAAAGAGAGCGCTCGGGACCCGAAGCCCGAGGCCTCGAGGGCCTCCGACGCTGGCACCGCCTCGCAGGCCTAGACGCCCCGGCCGGGCAGAGACCCTTTTTAAAGCCACGTTCGTAAGATGCGTTGAACAAATAGCTTTTGAAATAGCCACGATCTTAGATTCAGGATAGAATATTCTGGACTTAAACATTACTGTAATTTTGTGTAAATGGTTTCTTACGAGATTTCACATCTTTACAATTCTGATGCTTTTTTTAAAAAACTAAACTTTAATATTTCCATTTAAAATTAAAGAAATGGGAAATTGCCTACGGAGCATATTGCTTTTCAGATCATAGTTATCTTTTCCAATAACTTTATTGTAAATTTTAAGGGAGTTTCATTGGACCCTAGAGCCATACCTTCACTGACATCTCATCCGTTTGTGTTTCCAAAAGCTGCTTTTACAGGTCTTAGCCGCTGTCCCGGAGGCCGGTGTGGGCGTGACCTGCAGGCGTCCACCCTGCGGCTACGGGAGAAGTGTTAGTAGCTTGTATCTGGAGTCTTGAGAAACACAAACCTTACAAATGCATCTTTCTTTTGTCATAAAATTGGAATTACAATTTTCAACTGGGAAACAGAAACACATTTCTTAGTGTGCTCAGATTTTATATATCACCTTATCAATTTTTTCCAAAACATGATTTAAAGCAACATCTGTCCTAGTATAATTGTTGCATTTTAAATAACAATGTATTGGAAAATGTTAAGTTTTACCAGCCTAAAAAAAGTAACAAACCAATTAAGTGTACTTTGGGGGCAGGGAGGAGTCCTTGATTTGAATAATCAGGAGTTTTGTTGGTCCAATTTCACCTTCTGAGCAGTTCTTCTGTATCCCGGGAAAAGTACACTCGGCCCCAAACTGGTATTTGTCAGACGATACATGTAAAAGTTTGTCCTTGAACGTGGAACAAGACTTGTGTAAAGTCTGAGACGGGAACTAGTGATCACTAGCTCAAGAACTGCAAATGAGACAGGAAGCTGTTCACTGTGAAACAGTCTCTTGCTTGTCGTGTATTTTTCGAGTACTTCTGAAGTGTGAAGTAAAAAAATCTGGCTAATTTATTTGTACAAATACACTTTGATAATTTTTTATATTTTCATAAACTTACTTTTACAGATGTAAAATTAAAGAACTTCACTTGTTCTTTGGAGTCTGTTATTCCATTGTACGTCACTACAGATTTTTCACTTTATAGCACAGATTTTTTAAGTTAAGAAAACATTGAGAATGTATCAGTTTGAGATGTTTGGTGTTGAAAGCCAAGTGTCCATAGGTTAAATTACATTAAAGTAGGTGTCACGTTCCAACATCTAGTACGATGAGAAGGTTTTGTTTGTTTAACATATAAAGCAAATTTTTCTAATTTAAATACACAAATGTAAAAATCAAGTGTGTTTCTTTAGTTTACTTGATAGAGATTCCTGTAAATTGTATTTTATATTGCGGAGGCTTATATCACTGTACATGAGAACATGGAACGACCTAGGTTTTGTTACTCGCAGTAGAATAAACAGCTACAGGAAGTTTCTGTCTCGGGTCTTCATCAGCCTTTTTCTAACGCGGAGAAGTTTGGGGTCGTGCACGGACGCCCTGGCCACCCAGTTTCTTGTTGCTGGTTTGCCTGGGCGTGGGCAGGAGTGCCCTTTGGACCCCTCCCTGAACTCATGCTGAGCCCAGGGTGAGAGCGGCCGGGTGCGGGTCCCCACATCCTTCCGTCACGGGGCAGCTGTCTCGCTCCCTGTGGGGACCCAGCACCATCCAGCTCTGGAGACGATGGGCAGGAAGGTCGGGAGGAGGGACTCACCCCCTTCAGACCCTCTCCTGGGGCTGTCTGAGTGGGAGCCCGAGACCACTGCAACAGCCTCAACTGCGGTGAAGGAGTCTCATGGTTGGGGAGTGAGCCCCGAGGCCCCAGCCCATCCAGGCTGCAGCAGAGTGTGCACCCGCCGACTGCGGGGCGTGCTGCCGCTGAGGATGCAGGTGGGCAGGTGGGCTTGGCGGCCCAGACCCAGCAGTGCCAGTGGAGGAGACGCAGTGGCCCACGTGCCTGCACACAGCGCGGCTGCAGGGACAGGCTCGGGGAGCTGGCGCCTGGCCTGCGAGCTTCCTCTGGTCGCCTGTGGGCCAGAGCTTGGCTTCCGAACAAGCGTATGGGTCCACAGCCCAGCCATGAGCAGACGCCGGTGGGACGTTCCCGCGCAGAACGGTGCAGGCCCCTTGGCCAAGTGTCTGGTGGGGCAGCAACAGCTCTGACCAGCCTCCTCCAACAGCTCCAGACCGTGACCTGTGCGGCCAAAGGGCTCACTGTGGAAACATGGCGAGGAAGACCTAGCTCCAGTCTGCCCCTGGGGTCGGCCGTGGCCCGGTCAGCCACACGAAGCAGGAAAAGGCCCAGGCCCCGGAGCCCTGGCACCCACAGGCCCACAAGGCACCACAGGGTCACTGAGCTGTATGTAGCTCCCTGTTCTAGCACAGAGGCCGAGGCAGCTGTCGGGGGAAAATGGAAAGAGCCATCTCACTCGAGAACTCGGCACGGGGGCCTCCGACAGGGGGTAACACCCAAGCAGCCAGCACCCTCCCCACACCAGGCATCAGCGAGTCCCAGGGAGGAGGCGGCAGTGGGGATCGTGGCTGTGGCTGAGCTCGGGGGGCCTAACCAGAAGGGGAGAAAAGAAAAGACCACATGAGACATGCCCAGACGGACAGTGACCTCAGCCCTCAGTGGCAGGGCAGGGCCAGTGAACAGGCTGAGCCAGGGCGAGACTGGCTGGGTGCAGGTCCCCACATGCTGGGTCCGTCTTCCTGTGGGACACCTAGCAAAAGGGAGAAGAACCAAGCCTGCCCAAAACGTCACACCCAGCAGTCACTGCTGTCATTATTTTGGTATTTTCCTTAATCTTTTTCTCTCTGCATCTAAATTTTGACAAAATCGGGGTCCCTCCAGGAGCACGCTGTGGCCTGGTGTTTGCTCCTCCTCCTCCGGCTGCTCTGCTGCTCCCAGCCGACCTCACTCCAGGGCTCAGGGGACCATGTGGGGACCCTGCCATTGGCTGAGTATGTCTGTTCCACAGGAGGCTGGGAGGCTCACTGGGCCTCCTCAGAGGAAAACCTGAACCAACTCCGTCGTCCGCCTCCATAAACCACAGCTCTGCCTGGCATCTGGGCCTCCTGAAATGAATGTCCTTTCAGCTCCAGGGTCTAGTAATTCCTAAAAGGCCTGATTATTTCCCATTCCCGTTGCACAGACTCCTGATAAACAGAGGAAGATTCCTTTGGGAAGGGGCGGTGGGAAGATTAGCTGCATGTTTTTGGCATTTAGCAGGGCCCCTTCCTCTGGGAGACTCAGTCTGTCCTTCATTCCAGGGGCCTGGGTCTGTCCAGAGTCTGGAACTTGGCCGAGGGCCCGGGACTCTGTGTTGGGGCTTCCAGTCAGAGCGCAGGACTCCTGCTCTCGGACCTACAGCCTTTCTGCCAGCACAGAACGGGGACGCCTTTGGCAGGATGTCCGTTTTTTTCAGTTCTAGGGAAGCTGCGCCCATCAGGCAACGCGGGAACTATGTGGGTCAGATGACTGCGCCTCTGCTGCCGCTCACGGCTGTGCTGGGAATCACGTCCGGCAGGATAGCTCCCGCCAGCCCAGAGCGCCACCATCCCCACTGCATTGGGAGCCCAGCTGCATGGCAGCAGTTCCCGCCGCAGTTTTTCGCCTACAGAAAAGAATGATCATGGAGCTCTTCCCCGATGTGGGTGCGGGTGCGGTGTGGGTGAGGGTGCCGGTGAGGGTGAGGGTGCGGGTGAGGGTGAGGGTGCGAGTGAGGGTGCGGGTGAGGGTGAGGGTGCGGGTGAGGGTGAGGGTGCGAGTGAGGGTGCGGGTGAGGGTGAGGGTGTGGGTGAGGGTGCGGTGCGCGTGAGGGTGCGGGTGAGGGTGAGGGTGAGGGTGCGGTGCGCGTGAGGGTGCGGGTGAGGGTGAGGGTGAGGGTGCGGGTGCGGGTGAGGGTGCGGGTGAGGGTGAGGGTGAGGGTGCGGGTGAGGGTGCGGGTGAGGGTGCGGGTGAGGGTACGGTGCGGGTGAGGGTGAGGGTGCGGTGCGGGTGAGGGTGCGGGTGAGGGTGAGGGTGAGGGTGCGGGTGAGGGTGCGGGTGAGGGTGAGGGTGCGGGTGAGGGTGCGGGTGAGGGTGCGGGTACGGGTGAGGGTGAGGGTGAGGGTGCGGGTGAGGGTGAGGGTGCGGGTGAGGGTGAGGGTGCGGGTGCGGGTGAGGGTGCGGGTGAGGGTGCGGGTGAGGGTGAGGGTGCGGGTGAGGGTGCGGGTGTGGGTGAGGGTGCGGGTGAGGGTGAGGGTGCACATGAGGGTGAGGGTGAGGGTGCGGTGAGGGTGCGGGTGAGGGTGAGGGTGCGGGTGAGGGTGCGGGGCTCCCCGATGAATTCACTCCTCACAATCCTCGTGAAGGGGTGACCTCCAAGCCCCAAGGACATCAAGCTGGTCTTGCACGATAAATCCATCCCAGCGTTCTGCCGTCCTCTCCAGTGTGCCAGGAAAGTTCTGGATTTCACTGAATTTAGGATCGGCTACCTGTGGGGCAAAAGTTTCGGTGACTGATGAAGAAAATGGGGGTGGGGGGTGGGTCACTCCCAGCCGTTCCCTCCAACGCATCAAATCCAGAATCTCGTATCTGAGTCCCTGTCTCACTTACGCAAGCTTATATTCCTCCCACCCAGATCCCGCACTCTCAACATCCATTTCCACACATTTTCCGCAGGTTTTGGTAGGGAAACATATTTGTAGGCCACACCTCACACTTTCTCTTTTGGGGCCTGCTGGAACTCCAGTCTGGATCTAGGTCTAGAAGGAACACAGAGGTGGTGGTGAGTCCTGGGCAGGACGGCGGCACCTTACAGGGCAGCTCCCTGGGGAAGGCACTTGAGGGCCTTCGGGCAAAGGGGTCTCAGCTCCCCAGGCAGTGGCGGAAGAGCCACATGTGCCTTCAAAGACGACCTGCGGAGTTCACCGGCAGATCCCAATGGATTTGCAGGGCTGGTGGTCCTCAGCTTCACTGGGATCTTCCCACATGCCCCTGTAGGGACCAGCCCCACAGGGTCGGTGGGCTTCTCCCTGTGTGCGGTGACGAGAGAGTGTAAAAATAAAGACACAAGACAAAGAGATAAAAGAAAAGACAGCTGGGCCTGGGGAACCACTACCACCAATGCGCGGAGACGGGTAGTGGCTCCGAATGTCTGGCTGCATTGTTATTTATTGGATACAAAGCAAAAGGGGCAGGGTAAGGAGTGTGAGTCATCTCCAGTGATAGGTAAGGTCACGTGGGTCACGTGTCCACTGGACAGAGGGCCCTCCCCTGCCTGGCAGCCAAGGCAGAGACAGAGAGGGAGAGAGAGAGACAGCTTACGCCATTATTTCTGCTTATCAGAGACTTTCAGTACTTTCACTAATTTGCTGCTGCTATCTAGAAGGCAGAGCCAGGTGCACAGGATGGAACATGAAGGCGGACTAGGAGCGTGACCACTGAAGCACAGCATCACAGAGAGACGGTTAGGCCTCCGGATAACTGCGGGCAGGCCTGACTGATGTCAGGTCCTCCACAAGAGGTGGAGGAGTAGAGTCTTCTCTAAACTCCCCCGGGGAAAGGGAGACTCCCTTTCCCCGTCTGCTAAGTAGCGGGTGTTTTTCCGTGACACTGAGGCTACCGCTAGACCACGGTCCGTCTGGCAACGGGCGTCTTCCCAGACGCTGGCGTCACCGCTAGACCAAGGAGCCCTCTGGTGGCCCTGTCCGGGCGTAACAGAAGGTTCACACTCTTGTCTTCTGGTCACTTCTCACCATGTCCCCTCAGCTCCTGTCTCTGTATGGCCTGGTTTTTCCTAGATTATGATTATAGAGCAAGGATTATAAAGAGTAATTGCTACAAACTAATGATGAAAGATATTCATATATAATCATGTCTATGATCTGTATCTGGTATAACTCTTGTTGTTTTATATATTTTATTACACTGGAACAGCTCGTGCCCTCGGTCTCTTGCCTCGGCACCTGGGTGGCTTGCCGCCCACATGCCCCCATTGCAACGTCAGGTTCCCATTCTTTCCCAACTTCCCTAACTTTAACAAAAGAGGCACTGCAAAGTCGAAACTGCAGTTTAGGCTGTAATTAAATCATCCAGGAGACTAGGCTTCAGGTTTGCTTTGCAGAAATCTCAGCCCCATGGCTACAGGAGATAAGGACTTACTTTAAGGCAGTCATAGAGGCTTTCAGGTTCCTTTTTCAGACTCCAAGCCAGGCATTTAAAGCATCGAGAGCTGGAGCTGCTGTGTCCATCACCAGCAGGTCCTCGTCCTGCTAATTCCTGTCTACAGCTTCACCAGCACATGGGCCAGTGAGATGTCCCTGCCTCCCTCTTTCTTCCTCAGTTCTTTCTCTTCCCCCTTGTTCAATTTGCCTGGAAGCATGAAAGAAGAAAGTACAGGGCCCCCCAAGCCCCTCTGCTTCTGCCCATCGCAAGTGCCACGAACCCATGGTCCCTGCCATCTCCTCTCTCTTCTCCCGCCTCTTCAGCAAGAAGCAGATGCACATTTGGACGGTTCGATTGGATGCTGCCTATACATTGTGTATAAACTGAAGTTAGGGGAGGTACTCACCACAGTTCCTGCCACTGGTTTTAACATGGAAAGAGTAGAATATAAGAACACTTGTTTTGGGCCAGGCACGGTAGCTCATGCCTATAATCCCAGCACTTTGGGAGGCCGAGGCAGGCAGATCACAAGGTCAGGAGTTCAAGACCAGCCTGGCCAATATGGTGGAACCCTGTCTCTACTAAATATACAAAAATTAGCCAGGCATAGTGGTGGGCTCCTGTAATCCCAGCTACTCGGGAGGCCGAGGCAGGAGAATTGCTTGAACCCGGGAGGTGGAGGTTGTAGTGAGCTGAGATTGCGCCATTGCACTCCAGCCTGGATGACAGAGCGAGACTCTGACTCAAAAAGAGAACACTTGTTTCATGGTGTGGGATGTCCATGGTCAAGATGTAATTAGGCCTCTCTGGAAGCATTACTTCCAGAATACCCAGGGTTTTCTTTTGCTGGTAGATAGCAACGATCATGAAAGAATTCGAGAAGTGGCGGACGCGCTGCAGAAAAGGCTTCCGGCCGGTGAGTGTGGAGACGCAGCGCCACTGCTCTCCGCAAACAAACAGGGTTTGCCCAGCGCTCGGGCCATCAGTGTGACGACAGATGAGCCAGCCAGCTCTTCAGTCTCTTCCTAACAGGACATGGTATGTTCAAGCCACTTGTGCAACACGGAGCTGGTGTAGATGAGGGACTTGACTGGCTGTCAAATGAGTTTTCAAAACGTTAAATGAAACTAGACATCTAACCAAAGACATGTTTGATAAAATTGGTCTAGACTTGCTACAGCAAAATTTGTTTGTATCTTGGTTAAGAAACAGCATCTGGGACTGGCTTGGGCAGAATAATAAACTTATTTTGTTGCCAATTATTGTTTGCCAAATATAATGTTGTTATTTAGCAATGTGCTTGGTTTTAAAGAAATTCTTCTTGGGAAAAAGGTGTCCTCATTTACTTCCCATGAGCCTAAAGCCTGGACATAGTTATTGTAAAACCTTTAAATAAATCCACCTTGGAAGTTAAGATACATAAAAATAAATAAGGTGGGGCGTGGTGGCTCACGCCTGTGGGAGCACTGTCGGTGAGGAGGTGAATCCCTTGAGCTTGTTGGAGACAAGGCTGGGCAACATGGTGAACCTTGCCTCTATTTAAAAAAAAAAAAAAGGCCGTGCACGGTGGCTCATGCCTGTAATCCCAGCATTTTGGGAGGCCGAGGCGGGGGGATCATGAGGTCAGGAGATCGAGACCATCCTGGCTCACATGGTGAAACCCCAAACCCTGTCTCTACTAAAAAAATTAGCTGGGCATGGTGGCACGTGCCTGTAATCCCAGCTACTCGGGAGGCTGAGGCAGAAGAATCGCTTGAACCCAGGAGGCGGACATTGCAGTGAACCGACATCGTGCCACCGTACTCCAGCCTGGGTGACAGAGACTCCATCTAAAAAGAAAAAAAAAGAAAAAAAAATTCGGCTGGGCACGGTGATTCACACCTGTAATCCCAGCACTTTGGGAGGCCGAGGCAGGCAGATCACTTGAGGTCAGGAGCTCGAGACCAGCCTGGCCAACATGGCGAAACCCTGTCTCTACCAGAAAAATACAAAAAATAGCCAGGCATCGTGGCATGTGCCTGTAATCCCAGCTGCTTGGGTGGCTGAGGTAGGAGAATCGTTTGAACCCAGGAGGCAGAGGTGGCAGTGAGCCGAGATCGCACCACTGCACTCCAGCCTGGGTGACAGAGCAAGACTCTGCCTCAAAAACAAACAAACAAACAAATAAATAAATAAATAAAATAAATAAAGCACTGACTCACCATTTTCTTTTCCCAGATTATCCAGAGCACTTGGGCAAAAGCCTCCACCCCATTTTTACTAGAGTGTTCCATGGCAGCCTTGGTTCCAGAGGCACTTGGTTGAATTTTGCCCATCGATGCTCATTTGCATGAATTATCAGCGCCTCTTTCCTGTGGGAAATGGTCACCAATGCTTTTAAATCAAAGGCAATCAAAGATCCAGCTCCAGAAAACCCAGAACCAGCTTTGATCACTCCACATCACGGAACAGAAAAATCAATTGGCCCAGGAGTCCAAGAAGCTACAGGAGGATGAGAGGAAGGGGAGCAGTTGCCGGCAGGCCTGGTGACCCTGCCCTGCTCAACCTTCCAAGAATTTGAGAAAGAAAGAAAGAAAAAAAATCCTGCTTGCTGCGGTCTGAGTTTGTATCCCTCCAAGATTCATACTGAAACCTAATCTGCACTGTGGTGCATTAAGAAGAGGGGTCTTTAAAACAATGGCCGGGTGCGGTGGCGCACGCCTGTCACCCCAGCACTTTGGGAGGCCGAGGCGGGCGGGTCACCTGAGGTCAGGAGTTCAAGACCAGCCTGACCAACATGGTGAAACCCTGTCTCTACTGAAAATACAAAACTATTAGCCAGGCGTGGTGGCACGTGCCTGTAATCCCAGCTACTCAGGAGGCTGAGGCAGAAGAATTGCTTGAACCCGGGAGGCGGACGTTGCAGTGAACCGAGATCGTGCCATTGCACCCCAGCCTGGGCAATAAATCGAGACTCCATCTCAAAAAAATAAATAAATAAAAAATAAGAAGAGGGGCCTTTAGGAGGTGACCAGGTCATGACGGGAGAGCCATCATGAATGGGATTAGTGCCCTTTTACAAGAGGCCTGAGGGAGCTGATTTTCTCTCTCTGCCACATGAGGATGTGGCAGGAAGGCAGCATCTGAGCGGAACAGGCCCTCATCAGCCATCACATATGCTGGTGCCTTGATCTGGGACTTTCCAGCTTCCAGAACTAGGAGCAATACATTTCTGTTGTTTATAAGTGACCCAGTCTAAGGTGTCTTGTTATGACAGCACAAATGGACTAAGACACTGCTGGGTTTTTATTGGAACTGCATACATCAGTTTTGGGAATAACAGACATCTTAACACTATCGAACCTTCCAATCCATGAACATAGTATATCTCTATATTTGTCCATCTTTTTAATTTATTTCAACAGTATTTTGTAGTTTTCAGTGTACAGTCTTTTACATCTTTCATCAAATTTATTTCTAAGTTTTTTGTGTTTTTTTTTTTGAGACAGAGTCTCACTTTGTCACTGAGACTGAAGTGCAGTGGCACAATCTCGGCTCACTGCAACCTCTGCCTCCCGGGTTCAAGCAATTCTCCTGCCTCAGCCTCCTGAGTAGCTGGGATTACAGGTGCCCGCCACCACGCCCAGCTAATTTTTGTATTTTTTTGTAGAGACAGGATTTCGCCACGTTGGCCAGGCTGGTCTCGAACTCCTGGCATCCAATGATCCATCCATCTCAGCCTCCCAAAGTGCTGGGATTACAGGGCTAACATTATTTAAAAATAATTTTGGGCTGGGTGGGGTGGCTCATGCCTGTAATCCTAGCACTTTGGGAGGCCGAGGCAGGTGGATCACAAGGTCAGGAGTTCAAGACCACCCTGGCCAATATGGTGAAACCTGTCTCTACTAAAAATACAAAAATTAGCCAGGTGTGGTGACGGGTGTCTGTATTCCCAGCTACTTGGGAGGCTGAGGCAGGAGAATTGCTTGAACCCAGGAGGCAGAGGTTGCAGTGAGCCGAGATCGTGCCACTGCACTTCAGTCTCAGTGACAAAGTGAGACTATCTCAAAAAAAAAAAAAAAAAAAAAGAATTTTGGGCTGGGCATGGTGGCTCACAACTGTAATCCCAACACTTTGGGAGGCTGAGGTGGAAGGATTGCTTGAGCTCAGGAATTCGAGACCAGCCTGGGCAACATAGCAAGGCTCTTGTCTCTACAAAAAAATTTTTTTAAATTGCCAGGTATTCTGGCATACCTGTGGTCCCAGCTACTGAGGAGGCCAAGGTGGGAAGATCGCTTGAGCCCATGAGACTGAGGCTGCAGTGAGCCATGATCACACCACTGCACTCTAGTCTGGGTGACAGAGCAAGACCCTGTCTCTTGAAACTTTTTTTAAAGTAATAAATAAAAATAAAAATAACTTTTGCATCTTTGCTCCTGTCAGATATTGCTCTGTAGTTCTGTTTTGTCTGGTTTTGATATCAGAGTTATGTTTGTTTCATAGAATGCTTTAGAAAGTATCCCCTCCTGTTCAGTTTCTTGGAAGAGTTCGTATTACCAAGAGAACTGGTATTATTTCTTCCTTAAATGTTTAGTAGGATTCGCTCGTGAAGACATCTGTTAGAGGCGTTTTCTCTATGAGAAGGTCCGTAATTACCAATTCAATTTTATCAACAGATATAGAGAAAATAAAGTTATCTATTTGTTCTTGAGTGAGCTTTTGTAATTTATGTATTTTAAGGAATTTGCCCATTTTGTCTAAGTTGTTGATTTTATTGCCATAAAGTTGTTCATAATAGCCCCTTAATATACGTTCAATATCTACAGAAGCTTTTTTTCTTCATTTTATTTTTGAGACAGGGTCTCACTGTCACCCAGGCTGGAGTGCAGTGGCATGATCACAGCTCACTGCAGCCTCCGCCTCCCAGGCTCAAGTGATCCTCCCACCTCCAGCCTCCCAAGTAGCTGGAATCACAGACATGCGCCACCACTCCTGGCTAATTGTTGGTGTTTTTCGTGGAGATGGGGTTTTGCCATGTTGTCCAGGCTGGTTATAAACTTCTGAGCTTAAGCGGCCTGTGCACCCTGGCCTCCCAAAGTGCTGGGAGTATAGGCATGAGCCACCACACCCGTCCAATATCTTTAGAATCTTTACTGCTGTCACCGCCTATTCCTGATTCTGGTCATTTGTTTTTCTCTTTTTCCCTGCTTAGTCTGGCCAGAGGTTGATACATTTTATTGCTTCTCTCAGAGAACCGGCCTTCAGTTTTTTTTCTTTTTTCTTTTTTGAGACGGAGTCTCGTTCTGTCGCCCAGGCTGGAGTGCAATGGTGCAATCTCCACTCACTGCAACCTCTGCCTCCCAGGTTCAAGCAATTCTCCTGCCTCAGCCTCCCAAACAGCTGGGATTACAGAGACCCACCACCACGCCCGGCCAATTTTTGCATTTTTAGTAGAGATAGGGTTTTTCACCATGTTGGCCAAGCTGGTCTCGAACTCCTGACATCAGGAGATCCACCCTCCTCGGCCTCCCAAAGTGCTGGGATTACAGGCATGAACCACCGCGCCCGGCCAGCCTTTGGTTTCATTTGAGCTTTTCTCTACGGTTTTTCTGTTTTTTATTGTATTTAGAAATACAATGGAAACTGATGCACAGTTCTGCTTACTTTACTCTTCCTTTTCTAGCTCCTCAGTGCAGAAGTTGAGATTAATAATTTGATACTTGTCTTCTTTTGTGATTGCTATACTTTTCTAAGTACTTCTTTAGCTATATTCCATGAATTTTGATGTTGTCGTTTTCATTTTTGCTCATTTCTAAATACTTTATAACTTCCCTTTTGATTTCTTTGACCCGTGAGACATTTAGAAATGTATTATTTAGTTGCCAAATGTTTGGAGATGTACAATATCTCAAATATCTTTACATTAGATTTGAAATTAAATTCAGTCGTGCTTGAGGACATATTTTTGTAAAGTTTAAATTTATTGAGACATATTTTATGGTCCAAATTATGGTTTATCTTGGTAGATGTTACCTATCCAGTTGAAAAGACTGTATTCTGATGTGGGTGGTTGGGGTGTTCTATAAACATCAACTAGAGCAAGTTGGTTGATGGCGTTGTCCAGGTCTTCTGCATCCTTTCTGATTTTCTGACTTTCTCCTCTCTCTCTTTCTTTTGAGACGGAGTCTCACTCTGTCACCCAGGCTGGAGTGCAATGGCACAATCTCTGCTCACTGTAACCTCCGCCTCCCGGGTTCAAGAGATTCTCTTGCCTCAGGCTCCCGAGTAGCTAGGATTACAGGCATGCGCCACCATGCCCAGCTAATTTTTTTTTTTTTTTTTTTTTTTTTTTTTTTTTTTTTTTTTTTTTTTAGGTAGAGACGGGGTTTCTCCATGTTGGTCAGGCTGGTCTCGAACTCCCGACCTCAGGTGATCCACCTGCCTCAGCCTCCCAAAGTGCTGGGATTACAGGCGTGAGCCACCGTGCCCAGAATTTTTTTTGTGTGTGTGTGAGATGGAGTCTTCCTCTGTCACCCAGGCTGGAGTGCAGTGGCACAATCTCAGCTCACTGCAACCTCCATTTCTCTGGTTCAAGCAATTCCCCTGCTTCAGCCTCCCGAGTCGCTGGATTACAGGTTCACGCCACCACGCCCGGCTAATTTTTTTGTATTTTTAGTAGAGATGGGGTTTCACTATGTTGGCCAGACTGGTCTCCAACTCCTGACCTTGTGATCTGCCCGCCTCGGCCTCCCAAAGTGCTGGGATTACAGGTGTGAGCCACTGCACCCGGCCCTGCTCCATGTATTTTTAAGCTTTCTAATTAGATGCATTTAATCAGGAAAATGTTCTGCCCCCTATTTCACTATGAAATGACCAGAATCGCTGGCAAAATTCTTGGCTCTGAAATCTACTTTAGTATTTGTTTTCTTTTTTTTCTTCAGACCCGCCCCCTTGAAATTGACTTTAGTATTTATATGCCTATTCCAGCTGCCTTTCGACAGCGCTAGGGAGGTACGCATTTTCCATCCTTTCTCTTTAAAATGAGTTTCTTACGGGCACTCCAAGGTCTGACTTACGGAGTCTCACTCTGTCGCCCAGGCTGGAGTGCAGAGCTGGGACCTCGGCTCACTGCAAGCTCCGCCTCCCAGGTTGACGCCATTCTCCTGCCTCAGCCTCCCGAGTACCTGGGACTACAGGTGCCCGCCCCCACGCCTGGCTAACTTTTTGTATTTTTCAGTAGAGACGGGGTTTCACCGTGTTAGCCAGGATGGTCTCGATCTCCTGACCTTGTGATCCGCCCGCCTCGGCCTCCCAGAGTGCTGGGATTACAGGCGTGAGCCACCGCGCCTGGCCTGCAATCATTCTTATCTTTGTTCCTCTGTACACAATGTCTTGTGTGTGTGTGTGTGTGTGTGTGTGTGTGTGTGTGTATACAGCTGCTTTTAAGATTTTTCACTGATTTAAAGCAATTTGAGGCCAGGCACGGTGGCTTATGCCTGTAATCCCAGCATTCGGGAGACCAAGGTGGGCAGATCACCTGAAGTCAGGAGTTCAAGACCAGCCTGACCAACATGGCAAAATCCCGTCTCTACTAAAAATACAAAAAATTGGCCAGGCATGGTGGCACATGCCTATAATCCCAGCTATTCAGGAGGCTGAGGCAGGAGAATCACTTGAATCCAGGAGGCAGAGGTTGTGCTGAGTCGAGATCGTGCCATTGCACTCCAGCCTGGGAGACAGAGCAAGACTCCATCTCAAAAAATAAAAAAAAAATAAATAAAGCAATTTGCTTTCCGTCTTGGTGTAGTTTCCTTCATGTTTCTTGAGTTTGAGGTATGTTAAACTTCTTGGGTCTGTAGGTTTGCAGTTTAAAAAAAACTTTTCAATCATTATTTTTTTTGTTGTTTTGTTTTTGTTTTTTGAGACAGCGTCTTGCTCTGTCTCCCAGGCTGGAGTGCAGTGGTGCAATCTCTACTCACTGAAACCTCCACCTCCCGGGTTCCAGCGATTCTTCTGCCTCAGCTTCCTGAGTAGCTGGGATTACAGGCACATGCCACCACACCTGGCTAATTTTTTATATTTTTAGTAGAGACGGGATTTCACCATGTTGGCCAAGCTGATCTCGAACTCCTGACCTCAAGGGATCTGCCCGCCTCGGCCTCCCAAAGTGCTGGGATTACAGGCGTGAGCCACCTCACCTGGCAATCATTACTTCTTAAAATGTCTTTCTCCCCATCCTTCCACCCCCAGGGGACTTCAAATCACACTGCTTGAAGTGGCCCCACAGCTCACTGATGCTCTGCTCACTCTCTTAGCCTTCCCTCTCTGTTTTACGTTAGACGACTTCTGTTGCCATGTCCCTGAGAGTTTTAAGTCCTTGCTTTCCTCCTTGGTAGTGTTTTCTGAAACCTGATGTTTTGCCCAAAACTGATATATTATTTTCATGTATACATGTGTGAGTTTAGCTTTGCGTGGCTGAGCTTTCATAGCCCATCGTTGAATCATTGTAATATATTGGTCTGTGTCTAAACTGTGATGAAATGAGCGAAAGATTCAGACCCGGCTTAGAAGACGATGTGCAAGTCACAGGCCTTTAAGTGTCCTAATGCCTAGACAGAGAACAGACAACCACTGAGTGAGATGGGAATGTGGGTGAGAGGTTAAGTACAGGAATTATTTCAAGATTGCAAAAATAAGTCTCTTAAAGACCACATATTGCATAGTTCCCTTAACAGGGAAGGCCCAGCCTAGGCAAACTCCTGGACACAGAAGATTAGTGGCTGCAGGCGGGGGAGGGGCAGTGTGCTGACTGCTACAGGAGACAGGTGGTGAATGCGGCGGTGGAGGCGGGCCCAGCGCTGGGAATGCACCACCACCGTCGCGCTGTGCATTTTTTTTTTTTTTTGAAATGAGTCTCGCTCTGTTGCCCAGGCTGGAGTGCAGTGGCAAGATCTCGACTCACTGCAACCTCCGCCTCCCGGGTTCAAGCGATTCTCCTGCCTCAGCCTCCCGAGTAGCTGGGATTACAGGCGCGCACTACCACGCCCAGCTAATTTTTGTATTTTTAGTAGAGACGGGGGTTTCACCATGTCGGCCAGGCTGGTCTCGATCTCCTGACCTCCTGATCCACCCGCCTCGGCCTCCCAAAGTACTGGGATTACAGGCATGAGCCACAGCACCCGGCCATGCGCTGCGCATTTTACGCGGATGAAGCGGATGGCCTGGGCACTGTGGACTGTGGGTCCAGGTAGCTGTTTTGACAACGTCTTCATTCCTGCGGCTGTAATGGGGCGCACGTGCACGCACGGACGTGGCTTCTCCCCAGGGTGTCACCGCGTAGGTATCACGCTGATTCCAGCGCAGCCGCCCTCGCCGGGCCTCAGCGGGGAGTGGCCGGGCAGCAGGGGCGTGGCTGGGAACCGGGCGTGGCCTGGAGCTGGGGGCGTGGCCTAGCCGTGGGGGCGTGGCTGGGCCGTGGGGGCGGGCCCTCCGCGCAAGCATCCGCCGACGTGGGGCGGGGCCGGGCGTGCGGGCGGTTGGGCGGGGGCGGGGCCGGCGGCGGCGGGTAACGGAGGGGGCGGGGCTGGCGCAGGGGTGGGGTTGCCGTTGCGGGGCGGGGCGGCGCAGGCGCTGTGCGCGGCACTCAGCGGTTTTCCCTCCCCCAACGGCGCGCCGGCTGTGGCCGGCGCAGAGTAGTGCTCGGGCCGGGGGTCGCCTCCCGTCTCCCGCCTCCCGCCGCCCGCCGCCCGCGTCGCCCTCGCCGCCGTTGGGCCGCGCCGCGCCGCCATGTCGGGCCCCGGACCGCGGGAGCCGCCGCCGGAGGCAGGCGCGGCAGGCGGCGAGGCGGCCGTCGAGGGCGCGGGCGGCGGGGACGCGGCGCTGGGCGAGCCGGGGCTGAGCTTCACGACCACCGACCTGAGCCTGGTGGAGATGACGGAGGTGGAGTACACGCAGCTGCAGCACATCCTCTGCTCGCACATGGAGGCGGCGGCTGACGGCGAGCTCGAGACGCGCCTCAACTCGGCGCTGCTGGCGGCGGCGGGCCCGGGCGCAGGCGCGGGCGGCTTCGCGGCGGGCGGTCAGGGGGGCGCGGCGCCCGTGTACCCCGTGCTGTGCCCGTCCGCGCTGGCGGCCGACGCGCCCTGCCTGGGCCACATCGACTTCCAGGAGCTGCGCATGATGCTGCTAAGCGAGGCGGGCGCGGCGGAGAAGACGTCGGGCGGCGGGGACGGAGCGAGGGCACGGGCCGACGGCGCCGCCAAGGAGGGCGCGGGCGCGCCTGCGGCTGCGGCTGGACCCGAGGGCGCGTCCGAGGCCCGGGCCAAGCCGGCCGTGCGCGTCCGCCTGGAGGACCGCTTCAACAGCATCCCCGCCGAGCCGCCGCCCGCGCCGCGCGGCCCCGAGCCCCCCGAGCCGGGCGGGGCGCTCAACAAGTGCGTGCCCGGCGGCCGGGGGCTGGCGGGCCCGGGTGGAGGCCGAGGCCGGGGCCGGGGCCGGGGCGGAGGCAAAGGGGGCCCTCGCTGTGCACGCCCCCAGCCTGCCCTCCCGGCGGCACAGGGCGCGGACCTCACCGGGTCTGGGGCCGCCCCGAAAGGCTGTGTGCGCTGTGCGGGCCCCGGGGAGCAGGTACTTCCAGAAACTAAACACCCCCTCCCTCAGTGGCCCCGCCTGGAGTCGGGCCGAGCGCGCAGAATTCCTGGGAACCATGTGCTCCGGGTGGCACTCTTGGATGTCAGGGAAGCCTAGGAAGGCCCGACGGGGGTTTGCAGGCTTTGAGCTCTAAAATGAGGCTCCAGCCTGCAGCCGCCCCCTTGGCGACCCTCAGGGATGGCTGTGGAAGGGGCTGCGTCCGCAGTTTTCTGCTCATCCCAGCCTGTAGTTGCCCATCGTGGTCAGACTGGAGGATGGCAAAAGTGAGATTGGTGTCAGGATGTGATGAGAGCAGGGAGGTGGCGCAGTTTTGCTTTCCTCCATAGGAAGAGGAGGACTTCCACAGCAGCGATGGTTGCTAATTGTTGTGTGGAGATTTCCAGGATCAGAGTTGGGTTGCTGTCTGGAAAAACTAGCCAGAGCCATGGGAGTGGGATGGTGGATGCTTGTCTGCCACGTATTGCTGACACTTCTGGGCTTTCTTTTGTCTTGGCAGTTTGGTAACTCTCATTCGACATCCATCTGAACTAATGAATGTTCCTCTTCATCAGCAACAAAACAAATGTACAGCATTAGTGAAAAATAAAACTGCGGCTACAACTACTGCTTTGCAATTTACATACCCACTGTTTACTACAAATGCTTGCTCTACTAGTGGAAATTCTAATCTTTCACAGACACAGGTAGGGAACATGATTTGTGAAGCTTTGCTCTTTTGTATTAAATGGGTAAATTTTAACTTATTTTGGTTAGGTCCCAAGTACTTTTTTTCCCCTTCAGTGAGCTTAATAACCTTTTAAGCCGGGCGCCAAGGCCGACACCTGTAATCCCAGCACTTTGGGAGGCCGAGGTGGGTGGGTCATTTGAGTTCAGGAGTTCAAGACTAGCCTGGCCAACATGGTGAAACCCCGTACGAAAATTAACCAGGTGGTAGTGGCGGACACCTGTAATCCCAGCTGCTCAGGAGGCTGAGGCGGGAGAATCGCTTGAGCCTGGGAGGTGGAGGTTGTGGTGGGCTGACATCGCGCCCCTGCACTCCAGTCTGGGCGACAGAGTGAGAGCCTGTCTCAAAAAAAAAAAAAAAAAAAAAAAAAACCTGTGAAAGTTGAGTGTTTATGTGGTATGCGAATATTTTAAAATCTTCAGTGCAACTAAAGTTCTTCAAATTACGTGTTAGTAGTTTTGATGTTTGTTAAGTGCATTTCATTTGTGCAGTAAAGAGGAGAGTAAGCCACATACTGATAAAATTCCTGTTGCTTCATTTTTTTCCAGAGTTCTAGTAACTCATGTTCTATACTTGAAGCTGCCAAGCACCAGGATATTGGATTGCCTAGAGCATTTTCTTTCTGTTATCAGCAAGAAATTGAATCCACTAAACAGACGTTAGGTAGTAGAAACAAAGTTTTGCCTGAGCAAGTTTGGATTAAAGTGGGAGGTAAGTGATGAAGCAGCAGGTAGTGGGAGCTTTCTTCTGACTGAGCCCTGTGGCTGATGGCATTTTGGCCTTGGGGGGCAGGGGAGACAGATGGTTTGTACACGTGGTGTGTCTGTGTATCTCAGGGGTCTGTCCACCCGCTTCCCTGTCTTCTCGCTTTAAACATTATTCTGATTCTCAAACATAATTAATCTTGGTGTGAGAACGTTGCGTTTGAGGGCTTTTTCTTAACAGTAAAGTGATAGACTTACATAAATTTTCAGTTATTTTCAAGTTACTGAAAGTACTTTATAGTTTTTTATTTTCCTTATTTTATACTCGATGAGTGAGGCAGTCATCTAACATCTGCCGAAAGCCTTTGGATAGGTGGCTGCTAATAGGAGGACCCTGGGCTGCCAGGGAGAGGCTGTAAGGTGATTCGGAAAGTTTGGAAATAAAGTCACTGCTGAAGGCACTGCTGCGCTAACCTGCATAGCCCCTTCCTCCCTGGGAAACACCTGCATAGTCCCTTCCTCTCTGGGAAACTGATTTGTCAAGTGACCCGATAAAAAGAACACTCCTTACACTCAGCTTTCCAAGAGTTGGTGAAGACAGGATGGGGATGAAGAGCTACCGCCTTCTCCCATGTCAGTCCTTCCTTTTCCTCCCTATAAAATTTTATGCCAAAGTATATGTTCACATTTGTAAGATACAAAGATGAGTATTAAAGCAGCCTCTGTGCCAACTACTCAGGTTAAGGAATAAAATATCACCAAAACGACCGAATTCCTCTCTCTCCTGCTGAAAGCTTCATCATCCTTCTGAAATGGGTGCTTTGTGTGGCATACGCGTGCACATGAGCATGCCTGCCAGTCACGTGCCTGTGGTCCTTTGATGGATACAGTTCCACTGACGCACACGTGGCATAGCCTGTCACGCAGCAGCAGAGCTCGGACGCTACTTCTTCCTGCTTTGGGGAGGAGAGCCACTTCTGCAGCGAGGGCACACACACACGCTGCTGCAGTTTTGTTCTGAGCATTGCAGTAAAAATACTGTCATATTAGAATAATTGTTTTTTTTCTTGTTCTTAGAATAATTGTATATAAAGAAAATATTTTTGGGAGGAAATATGTCCAGGTGGTTTGTTGTTTTTTTTTTTTTTCATTCTGACCTTTAGAAAAAGTAAACAACTTCTTGTTTTCTGTATTCATAGATAACACCTGTTGATTAAAAAGAGGGGCTTTGGGTGAGGTCACATTGGTTGCATAGCACTTGGAAGACGTATTTAGTGTGATGATTGATTCTTGTTCAGTTTCGTTGTATAAAATAGGCTTGGGCTTCATGGTCCCTGCTGATGCTGAAAAACTGCATTAGTACATCTCTTTGTGGTTCGGTTCTCTGTGCTGCTTACCCAATAATGTTTATATCTTGGATTGAAAAGGCCAAAACTGTATTCAGCATTAATTGAGATAAGAATACAAAATTAAAAACCGCTTTTTTCTTCTTTCGCAAAGAAGCAGCGCTGTGCAAACAAGCACTGAAGAGGAATCGGAGTAGAATGCGTCAGTTGGACACAAATGTAGAGCGAAGAGCCCTTGGAGAGATTCAGAATGTGGGCGAAGGTGCCACCGCCACACAAGGCGCTTGGCAGTCCTCGGAGTCCTCACAGGCAAACCTGGGGGAGCAGGCCCAGAGTGGGCCCCAGGGAGGAAGGTCTCAGCGTAGGGAGAGGCATAACCGAATGGAAAGAGATAGAAGGTAATACGTGTGACTGCTTGTCAGGCTGACTCATATATGATTACCTTAGTCATATGTGGTTATCACAGATGAGTGATCCTTAGCCGTTTCTGCGTTCAGAGGGAATAAAGCAGGTAGGAGCATCGTTAGCTTTCCCAGATGGATCAAGGATCCCCCAGACTATGCCCAGGCTCGCTGGCTCACTAGGAGGACTCCCGGGACTCCGCATGCAGTCACTCAGGCTGTGACTTACTATGGAGAAAGGATGCCAGGTGCGATCAGCAAAGGCGCGTGGGGAGAAGGCAGGAGCTGAGGCGCAAGCTTCTAGGAGCGCGCCCTGTGGAGTCAGGCAGGACGCCCCTCATGCCCCAGCCATGTGGTCTGAAAACACGGGTGAGGTGTTGCCAACCAGGAAAGCTCGCTAGAGACCAGGGGCATGTTACGTAGGCACTGCCCCCATGCATGCAACCACAGTCCAGTCTCCCAGAAGGAAAGCAGGTGTTCGGTGTCAGCCATATTGTTTGCACAGTGTAGGTTCTGGGGAGCACTCTTAACTCCCTGAATCTAGGTTTGCAGACTCCACTAAGGGCCAGCCCTGACTGCAGGCCTTTCTGAGGAGAGTGGTCAGGCTGTTATGGTAACTGCTGCTTACCAGCCAGCTTGAGTTCAGCAAGTTTTGCCTGGTTCTTTTTTTTTTTTTTTTTTTTTTTTTTGAGATGGAGTCTTGCTCTGTCGCCCAGGCTGGAGTGCAGTGGCGCGATCTCTGCTCACTGGAAGCTCCGCCTCCCGGATTCACGCCGTTCTCCTGCCTCAGCCTCCTGAGTAGCTGGGACTACTGGCGCCTGCCACCACACCTGGCTAATTTTTTTGTATTTTTTAGTAGAGACGGGGTTTCAGCATGTTAGCCAGGATGGTCTTGATCTCCTGACCTCGTGATCTGCCCGCCTCGGCCTCCCAAAGTGCTGGGATTACAGGTGTGAGCCACCGCTCCTGGCTATTGCCTGGTTTTTTTAAGATTGCTGGGAAGGAAGAGGTTAAAATTGTTATTTAAGTGGTTTTGTCTGTAGATTTTATTTGTGGTATCCTTCTTTGTAGAATTAAGAGTGGTTAATTTTTTTCTATTATAATTGGGTTTTCTTTTCTTTTTTTTTTTTTTTGAGACGGAGTCTTGCTTTGTCACCCAGGCTGGAATAGTGCAGTGGCATGATCTCGGCTCACTGCAACCTCCGCCTCCCAGGTTCAAGTGAGTCTCCTGCCTCAGCCTCCCCAGTAGCTGGGATTACAGGTACCCGCCACTACGCCCAGCTGATTCTTGTACTTTTTAGTAGAGATGGGGTTTCACCATATTGGCCAGGTTGGTCTCGAACTCCTGACCTTGTGATCTGCCCACCTCGGCCTCCTAAAGTGCTGGGATTACAGGCATGAGCCACCACACCCGGCCTATAATTGGGTTTTCATACAATATTTCCCTAATCTATAATTAATTAACTACATAATGCATCGAGTACTGGTACTGTGTACCAGTTTCTGCTTTAAGTTCAGGAAATAAATAACAGTGAGTGAGACAAATACTCAGGTTTGAAGCTCCAAGGTTGAATGTTGAGCTAAGGCAATTTATTTATTTATTTATTTTTATTTGGTGAGATGGAGATTTACTCTTGTTGCCCAGGCTGGAGTGCAATGGCACGATCTCGGTTCACCGCAACCTTCGCCTCCCAGGTTCAAGCGATTCTCCTGCCTCAGCCTCCTGAGTAGCTGGGATTACAGGCATGCGTCACCACGCCCAGCTAATTTTGTATTTTTAGTAGAGAAGGGGTTTCTCCATGTTGGTCAGGCTGGTCTCGAACTCCTCACCTCAGGTGATCCACCTGCCTCGGCCTCCCAAAGTACTGGGATTACAGGCTTGAGCCACTGCGCCTGGCATGGCAATTTCTTTTAAAGGGATCTATTCAAACTTGCTGGGGCAGGGTGCAGTGGCTCATGACTGGGCCGAGGTGGGAGGATTGCTTGAGCCCAGGAGTTTGAAACCAGCCTGGGCAACATAGCAAGTCCCCGTCTCTAAAGAAAAACCAACAATACTAGTGGTGGTGGTGCACACCTGTCACCCCGGCTACTTGGGAGGCTGAGGTGTGGGAGGATCACTTGAGCCTGGGAGGTCAGCGCTGTAGTCAGCTGTGATCACGCCACTGCACTCCAGCCTGGGCCACAGAGTGAGACCCATCCCCCAAAGAAAGAAAAAAGCTAGCTAATATCTTTTTATGATACTTTTATACACGTGGACTAACTGAGGGCCTTCCTCACCCTACTGTGAATTATGAAGGGCATTTTGCTCCGACATTTATTTAATAGACATTCATTGAGTACCTGCTATGTGGAAAGCCTTACACTGTACGTTGACAGTTTGAAAGTTGGACTTCTAGCTCCACTGCGTAGACTTGTGGTTAGAGTTCAATGAGCTGATGTGTAAAGAGTGTTTGGCTCAATGTCTAGAAGTCCAAAAGCACCTAGTAAATGCCAGCTGCTGTTTTACTGGCAAAGTCTCTAATTAAAGTTCTAAATACACGGGTGTGAAGATGAGTAACAAGGGCCATATTGAATAAGTTGCTCAGTATCTGCTTGTTTAGGACTTTGCATGTTACTGAATGTAATATGTAAAAGTTTAAAAAATAGTCTAATAACAAGACTCCAATTGTTTATCTCTACAAAGACCAAGTTTCAGAATATTAACAGAGTGTTGGGCCGTGATCCTTTCTGAATCAGGGCCCCTTGGAGAAAGCTGTGCACGAGTTCCTGGTAGGGTATTTAGCCCGTGAAGGGCAAGTAATATCAGTCTTGAATGACAGAGTTATCTGCCCAATTTGGACCCCTCAGTGGTCCAAATGGAAGAAGGTGTCAGACACAAAATGTTGCTTCCAGTTTCAGGGGCTTTGGAGCCATCCCTAATCTAGAGACTTGAACCTGGCCCGTGAGAAGTAAAGAGGGAAAGCTCCAGGGAGCATGTGGGTCATGGGGCCGCCAAGGGCACCAGAGGATGCTCTGGCCTCTGGAAGGCAGTGGCTGCCTCTGTAGACAAGGCCGTGGCAAAGCCGTGGGGCTTCCTGTGGTGACAGGCGCTTCCGTGGCACTCAGTGGCCAGGCTGCACGAGCTCTGGTTCCCTCAAGTACTACAGGAGACGCTTCCTTTTACATGTTTGTTTTGCTCCGGTCTCTCTTGGTGATGACTTTGGGTTTTGACTGTAGGCGCAGAATCCGCATTTGCTGTGATGAGTTGAATCTCTTAGTGCCGTTCTGCAATGCCGAGACTGACAAGGCCACAACTCTGCAGTGGACCACAGCATTCCTGAAATACATCCAGGAAAGACATGGAGATTCTCTTAAAAAGGTTAGTGGTAGGCCAGGTAGATTTTCAGAATTTTACAAATTTTACTTAACAATGTCCCTCCTTTTTCCTAAGGATAACTCAAACTATCCTTTGTTTCCTGGAATCTAATGTCAAATACTAAGTCCAGTATGAGCAAAGCTCTGCTCTTTAATGATATAACTTGTCATTTATTAAAGTAATAGTCACAGCCTGCATGTGTTACACTCAGTGTGTAAATAACTGTGAAGAGGCAATTGTCAGATAGCAAATTGGGCACCTGCTGTGTACGGTATATTGCACTGGGACTGACGGGTGTGTAGGACATGATTTTTGCCCTCAGAAAAACTTGTGAAAGGGATAAAAGCAAGAATAGAAAAACAAAAACCGGCCAGCCACAGTGGTTCACGTCTGTAATCCCAGCACTTTGGGAGGCTGAAGTGGGAGGATCTCTTGAGCCCAGGAGTTTGAGACCAGCCTGGGCAACATGGCAAGACCCCATCTCTACTAAAAAATACAAAAATTAGCCTGGTGTGGTGGCGTATGCCTGTAGTCCCAGCTGCTCGGGGCGGGGGCTGGGAGGGAGGATCAATTGAGCCAGGGAGGTCGAGGCTGCAGTGAGCTGAGATCATACCACTGCACTCCAGCCTGGGCAACAGGGCAAGACCCTGCCCCACCCCCACCCACCCCAAAAAAGAAAGAGAAACAAAAATGCAGATAAGTGTCAAATAGTCTGATCTGGACTTCAAATATGCCCAGCAGGTTAATAAGAAATATACTTCTGTGGACTGGGTGACTATACTTCTGTGGACTGGGTGAATATACTTCTGCGGACCAGGTGACTATGCTTCTGTGGACCGGGTGAATATACTTCTGTGGACCGGGTGACTGTACTTCTGTGGACCGGGTGAATATACTTCTGTGGACCGGGTGAATGTACTTCTGTGGACCGGGTGAATGTACTTCTGTGGACCGGGTGACTATACTTCTGCGGACTGGGTGAATGTACTTCAGCCGACCGGGTGACCATGCTTCTGCGGACTAGGTGACTATACTTCTGCGGACTGGGTGAATATACTTCTGCTGACTGGGTGAATGTACTTCTGCAGACTGGGTGACTATACTTCCATGGACTGGGTGAACATACTTTTGTGGACTGGGTGACTATACCTTTGTGGACTTGGTGAATATACTTCTGCAGACTGGGTGACTGTGCTTCTGTGGAATGGGTGAATATACTTCTGCGGACCAGGTGACTATGCTTCTGTGGACCAGGTGAATATACTTCTGTGGACCGGGTGACTATACTTCTGTGGACCGGGTGAATATACTTCTGTGGACCGGGTGACTAGGGAGGAGCCGGCGTGTTAGCGCCAGCATATGCAGTCCCTCAGGACAGCCAGCCTGCTGTGATCCTGTCTGTGTGGTCGTGGCAGTGGCCTGCAGCAAGCCATCGTGGTTGGCTGGAACTAGATGTGTGATTTGAATGCGGGAGTTCAGTCAGCCCCTCAGTGGCCTAAAAGGAAGAAGGTGTCAGTCACAGGGCTGGTTCTGGGCCCTGCCTTCGGGGGACCCCAGTTCCAGGGTTCTGGGCCCTGCCTTCGGGGGACCTGAGTTCCAGGGTCCTGGGCCCTGCCTTTGGGGGACCCGAGTTCCAGGTCCCGTCCTCAGCGTTGCAGTGGCCAGGGTCAGTGGCTCTTTGGCCCTCTAGGAGTGAGCAGACCTTAGTGAAATAGATCCACAGGGTCCTGACTTTGTACCTGGTCCAAGCTGTTGGGGAATTGCTGCTGTTGACCCAGGCAGGAGTCTGACTAGAGAACAAGCTAAGGTTGCTGCAACAAACAAGGACCTCTTCCAAGAAGGGCTCCCAGGCCTGGCGCAGTGACTCATGCCTGTGATCCCAGCACTCTGGGAGGCCGAGGCAGGTGGATCATTTGAGGCCAGGAGTTCGAGACCAGCTTGGCCAACATGATGAGACCCCGTTTCTATTAAAAATACAAAAATTAGCCAGGCGTGGTGGCGCCTGTAGTCCCAGCTACTCAGGAGGTTGAGGCAGGAGAATTGTTGAACCCGGGAGGCGGAGGTTGCAGTGAGCCAAGATAGCACCCCTGCACTGCAGCCTGGGTGACAGAGCGAGACTCCATCTCAAAAGAAGGGCTCCTGTGTCTACGTCATGGTGGGGCTAGAGAGAGGTCCCCGCAGCTGGGCTGTGTTGAGTGAGGGCTCGTCTCTTCAGCGCCAGGCAATAGTTTGTCTTGTCTCTGTTCCTTTTCTGTGTCCACATGACATTTACATCTTGCGAGTTGCATAATTTAAGTTGTTTATTTACATTATACATTTAATTGCATTCTATAGCGATGCTATGTTGAATGTATTCTGATCGGATCGTTTATGGTTATTTACAATGCAGTTACTCTTGAAGATTATTGTTAGAGGTAGACTGTTGATTTGTTTTGATAAAATAAAGCTTTTGTGTTTTAAAAAATGCTTTAATGTTTTGGCTTTGTGTATCTATTAGTAAATCATTATTGATCTGATTTACTCAAGACGAAGGCATTTATAATTTTTGAAATTAAAAAATGTTAATTGTATGTATAGTCAAAGATTAAGTAGACCAAATGTTTATGGATATGATACTTTACATACATTATGTTTGCTGAATATTTCTGAAATGTAATTACATTGAATCTGATTACTTCTGGGTCACATTATTAGACCCACCAAGAAACAGGCTGAGGTCAAGTCAGTTCACAATTTTTTCGGGGAATTAGAACATAAAAAGCCGAAACACATGGGTTCTTAATTGTTTCTTTAGTGACTGCCCCCTTTTACTTGGATGCATATTTTTGTCCTTAAAGACGTAATACATGAGAGTTTTAAGTGATTTCTCTACATTATTTTGGTACACATTTCACTCAGCAGGTCTTTTCCAGTGTGACCAGGCACTGCTGAAGGTGCTGGGATACCTGCGCAAGATAGAGGCATGTCTGGCATGGAGGGAGGCAGAGGCAGGGGACGAGTAAACGTGAAGACAGCGGGAGCAGGCCCTTGCGGGTGGAGGGTGCTGCTGCGAGCCAGCCGGACTCGGGGGCTGCTTTGGATTGGGTGATGTTGGGTGGTCGAGGGAGGTGCCCAACCAAGGCCCAATAATGACAGGGAGCTGGCAGCCAGGACCTGCGGGCCGCAGGGTCTGAGGAGTGCCTGCCTGCCAGCCAGTGTTGCTGGGCAGGGCCCCGGGGCAGGCTGGGGCCTGGTGGACCGCTAGTCCTGAGGGTTGGGGGCCTCGGCAGTCTTTGGGCAGTGAGTGACATGACTCATATCACCCTGCTGCTGGGGGACACCGGATGCTAGGGAGTAGGAGCTGGGCTGGGGTGAGAGTGGAAACCAGGAGTCTGCAGTAGCTGGAAGATGCGGCTTGCCGGGCGATGGCTGCCAGGGGGCGGCGCTGGGGAGGAGGAAAGGCACGAGGCTTCTTGTGTTTGTGGCGGTACCAGTTGGGGGGTGTGATGGGAAAAAGGCGTCAGGGTTTGGCCTCGGTGGATGGGTGGATGGGGCTGTTTACTGAGAGGGAAGACTCAGAGAAGCAGGATCTCGGCATTCTGGGGGCGTCAGGTGGGGACATCGGGAGGCAGGGGATAGACAAGTATGGGGTGAGGGCAGGGCGGCGTCAGCCATCAGTGATTCACTTCTGTTCGTTTTCTAGTGAACATAGGAATTACAGTGAACACCTGTACACCCATGCTTCAGTCTCAGCAATGAACATTTACCGTATTTACTTTGTACACACGCACAATTTCAAAGACAATTATAGACACGAACCTTCATCTCTAAATATTTCTACATAAATCTCCAAGACAGGCCTTCCACAGAATCCCAGTGCCATGATCACGCCTCCCCAAGATAATAAGTCTTTTTCATATCCTCTAATGCACAGACTATTCAGATTTGCCCAAAATGTTCTTTTATTGCCACTATACCTGCCTAATTTTTTTATTTTAATGTTTATTTTGTTTTGTTTTTTTTTTTTGAGACAGGGTCTTGCTGTCTCCCAGGCTGGAGTGCAGTAACATGATTATGGCTCACTGCAGCCTCTGCCTCCTGGGCTCAAGCAATCCTCCTGCCTCAGCCTCCTAAGTAGCTAGGACTACAGGTGTGTGCCATCATGCCCAGCTAATTTTATTTTTGTAGGGATGGGGTTTTGCCATGTTTCACAGGCTGGTCTCATACTTCTGGGCTCAGGTGATCCTCCTGCCTCAGCCTTCCAAAGTGCTGGGATTACAAGCATGAGCCACCATGCCTGACTAGTTTTTTAATTTTTGTAGCAATAGGGTCTTGCTATGTTGCCCAGGCTGGCCTCCCAAAGTGCTGGGATTACAGGCATGAACCACCACACCCAGCCAAAATGTTCTAAAAATGACTTTCATAGCTGTTTTTTTCCACAGTCCAGCACCCAGCCATGGATTATGCACTGCATTTGATGACAGTTTTCAAGCTCTTTGAGCTACAAGAATCCCCCCCACAGTTATTAACTATGGCATTGAGGCTTTGAAGAGATCAGGCCGGTTGTCTAGAGAATGCCCCACATTCTGGGTTTAGATGGCTCTATTTACTTTTGGTAATTTTAAATTTTGGTGTAATTTCAAACTTACAGAAAAATTGCAAGAACAGTACAAAGAGCTCTTTGTAGTCCTGTCCGGGTTTGCTCCATTCTCCCTGCCGGTCCCAGTTTCTCTCCAGGTATCTTTGGGATCCATTTGATAGTAAGCTGCAGACACCATGCTTCTTTATACTTAAATACTTCCGTGTTTTTTTTTTGAGACGGCGTCTCGCTCTCTTGCCCAGGCTGAAGTGTGGTGGTGTCATCTTAGCTCACTGCAACCTCTGCCTCCCAGGTTCAGGCAATTCTGCCTCATCCTCTTGAGTAGCTAGGACTACAGGCATGGCCCACCATGCCCAGCTAATTTTTGTATTTTTAGTAGAGACCAGGTTTCACCATGTTGGCCAGGCTGGTCTCAAACTCTTGACCTCAAGTGATCCTGCCTACCTCAGCCTCCCAAAGTGCTGGGATTACCATTGAGCCACCACACCTAGCTAATTTTTGTATTTAATAGAGACAGGGTTTCACCATGTTGGCCAGGCTGATTTTGAACTCCTGACCTCGTGATCCGCCTGTCTCAGCCTCCCAAAGTGCTGGGATTACAGGCCTGAGCCACCACGCCCGGCCCAGTGTTTACTTTTTTTGAGACGGAGTCTCGCTCTTGTCACCCAGTCTGGAGTGCAATGGCGTGATCCCGGCTGACTGCAACCTCCGCCTCCTGGGTTCAAGCGATTCTCCTGCCTCAGCCTCCCGAGTAGCTGGGATTACAAACGCGTGCCACCACGCCCGGCTAATTTTTGTATTTTTAGTAGAGACAGTGTTTCGCCATGTTGGCCAGGCTGGTCTCGATCTGACCTCAGGTGATCCGCCCGCCTCGGCCTCCGAAAGTGCTGGCATTACAGGCTTGAGCCACTGTGCCCAGCCCCCGTGTTGACTTTTTAATATCCACAACGATGAAAATCAGGACATTTAACATTGGTGCAAGACTGTTATTCACATTTTGCCTGCTGTCTCAATAGTGCCCACTGCAACTTTTTCCCCAGTCGGGATGGCGTCTGGGGCGCTGGTTGTGTTTAGTTGTGAGATGCCCCTGCACGCTGGGGGCCCTGAAGGTGCCAGCCACACCTGGGGCCTCCCTTGTGGTGTCTGTCCCTCCCTTCTTCACACCAGCAGGTGGTTGAGTCCCACTTCGCATCTCCCTGCCATCTGCATCAGGCCCCGGTGTCGCTGTCCCTCACGTGCTGTCTGTTGTCAGGCCCTGCTGCAGACTCGGACTGGTCTGTCCCTTCTCTCCTCCTTTCCTGCGGACACGCTGTGACTTCTCCCGTGATCCTTCTGTGAGAACTCCCTGGACCTCGTGTCCTGTACTGGCAACCGCCCATTTCTCTGCTCTCCTTGGCTGCCCTCCTGAGCCACTTCATCCTCTCTTGGATCCATTCCCAGCAGCCTGTGATCATGGCCTCCCATGCTGTTTAGTCACGCCACCACGCCCAGCTAATTTTTGTATTTTTAGTAGAGATGGGGTTTTGCCATATTGGCCAGGCTGGTCTCGAACTCCTGACCTCAGGTGATCCGCCCGCCTCGGCCTCCCACAGTGCGGCCTCCCACAGTGCTGGGATTACCAACCTGAGCCACCGCGCCTGGCCTACATACGGATTTTCATTCTGTTTTTGAACATGGCCACTGGAGGGCCTCTCGGCTGCAGAGCAAGCGTTTGTAGCTTGTTCGTGGCAGAATGAGCCGAACGCTGTGTTGTGACCTGTTTTAAAAATAAAGCATCTTGAAAAAGAAAAGCCATTCTTTTTGTCCTAATGAGTTTATGCCTCCTTACCTCTGGCCACCTGAGCTCCTTGGTGTGCTGTACCCCTCTGGCCTGGGCCGTGCTGGAGTCTTTCTGGGGCTTAGTCATTCACTTTGTTGGTTTTTTATGTGGGGTCAGTGGTAGTGCTTTTTCCATCATAATTTGCTCTTATCTTTATTATCCAAAAACCTTATTTCTATTATTTCCTTCTTGAAGTTTTATTTTTTTCTGGTATCTTGGGTTGAAAGTTTATTTTGTCTATGTTGTTTTCTAATCAATGCATTATAGTAAATTTGTCCTGGTGTGCTTTTGAAACATTTCACAGGTTAGGACGCAATGCTTTCATTGTTTCTCAGTCTTAAATAGCTTGTAATTTTTTTTTTTTTTTGAGATGAAGTTTCACTCGTTGCCCAGGCTGCCGTGCAATGGCGCGATCTTGGCTCAGTACAGCGTCTGCCTCCTGGGTTCAAGCAATTCTCCTGCCTCAGCCTCCTGAGTAGCTGGGATTACAGGCATGCGCCACCACCCCGGCAAATTTTGTATTTGTATTAGAGATGGGGTTTCTCCATGTTGGTGAGGCTGGTCTCGAACTCCCGACCTCAGGTGATCCGCCCGCCTCGGCCTCCCAAAGTGCTGGGATTACAGGTGTGAGCCACCGCACCCGGCCGCTTTCTTCCTCTTAATAACTTCCTGGTATATTTTCCTGACATATAGTTAGAGCTATTTCTTTTTTCTTACTAAGAAAATTTTTTTTATTGTTGGTATTATTATTTTTCTTTTTCTTTCTCTCTCTCTTTTTTTTTTTTTTCCTAGCGAGGGGCCCTCATTCTGTCACCCAGGCTGGAGTGCGGTGCAACCACAGCTTAGTGCAGCCTCGTCCTCTTGGGCTCAGGTGCTCCTCCTGCCTCAGCCTCCCGAGTAGCTAGGACCGTAGGCGCCCCTCACCACCGCGCCCGTCTTGTTGTTATTCTTCTCATGTTCACAAATCTAACATGAGTATCTGCTTTGGTACGTTGTCATCTCAATGTTTTGATGTTATAAAAATTCCTTTAAAACTCAGCGATTTCACGTATGTTCTGTTGCTAATAGATGCATTTGGATTGAGGTGCAGATTGAGAGTGCGATGACATCAGTACCACGTCTTTGGCCTGGGCTCAGCTGAGGAGGACTAAGGGGATCTGCTCCTCTCTTTCACAGCTGCCCCAGCTCCCAGGAGACGGGTCGTGGGCGGGCCCTGCAAGGGTCCAGATGGAACCAAAACTCAACCCTGCCTCTGCCCAACTGTTCATAGTGAAGGCAGGCGCCGGGACTAGCCTCATCACTGTGTGAAAATAGTTCAGAAGATCTCACGAGCGCCTGGTTATGTCTGAGGATGATTATTTTCTTCCTTCCTTCTTTTTTTTTTTTAAATTATCTTCTTTTAAATTTAGATGGATAATTAAGAATGCTTCCAATTTAAGGTTCTAAGCACAAACTCCAGATACATCATGTTATGGACTTGCTTCCTGAAGATGAAATCAGCAGTTGATGGAAAGAATCCACAACACGCCTACAGAACAGCAAATCACAAATGGCTGTGTCTCCACGAAGCCAGGAGCTTTGCATTTGAAGTTTCTATCTGGGCTCATTTCCAGCTGTTCAGGGTTCGGATTCCTGAAGGCTTCCTCAGCATTTAACTCATTCTTTGTTGACTGAAGGCACTGGCACTGTTTCTCCACACGCAAACTGATCTTTGTCATAAATCACTTTTATAATGAGAGAGCAGCCTGGACACATTGCCACACCTTCCCCATTCTCCAGCTCTTCCTTGGTGATGGAGAAGTTATCTCCGCATGGGCAGGGACAGAAATATGTCTCCGAGTCCTCGTCATATTGGAAGTCCTCGATTTCCACCTCGTCATGAAATACTGCCATGGTCAGCGGGGGTTGCTGAAGGGGTGACGCCCCAGCAGTCTGAGACCAGCTCCGAGGGTCTAACTTCTCCGGAGCCGGCCCGGGCTCTGACTTTCATTTAATTGTCCTGAAAGGTGAATTCTATCTTGCCAAATAGGCAAGTGTTTTTTATATGTAGGCTTTAGGTGTCAGAATATAGGAAATTATCAAAATGTGGGGTCATTTTAAATTGCATCCTAAAACCTTTTAAAATTTGGGAAGAAGCTGGGCATCGTAGCTCACGCCTGTAATCCCAGCACTTTGGGAGGCCGAGGTGGGCAGATTACGTGAGGTCAGGAGTTCGAGACCAGCCTGGCCAATACGGTGTGACCCCCGTCTCTACTAAAAATACAAAAATTAGCCGGGCGTGGTGGCACATGCCTGTAATCCCAGCTACTCAGGAGGCTGAGGTGGGAGAATCAGTTGAACCCAGGAGGCAAAGGTTGCAGTGAGCTGAGATCGTGCCATTGCACCCCAGTCTGGGCGACAAGAGTGAAACTCCATATCCAAAAAAAAAAAAAATTGGGAAGAAAATGAGTATATTTATATGCAGGTGTAGATTCTGAGTGCACACAGTAGTTGGAAATGGCAGCTTGCTTGGTTGGAAAGTTGCTTAAAAGTGGATGGGTGGAATGTTCCAGTCACTCCAGATGGTTCAGAAGTTAAATCCATGGCAGCATGGCGCTTGTGTCCTCCTGGACTTGAATTAAGTAGAAAGTTACTACAACTCAGCAACAAAAAGACTACACAGACTGGGAACCGTGGCTCCCGCCTGTAATCCCAGCACTCTGGGAGGCCGAGGTGGGTGGATCACCAGAGGTCAGGAGTTTGAGACCAGCCTGGCCAACATGGTGAAACCCTGTCTCTACTAAAAAAACAAAAATTAGCCGGGTGTGGTGGCAGGTGCCTGTAATCCCAGCTATTCAGGAGGCTGAGGCAGGAAAATTGCTTGAACCCCAGGAGGCAGAGGTTGCAGGGAGGCGGAGGTTGCAGTGAGCCGAGATCACGCTGTTGCACTCCAGCCTGGGCGACAGAGTGAGACTCGGTCTCAAAAAAAAAAACAAAAAACAAAAAAAAAATGTTAAAAGCCAGGCGTGATGGTGTGTACCTGTAGTCCCAGCTACTCGGGAGGCTGAGCCTGCAGTGAGCCGTGGATGCACCACTGCATTCCAGCCTGAGAGAGCAAGACCCTGTCCAAAAAAAAGACAGCACAACTGAAAAATGGGCAAAGAACTTGAATAGACATTTCTCCAGAGAAGATACACAGATGGCCAATAAGCCCATGAAAGATGCGCCAAGCCGTTAGTCGTTAGGGAAATACGAATCAAGATCCAATGAGATACTACTTTACACATACTAGGATGGCTATTCAAAAACAAAAACAAAATAGCAAGTGTTGGCAAGGATGTGGGGACATCAGAATCCCTGTGCTTTGCCGCTGGGGGTGTGAAATGGTGCAGCCACTGTGGAAGACAGTATGACAGCTCCTCAGAAGGTTCAACATAGAATCACCGGAGAAGCATAAACCCCAAAGAGGTGAAACAGGGATCCAAATGGATGCTTTTCTATGAATATTCATGGCAGCACCTTTCACAGTGGCCAAAAGGTGGAAATGACTCAAGTGTGCTCCAGCAGATGAATGAATAAACAAATGTGTTACAAGCACAGAACAGAATCTTACTCAGCCATGAAAAGGAATGAAATTCTGACACAGGCTACAGCATGGATGGCCCGAGGTCATTATGCTGAGTGAAATAAGCCAGTCACAACAGGGCACACCCTGTGGGATTCCGTAAACAAGGCACCTAGAGCCGTCAGATTCAGAGACAGAAAGTGGACTGGTACGTGCCAGGGGCTGGGGGCCGGAGCGGTGTGGAGTTAGTGTTTAATGGGTACGGAGTTTCTGTTTAGGGTGATGAAAAGGTGGTGGCGGCTGCACAGCACTGTGAGTGGACTTCACGCTGCTCCACTGTACACTTACACGTGCTTAAAAGGCAAATTTTGTGCTATATTTTAATACCACAATAAAAACTATATAAACCTGGATTTAATCGTGTAGAATGCTATGTTTTAAAACCAACTTATGGAAATTTTCAAGTCTGCACAGAAATAGAAAGTGAACTCCCAGGTCCCTCTAACTCAGTTCCAGGCATCAGCTTGTTTCACCTATCCCCTCGCCCTCCCACCCCCGCTGAATTATTTTAAAACAATTCCAGACATCATTTCATTCATAAATATATCTTCAGAAAGAAAAGGCCTGTTTCACAACACAACCGCGGTATCAGTCTCCTTCCTGAAAGCCTTCACTCCTTATTACCCACCTGAGTCTCCTTCCCGAATCTGAGCAGAAGCTCCCGTGAGCCCACAGGTGTCTCTACGGTCGGCTCATTTGAATCAGGATCCAAACATCGCATTTGGTTGATAGTTTTTAAATACATCTTAACCCGTAATAGTTCCCCCTTCCTTTCTTCCTCAGCGTTCATTCATTTGTTGGAAAGGGAATGATTTGTCCCACAGCCATTTCCACATTCTGCCCGTGGTGGTTGGCGCCTCTCATCGGGCCGTCACCTGTGCCCCTCTCTTCCTCTCAGTCTCCTTCGGGAGGTTAAGACTGACCCCACCATTATAATTGAGGCCTTTTGTAAAAGACAGGTGGTGTGACAGGAGCAAGCTCAGCCCACCCCCACCCTGCTGGCAGGGTCTCCCCAAGGACAGAGCCATCTCAGCGAGCAGCACCTCCACCTTGCTGGCCTTGGAACCCTGAGTGTGTGGCAGTGCAGAGGGCAAGGCAGTCGCCCTGGGGTGGGGGTAGATGCCCCTGACTTGTTAATTGTTGAAACTTTTTAAAAATTTATTTTTTTGAGATGGAGTTTCACTCTTGTTGCCCAGGCTGGAGTGCAATGGCTCAATCTCGGCTCACCGCAACCTCTGCCTCCCAGGTTCAAGCCATTCTCCTGCCTCAGCCTCCCTAGTAGCTGGGATTACAGGCATGTGCCACCACGCCCGGCTAATTTTGTATTTTTAATAGAGACGGGGTTTCTCCATGCTGGTCAGGCTGGTCTCAAACTCCCGACCTCAGGTGATCCGCCTGCCCCGGCCTCCCAAAGTGCTAGGATTACAGGCATGAGCCACCGCACCCGGCCTAATGGTCGAAACTTTTTAAAAATTTATTTTTTTTGAGATGGAGTTTCACTCTTGTTGCCCAGGCTGGAGTGCAATGGCATGATCTCAGCTCACTGCAACCTCCACCTCCCAGGCTCAAGAGATTGTCCTGCCTCAGCCTCCCAAGTAGCTGGGGTCACAAGATGCTTGCCACCACGCCCAGCTAATTTTTGTATTTTTAGTAGAGACGGGGTTTCACCATGTTAATCAGGCTGGTCCTGAACTCCTGACGTCAGGTGATCCACCCACCTCGGCCTCCCAAAGTGCTGGGATTATAGGCATGAGCCACCGCGCCCAGCCTGAAACGTTTAATATATACACTCTACCTTCTCTCAAACGCTGGGTTTACAGGTTTATTAGCTAGGGCCTGTTAACGGTTGAAACATTCATGTCATGTATATTTTACCACAATAAAATCAATACAATGTGGCCAGACATTCTGAGTATTGGAAAAACTAAATAAAAGTACATGTACAGTGTAACTGCTATTTGAAAAAAAAAATGTTAAAATCTGTTTATTATATAAATCCCCTTGTGAGGTAAGACACAAGTTTGTGAATGACACCTTAAAACAGCGTATTCTAAAGTCATTAGCTCTTAATTTCAACCTTTTGCACTTTGGAAGACAGCAGTTTTCATGTCAGTTAATTCAGTACGTTAACCGTCACTTCTTCACTGCAGGAATTTGAGAGCGTATTTTGCGGTAAAACTGGCCGAAGGCTAAAGCTGACCAGACCGGACTCCTTGGTGACCTGTCCTGCACAGGGGAGTTTACAGAGCAGCCCCTCGATGGAGATCAAGTGATCGGACTGAACAGGAATCCTCGGGGAGTGAACAGCCATTCCTTCGTGATCTGTGCACGTCTTCTGCAACCCTGGAGCTCTGCTCGGCTAGTCTGACTCGAAAAGGGCGTGACTCAAGCTGACGGGACTCCAGTAGGGACTTTGAGAGCACATTTTGTAAAAATATTTATCTAGAAGCAAATGCTTATCCATGAATGTCCTCTTAGACCATTTGGGGATGAAGCCATCTTAATAATTAGTAATAATTAATTAGTAATAATTAGTAAGCATTTTCTCAATGCTCTGATTCCATCATGTTTTCTTAACATGATAACTTAAAAAATTGACATCCTTTGTACTTTCTTTAATCTTAAAAAGTACACGGCTTTTTACTTACTTACCTTTTAAATATGCCCCTTTAGCAATTGGAACAAGTTAAATTGTTAACTAAAAACAGTTTGGAAATTTTATTTCATTTGTTATATCACACCCCCTTGTCATGACTCTGAGTCACGTGCTGCTGTATTGCAACGTGCAGGACCATTTTAAACCTGTGTGCTAAAAATTTTCCAGATACTTGCTTTAAAGCTACTTTTGTCCACAAATGAAATACTGTCACAGTAGATGCTTAAATGCCACGTTTTCATACCAAGAGTCATTCATTACTTCATGTGTCACAAACTGTGGTGTTTGGAATTGAGTTTTTCAATGAGTGGCTTTATTTATCACAACAGGTAATAGCAATAGACGTTAGTGCAATACAAAGTCACCCTCAATAAATACTGTTAATTGGAGATGTGAGTTTGTACACAAAACATCAGACTAGACCTTTGTATGGGAGAGAATTTACTGTACATTAAATTCTTTATTTTTTGTTACTCTGTAGCCAGTCAATCTGAAGATTTAATATATCATTTTATTGGGACGAGATCATAGTCTTTACACAAATGCTATGTAAACAAGTTACTGAATATTTTTCACCTCGTGGAGTTGTACACCTTTTATATATACACACCCTACCTTCTCTCAAATGCTGGGCTTACAGGTTTATTAGCTAGGGCCTTTTGAGGTATGCTGTCAGGCGACAGCCCGATGAGGGTGCTCGCTGGCAGGGCCCACGCGTCCAGTTGGCGGCCGAGGGGCAGCCAGGGGCGCTCCCTCTCCTGGACGTCACCCGCCTGCCACACCCCCGCTCCTTCATGACCATCCACCGTGCTTCAGGCGTCCTTGTCACTTGCTTCCTCACGTTGAATTTTATGAGCTTCTAGAGCCTGATTTTTCCCCGACCCCTCCTAACACGGCTCCTTGGCAGGCTGAGGTGTCGCAGATCCCCGGTGTCCCCTGGGCCCCAATGGCACCTGGAAGCCCAGGATCTCCGGGAGGCCCAGGCTCGCCGGGAGCACCGTCCTGGCCGTCCTTGCTGGTGCCGGGCACGCCTTGGGGTCCTTGGGACAGAGCAGAAAGGTGAGTTCAGCTGCAGCCCGGACTGAAAGCAGGGGGACTTGACGTCCAGCTGCGGGCAAGCCCTGCTCTTCCATCAGCTCACTCTTCACTTGGGGGGAGGCCGCAGGGGGTGGGGAGGCCGAGGGAACAGGGCACACAAAGGCTCTCCGCGGGGCTGGCGGTTGGGAGTGTCCGGAGAAGGCCAGGCGAGGCCAGCCCCAGGCAGGGGTGCAGAGCCGTCCTGAGGACACCCGCACTCTGACTTACGCGGGTATGGTGGGGGCTGTGTAAGGAGTGGATTTGGAGTGAGCAGGGGGCCCGGAGTGGGGGGTTGTGGGGTGGCTTTGGTGAGTGATGACAGTGGAAACATGGGAGGCCTGGGTGTGAGGGAAGAGGGAGTCAGCCGCCTAAGTGGGGGGTGTCAGAGCCCTTCACTGAGATGAGGTGACAAAGTCCAGAATGGTGTGGGCATGGTGCGGCCGGGAGGCTGCTGTCCACCAGCAAGTGCAACACAGATGCTGTTCAGAGCCACAGGCGGAGAGACGTGGCTGTGGCCTGGGACCCCTGTGCGTTTGGACACCAGGTAGAGGCAGAGCTAGGTCAGCAAAGGAGAGTCCAGGAGCATGGGGCACCCAGAGAGCAGTGTGTGTGCGTGGAAGGGAGGAGGGGAGAGGGCTCCAGGGCACCCAGAGAGCAGCGTGCGTGCATGGAGGGGAGGAGAGGGCTCCAGGGCACCCAGGGAGAGGTGGGGTGGGTGGAGGAGAGGAGAGGGCTCCAGGGCACCCAGGGAGAGGTGGGGTGGGTGGAGGAGAGGAGAGGGCTCCAGGACATCCAGAGAGCAGTGTGAGTGCGTGGAGGAGAGGAGAGGAGAGGGCTCCAGGGACACCCAGGCAGAGGTGGGAGCGGGTGCCTTCTTAAAGACTGTTCGGGATCCTTCTCATCTGGACACACACATCCTTGGAGTCTAAGGCCTCCTGGTTTTGAGAAGGCACCAGGCTAAGACAGGGGCAGGCAGGGGATGGCCTTTGCCAAGGATCCTGGCGCTGCCTCCCTCCGTGACAAAGCATTTATTTTTGACATTAGAAATGGAAATATTCAATGTATGCACAGGTCAATTAAGAGAAAATTCTGTTATACTTTAACTGAAATAGATAGTAGCTTAAACAGAATCTAACCAAATTGACTTAGCTAAAATAGATCCAGGAGGATCTGCTTACTGATTAAACTTTTTTTTTTTTGAGATGGAGTCTCGCTCTGTCGCCAGGCTGGAAGGCAGTGGCACCATCTTGGCTCACTGCAACCTGCAACCTCCACCTCCCGGGTTCAAGCGATTCTCCTGTCTCAGCCTCCCAAGTATCTGGGATTACAGGCGCCCGCCACCACGCCCGGCTCATTTTTGTATTTTTAATACAGATGGGGTTTCACTGTGTTGGCCAGGCTGGTCTCAAACTGCTGACCTCAGGTTATCCGTCTGCCTCAGCCTCCCAAAGTGCTGGGATTACAGGTGTAAGCCACCGCGCCCAGCCCTGATTAAACTTTTATGTATTAAAGTGGTTATTGAGACAATTCCTAATCTTGTCTCTAAGACTGCTTTGCCAAGAGAAGAGGAAAAGAGACCCATTCACAACCCAAGCACGCCCCACATAAAGCTACAAGATGGCGGAAGAGATGTCACCCAGTGAAGCCTTGCTGGCCGTGGACTCCTACCTTGGGGCCCCTGGTCTCCTTCAGGCCCGTCCAGCCCTGCTCCTGCCGCGCCTTTGTCTCCTCTGTCACCCTGGTTTCCTGTCACGAGGTGTGGACACAGACATATGGTTAGAGTATCTGTTGCAGCCACACCACAGCGGTGTCTGATCACCTTTGTAACAAACAGGGTGCCAGCTTTTCACTGAAGTGGAAACATTTAGAAAAGTACAGATGTCACACGCGTAGGGCTTGACGGGGTCCGACAAGAGGGACCCACCTGTACACAGTCTTAGACTGCAGGACGGCTGCAGGTGGACGACACACCGCATAGGTGACAGTGGTCCCTTAAGATTACCATACCCAATTTTTACCACACCTTTCCCGTGTTTGGATGTATTTAACACAGATACCCACCACCAGGTTAGAACCGCCCACAAGACCCAGCCCAGTAACAGGCTGTGCAGGTCTGCAGCCATAAACCCCAGGCTCTGGCACACGGCCCAGGGGTGCAGGAGGCCGGGCTTGCGTAAGTGAACTCAGATGTTCCCACAGTGAAACCGCCCAGTGGCACAGCCGTCAGAACCTATGCCTGCTGCTGAGCCGTGCACGGCTGAACCACCTCCCTGACCTCCGGCAGCCAATTTGAATGGGATTTTAGTTTTGTTCAAAATATTGAAGCCTATTAAGCAGTTGAGTATTTATTAATATTTTGTAATCATGTTTTAAATGATTTTCCACCCATGGTTCACCTAAGGGCATTTTCACATCCCTCTAATTGCATCATTCAAATCTTACATCTGTGTTTTGCCTGGCTAATTTTGTATTTTTAGTAGAGGCGGGGTTTCACCATGTTGACCAGGCTGGTCTTGAACTCCTGACTTCCAGTAATCCACCTGCCTCGTCCTCCCAACGTGCTGGGATTACAGGCATGAGCCACCGCGCCCGGCCATTCCTCACATTTTTTTTTTCTTTTATGGAGATGGAGTCTCACTCTGTCGCCCAAGCTGGAGTGCAATGGTGCGATCTCAGCTCACTGCAACCTCTGCCTTCAGGGTTCAAGAGATTCTCCTGCCTCAGCCTCCTGAGTAGCTGGGATTACAGGCGTGTGCCACCATGCCCAGCTAATTTTTGTATTTTTAGTAGAGACGGGGTTTCACCATGTTGGTCAGGCTGGTCTTGAACTCCCGACCTCGTGATCTGCCCACCTCAGCCCCCCAAAGTGTTGGGATTACAGGCGTGAGCCACCGTGCCCAGCCTTCGTCACATTTTTAATCAATCCCTCCCTGCCAAATATTGTTCTAATGGTATTTGAGAAAAACATCACATTTTAAAAATGTTCCAGTTCCCACAGGATTACCAAGGAGTTAACTGCGCTAGGCCCCAAAACATGAGAGGCCCCCACGTTCCAGGGGTTACCCCTGAGGGCGCATGGCAGGCACCAGAAGCAGCGCCTACTAACAAGTCAGTCTCAGGGATTTTTACAGCAGGGTGACCGTGTCATGGGGTCAAACACTCACCTCTGGGCCCGGGGTCTCCCAGCTCCCCAGTGGGACCGCGGTATCCGGGGGGTCCTCGAGCGCCAGGGTGACCAATGGAGCCTGGGGGTCCTGGGGGCCCAGGGGGGCCAGCTGGACCGGGCCGGCCAATGGACCCGGGTGCCAAAGGCTTCCTTAGGTGCGCGGCTAACTGTGCAATTTGTTCTTTGGGAAAACAAGGGTGCAGGCGTTTACTCGAGAGAGGATCATCAAAAGTATTGTTACATAAAGCATAAAATACACGGTGCTGTCTTCCAGAAGGAAGTTTTCCTTCTGATTGATGGAAAATGGTTTAACTGCTTTGGGGTGATGAACGCTGGAGCTAGAAAGGACCCCCAACCCCTTGGAGCCTGAGAAGCCTGAGTGGGAAGGTGAAGGAAGTGCCCTTGGGGGTGTTTAGGGACCTGCCCTGCCAGCCACAGGGGCACACTCCGCTGTTCTTGTACCCATCGCATTCGGCAGGCTTTAGGGCATCTGCTGCGTGCTGGGAATCTGGTTGAATCCGGGGCGGGAGCGTGGGCCGTCCTCTGGGGCCATCCTCCGGTGCAGAGGACAGGCGGACGCCAAGGCAGACGTGGACCCCCAAGGGCTAACAGGCGGGGTGAGTGCTAGGGGCTCACTTTGGCTGGAAAGCAGTGGCGCGAAGGCTGTGTGTGTAGCCCAAGGCACGGGACCCCCAGGCGGGGATGGGCCCCGCTGCAGCCGGTGAGGGTGGCTGACTTACCGCTGATCATCCCCCCACACAGCTCCCTGATGCGCTGCTCGCTGGCCTCCTTCCCCTGGAATTCACCCCACACATTCGTCAGCATGGGGGCGGCAGCCTCGGTGAGGCATTCCCACCGTCACCCCGCAAAGTAACTTCCTTCCGGAAAAAACACGATCTCAACCCTGTGAAAGCTGGAAAAGCCGGAAAAGCGACGTACCGGAACTCCCGGCTTCCCCGTGATGCCAGGAACACCCGGGACGCCCTGCAGGCCCAGAGGACCGGGGGGCCCGGGGACACCCTGAACACCGCTGGTGCCGTTGGGACCCTGGGTGCCTTTGGGGCCCAGCTCCCCTCGACTGCCAGACTGCAGAGAAACAGAGGAAGGTCAGGGGCGAGCCCAGGAGCCCAGAGCCACCCCGACGTGCTCTTTCCCGGCCGGCACGGAGCCGTCTTGCCCAGCCTTGACCAGAGCAAGCTTTTTTACATCTCAGATCTGGGCAGTGCCCTGCAGGGCCGCCTGGTTGCCCAGAGGTGGGCAGGAAGCCAGCAGGCGCCCATGGATGGTGTCATCGGAACAGTCGCCAGGCACTCACCTCTCCTTTGGGTCCGACCAGGCCGCTGGGACCCTGTGAAGAGAAAAGTTGTGTGTTTGAACTAAGTGTATTGTTGGGTGGGTGGGAAGTAGCCAGTTGAGGATAAATCAAATCATCCACACACCTGCTATTAGACGACATCCAAATATTGACAGTGGTTCCTTCCGTTCTTCTATATACATTTTTTATATTTCTGTGATTGCACTGATTGATTGAAGCTTTTTAAAAACTTACTTTCCCGGGAAGAGTGACTTTGTTAGCTGCACGGTGCTGTCTCTTACACACGCTTACTTTGTTTCCATTCCTTTTTCTTACTAACACGCCTAATGCTGGGCTGAACCTCTCTGCCCTAAAACCCTGGAACCCCCTCCAGCTGGGTCCTCAGGAATGACTGGCCCCAGGTGCGTCAACACATAGTCAGCCGGGTTAATGTCTCCTCCAAAACACATGCTGCAATTGAACGGCCACTGCACTGCAATGCTATTAAGAGGTGATTAGGTTTGAGAGCTCGGCTCTCCGGAGTAAACTAACACCGTTGTCTCCGCAGTGGGTTCCTCATGAAAAGGATGGGTTGGGCCCCTTCCCTCTCTCTGGCACCTCCTCTTGGCCCTTCTGCCTTCCACCATGGAATGACGCAGTGGGGAGGCCCTCGATGGATGCACCCCTCGGTCTTGGGCTTCCCAGCCTCCAGAACTAGGAGCCACATGGATCTCTTTTCCTTGTAAACTACCCAAGCTGTGGTGGTCTGTTACAGCTGCAGAAAACAGACTGACACAGTCTAACCGCACAGCAGAGGGACCGACCGGGCCCAGACAGCATGCTCCGCTGAGGCCAGGAGGGTAGGGGGTCACCTCACACAGCCCGACCGTGCGAGTAGCTGAGAGCAAAGCCTTAGGTTTTCCGCCTGCAAGGGGCTCTGCCCCTCACCCCACCAGCAACAGTGGCCAGGTAGGGCAGCTTCTGAGATTTCCAGGGTCCATTTGTCAGTGCTGTCTAAGAATTCACTAAATGGGCTGGGCGCGGTGGCTCACGCCTGTAATCCCAGCACTTTGGGAGGCCAAGGCGAGCGGATCACAAGGTCAGGAGTTTGAGACCAGCCCGGCCAATATGGTGAAACCCCATCTCTACTAAATACAAAAATTAGCCGGGTGTGATGGTAGGCACCTGTAGTCTCAGCTACTCGGGAGGCTGAGGCAGGAGAATCGCTTGAACGCAGGAGGCAGAGATTGCAGTGAGCTGAGATCACACCACTGCACTCCAGCCTGGGGACAGAGCAAGACTCCGTCTCAAAAAAAAATAAAAAAAGAATTCAGTAAATGAAACACATACAACTGAGGTCTTTTGTCCCCAGGCATAAAAAGTTTACACTGGGCTGCGGGGGTCTGCCAGAGACTGGGGTCCCTGGGGCTAGGCTGTTTCTATTTCACCCAGACACAAAGGAAAGACTTAATCATAGATGAAAAACCCCCTCGGGAAAGCCAGAAAGGCTGTCCTTCCCTCGGACTCACGACTGCTCCATTTGTTACCTCCATAAGGAGAAATGTGTCTATCAAGGGACTCAAACAAGAACGTAATTTTATGCTTCACCTGAGTTTTAGGCCTGTGGAAGTGGAGTTTTCTTCAGTTAAAAACCAGCTGTGGGCCTGACACGGCGGCTCACGCCTGTAATCCCAGCACTTTGGGAGGCTGAGGCAGGCGGATCACCTGAGGTCAGGAGTTTGAGACCAGCCTGGCCGACATGGTGAAACCCCGTCTCTACTAAAAATACAAAAATTAGGCCAGGGGCGGTGGCTCGTACCTGTAATCCCAGCACTTTGGGAGGCTGAGGCGGGCAGATTGCCTGAGGTCGGGAATTCGAGACCAGCCTGGCCAGCATGGTAAAACCTTGTCTCTACTAAAAATACAAACATTAGCCGGGCATGGTGGCGGGCGCCTGTAATCCCAGCTATTCAGGAAGCTGAGGCAGGAGAATCGCTTGAACTGGGAAGGTTGCAGTGAGCCGAGATGGCGTCACTGCACTCCAGCCTGGGCGAAAGAGCGAGACTCCATCTCAAAAACAAACAAACAAACAAAACCCCCCAAAACACAAAAAATTAGTCGACTGTGGGAGGGCCCATAATCCTGGCTACTCAGGAGGCTGAGGCAGGAAACTCGCTTGAACCCAGGAGGCAGAGGCTGCAGTGAGCCGAGATCGCGCCACTGTGCTCCAGCCTGGGCAACAGAGCAAAACTTCGTCTCAAAAAAAAACCCCGGCCGGGTGCGGTGGCTCACGCCTGTAATCCCAGCACTTTGAGAGACCAAGGCGGGAGGATCACGATGTCAGGAGATCGAGACCATCCTGGCTAACACGGTGAAACCCCGTCTCTACTAAAAATACAAAAAATTAGCCGGGCATGGTGGCGGGTGCCTGTAGTCCCAGGTACTTGGGAGGCTGAGGCAGAAGAAAGGCGTGAACCCGGGAGGCGGGGGTTGCAGTGAGCCGAGATCCCGCCACTGCACTCCAGCCTGGGTGTCAGAGTGAGACTCGTCTCAAAACAAAAAACAAAAAACCCCAAAAAACCAAAAACAAAAAAACAAAAACGCAGCTGTGACTGCTTCATGCAGGTGCCACTCCACGGGGCAGAGTGCGGGAGCCCACACGTCTGAGCACCAGGTCAGGTCAGACTCCAGAGCCGCTGAGTTTCCCTGCCAGGCCCTGCCCACTTGCTAAGGGACGGCCAGTGGCCAAGGCCTCTGCCCGACCCTGCTCCATCCCCACGCTGCCCAGCAGAGCTGCCGATCTTCCACCGGGAGCTGCAGATCTTGACCCTGTACCCCAGGACTGCTCCCCAGCCACAGTGGCGACCTCGCTCCCAGCTGTTGGCAACAGTGAGGCTACCTAATTACTCACCAGTTCTCCTTTATCCCCAGGAAGACCGTCGGAACCTGCAATACCCTGAAAACGATACACCCCCAAGTTAAAAGAGCTGTTCATGCATGAGTAGGGACTTCATGCCTTAAAGTCCCTGCTCTCAAGCCTCCGTAGGTGTAATGTTCATCTTAAGGTCGAGGCCAAAAGCCCAGGCCCCAGGGCTGCCTTTTAACCCACTCCAAACGCAGCCCAGGACCCTGCCTTGGGAGACCTGCAGGCAGGGGCGGGGCTAAAAAACGGAAGACATTTGTTTGCATAATGAGGCTTTTCTGCCAAGCAGAACCTGCGGTGGGGGTTCGATGGCTGCAGGCCCTCCAGCCGTATGGAAAGGCCTTGTGCCTAGAAGTGAGAGCAGGCACTGCAGGAGGGCAGGGCAGCCAGACCATGGCCCCACCCACCCAGAGCAGGCACTGCAGGAGGGCAGAGCAGGCACTGCAGGAGGGCAGGGCAGCCACGACCATGGCCCCACCCAGAGCAGAAACTGCAGGAGCGCAGGGCAGCCACGACCATGGCCCCACCCACCCTGACACTTTTCCAAAAAGAAGAGTGCTTCGAAGAGCAGAAATGCATCTCGAATCTGCCTGCAAAACACACGCAGAGTCTAGCCCCTGCCCTCTGTCAGTTCTCCGGAAGGACGGCAGGACACACCTCTGTCCCTTTGAGAGTTCCCATTGGTGCCTCCTGGACTAGAAGCAGCTTCTGTTGCACCCAGAGCCATGCAGGGACACTCTGGCCAGCTGTTTGCACCCAGGAAGGCAGCGGGGGATGCCGGGGCGTGCCTGGGGGCTGGGTGCCCAGAGCTGCTGTCTCTGTGCTAAGCAGGAGGGGCAGGAGCCAGAAAGGGCGACCGACAGACACAGCAAGAGGAGAAAGGAGGCTCAGTGTCCCGAAAACACAGCCAGGGCCAGAGCCGGGACAGGAGCCTGGGAGAAGCTGTGCAGCTTTGCCTTCATTCCTTTTGCCCCAGCCTGTGCCCAGCTCACCTGGTCTCCCTTAGGGCCTGCGGCACCTCCCGGACCCTGGGTGTGGAGAGAAGGCTCTGGATTAGAGGAGCGGCAGAAATTCCTAAAGTGAGCCTGCCCTGGGCCCAGGAATGGTAAACACCTCCCCACATCTCCATCTGTGCTGCACAAAGGGCTTCTGTGAACACCGGCTCCCAGACACAGGCCCAAAGGCCAAGCTCACGTTCACAGCCTCTGGGCCCGACGGCTCTGTCCAGCCTCCCCTTGTGGGTAGTGAAGCCCCATTAGGTTTGCACTGTTTGTAACACCCGTGAATTCCTGCGGGTGTTTCTGCACAATCTCAGGATAATTCCGTCACAGTAGAGTCAAAGATGCAAAAGCTCATCTAATCACCTTCCCCCGGCATTGTGAAATGAGAACATGTCTGGGAGTTGCTATGAATCCCTTTTAAAAATGTCCATTTGCTCACATGGCCGCGTAAGTGAGAACTTGCCCAAAGGGCAGAAAAGCAGGAGACTTTCCCGTGAGTTTAAAGTGAAAGGGAAATTCAGCCACCAGGCCCCACCCACACCTGGGACAGGGACAGTGCCCGCAGGGCGGGTGCCAGCCCTGCCATCTCTCGGAGGCCCTGAGGTTGCTGGCATGGCCCCCACCTCTGGAATGTCCTGCCTGGAGGCCAACAAACAGCCCGCTATCCCCCATGGGGTGGTGGTGTCCACAGCCCCGGCCATCACCCTGGAATGACCATCACCCTGGAACGACGGGGCATCTGCAGCCGTGTCCTGGAGGCTTCTCGGGATTGACGTCTAAAAAGGGGTCTGTCTGCCTAGCAGAGGCGGCCACAGCAGGCACACGAGGTCCCCAAGGACCTGGTGGAGCGTGGCTGGGGCCCAGACCAGACCCACAGGCTCCTTCCAGTGAGCTGGGGCCCTGGGTAGGCCATGCCCCTCTTCTGCCCGGACCCCCAAGGAGCTAACGCTGCAGCTGCTGCAAGACCAGCAGGAAAAAGTCTTGACGAGGTATAAGCTGTGACCGTTACAGTCACTTGGGACATGGTGTTCAAACCTATTTTATAGCAACGTGATCCTCTGTCAACGGCGCCTCCGCAGACACCAGCTAGGCGGGAGCAGGCATGGCTCTTGAGCCTCAGCCTCCACGCCAATCTTGAGGAATGAACACTGACCGTGTGCAGGTCCCGCCAGGCGTCTACGCAGGGCAGGAGGCAGAGCGGCCCAGGCTCCCGCAGTCTCCCACCCACAAGGAACACCACGTGGAAGGTCAGAGGGGCCAAAGGCGCCACAGTCAGGGCCCTGATGCCACTGCCTCCGCCACGCAGGGAGACACTGCCCATGGCCAGATTTCCCACTGGGAGCTGCGAGGGCCTCTCCCTGTCTGCGTCCCAGGGGACCGTGGTGGGGGTTGGGGGACCGTGGTGGGGGGTTGGGGGACCGTGGTGGGGGGTTGGGGGACCGTGGTGGGGGTGGGGGACCGTGGTGGGGGTGGGGGACCGGGGTGGGGGGTGGGGGACCGGGGTGGGGGGTGGAGACTGTGGTGGGGGGTGGGGGACTGTGGTGGGGGTTGGGGGACTGTGGTGGGGGTTGGGGGACTGTGGTGGGGGGTGGGGACTGTGGTGGGGTTGGGGGACTGTGGTGGGGGGTGGGGGACTGTGGTACAGGGGTAGAGGGGGTACAGGGGTAGAGGGGGTGCAGGGGAGCTTCCTGCTGAGAGGGCCACTTACCCGGTCGCCCACGTCACCTCGGAGGCCCTGGGGGCCTGGAAGGCCGGGGTCTCCCATGCTGCCCTTCCGGCCCTGGGGAAGGAAGTCCTGGCTCGTCAGTGCCCATACCCTGTCGGGTCTGGCCCGTCTGGGTGTGCCGCCCCCCGTGCCAGGCCCTTGCCCCAACCTCACCCACCTGGAAGCCTCGGACACCAGGGGCTCCGGGAGGGCCTTGTGGGCCGAGGGCCCCCTGGAAGACAAAGGTGAGGTGTGAGCGGATGTCTCAGGGTTCGAGGAGTCCCCAAGAGGTCCCAGGGAGCCTGGCTCAGCCTTCCCCCAGAGTGGGTGGACACAGGAGCCGGTTCTAAGCCACCTGGCTGGGTTGCTGGGGACAGAGGCAGGGCTACCTCCCAGGGCAGTTTAGGGGGTCTCAGAACTCAGGCGTGCCCTGGACCCAATTTGTCAGGCTAGACTCGGGGCCAGGCACCCATGCCCATGGCTCCCCCTACCAGGGCCCTATGGCTGGTGCTGTCATTATCTCAGTCTATGGGGGTACAAGGCTGGGCTCAGCATAGAAGGCTTGAAAACAGGGCAGCTCCGGCCTGGCCCCGACCGTCTCCCAGCGGGTGAGGGGCAAGAAGGAAACAGGGCAGCTCCGGCCTGGCCCCGACCGTCTCCCAGCGGGTGAGGGGCAAGAAGGAAACAGGGCAGCTCTGGCCTGGCCCTGACCGTCTCCCAGCGGGTGAGGGGCAAGAAGGAAACAGGGCAGCTCCGGCCTGGCCCCGACCGTCTCCCAGCGGGTGAGGGACAAGAAGGAAACAGGGCAGCTCTGGCCTGGCCCCAACCATCTCCCAGTGGGTGAGGGACAAGAAGGTGGGGCCCCACACCTCCTGGCATCCTAGGCTTTTGTGGGCCTGGCCCATCAAGGCAACCAAATGCCACCCCGGCCTGCTCAGAAACTGGGGCCACGTGCCAACGGCTCAGTGCTAACCCCCGACCCCGGGCCATGTCCCTGCACTCACCGCTGAGCCCCGGTGGCCAGCCTCGCCGCGCTCCCCAGGCATGCCAGCATCTCCCTACAGGGAAAGGAAGGAGGGTGTCAGGGCAGGGTCTGCACACAGGCTGGATGGGGAGGGGTCTGGGGTGCCACAGATACTCACAGGGACGCCTGGCTCTCCAGAGGGGCCGGCCTCACCCAGCTCCCCAGCTCTGCCCTGTAGAGGAAGGAGAGCTGTGAGTGCCTGCCTACACCTGCACTGGGGCCAGGTCGCTGGCTCCCCGGCCCCTTGCCTCCCGGCCCCTCGCCTCCCCTCCCAGAGAGAAAGCGGCTGCGGCTGCGGCCACATACCCGTTCTCCCTTCTCGCCTTTGGACCCCGCTCGTCCGGGGAGGCCCTGCCAGGAGAGAGCTTGCGGTCAGGGCTACCAGTCACATTGCACGCCGGCAGCAGCACCCAGGGGCGTGCACGCCGGCAGCAGCACCCAGGGGCGTGCACGCCGGCAGCAGCACCCAGGGGCGTGCATGCAGGCAGGGTGCAGGGGCCAGAGTGAGTGCACCCAAAGGCAGGGCCGACTTCTCCCAGCCTTGTGGACCTGAGGTGCGGCTTTGACAGCTTCCCTGGCCTTGGATGCAGAGCCCATGGGGGTGATGACCGCACGGCATCCAGGGATGGCCATCAACACGTTCACACATGTCCCATGTACACACGAATAAGCACACACATGCAAACACACAGGCAACCGTCCACAGCACCCACTGGGCACCAGGGGTTGTGCCAGGCCCTGATGGACACAGGCCCCAGAACCCCTCACAGGGAGTCGGCCCTACAGCGACCAACCCACCCAGCCTAACATGGGCCACTGGGCAGGCAGAAGCTGTGGCGCCCCAGGCTGGCCCCACCCGCCAGGCACTCACCGGCAGCCCGTTGGGGCCCTTCTCTCCCGGAGCACCGTTGCGACCAGCCTCTCCCTGTGAGGACAGAGATTGGGGTGCGGAAGGGGAGGCTGAGGCCTCGGGAGGCCGAACTCCCCTCCAGCCCCCTCCCTCCCGTCACACCCTGAGCCCCATGCCAACCTTCTGGCCATCGAGTCCTGGCACGCCATTCTGGCCGTCCTTGCCCGGCATGCCCTGGGGACAAGGGATGCATAAGGCCCGTTGGGCAGTGGCCCCCCTCCCCCCCTCTACAGTCCCGCCCTGGGGGCAGCCTCCTTCCCAATCAACCTAAAACTGTGTCTGCCCCCACACCCTGGCAGTTATCTGGTTTCATGACCAGGGTGGCCGTGTGGCAACCAGTGCTGCCTCGGTGACCACACAGGCGAGGGGTGCGGGTGGGTGGCAGAGGCGGTGCTGATGCGGTGCTGACGCCCGAGGCCTCGTCCACCAGGCACATCATGGTGCCCTAAGGAAGTTTGGTTCTGGCTCATTTTACGGTGGGGAAACTGAGGCTTGGGAGCCAGGCCTGCCTCGTCCACCCTGGACTGGTTTTGGAATCAGGACACAGCCAACTGCTGGGTGTCCCAAGACAGGGCACTACTCCGGGGCAGAGGCAACACGAGGGGCTAGAAGGGAGCTCAGGTCTGGGCTGAGGGTGGGCACCCAGCAGGAAGGAAGGTGCCCGCACGGGTGCCCGGGACCCCGGGAGTGCCCACCTCTGCCCAGTGGTGCTACCCACCCACCCTTACTTCCCGTGTCCTCCATGCAGGTAAACCCGCCTGAGGCCCCTACTCCTGCACACTCGTGAGGCTCTGGGCAAGAGAGAAATGTGTGGGGCTGCGGGGCTGTTCCACCGTTAACCCGGATTTCAAGATGGCCACAGCAGAGGGCACTGAGCTCCAGCCCTTCTGAATGCCATCTCCACCTGTACATACCCAGGACCCGGGGGAGGAGCATTCCATGAGCAGCCACGTGCACTCACCGGCTCTCCGCTTGGCCCCGCCACTCCGGGGGTTCCCTTGGGACCAGGTCTGCCCTAGAGGACACACAAGTGACAGAAGCAGTGGCAGTCTCTTCCCAGACGGCCTCACGCATTCCCCGGCCAGCTGCTCGGGGACACCAAGTTGCTATGGTGGGCAGCGGCAGGGGCCACCCCCGACCACCACCCTGGGGCCTGTGGGTGCATGGAGAAAACTGTGTTTGGATCCACGGATGCTGCAGGACGGCACGGCGGCTCCCTGCACTCCGGCTGCCAGGGCTCGGTCGAGGGAGGTGTGGAGGCTGACCAGTCTGGGGACGGTCACTTCAGTTCCACTCCTGGAACGCTTGGCTGCCTCTGGACTTTCCTTATGTTCACTTGCTCAACCCGAGAGCCGTTTTCTCTGGGGGCAGGATCCAAGCCCTGGAGCCTGGTCCCTCCACCCGGCCCGTGGGCTGCTCTGCAGGGGGCCACAGAGCTCCCATGTGGCTCTGGGAGAACGGCTGGGGCCAGGGAGAGAGCTGGGGCCCTCCAGGGTCAGGCTCACCCCCACGCACCCCCAGGCCCACCCAGGGCAGCCCCTTGCAGTCTCACTCCCAAGTGTGTCCCCCTCCCCAGCACGAGTCAGGAGGGAAATTGGGTTCTTCCACATAAGGACCCAGGGAACCAACTTCCTTCTCACTTACAAGGTCACCCTTGGGGCCGCGGAACCCTTCTGGGCCCCTCTCGCCTCGGTCACCCTGGAAAGGATGAGGTGGGGCAGGGACAGAGTTAACACCATGGAGATGGTCGGAGAGTGGGACGGGGGCCCCTCCAGGCCCGGGCGGGGGACAGCCCTCCAGGAGTGGTCAGAGAGTGGGACGGGGGCCCCTCCAGGCCCGGGCGGGGGACAGCCCTCGAGGAGTGGTCAGAGAGTGGGACGGGGGCCCCTCCAGGTCCGGGCGGGGGACAGCCCTCCAGGAGTGGTCGGAGAGTGGGACGGGGGCCCCTCCAGGCCTGGGCAGGGGACAGCTCTCCAGGAGTGGTCAGAGAGTGGGACGGGGGCCCCTCCAGGCCTGGGCCCTCCAGGAGTGGTCAGAGATGGCTGGAGGTGCCAGAGGGACGATGGTGACCCCTCATTCCACGTCCAGAACCAGAAAGGAGGCGAATGTCTCACAAAGAATGGATTCCATTGGTAAGCACCCCCGTACCCATGCCACAAGCCCTCCCAGGGTGTCCAGGGAACAGCTCAGCCACAGAAGAGGGGCCCCAGTGGGGCTGGGGGCGTCTGAGAGGAGCAGAGGGAAAGGGGAGAGAGGTCACGAGGCATGGCGCCCACCGTCCACTGACACACGTACCGCTTTCCCAGGCGCTCCTGGGATCCCAGGCGGCCCTCGGAACCCGATGGGACCCTGCAGAGGAGAGAGGGGATCCGGGGTCCTCTTGTCTGAGGCCTGGCTGGCATCCCCCCAGTGCTCCCTCAGGGGCGGCCCAGACACAAGCAGCCCTTCCTCTAGGGCTCCCCAGCAAGTTCCCCCAAGATGCCACCTAGTAGTCTCCAAATCCCTGCTTCCCCTCCTGCTCTGGCCTAAGCCACAACAGCCCTCACAGCAGCCTGGGACCATGTGTATGGGTGTCAGCGAGCAGAGTTCATCAGCCCTCGCCTGGGCACACGCGTGAACAGCCCTCACAGCAGCCTGGGACCGCGTGCGGGCATCAGTGAGCGCCGACTGTCAGCTCTCGCCCAGGCACATGCGAGAACAGGGGCCCAGAGCAAGGCCTGCGCCACAGCGGCAATGGCCAGAACCAGGGTGCCGGCGGCTTCAGAGTGTCACTCACGGGGCCCATCTGAAGTCTGGAGGTGCAGACAACCAGGCCCCCAGCCACCTGGCCGGCCCCCACTAGGGGCTGCAGGACTTACCCGGTCCCCAGGGGGCCCGAGTGGCCCTGGCAGTCCTCGTAATCCCCGGGGACCCTGCGGGAGAGAGGCACAGATGCAGAGACTGGGGCTGCACCTCCACCCCGGGGAGCACCCAGGGCCAAGGCCCTCGGGGTACCCCTGGGAGCCCTGGTGTCTTCCATGAGCCCTCAGCCTCAGCTCAGGTCCCCCAGAGGGAGAGGGCACCAGCCTTGAGGTCAGCAGCCTTGGCAGAGGTGGGACCCCCAGCCAGGTCGCGCTCCTGTGCCTAGGTATTGGCCAAACACCCCCAGCCGGAGCTGGCCCCCTCGGGGGTAGATATGTGCAGGGCTTGATCACTCTGTGGGCTGAGTTCCCATCCCACCATCCTTACCCCTTCCTAGCCTCACCTGCAGCCCCACGCTGCCCGGGAGGCCGGCGGGCCCAGGGGGGCCAGGGTCACCCTGAAACAGAGGGGATAGGGTGGTCAGCGGCCCAGTCTGGCTCTCCTTGCACCTTTCGGTGCCTCCAGTCACCCTACTCAAGCCCAAGCAGCTGGGGGTGTTGCCCCCTTCACAGTTGGGCCTTGGAGGCTCTGTGAAGGGGACACTTGCCCACAGTTCCAGAGCAGCGAGTCTCGGTGGCCTCGCCCTGCTGGGCCTGGGTCCGTGGTCACTGTTCCCACAAGGCCCTTCAGCCCTGTCCAGGCCCCTCCTCGTGGCCAAGCAGGGACCCCTCTGATGTGCACCTGGGGTCTCCTCATCTGATCGCTCCAGCCATGCTAAAGGGCATCCCAGACCTGGTCCCCTGGCCTGCAGGTGATCATGGACAGACACCCTCCATGGACAGCGGCCACAGGTGAGGGGAGGCTACAGGCTAAAGCCAGCCATCCTCACAGATGCCCCTCGCCCCGGCCACAGACACAAACCAGGGAGCTTCCACAGCGAGACCAGGCAGGACGGGGTCTGTCCAGGGACCCTGCCTAAATCACCCAGCTCTGACCAGCCAGGCCCTGTCTGGAAGACAGGCACAGTAGGTGCCAGTGCAGGTGCACCCATGAAACGGTCCCTCCCCACCACCTGAGCCCAGCCCCTCCCTCCCGCCGGAGCCCAGCCCCCAGCCCCTCCCTCCCGCCCAAGCCCAGCCTCCAGTCCCCAGCTCCTCCCCAGCCGCTGTGCGGCAGCTTTACCTTCTCGCCATCCTTGCCGACTTCCCCCTGCTCGCCTTTGTAGCCAGTGGGTCCCTGCAAGCAAATATGGGGTCACTGCCCCACCCAGACCCCCCGACACCCCCTCCCTGGCAACACTGAAGTGAGGCCTGCAGGGTCAGTCAGCCCAGGGCCCGCCACACGGCAGCGCACAGGACTGTGGGTCTGGGCCCTCATGGGGAAACTGAGGCCTGCGAGGCGCTAGGACCCACATGAGGGCGCTCTGCGGTCAGGAGCGGGCCAGGGCTGGGCTGGGGTGGGAGCTTGAGGCTAGCTCTCCCCCACAGTCTCTGATGCCTATGGCCAGTCCCAGCCTGGCCACATCAGCGTGTCACTGGGGTGCTGAAGGCGGGACCAGGAGGCTGGCCTAGCTTTCTTCCTGGGGCAACCCTGGAACCAGGGTCCAGCTTTCTGGACCTGCCACCTCCACAGCCCCATGGGAGCCCAGCTGCCTCCTGCCCAGCACAGGGTGGTGCTTGGGTCCCAGTCACCCGTGACTCACCTTGAACCCTGGCATTCCAGGGGGCCCTGGGGGACCTGGCGGGCAGATACTTGGGCACTGTCGGAAAACAGAGCAGTCAGACCCCTCCCAGCCAAACAGAGCAGGATGTCTGATGCAGAGGTCAGTGCCCGCAGGACCCCAGGGAGGCCACTCTGCACGGTGACGGGACCCCGGGAGGCCACTCCGCACAGATGACGGGACCCCAGGAGGCCACTCCGCGTGGGTGACGGGGCCCCGGGAGGCCACTCCGCGTGGGTGACGGGACACTCTGGGTGACAGGACCCCAGGAGGCCACTCCACACAGTGACGGGACCCCAGGAGGCCACTCCGCATCAGTGACGGGACCCCAGGAGGCCACTCCGCATCAGTGACGGGACCCCAGGAGGCCACTCCGCACAGATGACGGGACCCCAGGAGGCCACTCCGCACAGATGACGGGACCCCAGGAGGCCACTCCGCGTGGGTGACGGGGCCCCGGGAGGCCACTCTGGGTGACAGGACCCCAGGAGGCCACTCCACACAGTGACGGGACCCCAGGAGGCCACTCTGCACAGATGACGGGACCCCAGGAGGCCACTCCGCGTGGGTGACGGGGCCCCGGGAGGCCACTCTGGGCGGGTGACGGGACACTCTCGGTGACAGGACCCCAGGAGGCCACTCTACACAGTGACGGGACCCCAGGAGGCCACTCCATACAGGTGACGGGACCCCAGGAGGCCACTCCGTACAGGTGATGGCACTGGGACAGGACACAGACAGGGTCTCCTTCAGCACTGGCCAAGTGCAGCAGGGGCTGCATGGAGCAGCCGGCCCCACGGCAGACACTGGCTATCAAAGCAGCCATTCAGCACAGCCCCGGCCGGCACTGTAGGGGGACTTGCAGCAGCCTCAGGTCGGGCCCATCCTCAGCACAGGAATGTGCTCGGCATGGGGCTTTTAGGAGGGACGCAGTGAGCCCAGGCAACAGGCCTGATGCTCAGGAAACCCAGGGCTGCTTCTAGATTATCCTACAGCTGCAATGGGCAGGCCAGGCCAAGGGTGCAGACCTGTATCTTCAGCCCCCACCCCACTCAGCCCATGATCGGGGGCCCAACCACGCACCACATTCTGGAAGGTTCCCTAAAGCCTCCCTTCTGGGACACAGGCTGGCCAGGCACCTAGGCCCCGGGGTGGGGTGAGGAGAGAGGCTGGTAGACAGCCGTCAGTGGTGAGGTCAGAGTGGGCCGAGCTTTTCCCTTCAAAACTATCAAACCTCTGTATGGAAACAAGGTGCTGACTGCCACCACGGACGGCCAAACAGAGAGGAGAGATGGATCCGTGGCCTCCGAAGCCCATTTTCTTTCCTCTTCATTTTTTTGAGACAGGCTTGAGCTTGGCTGCTTACGCTGGAGTGCAGTGGCTTGATCACAGCACACTGCAACCTCTGCCTCCTGGGCTCAAGTGATCCTCCCACCACAGCCATCCAAGTAGCTGGGACAACAGGCACGCCACCACGTCTGGCTACTTTAACAATTTTTTGTAGACACAAAGATCTCACTATGTTGCCCAGGCTGGTCTCAAACTCCTGAGCTTAAGCGATCCTCCTGTCTGGGCCTCCCAAAGTGCTGGGATTACAGGCCTGAGCCGCTGCGCCTGACCTGACCCTGTTTTCTTTTCAGGCAAATGACAAGGCTCAAAGATCAAGATAAAGGTGGGTCCCAGACTCCAGTTCTGTCGCCATCTGTGGCCAAGGGCGCCCTCTGCGGATGACGCAGGGGAGCTGGATGGCTCTGTGATATGATTGTGATTCATTACATTTGCACAGCTCCGTGCGCCTGGTGGCTTCGTGAGGGACAGTGCAGGTCTAGACGGTGGTGAGGAGGGTGGGAAGGGGGAGGGGGAGGTCCCAGCCAGCCTCTCTGCCAGGTTGTGCCCGAGCTGTCTGCTCTGAGCTCCTGTCCCCAGGGAGGGCTCGGGCCCTGCCTTCTTGCCAGTATGGACAAGCCCCTCTCCAGGCCAGACCCCCTCCCCGCAAGGTAGGCACCCCCCAGCACCCTTAACAAATGGCTTCAAGTGCCTACCTGAAGGTCAGTAACGCCTTCAGGGAGGACTCCTGGGTGTCCCTAAGACAAAAAGAGACAGCTGACATTCTCCCGCCCTCCCCAGCCACCTGCAGCCACCCAACCCACCCACCCACTCTCTGACGGACCACAACCTTCCCCATCCACCAGGGGACTTGGAGACCCTTCATCCTGTCCCCCAAGTGGCCAGTGCTGGGAGCTGCTGGCCCACCCACAGGGCATGTGACAATGACAGAATCCACCTGTCCTTGGGGCAGGGTGGCCATGGGACCTGAGTCCTGACCATCCCCAAGTTGGCTGGCCTAGCCACAGCCGCTGCCCCCACCATTGACTGTTCCTGGGAGTGGCCAAGTTAGGGTTAGGAGATCTCGGAGGGGCATGGAGCCTGGGGAGGGTCCAACCCAGTGTCCTAGTCCATGCCCAGCACTTCTTAGAGCCTCTGCCCAGTACTTACAGGGGGTCCGGGAGGTCCTGGGGGGCCAGGGAGGCCGGGGAGTCCAGAAGGTCCCTGGGGAGGGGGTATGACTTAGACAGAGTGGGACCAGCCCCCACCTGAGTGAGGTGCCCGGCTTCTCCCAGGGAGGTGGACACGCCCAGCTGCCCCCACTCCCACGGCCTGTGCTGGTGTCTGCGTCCTGAGGTCGGGTCTGGATCATTGGCCAGGGCTTCTACCAACACCCACCAAGGTGGGGGTGGGGGAGAAAGGGAAAAGGGAGAGGGGAAGGGAGCCCCTGGCTGTTGAGTCTGGGGGTGGAGGCCACAGGTGAGCACACTCTGAGGGGGTCTGGGACAGCCACTCACCGGGGGGCCGCGGAGGCCGATCCCACCTGGGGGGCCGCTCACTCCTGCCTCTCCCTGGAGGGAAGTAAAGAGAGGTGGGGAGGTCTGCACCCGGAAGCCCGGAGGATCCCCACCCAGGGTTGGTGTGCCGCCTCCGAAGGGAGAGGGGCTCCAAGCATGGGGTGGTCAGATGGCTGCCCCTGAGAAGCCCCACCCCCAGGCACGGTTTGGGACATCCCAGCCTGGCAGGCTCTCGGGACTTGCGTGCTTGCTCAGGGCCCCAAGGGTTGTCAGTACTCACGGGGGGTCCAGGGAGGCCTTTGCCCTGCAAAGCCAAACATGGGGTCAGAGCCTGCCAGGCACAAGAAGGGCTGCGCCTCACCCCTCCCTAAGATGGCTCAGGTGGGTCCCGGGGAAAGGGCGGTTCCAGGGATGGGTGTCTGGTCCCAGCCCAGAGAGGGCACCAGGACCCCATCCAGGCACCAGCCTCCGGAGAGGCTGCAGATGAGAGGGCCAGGGATGGTCCCTGGGATTCCTGGAGGCCACCCCATTTAGACCAGGCTCTCCAGCTCCCCAAACTCCCATGGAGAGGAGAGGACCACACTCCATACTCACCCCCAGCCCGGGCGGCCCCGGGGGTCCCAGACTTCCCTGTGGGAGGAAAGCAGGCGTCTAGGTTGGGCTGGGCCTCTATTTGCAAACCCAATCCCCTCCCTCTGAAGTGTGACGTCACAACTCCAACTCCCAGGACAACAGGGTCCAAGTCCCCACTTCACAGAGGGGCAGGGCCTCTGAGCCCTCTTGATCTGGAGGGTCTTTGCCGTCCTGGGGAGCTGCTGGAGACAGATGGCACCAGAGTCCCAGCGCTCGCCGCAAGAAGGTGCAACCTGAGGCGGGGCTGAGAGGCACTGAAGTGACCCCGGGTGCCTGTCTCCACCAGGAAGCCCTCCCGATAACCCACCCACGGAGCCTGCTGAGTCCTCAGCCCCCGCCCACGTCAGCGAGCCCCAGAGCCTTGGGCAGCCAGGCCCTATCTGCCCTCCACACCCTCTGGGCCCTGTCTGGCCCCTGCTGCCTGAAATGCCTCATTCCCTGGACGGCACGCACGGCCCCCGTGCTAAGGCTGGAGGCCCCTCCTGAAAGCCTGGGGACCAGCCCACCCCACACCCCTGGGCACCACGGACTCGGCTGCCAGCAGCTACTATTTCCCTCCTGTTTTCAGCTCAGAATCCGCCTCATGCCTGACAAGTTCCCAAGGGTCCCAAGGGCAGGGCTGTGTCCTCGTGTCCCCAGCCCAGCCTTCCTGCCCTCTGTGATGCTTTGCGCCTGGGGCCAGTGGCACCCGCTTGGCTGACAGCCACGTCTTATGAAGCCAAAGAGATAATGCTGGCTTCGGGTTTGTACTCAGAAGCCACAAGGGGAGAAAGGCACCCTTGGGTGGTGGTGCCGCTCTGTCAGGGTAAAGGATTCAGTGTCCAACAGGCAGGCACAGGGGACTCTGCAGGCTGCGTGCCCGGGGGTCCCTGGTGGTGGTCTGCCCGGGGCCCTGGGGGCTTCAGGGACATTCTGAGGAGGCACCTGGGGTGGGTTCCCCCAAACCATCCCCCTTCTCCCTGCCATGGTCTGGATACCAGGACAACTCTGACCATACGTGGAGGTGAGGCAGGGAGGCAGGCACAGAGGACTGGCCACTTGGCACCCTGCCCTTCTGCCCCTCCACCCCAGGCATGGGCAGGGCAGCTGTCCTTGGAACTACCAGCTCCTTGGCCTTGTGGATACAGAGCGGCCAGAGGTGGCCAGGGGACCTCACCTCTGAACCAAAGCCACTGGGTTCGGCGCAGGCACTTACCCGTTCCCCAGGGGCACCCTTGGGTCCAGGGGGTCCATCTCGCCCAGTCAGACCCTGGGGAAAGAGGCCGAGGGCGAGCTCGAGGGGCCACATGGGAAGCACATGCCACCCCCCAGGCAAAAATGGAAGCACGGACCCTTCCCTTGGTGAGTCCAGAGAGGCATAGAAGACCCTTAGGTTGGCAGCCTCCTCTCTTGGCCCTGTCCACTGTCTGCCTGCTGTAGCCAGAGGCTCTGGGAGGAGGGAGGGGGCAGCCAGCGGGAAGCCAGCAACGGAGGCACCTGCTGTAGTCAGGCCTCGGGGACCAACCTAGCAGGACTGGACAGCTCACTTCTCAGGCCCGGCTTCCTCCGAACAAAACTCCAGTGGCCCTGGGGCCAGGCCTGGAGCCCATGATGACTAAGTGAGGCCAGCCTGGGGCTCACAGGGGCCGGCCAGCAGTGGGCAGAAGGTCCTGACAATGGGCACTCATTCCTGGACAAGCAAGGAGGGCTGGCGGGACTTCCGACTCCACTGGGCTGGCTCTGTCCCCTGCCAGATGCTAGTGGCGTCTGGGATGAAGGCCAAAGGACCCCTGTTGGGGACTTCTGGAGACTTCTCTCAGGACTGGGCTTCCCGCCTGAGCAGGCCCAGCTGGACAACAGCAATTAAGGCTGGACTCCTCCAGGGACCCGGAGCAGGTAGTGGGGCATGGCGGGGAGGGGCAGGTGCACTCACATCCACACCCGGCAGTCCCGGCAGCCCGGCCTCTCCTGGTTTCCCCGGCTTTCCTGGGGCCCCCTTTGGTCCCTGTGTAGGAGGAAAGGGCAGAGATGTGAAGGCGGGGTCTGGCCTGGAGCCCAGGCCTTCAGTAATGAAGCAAAATGCTTTCCACTTCCCCCCAACCCAGCCATACGGGATGGGCCCCTCTCCTGGGTCCTCCCTGCTGTCTGGCAGACCCGGCTCAGCTGGAGCACGTGTGTCCTGCTTGCCCACACCTTGCTGGCCCAGGAAGGCTGCCCGCCCCATCCCTCAGTGGCATCTGTAAGACCTTCGTCTGGTCACCTTGGCCTCCCTGGCTAAGGGCCAGCAGGCATCTCTGTCGGACCCCCAGAGGGCCCAGACAGGGCTCTGAGCCCCAGGACCCTCAACCCCTGGAGCTGAAGAAGGTGGGAGGGCTCCAGGTGACCTCAGGCCTGGGGAACCTGAAGGGCTGTACCAGCCCCGGCCCCGGCCTGCCTGGCGCTGGTCCAAAGAAAGCTTCAAAGCCAGGCCCTGCCCTGAACATGCAGAGGCTGAGCCCACACACTCCCCTCCCGCCCCGCTGGCTCCAGGCCTGCTCCAAGCCCTCTGAGGCCTCCCCTCAACCCGGGCTCAGGCAGGATGAGACAGGATATCAATGACCCCTCTGTTCTGAGTTCCCCCTTTCTCTCCAGACTGGAAAAAGGCTGTCTCCCCAGCCAGGGACACTCACCGGGGGCCCAGGCAGACCTGGAGGACCAGCTTCTCCCTGTGAGGAAAGACACCCACATGTAACCCTGAAAATCAGGGGTCCCTCAAGAACCCCGCCTCGGGGAAAAGAGCAGCGCTGGCCTCCAAATCAGCCCCAGAGGCCCAGCCCCAGCAGACAAAAGGGGCCCCTGAGCCCCCGATCCCTACCTAGAGGGCACCCTCCTACGTGTGGGGCAGCGCTGGGCAAAGGGGTGAACTGGACAGACTGGAAGGAGGCTGTGGCCATTGAGGCTGAGCTGGGCAGGGGGGCAGAGGGTGGGTCATGGGGGGCTCTTGGTGCAGCCCTCCACAGCCCTCCACGGGGACCACACAGCGTGGACAGGCCCTGAGGGGACCCCTGCCCTGGTGGTGGTCACATGGGGAGGTTCACCCCAGACGGTCCCTCCGAGGGAGGCACAACTGTAGAATTTCAGCCGCCTCCTCCTGCTGCTTGGCCCACACCAGTCCTGAGATACCCGTAGGGGACATCATCTCAGGACTGAGTCGGCTCCTAAGCCCCCTCCATGGCTGGCTCCAGAGCCCAGCAGCCTCCAACAAGACCCCCGGCCCCCATCCACCCGAAGGACGTGCCTCCCCCCACTTCAGCCACAGAGGCCAGAACCCCGAACACAGGGGCACGGGCCCCTCAGGGGACCCAGAGACACACACCTCAGTGCCGGCATTCTGGGTGGAGGATCACCACATGACACCCTCCACCCCTACCCACCAGCAGTCCCCGCAGGGCCACCCCCGTCCCGCGAAGGCACTGGCTGCCCCCTGATGTCACCCCGGCTCTGGGAGGTGGGGCCTGGTTTTCTCTCCATCAGGCCGGGGAGCTCAGGGAGGTGGGGGCCAGAGCCAGAACCCCAGAGCGCTCGGGGCCCTCCCCACCCCCAAACTCACGTCAATGCCGTCCTGGCCGGGCTTCCCGGGCGGCCCTGGGGGGCCGGGGGGGCCTGGGAGTCCCACTTTCTGAAACGGAGAAAACTCATTAAGGAGCGCAGGTGCCCCCGTGGGCCTGACCCGGCGTCCCCTCCTCCGGGGTCCCGAGCGGCTCCGGGGCCTGCGACGACCGCCGCTCTCCCCGGTGAGACCCAAAGCCTCGGGCGGAGCCCGGCGCCCCCGCGCAGTGTGTCCCCCGCCTCCCTCCGGCGGCGGGAACAAAGGCCTCCTTGTGCTCCCAGAGGAGGCGGCGGCGCCGGCCGACCCGGGCCAGCGAGGACCCATCGAGGACACGGCCAGACGGGGCTCATCCCGAGGCGCTGGCGACTCCGCGCCCCGACGGCGACACGGGCTGGGGGCGTCGAGGCTGCGCCGGGCACCCCGGAGTGGCGGGTTCGGGGCTGGGACGGTCGCGGCTCCACGTCCAGCCTCAGAGCCCGGAGCTCGCGCTCACCTGCGCCCCGGCGGCCGCCAGGAGCTCCCCGAGCAGGAGCAGGAGCAGGAGCGGGGCGAACGCGCGCGGCCGGGCCATGGCTGAGCGGAGTCTGAGCTGCGGCGGCGGCGTCGGGGCGGGCAGCGCGCGGGCGGGGGGGCGGGCGGGGCGGGAGGTGGGCGGCCCCTTCCCCTTCCCCTTCCCCTTCCCGCCCGCGCCTGCACAAGCCCCCCATTCAGCCGGGCCCACCTGGGCGGGGGGGCTTCTACCCGCCCCGCGCCGCCGCCCAGCCCGCCTGGGTGAAAAAAAAAGAGACGCCGGGCGGGCGGCGCGTTCTCTCCGGCCGCGAGTTAAAATTATCCTGGGACTGGCGCGTTGCACACACGCAGCTTTGAGCAAGAGAGAAAGACGCTCTTTTCTCTCCTTGCTCCTCAACCCGAGTGTGGGGGCGGAAGCGCGCGGCGCTGAAGGGCCCCCTTCAGGGAGGGGCAGGGGAGACCCGCGAGTTTCCGAAGCCGCAGACCCCTCCCCAGGGGCCGGAGCGGACCCAGGCGACCCAAGGCCCAGGAACACCCCGGGGAGGGTGAGTCCCCGGTTCCAGGGCCCGGTCAGTGCCCAGCCCTGGTTCCTGCTCCGGGGTCACTGTCCAGGGCTGCCTGCTGGGCTGGGAGCACCCCCACCGCGGCCCCTCGCCCGTGGACCTGGACGGGCCGGGTGGTCAGGCCACGTCAGTTGCTACCGGCTAAGACCAGACTCCAAACCCAGACTCCCGGGAGAGATCGCAAAACGATGACCCTGGCCGAGGGGAAGAACCCCTCCCCGAGATCCCTGGCCTGAAAGAACTGTGCCCTGGAGGCCTGAAGGCGGTGCTGGCCATGTCCATTTCCCACAAGCTCAGGGGTCGCCAGGTCCGGCCAAGCTCTGCCTCAGGCTGCCAGGGCAGTCGCTGCCCTAGGGGACTCAAGGCTTCCAGTTGCCTGTAGGCTCAATGAAGGCGCAGATGCCAGCCCCTCCCCCAGGAATCTTGAAAATTCCCGAGAAAGGCTGCCCTGGGGGTTGTAGGGGGCTGCAGGAGTTTCCTTTCGGCAGGTGGGGACTCATGACTGTTGCAATGCTGTGAGTTAGCAAGGGCGGGAGGGGATGAGAGGGGAGTGGGCGCAAAGCTGCTCAGCAGGAGCACCGCACTCTGGCCGCACTCTGGCCGGGCGCAGTCAGCCTGGCGACAGAGGGAGGCCTCATCTCTACCAAAAATTAAAACATCGGCCGGGCGTGGCCAGCTTGGAGACAGAGGGAGGCCTCATGTCTACCAAAAATTAAAACATCGGCTGGGCATGGTGGTGCTCGCCTGTAGTCCACGCTACACGGGAGGCTGAGGCAAGAGGATCGCTTGAGCCTGTAAGGTCGGGGCTGCAGTGAGCCAAGATGGCGCCACTGCACTCCTGCCTGGGCAAGAGAGTGAGACCCTGTCTCAAAATAATAGTGTCGCTCTAATCTCTCCCGAGGTGAAGTGAGTGGAGGGAGATTCTCCCTTCACTGCTGGGTGAGCGCGGTGGCTGGGAAGGGTGTGTGTGAATTCCATCAGGCGAGGTGGGAGGAGCTGAAAAGGCCCACCCTCCTGAGGAGTCCAAGTCATCCTGGCACAGAGCTTCCTAACAGAGGACTTTTGACAACGGGGAGGGGTGGGTGGAGCAGGTCAGCCCAGACCGCAGGGGGCCTTAGGGGCTCCCAGCACCAGCCCCACCCCAAGCCCACGGTCTGGGGGACAGGATAAGTCCTCCCTACCAGTTCCACCTGGCAAGATGACCCTGTGGCCAGCCCCCTCCTCAGTGGCTCTCCCCTGGTCCCTGGCCCCACACCCCACTTTGCCTATCCCCATGATGCCCAGCATGCAGTCAGCAAAGACTGCTATCTGACCCAAATCAGACAAAACACAGCTGGCCTTCACCTCAGGCCAGGGGAGCCACCTCATGCCTGGGACACCTGCTTGGTGTCCCCCCCGAACCACCTTCAAGCCCCTCAAAAAACCACCCCCAGCTCCAGGCAGATCCTAGGCAGAGGGTGGGCACTGTCAGAGCTCAGCCTCCCCCGGCTCACCTTTGAGTGGGGCAGAGCCTCCTGCTGCCCGCCTGTTGTGGGTCATCACTCTCCCTGAAGCCCGGGTTGGCTGGCCAGCACTGCCTGCTGTCCCCAGGTGCCCACCGCCAGGCATCGGCCCCCAGGGCTGCTCCAACAGGCTCCTCATTTCAGGCGCTGATTTTCACCGACTCCAGCCCCACAACGGCCTGGACTGGGGACGCTGGATCTGCCGGGCGCTGCCCCAGTGACTGCACTTCTAGCCCTATGTCCAGCTCACTGCCTCAGTTTCCCTCCATGGCAGGAATCCCCTGAGCCACACTTGAGGCACCAGGGGTCCCACAGCTTCCCCACCCAGCTCTGGGGGATTATTGAACCTGGGGTGTCTCCTCCCAGTGACTTCCGGCTCGTGTATCCGGTGCCACCAGATGGGAACTGGGCATTTTCCCTGTAGTGGTACCAGGGTCTACAGCTTTAACCCTCCCACCCAGGGGTGCCCCGGGTCTGCCCTGTCCTTCACTGAGCAAAGACAAGTGTCCGGCCCCTCCTCTGAGGCCCCACAAAAAGCCCCTTACCCTGCTGATGTAGAAATGTAGGTGAACCGGGAAGCGGGGGCTCCTGGCCCAGGGTGACAAGGGCAGACTGCAGGGAGGGACTGCCCTGGGGGCACACCTGGCTCCACCAGACCTGAGGGAGCCAAGGGGCCCGCCAGAGAGTACTCCAAGCCTGCCCGAGGCACAGCAGCGCATCCCAGATCACAGCAGGCAGAAAGGCCTGGTCCAGACCCCACCATGCACAAGCACTGCCCCGGCCAACCCCAGGGGAACCCCCAGACTCATCTTGAACAGGTGGCAAAAGCCTGCTGAGGGACCTCAGTTCCACCTTCAGAGGCTCTGGGAGGCTGCAGCCTGCCCACCTGTGCACGCCTGGGGACTGTGTGGCCAAGTGGGTGTGTGGGGAGGGCTGGGCCACCACTCTGCCCCCACAGGCACCTGGTGGAGCAATGTGAGGCGGTAGCCGGGCCAGACCACCGGAGCCTGGAGGGACATCAGCTGTGACACCAGCCCTACCAGCCACCCAACAGGACCCCGGTCCATACCAAAGACTCAAAGTCAAATGAATTTATTCAGAAAAGGCCTTGCTTGGCACCAGACTAAGAAAAGCAGCCCTGCCCACCGCCCCCGCCTCCAGAAGGGTCAATTTACAAAGACGGGGCGCAGGGGAGAGCTGGGTGGGGAAGACGCAGCCAGGCCAGGAGGCTTCTGCAGGCCTTGGCCTTCCCTGAGGGCCTCGCAGCTTCTGGTGGCTGCTATAGTGGCCCCACAGGAGGCCAGCACTGTGGGTCATGGGTCACGGGTCACGAAGCAGAGCCTGAGGGGAGCCCGCAGCAGCTCCGGAGGCCCCAGCCCCTGCAGCAGGGACAGAAGGACCAAGACGCCGACGGGCACTCCTTTCCTTAAGGCTTCCCAGACTTGGCAGAAGACTCCACCTCTGCGGCCTGCACCTCTGCTGCCTCCCCTGCCGTGGCTGGCTCATCCCCTGCAGGTCCTGCTGGGCTGGGGCCTGGGGTCTCCGAAGGGCTCTCGGCTGGCTCGTCCCCTGCAGGTCCTGCTGGGCTGGGGCCTGGGGTCTCTGATGGGCTCCTGGCCAGCTCGTCCTCTGCAGGTCCTGCTGGGCTGGGGCCTGGGGTCTCCGATGGGCTCTCAACCAGCTTGTGCCCTGAAGGTCCTGCTGGGCTGGGGCCTGGGGTCTCCGATGGGCTCCCAGGGGTACCTTCTTTGGGCCCCGTTCGACCTTCTGTGTCCTCCTCAACCCCGTTCTCACTGTGTCCAGCCTTGGGGTGCCCTGATGGGGCAGGGGACCCGGCAAGGGCCAAGGTCTGGGCACCACCACTGGCCACCGCAGCACTGTCCCCAGCACCCTCATCCACCTTCCTCCGCTTCCTCACCTTGTCGGCCACCCTGGCTCCCAGGGGTTGGCGGCAGGGCTGCACTGCCTCCCCAGGGTCCTGACCGCCCACTTCCTGGGTCCCCGTCCTGAGGCTGCCCTGGCTGAGGGCACACCCCTCCAAATTCAGAGCGATCTTCTCCACCTCTGAGGCACTCTGAGGGCCTGGCTCTGTGGGCGGCTGCTCCCGCCGGCTCAGCTCCAGCTTCCTCTTCTTGCTCTCTTTGGGGCTTAAGGGCTCCGGCCTATCTTCCCCGTGGCCCCCTGCCTCATCCCCCTGGCTCCTCTCCAGGGGTCCCGTATCCTGGGGCTCCACACTCCGTGGCTGGGGCCCCTCGTCCACCCTGCCCCCACCCTTGCTATGCTCTGGCCCACAGGTCCGACCCTGGGTGCTGGCCTCGTGGTCGGGGTCCCTGGGGCTTCCTTCCTCCTCCACCTTCCTGGAGCCCTCGAGCGGATGGGGCAGAGAGCTGGGCTTGAACCTCCGCAGCTTGTCTTGGGGCCCCCAGACGAACTTGCAGCGGGGCCGGAAGTGCTCCCAGGCGAAGTGCACCAGCTGGCGGCGCTGGTGTCGGCAGCGCACGGCGAACATGAAGTAGTCCAGGGCACTCTGCCGCACCCCCGGCAGCTCCCGCCGCACCAGCGTCTCCTCCAGGAAGAAGCGGACCAGCGGTGCCTGGAAGTGCTCGAGGCCCAGCTCACCCAGCGACTTGAGGATGCGTGTGATGCGGAGGTTGTTGTGGCTGCGCCTGTGAGAGGTCCGGGTCAGGAGAGGTCAATGGCCGGGACCCCTCCTGCTGGGCCGCACCCCGCCCTGGCCTGCCCTCCCACCCGGCTCCACGAGGTCTCCCCACCCTGGCCCATGATTCAGTCTCTCTCTCCATTTGCCTCTCTGGGCCCAGGGGAGGACTCATGCCATCCCTGTGAAAATGGCCTGTGGGCCCTAGACACATGGGGGTTGGGGGGATGCTGACGCATCACCTAGAGGGTGGCTGTACCCCGAGTCCCTGGTGGGGAGGAACTGGCTGGATGAGAGCCACAAGGGGCCCCTGCAGGGTACAGGGGCCTCGAACACCCTGTGAGAGCTGGCTGTACCGCCTGCAGGTTCTCCATCACCCCTGCTTGCTTCTCTATGTGGACTGCCACCTCCTGGGTGCAGGAACAGCATTCTTTACCTTCTCACCAACCCTATCGGGGAGGGACCGCCCGGCTCTACAGGCAGCAAGGAGGGGGCTCAGGGCCTTGGTCCATTGCCCAAACGGCCCTGGAGTTCTCTGTCTGCAGCAGCGCTCTGTGACCTGCCCGAAACCTGACGTGGCCCTGTTCTGCGCCGGGGTGGGGGTGGGCGGGAGCAGCCGGGCCTCACCAGTTCAGGTTCTGGAAGCGCTTCTGGTAGTTCTGTGCTCGGCCCACCGTGCCCGTGCCTCGGTCCTCCAGCCGGATCCCGTAGAAGCCCAGCATGAGCTCGTAGGCCCGGACAAGCCGCTCCTGGATCTCCTGGGAGCTTTTAAACACCTGGAAAAGACCCCCTTGGAGAGCTCAGGCACCATCCCTGAAGCCCCGGTTCCTGAGTGTGGGGGTGGCCGTGGGTCCCGACTCACTCAGAGGCCTGGACTAGACAGACAGACAGACAGACATTTATTTAGAGACAGAGTCTTGCTCTGTTGCCCAGGCTGGAGTGCAATGGTGTGACCTCAGTCACTGCAACCTCTGCCTCCCGAGTAGCTGGGATTACAGGTGCCTGCCACCACACCTGGCTAATTTTTTTCTATTTTTAGTAGAAACGGGGTTTTGTCACGTTGGCCAGGCTGGTCTCAAACTCCTGACCTCAGGTGATCCACCCGCCTCAGCCTCTCAAAGTGCTGGGATTACAAACGTGAGCTATGGCACCTAGCCTGGACTCAGACTTTTAGGGTAAAGTGACAAGAGACACACTCATGCCTTCATCTCTCCTCTGAGCTGCTCCGAGCTCTCGCCAGGGCCTGAGGCTGCTGCCCTCCCCTGAGAGGAAGTCGCCGGCCATGGGAAAGTGCCAGGAGGGGCCCCTCGGCTAAGTCCCTGCATCCCTCAGGGGCAGCTTCCATACTTGGGTGACCCCACTCCAGCCTAAAACAGTGGTGAGAAAGGCAGGTCCCACCACTCCGGGTCTCTCAGGGGCTCAGCCCCAGACTCCCGCATGGGGACAAACAGCCTCGGAAATTGAGTTTCTCTAGATGCCTGGTGGGGTGAGGACCACTGGGGAGGGAAGGTCATCATACTGGAGGCTCTTTCGGCCCTTCTGCCTTCCAAGGGACCCCTGAGGGGGCACCAAATGCCTACTGTCAGAGGTGACCCCGTCTCTGCAGCGGCGTGGCTTGCCCAGGCCTCCCCATCTTCCCCTCCAGTCACAGCCAAGGCCTGGCTCACCTCAACCTCCCTGAGCGTGAGGGGCTTGGCATGCCAGTTCACTCCTGGTTCTCGCAGAGGAAACAGCCTGCAGGAGAAGAGATGCCCAGGCAAGGGATTAGGAGAGCCGCTTCCAGACCTCGGGCACGTGCTCGCTGTGTAGCCCGGGGCAGTTCCAATCCTCTCTGGGTTCCCAGGCTCAACTCTAGGAGGGAGTGGCTAGGTGGAGGAGCGAGGGTGGGAGAGCTCAGGTGAGCGTGCAAGGGCCCAGGACAGGAGGTGTGTGGTGCGTAAGCCACAGCCTGCATGCTCAGCAGGACTGGGGAGGTGACTCAGGCAGCGAGGGGCCCTGCAGCCATCCAGCCCGGGCGGACAGGGCCTTCCTTTCTACTCCTCACTCTTCCCTCTCTTGTGTTGTCACTCGTGACACGTCACACACCAGCAGAGGCTCCCTGTGGACGCTCAGCGAGCTGTCCCCAAAGCAGGGCATGCTGTGTTTCCGGGGCCACATTGTGGGTCCCCGAGACGCCTGCACAAGTCTCATCCCAGCACTATGCCAGAACCTTGCCCCAGCTGAGTCCGACACGGGGGCCGCCCCTTGAGGCTTGCTGAGGCCTCCTGGCACTAAGGCTGCCCCTCTGGCAGGTAGTGCCTGCCCCCTCTTCTGTTTCAGGGAGCTTGTGTGCAGCCCTTCCTGTCTCCCTGGTCACCAAGAGCCCACAGATTGGGGACAGACCTGAGCCTTCCCTCAGCGGCCCTTGCATGTCCAGTAATGTCCATCCGTGTAACGTGGACACCAGCTTCCAGGAAGGACAGGGAGTGCTCAGTCCATGCCAGGAAGCAGCGTGGGGAGGGCTCCTGCCTGGGAGGGCCCTCCCCCTGTGGCCTCGCCAACCCCCCATCCTCCCATCCTCCCCAGCTCACCACTGGATGTAGGAGTGATTGTCCTCAAGGAGGTCATAGTTGTCTGTCCAGTTCTGAAGAATGTCCTCAATGAAACAGCCTGGGAGCCCCATGGGGACAAGTCAGCTGTGGCAGCCACCCTGCCCGTGCTCAGGAGGATGGGGTGTGGGTGGGGGACATAAGGAGAGAGTGCTGCCAGCAGCTTCCCCAAGCTATTCCTCGCCCTCATCTCCTGAGGCTCTTCAGGGTGCTAGGCTCAGTGGGGCTGCCCATCCCTCCTCTGATGCACAGCCCTTGCCCTGCTGCCATCTGTGACCTGGACCCTTGTTGCTGGCTGGCGGCAAACCCCAGTGAGAGCCCGGAAGGTCCCTCTGGGGGAACCAGTGGTCCTCGACCAGGACCTGTCTGTACAGGAGGGGGCCTCAGTGCCTCCTGCAAAAGCGTGGCCCGTCAGCCACAGAAATCTGTCCTCAAACACAGCCCCCAGCTGAACCCAGTCCCATGATGTGGCAGGCACAGTCTCCTGAGATGGGGGCCTGACAGTGTTTTGTGCAGCCACCCAGTCTCTGTTTCACGTTGCAGCCCGGCACGTGCATAAACAGGTGTGGGCATGTGCCCGTGAAGCTTTATTGACACTGAAATTTTAATTTCTTATAATATCAAAGTAATAGAACACTGTTCTTTTTTTTTTTTTTTTTTTTTTTTTGAGACAGAGTCTCATTCTGTTGCCCAGGCTGGAGGGCAGTGGCGTGATCTCGGCTCACTGCAACCTCCACCTCCCAAGTTCAAGCGATTCTCCTGCCTCAGCCTCCTGAGTAGCTGGGACTACAGGCGCACGCTACCACACCTGGCTAATTTTTTTTGTATTTTTAGTAGAGACAGGGTTTCACCATATTGGCCAGGCTGGTCTCGAACTCTTGACTTTGTGATCCACCCGCCTTGGCCTCCCAAAGTGCTGGGATTACAAGCGTGAGCCACCAGGCCCGGCCTCTACTTTAATTTTTTCCAACCATTTAAAAATATAAAAGCTATCCTTAGCTCGTTGGTTTACATGTGGCTTTCATGAGGTCGTGGAGGAGTTCAGTAGTTTTGATAGAGACTGCATGGCCTGAAAAGCTGCAGATATTCAGTCTCTGGCTCTCTACAGAGATAGCCCACCCCGACCCAAACACCGCTGCGGAGATCCCAAGCTGGGGATCCTGGAGTCCCTCTGGCCACCTCCAGGGGGCACTGTGGGGCTATTTGAAAGCTGTGGCCCTGGTAATCGCCGGGTACATCCCAAACCAGGCCCCAGTGGACCACCCCTGCCAGGCACGGATGGAAGTGCCGGCTGCCAGTGGTTGTGAGGCACCTACCGTTGGGCAGGAAGCGGATCTCATTTCTGTAGAAACTCAGGTTTGGCGTGTCCCCATTGCAGTCTCGTTCCACCAGATCCTGAAGAGCCAGAGAAAGGGGACAGCAAGGATCCATCAGACACAAGCTGCCCTGGGGCCCTCCGTGCCCTTCGGGGAGGCGCATCTGCAAACCTCCAGGCTGGCCCAATACCCCAAGAGCCCGCCTGGCTCCTCACTCTGCAGGTGGGGGCCATTCAGAGGACAGCAGCTGCCTCCAAGCCCCAGGGACCCCCCTTCCCCATTTCGCCAGCCAGGCCAGGCCTGGCAGGTCCCCTCCTCAGCACCCTGAAGTCAGCACAGGGGTTTCCGTGATTCAGGGGTGTGGAGGGTAATGGCTGAGGACAACCTGCAGGAGACAGGGCTGGCATGGGGGTGGGGTGCCGTGTGGGCGGTATCACGGACCCCACACGTGTGCATCACAAGGCTGGCACTATGGCCATGTTTGCAAGGCGACGGCGTGCTGAAGCTCAGAAAAGTAGGGGGATGCCCCCGGTCTCCCGGAGAGGGGAAGGGCAGGGCTCTGAATCTACACCAGGCTGTGCCCCAGGCAGGGTCCTGCCCAGAACTGTGGCCCTGGCACAGCAAGCCAGGCCGGCCTTCCAGTAGAACCTGGGACATTCTGCCTGAGAAGAGCAGCTGGCGGGAGGGTTGTGTGTCCTGGGGCAGGTACGTACCGGATAGTTGTGCCGATACCTACACATGTCCCTCGTGGCTCGCCAGTTTCGGGACCCTGTCATTCTGGACTGGGAAGAAAAGAGATGGGATTAGGACGCCCATGGGAGACCCCCAAGTGAGCCCCAACGTGGTGAGGGCTGCAGGGCCTGGGCCAGCTGCCAAAGAGCTGTCTTTAAAGGGTGGGGGTTTCATGGCTCCTACCTCTCATTCTCCTGCCCCGGCTCTTTTTTGGGGGTTCCCAGTGGGGCAGATTTGGGCCTCAGTAACGCATCCCAATACCCTGCACAGAACCAGAGAGGGCTGCGGGAGCCAGGTGGGGGCCTGCTCCTTCTCTAGGCCCCTTTGGGACTCCTGGCTTCCACCTTAGGGTGGCCCCTGGCTGACATGCACCTCCCCTGGGGTGTGGCCCTGACCCTCTCCTCCTCCTAGGCCTGCTGGCCACCTCCACCCTGGCTTTAGCCTCTGTTCTGTGCCCCTGGAGACTCCCCCTGCTTTGTACACTAAAGTCACCAGGCTGTGTTCTTGGGGGCAGTGGCCTCACCACCTGTAGCCCCAGAAGGGGACCCAGGTGCTTCTGGCAGGGTCTAATGAATGAATGCCCCTTCCCTGCCCAACCCCACGCCTCACTGGCCATGGTGAGGTCAGGCCCTGAGTCTCCAGCCTCCAGCCCTGTCTGGTGATGGCTTCTCAGCAAGATGTCAGGTCCCCTTGATGCCCCAAGCCCTTCAGCCCCCATCTCTGCAGGCCAAGCATCACGGGGCTGAGCAAAGGGCCGGAAGTACCTGGTGATGAGGATGCTGGGACACAGCCCTGACCTCGTGATGAGGGTAGGGGGCCTGGGGCTGGGCCTCGCTCGGTGGGTGGGGCAGGAATGGGCGTATTTGTCCAGGGCAACAATTGGGACCCAGGATCCTGGGGGAGTGCTAGAAGGGGGGTTGGGAGGCCCGGTCAGCCACTGTATCCCCTGGCTCCCTGCTGAGCTCCAGCTGGGACCTGGCGTTGCCTCTCTGCCTGATTTTTCTTTCTTATTTTTTTCCCCTCGAGATGGAGCTTCATGCAATCTCCACCTCCCAGGCAATCTCCACTCACTGCAACCTCCACTCACTGCAACCTCCACCTCCCAGGTTTAAGCGATTCTCCTGCTTCAATCTCTGGAGGAGCTGGGATTACAGGTGCCCATCACGCCTGGCTAATGTTGTATTTTTAGTAGAGACAACAGTTTCACCATGTTGGCCAGGCTAATCTTGGACTCCTGACCTCTGGTGATCCGACTGCCCAGGCCTCCGAAAGTGCTGGGATTACAGGCCTGAGCCACCGCCACCGATCTCTCGGCCTGATTTCTCAACAGGGCCGCTGGTGTGGTTCTCTCGCTCCGCCTGGTTATCAGTTTCTACTTCTCCTTCCTGGGGCCAGCAGGAGCCTCCCTGGGTCAGTTCTGGAGGCTGGGTCCTGACTGGATGTGGCCAGTCAGCCCACAGGTGCATACATGACACTGCCCAGGAAAAAGTGAAACAGCCCCGCCAGGGTCCAGCGCAGGCAGCTGGGGAGGCCTGAGGGGTCCAAAGGGGAAGGGGAGGGGCTTGTGGACAGAAGCCACAGCAGGAGGCAGAGGGAAGAGGTCAGGGGTCACAGGCGCCTGGCAGGATGATCAGGGCCTCTGAGCACCTCTTCAGGAGAGCGGCCTGAGGAACTCCAGTGAGGAAAGCCCGTCAAGAGCCCACCCAGGCGTCACACCGTCCTGTGGGACAGAGCCAGACCCCACCCCCCTGCCCAGCCTGCCTGGCCGCTGCCCTCCCGGCGACAGGGCCGAGCCCCTCCGTGCTCTCTCACTGCCCGCTCCACCATGGCCAGGCGCCAACGCAAACGGTGCTGGGTGCCAAGGGGAGAATCCATGCGGAGCCGTCGAGTTCCATGCACTTCCCGGCCCTCCACAACCCGGGCAGCTCAGCTGGAAGGACGCTCCCAGATAAATCCCAGCTCCCCGACGGGGGGCCGGACTGCGACAGTGTGGCGTTCCCAGCGCGGCAACAAAAGTAACCCCGGCGATGACAGGCGCCCGGCGGTAACAAAAGTAACACGCGGAGGCCCCGTCAGCCCGCCCCGGGCTCCCGCAGGTGCAGAAGCGAAGCCTCCCAGGCCAGACCCGGCCCGGGCCCCAGCCCCAGCCCCAGCCCCAGGCCGCGGGGCCTGCGCAGGGGCCGCCAGGAGGCCGAGGCGCGGGCCCGAGGCGGGAGGGGTTCCAGCAGGGGCGGCCACGGCGGCTGGGGGCGGGACGCGCCCGAGGCACCCCCGGGGGAAACGGCGCCCACACACGGTGGGGCCCGGGAGGCTCAGCTCCGCTGTCACCCACGCGCGGCCCCCGCACTTCCCCGCCAGGCCCTGGGGCTGGGGGTCGGCCGGTCTGGGGTGGGGTCCCCGGGGCTGCGGGGTCCCCAGGAGGCTCCAGGTGTCTCCGCCCGGGAGGGGGGGGGGTCTCCCGTCCACGCAGCCGGGCGGGGGGCGCCGGGGACCCCAGGCCTCTTCCGCGCCGCGGGGCCGCACCTGGAGCGAGCTGGGCCGCGCCGCCCGCGGCTGCTCCGATTCCTCGTCCTCGTCCTCGTCCCCTGTGTCCGCGTCCCTCGCGCCGGCGGCCTCGCCGTCCTCGTCCTCCGCGTCCTCCGCATCCTCCTCGTCCTCCTCCCAGGTGGAGTCGCAGTCGGGGTCGTCCATGCTCGGCGGCGGCGGGGCTCGCGCTGGAGGCGGAAGCGAAACCGAAAGCAGAGGAAGCGCGGGGGGCGGGCGGGGGGAGGGGACGGAGCGGCCCAGGCCCCGCCCGCGTCCGCGCGCAACGCCCCTCCCTCCCCGGGACGCCCGCCCCGCGCCCCACCCTCCCCCGAGAATCCCCCAACGTCCGCCCGGGAGGATGCCCCTCGCAGAACGCCCACCCCCACCCCACGACGCCCACCCGGGAGGATTCGCCCCACCCCGTCTCGCAAGGATGCCCGCCCTAGGAGATCCTCCCTCCCGAAAATGTCCCCAAAGCCTGGCCGCCCCCCAGAGGACGGTGTCCCCGGAAGATGAGCCGGGTACCTAGGAAGGATGTCTTCCAACGATGCCCTCCCAGCAGGATTCTCTCCCCGGAGGATGCCTGCCCCGCAGAGAATCCCCTCTTCCAGGAATATTTCTGTCCCCCAAGAGAAATCCCCCCAGAGGATGTCCCCATCAGAAGAATGTCCCTTGGAGGATAACCCCCGGAGGGGCCACGTGTCCACAGGGGCCTCTCTCCCTAAGCTGGGTGTGTAGGGGTCTCTGTCCTTCTGCTGCGAGCTGGGGGCCTTACTCAGCTCCTGGAAGCTGCTGGCGGACCCCTGTCCCTCCATAGGCAGTGCAAAGCACGGCCGTTTTCTTTTCGAAGCCACCAGGGGAGTCTTTCTCTCTAGGGTGCCGAGTCTTATATAACCAGGATGACATGGGCAAGCCGTGGCTTCCTTCAGCTTTGCTGCCATCTCTCAGTTGTAAGAAGGCACTTAGGGGAGAGGACCACACGAAGCCTGGGCCACCGGGAGGGTCACCCTGGGGACTGTTCAACACAGCTGATGCCAGTTCAGTGCCTCCTCAGGGCCCTCTCTCTAAGCACTGGCAGATATGGGGCAACACAAAGTCACTTTCACGTGCCATTTCCCAGCACCGCGGGTCCCTTGCTCATCCACCTTTGACATCTGCTGGCAGATACATGGCAAGGTTGGTGACCTCTTGAAATAAAAATCAGGAGTGGCCACTCCAGATAAATTTCTTCTGTAACTGCTATACCAATTCATTTCAAAACATTTAGGTAAAACTAAATCTGGATTTTGGACTTGGCCATGAGGATAGCTCCTGGCAGAGTTGTCCCTGTAATGATGGTGGTGGAAAGGTGGAGCGGGCCCCAGCCCAGCCCCTAGGGGACACTGCCATCTCCTAGCCCTGCAGGCCTGCTGGGCCTGGGAACTGGTGACATTCCTTGTACTGTGTGCCAGGGACAGCCGTGAACGGAAGTCTTCCAATCCTGGCCACAAGTACAGGTTAAGGACCCTCTGGGTGCTGGGCCCTAATCTTTGCTGACCTGTTGACCACTGTTAGCAGGTGCAGTCTCACCTGGCTGGAACCTGTGGACATGCGTCACACTTTCTTGAAACGACAGTGGTGATGCCCCGAAGTTCTGGGGCGCTGGACATTTCTGTAAATCAACTTAGGGCAGTGGCCAGGGCAGGTTTCCCGGGGAGCCTGAGTGAGCTGCCTGACCTCCTTGTTAGATGATTTACAGGTGGGATCTGGTTACAGCATCAGAATAGACTGTGAGGTGGAGTCGGGGGGCTCTGATGGGGACATTGATGGGTGCTGGGTGGTTGTATAGGGTTTGGGTGATCTGAGACTTGGGTGGTCAGGCTGCCCCCTCCACTGCCCCAGAAAACAGAAAGACAAGCATACTGGGTGCTGACAACATTGTTCTAAGGAGACAGCATTCCCGCTGCTACCTACTGTCAGCAGGACTATAGAACCACTTCCCTAAAAAGAGTATTAGAGACATTGCCCAACTTCTGTTTTACAAATATCACCACACCAAATTGCTTCTTTAGTTGCTTTTGTGTTGTGTGTGTGTGTGTGTGTGTGTGTGCAGAGCTCATCTCGGGGGCGTGCTAATCCGAGAAGTGCAGGAGCTGCTGTAGGGGACTGTGCAACAGAATTGCTTCTTCAGAGCATCCTCTGCAGTCCAGTGACGCCCCGTGTGGCACGGCATTCCAGAAGGGTTTGCTGTTGAGGCTGGGGAAAGGGGCTCTCTTTCTCTGTCACACTCTCTCTCTCTCACACACGCACACAGAGCTCCCAGGCACCCAGGAAGGGCAATGGTCTCTGCACATGCAGTGGGTGATGTGCCTGGAGCAGGCACTGCTCACAGCTAAGGAGCCCAGCAGAATTTTGTGTGGCTGGGAGCTTGGATTACAGCCTTCATATCTTCTCCAGGCAAGACCAGTGGCAGCCTCGTGATTTGGCCCAAGCGTGCCCTGTCCTCAATCAACCAGCCAAGCAGGGAGCCTCGCTGCCAGTGCCCTGCCGCTCACTATTTATTCGCTGCTATTTGGGGAGCAGTGGAGCCCAATTGCCTTTCCCAGTCACCCCTGGGTCGCCCTGGGTGGGCCAGGCAGGGGAGTTCAGATAACTCCCACTCTCAGCCTTCACTGAGTCCCCACCTGCAGCTGCCAGCCATAGAGAAAATGTCTCTGCGGCAGCAGGTGCTCTTGGGCCCTGGGTGTTCCAGGTATAGAGCCGCTGCTGAGGCTTCCAGGCTCAACATCAGCGGCAGCTTCTGACCCGTTCAGATCTTGTCCCGAGCGCACAGTGTACCACGTCTCGCCTCTACAGCAGCAGGCGCGTGAGCGTCCGTGCACGGGCCAGCCTCATGCCAGCTGTTTTCCTTTTCAGATTGGGGTTCAGTCGGCACCTTCTACATGACATGGTGGAGTGTGCATTACATAAAGCCCCCAGGTTACAGACAGGACCCCTGGGGCCAGGGGAGGGTAAGTACAGCGCTTACCAGGACTTGAGGCCACATCGCCCTTGCCCTGACACTTGTGAATTTGACCTGGTCATCCCACCTGCCAGCAGAGCATGAACTGGGCCTCCCCACAGGGAAGCCCAGAAGCCCCTGTGAGTCCATAAGGGCTGCGTGGCTCCTGACTTCAACCAGTCAGCCTCTGGTCCAGAAGGGAGGCCTGGGGCGGGGGCACGCTGCTCACCTGCCCGGTGGGCTTACTCTGTGGGCTCTCGCTTTCTCCTGGAAGTGCAGCAAAATGTTACAGTAATCGAGATGAGGCAGATTTATTAACTAGGCTTTCCCAGCACAATCTGAGGTCATCCGAGATGCGGTTTCAGATGGAGGTTTACAACAGTGAGCCTGGGTGGCGAGCAGGACTCCTCCTGGCCATCCCGTGACACCCCGTGTTAGTATTTGCCCCCCTTTGCCCTGCTGCTTCTGGACTGCCTAAGAGCCAGGCTGCTGTCCCGGACTGAGACTCCAGGACAGGACCTGGCACAAAGCCCTGACTGAGGCTGACCTAACAGGAGAGATCAGACGGGCAAGGGGGCACACTTGGGCAGCAAAGGGAGACCCCACCCTTCCCTGGCTGCAGGGCTGAGTATTTGTGGTGTGAGGGGAGGAATGCCAGGCGGGCTCAGTCCTTTGGTCTATGTGTGTGGGGCCCTCCAGGTGCCTGCTCTTTGTGGCAGGCTGTTACTGCAGGGCTGTGGATTTGTCCCAGCTCTATAGAAAAGGGACCCACAGGGTCCCCCCAGGCAGCTGCTCTACCCTTGGAATACAGCTCAGGCAGGCCGTAGACCAGCAGCTTCCCTGGGCTATTCTTCCCCAGAAGTGGCAGTGCGTTTGGTGCAGATGAGTGGCAGGTGCCACACGGGGCGATCACATGGCACGGGATTCCTGGCTTTGCCCCTTTAGTGGGTGCCTTGTGATCTGCGTCATGGTGAGGACTTCAGGGACAGATGGCCAGGGATGTTCCCAGGTGGTAGAGGAGGCTCCACTGGCAGAGAAGCAGCATCAAGCTGAAGACATTGGGGTGCGATGGCTGGCCAGGACAGCTTGTCTCCTCGTCCGCACACGGGAACGCTGGATTTCACTCTGTGACCCAGCCAGCGGTCTCATCTCACAGCCGCAGCTTTCAGCAGGAAGGAGCCCACTGGTGCCTGCCTGACCTACGAGGGCCCGCACCGTTTTGCCCTCCTAACATTTTGTATTTGAAGTGCTTGTCACAGTCCACAAAATAACCACTCAGAATCTGTTACTATTTTGTTTATACGTTGTATCAAGTGAATGTTAATAAGTCATCTAAGTGTATGCTTTAGTTATAAATCTTGGAAAAATAAAAACTTCCTTTTGGGGGAAAAGTGAACTTACTTTGGTATCAAAATCACACAACTCCAGGTTGGATTTTTTTGTGCTTTAATGTTCGCAGTCACACAAAAGTGGCATCTCCATCAGCACTGGGGCGGCCGCCTCCTCATCAGCCGACAGCTGCACGGTCCCCGCCTCTCACCCATTTGGTCTGTTTGCAAGTTACTAGATCATACAAAAATAACCGCTACAAATTCTCTGTATCTGGCATATAAAAACTGAGCAAAAAGTATCTCTTAAAGCAAAACATCTCAGAAAAAATACAACACAGGTTTAACTTCTGCAGTACTTTGTTCATATAAAACACTAGTAAAATAGGCTTCTTAAAAATTAAATAGTGAAATACCAACCAAATTATATACATTGTTACAGTACAAGTGAATGAGGCAAAATATCCAGTTCTTAGTTTCCCAGGTGGGGGGGGTGGCCTTCAGTGCGTGGCACGGAGGGGGTGACAGGAAGGCCACGTTCTGATGTCACAGTCAGCGCAGAAAGAGGCTTGCAGCGGGACAAACAGATGGAAAGAACTGAGTCACGCAGGGAAGACCAGTGGCTCCTTTGAGGAAGAGTGAGGTCATGTTTTTATTGCTTGCTAATCCGAGGTTTTCCCCTGGCCCGATGCCCCTCTAGGTAGCCTGGATCCCAAATGCTGCAGCCCACGTAGCGCTAATCCATGTCACCAAGCAGCCACGGGGAAGCCACAGCTGCTCCAGAGAAGACAGAACGAGGCTTCAGAGCCCTCAATATCTGAGCTGGACTGATCCTGGTCTTTCAGGTCCATCAGGGTCCCACATGGTCCAACTGACACACACGTTTCCCCGCTGACGGCCACGTTCACCTGAGAGCCTGAGGGCGGGCAGTGTGGGCTCATGGCACTGGGATGGTATCACTGTGGCCTGGGGGGTGGCACTCAGACCCAGCCAACCCCCTCAGCGACCACAGTGCCTCGCCCGCTTCTCTGCCGCCGCCAGGGCTGAGGGCCTACGTGCGGCGCCGCTTGGCAGCGCTGGGACTGGAGGGGTTACTGTTTGCGGTCAGGACTTTGTCAGTGACCCGGCTGCGCTTCCGCTTGTCTGCGCCTTCTTTGCACCCCAAGTCTGAGGAGTTCTTCTCTTTGTCTTTGCTGGATTTTTCTGATGCTTTCCCCAAACTCCCTGAAGATGAAAAAACTGAGAAACGAAAAATCACTTGGCTGAAAACAGAATATCCAGAATCTTATTTTTGTCTTCCTGTTCAGTTAAAAAAAATCTGCATACTGACACGTGACCCTCTGAACCCAAAGCTTCCTCCTGAGCTGGGAGCCCCTTGCATTTGGGCCCACAGAGGGGCCTGGTCCTCCTGAGGACCTGCCTGCGGCGGGCACTGCAGGGACCGCCGCTCAGACCCCGGCCTACAACATGGAGCAGGCACTCAGCTCCTGGGGAGGGGGCACTGCAGGATCCATCCTGTGCCTAGATGACCTGCCTGGGGCCTCTGCACCGCAGGCTCTACGCCCACCTGACTGTGCCCTGCCTGAGGGCAGTCTTGGGGTGCTGAGCCCCAAAGGGCATCAGGGCAGGGTGAGCTCCACACTCACCATCGTCAGCCCCATTGTGGGGGTCCACGTCTTCCTTCATCTCCTCTTTCATCTCCTCTTCTATCATCACTTTTCCTGTGGAGGAGACAGCTGACGCTCACCGAAAACCCACGGTGGTGGCCGACGCTGGGGGATGGTCAGGCCAGGGACTGCTCCGACGCTTGCTGCCCACACAGGCCTCAGCTTCCGTCCAGCCACTGCTCTCAAACAAAGTCCTCTCCAATCCCGGAGGTTCCAAGACCACCCAAGCACAGGTAGGGCGGGGTCTGCGCTGGACCCTCACACCTCCCTGGAGGCCCGGGGTCCTCACCCTCACCTCCCTGCCCTTGGCCAGGGTCTGGCCTTTTCTGAATCCCAAGCCCAACCTCTCCCGAGCCTCACCTTCTCGGACCTCCTGAATGATCTCTTCTGGAAGGACGAAGTTCCTCTCTGGATTCGGGAATGGAAGAATCTCAGACTCGTGCTGATATCAAATAGAGAGTGTCGTTTAAGAAACAAGGGTGAAAATGCAGTTTCAAGAAGTCACTAGAGCCGTGTAAGAGCCACTTGGGGAGAGGCCAATGAGCACACATCACTGTGTTGGAGGCTGCGGCGGGCGGGGCAAGGGCAAAGGGCATTTCTTCTTTTTGTGAACAGCGCCTGCCACAGCTGGGCTTTCCAGACAGACCCAGGGAGGGCAGAACCAGCGGCAGCAGGTGCAGGAGTCAGGAAGACCCACCGGGGCCAGCATCACTAAGGCGGGCCCTGAGGACCGGGCAGCCCTGGTGACACACACCTGTGGGCTCCGCCTGCCCAGCACGGCCTGCAGTCTCACCATGAGACTGCGTTCCCCAAGGCGGCGTGCAGAGGGCACAGTGACAGCCCTGGGGAAAGGCCGCAGGCACCTCGAGTTCTCATCCACGTGGCAGGAGCCCATGGACACCGAGGGTGTCGGTTGGGAGCGCCACAGGCACAGAACCAGGCAAAGAAGAAGAGAGTGCTTGCCAGGCACTGCCCTCCTGAGGTCGCACAGACCAGAGGGAGAGACCTATGTCATACTGGGATGGCTGGTGTGGCCCTGAGTCCAACGTGGCTGGCACAGACTCTCCACCAGCACAGGTCCCCACTCCTCCTGGTCACCTGACCCCCGACCCCCACCCCACTCTCCAAGTACACCACCTTCTTTGAGCTCCTGGACCCACCACCTCCTGCTGCCACAGGGCCTGGAACACCCACCTGTCTCTTCTGGCCACCCTGCTTACCTAGTTAACCCGCTCGCCCGTCACACACTGCCAGCTCCAAGCTCTGCGAGGACTGGAACTCTACTTGTCTGACTCCCACAGAAGTCACCAAATTCACCTTGGTGTGACTCGGATAGGGTCACCCTCTGCCTAAAGCACTTCAGGGGCCTCCCAGGAGGCTGACAATGGCCTAAGGGCCCGGGACTCTGCATCCTTCCCTCCCTCCCCAGGGTCTCAGCTGGAGACTCTGGCCCAGCACCCAGTCTAAAGCAGAGCCCCTGAAAAGCTAGCCAGCTGCTAGCACTGTGTTTGTGCTTTCCATGACAGGCTCTGGAGCCCCGGGATGCCCTCCTTAAGGACGGGCCTCAATGCAGGGGTCTCTGCCCAGCGGACCCCAGCAGGCACGGAGGGGCCCCTGCCCAGCTCAGGCTGACCCTGAGAGCTCACTGCAGACCCCAGCAGGGATGGAGGGGCCTCTACTCTGCCCAGCAGACCCCAGCAGACATGGAGGGGTCTCTGCCCAGCTCAGGCTGACTCTGAGAGAGCGGTGTGCGGGTTCGTGCCCCCATCGGGCGGCACAGGGAGGGCGGTTGGGCTCACCAGCGCCTGCATGTCGTACATGGTGCTCAGATGGTCCCAGATGACCTTGGATGGGACCTGCCGCCCGATGTTCTGGCTGAACTTGTCCCGAATACAAATCATGTGGAAGTGTCGGTTCACACCTGAGGGGAGGAGGGGCGGCGGGATAACCGGTGAGCGGGGAGGAGAACGGGGATGGAGGGGACGGGCTGCCCTGGGGACTGGAGGGGCAAGGGTGGCTGCGGAGAGATGGGGAGGGCCAGGGTGTGGAGGGGCTGTGGGGGGGCAGGGCTGGGTGGTGTGTGTGGGAGGGGGTGGGGTGTCCCGGGGCGGGGGTGGGGGTGGGGCACTGCGGGCTGGGGCCTCGCGGTGTCACGCGGGTAGGGGTCGTGGGCGGGGTCCGGGGCGGGGTCCGAAGGGCGCGTGGGAGGGGGCGGGGGTCCCGGGACGGGTGTGGCGGCGGTGTCACGGCCCGGGCTCGGCGGGGAGCGTGGGGGCGAGGGTGTCGCGAGCGCAGGCCCCGCCCCGCCCCGCCGGTTGCCCGCCCCGCCCCCACGCGCGTCCGCAGCCTGGGCGCTCACCGACGGGCTTGTGGCCCAGCATGGCGTGGAAGAGGCACACCTCCACCTCGGGGCTCCACACCACTGTCTCCTCCGCCGGGCTGGTGGCCGCCTCCCCCGGGCCCTTGTCGCCGGCGGCGCCCCCGCCGCCCACCTCGGCCTCTCCCATGGCCGCGGCCCGGCAGAGCAAGGAGCCCCCGGCGGGAGCAGGCGCGGCCACGAGCTCCGCGCAGGCGCACTCGGGGGCGGGCGCGCGCTCCGCCGGGTACGCGCTCGGGCTCACGCGCCGGCGTCGGCGCAGGCGCAGCCGAGGTCTCGGGTCCCTTCCCGCCGGGGACTCCGCCCTGCTCCGCCCCGCGCGGGGGTGCTTAAAACGTGTTCCTCTTTAAAGCACAGTAAGAAATACACTGCACCCAAACAAAAAAGTCTGTGCTTCAAAGGAAACCATCAGAAAAGTGAAAAGACGACCCACAGATGAGAGAAAATATTTGCAAATCCTATATCTGATAATGAACTTCCTTGTAGAAGGTATAAATAATTCTTATAACTCGATAATAAAAAGACAATCTAACTATAAAACGGCTAAGGATTTGGATACACATTTTTCCAAAGAAGATGTACAGATGGGCCGGGCGCGGTGGCTCACGGCTGTAATCCCAGCACTTTGGGAGGCCGAGGCGGGCGGATCACCTGAGGTCAGGAGTTCGAGACAAGCCTGGCCAACATCGTATAAGCCCGTCTCTACTAAAAATACAAAAAAAGTAGCCGGGCGTAGTGGCGGGCGCCTGTAATCCCAGTTACTCGGGAGGCTGAGGCAGGAGAATCGCTTGAACCCGGGAGGCAGTGAGCCGAGATCGCGCCATTGCAATCCAGCCTGGGCAACAAGAGCGAAACTCCGACTCGAAAAAAAAAAAAAGATGTACAGATATGGCTAATGAGCACCATCGGTCACGCGAAACGAGAATTAGCCCGCGTGGGGACCCCCTGCCCCGCCGAGACCGCCACAACCACGCGGCCGGGGTGACGAATGCTGCGAGGGTCAGGGCTCGGGACCCTCGTGCGGTCGTGCTGTGCGGTCAGATGGGCCGCTGCTGCGAAAGACAGTCTGGCCGTTCTTTCAACGATGGAACCGTCTCCCTAGGAAGCAGCAGCTCCGTGGCGGGCGCCCGCGGCAGTGGAACAAGACACAGGTTCAGGCGGGGACCCGCAGCCGCGAGGCAAGCGCCGCCCCCAACCCGGGGCTGAACCTGCGAGGGGCGCCTGGAGCGCGGGCACCCGCACGTCGCAGCCGCGTTCAGCCTAAAAGCAGCGAGCGCGGACTGCGGCAGCGTGGGTGCGGGCTGAGACGAAAGTCAGAGAATTCAGACACCAAAATACACAGCATGGGAATCCATTCACAGGAAGAGCCAGAACTGGCAACTCCATAGGAATAGAAAGTAGATGCACGGTTGCCGGGGACGGGGGAGGGGGAGGGAAACGCGAGTCACTGCGGATGGGGACCGGCTTCTTTTTTGTTTGTTTTTGAGGCAGAGTCTCGCTCTGTTGCCCGGGCTGGGGTGCAATGGCACGATCTCGCCTCACTGCAACCTCTGCCTCTTGGGTTCAAGCGATTCTACTGCCTCAGACTCCCGGGTAGCTGGGACTACAGGCGCTCACCACGGCCGGCTAATTTTTGTATTTTTAGTAGAGACGCGGTTTCACTATGTTGGCCAGGCTGGTCTCGAACTCTTGACCTCAGGTGATCCTTCCTCCTCGGCCTCTCAAAGTGCTGGGATTACAGGCTTGAGCCACCGCGCCCGGCCGGGCCCAGCTTCATTTTAAGGAGGTGAAATGCTCTGGAATTAGATAGTGGCCACGGTTGCTCGCAACAAAACCCCACCGAATCGTGCGCTTTAAGCGGGTGAACTTAACGGTCTCAATAAAGATGTTAAGGAAAAAACAAAACCAGAAACCCCACAATTACTGCAGGCATAGGGCTCACTGCCCGGGTCTGGGTGCGGGATGGAAGGGCTCACGCCCGCCCCCAGAGTCCAGCGCCTCCTGGGAGAAAGGGCAAGTAGGGGGTCTGGCCCTGCCGGCCTTGACCGCCTGCCTCCGACTCCCGGCCGCCGCGCAGCCCAAGCTCTGGTGAAGCGTTAACCGCGGGTCGCTGCGGAGGCCCCACCGCGGGGCGGGGCCGGGGCCGGGCGGTGAAGAGGGGGCGTGATCAGGGCGGGGCCTAGGCTGGGGCCGGGCGGGGAAGCGCTCAGGAGGGCGGCTCGGGGGCGGGTCAGGGGCGGGGCCGCCAGGTCAAAACGCATCCATGACGAGCTTAAGGCGGCATCCAATCAAGGCCGCCGCGGCCTCCAGCTCCGCCCGCTCCGCCTCCGCCCTGCCCTCACGGGCTTCTCTCCGCACCATTCCCTCTCGGCCACGCCCACCACGGCCCACTGGCCAGTGACCCGCTACGCGGATATTTTCGCCTCTGCGGGTGTAGGCTCCGGGTCGGGCTTCCGGGTCCCTTGCCTGGCTCTGGCGCCTTCCAGCTGTGTGACCGGGCGAGGCCCTGAGCCTCTTGAGGGTTCAGTGCCCTCCTCCGTACAATGGGCCAACAACAGTCCCTTCCCTGGGGATCTCGGTGAGGGTTCGTTGCTCTGCAGGGTGCCCTGGGCCTGTGCCAGCGCGCTCAGGCATCCTGGTGACCAACCACAGCTGGCACTGGTGAACGCAGCCTCTTAGCCCAGGCAGGCTCTGGTCAGCCTCACCTGCTGGGACCGCTGAGTGGTCCAAGAGCTGGCTTGGCTGACTGGGACCTGGGCCTCAGCTTCCCCATCTGTGCAGGGGGCCGCTGGTGATACCGGTCCCTGCCATGCCCTGGTGGAGATATGGCCCAGTGAGACTTCGTGAGGGGTCCAGGCCACTGCTGTCACGTGGCACGTCTTCTACCCTGGCCCCTAGGTGGCCCTGGCCTCAGCCTTGCTCTAAAGAGGAATGAAGCCCAGCCCACAGCCCCTTAGCACAGATACGCTCGGGAGACGGGACCCTCACCATTACTCATCTCCTTACTGTTCCCTGGACACCTTGGGGTCCCTGCGCCTCTCCACCCGTCCCTGCCAGGTACTCTCCTCCTTCAGTCTGGAGCGCCTCCTCCCTTGGGGGTCCCCTGTGCCTATTGAGAAAAGATGGCATAAAAGCGTGAGACAGGAGCCCGGACCAGGAGACCCGAGGGTGCTGAGCCCCAGATTGGGCCGGGTCCACATGGAGACACACGCTTGGCTCATCCCAGCCGGGGCTGTCTGCCTGCTCCAGTGGGAACCTGGGCAGGGGTACTGTCTCCAGGGCTCTATGCTGGGCGGTCGTCATGAAATACCTGCTTTCCCCACACGCCCCCTCCTTTCTGAGGCAGGTGCCGCTGTCACGCCTGCTTTGAGGGGAGGAGTCAGAGATGAGTAGAGTGGGGAACTGCCTGGGTTGAGGGCAGAGCCAGGAATCAACCCTCAGAAGCCTGGCTTCAGCCGACCCCTGACCACCTCCCTTCTTGGCCTGCTCTAGTCCCTGTGGACCGTCACCTGGGCTCCCCTTGCAAATCACCCTGCAGCCCCCTAGGGTGCAAATGCCTGCCCCCACCCCTTTGCCTGTCTCTCTCCTGCGCAGCCTTCACTCTCAGCTCCAAGGTCACCGCCCCAGCTGTGAGGGTCCCATTTGGTCTCTGTGGCCACACACCTGTGTTTCTCACTCAATAAGTGCTTTGTGGGATACGCTTTGCACACTTGTCATTGTGAATCACGGATGATAATTTGTTCAATGTGTGCCTCCCCTGCCAGGCTATCAGCTGGCTCCAGGGGGCCAGGGCTGGGAATGGCGTGGCACCACTGTCCCCCACCTCTCAGGCAAGGCCAACACACAGCAGGTGGACAGTGACCATTTGTGGACTGGCTACACAACCTACTGACCCATTCCCTCCCTCACGGGGATGGAATGAATGATCCTCACTCTTTGATCCCTGTTGCTCAAATTTCCTTCAAAAGATGGATGTGGCTTCCCAAATATCTTGATCCCAGGAACAGAGGACTTGGATCCCAAGTGGGAAACGCTCAGGCCCTGGAAAGGCTTTCCCATGGTCAGCGAACATACAAGCCTTCCAGCTTATAGATCAGTCTTGTATAAGTCTAGCTGCATGAATCATTCCTCAGATCGGCTCTGGGTTCTGACTAAGTGGAGTTTCTTGCCTGGGGAGCTGATGTCATCTCTGGAAGGGGGTGACCACTGCTAACCAGAGGGTGCCCATCTCCCAGCCCCATGGGGACACCTGGTTCTTGGTCATGAGAGTCGGGTGCAATGGAAGGGATGTTTAGAAGGCTTTGCTCAAACATACCCTTGCGTGTCCACATGCCTGTGGTCACAGTTTCCTCCTGTCTGGCTGAGTGTCTGGGACAGAAGTGGAATTCCATTGCAACGAGGCTGACATGGCTGATGGGACTGCTCCCTCTGCCACTCATACCTGAGACCCCAGACACTGTAGAAAGAACGCAGCCTTTGCAGCTGGGCAGCCACTGTGGGTTTTGTTTCCCCAGGTCCTCCTGCTCCACCACAGGCCATCTCCCTGGGCCTCATCCAGACAGCTGCACACTGAGCACAGCTCTGTTGTCCTCTTCCCTGGGCTGAGTGGCCTCAGAGGTGCTGGGGACTGCATGGCCGCCGGACGAGGCGGGGGCTTTCCAACCCAACACCACCGAGCCTGCCTCTTCCTGCCCTGGATGCTATGTCTTCCATAGAGCCGCTTTTCCAACACAGCCAGGTGGGAGAGGTCGTCACCTAATTAACAGCTCTCATGTCCCCTCCCTTTGCTTTCTTCCTATTTGGGGGAAATTAACGCTATTAAGGTTCTGATCTAATTATTTCCCTTCTGACCAAAGTAGCCTGTGGTTGCAGAAAATTAAAAGTTGGGCTTCAGGGGAACCCCCCATTGAAGGCAACCTGGCGAGGGTGTCCCCAGGCCCAGCCACCAGGCTTGCAGCCAACACATCACACCTCTAGGGGGCGTTTTCCACCCACTGTTTGGACCCAGATCTTGGCTCCTGTCTGAACTCTGCTGGAGGGAACCAAGGGAAGGCGTTTCCGTTCCCTGGGAACCTGCCCACCAGGAGGGGGCCACTCTCAGCTTTCAGAAAAGAAGTTCAATTCTTCACATGGGGCATCGGAAGACTCACCATGCTGACTGAAAGGCGGGCTGGTTGTGGCTCTGGGGCAGCACCCATGATGCCCCCAGCACTAGACTTGGACAATTATTGTTCCCACGATGTCCCCTGCAGGGCCAGGCCACGGCCCCGAGAAGGAGGGAGCTGCAGCGTGCTGGCTTGGCTGCCGCACTCTCGACCGCCTGAGGGGGTTTTGGCTCTTTTCAGGGGTTGCCAGATTTAACATAAAAATACAGGATGCCCAGGTAAATTTGAATTTCAGAAAAACATTGAATAATTTTGTAGTGTTAGTATGCCCCATATATATATATATATATATATATATATATATATATATATATATATATATATATGTTTGACCAAAGCCTTCTAAACATCCCTTCCACTGTACCCAGCTCTCATGACCAAGAACCACATGTTCCCATGAGGCTGGGAGACAGGCACCTTCTGGTTAGCAGTGGTCACCACCTTCCTAATAAAATAATATGATATAACATAGCATAATGTAATATAATCCATGTATATATTCGGGAGATACTTATACTATAAAATCATTCACATTTTAATTATCAAATTTGAATCAAATTTGAATTATCTGAAATTCAAATATAACTGGGCACCCTACCTTTTATCTGATGATTCTGCTCCTTTTGCCTGAATTACCTCCTGGTCAGCAGCTTGATTTGACTTGAAACGTGGGGCCCACCCAGGTCCACAGCGTCACCTCTGCCCGATGTGAGCTGCATGACTGAGGGGCAGGGTGGGTGGTGCTCTCCCTGCCGGGTGCTCCTTAGGGTCTGTAGAGGGAGGGAGAGAGGCAGGCCATGATAGCCCAGGGGAGACCCAGGCCCTGGCTCTCCAGGTACTGCTTTTGTGGGCGCGGAGGATTCCTAGGTAAGGGTGCATAACTGATTTCACCACGCCTGCCTTGATGGACAGATTCTGCTGCGTGTTTCTGCTGTGAGAAGCCATGCTGTCCTGGAACCCCCGTCCACATGCACACCTCTTATCCTCTGTGGGATGGGACAGTAGGAGGAGGAGGAGGGCTTGAGTTCTGATAGACCCAGGGTGCTCAGAATGCGGGCCCTGCGACGGCAGACTCAGCCTCACCCGGAGACTTGTCAGAAATAGGTATTCTTCCCACATGTGCACATGTGTGTATACATATACACACACACCTGTACTGCCTGCCATGGTACAACACATGTACAACACAGGTACGACACATGCACACACACGTGCACACATGTACACAACACACATACATGGACACACACATGCACACCCAGGTGCACACACATGCATGTGTATGACACATATATACACACACACACTCGTGCACACGTGCACATGGGCAGCACACCCAACACACAGCTCTGCTGCATCAGACGCTTTGGGGCGGGGCCCAGCACTTCTCCAGGGCTGGTGGGTGCGAGTACCACAGTGGGAGAGGCCACGCAATTGCCACTCGAGCTGTTTTTAAGTTGGCTCACATGGGCTGGGGGGTGCGGGCTGAGCTGCTTCTCATTGTCTTTTTCCAATCTGCTGGGGGAGATGAGCCTCATGTTTCCTGCCTGCCATGGGGTGTGTGGTCCTTTGAGTTCTCAGTCACCGCCCCATTGTCACCAAGAACCAAGCTCAGCCAGGGACAGTAATCCCAGCACTCTGGAAGCCTGAGGTGGGAAGACTGCTTGAGTCCAGCAGTTTGAGGTCAGCCTGGACAACCTAGGGAGCCCTCCATCTCTACCAAAAAAAAAAAATTTCCTGAGTGTGGTGGCACACACTTGTAGTCATAGCTACTCAGGAAGCTGAGAAGGGAGGATGGCTTGACCCTGGGAAGTCGAGGCTGCAGTGAGCTGTGATTGTGCTGCTGCACTCCAGCCTAGGCAACATGAGTGAGACCTTGTCTAAAACAAACAAACAAACAAACAAAAAAACAGGCTGAGCTGGAAGGACCTTTGTCCAGCTGGCAAATGGTGACTTCGAGAGCCAAGGGGCCGCACCTTCGTCCTGACCTGCTCAGCCATTGCCCAGACAACAAGGACCAAGCTGTCGGGATGTGGGAGCGTGTTCCTGGTCACTCTCTGCCCGTGCTGTGCCAGCTCTTCACGGTGCAACATCACTTATGCATCATAGTAACCTCCCGGTAGAGCCACTGTTATCTCCATTGCAGATGGGGAAACTGAGGCGCAGGAGCACTGGGTAATGTGTTTCCTACATCAGGTGGAGGAACCAGGCATGTGCTGTGCCCGCGCTACCCCAGGGCCCATCACCTGGCCTCACCTTCCCTGAATGGTGGGTTTGAGGGGCAGCTGTCCTTTCTCCTGCCTGGGAAGGGCCAGTCTTGTCCATCTTGCTCCCCATCCCGTGGCCCCCTGGGAGTTTTCTGCAGGCATGGCAGGAATCATCTTCTTCAGGAGAGGTGTCAGATAGCTGAGGGTGGTAGACAGTTGGGGTGCAGGCTGGGGGGTCACCCCAGGGACCCTGCCTAAAGCTAGAGACCAGCTCTCAGAGGCGATGACGTCCGGCAGCAAGGACAGGGCTTCTCACGTTCTTAGCCGGGCTGGGCCCTTGACCCCAAGAGGCTGGAGTCTCACTGATGTTGGCCGTGAAGCTTCCTGCCCAGGCTGACGGGGAGCCTGGCGCCAGCAGCGCCTCTGCCCATGGAGCCAGCCTCTGCTTGCATGTTCCAGACAAGGCTCTGACACAGCCGTCTGTGGCGAGTGTCACGCTTCATTTCACACCGCTATTCTCATCTCCTCGGATCCCTCAAAACCCTGGGACAATCACGACTTTAAAAACACCCAGGATGGAGACATTACACTTGAAAAATGCCACGGAGGCTGGCCTAGCTTCCCAGAGGTTTCAGCTCTCCAGTCGGGTTCCTGTGGGTTCACAAGGGGCAGAATTTATTTTTTAAAAAGACGGAAACTTTCCCCATTCATTCAGCTTCTAAAGTCCAGCTCTGCTTTTTTTTTTTGTGCAACAAAGGGAAATTATTCCTTGGGTCAACACAGAAAGCAGCCAATGTCCTCTTTGTAAAAGGAGCAATTCTTTTCATAGGCAAGAAAAGTCCTTCTGAAGTAAGTCCCTCTGCCCCAGCATGTCCCCTAAGCTGGGCTCTGCAGCACCTGGGCTTTGGATGCATTTTCTGTTGACTGTTAGGAGGGAGATGCTAGGGTTTCAAGGGCCAACCCAGTGGGTGTCAATTGCAGCTCCATGAGGACAACATGGAAGGGAACAGAGAGATGTGAGCCAGGCTCCCGAGTACCAAGCGGGCTTGAGGCAAAGGGTGTTGCTTCCCCTTCTGGCAACATTTCAGAATCTGGAGGGAAGGAGGGAAGGCCTGAGAGCTTCTGGAGAGGAACTGAGTGCCCATAGGACTCAGAGCCAGAGTGACAGCTGCTTGGATCAATGACGCTGGATGCTTGAAGACAAAGTTCACAAGGAACCAAGAACCTCAATTGCAGCCCACGTCTTCTCATGTGAGGACAACGTGTCTGCCAAGACCTGGGGTGCTCAGTGCACCTGAAGCACCTGAGCCACAGCAGCTGGGAAGGAGGAGGCCACGGGGACGCAAGGACATGGAGAAAAGGTGAAAGCTGAGAGTGAAAACGAACAGGGCACAGAGAGCCAGTGCTCCGCAGAGTCTGGTTTACATGGAAGGGTTTAGAATGGCATTGTATTTCCTGCCCTTGGACACAAACATAGCACTTGGCTTCTCAAAAGATGATATTTAAATCGTCATAATACTTAAGTGCTGTTTATCAGGATGGCCTGGTGTATTAGTCTGTTCTCACGCTGCTGATAAAGATATAACTGAGACTGGGTGATTTATAAAGGAAAGAGGTTTAAGTGACTCACAGTTCCACAAGGCTGAAGAGGCCTCAGGAAACTTACAATCATGGCAGAAGGGGAAGCTAACACGTCCTTCCTCACGCGGTGGCAGGAATGAGAAGTGCCCAGCAAAAGGGGGACAACCCCTTATAAAACCATCAGATCTTGTGAGAGCTCACTCACTGTCACAAGGACAGCAACCTGGGTAACCGCTCCCGTGATTCAGTGACCTCCCCCTGGGTCCCTCCCATGACACGTGAGGATTATGGGAGATACAATTCAAGATGAGATTTGGGTGGGGACACAGCCAAACCATATAACCTAGTTAGAATCATCCTATAGACGAAAAAGGAGGTCTCAAATGTATGATTGAACGAAGGCAAATGTCCAAGATCTTAACAATGTGAAGGGGACATAAGGAAAAGATGAGGGTGGGAATGCGGGTGGGAGGGGACCCAGGCTTTCCCTCCGTGGGAGTAGTCAGAAGTCACCAGCCAAGAAGCACAGCTCCAGTGCATTGCTTACAGGTATGAAGTATCCACCGGCCAACTGAAAATAATGCAGTAACTAAGAAAAACAGTGACGAGAGGAAAGAGTGTCAACGCCCCAGATGGATCATCTTCCAGAGCATGTCTACACCGACATCAAGAATGAAAAGGTGGGAGCAGATTTAAGGCTCTTGGGCAGCTCTGCGGCCTGCTGTGTCGAGTGCCCTGGTGAGCAAATCTCTCAGGTCTGGGTGGTCAGGCTGGCTGTGGCGGTGGCCAAGGCAAGACAGATGGGCATTGTTGGTCCCTCCTGGACACACTGCAGCCTTGGGACACAGGCAGGTGCTGGCTAGAGTCAAGTGGCCTCTTGTCCTTGCTGCGTCTGACCCCCCATCCAGCCTGTGAGCCCTACCTTCCTCTTGGGGCTAAGCAGCTGGAGGCTAGGCTTCCCTCTCAGGGCCTCAGACAGTCCAAGCCAGAGGCGTGGGCAGCTGGCCAGGCTAGGAGCACTCCTGGGCCACCTGGGCTCCCAGCAGGGTGGGGGGCTTGTGCCTCTGCCCACGCCGCAGCCACGTGGGCTCCTCTCCTATTCGCTGGGAGCTGGAGCAAAGCATCAGGCTTTGTGCCCTGCAAGCCCAGAAATGCCGGTGGGCACTGGGGCCTGCCTGCTGGCGGAGGCTGAGCTGACTCCAGGAGCCCTGGGGGTGGGTCCCGAGCTCCGTGTGGAGGTGCACAGGCTTGACGGCCACGTGAGAACCCAGATGCTGCGGTGCTTGCTGGGAAACTCCGGGAAAGGCTCTACATGGCCTTTGTCTGACTTGTCTGGGTAATTAGGGAAAACGTCTTCCAGTGGGTTTTTGTTTCCCTGAAGTTTCTGGTGATTGAGCTCCTGGGAAGTGAGGCTGGTTTTTGCTTGGTTACCTCAGGGCCTCAGCAAAGCCTGGAGGGGCTTGGCAGCTGGTGGAAAGGGGCCTTTTAAGCCGCTTCCTCTGGGACTCACAGCTGCGCTCTCCTGGTGGGGCCGTCGCAGGCTGAGCGTGGCAGGCAGAAGCTTCTGCCCAGAGTCTCTGGGTCTGTGATGGTTGACAAGCCCCACAGGGCCCCTTTCTCTTCCCCTGGAATAGTGGGGTTGTGTGTGGGTCTCCGCCCAGGCCCAGGGGTGCAGGGGCCCTCACAGGGCACAGGGGTCCTCAGGGGGTGCAGAGGCCCTCACAGCACTTGCTGTTCTTCCAGGTCTGGGCAAGAGGCCCCCCCGCGTTCCCTTAATTCTCAGGTCTTTGGAGTGAATGCCTAAGGCCTCCGAGCCCCGGGTCTCCTCCGTGTCAGGCGCTCACGCTGTGGGAGCTGCTTTCTCTCTGCTCCACTTCTACAGAGAAAGAAAATCACAAGCATTTCCCACACTTCCCCCAAGCCTTGACGTATCACAGTTCACTCATGGAGTTGTCAACAGACACAGGCACACACAGACCAGACTGTGGGCTCGGGAGGCGGGAACAAACCCCTCCTTTAGGAGACCTAGCAGCAGGCCAGGGGGCGCCCCAGGGCCCACCCACCCAGCACAGGGGCAGGCAGCCGCTCCCTCCTGCCCCTCGCCTGCTCCAGCTGTGGGCACTGGGGGCTGCCCCTGGCCCACCCCGCCCTTCATCCCCTCACCTCTGCCTCACCCCATGCTCCATCCCTGCCATGTCTCACCCATCCCACCCTACCCTCACCCACCTCCACCCGTCCATCAATTCCCCAACCTCTGCCTCACCCCACCCTCCATCTCCCCACCCGGTCCCACCGAGCCCCATCCCACCTTCCATCCCCCACTCCACCCCATGCTACCCCACCCTCCATCCCCCACCTCTGTCCCACCCACCCCATTCCCCTCACCCTTGTGCCCCAACTCTCCAGCCCCATCCCTCCTCCACCCAGGTTATCCTTCCTGCGGTACTTGGTGTGTTTCAGTCTTTAGTAAATTTAAAATAAAATGTGGAATTTTCCCTTCGTAACTGTTGAATCTGGATGCTGTGCACACAGGTGCATGCGATACTAGTCTGTCGACTTTTCTGTCTGACGTTTTTCATAATACAAAGTTGAAGAATATAAACAGCTGTCTCTATGCTGATGGAAACGATTATTACAAAAACTGAGCCAGTCATTGTGCACACAGCAAAAACACTCTGGGATAAAAGAGTCCCTGCTGCAAAGTATCCCCCACCAAGGCCGCCTCCGTTAGGAGAGCTGAATCCCTGCCCCGGGAGGCCTGGGTTTCTGCCATTCCCTAATCAAAAACCAAACAGGTGGAATCCGGCCTCCCCACACTTGCCTCCCTCCCTCGCAGTGTGGCCCGTCCTAGAGGCCAGGCTGTGTTGGCCCCTGGAGATCTGGCCTGGTTAGCACAGTTCTGCTGGGTGCAGGTGCGGTACCCAGAGCCGTGCTCACGCGGCTGAGAGAGAGGCAGGGGGAGAGCCTGAGGCAAGGGAGTCCTTGCTGGGATGGGAGCTTGAGGAAGGCGGCCCCACCCGAGTGGCCACTGCCAGATACGCTGCCCTCTGCAAGGGGCTTCCTTGGCTTTCGGGCAGGTGACGCCCGAGGAGCAGCTGCTGCTGATGCCAGCGGGTGTTGGTGGGGAGCACCCAGCTCGTCACCCCTGGGTGGGAGGCTTATACACCCCTCTTGAGGGCCCTGGAGGGGCTGAGCCCCAGCAGCCCCAAGTGTCACCTCTCTTCTTCCTGCACCTACTCGTGGAGTGTGGCCTGGGGAACACTGGGCCCACCGCTTCTCTCGGAACAGCCACCTCTGTGGGATCGGGGGCTCCAATAGTGGCCAGGTTAGGCACTTAGCAGACTGTGGGCAGGGGTCCAGGAAACCCCACAGCGGGAGCGAGGAATCTGACTTTGCAGCGAGGAGGACGCAGCGGCCAGGATGTTGGGCCAGGCCAGTTCCTTTTGATTTTATTTATTTTTGAGATGGAGTCTCACTCTGTCGCCCAGGCTGGAGTGCAGGGGCGCAATGATCTCGGCTCACTGCAACCTCCACCTCCTGGGTTCAAGTGATTCTCCTGCCTCAGCCTCCCAAGTAGCTGGGATTACAGACACCTGCCACCACACCGAGCTAATTGTTGTATTTTTAATAGAGACAGGGTTTCACCATACTGGCCAGGCTGGTCTTGAACTCCTAAACTCAAGTGATCTGCCCACCTCGGTCTCCCAAAGTGCTGGGATTACAAATGTGAGCCACTGCGCCCAGTGTCTTTTGTGATTTTTGACACAACTTTCTAATTTCAGGAATTGGGATCCTGACACATCCACCAAAGAGCCTTTGAGTACTTCGAAATCACTTGGAACAGGTTCCTGCAAAGCAAACCCTTCTGGGCTTGAGGAGGAAATGGACCCGGAACATTCAGCCCATCTGAGCACAAACTTTCTGTTGACCTGAGAGGCTGAGGCCTTCCTGTTCCCCACTCAGACCCAGGAGACAGCCTGCTCAGGGGGAGCCCGGGCATGGCCTACGAGCTCCTGGAATCAGGCAGCTCCTGGGGGGCCGGATGGTCCTGGGCTGGCCGAGCCAGCCTCTGTCGTCCTGTGGATGGTGGGGCCGTGTGTACGCATAGCCTCTGCACAGGGGCACACTGTGGGTGTTTGGACGGACAGTGTCTCAAAAACCCAATTCAGGGCTTGACAGCAGATTTGTCTTCCACTGCATGTGCACGTGAGCAAGGAGAGTTAATGCAAAGCTTTCTTCATAGCAGAAGGTTGAAAACAATGTACCTTTCCATCAGCAGAGCAGGCAAGGGGGATACTGTGTGTTTCCCACTGCTGCTGGGACAAATTATAACAAATGTAGCAGCGTAAACCAACGTCCATTTTTCATCTCATGCTCTGGAGGTCAGAGGTTCTCGCAGGTTCTTCTGGTTTCTCTGTTCAAGGTCTCATGAGGCTGAAATTGAGGTTTCAGCCAGCAGGGTTCTTGCTGGGAGGCTCCAGGAAGAACTGGCTTCCTGCTCTGACAAGCTGTTGTCAGAATCCAGGCCCTACAGTTGCAGGACCTGGGTCCCACATCCTTGCTGGCTGTTGGCCAAAGGCTGCTCCCAGCTTCTGGAGGCTGCTCCGTTCTCTGGCTCACGGCTCCATCCTCCACCTTCAGAGCAAAACCAGGTCATGTCCTTACCTCGACTCTCTCTGCCTCTGCCTCCTGCCTTATGGCTCGGCCTCCAGGGAGAAGCTGGCCAATGCGCTCTCTTTTAAGGGTTCATACGCTGGGCTCACTGGGGAATCCAGGATTGTCCCCCACCTTAACCTTAACCACAGCTGCCAAGTCTCCTTCCCCCGCCACACGTCATGGTAGCACATGAAGGGATTGGGATGCGGGCATTCTGCTTCCCACAGACACTAAGCTGCCTCTCTCCGCAGGAGGCGGTGCTGAGTCTCATGGGGAAAGAGCTCTGTGCTGCAGTGAGATGAAGAGACCTCGGCGCCGGTGCTGGGTAGGGAGAAGGTGTTACCGGTGGAGGGTCTGGACTGCAAGTTGTCCAGGTTCTTGGCATTTAAACAAAGAATTGGACAAAACGCACAGCAAAGCAAGGAAAGAATGAAGCAACGAAAGCAGGGATTTATTGAAAATGAAAGTACGCCCCACAGTGTGGGAGCGGGAGTGGGCAAGGGCCCTGGATACAGAATCTTCTCGGGTCCAAATACCCCCTAGACGTTTCCCATTGGCACTTGGTGCTCACCTTATGTAAATGAAGTGGTGACTGCAACCAGTCTGATTGGCTGCAGAGAGCAACCAATCAGAGGCTGAAGTGAAGTTACAAAGTTACACTCCTGGCCAGGCACTGTGACTTATGCCTGTAATCCCGGCACTTCGGGAGGCCCAGGCAGGCGGATTACCTGAGGTCAGGAGTTCAAGACCAGCATGGCCAACACGGTGAAACCCTGCTTTAGTCTCTACTAAAAATACAAAAATTAGCTGGGTGTGGTGGTGTGCACCTGTAATCCCAGCTACTCAGGAGGCTGAGGAATGAGAATTGCTTGAACCCAGGAAGCAGAGGTTGCAGTGAGCTGAGACTGTCCCACTGCACTTCAGCAAGGGCAACAGAGCGAGACTCTATCTCAAAAAGCAAAACAAAATGAAAACAAAAAACCAAAAAACAAACAAACAAACAAAAAAACAAAGTTACACTCCTATGCAAACATCTAATTGGTTGCAAAAAGCAACCAATCAGAGATACTTTTAATTTTCCATCTGCCGGGTTTGCAAAGGGAGTAGCCTCTGGTCCTTTTGTTACTTAGGCCTGGAAAGTTAGAGTTTTCCTTTCAATTTAGAATTTAGTTCTAATAAGTCAGTGTGAAACAGCCTTAGGTTCCCTGACCAGACCCAATTCTCCTGATTCAAAGGGACAAATTGTCCGTAGGTGGGAGAGGAGGGACCCGGTTGTCCCATCCCTCTAGGAGCACGTAAACGCCTCCCAGGGCTGCCTTGAGGAGGAGGCCTGGGGCTGGGGGCCTGGGAGGACGTGGACTTTGCTTTTGCCTCCTGTGTGTGGCTCCACGTGCACGTGTTACCTACTGGAAATTATACTTTTTTTGAGACGGAATCTCACCCTGTCACCCAGGCTGGAGTGCAGTGGCGTGATCTTGGCTCACTGCAACCTCCACCTCCAAGGTTTAAGCAATTCTCTGCCTCAGCCTCCTGCGTAGCTGGGATTACAGACGCCCGCCACCACTCCCGGCTATTTTTTTGTGTTTTGGTAGAGACAGGGTTTCACCATCTTGGCCATGCTGGTCTTGAACTCCTGACCTCGTGATCCACCTGCCTCGGCCTCCTAAAGTGTTGGGATTACAGGCGTGAGCCACCACGCCAGGCTTTATACTCTTATTTATAAGTTGTATACTTTTGAAAAACACAAAAAATGAAAAGACAAGACTCAGAACATGTCCCGGTCACGGCGCACATGGAGGCTGGTAGATTGGGAAGCTATTTTGGGCTTCCTGGCAAGTGATCAGTGAAGGCCTTTTAAAGCCACCCTTGGCCCCTCCCTTGAGCTCAGCCCGGAGCCTGCAGGTGGCTGGCAGCGTCCCTTAGAATTCTCCTTAGACTGGACATGAGGCTGGCTTTCCCGAGGGATGGGAAGGCGGCGGCAGGTACGCTTTGCAGGCCGCACCTCCATGGGCGGAGGCGGGCAGGGTGTCCGAGGCTGTGCCCGGAGTAGGGGCTGGGCCACATTGTTCTCACAAGTGTCATGTCTTGGGGTGTGGCACGTTGCATTCCCTCGGTGGCACCTGGGCTCTTCTCTAAGCAGACGCCTCATCTGCCTGTGGGAGTCAACAGCAAAGCAGCAGCCAGGAATAAGCATGGTAGCAGGGCGAAGACAGCGTTGTAGCAGGGCGGAGACAGCGTCCTGTGCAGGGGACTCCACAGGTTTCCTCCCTTGCCCCTTCCTAGTCACACGGAGTTGGAGCATCTCATGGGGTGTTGGAGAAATACAATTAAAAACAAAATCTCTTGCTAACCCCCAGACCTCTCCACTAAGGCAGAAAAGAAAGAAACCCGTTTTGCCATTGATTGAGCATCAAACCAGGATGCCAGGTGCACGACGTGCAAGCTGCTGAGAGTTTGCAAAGACAGAGAGAAATCTCAGCCTGCACACAGCCGGGCGGATGCAGTCCGCTACGTGCATCTCTCCTTGAAAGACAAACAGGAGCTCGTCTTCCCGCGGGACGGCTTGACGGCACCATTTGTCACACAGACGCCACCGCACATCCACCTGGAGACTGGGGTGACCATCTGTGCCAGCTAATTGGCTTTATCCAAAGGAAAAACAAACTCCTCGTATCTCTACGACGGGAGGTGGTTCTGAAGCACTGCGCCCGCCAAAGTCGGGCTCCTGGCCTTGGGCTGGGAGCGGGGAGGCAGGTGCCACCTTCCTTGATGTCCACGTTTCAAAGATGGTGCATCCTGCCCCTGGGAAAGACATCCCTGGCTTGTGCCCAGGCAGGGAGCTTATTCAGCTTTTAAAAAGATTTACCCACATTTGGCTGGGCACGGTGGCTCATGCCTGTAATCCCAACACTGGGAGGCTGAGGTGGGCAGATCACGAGGTAGGGAGTTCGAGACCATCCTGGCCAACATGATGAAACCCCGTCTCTACTAAAATACAAAAAATTAGCTGGGTGTGGTGGCGGGCGCCTGTAGTCGCAGCTACTCAGAAGGCTGAGGCAGGAGAATCGCTTGAACCCGGGAGGCAGAGGTTGCAGTGAGCCAAGATCGTGCCATTGCAATCCAGCCTGGCGACAGAGCAAGACTCCATCACAAAAAAAAAAAAAAAAAAAAAGATTTACCCACATTCAAAGAATCCACAACGAAGAGCTTTCTAACTAAAAGCTGAAAGAAAAGGGGTCTGTTTTCCCTTTTGCAGGAAAGAAGATTAATTTAAAAATTTTTTTCATTTGTGTCGACCCTTCCAGGGACCACCGTCAAACTGTCCGTCTGTCTCTCTGGCCCTGCAGCAGCAGGGATGAGCTCATGTCAGCACACAGGGTGCGGGAGGGTGGGTGCTCCCAGTCTCTGCCCTGCTCCTTCTCACAGTGGGGTGATCCAGTTCAAAGTACAGACACCCTTGAGCCTCAGTTTCCCACCTCATGAAATGCCTGCGTGGCCAGTTCCTTCCTCAAGTGCTGTTGCAGGGGCGAGACTGCAGAGGATTGGTGAGCATGGCGGACTTCAGCCACCACTGACACCGTGGCCTGTGGGCGGGGCCCCGGGGCCAACAGCTCCTGCTTTCTGAAGGGAAGGTGGGGGCTGTGGGGGCTGCAGGGGGTGGGTGTCACTCAGAGGGCAGCATGGCAGGGAGGGGACCTGTGGCAAGTTTTTGGATCAGAGGGGCAGCGACACAGGGCTAGAACCCTGAGGGTGAGCTGGGAATGGGCAGAGGAGGGCTCAGGGCCTCAGCTCTGCCTCCTGTCGCAGCTGCCCTGGCCATGTGGCCCAGTGGGACGAGGCCTCCTGGTGGCAGACGCTGCCTCTCATGACTCTTGATGTGCCGAGAAGGTGTGGCCAGGGGCTGTCCTGGCTGGGGCTGGGATGGGGGACGGGGGCCAGGATCCCAGGATGGAAAAGGGTGGATCTTAAAGTTCATGCCACATCCCCCAACCCAAGGCGGATTCTCTTTCTTGCTGCACCAGTCAGGGCCTGGGGAATGAACTGGCCACTCAGGGTCACGGGCCCACCCTCCTCAGCTCCTCTCCTCATCTGTAAATGGAGACAGGGAGGAGTCATTGCCTGGGGCCACTGGAAGCCGGCAAGGCCGGGCCCCAGAGCCACTGCCCAAATGCAGGCTCCCAGGCCTTCTCCCAAACACTGCGGTGTGGGCGTCCGAGACCCAGAGAGGCAGCCTCATGCGCTGGGGCGGGGAGCCAGACGGAGGGTACCCAAGGCCTCCTGCACCAGCCTCATTGATGTGCTGCTCCCCACTGGGCTTGGTACACACGGTAGGTGCTCATTAAATGTGTGTTGAGTGAAACAGACAAATGCAAAGTGGCAGAGTGGGGGCTGTGAGGACAGGTACAGGAGCCCAGGGGCTGTAATCAGGGCCAGGCTGTGTGGTGCAAGGGCCCTGGAGAAGGAGTCATCAGCCTTGGGTCACCTCCTGCAGGCCAGGGTTCACGATGTGAGACAAGAGGCAGGATCACACCAGCCAACAGAGGACCACCCCATCAGACAGGCTGGGGACCACACCATCGAATAGGCCAGGGAACCACACCATCAGATAGATAGGCTGGGGACCACACCAACCACACCATCAGATAGGCTGAGGACCATGCCATCAGACAGGCCAGGGACCATGCCATCAGACAAGCCGGGGACCACGCCATCAGACAGGCTGGGGACCACACCTTCAGATAGGCCGGGGACCACACCATCAAATAGACCAGGGACCAAGCCATCAGACAGGCCGGGGACCATGCCATCAGACAGACTGGGGACCACGCCATCAGACAGACTGGGGACCACGCCATCAGACAGGCCGGGGACCACGTCATCAGACAGACGGGGGACCACGCCATCAGACAGGCCGGGGACCATGCCATCAGACAGGCCGGGGACCACGCCATCAGACAGGCTGGGGACCACGCCATCAGACATGCTGGGGACCACGCCATTAGATAGACTGGCCAGGGACCATGCCATCAGATAGGCTAGGGCAAAGCCATCAGACAGGTGGAGGTCCATGCCGTGGGGCCTGAGGTGGTGTCTGCTGTCACCTGGTCAGGGAGCACAGTGTTGCCCATCCGTGACACCTCCCTGAGGCCCTGGCAAGCATCATTCTCTAATGCAGACAGATGGCTGGGGCGCCAGCAGGAGCCAGACTGCCACGGAGCAGGAACTGGGCAACTAAGGGTGATTTGGGCCGTAGAGAAGTGATTGATGTGGACAAATGGAGTCTGCAATGCAGGCCCCACGCCACCCTGGCTCCCTGTGCGAACCCAGGGCTCTGCTGGCCTGGCGGGGCTGACTCCATGGACGAGGTGGCTCATGTAGGGCTGGCTGGAAGTAATCATGTCACCCCCTGCAATCATGCCCCCAGGAGCTTAGAATAGGGCCCTGATCCCTCGTTTCTGTCCTATCCCCTCCTTTCCGTCCCATCTCCTCCTTCCTGCCTCTTCTCCTCCTTCCTGTCCCATTTCCTCCTTCCAGTCCCATCTCCTCCTTCCAGTCCTATCTCCTTCCTGCTCCCATCTCTTCCTTCCTGTCCCATTTCCTCCTTCCTGTTCCACCTCCTTCCTATTCCCATCTCCTCCTCCTGTCCCGCCCCCTCCTTCCTGTCCCGCCCCTCCTTCCTGTCCTGCCCCCTCCTTTCTGTACCTGTTGACCTCATCTGGGCTGCAGTTGGTGACTGCTCGAAGAGGTGGGAGGAACAGTATAAAGTCCTGTCCCCCTCTTGCCTTCAAGGGCACCCCTGAAGGACCATATCCACTGTGGACCCCCTTGGGATCAGCCGAGGTTTGTAGAGGTGACATCACAGCCCAGCACCTCCCTCCTCCGCCCTGCCCTCCTCTGTCCTCCTTCCACAGGTGTGGCCAAGGGCACTGCCCAGTTGGCCTGTGACCCCCAGCTGAGGCTGCTTCCTGGGCAGCTGACTTCAAGTTTGTGACCTGAGCTCTCCAGGCCCCCGAGCGGCTGGTGCCTTGGCCCTGCAGTTCTGCGGCCGAGACTCCTCCTCTGGGACCTCGTCTTACCCTGCTGCGGGTGCCAGGGCTGCCTGAAGCAAGGGCGAAAGTCCCCTTCGCCCGGGCGCTGCCCTCTGCCTGCTGTCCCCTGTGCTCCTGTTCCCCGTGGCTGCCCAGGGACAGGTGTGTGGGATGGAGGAGGCGGGAGAGGCTGAGTCCTCCCCAGTGGACCCCCAGATGCAGACCCTGAAGCAAGGGAGAGTGAGAAAGTGAAGGAAAGAACACAGCTGGAAATGCAACCAAGAATGAACCCCAGCCCGGGCCACTGTGAGCAAAGAGAGCCGAGCCCCGGGGAGCCCTGAGACAGTGTGGGAGTGGAGGCCTGGGGCGCCTCCGGGCAAGGCAGCGGGATGTCTATGCCCCAAGCCCTGCCAGTCGTGGATGGAGACGCACACTTTAGTGTGGGCTCCAGAGACAGAGGGAGCCCCAGGCCGAGAGCTGTGGGTGCTGGGCAGGTGGGCATTGGCCAGCATTGCCCCCACTCATGGCGGGTCCACCTTAATTTGACGGGTGTGACACTCTCCTCACACATGTACACATTCAAGAGGTAACTGTCTGTTTCTATAACTGGGTGCATTTCGGTCTGGAGCCGTCGAGCCGGGTGGTGGCCATGAATCCCAGGCAACTTGGGGGGCCCAATCCAGGGTTGCCTTTTGGGGGCCTTGGGGCGGCTAATGCAGTTCCACATGCTGTTAAGGACCTTGAGATGGGAGATTATCCTGGATGGTCAGGGTGGGCACAGTTTAATCACAGCCCCTCTAAGAGGGACTGGGAGGGTCAGGGTCAGAGGAGGAGAGGGGACAACGGAAGGGAGAGAGAGGCTGGGAGATGCCGTGCAGCCAAGGAGGGCAGGAGCCTCTAGAAACCACAAAAGGCGAGGGCACAATCTCTCCCCTGAGGCAGAGACCCAGGGCTGCCCCGCACAGTCGCGCATACCGTGTACTGCCCTGCTCCTGGGGCTCATTCACACAGGTTGCCATGGCTGTGGGGTCCCTGGGGCTGGGCTATCTGCCAACCTGGGGGACGCTGCACCCTGTTTTCTGTCCCGTCTACTCCAGCTTTTCACACTTTCTGTTGCCCTTGTCCTTGGGCATCTCAGGGACTCGAAGGAATTGGGTCTTGAGACACAGCCGAGCCTGTGAGCGCTGACCTGTGTAAAGAAGACACCAGAATGAGATGTCTCCACACACAGAGAGCTGCAGCCGATGCCGGCCGGTGACTTGGGACTTGGATGCTTAACAGGAGGCTCCCCCTCTCTTGGGAGGTGAGGATGGGGTTGGGAGCATGTGTCTCAGGGGCTGGCTTCACTCGCTTCTCAGCCCCAGCAGGTGCATCTCCCCCCCCGCGAGGGCCTGGTTGCTGTCGTTCTTCTAGAAGGCCGCACCGAAGGGACCCTCTGATCCTCATGCCAGCTGCTCCACTCTTAAGACAGAGACAGGAGCTCCCGGGCTCGTGCACACCCCCCCTCTGCGCATGTTCAGGACTCGGGGTCACAGTGTGGGCTCGTGGTCCGTGGGGTGGGACTCCAGCCTGCTCTGCCTTGGGTTCTGAGGCCAGAAGCAACACTTCCCTCATGTGGGTCCTCACAGGGACCAAGCAGAAGACTGGCAGGGGGCGGGGCCTCAGAAATCCACCCACATTTGCACACTCAGCCTTCCCACGCCCAGCCACAGCTTCCATCCCTCATCATTGTCCTGTCACGGTGGTGAAAACCAAATCTCTGTCAAAGGAGTTTTCTCCACCCTTTTCCCTGAGGTTGTAGTTTGGGGAGAAGTTTTGAAAATTGCCTGTCCTTGCCAGTGGCTGGGGGTGTTGTGGGGCACCTTGTCCTCGGGTCTTCTGCTCCCACAGTCCCCTCAGCCCCTGCCTGGAAGGAGCACGCAGGGCCTTCCGCCCGCCCCAGTGGAGGGAGCACAGAGCCCAAGCAGCCCCCCGGAACTTTCCCCAGCTCGGCCTCATGGTCTCGTGGTTTCTTCTCCAGGTAGAGAGCAGTGAGGAAGGGGACTCAGCCTCCATGCCTCCCGCCAGCCCAGATGCGCCCGAATCACCTCCCTCCTGAAGGGATGTCAGCCTTGGCTTGGACACCGTGGAGACAGGGCCCTCCTTGTGCTTCAGAAGCATCAGCATGTCAGAAAATCATCTTCACGCCAAGTCTGGAAAAAATGGCTTTCAGGTTGTGCACACAAAGGAAGGAGGGAGAGCCCCAGGTGTCGCCGAGGACCGTGCGGCTGACAGAGCCAGCAGGGCGGTGGCGTGTGAGCCGTGCTCTGGATATATAAGGATCTGACATGCTGGCAATGTCTGAGCTCTACGCTCACCCATCTGTCGGCTGCTATCATCACCGGGTGGGATTAGCGGAGATCCACTCTTTCATATTTAAATCTTCACAAGAGAATGAATCACTTTTATAATAAAAGAAAAAGACCGTCCATGTTGTTAATACGCACACAGCAAGTTGGAAGGCCGGGGAGGGCAGCAGGTGGGGACGCTGACCCAGGCGCCCCCCTGCAGCCTGAAACAGCCCCAGGCCTGCTCCACTGTCCCCTCGGGGTTCCCTGTCGAAGAGGCCAAAGAGTGGAGGGGCTGGTGCCTACAGGGTGTGGAGCTGCAGGTGCGCAGGACAGCTGGCACCTGGCAGAGGTGGTTCATTATCAAGCAAAGGATGAAACAAGGCACTTGGAGCCCCTTCACAACTGGAACCTCCACTGCAGGCACAAGGCTGGGCTGGACTGGGGTCTCCTCCTCTCCATGACAGCCTTGGGCAACCTGGAGCCCGCCACTGCCCCTTCCCAGGTGCTGTCCCCTTGAAGCTTCTCCCAACGGTTTAGTATTGTAGAGTTGGCAGATCTCACATGAACAAGAACAGCCATCACTGAAATAAATGCTCAGAGCGGACCGACGTTTTTTCCCAGCCACCCTGGGGTGAGCATGGCTCACGTTGCACACCAGGAAGCCCAGGAGCGGGGAATTGAACCAGTTCCATCCAGTCCCTGGCAAGGGACCACCCTGTGTCCGAAGGCCACGTTCATTTTTCAGATTGCAGGAAATGGCTCAGCCTGAAGTTCAAGTTTTCCTCTGAGCTCCTGTTGATTGATTAATATGGCAAAGAGAGCATGCTGTGGAATATGCTGGCAGAAATGTCAGGATGGCTAAAGTGTTTCATTGCAAATGCTCAGGCTGGTGGGGAGGTGCCTTGGCACAATTCTGCAGAGGGTATTTGGCAATAGCAACAAAATCACAAAGGCACAAACCCTGTGACCCAGAAACACCAATTTCACGGTAGGAGCTGCTGCCGCAGGGGTTTGCCCAGAGCACAGGGAAAGGTGCTCACGGTACTCGCTGGGACAAGCAAGAGATTGGAAAGAGCTCAGTGTCATAATTCAGGGTGTCTCCTGTGTCTCCCGATCGCTATAAGGGGTTCCAGGCTGGTCCCCGGGGGAGGAGCTCCTGATCAGATGCAGGCCCTGCCCCCTCCCCAGCACAGAGCTGGTGAAGGAAGTGGACATTCATTCATTCAGGATGTTCTGAGTATTTCAGCACCACCAGGCCCTGTGAAATCAAGGTCTCAGCAGATGACGGTGGCAGTTTGATTTTTGGCTGAATTGTCCTCTACAGCAGTCACTGGGGGTTGCGTTTTTCTCACACTGCCCAGTCATGCAGCACACGGAAGCCATCCATATGCCATGGGAAAATGCTTTGTCTCCTGCCTGGGTGCCCCCCGAGCCAGTGAGTACAGTCCTGCCTAGTGGCAAGGTGAGTGTCCTGTTCCCAAGTCATGAAAATGCTCTTCACTGGGGCGGGTCTGCCGAGTTGGGAAGGGCACTTACGGTTTAAACCGAGAGACTCTCCCTGCATTTGAAATGGAGGACATAGAGTTCTTTTTCTCTTTTCTTTTCTTTTGTTTTGTTTTTTTGAGATGGAGTCTTGCTCTGTCGCCCAGGCTGGAGTGCAGTGGTGCGGGGTGATGGGGCAAACGGGGCAGGGCGGCCAGGTGGGGCCAGGCGGGCATCTCCCGAGGATGATCCTGGAGGTCAGCTGCCCGGTGTGGGTGGCCATGACCTTGGTGGCTGTGAGCTTGGACGAGGACATTTTCTTCTGCCAGTGCAATGCCTAGAGAGGCAGGCCACTGAGGGCTGGGGCAGTGAACCCCGGGGACATCGCGTTGGGGAGTCCTGCCGTGATAGAGGGCCCCTGGGCACCACAGTGCAGCGTGTACTCCACCGTGGCTCCTGGATGGCCACCCATGGGCAGTGGAGCTGGGGCAGGGATGGCATTCCAGGTCTACAAAGTAGGGAGAGTGATGGCCCAAAGGAGCGAGGGTCCAGGCGAGCCGCACATGGAGGAGCGAGGGTCCGGGCAGGCCGCACATGGGTCAGAGGCTGCAGAGCCCATGCTGACGGCGCACACCATGTGCTTGGCCTGCTGTCCCTAGAAAGTGTGGGGCAGAAAGAACGGACGCACCTGTGTGCTCCTTGCTGGAAGTGGCAGGGGGCTCTTCCCATGCTCCTGTGGGCAGGCAGTGTGACTGCCCTGGGAGGTGGCAGGTATGACTCGCTGTCCCTGGGGAGGCGGGACCCCCCTGGGCACCTCTGCAGGTGCGAATCGGGGGTGGTCTTTCTCTGCGTGGCTGCATGGGGTGAGAGCCTCTGTCCCAGGGCAGGTGTGGGGACAGGCCCTGGTGGAGCGTGCGGGCCTGCTGGAGCTGGGGTGCCCGGAACTGTGGTTTGTGCAGGCCCAGGAGCCTCTGTCCTCGTGTGATCTTCGTGCACTCAGGACTTCGAGTCACACCTGGATTTGGTGAAGGGCTCCGGTTTTAGTTCCAGCTCTGGCAGCCACACCTCTGGGATCACGGGCAGGTCACACTCCCTTTCCCAGCCTGTTTCCCCATCTGTACGACGTGCATCCTCCTGTCGCGAGGGTGCGTAGGTGCAAGAGACGTCCACCTCACCTGGCCCTGTCTGCAGGCATGAGGCTCTGTGAGGCGGGGCCCTCCCTGGGGGCTGTGTGAGGGGGGACCCTCCCTGGGGACTGTGTGAGGGGGGACCCTCCCTGGGGACTGTGTGGGGATGGGGATGAGGCCCTCACCTGGGGGCTCTGTGGGGCTGTGCTGTCAGCTGGGTGAGGGGAGCCCTGGCCATGGTAACAACAGGGCCAGGAGCTTGCCCCTTTGCCCAGAACATTCCTCCCATCTGCCCCCTCCAGGCCTCAGCTTCCACGCCTTTCCCTCCAGGGGACCTCCTCTTCCTTTCCTAGTTCCCCCACCTCCCTCCATATTCACCTGTGCGCATGCCGGTGAGCGGGAGTCCAGGCTGGAGTGCCGGCATTTGGGTCCCAGTCCTCAGGCTGGAGTGCCGGTGTCTGGATCCCGGTCCTCAGGCTGGCGTGTCGGCGCCTGGGTCCCGGTCCTCATGCTCCCCACACCATGGCTGTCTCCTGATGTTTTTGGCTGACTCTCCCTGGAAGCAGAATGAGGCCAGGGTTGATGTGGAAGCTGTTCATTTCTTTGGGAGGTGACCCAGGAAGACAGGGAGTAGGGAAGGGGATGCACCTGTAAGGGCTGATGGCTTAGTGCCCCTGCTGAGCACCTTCCAGTGACTCCCCTGGAGCGGGGAGGAGGCTGAGTATTTATCCAACTCCTGCCTGTGGGGGTAACAAATGAGGCCGCTCTGGGGGTGTGACTGCCTGACAGCCGGCCTGCCCCAACCCAGGCAGAGAGCCCTGGGCAGAGCCCCCTATTGCCGCCAGTGTCCTTTCCTAGCGGTCATTCTCACTGCTGTACTTGCAGCGTGGTGGCCCAGTCACAGGCCCTCCCTACCCCCAGGGTTCTGCCCCATCCTGACAGGGCTGGCCAAGAGCCTGGCATTGGGGCCCGAGATGAGACCTCAGTGCCACATGGTGACTGGGGTGGGGGACCGACCAGAGTGGGTGGGAGGCAGGTGCTTTCTGAAGTGTGCCTGGCCTGGCGTTTGTCCAGCGAGCTCTAGACACAGCTGCTGACCCTGAGGGCTCTGGCACCTGCCCTTTTGCCCAGCTGCAGACTGGCTCTCGGTGGCCATGGGCCTTGAACCAGGTCAGATGATGGGGGTTGAGCTGACAGGGCCTTGCTCCAGGCCCTGGGTAATTGGCTGGGGTCTGGGCCTGGCTGGGGGTGTCCCCAATGGCTCTGCTAGTCACCTGGTTAGTTGGCCTGGCAGGATGAGAAGCGGCTGGTCTCACAGACCCAAGGAACGAGCCCTTCCTGGTGAGATGGGAGGCCCTATGCAGGCTGAGTGTGCCCGGGTGTGAGCACTTGTGTGTGTGCACTCATGTTCACATGCCACGCCTGTGTGTGCGTGCAGGCATGTGTATATGCATTTGCCTGTGTGTGTGCGAGTTGAGTGTAAATGTGTGCATGTGGGTGCATGTATGTGCACAAGTGTGCCTGTGTGTACACATGTGTGTCTGTGTGTATATGCATGCGCTGGCACGTGTGCATGGTGTGTGTGCATGGGTGTGCATGTGCTTGCATGTGTGCATGCTGTGTGCATGTGCATGGGGTGCCTGTGTGTACGTGCATGTGTGCTGGGGAGGGCCCACTCACCACGTGCTGCAGGCGCCGTGCGGGTGCCAGCCCCTCCTCGTCTGCCTTGCTCTCCTGCCCTGCCTGCCTTGGCTCCCTGCCTTCCCCTCACCGGTTCTCTCTCTGCTTGGCGTCATTCCTTTCATAAATTCAGCCTGGCCATGGTTTCCATGGTGCTCTGATAAAAACTGGAATTCCAGTCATAATTGCAGGGAGTGGGGGAGCTGGGAGAGAGAGAGGAGGCGGGAGGGAACATTTTCTGTACAGGAAGCTCAGGTCTCAGTGGCTGTGGCTGGTTTTTCTTCCTTCAGAGGTATTTAGAGTGTATAGAATTCTCTCCCAAGAGCTCCCCTGTTGCCTCGCGATGGCGATGGGCCGGCACTGTCCTCCTGGGTGGGCCTCCTAGCCGATGGGCTTCTGTCTGTGTGCTGGAACAGGGCGGAGCTCGGCAGACCTGCTGGGTGGGGAGGGGCTTGACCCGGGCTCTGGCTTCAGGGGACTGGAGTTCGAGGGTGCCTGGGGCAGGCTGCCCGGCCAGTGTCCCCAGATCTCCCGCTCCATGACTGAGCTGGAATTCCATGGTTGTATTTCCATTCCTATGATGTTGTTGTCAATGTCAGTGTTCCTCCGGTTGGGGTGCAGTGATCTCCTATGCCCTGGAGTGAACGGGGGTTGTGAGAATTCCTTGCAGGGGCTGGGGCAGCAGAGCCCCACACCCTCCGTTCTGTGCCAGCCAGGGGGGTGCCGAGTCAGCCAGGTCCCGAGGAGCACTGAGCGGATGAATGAATGGATGGATGGATGGATGGATGGGAAGGTATAGGGAGGTGGCTCTCCCACCCCAGGGCGCATCTGACTCTCCTGGATAAGTCGTTAACATGCAGACTCCCAGGCCACCCTACCTTCTGATCGCCTGGGGCTCAGCTGGGGCCTGGGAAACTGGTCTGGAACAGGCTCCCTGGTGGTTCTGACCTGAGCCCGCCCATCTGCCTGCCCAGGAGACACAGGGAACAGGGGCAGCAGGAGCACTGGAGGCCTGTGGTTGGGAAAGGGGCTTTCTTCTTTGTCCCCCAGAGGACAGCGTTTGGCTGTCAACAAGGCCCTGCCTCTGCCCTAGTGGCTTGGGGCTGGGCAGGGGGGTTTGGGGGACCCCTCTGCTACGTGAGATGGAGGCAGAGGCAGGGAGGGGGGAAGGGGGATGAGGCAGGGACACACCCGGCGCAGAAGGCACCTCTGTGGGGCTGTCAGCCCTCAGGGGGGTCCTGCCGTGGGGGTGTCTTCTCGTCCTCCTGTGGGGGTGTCCTGTGGGGATGGGAGGGACGCCCTCATCAGCTCAGAAGCAGATGGTGGCTGGGTTTCTCCTTCCTTCCTTCAACTTCCTTTCTTTCTTTCTTTCTCTCTCTCTCTTTGTTTCTCCTTCCTTCCCTCCCTCCCTCCCTCTCTCTTTCTCTTTCTTTCTCTCTCTCTTTCTCCTTCCTTCTCTCTCTTTCTTTCTTTTCTTCTTTTCTTTCTTCTTTCTTCTCTTTCTTTCTTTTCTTTCTTTCTCTTTCTTCTTTTCTTTCTTTCTTCTCTCTCTCTCTCTGTCTTTGACATGGAGTTCTTGCTCTTGTCACCCAGGCTAGAGGGCAGTGGTGCAACCTCAGCTCACTGCAGCCTCCGCCTCCTGGGTTCAAGCGATTCTCCTGCCTCAGCCTCCCAAGTAGCTGGGATTACACGTGCCCACCACCACGCCCAGCTAGTTTTTGTATGTTTAGTAGAGACGGGGTTTCACCATGTTGGCCAGGCTGGTCTCAAACTCCTGACCTCAAGTGATCCGCCCGCTTTGGCCTCCCAAAGTGCTGGGATTACAGGCGTGAGCCACCGCGCCCAGCCTTTTTCAGTTCTTTAAACGCTGGCGTGTGTGTGGCTGTGGATCCTACGGGGTGTTTATGAAGGACGCTTGGTGTGTCCTCGGTCCCCACGCATCTTCCTGCTGCTCCCACCTGCCCACCCGGGAGGAGGCTGACCTTGTTGCCTCGCTGCTCCAGCTCCTTCCTCCTTGGCACAGAGCCCAGGGATCCCTGGAGAGAGGCAGAACTGGAAAGACCACAGGGACCTCAGGCTGCTGCCGCTTGCTGGGTCTCAGTCATGAAGAGCCGTGGGTGTGCGAAAAGCCGGGAGAAACCAAGTGGAAGCCAGTCGGGATGGTGGTCAATGTAACAAAGACCCCAGAGAAAGGAAAGGGCTGTGGGGCTAGGCGGTCTTCTGGGAGGGAGAGTGGGGGGCTCAGAGGGAAGCACGGAGTGGAAGGAGGAGGGCGGGCAGGAGGAGGGGCAGTGACTGTGTTCTCTCGGTTGTTGATCTGGGTTTGCCTCCATGCCATGTGGCACCCCATGATTTATTGGGGTGATACTGAAACTCACTCACCACCAAATGGTACTTATTCCTCCGGGCCTTAGGCACAGACTTTCTTACTTTAAGGAGAACTATGTTGTCTGAATCCAATAATTTTACTTTAAAAATGTAGCCAGAGTTAAAAAATAGCTATTGGCTAACAGCCCGTGTGAAAATTTGCCGAGGGGAATGAGGGCGAGGACCTGAATGGGTGGGTGGGGGAGGGTGCCCGTCATCCGAGACCCCCCATGCCTTGTGTTTGCTGCTTCACCTCTGCCCTCCCAACCTGCGCCCCAGCCCTGCCCCTCAGCCTGACCAGCATCCTGGGGTCTCCTGCAGAGCCCACCTTGCTGTGGCCACCCTTTTGGTCAGCTTGCCTGGGGTGAGCGCCCGCCACATCCACCTCTGCCTGGCTGCCCAACCAGCGTTCCTCCCTGGCATGCTTTCCCCATGCCCCCCAGAGGGAAGAGAGGAGCCAAATGGTTCCCAGAGGCTGAAGCAGACCCCAGGAGGCTCTGGGTGTAGCCTGGACACAGTGTCTACACAGCTCGGCGTCTGAGGCTGAGGTGGGAGATCCTGGGCATGCAGGGTCTCCTGCCGGGTGAGCATCTCTGCTTTGGGGGTAAAGCAACCTGTACCCTGTCCTTCGTCCCTCTCTGAGCCCCGCAGCCTGGAGCTTCCTCCTGCCACTGCCATCAGTGGTCCCTACCAGTCCCTGGGGCAGCAGCTTGGCTCTGCCCTCTCACTGCTCCTGGGTCTTGGTGTGCTGGAGGCTGGGTGCTTTTCTCACCTGGCAGCTCCTGGGGAGGTGTGCCCTCCCCAGGAGGGGGTCACAGTCCTTGGGAGGTGGGGTCTTCTGAAGGCCCCACAATGGCGAGGGCAGAACCAACACCAGCTCCGTGCAGCTCTCCCCCTCCCTGGCATCCCCAGCTGTGAAACAGGTGGAGCTCGCCTTCGGCCTGTGGGCCTGCAGGGTGGGTCACCGGGGGCACATGAGGGCTGATAGGACCATGGTCTTCAAGCTTAGGGAGGCTGTGGGTCCCTGGCAGATTACCAGAGCCTTGGTTTCCTTGGCCAGTCAAATGGGAACAATGACCTAAGGATGCTGAGCCCCAGAGCGGCCGGAGGCTCCCTACACACAGCTGGGTTCAGCCAGGGCTCCTAGGTGATGCCTGGCAGAATCTGCGCTTAAAGTCCTGTCTCCCAATCCTCTTCCTCCTCCTCCAGAGATGCAGTCAGAGAGACAGCCCCTAGCTCCAGGGAGGAAGCAGGAGAGGGGGGAGCAGGGAGAAGAGAGGAGAGGGAAGAGAGGCTCGGAGGGAGGCTCAGAGGGGAGGGAGCCTCAGACCAGGGAGAGGCTTGAAGGGGAGAGAGGCTCTAGAGTGGAGAGGAGAGCAGGGACCTGGCTGCAGGCAGTGCTATACCCTGGGCCACCTCCAGAGTGACAGGAGCGGGTGGCACCAGGCTCCGCTGTTGGTGGAGGGGGCTCAGACTAGGTCGGGGCAGAGAAGGAGCCGGGCAGCCAGGCACGAAGCTCATGATTGACACTAGTTCCTTAACCTTAAACATCACGGAGTGTCCAACCCTGGGGACGAATCGGGGTGTGGACAGGTTCAGGCAGGGAGCCCGTGGAGGGCAGCAGTCGAGGGCCCGGGTACCGCTCTGGGCCAGGAGGGACACTGGCCTGGCCGCCAAGGCCAGATGCCAAGGAAGGCAGCCTCCGCCTCCCTCCCAGCTCGCCTGACGCGGCCAACCTTGGTCCTGCGGGCCGGGCCCTGAGTGCTAACTTCCACCTTATCCCACGTCCCAGCTCACAGTGGCAGAGCTGGAGTCCAGCCCAGGACCCTGTGCGTCACCACCTGCGCCCTCACGGCTGTGCTGTGCTGTGCTGCCGGGGGAAGAGCTGGCATCCCCTCTTCACCCAGTGCTCGCCACTCAGCCTCTGGGTGCACAACACAGGCCCCCCCCAAGGGCTCCACATGGTGGGTGCCCTCTCCCTGTGCCCACCTTGTGGCCACGCACAGCCGAGGGGAAGCGGGACCCCGAGGTAGCAGGCTCTCCTCGCCCCCATCCGGCCTCCTCCTGGCTCTGGCTTCCCTCTGTCGGGGGTTTAAGGCTTCCTAGAGAGAGCAGCTGTTGGGTGAGAGGGTCTTCCCGGAGACCCTGCAGCCTCTTCTGAATCAGGGGCCCAGGAGTCCTCACTCCAGCCATCCCCACCTCTGAGCTGGGCAGGTGCGGCTCGGAGGGGAAGGTGGGGGACCATGCCCCTAGGGTGGGTGGGGTTGTCCTGTGTTTCTGCTGTCCTTTGGGTTAAGGTGTGGGGATCTTTGTTCCCAGGAGATGCTGTGGCCACTAACGCTTTAGCACAGGTAAGGACAGGCTGAGCCTGGTGGGGATCTGGGGCAGCGCCCCTTGGGAGGGCAGGTGAAGGTGAGTGCTGGGTGCTGGGAGGGAGGGGCCTGGCAGCGTGTGCCAAGATCCCTTTAGATGATCAGGGTTATAGTTTATCTCCCCACCCTCACCCAGACCCCTCCCAGCCCTGCTGCCACCTGGCTGCCCCCAAAGGAAGGAGTCCTGAGCCCCCAGGCACAGGAAAACAACACTTAGAGAATCTCTAAGTGCTGCAGGGAGGGGGAGGCAGGGCCAGAGCTGCTGAGGACGGCCAAGAGGACCCCCTCAGGAAGGGGTGCTCCCTGCCATCAGGACCCAGGAACCATGGCAGGCTCCTGACCACGAGGGCCCCAAGGCTCCTCCCCTCTCCCCCTAGGCCCCTACTCAGCCCCTCCATGGGCGCTCAAATCCCTCAAGCTCTCAACCCGCCTTCTCCCTCCCCTACTGCTCCCCTAGCACCTGCCTTTCTCCTCTCCAGCCACTCTGAGCCCCTCATGTCCCTGGGGAGACCCCTCACTCCTGCACTCTCCCTTGCTCAGGCTCTGCCTCCCACTGGCCCACCTGCCTCCTCCTCCAGGCAGCCTTCCTGGACTGTTCAAGCCCAAGCAAATGCTTCTTTTGCTGAGCTCCACAGGGTGAGCCCAGCACTCCTAATCCTGAGGCCCAGGAGGCTTATGAGAAACACCCCAGGGCACCACCCTGCAGACTCTGCTGTCACCGGCCTCTTGTGGCTCAGGCTCAGGCAAGCAGGAGAAAAGCTTTTGGTGCCCTAAAAAGGAGCACAGCAGAGAGCCAGAGCTGCCCAACCAGGGATGGAGAATGACCCGGGCCTTGGCGGGGGAGAATCGGAAACGGTGGGTCTGGAAGGTGCCTGGGAACCCTCATTTTCAGAGCAGAAGCCCTGGGGGTGAGGGTTCAGCTGCATCTTCTGTCTCCTCAGTAGCCTGCACAGGGCTGGGCCCAGGCCAGAGGCTCAGTACTGCACCCGGGCCTATCTGTCCACTGCTAAGGCCTCGATGGGGCCATGGCCCCCTCCCCCACAACCACAGGACCCCTGGGCTGGCTAGAGGGGGCCATGGAGATCTGAGCTGAGCGGTCATGGGACCCCGGGCTCCCCGCTTCACTGAGCGTCCTCTGTGTTCAGCTCACAGATCAGGAGACTGAAGCTCAGGAGACGGCGAGGACTTTTGCCCACACAGGCCCCTCGGTGGTCACTAGGCCCTGCAGGGGGCCCACTGCTCCTTGAAGCACTAGGGAGGGCGGGTGGGCTGTGAGCAGAGGGATCCCGGCGCCCCCCACCCGCCAGCTTCTGGGACCAGAGCCCTGTAGACTTTGGTAAGAGGCCCAGTGCAGGCTGGCTGCTGCGTCGGTGCGTGTCTGAATGAATGAGTGAATGAATGAGTGGGTGGGTGGGCACATGCAGGCCCTCAACACTCAAGTCCACATCGAGGCCCTTCGGCCACCTTTATTAAGAGATACACGGGGTTTGTTTTCACCACCTGCAGATGGCGGGAGTGGGGGTGGGCGTTTGAGCTGTGAGGGCTGCGCCGTCACCAGGGGCCGGCTCAGGGGCTCCGGACTCCATGACCGACGCACTCATGGCACGCAGGGCCAGCTTCCGGGGCCACATCATGACCTGGCCGCGAGCTAGTGATACGAGATCAGGTGTCGTGGGTGTGTCTGTGGTGCATGGACACGTGTCCCTACCTACGGTAAGTGCACAGATAGGAGCATCAAGACATCAACGGGAAAAGCCGACTTCAGTCACAGCCACAGACCCCGCCCCAGAGACCCCACATCTACCGAGGGTCTAGGGCAGTGGGGCATCCACTCTGCCCTCTCTCAGAGCACCATCCTGAGTGACACCATTCTGTCTGTTCCGGGGTGGGTCCTCCAGGACAGTCTCATCCAGCTGAGAGGGCGGAACGACCACATCTGTTTCTTAGATGGGGAAACCGAGGCTCAGAAATTATGGCCCGAGGTCCAGGAGCCCCAGAGAAGGGTCTGAGGCTGCCCTGTCTGGCTTTGAGTCCAGGTCCTTGTTCAGAGCCCAGCCTGAGGGGCCTTAGCATTTGCTAGACTCTGAGCCCACTCCTGAGCAGGGGTAGGGACTGCGCTGACCCCTGGACATCCCTGGCCGGCAGCAAAGCTCCTCTGCCCAGAGCAGACCATGTCATGGGAGCTCTGTGGGGGAGGAAGTCCCCTCTGTGCTGGCCCTGTTTCCCTGGGGTTGGTGGCCCTTGGGCACTGGGAGGGCTGCCTGGCTGATGACCAGGCTTGTGGGGGCAAAGTTTGGCAGGAAGTGCAGCGAATGGGCCTGACTCCCCTGGGCCCCGTTCTTGGTGAGCCGAAGGGTCCTGTGGTTGGAGAGGGATTTTGTGGGGTTCAAGGAACCCATCAACTCAACAGCCAGATCCAAGCGACTGCAGATACTGTAGCATTCGACTCTCATTTCTCAGACGGGGAAACTGAGTCCAGAGAAGGCAAAGTGGCTGAATACAGCCCAAGACCAGGTGTCCGGGTCCCGGGTCGACACGGCCAGTGCAGGCAGCCAGCCCAGAGCCCATTTCCCTGGGGCAAAGGCTGCTCTGAGACAGGGAAATCCCTTGAAGAAAAGGCTGACTTTTGCTTCCTGTGGCTCCCAGCTCCTGGCTGGTCCCAGCCAGCTTCTCCTGGGACTGTCTTCTCTTAGGCTTAGGCGACCTTCTTAAGCCAGGGGCCTGGCTAGTCATGTGCTCTGTGGAGCCTGGATCCTAGAGACCAAGGAGGCGCCAGCTTTTTCAACTGCTTGGAGGCCGGGGCCAGGGCTGCCGCCACCAGAAGGTGACAAATGAGTCTGTGCCTCAGCCCAGGGCTGCCGGCCAGCGGTGCCTGGACACACCGCTCCTTCTCACCTGAAGCCTGAGTTCCCGGGACCTGGCATCTTACTCAGAGACCAGGCACCATCGCCCCTGTCCCACACTCCCCTTCTCAAGGCCCCACCCTGAAGCCAGCTCTGGGCCTGGTTCCAGACCTCAGCCTGCACAGCCACAAGCAAAGCACACGGAATGCGCACCCCATCCTGGCCACGGCCACTTGGGCAGGTGCTGGAGACCAGGCCCCTGATCCGGCGTCCCTTCTGCTGAGCCCGAGAGGCCACAGCTGAAGATCTTGAGGCTGAGGCCTGAGCCCCCTCCCATGTGGTGTCCTGGCAGAGCCCCTGGGCCTTGGCCTGGGTGAGGATGGGAGGGACAAAGGGAGGCTGGGGTCTGGGCCATTCCAGGCCAGCCCATTTTTGTCCTTTTTGGGCTTGTGGTCCCCTCTGGGGGCTGCAGCTGCCTGCGGCGAGGGTGGTGGGAGGGACTCCCCACGGCGATGGGCCCCCAGCTTGCCAGGCCTGAAGGGGTGAGTCAGGGAGCTTTCTTGGAACTGCCTGAGGGAGGGGGGCATGGGTCTGCATGGCAGGGTCTGCACGTGAGGCCCAAAGCCACGGAGCCTGCGGGACTGGGGCTGGACTCCCCGAGCTAGACAGAGGGGGTGCAGGCCTCAGAGATGTGGACATGGGAACAGCAGCCGGGCCGCCGGAGGCCCGGCCACACCCAGCACCTTTCATTTCCTTCTCTGGAACCATCCATTAGTCTGAGAACAAAGAAAACTGCCTTCTGCTGCACACTAATTTTTCCTTGTTAGAGGCCCTTTTCCTATCTGGGAGAGGAGCGCTCTCTTGTTCTGGCTTTCAAAGAGGAGATGGGGGAGGGGTGGGGAGGAATTGGGGACAGGCCCGGGAGACACTAATGAGAAACACGGGTTGGGGGGTGGGAGGGGGGTCCCAGGCCTCAGACTCCAGTGCAGGCTGGCCTCTGCCTGACCCCCATCAAGGCTCCCGGGTGGGGGCTGCTCTGTCTGTCGCGGGCAAGGACCCATGGCCAGGCTCCTCCTGGACATGTTCCAGGGCGCACAGCCTAGTACAGCGTCTCGCGGGTGGCATTGCTGGAGAGGGTGTGGTTGCTGGACACGCTGTTAGCCTTCCTCGAGAAGGCTGGCCTCTTCCTCCTGCGCCGCCACACTGGGCAGAGGCAGGCCAGTGTGGCCAGGAAGATGTGGCGGAAGTTGGCAGAGACGAGGTTGTACAGGATGGGGTTGATGGTGGAGCTGACGTAGAAGAGTGCGTTGGTCACCATGTAGAAGTAGTGGTAGAAGTCATAGAAGAACCTGCGGGGAGAGGGAGGCGCTCAGATCCCAGAGAGAACTCTTGAGGGCCCCAAGGCAGGGTGACAGCCGGGGCCACAGCGGCTGAGGGACGTGGTGGCTCAGACACTAATTAAAACACCACTTGAGAATGGTTGTTTGGGGACATTTCATAACAAGCTCCAGGGTCTGGCTTCTCCTGAGCAGCTGCAAGTTCTGGTCGTGCTCCCGCCCAGCCTGGGCTTCTTCTTCTTTTTTTTTTTTTGAGACGGAGTCTCACTTTGTCTCCCAGGCTGGAGTGCAGTGGCGCGATCTCGGCTCACTGCAAGCTCCACCTCCCGGGTTCACGCCATTCTCCTGCCTCAGCCTCCCGAGTAGCTGGGACTACAGGCGTGAGCCACCACACCCAGCTAAGTTTCGTATTTTTAGTTGAGACAGGGTTTCACCATGTTGGCCAGGATGATCTCAAACTCCTGACCTCGTGATCCACCTGCCTTGGCCTCCCAAAGTGCTGGGATTATAGGCATGAGCCACTGTACCCAGCCCATCATTTTTACTTTTTTTTTTGAGACGGAGTCTCATTCTGTCACCCAGGCTGGAGTGCAGTGGTGCAATCTCGGCTCACTGCAAGCTCTGCCTCCCGGGTTCACACCATTCTCCTGCCTCAGCCTCCCAAGTAGCTGGGACTATAGGCACCCCCCACCACGCCTGGCTAATTTTTTGTATTTTTGGTAGAGACGGGGTTTCACCGTGTTAGCTAGGATGGTCTCGATCTCTTGACCTCGTGATCCACCCGCCTCAGCCTCCCAAAGTGCTGGGATTACAGGCGTGAGCCACCGCGTCCCACCCAGCCTGGGCTTCTTTAGGTGGAGTGTGGGCTCTGCTTGTCCGTCCCTGCCTCTCCTTGCAGCTGCCTGCATTGCCCTTCGCAGCTCTGTGCATCCAAGGGTCCAGGGCTTGGCTGGTCCCGGCCTAACCAAACAGCCAGGGCAGGAACCCCCTCCACACCTCCCCAGCAGCCACACACCTTGCCCTCAGCTTGTTGCCTCCCCCCACAGTGATCTCACTCCCTCCCCAGGCAGCTCAATTACCACCAGGCAGCCCTGAGTTTCAGAAGCTTTTGCGGGGGCCACACTCTGTTCCCCGTGCCTTCTCCTCCTCATTGGTCCTAGGTGCGCCCTCCCCAGTGGTTGTCACTGGAAGGAACCTTTTATTCTGGGATCTGGCAGCCCCACTGCACAGAAAAGGGCTCACAAGTGGGCCCCAAGCTGCCATCTCAGGATGGCCAGCTGGCAAGGCTGGCCTCTGGCTGGTGCCTGGGGCCTTGGATTTTGGGAAGGCTCTGCCATTTTTGGGTGAGAGGGGCTCCCTGCCCCTGAACTGTTGGTGCAAACAGTAGGGGTTTTGCCAGGCAGTGGGTGCCCCTGTGATAGGCCCCCATATCGTCCTGTGAGGCTCCTCTGGGAGGGGGCCCTGGAAGCTGCATCTGGTCTCCCGCTGACCCCACTCCATGTGTCTTTTCCCTTTGCTGACTTTGCTGTATAAGCAAAGCTTTGTCAGTATTGGCGCTCTTGCTGCGGTAAGTCACAGCCCTGAGTATAACTCCAGGCTGAGCCCTGTGGGTCCAACCTGGGTGGCCTTGGGGCTCTGACAGCTGCCATATGAGGAGGTGACACCCCCACCATGTCCCCAGCAGAGCCAGGGATGTCTCTCTTTCACCTTCGGGAAACTGCCTGGGCCATCTCTCTTAGGACCAACTTTCTTTCTCTGCACCAGTCTGGCCTGAATAGCCCCTGCCTTGAACCTGTCCCTCCATGGCCTTCTCCCAGCCCCAGTCACAGCACAACCCTGCCCAGGGGGTCGCCGGGGGACTCACCACACCCCTGACCTGAGTGGATCCCCTCAGCAGTGCCTGCCACACCCACCATCTGTTTTGGGAGCACTTACGTGTTCAGCACCCAACTTCCCGGTTCCCAGTACTCACGGAGTCCACTGCTCATCCGAGATGTAGCAGAACATGAGGCGCCGCACATGGTAGGGCAGCCAGCAGACCACAAAGGCGATGACCACTGCACCTGAGGCACAGAGGCGTGGGCTCAGAGACCCACTGCACCTGAGGCACAGAGGCGTGGGCTCAGAGACCCACTGCACCTGAGGCACAGAGACATGGGCTCAGAGACCCACTGCACCTGAGGCACAGAGATGTGGGCTCAGAGACAGGACATGGGCTCAGAGACCCACTGCACCTGAGGCACAGAGGCGTGGGCTCAGTGGGGGAGACATGGGCTCAGAGACCAGACACAGGCTCAGAGAGGGAGAGACGTGGGCTTGGGGAGGGAGATATAAGCTCAGAGACAGGACACAGGCTCAGAGACAGGACACAGGCTCAGAGAGGGAGAGACATGGGCTGAGGGAGGTAGACACTGGCTCAGAGACATGGGCTTAGAGACACAGAGATATGGCCTCAGAGACAGAGAGATATGGCCTCAGAGAAGGAGACGCATGGCCTGAGGGAGATGCAGGGAGACATCCCATGTTCATGGATTGGAAGACTTAATATTGTTAAGGTGTCAGTACTACCCAAAGCACTCTACAGATTCAATGCAATCCATATCAGATTTCAAGAATGCTTTTGGCAGAAATAGAAAAATCTATGCTAAAATTCATATGAAATCTTAAAGGATCCTGGACAGCCAAAACAATCTTGTAAGAAAATAAAGTTGGAGGTCTTACACTTCTTGATTTCAAAACTTACTACAAAGTTACAGTGTGGTGCTGGCATAAAGATAGACACGTAGACCAAGGGAATAGACTAGAAATCTCAGAAACGAACCCTTACCTTTATGGTCAAGTGATCTTCACCAAGACCATTCAGTGGGGAAAGGACAGTCTATTCAACAAAGGGTGTTAGGAAAACGGGACATCCACTTGTATGAAGGTGGATCCTCCCCTCACACCATATACAAAAATGGACTTGAAGTGGATTAAAGACCTGAACATAAGAACTAAAACCATAAAACTCCTAGGAGAAAACATAATTACTTTACAACATTGATTTTGGCAATGATTTCTTGGGTATGACACCAAAAGCACAGGCCACAAAAGAAAAAAGTAGATAAACTGAACAACATAAACACTGAATTTCTGTGTATCAAAGGATGCCATCAGGAGAGTGGAAGTCAGCTCACAAAAAGGGAGAAAATATTTGCAAATCACATCTGATAATGAGTTAACCTTGAGAGTATAACTCCTAAAACTCAACATGAAAACAAACAATCCAATTCACAAATGGGCAAAGGACTCAGACATTTCTCCAAAGAAGATACAAATGGTCAACAAGCACATGAAAGATGTTATTAATCATTAATCTTAAATCACTGGAGAAATGCAAATCAAAACCACAACGAGATGCCACCTCAAATCTATTAGGATGGCTACTATTAAAACAACAGGCACACACTGGGCCCAGGACACACCTTGGATGTTGGCAAGCCAGCCGTCCTGAGCTGGGGCTGGTCCTCAGGGTTCCGACAGGATGGGCGTTGCCCTGCTGTGGGCTTCGCCAGCCCTGAGAGCTCCGTGTCCAAAGCCCTTGCTGGTTCCCATGAGCAGGGAAGGCTGAGCCCAGAGCCAGGCTCTCTTAGGGTAATGTGCTTGGCTATGGGCCTCTCCTGTGACTGGCCACACCCTCGAACAAGCCCTGAAAATGGGCCAGCACCAGGGAGGAGCTCAAGCCAAATGCTTCAGGCAAACCAAACTGAAGACCTGGGTCTCAGGCATGAAAGGGCTTCATTCTCTCCAGTTCCCATCACACTCTCCAAGCCCTGTGTGGTTGGCAGCGTCTGCCCTGCCCCTGCCCCGCCTTCTTGCCAAGCACCTCCCACCACAGGGCCTTTGCTCCAGCCATCCCCTCGCCTGCAGCTCTGTTGCCCAGATGGGCTCCTGGTCCTTGGGACTTGCAGGATGCCACCTGCTCTGAGAGCCCCTCCCAGCTGCCAGATGTAGTCAGGGGTGGTGGTGGTGGTATTTTTTTCTTCATGCTCATCACTGGCTGAAGGTGCCTGGTGCCTGTGTTTGTGTCCTTGGTGGAGCCCCTGTTCCCCCAGAGTGCAGGGATGCCCCTGCCTCTGCTGCCTCCATGCCTGTGAGCAAGAATAGGCAAGACCCAGGGTGGGCACTCAGCCAACTGCTGAGCAAATGAATAAGTGAGCACGTGAGCAAGTGGACAGATGGACAGAGAGATGGATAGATGGAGGGAGGGAGGAATGGAACAAGGGAGGGAAGGAGGGATGGAAGGAGGGATGGATGGATGGAATGAGGGATGGAGGGAGGGAGGGATGATGGATGGAGGGAGGGAGGATGGATGGAGGGAGGGAATGATGGAGGGAGGGAGGATGGAGGGAGGGAGAGAAGGAGGGAAGGAATGAGGGATGGAGGGAGGGAGGGAGGGAGGATGGAGGGAGGGAGGATGGAGGGAGGGAGTGATGGAGGGAGGGAGGGATGGAGGGAGGGAGGGAGGATGGATGGAGGGAGGGAGGATGGAGGGAGGGAGTGATGGAGGGAGGGAGGGATGGAGGGAGGGAGGATGGAGGGAGGGAGGGATGGAGGGAGGATGGAGGGAGGGAGTGATGGAGGGAGGGAGGGATGGATGGAGGGAGGGAGGATGGATGGAGGGAGGGAGGATGGAGGGAGGGAGGATGGAGGGAGGGAGGGATGGAGGGAGGGAGGATGGATGGAGGGAGGGAGGGACAATGGATGGATGAATGGAGGGAGGGAGAGAGGGAGGGATGGAATGAGGGATGGATGGGGGAGGGATGGAATGAGGGATGGAGGGAGGGAGGATGGATGGAGGGAGGGAGGGAGGGTGGATGGAGGGAGGGAGGAAGGAAGGGAGGGAGAGGTAGAGGAGTGAATGGAGGGAAGGAGGGAGAGAAGGATGGATGGAGGGAGAGGTAGAGGAGTGAATGGAGGGAAGGAGGGAGAGAAGGATGGATGGAGGGAGAGGTAGAGGAGTGAATGGAGGGAAGGAGGGAGAGAGGGATGGATGGAGGGAGAGGTAGAGGAGTGAATGGAGGGAAGGAGGGAGAGAAGGATGGATGGAGGGAGAGGTAGAGGAGTGAATGGAGGGAAGGAGGGAGAGAAGGATGGATGGATGGAGGGAGGGATGAAGGGAGGAGGGAGGGGTGGAGGGATAGAAGGAGGAAGGGATGGATGGATGGAGAGAAGGAAGGATGGATGGATGGAGGGAGGGAAGGATAGATGGATGGATGGATGGAGGGATGGAGTGCAGAATGGCACTCACCCCTCGGGGGAGCTGGCACCCTTGGGTCTTGGCCTGACAGCTCCATCCCTATGTCTTTAAACCTTGCCCAGGCTTGGGGTGGTTCAGTGCTCGCTGCCTTTGCTAGCCCTGGCCTGCCTCCCGCCCCTGGAGGACCCAGAGGTTACGTACGTAGGACGCGCACGCCGTGCCGCAGGGCCTGGACCCTGCCAGGCTCGATGGCCATGCTGAATGTGCTGTGCTCGCCCCCGACCGTGCACACTTGGCCCTGCTCGGCCGCCTGGCGTACCATGACGGTCAGCTTGTTGGCGATGATGGTGTTCAGGACCGAGATGACCACCATGGGGAATATGAAGGACATGAAGGTGTTGACCTGCAGGAGAGGAAGGGCGAGGCTGTCAGAGCCAGCAGCGGGACTCATGCACCCTCAGCTGGGATGCCTGCCGTGCTGATTGGGGTGTCAGGCCTGCTCAGTGTGAGGTGCTCAGTCAACACAAGTTCAGGAGGTCCGGCCCTATCCCGGCTGCCCGGAAGACATGGCCACCCCTGGCTGCTGTTGTAAGCTGGCCCTCAGCCTGCCCCTGACCCTGCCTCTGACTGGGAAGAAGTTTGCAGACTCCCCCACTTTCATGAGCCCCTCCCGAGGGTCCCGCCTGTACACAGCAAGGAACACAACCACTGGGGTGTCCCAGCTGTGGCAAAGGCCCTAGGCTCTAGGTTCCCAGGTCTGGACATGTTGTGTGCATGGCTGAGGCCCACAAGCACGTGGCTGCCCCACCCCAAGGCCCGTCTTGTGGGAGAGCCAAGCCCTGGCCTTGTAGCTGTGTGCAGACAGTTCTCCTAGGTCCCGACAGCTCACACTAATAGAGGCCCCTTCCTCCCTCCCACCCCAGCTACCTCTCAGGGCATTGAAAGGTATAGGGCCCCTGTTATCAGCACCTGGAGCCCCCACTCCCCACCTCTAGCTTCCACATCAACCCCCAAGGCTGGGTCATCATAGCTACCCTGCACCTGATCCGAGTCCTGGACAGGGTAGAGGTCCTGCCCAAAGACTCCGGCGCAAGGGGGGCTGTGCCTGGATTTGAGCCTGGCCTGAGCTGAGTCCCGCTCCTTCTGCGACTCCTGGCTGAGACGTGACTCTGTAGGCACTGGCAGGGTGGCTGTGACTTCCCCAGATGGGCAGTGGCCTAGCCTCCTCCTCAACCAGAGCTGCTGCTCAGAACAGGAAGGGGACATGTCTGCGGACTGGCAGCAGCAGAACCAGCCAGGACGGCCATGGCCCGGCTTCCAATGGAGAAACCGGCACCCCTCCCTGGGGCAGTGGAATAACAGCCATCAGTGGCTTTAAAATCTTCCTTGGCCTTCGGTTCTTTGTAAGATGCTCTTCTCTGCAAGCCAGATCTTGGCGTCTTTGGCTCCCACACTTGCGGGTTCGATCCTGTGCCGGGGATGGGGGCTGCCCCCTCTCTGCCAAGCTGCCCGGGATCCTCATGCTGAATTTCTGATTCCAAGAAGCTTTTGGGTGTCTTGGAGAAGCGGCCTGTACTAGCTCTGTGGCTGGTGGCTGTGATTGCGGTAGAAAGTCCAGGGGTATCTGCCGTGGGATTCCCTGGGCTGGGCTGCAGGGGCCACCTCCCTCCCAACCTCCTGCCACAAGGGAGGGCAGAGCCACATGGCCTCAACAGTCCAAGTCAGGATGGTCCCGGTGAGGACAATCCTCGCCGTGTCTCGCTAATGAAGGCGGCGGTGGCCATGGGACAGGGCAGCCACTGAGAGGTGCTGGGGTCGTGGGAATGTCGGCAGGTTTTCTCCCTGGCCCCCTCTGGGCACCGGCTGAGGCACCTCTGGAGGTCCTTCCTGCTCCCATCGAAGCTCCCGGCTCCACTCAGAAGCACTCAGAGGCCTTCAGGAAGGAGGCGGCCTGAGTTTACCCTCACATTCCATTTGAGCAGAGTTCTGCTAACAGATCAGAGGACATGCATGGAGAGGGGGCACTCAAACCCCTGGGAGGCAGCGTCCTGCACCTGCCAGCCCAGCGCCCCTTGCTCCTGCCACCTGTGTGGGCTCCTGAGAGCCACCATCACCACTGCTGACCCTGGCTGGGTGGCGGGTCTGTTCTGCCCTCCCCTGCTTGGGCGTCCGGATCTGAGGCCGTCCCGCGTCCCTCCTGTTCTCCTGCTCTGGCCGAAGTCCACCTTCTGCAGGACAACAAGGTGCTGGTGAGACTGGGGGCAGGTGGAAACTCCCTCTTCCCACTCCGGCTGCTGGGAGCGGGGACAGGGGAGGCCAGGCCCAGCCTCAGGAGACAAACCCATTCCCTGTGAGTCACCGCAGCCCGGGGATAGTTTAAACAGCACCAATGTATCCAACACAGATTTTAAATGTCAAAACATTTAAAATACCAACCTCACCGACACGGGCTGGCTGCAAAAATAGCTACCTCTGGGGGCTGGTGGGTTGTAGGGTCTGGCCCCGGCCCCCTGGCTGCCCCCGTTGGAGGATCCTGCCGTTTCCAGAGGGAGGGAGCAGAGTCTGCCGCAGGGCCACGTGTGGGGACAGAGGCGGGGCCTTGCAGAGGAAGTCTGGCCCTCCCCCGCCTCCCCCACCTGCCCACCCTGGAGACTGAAGCCGAGTAGGATTGGGGGGTGAGGGGAATGCACCCCGACTCCTGGGGCCAGCCTTCTCTTCCCAGACACACAGCTGGAAGCAGGGGCTTTGGCTTGCGCCGTCCTTTCCTGTAATCTCTCCCGCTCTGGGTAAGGAGCTGCCCCTCACCTCCACAACAAGCAAAGGGAGCACGTCCATCGGCAGCGCGGGGACTCGGAGGAAAGCCTGCGATGCTGCTGGGGGTGAGGGGAGGTGAGGGGAGGACTGAGCCAGGGGAAGGACAGGCCCCTTCCTGGACAGAAGGACCCGTTGAGATCATGTCTATACATCCAGTCCCTATAAAACACGAGAGCTGTTGTGCATAGACACACGGACTCTACAGTTCAAGTGGGAAATAGTCTCAGAATGGCCAGAAAGGCTCTTGAAAGGCAGGTCACTAGGACAAGGGAGCGTCAGCCTTGCCAGCCACTGGGATGTACCTGAGTGTCACTGAGAGTGACCTTAATGAGGAGAATTTGGCATCGACAGTGCCAGATCAGACAGAAGCTCCATCTGTGATGGAGACAGCATCCAGATCATCGGGGAGAAGACTGGCCACCCAGGCATGGCGCTGGACAGCTGACGGCCTGGACCACAGGAAGCTGGGTCCTCAGGGCCCCTGTCCCACCCGCCTCCTTCCCCTGGGGAGCCGTGCACCCTCCATCCCGCTGGCATGTGGCCCAGACCTGGCCAATCAACACATCCCAAAAGGCCTGGGTAGGCCCTCATTGGACAGGTCAGCCAAACATTTGCATCAGTCACATTTGTCTGATGAGGGCCAGCCCCAAACCTTTGCTAGACACCAGCTTTGCCTGGGCTCACTGAGCAGGAAATGCATCCGTGGCCGTCAGTGCCATTTTCCTACCTTTTAGAGAAGACCTGCCTAAGAATGAAGCCAGCACCGGTGAAGCAGGGCACCCCATGACATTGTTTGTGCTCCTGGGTCAAGCTGCGCCTGCAGCTATTATTCTTGGACTTTCAGTGTGTCTTGAGTGAAATAAATATTCCTTTTCTTAAGGGATAAGACAATTTGACTTAGTTCCTGGAGTTCGTACCCTAACTCATAGAGATCTTACCCCAAAAAAATTCCACATGGTGAGAAGATTAAAACCTAAAACCAAAAACCGTAACATTACTATAAGAAATCATGGAAGTTTTAAATTTAAATGTATGTATTTTTAACCCTTTCCCCCAGCTTTATTGAGGGATAATTGACAAATAAAAATTGTATCTATTGGCCAGGTACCGTGGCTCATTCCTGTAATCACAGTATTTTGGGAGACTGAGGCAGGAAGATCCCTTGAGGCCAGGAGTTTGAGACCAGTCTGGGCAACACAGTGAGACCCCATCTCTACAAAAACTAAAAAAAATCACCCAGGCATGCTGGCATATGCCTATAGTGCCAGCTACTTAGGAGGCTGAGATGGGAGGATTGTTTGAGCCCAGGAGTTTGAGGCTACAGTGAGCTATGACGTCGCCACTGCACTCCAGCCTGGGCAACAGAGTGAGACGCCCATCGCAAAAAAATTTGTATCTATTGACTGTACAATGTGATGTTGTCATCTATGTACACATTGTGAAATGATCACCGCCATCGAGCTAATGAAACATCCGTCACCTCACAGAGTTACCCCCATTGATTATGGTGGGAACACAGGATTTATTCTCTGAGGACATTTTGAGTGTGCAATGCAGTATTTTTTTTTTTTTTTTTTTTGAGACAGAGTCTCGCTCTGTTGCCCAGGCTGGAGTGCAGTGGCGTGATCTCGGCTCACTGCAATCTCTGCCTCCTGGGTTCATGCCATTCTCCTGCCTCAGCCTCCTGAGTAGCTGGGACTACATGCGCCCGCCACCATGCCCAGCTAATTTTTTTGTATTTTTAGTAGAGACAGGGTTTCACCATGTTAGCCAGGATGGTCTCGATCTCCTGACCTCGTGATCCGCCCGCCACCATGCCCAGCTATTTTTTTTGTATTTTTAGTAGAGACGGGGTTTCACCATGTTAGCCAGGATGGTCTCGATCTCCTGACCTCATGATCCGCCCCCCTCGGCCTCCCAAAGTGCTGGGATTACAGGCGTGAGCCACCGCGCCCGGCCGCAATGCAGTATTGTTAACTCTGGTCCTCACACCATACCTCAAAGCTCCGGAATGTACTCGCCTTATAACTGAAACTTTGTAGCCCTTGATCATCCTCTCCCCATTCCTCGTTCCCCTCCCCCAGCACTCAGTGCTCTGCTCTCTGTCTTCGCGAGTTTGGCTTTTTCAGATTCCACACATAAGCGAGATCACACGGCATTTGTCTTTCTGCGCCTGGCTTATTTCACTTACCATAATGCCTCCAGGTTCGTTGCGGCTACCACAAATGACAAGATCTGCTTATTTTTCAAGACGGAGCAGCACTCTGCTGTGTATCTGCACCATGCTCTCTCGATCTGCGGCTCTGCTGAGGGACACTTGGGTTGATTCCGTGTCTTGGCGATTGTGAACAGTGCCGCAGCGGACAGGGGCTTGCAGGGATCTTTTCAAGATCCGGATTCCGCTTCCTTTGCATAAATACCCAGAAGTGGGATTGCTGGATCCTACCGTGGTTCTACCTTTAATTTTTCCGAGGAGCCCCCATACTGTTTTCCGTAACAGCTGTACCCATTTAATACATTCTCACCAACAGTGCACCGGGGGCCCCTTTTCGCCACATTGTCCCCACCATGAGTTATCTGCCGGCTTTTTGATGATCGCCATCCTAACAGGTGTACAGTGATAGCTCACTGTGGTTTTGATTTGCAGTTTCCTGATGACTAGTGGTGTTGAGCATCTTTTCAGAAACCCATTGGCCATATGTAGCTCTTCTTTGGAAAAATGTCTACTCAGGCCCCTTTTCCATTTTTAAATGGGTTATTTTTCTCCCATTTTGTAGAGACTGCCTTTTCGTTTTGCTGTTTCTTTTGCTGTGCAGAGACTTTTCAATTTAACGTAGTCTCATTTATGTTGCTTTTGTTGCCTGTGTTTTTGCTGTCATAAAAAAATCACTGCCAAGACCAATGTCAAGAAGCTTTTCTTCTATGTTTTCTCCTAGCAGTGTTATAGTTTCAGGTTTTATGTTTAGATCTTTAATCCACTTTAAGCTGATTTTTTTCGCATGGTGTGAGATAAGGGTACAATTTCAGGCTCTCGAGTAGCTGGGACTACAGGCACCTGCCACCACACCCGGCTAATTTTTTGTATTTTTAGTAGAGACGGGGTTTCACCGTGTTAGCCAGGATGGTCTCGATCTCCTGACCTCATGATCCGCCCGCCTCGGCCTCCCAAAGTGCTGGGATTACAGGCGTGAGCCACTGCGCCTGGCCCACAATTTCATTCTTTTGCATGGGGATATCCAGTTTTCCCATCACTGTTTGAGGAGACTGCTTTTTCCCCATTGTGTATTGGTGCCCTTGTGTCTAAGTCCATTTTATGTTGCTTATGACAGAAGACCTGAAACTGGGTAATTTATAAAGAAAAGTCAGATATTTATCATGGTTATGGAGGCTGGGAAGTCCAAGGCCCAGGGGATGCGACTGGTGAAAGCCTTCTTGCTGGGGGGACTCTCGGAAAAGTTCCGCCGTGGCGTGGGGCGTCGCGTGCAGAGGGGGCAGAGCATGCTAGCTCAGGTCTCTCTTTCTCTTCTTATAAAGCCACCAGCTCCCCTTGTGTGATTGCCCCTTAATCCTTTAACTCATTTATTTATGAATGGATTAATCCATTCATGAGGGTCCAGTCCTCACAGATCCCATCACCTCTGAAAGGCTCTACCTCTCAATCCTGCCACACTGGGGATGACGTTTTAATAAGATTTGGAGGGGACATTCAAACCATAGCACCTTGTCAAAGATGATTTGACTGTACGAAAGTGGGTTTATTTCTGGGCTCTCTGTTCTGTTCCATGGGTCTATGTGGTACTAGTACCATGCTGTTTTGATTACCATAGCTTTGTAATATAAAAGGAAATTAGGAAGTGTGATGCCTCCAGTTTTGTTCCTCTTTCTTAATGTTGCTTTGACTATTTGAGGTCTGTTGTGGTTCACTATGAATCCTAGGATTTTTTTTTCTATTTCTGTGTAAAATGTCATCGAAATTTTGATAGGGATTGCACTGAATCTGTAGATCACTTTGGGTAGTATGAAAATTTTAACAATATGAATTCTTGCAATCCATGAACATGAGGTATCTTTCCATTTATTTGTGCAATTTCTTTCATCATGTTATATTCAGTGTACAGGTCTTTTACTTCCTTGATTAAATTTACTCTTTTTGATGCTATTGTAAATGGGATTGTTTTCTTTCTTTCTTTTTTTTTTTTTGAGACAGATTCTCATTCTTGTTGCCCAGGCTGGAGTGCAATGGCACAATTTTGGCTCACTGCAACCTCCGCCTCTCAGGTTCAAGCAATTCTCCTGCCTCAGCCTCCCAAGTAGCTGGGATTATAGGCACACACCACCACGCCCAGCTAATTTTGTATTTTTAGTAGATACTGGGCTTTGCCATGTTGGCCAGGCTGGTTTCAAACCCCTGACCTCAGGTGATCCACCCGCCTCGGGCTCCCAAACTGCTGGGATTACAGGTGTCAGCCACTGCGCCTGGCCCTCTTGATTTCTTTTTGGGATAATTCATTGCTAGTGTATAGAAACACAACTTATTTTCATATGCCAATTTTGTATCCTGCAACTTTATTGAATGTGTTTATTAGTGCTAACGGTTTTTTTTTGTTTTTGTTTTTGTTTTTGTGGAGTCTTTAGGGTTTTCTATACATAAGTTCATGTCATCTGCAGAGACAATTTTACTTCTTCGTTTCTGATGTGAATGCCTTTTACTGCTTTATCTTGCTTAATGGCTCTGGCTAGGCCTTCCAGGACCATGTTGAGTAGAGCATCCTTGCTTTGCCTGACCTTAGAGAAAAAGCTTTCTACTTCTTACCACTGAGCGTGGTGTTAGCTATGGGTCTGTCATACGTGGCCTTTACACTGAGCGTGGTGTTAGCTGTGGGTCTGTCATACGTGGCCTTTACACTGAGTGTGGTGTTAGCTGTGGGTCTGTCATACGTGGCCTTTACACTGAGCGTGGTGTTAGCTGTGGGTCTGTCATACGTGGCCTTTACACTGAGTGTGGTGTTAGCTGTGGGTCTGTCATACGTGGCCTTTACACTGAGTGTGGTGTTAGCTGTGGGTCTGTCATGCGTGGCCTTTACACTGAGTGTGGTGTTAGCTGTGGGTCTGTCATACGTGGCCTTTACACTGAGTGTGGTGTTAGCTGTGGGTCTGTCATACATGGCCTTTACACTGAGTGTGGTGTTAGCTGTGGGTCTGTCATACGTGGCCTTTACACTGAGCGTGGTGTTAGCTGTGGGTCTGTCATACGTGGCCTTTACACTGAGTGTGGTGTTAGCTGTGGGTCTGTCATACGTGGCCTTTATTGTGTAGCATGCATTCAACACCCAGTTTGTTGAGTGTTTTTATCATGAAAGGATGCTGAGTTTTGTCAAATGCTTTTTCTGTATCAAATGAGATGATCAACTGGCTCTTGTCCTTCCTTCTGTTCGTGTGGTGGATCACATTTACTGATTCACGTGTGCTGAACCGTGTTTGCATCCCAGGGATAAATCCCACCTGCTCATGGTGGATGAGCCTTTCAACATGCTGTTGAATGAAGTTTGCCAGTATTTTGTTGAAGATTTTTGCCTCTTGGTTCTTTTCTCATAGTGTCCTTCTCTGGCTTTGGTATCAGGGTAATGCTGACCTTGTAAGATGAGTTAGAAAGTGTTCCTTCCTCTTCACATTTTCGGAATTGTATAAGGACTGGTGTTAATTCTTCTTTAAATGTTTGTAGCATCCATCGGCGAAGCAACCTGGCCCTGCCCTGGGGTTTTCTTTTCTGGGAGGTTTTTGGTAACTGATTCAATCTCCTTCTTTGTTATTGGTCCTTTCAGATTTTCCATTTCTCACGATTGACTCTAGGAAGCTTGTGAGTTTCTAGGAATGTATCCATTTTTTCCAGGCTGTCCAGCTGGTTTGTATAAAATTGTTCACAGTTTATTATGATCCTTTTGATTTCTGTGGCATCTTGTAAAGTCTCCTCTTTCATTTCTGATTTTAGCTATGTCTTCTCTCTTTTTTCTTGGTTAGTCTAGCTTCCCTCCACCTTTCTCCCTTCCTCCCTCCCACAAACATCACTGCCTTGGAGAAGGCACAGGAGCCCCTGCCGTCAGAGGTCTTGGATCCTGGGGAGGAGAGACCACTGAAAGAACCACCTGCAGTGACTTCAGGGCCAATAAGAGCTACAGACACAGCAATGCTGGCGGCAGCCTGGCTGCAGTAGTGCTGGGGGTTCCGAGAAGGCCTCTGCTTGGAGGTGACTTCTCATCTCTGACCTGATGGCACCCACAAGCCTGCAGGGACCCTGAGCTCTCCTGGCAGACGGTCCAGCAAACTCACAGACCTGAGAACTCAGGGGGTGAGAACTGAACAGGAAGCAGACGGCCAGGCTGGGGTAGTGTGGGGGCCTGGTGGTGACCCGCCGGGCGGCAGCCTTGACCTTCCCCCTGGCTGACCCCTTCTCTGACCCCTGCTAGTGTGGCCCCTGTCCCTGCCCAGGCTGAGCATCTACCTCTCTAGGCGTCTCAGCCCTGGCCACGTAGGGTGGCCTTGAGGGACTTTGTCCAATGGACTCAAGCAGCTTGAAGGCCATGCAGGGCCGGCCAGAGGATGCCTCAGCGCCACTGATGCCACAGCACCCTGGCGCCTTTCGATTTGTCTCTAAAGAGAGCAGGCAGTCACCTGGCCCAGCCCCATGAATATTCTGGGGGACCCGTGGTGGCTGGGACTCCCAGGCTGCCTGACTTTGCAATTCCAAGCAGCAGGGGAGGGTCATGGCCAACAGCAGGGAAGCCCTGGGGACGGCGAGGCTGTTCAGCAGCTGTAGAGAAGGCCATCCAGTCCCAGCGAGGTCCACGCCAAGCTGGATTTGGAGGCGAGACAGAATATGTGTCTCTATCTGTCTTTGTATCTTTCTCCTGTGATGTCTCTGTGTTTTTCTCTGTGTTTTTCTGTGTCTCTGTCTCCTTGTATGTTTTCCTTCCTGTGTCTGTCTCTGTGTCTCTGTTGTGTCTCTCTCTGTATATCTGTGTGTTTTCCTCTGTGTCTCTCTGTCTTTCACTGTTTTCCTGTGTCTGTCTCTGTCTCTGTGTCTCTGTTGTTTCTGTGTCTCTATCTCTGTATCTCTGTGTCTCTGTTCTCCTGTGTCTCTCTCTGTCTGTTTTCCTGAGTCTGTGTCTCTATCTCTATATCTCTGTGTCTCTGTCTCTGTCTCTATCTCTGTCTCTGTTTTCTTGTGTCTCTGTATCTCTGTGTCTCTGTATCTCTGTCTCTGTGTCTCCCTGTGTCTGTTTTCCCCTGTGTGTCTGTTTCTCTGTCTCTGTGTCTCTCTCCATGTCTCTCTGTGTCTCTGCTTTCCTCTCTGTGTCTCTCTCTCTGTCTTTGTGTCGCTGTCTGTCTGGGTCTCCCTCTGAGTCTGGTGTGTGTACCAACATCCTCAGGTGGCAGGAACTGGCTGGGCCACCCGCCCTGGAGCCGGCTGGGTAGCTGGGCTCTGGGCCATGGGCCTCAGTGGCTGGGTCTGAGGTTTTAGGGGTGGATGTTCCAGAGCAGAAGGTCATGGTGGGAGACAGGGGTGTCTGCTGTGACAGCCGTGGTGGTCTGGAGGTGGGGCTGCCTCCATGGGAATCTCATTCGTGCTTCTGGCAGTATCCTCTGCTGTGTGCACCCCTCAGCTGCCACCCCTTGCCTCCTAGCCCTGTCTGGGTCTGGGAATGGCGTTTGAGTGGTTGGTAGGGCCTCAAGCCTCTCGGAAGCAGCCGAGTGCCTGGGGTTTGGTGCCAGAAGCGGGGGCCTGGCTTGTTCCCTGGCCAGCTGTGAGCTCGGCAGGTCCTCCTGGGCCTCAGCCTCATTTCTCTCTTTTTTTTTTGTGAGACTGAGCTTTTCTCTTGTTGCCCAGGCTGGAGTGCAGTGGCGCGATTTCTGCTTATCACAACCTCCGTCTCCCAGGTTCAAGTGATTCTCCTGCCTCAGCCTTCCTGAGTAGCTGGGATTACTTGCCTGTGCCACCATGCCTGGCTAATTTTGTATTTTTTTTTTTTTTTTTTTTTTTTTGAGACGGAGTCTTGTTCTGTCACCCAGGCTGGAGTGCAGTGGTGTGATCTCAGCTCATTGCAAGCTCCACCTCCCGGGTTCACGCCATTCTCCTGCCTCAGTCTTCCCAGCAGCTGGGACTACAGGTGCACGCCGCCATGCCTGGCTAATTTTTTTGTATTTTTAGTAGAGACAGGGTTTCACCATGTTAGCCAGGATGGTCTCGATCTCCTGACCTCATGACCCGCCCACCTCGGCCTCCCAAAGTGCTGGGATTACAAACACGAGCCACTGCGTCCAGCCCCTCATCCTCATTTCTAAAAGAGCGAGCCTAGAGGTGCTGCCTCAGTTCCTGGAGCACCGACTGTGCTCCCTTGGGCGTGGGAAAGGAAGCAAATTGGGGGGCACAGGACCGCGGCTTGGGAGGCTGGGATGGGACACGCTGGGGCGACGGCTGGTGGGGCTGGACCCGTGGGAGGGACAGCCTGGCCTCTGCCCCTCGCATGTGTAATTTTCATGGGGAGGACGGAGGTGGAGTGAAAGGTTAGATAATGAAACAGCAGGTGTGTTAGGGGGATCTGGACGGCGGCGCAGCCTCTGGGTGGTTGGTCTGAGCTTGGCCGTGGAGACCAGGTGGGGAGCGGGAGGGGTGCACACGGTATGCCTGCCCACAGGTGAGGGCACAGCCAGGCAGCAGGAGGGTGCCCCCGACACAGGCTCCAGACAGCCGGCCTCAGCCCCTCGACCTCAGGCAGGGTGTTCTCACCTCGCTCTTCGAGAGCAATTGCTTGTTTTGTATTCTGCCTTTCTCTCTAATTCATCCCATTGTGTTTAGATCAAGAGACAGCCCCAGACTGGCACACTGCTTCCCGGCTCCGCAGCCAGCCTGTGCTGAGTGGGAAGGTGCAAAACCCCTTTTGCTTTGCAGAACCCAGAGGCTTTGTAAGATGGCTGCAGAGGCTGCGGGGTGGGTGGGAGGGGAGGCTCCTGTCCACACCCTCCCAAGGGGGTGACCGCTGGGGTGGCCTTGCTGGGCTGGCAGGGGATCGCCCCCTCCCTGAGCAGATGACCAGCCCCAGCAGGGCCCAGGCTCACGGACGGTCTCTTCTAACCTCCCAGACAGACTCCAGGTGGAGAGGCCCCCGCTAGACCCAGCAAACACTGACTTGGGAGCAACCCTCAGGGTTCTCATGACCCCGACCTGCCTTCCCCACCACAGCTGAGGCCAGGAACGACGGCAGAGTTAATTCAGAAACGCTGTGTGCCAGGGCCGTCAGCACAGGCTTGTTCAAAACCCCAACGATTGGTGAAGAACTCAAAGGCTCACCCTTTGGGGCTGGTCGCCATGTCACGACGCACCCACACCACGGGGCACTCAGCTGACTGGACCGGGGGCAGGGAGCAATGAGGCAATGGGTGGGCCTGAGATGGCCGGGATACGTGTCCAGCAGGGGCGGCTCCGTGCTCCCCTCCCAGCCTGACTCTCTGGATTGGAGCCTACCGAGCTGATTTGGGGAGAGGGCAGGGTAGCTGGGAGGGTCTCAGGTGTGTCCCCAAAAGCTAGACTCCCACAGTGAACTACCTACACAAACAAAGCTAAACTCAGAGAACATTCCACTTGCCTGTGCTGTGGGTATGTCCCGTGACAGGTGCCCTGGGATGAACAGGAACCCCACGGCCACACCAAAGCCACTGTGACCACCTCACAGCCCTGGAACTGGGGAAACACGGCGGGGAGAGGGATGGGAACCCTGGTGGGTCTCTGCTCCCCATGCCAGAGGTGGGGTGCCAGGGCCAAGAGAGCAAAGGGGTCTTTAAGGTGACACAGCCCAGCGCTTTCCAGGAGTGAGGTCATCCAGGAGGCTCTGACCAGTGGCTGTCCTCAGAGGAGACACCATGGAGGGACCCAGGGAAAAGCAGCGGCCACTCACAGGAAACCTGAGACCTAGGGCCCTGTGTAAACAGGTGTCTGGGGAGCAGAGGACGGAAGGCATAAAGAACTGCCAGTGTGACCTTGTTCTAGAAGGTTCTGGTAGTGGCCAGCTTGGGATACTGTGCTGTCCCTCAGTCCCCAGTCTCTTTCCTCGGTCCTCCCTCCCAGGCATCTAAGCAGTACCAGGCCCGGCTCGAGATGCTGCTGGGATCTGGAATGCAAAGCTGTAGGACTTGCTGCCCAGTGGGGACACGCCTGACTCATGGTGGACGGGGGCCTGCAAAGCCGTACATTGCCGTGTGGTCAGCAGTGACCACGGACCTGGCCTGAGGAGGAGCCCACACACCACCTCCTGGAACGCCAGCGTTTCTGAGTCCCTGAGGGCAGGACTGGAGAGAGAACAGGCGTGTGACCTGGAGGGGCCGTGTGAGCCACCTCGGTGTCTGTGGGACCACTGTGGGGAGGGGATGAAATGGACAGCGCAGCTTCCGGCTAGTACTTGGCCCATCACGACCCCGTCCACGCCTCCATCCGAGAGCTCTGATGTGCAGGTTTTGGCTCAGTATTAAAAATAACGGTTTGAATTCCTCTAACCTTCACTTTCTAGCTGACATCGACTGTCCTGGGGTCTACACATACTCTGTGTGCACCACCTCAGGCACACAGGTCTCATCTGTGAGGCAGAGGCTCCTGTCAGGCTCCTTTTGTAGATAAAGAAACCCAGGCACAGTTGTGAACCCAGGGGCCTGATCCCACAGCCTGAGCTCTCACTTCCTCCATCAGGGGCCATCCTACAAGCAGATCCTCATCCCCACTGGTGAAGCTTTGTGGCATGTGCCTCACCTGAGCAGATGCCTTCTATGGGCCATTGCCAGGTTTTGAGAGCATCTAGTCCAAGGCTGTGGCTCCTTGGCGACCTCTCAGGGACTGAGCCTGCCCCACAGCCTCTGTCCATGGCTTCTCCACTCTGCTCCCTGCACTTTTCTTCTGGTTTGGAATTTCTGGGAGAGGCTCAAGAGAATGCCAGAGCCCCAGGGAGCCTCAGGGGTTCAGTACCATGGACAGTGCCCAGGCATGCTCGAAGGGGCGCACAGACATGGGGTGGGAGGAACATAGTGTGGGGCAGGGGGCCGGTGTAGGGACCCCCAAGCCAGCTGGGGGCAAGGACCCCATCAGGAGAACTCTGGCCACCTGCAGACCCCTCCTCTGAGCGGGGCTGGTGAGTCACCCGTCACCTCTGCAAGAGGTTTGCCCTCCTCTCCTCTTCCAGGCAGCAGGGAGCCCTGAGTGTGGGAGTTGGAATCTTTTCCCTCCTGATTGCTGGAGCTATAGAGGCCATTGTCTGAGTGGGGACTTGGCAGAACAGAAGCCCCTGGAAGCCACATCCTGTCTGTGCCCGGCTGAGCTGCGGGACTGGCAGCAGCCTGGCTGCCGGGAGACCACTGACTTAGCCCAGAGGGCCTTAGTCAGATTAGGGAAAGAGCCTTCCTGACACCCTTGCCTGCTCTACCTGTGCTGGGCAGGTGCCCTCCAGGACAGGAGGAGGGGAGGCCCCTGGCCCTCAGCCCCGGGAACGGCCCTCCCCTCGCTGAGCCTGGCCGGGGCCCAGAACCCCGGTGTGCCCCATTAGTCACTCTGAGGGCAGTGCTGGGCGAGTTGCTTTTCAGCTGCTCCAGCACTTCTCAAGAGTAAATCACAGGCAGCGGCAGGTGACAGCCAGCGGTTGAGGCTGCGGCTGAGGCTGCGGGCTGCAGGTCTCTGCCATGTTTTCAAATATCTGCCAGCTTCAAGCCCATGAGAATGCTCACACCCACAAGGCATCTGCTGGGAAGCACGACAGGGCTTTAAAAACTCTTGACAAGCCCAGGAGGCTGCACAGAGCAGTGAGTGAGGGGTGGAATTCTGGCCCCGGTCACAGCCCCCACCTCTCTGGGGATCTGAGCAGGAAGGATCCCTGGTAGGGCCTCGCACTCCTGTTTCTCAGATGAGGAAACCGTGGCCAGGTGGGGGCTCCCCTGGGCTCGAGTCCACAGCTCTGGTCTCCACCCTCAGACTGTCGGCACAACCCTTTTCCCTCCGGCCTGCACGGCTTGTAAGATCTGCCTGCCGCTCACCCTATGGCTGCGAATGAGCCCGTTTGATCAGGTTTGCTGAGGCTTTCGTTCATACTTTTCTAAAACGCAGGGCACTAACTTGACAGATTAGAAGTGGAGCTAACACACTTAGCACAGAGCGCTTTGGAGCCCGGTCCCTTGAAAAAAGCCACACCATCCGGAAAAGTTCTCTGCTCCATGCAGGAAAAGCCCAGAGACCCGCAAACGCCAAGCCCTGGGTTTGCGGGGAGTTTGTGCAAAGCCCCAGCTGTGACCAAGGAGGAGCTGCTGTGATCAAGGGGGAGGCCCTGCAGCTGGGGACGAGGCGGTGCGGCCGGGGGCCAGCAGTCCCAGCACGACTTAACTTTCCATGTCAGAGCACAGATTTGGAAAAGAGCAAGTGTTCCCAGCTGCCTGCAGGACAGCATATGCGTCCCGCACCCTGCCGGCCTGTTCTCCAGTTCTGGCCGTCGCCGGCCGCTGCACCTCCAGCCCCACAGTTCTCTGTGTGCCTTTCTGCCATGCAGACATATGGGCATCAGGCACATCCTGCCCCTCCCAGTGCCTAGTGGCCACGCCCTGGCAAAGCTGGCCGCCATGTCCCACGGACATCTGGCTCTACACAGCATCTCAGCGGTGTCAGGGGAATTAGTGTTCTGCCCTGTTGTGGTGAATCTGATTATGGGGAACACACAGAGCCAAGTGTCCTCACCCACCGGAAGAGGCCGTAGGGGTGAGAGAGGAAGGCCGGGGGCTGCCCCTCACACCCCCAAGTACCTGCATGGGAGGGACTGACTCAGTGACACCTGGCTCTCCTTGCTTCCCCAGCTGCCCAGCCCCTGGGCTCAGGGGGCCCCAGGCTCTGGCTCAACCCCAGATCTCTATCCTTTGGGCTTCAGCCAGGCCCCTTCTGTGTGATTCCAGGGGCTCCAGTCTCTACCCTGAGTGGCCGAAAGGAAGGGCCAGTGCTCTGGAACAGCAGTGGGACCCAGGGCCACCCCATCCAGTGCCGAGTCTGGGATCTCAAGAGCATAGGACATGGGAGACTTGGTGAACCAAGAGAGCCCAGGGGCCAGGGTCAAGCACAGCCAGAGGGGGCCTGCTGCCCAGAAGTGTCCTGGAGAGCCTCTCAGCCTGTCCCGGTTCAGTTTCAAGAGCCCAACGGGTCCCCAACGGCGCCACACGACATGAGGTTCCACACGCGTCTGCCTCACAGCCACGCAGGGCTTTCCTTTACAACAGTGAGCAGGCTTGGCTTTTCTGTTTTATGAATGGCTCAGTGCACAAAAACATGCGTGTGTAAAAGATAGATCACTGGGGAGGCGACAAGTCCCAGATTTCCCATTTCTAGATCCTAGAGTCAAGAACAAGGCAGCCCAGGATTTTGGCCTCGCTGAGTGACCCTGAGCATATTTCCCTTCTCGTGCTGGCCGTGTCTCCTCCTCATGATGGAAGGGGATGGGCTGGTCCATTTTGGAGATCTCTGGCCTGAGACCTAGATCCTCCGCCATCTCTGCTGCCAAGAGCAGCAAGGCTGGAGCCACCTCGAGGACCAGCGTGAGCCTGGATGTGTTCCCAGCCTCCAGCCCGGGTTCCTGCCATGCTAACCCCACGGGCAGAAGAGAGGCAGTGCACAGGGCTCCCTGCCAACACAGGCACGGCTGAGGCCTGTGGCCACCTTGCAAGGTAGGAGCCCATGAAAGCCAGAGGGCTGATTGGCTCCAGGAGAAGCCTGTCTCTAGAGAGAGACAGATGTACGGCTCATAGGCTCGCCGGGAGATTTTCCTGATGCTTCGCTGGTGGTCATCAGCCTGTCCTTCCACCCTGCAGGAATGCAGCGGCAGCTGAGGCCTTTTTAGGAAACGAGGCCTCCCCATGGCTCGGGCTATTACTGCTGGCAGCTGGGAGGCTGACCCCACAGCTGCAGGCTTCTCCCCAAGCCGGGCTGCAGACCTGAGCAGGGAGTAGTTTGCCTGACTCTTCTTGGAATGTTCCAGAACTCAGTGGCTGCACCTGCCTTGTCTGTCCCTGTCCCTGGGTTCATCCAGGCCGGCCATCTAGCACCCTCCATCACCCTCTGCGTGCACTGCGTGCACTGCGTGCCCAGGCCCGCCTCATGGAGCCGTCAAAAGCCCCGACGGTGCACCTGATGCATCCGAGGCACCTGGCATAGGCAGAGGAGGGGGAGGGGGGCAGACGTGGGCAGATGGGCACTGCAGGGAAAGGGATGCGGCTGTCGCGGAGGACCAGGGGGCATGCAGCGTGGTCTGGGGGAGACAAGGGGCCATTTTCCAGAGGAGGGAGCTTTACGCAGAGGCTGCAGGTCTGAAGGGCATCTGTGGGCCAGGAGGAAGGAGGTAAGAGTGTGTGAGGTGGTGCAGGGGTGTGGGGGGTGGGGAGGACCGGGGGCAGGGGTCAGGTCATCAATCCTGGACTTGGAGCAGCTCAGAAGTGGGAAGCAGCAGCAGGAGGTAAAGCAGGAGGCCGCTGCAGCCACAACTGCATTCTGGGTTTGCTCTCAGGGGTGGGGCCAGGGAGGGACCCAGGTGTGGCCTGCATCCGGGGCTGGACCTGGCGATGGGCAGATGTGGGGACGAGAGCAGGTGGGAAGGAAGGAGGATCGCAGCGCCCAGGCAGGGACGGCATCTCTCTCCAGGCTCTCCTCAGGCTGAGTGGGGCAAGGCCACGAGGGCTCGTTTACGTGCAGGCGTGGATGCTGCGTCCCATGCTCGGCCCCTCCCTGCAAGTAGGACAAGTGGCCCCACAGAGGTCACGTGCCTGCCGCTGTGCCCTATGAGCAGGGGTGCAGCCGTGAGTCAAGGGGCTCTCCGACTGCACAGAGGGAGCCATTTCACCTCTGGACACGCATCCTAGGGTGGGGTGGGTGAATGCTTTCTGTGAAGGTCCAGAGAGTGAGTCACTGTGGCTTCATGGGCCGGAGGATCTCAACTTTTGAGCAGAACCACTCACTGTGGCCACTGTGGCCAACACAGCCATAGCAGTACGTACATGAGCAGGTGGGGCTGAGTGCTGATGAAACTTTACAACTCCAGGTGGGTCTGGGTTGGCCCTGTCCTCACGAACACGGGGCTGATCATCGCACCATCCATCCGGGAAAGACTGGGCCCAGGCCAAGTGTGTGAGTCCATTTTCGCACTGCTCTAAAGAACTGCCGAGACTGTGTAGTTTATAAAGGAAAGAGGTTGAATTGACTCATAGTTCTGCAGGGCTGGGGGGCCTCAGGAGACCTACAATCATGGTGGAGGGAGAAGCAGGCACTTTCTTCACTGGGCAGCAGGACGGAGTGAGTGAGAGCAGGGCAAACGCCAGACGCTTCTAAAACCATCAGATCTCATGAGATTCACTCTCACAAGAACTGCCTGGGGGAACCGCCCCCACGATCCAGTCACCTCCCCCTGGTCCTGCCCTTGACACGGGGCATTATGGGGATTACAATTCCCATGAGATTTTGGGTGGGGACACAGCCAAACATATCACGAAGTAACTCCTACGCCAGGTGTGTGCATGTGGCCTGGGCCCTGGTCACAGATGGAAAATGAAGCAGTAAAACAGAGGAGGGTCTCAGCTTGCGGGTCCTATGCTGAGGGTCCAGGTTGTTCCCTGGGAGCCACAGGCCAGGGCCTCGGAGTCCTCGGAGTCCTCGCTGGGAAAGGGGCTCTGCTGGAGGTTTGGGCCCGCCCTGCATAGCTGGGAGCCCTCTCTTTGCCCCACCCACAGGTGGAAGCCGCTTCCCTCCTCTCCCAAACCCCCTCTCCTGGTTCCCCAGTTGGAGTGATCCACAGAGGAGATTCTGCGTCTAAACTGGGACTCAGGGAAGCTTCTGGAACTGTGAGAGGGGTTTGGTTCCTGCCTTTCTGAAGACAAAGTGGCGCCTGTCTTTCAGGGCATTGCGCCTGAGGGTACAGAGAGTGGGGCTCTGCCTCTGGGGTCCCAGGGTCTCCCCAGCTGCCAAGGGCAGCAGCCCCAGACCCAGACTGGGAAAGAAGCCTGGCTTCCCTTCCCGCCCTGCTCCATGGGGCAAGTGCAGAGAACCCCCAGCCACGACGCCCCTGCCCGAGGCACCCCAGGCTCCAGGCAGATCTCAGGCCTCCTAACCCAGGCCCTGCCCCGAAGGGACAAGTTTCAGAACAAACTGTCCACTGGGCTAATACCCCGGCTTTTGTGATCACCACATACTAGTTTCTATCGAGGGATGAAAATTGACAAATTTAAACGGGAATTACTGGGCTCGGAAATTTGTTCTTTGTAATGAAGGGAACAGTTGAATACAGAATCTGAATTTGGGATTCAGACCAGACCCCCTCAGAGAAAGTGCTGAACCCATGAGGAATTGGAGGGTAAGGGGAACTGTTCTTGGCAACTCCTGTCCCATTTCCTTTTGGGATGGGGGCTGCTCCCGCCCCCTGCACAGCCCCACAGGTCACAGCGGGGAAGACCCCGTCCCTGGTCCCCGGTCACAGTGTGTGCCCTTTCCTACTTCCCTGCACGCCAGCCTCAGGAGGTGAGCTCACTTCGCCGTGTCGGGGGGACTCCTGTGTTACCCACCCACCAAGTCAGGGAGCGGCCTCCAGGGGAGCATGGGGGAGGCTGAGGCCACCTTGCGGGGAGGCTGTTCCTGGGGCTGGGACGCCTCTCTCTGAATCATCCCCGCCCACAGAAGGAATTCATCTCACTCCTAATAATGTGTTTGTCACAAAGACATAATCGGCTCATCTGTGAGACTCCAGCGTGCACAGCGGTGCTGGCTCTTTGCTGTAGAGTGGCAGTATCACTGCAAGGCCGTTGGGCTTTGAGGAAAGGGAAGGAGGCACCCACTCTCTCCCCGGGGGGCCCCTGCCTTCCCTCGCAGTCCCACCTCTTCCGCCTGCCTCCATCACAGCAATTCAAATAACTATGAATGGGGCTACCTGGGAGCCCCGTGTAGCATCCCTGGCTGTGGGGACAGGCTGACCTTCCAGCACAGTGTCCTCCTGGTGCCAGGCACTGCCCCTCTGCCAAGGACCCTGCAGGCCTGGTAGGTCCCCAAGGGCACCCGTGGCCTCCCACCCCCTGCCCATGGTTTTGGCACTGAGCTGGCGGCCAGGCGGGGCGGAGGAGGGAGCTGAGCATCTTTCTTTAGTGTGCACATCACCGCCCACGATGGCACCCCACTGGTTGCTGCCCATCATGCAGGGCTGCCTCCACATGGGGCCTCAGCACCGGCTGGTGCCTGGCACCCCGCACGCAGCACCCCACCCCAAGGGGAGGCTGCACAGGCTCTGGACACACCCCAAGGCCACCCAAGGGCTGCTTCTCATCAGCGGGGAGGGGCTCGGGCAGCACAGTCCCGTGGAAATAGGATGCAGGCCACGCGAGGCTTAAATGTACCAGTAGCCATGTTACAAAAGTGGAAGGAAACAGCTATGATAATTTTAATACGATATCTTATTTAACTTAATGTATTCAAAATATCATATCAACGTGCAACGGTATTAGTGAGCTATTGTATACCGCCTTTCCGCATTAACTCTCTAAAACCCGGTGCGGATTTCAGGCCGAAGCTCATCTTCACTCAGACCAGCCATGTCTCAATGCCCAGTGGCCACATGTGGCCCAGGGCTGCCACATTAGACAGGGCTGCCTGCAGCTTTTATGGGAAGCCACCTGGGCCAGGCACACCAGCGCCTGCTCCTCGCTCCCCAGGAGTGGTCTTGGCCCCAGCTCTGCTCAGCAGAGAACCCAGAGCCTCCAGGTCAGCCCCGGACACAGGGCGTGGGCATTGCACAAGGTCAAGGATGAGTTACTCATTTTCAACCACCTAAAAAGATGGCCCCAAAATGAAGCCTGGGTAAGACAAGGGGCCACATCCTTCCGGGAGCAGAGCTCGGCTTCCTTTGCATCGGCCACAAAGCCCCTACTGCACCGAAGCCCAAGAGCTGAGCCAAGATTTTTTTTTTTTTTTTGCGGGGAAGGGGGTCACATTCCAGAGAAGGCTCCAGAAAAGCTCTCATCCCAGACCTCGCTGCCTCCGCCTGCCCCTCACGCCCCCTCTCTTGCCCGTCCCCCACCAGGGCTGAAGAGTAAACTCAGTAGTAACCCACGTGGCTGAGCCAGAGAAGGCGGCTGCGCAGGGGACAAGGCGGTCGCTTCCAGGATGAGAAGCGCAGACTCGAGGTCGGGCAAACCTGCCGCTGGCCCCAGCCGTGTGAATCTGAGCAAGTGGCTTCCCCCAGCCTCAAGCTCCTCATCTGTGAAACGAAACCCCCTCCGAGCTGGGCTGGCTCAGCACCCAAAACCGTCATTAAAAATGCGACCCTGCTTGGGGGCTGTTCGAATCCTCTATTGAGATAAAGTAGCAATCATACATTCATCAGTCACTACTCCCCGCTGGAGGCCTCTTCCCCAGCACAGAGCCTTCCCTCTCTCAGCCGAGACCCCAGGCAAGGGTAGGAAGAAGAGGGTGCTGTCTCCCTCCCCCTCCTCCCCTCTCTCTCCTCTGTTCCTCCCTTTCTCTCTGTGTCTGTCTCTCTCCTTCTCTCCCTCTCTTTGTGTTTCTCCCTCTGTTTCTCTCTCTGCCTTTCCCTCTCTCCTCTCTTTCCTTTTCTCTCTCCCTCTCTCTTCTCTCTTTATCTCCCTCTTTTTCTCCATGTGTGTGTCTCTCCTCCCCATCCCCAGAAGCCAGCCCACATGGCTCACCCTGCATTGCTAGGGTGAGCCCTAAGCCAGGAGTCAGCCACAGCCGAGCTTTCCAGAACTTTCTAGAACCTTCCCTTTCCAAAGTGGAAATCTGGACTAGAAGGCACGATTCCCACTGGGGAGCTGCCAGTGGCTCCCTGCCCAAGGGAAACACAACTGTCCCGAGAGATGCTCATTTGCTCCCAGAAAGGAGTGCAGCAAGCTTCAACCAAGTGCTTCAGGAGGGAACCAAGAGCTTCATTCTTCCCTAATTGGTGCTAATTTTCAGCCTCCCCAGAGCTGTGCCTGGGAGGTGCAGAGGTACCTCCAGGGTGGCCTTGCGGGGACCGGGATGCACATTTCTCTGTTAGGCTGGTAATCAGCTTGCATTTTCTCTGACAGATCTTCTTCCGAAAGAATGTCTACACACTGCCGATGACATTTACTTCACTCAGAATTTGCAAGTCCAATGCCGACATGAATATGCACGGCACTGCTGCTTGGATACGTGGCCTCGGGGCCACGCCTGCGGGTGATGTGACAAGTCCACAGACTCCCGTGGCGGCTTCTCACCGAGAAACATTCCAGCACCTGGAGGCTGCCAGCTGGGAACCCCCTTTAGGCGACGTCAGCGCCGTTGGTTCTCAGCCTGAGCCGCCCCCTGTGCCCGCTGTGACCCTCCAGGCCCAGGCAGGGAGAGCCCGAGGAAAAGCAAGCGGAGGGTCAGATGGGGAACCAGGGTGCCCGGAGCCACGCAGGGACACTGACTTAGAATTCTACCGTGCACTTAAGGAACAGATGATAGATACTCTCTACAGTCTCTTCCAGGAAATAGAAGCAGAGGAACACTTTATAACTCACTCTACGAGGCCGGCATTACCCCAATAACAAAACCAAGGATGTTACAAGAAAGGAAAACGCAGACCAAGATGTCTCATGAACACAGATGCAAAAACCCTCAACAAAACAGCAGCAAATCCAGCATCACATACTAAGAATTATACACCACAGGATTTCCCAACCAGCACCACATACTAAGAATTATACAAATAGCAGCGAATCTCATGCAGCGCTACATGGTAAGAATTAGACAGCACAGGATTTATTCCAGGCATGCGAGGCTGCTCCGGGGTTCTGAAACAGATTATCGAAATCCATCATGGCAGCAGGAACCATTTTCCGAAACCCAACACCCATCTGTGAGAAAAACCTTTCACAAGCCAGGAATACAAGGGAACTCCCTCAGCTTGGTAAAGAACATCTACTAAAAACCTACAGCCCATATCATACTTAATGGTGACAAACCTGAAGCTTTTCTTCCTAAGATAGGGAAGGAGGCAGGGAGGCCCCCTATCCTCACTCCTATTTAACGTCATACTGTGAGTTCACAGGATGGACACTACCGATTTCAACACTTGCTATAAAGCCCCAGTTATCAGTACAGTGTAATTTTTTTTTTTTTGAAATGGAGTCTCACTCTGTCGCCCAGGCTGGAGTGTGGTGACACAATCTTGGCTCACTACAGCCTCTGCCTCCTGGGTTCAAGTGATTCTCCTGCCTCAGCCTCTTGAGTACCTGGGATTTCAGGCACCTGCCACCATACCTGGCTAATTTTTGTATTTTTAGTAGAGATGGGGTTTCACCATATTGGCCAGACTGGCCTCGAACTCCTGACCTCAAGTGATCCACCCGCCTCGGCCTCCCAAAGTGCTGGGATTACAGGCGTGAGCCACCACACCCAGCCAGTAAAGTGTAATCGTGGCTAAAGAACAGACAAATATTCCAATGGAACAGAAAAGAGAGCCCAGAAGTGGACGGACACATGCATGGGCAAATGATCTTTGAGAAAGAAGCAAAAGTTATTGATGTTGAAAAGACTGTCTTTCAACAGATGATGCTGGAACAAATGGACATCCACATGCAGAAAAAAATGGGTCTCATACCTTTCAGGATAATTAACTCAAAAGGCCTCACAGACCTTAATATAAAATGCAAGATAATACAATTTATAGATAATAACACATTTTATTTAATATAAAATGCAAGATAATAAAATTTCTAGGTAATAAAATCTAGGTATCTTGGGTATAAAATCTAGGTATCTTGGGTTTGGCAATGAGTTTTTAGATACAACATCAAAAGCATAATCCACAAAAAAAATGAATAAGCTAGACTTCATTAAAATTAAGAAATTACACAGCCGGGCGCGGTGGCTCACACCTGTAATCCCAGCACTTTCGGAGGCCAAGGCGGGTGGATCACCTGAGGTCAGGAGTTCAAGACCAGCCTGACCAACATGGAGAAACCCCATCTCTACTAAAAATACAAAATTAGCTGGGCATGGTGGTGCACGCCTGTAATCCCAGCTACTCGGGAGGCTGAGGCAGGAGAATCACTTGAACCCGGGAGGCGGAGGTTGTGGTGAGCCGAGATCGCACCATTACACTCCAGCCTGGGCAACAAGAGCGAAACTCCGTCTCAAAAACAAAAAACAAAAAACAAAAACAAAACAAAACAAAAACGCTCTAAAAATGACACTGTTAAACGAATGAGAAGACAAGATACGGCCTAGGAAAAAATATTTGCAAAATACTTGATAAAGGAGTGTTATCCAAAATATATAAAGAACTTTTACAACTCAACAATAAGGAAACAAACATGAAGAAATGGGCAAAACATCTGAATAGACACCTCATCAAAGAAGACGTAGCAATGGAAAAATAAGCACAAGAAAAATGCTCCACATCATATGTCATTAGAGAAATGTCGATTAAAACAACGAGATCAAATGAGAATGGCTACAAAAACCAAAACCAAGATCCTGACGACACCAAACGCTGGCAAGGCTGCGGAGCAACAGAACCACCCTCACCCATGGCTGCTGGGAATTCAAAATGGCGCAGCCGTGCTGGAAGGCACTTTAGCAACTTCCTACAAAGCTCAACGTATCCTTACCACGTGTTCCAACGATCGCCCTCCTTGGCATTTCTACTCCCAAAGGAGGCGAAAGCCACACAGAAACCTGCACATGTATGTTTATAGCAGCCTTCTTCATAAATGCCAAAAACCAAGATGCCCATCAATAGCTGAGTGAATAAACAAGCTGGGGAACATCCAGATAATGGAATATTATTCAGCCGTAAAAAGAACAAGCTATCAAGCCGTGAAAAGACAGGGAGAAACCTCAACTACATACTGCGAAGGGAAAGAAGCTGGCCTGAAAAGGCTGCATACGGTATAATCCCAGCTGTGTGACGTTCTGGGTAAGACAAACTGGAAAGACAGTAAGAGGATCAGTGGGTGCCAGGGGTTGTGGGGAGGGAGGAATAAACAGGTGGGGCTCCAAGGATTTTTTAGGGCAATGAAACTCTTCTGCAGGATCCTGGGATGGTAGATATAGGACATTACACATTTGTCCCAACCCACAGAAGGTACAAGACTGATGAACCCTAATATAAACTGCAGACTTTCCTTAATAATGTATCAATATTGGCTCATTAATTGTAACAATGTACCACACTAATGCAAAATGTTAATAACAGGGAGACACCTGTTATTAACAGGTGGGAGCCAGGAGACACCATGGAGCCGCTGTCCTGTGGGCTCAACGCTCCTCTACAACTGTTCTAAAAAATAAAGTCTATTAATAACAATTTAGATGGCCAGGCGTGGTGGCTCAGGCCTGTCATCCCAGCATTTTGGGAGGCCGAGGCAGGCGGATCACTTGAGGTCAGGAGTTTGAGACCAGCCTGGACAACATGGTGAAACCCTGTCTCTACCAAAAATATAAAAAATTAGCTGAGGGAGGTGGCGGGCTCCTGTAATCCCAGCTACTCAGAAGGCTGAGGCAGGAGAATCACTTGAATCTGGGAGGTGGAGAGCTGAGATTGTGCCACTTCACTCCAGCCTGGGTGACAGAGTGAGACTCCATCTCAAAAAAAAAAAAAAAATTAGAAACCCCAAGACCCAAGTTCTAGGTCTCTGCCCTGGAGATTCTGATCCAGTTGGTCTGGGGTGAGCCTTGGGGTCTGCATTCTGGAAGCACCCCTGGGGGAGATTCCTGAGGCTATAAGGCTCTGAGCTACACCTGTGTCACCTGTGTTTCCCTCTCCTCCCCTGAGGGCCCACCCTCCATCCATCACCTGCACCACAATCCCTGTCTCAGGCTGTGCTTCTGAGGACTGCCCCCGCTCCATGCATGAAAGAAATTCCAGATCTTTCCATTCTCCCTTTGTCTCATCTCTCCCCAGTGGGCTGGAAGCCACAGAGCCTGTGTTGAGCAGGCCACCCTGGGGCTCCCAGGGAGCTACTCTCTCCCCACCCTGCCCTCCTCCCGGAGCCCCCAAGTTGGGAGGAGTGGCTTTGACCATGCAGATAGCCACTGCTGGGGGCTGCAGGCACAGCAGAGAAGCAGACTTGGGTGGATCTGTGGGTGTCAGGCATTTGGGACATGCCGTGAGTAAGTGTGTCTGGATACAGCTTCAGTCTCAGGTTTAGCTCCCTGCAGGGCACGAGCCCCTCAGGTGTGCACAGACTGAGGACTGGACATCCATCTCTTGGCTCTTGCCAGCAGCTTCTTCTGAGTGTCGCCGGAAGGGCTGGGTGGGGTCAGGGGACAGTCTTAGGGTCCCTTTCCAACTCAGCATCTCCGGCTTCCTTCAGAAAAGAATCTACCCCAAGACCCTTCTCAGTGTCCTGAAGCCCCTCTGTCTGGAGCGAGGACTCCACTGAGGGCCGGTTCTGGGTGCAGGTGACAGAAACTGGGTGGGCACCTGGCTGGGCTGTCCAGGTGACCTGGTGGATGTGCCTCTGGCGTTTGGCAGAAGTGGCTGCCGTGAAACCTGCTTGGCCTCCGGGTGTTGGCCTGCCCTTCACGACTCAGTTTCCTTTTCCTTCCCCTTCCTGAGCAATGCTGGCACACACAAAGAAAGCCCAGCTGTGCACACGGCGTCTTCCGCAGACACCATGGCCCAGCCTCCGGCAGGCAGAGAAAACCAAAAACGGCCTCCACTTTCACCGAAATGGAAGCAGCCTTGCCAAGGGGATGTTAAGAAATGAACTTCTGCCATTTTTAGAAACTGAACAGTAAAAATCCCCGGGAATGAAGCTGGTGCTGGAAACGGAAGCTCCGTCCCCTCCTGCGGGGACATCTGTCTGTTCATCACCAGTAGTGTCTGCACCCACCCAGCTCCACCCCCTCCTCAGGGTGGGGCTGCCGCATACACTGACCGCAGGGATGGGGAAACAGGGCTTCATGGAGGAGGTGACCCTGGGGTCCAGCTGAGTAGCCGGGGAGGGAAAGAGAGAGCACCGACCCCAAGGTGACCGTCTCCCTCCTGTTGATCAAGGCTCGGATGCTGGGAGACTCGGGGGGACCTGTGCACCACTCCCTTCCCCTGACTTCAAAGCCGACTCAGCCCCTCCTCCAGGAAGCCCTCCCTGCTGTCCAGTCCACACCCCTCCTCCACCAACGTGGCTCGTCCTTGCGGTCATAAGGAGCCCCAGGAGGGGGAGTAAAGAGCCAGATGATGGGGCCGGGCCTAGACTGGCCCTGCCTTGGCCCTGCAGGCACCGTGGGCCTCGGGCAGCCCTGAGGCCTCGCTGGGTCCCCAGCACCATCTGCTGTGACAGGAGGTGAGTGAGTGCAGGCCCCGGGTGCTGGGTCGGCCCACGCCGGGAGTGCCGGGAACACAGGTCTGTCCCTTTGCCCACTTGGCCCCACCCTCGCCACGGCACCCATACCCGCCTGCCCTTGCTCTTCTCCCACTCTGGCCCTCGGCTGTGGCCCTGGTGGCCGCTGCTGTGCAGTTCTGAGGCCGGGGCCACTTGCTGATCCAGGGGCTGCTGCTTTCAGCCCACAGGTCCCCCTGCCACCACGCCAGACACAGGTTTTGTGATGAAACCTGTTTGTGGCTCAGGCACTCCCGCCTCCCCTCCAGGAAATCCACATCCAGCCACCCTCTCTGTGCTATCCCCTCAGTCACCTCGATGCTGGACGCGGAGGGCTCAGAGCCACTGCCCAGCGGCCGTACCACAGCGGACTCTCCTTAGACCAGTGCTGAGCCCGGCGGCCGGGCAAGGTGCACAGGTGGCTCCAGACCCGCCGGCAGTCCAGCTGGCGCTGTCTCTGGGGCAGAACCTGTGGCCCCAGGCGGTGACAGCCTGTGTGTTTTCAGTGTTCACTCCTCACTCCAGCTCACCTGTTCCTGGCACTCTGGGCTGGGACTTGCTGGGACCCCCCACTTCTACCCAGCCCTTGCTGCTCCCTGAGGGTGGAGAGGAAACCCTGTCCTCAGGCCCTGTGAGCCGGAGAGAGCGCATCCACATGGTGACAGGTCTGTGGGGCCGGGAAGCCTGCAGGACCCCGGCTCAGGATGGGTCCAGTGCGGAGCCCTCACGGGCTCCTGTGTGGGGCTGATGTGTCCTGCCCTGGCTTATGCAGGCAACCCGCTTCCCAGGCGGATGAGGCGGTCTCTCGGGGACTCCAGGAGGGCCTTGAGCCTTGGAACCAATGAAAACAGGTGACACAGAAACCCTTCTCCTCCGGCCGTGCACCCCACAAGCTCTGGCAAGGACCCCTTTCATCCAAGGCCACGGCTGTCCACAAAGCAGTTTCCAGATGGGGCTCAGAAGACAGGTACACGTGCCGTCACCTGGTTCTCAAAACCATCCCAGTGTGGATGGGGCCACATTGGAATCCTGGGCAGGAAGTGCCCGTCCTGTGAGCATCTTGGCCATCTGTAGCCTTCTCCACTAACGCAGCCGGGGCCAGGCTTGTCTTAGGTGCCTGTGCCTCGGGGAGCATGGACTTGTTCCTCCTCACCTAGTAAAATGAGAAAAGCACTCCACAGTTGTGAAGCCATTCCCCATTTTTTTTTTTTTGAGACAGGGTCCTGCTCTGCCGTCCAGGCTGGAGTGCAGTAGTGCCATCACGACTCATTGCAGCCTTGACCTCCCAGGCTCAAGCGATTCTCCTGCCTCAGCCTCCCAGGCAGGGGCCACAGGCACCAGCCAGCATGCCCAGGCAATCTCAGCATCCTAAAGCCTGCTATGCCTGGGATGGCTGATTCTCCTGGGGACGCGTGGGCGGGCAGTGGGGATGCCGTGCTAAGCGAGGTCCTGCTGGTGCCTCTTGGGTTTCCTTTCTAAGCAGCCCACACTCCTGGGCCTGGTCTCGGATAGCAGCAGTTTCTTGAGGGCAGGAGAAATGAAAACAGGTTTTATTTATGGACAAATAGTCGCGGCAGTTCCCTTGACAGACGCAGGCCGATCTGCCGGCTCTTGGAGGCTGGAGCCTCTTGGGAGATCTGTCTCCTCGGAGTCCTGTGCTTGGGTTTTAACTGGGTTTCTGCAAGGTGATCCCAGCTGACAATTTTGGGGAGAGAATCAGGACAATGGTGGCCCCACAGTAAGGGTTGAGAGCGGTTCGGAAGGGCTGCTCACCCCTCGGGCTGGGATGGAGCTGCCGGTGACCCGGTGGGGGCTGCAAACCCCAAGGGCAGGTGAGCATGTCCATTTTATTCTACCCCAAATGCTGCCCCCGACATTCTGGTCAAGCCCCAGGGCAGGGACAGGGCAGCAGATCTCTTGGCCCATGAGGTTGGTGTACAGAGATTTCAGGGTACAGGGCAGAGCCACCCAGAGTCCCCCCACCCTCGAGCCAGGACCGGCCACCTTTCCACGCTCTTCCTGGGCTGGGTGATCCTGGGCACTGCTAGCCTCCCTCCTCCTCCCTCCCCCTCACTCCTCCAACCTCCCCCTTCCTCCACCTCCCTTCTTCTCCCTCTCCCTCCGTCCTCCTCCCTCCTCTTGGTTTGCTGGGATTCAAGGTGGGGGGTGATACCAATAACACTCAGAGCTGAGGCGGCGGCGTCTATGCCCACCTGAACCTCCCTGTGCCACTGTCAGATGGACCCAGCAGGAACCAGCTGGCACCTCCAACCAGCAACTGGAAGACATTGAGCTCAGGGACAGTGGATGAGGCGTGGACAGATGGGGCGGCCAGTTGGGTGGCTGCAGGATTCTAAGGCTTGAATCCAGGGGACCTCTTTCCACCTTATCCCCCAGGGAGCAAGAGGAGTGGGCAGTGATGGGACCAGGAGGCAGCCGGGGTGAGACGGGGCCGACAGTGCAGCAGCAGAGGGCGGCAAATGCCCCGAGCCCACTCGCCTCCCGCCTCCCGCTTCCCACCGTGTCTCGCATGGCCTCACCTGGCTGGAGGCCCCACAGGATGAGGCCAGGGTGGCTGTGAAAGGTCACTCCTACCCCTGCTCCTCTTCCTTCCCCCTTGCAGGGAGGCCAGAATGATGCTGGTCTTGGGACTGTTCTAGGCAATTGAGCTGGGGCTGGGGGCTGGGGTAGCCCCTCCAGCCCCTTCCTGTTCCTCCCCTTGCACTTATCTGGGGCTCTGGTGCTTGCTTTCCACCAGGAGCCAGGGAGCCCCATCCTGTGCCCTGGGGAGCACTTGCCCTGGGGAGCCGGGAGAGGAGGCCTGGTGCCTGCTGCCTCTCCCCTTGAATTGTGGTGTTGTGGAGTAATTGGTAGCCCCGAAAAGATACATCCATTGGAACCTGTGTGACCTTATTTGGGAAAAGAGTGTGCAGATGTAACTGAGGACTGTGCGATGAGATCATCCTGGATCGGAGTGGGCCCTAAATCTAATGACCGGTATCCTTAGATGACACAGAGACGCACAGGGGGAAGCCACGTGGAGACAGAAGCAGAGAAAGGAGCGATTCGGCCACAAGCCAAGGAATGCCAAGAGCCTCCAGGAGCCGCAGGAGGCAGAAAGGGTCCTCCCCTAGAGCCTCCGTGGAGTGTGGGCCTAGGACCCTGATTTCAGGCCTCCAGAGCCGTGGAGGACACATTTCTGTGTTTTGAGCCTCTGCAGCCCCAAGAGACCAGTGCCTGCCCAGGACACCCTCGGGGTTTCTGTGGTTCTTCCTGACAGGCAGAAGCACGAAATGTATTTGGGGTTGGAGCTGTCAAAACACAGATCTCCGCCCCGCTGGTTTTAACTGGAGGCTTTCTGAGCATCTCTGTGCTGATCAGACACAAATGCAGTTATTTTTAATACAGTAGACGGGCTCCTTTTGAAGAAGCTGTCAGGAAAATCCACTGCAGGAGGTTTGATGGGTGTTAACCTTGTCTGAGTGCCCTGCAATTACCCGCTTCTAGTCTGTGGCAGGTTCGCCAGGGTAGGGGCCTCGGGGACCCTCCCTGTTCCAGGCATGCTTCCTTTGGTTAGAGGCATGCTTCCAGGTCACTGCACTAGCATCTGAGTGTTTGTCCCTAACCGTCTGGGCCTCTGGGGTTGCAGGGGCCCCACTGTCCCGGGGCTCCGCTGAGAGCTGCTGCCCTCTGAGCTGGGGTCTGGGTACAGCAAGGGTCTGGGTGCAGTTTGGCTCCTCCCAGGACTTGGAAGGCCGTGGCTCGGGTCCCCTGAGAGTTTGGGCCACTTTGGCAAAGCAAACTTCTGAGCGGGGCAGAATCTTGGACCCTCAACCCTGTGCCAGGCCTGTGGGGACTGTGGGGCCGTTTGGGCAGCCACTCCTCACTGCCTCCTACAAGCTGGTTGAAGCCACTGGGCAGACACGGAGCTGCCAGACCTCTTGCCCATGGCCCCTCCCATCTCTGCCTCCTGCCCCAGAGGCTGCTGCCTCCACCTGACCTGCTGCCACAGGAAGACCACCTGGAGACCACCCAGGGGGTCAGCGTGTTCACCTGAAGCCGGCTTCAAAGCAACCCCAGTGTTTCGCTGGCTCGGCCCTGACTCCCTCAGCCCATCACAGGTGCAGGGGAAATAAAGCCCCGTGCTTGGGGGCTCCTTGTACTAAGGACAGGCCAGAGAGAGGAGCTTCAGGTTGCTGTGTCTGAGGAGGTCCCTGGGCTGGAAAGACCTCTGTCCCCACTGGCAGCTTCTGTGTCTTAAGGGTGCAGGGCAGGGCGGCGGTGATGGGAAATGCTGGTGAGCCCTGGTCCGGGGATCCTGGATCTGGTCCTCCACCGTGGGGTCAGCCCAGATGGAACGGCTTATCCCTCAGCTCCAGGCAATAAATAGTGACCCCCGACAGCCGCTTCCTACTGTGCACATCCTGCTGGGCACGCAGCCTGAAGTCGACAGGTGGACAAATGAGCGTTCCTTGCCCTGGCTCCTGACCAGCACATTCCGGACGGCTCTATTCGCAGCTCCGGAGTGACACGGCCCAGACACACTTGCGGTCCCTCCCTGACTCGCAGGAGCCGGGGGCTTCGTGATTCTGCCAATCAACTGGGAAGTGACACCCCAGACAGCAGCATCCCACGGCTGTTGTGAGCAGTTACAATTGAGTGATGCCCAAGCAGGAATGATTCCCAAACAGCTCCCGTACTCTCTGAACGCTGACAGCCTGGAAGTGTGAGTTTTTAAGGAGAGGAACCGTGTTTGAGTTATAAGAAAACAAGGCTCTTGAAAGAATTCTCTTAACCTTTAAATATGTCAAAGGAGAGTTACTGAAATTTACAGTAAGTTCACCTTTTCACAGACAACAGGCTAAAAATGTTTAAGTCCAAATAATGTTGCTCTTTTTCATAAGCTTCAGTGTAAGATTTACTCAAACACAGTGGCTGTCCTCAGACTCATGTTTCTTGGATAACTCTATTTCTTTGTTCTGTGTTCTTTTGCAACATTGTTTTAATAATTCCTTTGAGCCCAAGCCTTTTATCATAAGCTGCCTCAGATCTTTTTGAAAGTAGGCAGTGTTTAAAATCTACGGATGACTTTCACCAGGGGTACTGGACTAGCTCTCCTGCCATAAACAACTATAAAATTGTACACGATGTATCAGGCAGTTGTTTTCAGACCCTGGACAAACCTCAGGACTGTGGTCCCTAAGGGCACGGATACTCGCAAGGTGAGCCCATCATCACCATGCCTCTGTTTGGGGACAGTTTCCTGATGGAGACGTAAGAGCTGAGGTCCGGGCAGAACGTTACTATCTGAGCCAAGGAGGCAGAGATCAGAGATGGGGGCTGTGGCTGTGGCTACATCTGCAGAGCCAGGTGCTAGAGAGGGGGACTGCATGGTGACAGTCCTCAGAAGCCTACACCGGCTTTCCTGTGGGATCTGTGCTGGCCCAGCGTCTACAGAACAAGGCCACGAAAGGCTTATCAGAGGGTGGCTGGCATCCTGGCAGAGCTAGGGGGAAGAAGTCTCATTAACACATGAAGCAGCCAACAGAGATGCCAGGAAGCCCATGCCACAGGAGGATGGAGAAGCCCTAGAGCGAGGCCTCCAAACCCATCCCAGCTAAGACAGAATCCACAGAGGAGGCTGAAGGTGCACACTGAGTTCTTCCAAGTGAGAAGGGACATTGGAAAATGCCTTGGGCTTTCCGTAGTTGTTTACTCAACTAAGCATGAAACCAAGCCAACCCAAGTTCAAGATGACGAGTCTGCCACTGAACTGCCTGCTAAAATAAGAATCAACCCTCTCCAAAGGAACACAACACAATCCAGTCTCTTTAATGTGTCATCTACAAGGTCTAGTATAGGTTAAAAATTACTAGATATGCAAAGAAAGTAAAATGTGACCCATTGACAAGAAAAAAATGAGTCCATTGAAACAGACATCAAGGTGGAAGTGTCAGGTGTAAATCAGCATGATATGAATCTGATCAGACTCTGAGAACTCAGAGTCCACTCAGAGGCATACTGATATTCCAGGGCAACCATTCCAAGAGCAAATACAGAGAAGTGGATCTAAAGAAGTCAGCAGAGGACATAACATGGAATACTCGGGCTTCCTGGCTGGAGGCCTAAGGAAAGGATCCCTGGAAACTAGAGAGTGTGACAGGAAATCTCAGAGAGGTGAGAGCTGAACAAGGGGATCCCCCAGTTCTGTGTATGAGTCAACACAAGTTCTGGAGTTACCACATATAAGGAACACACCTAAACAATTACAGTTAAGGGCTTGAAAACCGCTGTGATATAAACGATCTCCAAGATCTAAGCCTGCCCCTGAATGGCACTTTCATGTGGAATGGCTGAACAGCAAAAGACCCAAAAACAGGCCTGCATTGGAACCAACACGGACAGACAGTGAGACAAAAGCGGCAGCTCTGACCAAGCGGGCTGCCTCTCCAGAGGATTCTAACATAACCCAAAGAACCACAACAAAATTCAAAATGTTCAGGAATTAATTCAAAATTACTTAACAGAAAAAGAACCATGGAAATGGGACTAACGCTCAAGGAAAAGAGAATCAATATATGCCACCCTCAAGACGACCCAGAGGATGGATTTACCAGACAAAGACTTTAAAGCAGGCATTACAACCATGCTCCTTGAGGTAAAGGTAACTCTCTTGAAATAAATGGAAAAATGAAAGTTCTTAAAAGACAAAAAGAAACTATATTAAAAGAACCAATAAAAATTCTAGAATTAAATACTATAACACTATCCAACAAATTGACCTTCATAGAATAATATACCCAGCAATGATAGCACAGCACATTCTGCTCAAGTGTGCATGTGACATTCACCAGAATAGACCATTATCCTAAACCATGAAACAAGCACTCACAAAATTAGGAATCTAATCATGCACGTTTGTTCTCTAAACATAATAGGGTTAAATTAGAAATGGATAAAAAAGTAATATCTGGAAAATCCCAAACATTTGGAAACTAAACAACACATTTGTAAATAACACAAAGGTTAAAGAGGGAATCTCGAGATATAAAAAAATTTTGATCTAAATTAGAATACAATGTTCAAAAATTTTGAGATGCCACTAAAGCACTAATTAGGAGGATGTTTATAGCATTTCATGTTTATGTTAGAAAAGAATAAAGATCTTAAATCAATAATCCAAGCTCCCACCTTAGGAAATCTAGGAAAAGAAGAGCAAATTAAACCCAAAGCAAGCAGAAAAAGGAAATGAAGAAAGAAATATAAATAAATAAAATTGAAAGCTAAAAGACAATAGAAAAAAAATCAATGAAATCAAAAGCTCATTCTTGAAAAAGAACAATAATGTTAATAAAATCCTAGCCATATTGACCAAGGAGAAAAGAGAGAAGTCACAGATTACCAATATTAGAAATGAACAAGGAGACACTATTACTGACCCTACAGACATTAAAAGGATGATGACAGAATACCACAAATAAATCTATGCTCTAAAATTTGACAAAATAGATTATATGGACCAATTCCTCAAAAGATACAAATTACTAACACTTACTCAAGGAGAAATATATAACCTGAATATTCCTTTATCTTTTAAAATAATTTGTCTTGTGAGATGGAGTCTCGCTCTGTCACCTAGGCTGGTGTGCAGTGGCGTGATCTCGGTTCATTGCAACCTCCACCTCCCGAGTTAAAGCGATTCTCCTGCCTTAGCCTCCCAAGTCGCCAGGACTACAGGTGCCCACCACCACACCTGGCTAAGTTTTGTATTTTTAGTAGAGACAGGGTTTCATCCTGTTGGCCAGGCTGGTCTCAAACTCCTGACCTCAGGTGATCCACCCTCCTTGGCCTCCCACGGTGCTGGGATTACAGGCATGAACCACTACACCTGGTTTCTTTGAAAAGAATTGAATTTATAAAAACCTTCCTACAAAACTCCAGGCCCGGATGGTTTTGCTGGAGAATCTACCAAAGCTTTAAAGAGGAAATCATGCCAATTCTACACAACCTCTGACAGAAAACACAAAAGGAACAAGAACCTCCCAGCTCATGTTATGAGGCCAGAAAACCAGACGAAGATAACCCAGGAAAACAAAGTTACAGACCAATATTTCTCATGAGCATAGACACAAAAATTCTCAGCAAAACACTAGCAAGTCAAAACCAGCTAAAACACGACCAAATGAGGTCTATCCCAGGAATGTGAGGCTGGTTCATCATTCAAGAATTAACCAAGGTTTTCCACTTATATTTGGCCCCCGGAGTGGTCAAATTCACAGAGACAAAAAGTAGAATGGTGGTTGCCAGGGGCTGGGGGAGGAGGAGATGGGGAGTTAGTGTTTAACAGGTGCAGAGCTTCAGTTTGGGAAGATGTAAAGGGCTCTGGAGAGGGAGGGTGGGGATGGTCGCATGACGATGTACTGAGAGGGAGGGTGGGGACAGTCATGTGACAGTGTACTTAGTGCCACAGAACTGTGCACTTATATTGATTAAAGTGGTAAATTTTACGTGATGTACATTTTATCACAACTGGAAAGTAATCAATATAATTCACCACATTAACTGACTAATGGAGAAAATCCACATGATCTTGCCACATGATGAGACAGAAAAATCACTGCACAAAATTTAACATTCATTCACGATGAAGAAAAAATCTCTCAGCACACTAGGAATATAAGGAAACTTTCCTAACTTTATAAAGAGCTCTAACAAAAACTTAAATAAATGAAAAACTTTTTTTTTTTGAAAGAAAAAAAAAAGGACTGGAAGCAAGGCAAGGATGTCTACTCTCATCACTCCTATTCACCATCATACTGGATGTCATAGCCAGAGCAGTGAGGCAAGACCAGGAGCTGGCCAGGATGCAGAGTGACCACTGCTTCATGTGGGTTAGGGCTAGGGCGAGGGACATTCAAAACAGCGCATCGCTCAGGAAACACTGGCAAACATACACTTTCTGTATGACCCAGCAATCTGAAAGCTACGTATTTACTCATGAGAAATTAAAATGTATAGTCACACAAAATTCATCATATGTGAATATTTGTAGCTACTTTATTCATAATCGCCCAAACCCAGAAACAACCCAGAAGTCTTTTGGTGGGCAAATACCTCAACAAAACGTGGTCCATCCACACAATGGATCTGACTGCACAATAAAAAGGAACGCCTGGTCAATGCAGGCAACAGCTCAGAGGATGCAGTGAAGGAAGAAGGCCGGCTCGAGAGGCCACAGCCCAGCTGGCTCCATTCACTCGACGTCCCAGAAAAGGCAAAGCTGTGGGGGAGGAGAGCGGACCAGTGGGTGGAGGGGCGGGCATCGGGGCGGGTGGGCCACAGGGCTGGAGGGCGGGGGCCGGTGTGTCTTCTGAAGTGGGGATACATGGCTGCATTTATCGAAGCTCATAGGTGCGAACAAGCACAGAAGGGAATCTTATTGCCTGTCAGTCGAAAAATGAAGTAGGAACAACGAAAAGCACGTCTCTGGTATCCAACCCCTCTCCGCCACCTTCTCCACCCCCACCCTGGCCTAGGACTGCTTGGTCACTCCCCAGGCATCTGGCAGCAGCTTCCCAACCATTCTGACCCCTAAATGCATTCTCCACAAAGCAGTCAGAACTGTCCCTTTAACGTGTAAGTCACGTGGCGGCTCTGCCTAGAATCTCCCACGCCCACTCACTTCTTCCAGAATAAAAGCTGTGGCGAGGTCTACGAGGCATGCTCTGCCCGTGGCTTCTCACACGGCCCTCTGCTCCCTCCGCTCCGGCCACCCCGCCAGGCCAGCGCTGTTCCTCCAGCACCCCCAGCACGTGCCTGCCCTGGGGTCTTTGCACCTGCTGTTCCCCTACCTGGCATCTTCCCCGACGCCTACCGGAGTGCTCCTGCAGGGTCTGCACGAGGCCTTCCTGACCTGCCTGCACCCCCACGCTCCCGCCGTGTGGTTTTCTCTGCGGCTCTCGTTACTCCTTGCCGGCCATGTATGGTGCCTATTTATTTCGCTTATTTTCTGTCTTCTCTGATGGGACGTGAGTTCAAAGGGCCAGAACTTTTTGCCAGTTTTTTGGGCTGCTATACTCCCATCCTGGCATGTGGTAGGTGTTCAGTGAATGAATGACGAGTGAATGAAGGAAGGAAGGAAAGATGTTAGCCCAGATGCTCAGAAGAGAATTCCTCCTGCCTGGGGAGGCTCCCGGCCCTCCCAAGCGCTGCTGCATTTCTGCCGTTGTCCAGGGGAGAACACAAATCATGCGCACGGGCGATTGAGTCCTTCTTCCACCCCAGGCACAGTCTCCAGCGTTTTATGTCATTAACTCGTGAGACTGCAGGGCAATCGCTACCTCCAGTTGGCTTATGGGGAAACAGAGGCACAGATGGTCACACCATTTGCCCAGAGTCGTGCTGCTGGCCAGTGGTGAAGCTGGGATTTGAACCTGGGTTCTGGCAAGCCAGCCATTCCAAGCCACTGGGGACAACCCAAAACCACCTATTCTTGGGAAGCATTCTCCTGATCTCCTTCTTGCTTCCCTGCCTGTCTTCAGGAGCCAGCCCTGGGTATGTAGGACGCAGCCCCCACAGGTGCACAGGGATGTAAAATCCCAAAGTAGGCACGGGTGGCTTCGGGTGGGTCAGCATGCTGGGCACCTCCCCTCTCCAACCTGTGCCAGGTCCACGTGGCACTCCAGACCCAGGGCTCTCACCTTGGCCTCCTGGGCGGGTGGTGCCCCACTGGCAATGCTTTTGGGAAGAGCAGTGGGCACCAGGGTGGGGCAGGCGCCTTGCCCCGCTCTGGGCCTCAGTTTCTTCATTGACGCTGCAGAGCCCGGTGGTCCCCCTCCGGAGCTGTGCATTCCCCTTGGGGTGACACATGGACGGGGACAGCCCCTTGGCCACTGTGCCTTCACTGGCGATGGCAAGGTCAAACTCCAGGGCATGGCGGGGGAACAGTGGGGGTCTCTGAGACAGGCAGACCCCATGGCTGTGACCTCAGTAACACCATCCCCACCAAGCGCCAAGAACCAGGATCTCTATTCCCCTCCGTGCCCCCCTTACAGAGCTAGCCTCGTGCAGGCAGCAGCCTGGTCAGGGAGTGAGGGGCTGCCGGGTTGGGGGCTCATGCCGTCCAGAGGAGGATGATCTTGAGTGCACACAGGCCCACAGGAGGGAGGACCTGGCCACCCGAAACAGCCTTGAGTGGACGGCAGCTCGGTCACTCTCTGCTGCTGTTGTTTTTCACAGACTCACGGAGGCAGGACTAACACGTGCTGAAATCCACCCCTCAGTCTATAGCCCCACGAGCTTTGAACCACAACCAACACAGACTCACGGAGGCGGGACTAACGCGCTGAAACCACGAGCTATGATCCACAACCAAGATACAGAACATTTCCGTCACCCCAGAGTTCCCAGCGTCCCTATGGCCACCCCACCCCTCCTCCGACCTTCCTCCTGTCCCAACGGCTCAGCGTTTTCCAGAACCTCAAGTGCTCGGAATCACCCAGGGCCTTGGAGTCTGGCGTCTTTCAGCAGCAAGCCTGCCTTCAAGAACCTGCATTTTAGAGAAGACCCAGGGGAGGCCTGAGATTCCGCCAGTCTGAGTCATCCACCTCACCGAGCCAGAAAGCAGAAAAGAGGTTACCAGGCGCTGGGGGTCAGGGTTTAATGGGGACAGAGTGTCAGTCTGGGGAGAGAGAAGGTTCTGGAGGTGGATGGTGGCGACGGTTGCACAGCAATGTCAACGTGCTTCACGCCGCTCAACTGTGCCCTTCCAGATGGTAAAACAGCACATTTTAAGTGATGTGTGTTTCACCATGAATCAAAAATAAAGAAAAGCTTCTTTCTTCTCTTAATACAAACTACTAGATCACCATGTGAGAATTTATTTCTATGATTGAGAAAAACGAAGGCAGCCTCTGGTTCGTGCACAGGCCGGACGTCCTCTCGGGCCCTGCTCAGCCCAGGGCCCTCTCTGCCCATCATCAGATGTTACCAGCTGGGAGCCCCAGTGCCCCTGAGAACAGACCTGGAGATCCCTGGGCTGCTGCCTGAGGCCTGCCTCACCTGTGGGGTGGCTTGTGGTGGTTCTTGGCAAGCACAGGGTGGCCGTACCCCCTTGCTGCCCTCAGCACCCACAGAACTGCAGGCACAGCCCCAGGACCCCATTTGTCCTTGGAGTTGAACATCCTCAGAATGCTGTCAGTCCAAGTGCAGGACAGCCCGGGAGAGCTGACCCCGGGTCACAATGCAGAGCTGTGAACAGGTGAGCCTGAACCACTCTGGGCCAAGTCACTCTCGAGGACTCCAAGCCCAGTCAGAGCCGGCCATGGCCAGCTCTGGGCCCCTCACGTTCCCACCCTTGCCCATCTCACTCAAAAGCCTGACCGTTGTCCCCACGGGGAGCACCACAGGGTCAGGCTAGGCCTTCCCTTCTGAGAGCACCTCCAGGCCCCGTCTCTCTCCAGCCACGTGATGTGCACAGGTGGTTCTGCCCTCTGCTTCATCTGGGAAACGGGGTTACGGGGTACAGAGGTGGGCCCGCATGTCTGCACGTCCTCACCCTGCCGTCTCCCACCTGGCTCCAACAGGCAGGTCTGGTGCCTGGAACAAGGCCAAGGTCACCTCCCTGTCCTGCCCTCTCACCCCCCACAGCCTCAGAGTCACCATCTGAACGGTGATTTCATACGCCAAATTCTTTATTTCCAACATATAGCACCTTAACCTTTTGACAACTTTTAATTACTAAATTTTTCAAACATGCCAAAAATGTCATCAACACTCACTTTCCATGATTACAGACTTAAGACCAATCTTGTCTCCTCTGTAGCCCTCCTACAGCCCCTTCCCCCAGATCATGCTTCAGTAAATCTGAGACATTGCATCATTTTGTCTGTAAACATTTCCGCGTGTACCTCTAAGAGAGCAGGACCATTTTGAAAACCATACCCACAACAGCTCTGGACAACAAGAATTTGTAGCTATTCACTACCCAGGCTTCTTTGCTGTTTCTTGGCAGGAAGAATGATCGGCTTTGGTGCCGGCTTTCTGCGACAGGTTGACTTGTCCGAGTCTTTGCTAAGAAACCAGGCCACCGTCTCCGATTCCCTCACTGTCTGTTTATAGAACAGAACGAGTTGTTTATTCGGAGCTGTTTCTTGTGGTCTGGGTTTTGCTGGCTGCATCCTAATGGTACATTTGTCTCTGTTCCTCTGTCCCAGGTGTGTCCTGTGTGTTGGCATCAGGGGCTCCATGAGATTCAGATTCAATGGCTTTGCTCCAAGGATGCCACGGGGCTGTGTGCACACCAGGGCTCACCTCACACCTAACTCTCTCCCCCTCGTGACCCCAGCAGCTGTCAAGAATCCATGCCTGCATCCATTGATTTATCAGGATTGCACCTGATGGGTGGTATTCTGACCATCCTGCTCCTTTTTCACTTATTGATGAACATTTCTGGGCTGAGACGCTGCCTTTTATCTACTCTTGGGTTATTCTAAAATACCGTTTGAATAGAAAAGGCAGGAAAAATACTCCATTCCTTTCCTCTAAAGGGTCATGGGCTCAGACTGGAGGAAGTGTGTGACTCTTGGCCCCACACCAACAGCCCTCTATGCCCTGCGCTGCAGGTGAGGACACTGTGGCCGCTATGGCCAGAGCCAGAGCTGCCCACAGCTGCGTGGTGTGGGTCCCCTTCCCGTCCCCAGGGGAGGTCAGAGTGGAGCAGGCTGTTCCTAAGGACCCCTTGAAGAACTTCTTCTGCAACTTTTTTTTTCTTTTTTTTTTTGAGACAGTTGTCACCCAGGCTGGAGTGCAGTGGTGTGATCTTGGCTCACTGCAACCTCCGCCTCCCAAGCTCAAGCGATTCTCCTGCCTCAGCCTCCCAAGTAGCTGGGATTACAGGCATCCTTCACGACGCCCAGCTAATTTTTGTATTTTTAGTAGAATGGGTTTTCGCCATGTTGGCCAGGCTGGGCTTGAACTCCTGATCTCAGGTGATCCGCCTGCCTCAGCCTCCCAAAGTGCTGGGATTACAGGTGTGAGCCACCACGCCCGGCCTTCTGCAACTTTCTAACTTGAAAAAGTTCCTACTGCAGAACAGTTGCAGGAAGAATGCCCAGGACACTCAGCTGCCCGTGGCAGGGCTGCAGCCCAATGCCGCATGACCCGCAAGCAGTCTCCTCCCTTGATTCACTGTCCGCTTGCTCTCCTTCCATTTGGCCACACCTTTTTTTCTGAATGATTTGAGAATAAGTTGCAGACTCCACACTCTAAACACCTCTGTATCCTTCCTAAGAACAAGGATGCTGCCTGTGGAGGTTGCTGGGCACAGCCTAGAGGGCACGGGACAGGAGCCCTGAAATAATCCATGGCCAGATTTCACTGGAACCTGTCTCCTTCCCTGTCTCAGCCGCCTCTCCTTTCCCGGAATTCTGCCAGCCCTGAACGGCTGGGGTGTTCGCCAAGTCGCCCTGTGATCTGTCTGCTCCTGGACGCCTCTGGAGCAGGGGTTGTAGGACACCAGCGCCTCCTGCACAAATTGAGGCCCCTGTCTGCCCCTGGGAGGGAGCAGGTGCCCTCTGAGTTGGGGTCTAACCCAGCGAAGAGCACTGCTGTTTGTACTCAATATGAAGAAGGCTTTCAGAGAAAACAAGGAGGAGGCAGGGAGGCTGAGCCTGCAGGAGCAGGACTCCCTTGGTGCAGAAAATGGCAATGATGAAAGGAGTCCTCACGGCTGCTCAGGAGGGTCTAATGGACTCGTGCCTGTGAGGCTGGGAGGGTTTGCTTTCGTGTGTGGCCATAGTCAGGGGCGGGTCTCTAAAACTGTTTCAAAGGCTGCAGCCACCTCATCTGATTTGAATCGGACACCTGAAGTCCCAGGCCCCTGCCACTGTGGGCCCCTGGACACACACATGTGTGCACACGTTCAGTATACACGCCACGGACAGATAAGCATGGGACTCTGATGACCCACCATCTGGGCCATCAGCCCTGAGCCCTGCCACACAGATCCTGTGCCACTGGGACCCTGTCACAGCCGAGGTCAAAGCTGAGCTGGAGGTTGGGCCTGGGCCATGGGGGACCATCCAAGAAGCAAGGGCCATCTGCCCGTGTGGGGCCACGTGTGCGGGTGGGTTAGAGGATGGGTAGGACAGTCCAGGGGAACCCAGGGGCACCCGTAGGTCCCTGAGCCCCCAGCTCCTCCTCCCAGTCACCCTGCTGGCACCAGGGCCAGGTCTGGGGCCTTTGGGAGGGTCCTGGGCACCAGGTCCTGTCTGCTGACCTGAGAGCCCTGCCCACTCCACCATCAACTCCCAGTCCCAGCTACACACTAGGAAAATGCCCAGCTGGCTTCAGGGAGGATTATTGTAAGTTGCTCCAAAGTGTTATCACTGAACCACCTCATTTCTAAACACAATTTCTGTTTGCAAGTGCCCAGGCCAAAATTTCGTAGGAGACGCTGGGGCAGGAAAGGACCCCTGTTTTGGAAAGAGGGGCCATTTGATTGGCCACTGCCCCAACACTTCCAAACATGGTCACTGAGAGGGAGACACTTAGCTCAGGGTATCCAGCCCCTCTTCAGCCAGACATCACCATCTGAAAACCGTGGATGTTTGCCCAGATCTGCCAATGGCCCAGAAGCCCACGTGGGGACCGTAAACCCCCTAATTCCGGGGAAACCTTTCGTAAAATGGCAAATGGTGGGGCAGGGGTCAGGGGAAGCCAAGGCCTCTCCTACGAGGAATGTTCTTTTCGAGCACACAGAGCAGCTGGCATCGGGGCCCTGGAAAGCCCCAGGTCATCAGCATCAGCATCGGATGGAGGAGCACCCTTGTAATCAGCCGCTCCCAGGCACGCAGCTGAGCCCTTTAAAGAAAAATGGAAACTACGTTCTCCAAGGGTGCCTTCAGCAATGCTCGGCCAGCATGGCGTCTGCAGGGCGTGGGGCCGCTGTCCTACGGTTGATACGTCACAGGCCTCTGCAATTGGACGAGTGCCTGTGGCCGGCCGTAGCGTGACTTGGCCAAATCTGCCTCGCAGCCTCTGAGCAACAAGGCTGGGCAGGTGGTGCTTTGGGAGGCAAAGTGATGTCCCCCAGGTGCCCGATCCCAAGTACCTGGCAGAGAGCCCACGCACGTGGGGAGGACACTTTCCGGGGGGCGGAGCCGAGCTGTCCTCACGCCCCTGTGCTTTTCGGCTGTTTGTTTTTGAGGACTGCAGGAGGCTGGTGAGCTCCTGGCCTTTTGCCAGGGGAGCAGGGGGATCGGGGGTCTGAGTGGGGGGATCGGGGGTCTGAGCGGGGGGATTGGGGGTCTGAGTGGGGGGATCCGGGGTCTGAGTGGGGGTATCTCCTGGGTGGGCAGTGACAGCACTGACCCCTCCACTGCCCACCTTCTGAAAGACTGAGTGGCTGTCGCCCCTGGGGCCCCTCCACGCGGACTGGGGAGAGGTTCCCCCTGGCCAATGCCAATCAAAGACAGGAGCTTGGGGAGAGCAGATAAAGCCTCAAAGGGAGGGAGAGGTCATTTCTCACTGTGTTTACCCCACAGGCCGTGCCTACTTCTGCCTCTGGTGAGGGGAGGGACTCTCGCCGCAGAAGCAAAGCAGCCCTGACTCACTGCCTGCTACCAGTGTCTGTGGGAGGGGCCTCCCCGAGAGGGGACACCTGTAGCCACCAGTTCTATGTGCAGCCGGGGAGACTGGGAGCTCAGTTCTACCCTCCTCCACCCCCCAGCCCACCTGGGTGGTGGCCAGTGGAGGGTCAGTTAGGGCCCAGGGAGTGACAGACAGGTGACCCCCTGCCTGGCACTGCTGCCCCCACCCCCACCGGGCATACTGGCATACGCGGGGTGCCCAGGCAACTACAGAAGCTTAGCTGGGAGGCTGCCGATGCTGGTGTGTGGGGAGCCAGGGGGGACAGCCAGCCACCCTGGCCCCTCTAGCTGGGCAGAGGTGGGCGACTCTGCCCGGATCCTTCACCCTCTGGCTTCCTTAGCCCACCAGAAATGGAGGAAACCCCACACTTCTAGGCTGCTCATTTCCAAGATGCCTTTCAAAGTGCCTGACCGGCCCTGACTTCCTCCCTGGACACCAGCCTCCTGCTCGGGGCTTTGGTTTGATCAGCCCTCCCCTCCAGCACTGGAACCCCCCGTGCCACGACCCTCAGCCAAACTGATTCCCAAGGGGGCTTCCCACCCGCATTCCCACGGCGCTTTGCTCAGACCCTCAGAGGGCCCTTAGTCACTCGGCTCCAGTTTTACACACCTCACCACAACACCGCTGCCACACGCAGATCCTCACAACCTTCCCCGCAGAAACATCGTCCCCACCATCCCGCAATAATAGTGCCTGTGAGCCCTTCTATGTGTCAGGGGCCATGCAAACGCTTCCCACGCATCCTCTCTCCAATGCTCTACCTTCTGAGGTCAATGCTATCACTACCCCATCACACAGATGGGAAAGCTGAGGCTAAACTAAGAACTGGCCCAACACGGCATCAGGTTCTGTTCTGACTCCCAAGTTTGGGTCAGGGCAGGCAGCTGGGAGGCACCGGCAGAGCCAGTCTGGGGGCTTCTCTGCAGAGGAAGGAACATCACCTGTTGGCGGCACAGTCTTTTGAGAAGCTGATGAAAGTGTTACTCTTCCTTTGGAGACGCAGGTGCCAGCGCACATGTTTCCATTAGGCTTAAGGAATTCAGAGATGTCCGAGGCCCAGCCACCAACACCAGAGAGGTCACAGGCAGGGGCTCCATCCCCTCAACAGGAGGGAAGAAGATAGGGGCTGAGCCTGGCAACTCTGGAGCTGCCCCCAAGCTGCCCCAACCGCCTTCCCAGCCTCGCAGGAGTAGACTGTCTCTGTGACATCTCTCCCACTCCCTACCCAGAAGGCACACCACTGGCACTGCTTTTGGGGTGAAGGAGAGGGGAGCCCCGGGGCTGGTTACTGAGGCTCACCTGTATGACGACCTTGACGGTGGCAGTGTGGATGGTGGGGGTGCACACCAGGCCGCCGGCGTGCTGGCCGTCGGCGCTGCGGTTCTGCTCGCCCATGGTGAACAGCATAGGCACCGCCAGCAGGGCCGAGGCGAGCCAGATGGCGCTGATGAACTTCTTGGTGCGGCTTCGGGACATGAGGGTCTTGGCCTTGAAGGGGTGGCAGATGGCCAGGTAGCGCTCCACACTCAGGCTGGCCACGTTGAGGGCCGTGGCGTAGGTGCAGGCGTCGCGCAGGAAGTAGTAGCCGCGGCAGCCGGCGTCGCCGAAGGCCCAGGGGTGGTGCACCCAGATGAAGTTGTACAGCTCCACGGGCATGGCCAGCAGCAGGGTGAGCAGGTCGGACAGCGCCAGGCTGCCCAGGTGGTAATGCACCGTGCTCTGCAGGCTCTGCAGCGACTTCTTCCGCGCCAGCGTGAACGCTGTCACCGTGTTGCCCACCGTGCCCACCACGAAGAGCGCCAGGTACACGGCGGTCACCAGCACCTTGGAGTAGATGTCGGTGTTCACGTCCAGCTCGCTGCTGGGTGCCGCCAGGACGCGCTCCGACGCGTTGCCCGAAGCGTTGCCGAAGCCCGGGGCCAGCAGCGCCTCCTCCAGTCCGGCCTGCGCCCGCTGGAAGGGGTCGGCGGCCGGCGTGCCCGGGGTTCCCGGCGCGGAGCTGTTGAGGCGCATGGTGGGCGCTGGAGTCCGCGGCTCTGTCCGGCGCCTCCGGGGCTGGAAGTCCGGGCAGGAGTGGGCGCGTCTCAGGCGGGGACCGATGAACGGGAGCCCAGGGGAGGGCGCGTGGCGAAGACCAGCGGGCGCGCCGTCCAGTCGGGAAGCGCCAGACCCAGACGCGCCGCCCCGGGCTCCGGGCTCCGGGCTCCGGGCTCCGCGCTCCTCCGGACTCCCAGCTTCCGGCTCCTAGCTCCAGAACCCGTGGTTCCTCGGGCTGTCTCCCGGCTCGGCGCTTGCCACGGGTTCCAGGTGCCTCCGATCTCCAAACCGCGCGGTTCCCCAGGCCCCCGAGGACAGCGCCCAGCCCGGCTCGGGCTGCGCGGGGCGAGCTTGTGGCGCCGGGAGGAGCGCACGCACTGCTGCCCAGGCGCGCTCCCCTCCCTCGCTCAGAATCTCCTCCCTCGCGCTCTCCGCGCACCCCAGCCCCGCACACCTCCCGCCGCGCCCGCGCCCTCCCGGTTCTGCGCGTCTCCACGGAGCCGGCGGCCGCGCGGCGCGCCCAGCAGTGGGGGGTGGCGGCGGAGGAGGGAGGCAGCCCCCGCCGCCATCCCCGCCCCGCCCGGGTGCAGCCTGGCGGGTCGCCCCCTCGCGCTCCCCGGGGCAGGGCGGGCTGGGGTGAGCGCTCCAGGGAACCCGGATTCCGAGCGGGCGCGGCGGGTATCGTGCACCGGACCCTTCCTGCCACCCTCTTCCCTGTTCTCCGCAATTTCTCGCACCGGCTAGGAAGGGAACTATGCACCTCCCCCAACCCTGGGCTCGCTCAGTTGGGGTGAGGGTGTATCCGGAGGGCAGGGAGGGAGGAAGCTCCCCGCTGGCAGGGCTGGGCGGCTGCGCAGCTGGTTGGGCCGACCCCCACTCCTGGGTGTCCGCAGGGTGCCAGAAGCTGGGTGCCCAGGGGGCTCCAGGACCACTGGAGATTACATTTCTTGTGATTCCTTTTAAAATCTGGCCGCAGTCATGGGCGTGCCTGGTCTGTGAATGCGTATTTCTGGGATATGCCCAGTGGGAATGGTGGGGGCTCAGGGTATAGTTATCACCTGGGGCAGGATGGCGTGAGGCAGTACCGAGGGACACCCGCAGGGGCTGAGGAGCTGAGGGGCTGGGTCCTGCAGAGGCCGGGAGCCACAGATGGTTTCATCAAAGTCTGGGGAGGGGTGAATGAGGGAGGGCAGAAAGCAGGTGCCCAGAGCAGCACCCTCCCCACTCAGGGCCCTGCATCCGGCACCCTGGGCTGGTCTCATGACGCTATGGGATGTGACGCCCTGGGCCCCTTATTACTGCCTGGATTTGTCATCAGAAGCCACCCTGAGAGCCTACGCCCCAGCAGGATTTGGGAGGGGCAGCCCCAGCACGCATCCTCCCAGGCCCTGCAGGCTTCGCACACTCCCTCCCTCTGAGCGTCCTCACAGGGTGCCCCGGCCCCTGGCTCGGGAGCCAGGTGAGGGCAAGATTCCTGTCCTTTCCGTGTCTCCCCCAGCACCTGGTGGCACTGGCATAGGTGGCCAGGCACAAGCTTGCCCCCACCCATGTCTGGGTTGCCCAGGGGCCCCCAGGGCACTACTATCCCTTCTCTGGGCCCTCCCCGCACCCTCCCCTGCTCCCTCCTCCCCAGAACCCCTGGGAGAGGTTGGGTAGAGCTGCTGCCCCATGTGTGCAGGGCTGGGAGGAGCTGCTCGAGTGCAGCCCAGGGAACCAGCCTGGCCTTCGTGCACATGGCTGGCTGCACCTGCTGTGCTGGGAGCAGGAAACCTGGGCAGGCTGGGGCGGGGGTCGCAGGGTGTTGAGGGAAGCGGGAGGCTGAGGAACCCCCCCCCGGGCCCGCCCAGCTAGGAGAATTCAAGCCTTCTGAGCTGATGGCTGGCAGCGGGACTCTGTGCTTATTCGTCCGTTCTCGCCCTGCTTTGGACGTCTCTGTTCAACCGAAGCCTGATACTCTTGTCAGGGGGCTGCAGCTCACAAACATCAGAGCTTAGAAATCTTGGCATCAAAGGAAACGCCAGTGATCCCTTTGCTGGAAGCCAGTAGATAGGATTGAATGTTGGCCCTGCTACTTCACATTTGGGCGAGTGTGCTTAGCGTCTCTGTGCCTCGATTGAGTCGTCTGTAAAATGGGAATAGCGGCTGAATGAAGGGCAGGGCTGTTACTGATGGGTCTCCACGGGGAATGAACGAGGTCGAATGGGCTGTCGGGTGTGAGGTGAGGTGTTCCATCCAACTAGAATAGGCTGGAGTAGGCCAGATTTGTCCTCTGGAAGACATGATTCACCAGTTAAGTACACAGGTTTTTTTATTTTTTTATTTTTTTTATTTGTTGAGATGGAGTCTCGCTCTGTCACCCAGGCTCGAGGGCAGTGGCGCGATCTTGGCTCACTGCAAGCTCCGCCTCCCAGGTTCTCGCCATTTTCCTGCCTCAGCCTCCCGAATAGCTGGGACTACAGGCGCTCATCACCACACCCGGCTAATTTTTTTGTATTTTTAGTAGAGACAGGATTTCACCATGTTAGCCAGGATGGTCTCCATCTCCTGACCTCGTGATCCACCCACCTTGGCCTCCCAAAGTGCTGGGATTGCTGGCGTAAGCCACTGCACCCGGCCAAGTACAGAGGTTTGGGCGGGGACCTTAGCGTCCACACCATGCCAGGGAGTACAGGTGCTGGACAGTGTGAGGTCCAGGCGCTCACCACTGTCTTGGTAACACTGGGGCCTGACCACGGGCTGGGCCATCAGGCGCCTCTGTTGAGACCCCCACAAAGAGGAAGTCCACAGCAATGGCCACTGGAGTCTGTCCCTCTGCCAGCCAAAGCAGGAGGATGCAGCGATTGTGCTCTCCCTCTGCCTAAGCTCATTGTTTGGTTTTTAAACCCCTGACCTTTTGGCTAAGCTGCCCTTATTTTCAAAGATTTATCTGTGAGTTGGCCTGGGAGCTTACAAAAGCATAAAAGGCAACTTAGTGCAAATATTGTGTTGGAGCATTTGCTTAAAACCACATAGGAAAATGTCACTTGGAAGGCCTTGTTCTACACAAGGCGGATGGCAGGCCTCCGGTGGGGACCCCTGGCAGCCACGCCGCTCGGCCGTTCTGAGCTCTTCTGTGCACTCACAAACCGGATGGCTCAGCGGCTGGAAGCTCTTAACTCCACGTTGTTTGCCCCTTTCTCTTCTGATTTCTGCAGACAGAAGCCCTTCCTAAACAGCTGAGACTCTTTAAAGAAAGTGCCGGTGAGGTGCTTGGGAAGGGCCAGGCCAGGTCCGGTCATGCCCATTGGGGATGCAGCCACACCCTTGGCCAGCCGGATGCCTTCACTGACACGTGAAGTCGGGCACAGCCTTGTGGGGGGCAGGGCTCCGGGGTCGGGTGTCTCCTGCAAGCTGGAGAGCCTTGGGGACCTGCTGCCCCGATCCCAACACTCCCAATGCTGCCTGTTGAGGAGCCGGCCGGTCCCATGGGCAGCGAGGACCGAGGTCCACGGGCACGGCTGTGATTCTAGGGTGCAGCAGGCGTGCTGAGCTGGGGCAGCCAGCGTGCTGGGGACAGCCTGGCTTTCTGTGATTTCCTGAGTGGTGTGAGCGAGGCATGTCCTTATTACCAAGCAAGGTAGTCATCTGTGCCTGGGGTGACAATCACGTCCAAAGAGTCACCACACAAGAGGTCCTCGGAAGCACGCTCCCAAGGGTGGGGGTCCCTGCTTGTTTCATTGGCTAGCTTACCCTGAGTCCCTCCAACACTGCCTGGCACGGGTGGGGGTCCCTGCTTGTTTCATTGGCTAGCTTACCCTGAGTCCCTCCAACAATGCCCGGCACAGGTGGGGGTCCCTGCTTGTTTCATTGGCTAGCTTACCCTGAGTCCCTCCAACGCTGCCCGGCACGGGTGGGGGTCCCTGCTTGTTTCGTTGGCTAGCTTACCCTGAGTCCCTCCAACGCTCAGTTGGCGCTCACTGGGTTTGTGTTGCACTAGTGGAGCAGATGCGATGGTGAACAGGATGAGGCCATGCCAGCAGGATGTGCGAAACCCGTCACTGGTTTGCAGCAGGCTTCAGGCTTCCAAATGTAGGAGAGCCACCATCTCTCCAGCCTCCAACCTTCTCTTCCCTCAGGCCCCCAACCGCTGTTGGGTGACTCTTGCTAGCAGGAAGGCTTCTTATTAAAATTGAAAAAATTAAGTTGACAATAACACCTACATCAGTTATCTATTGCTGCATAACGAAATGCCCCCACACTCAGTGGCTTAAAACAACAGGCATTTATTATGTCAGCGGCAGCAGTAGTTGGTTTCCTATGAGAACGAAGGCGGGTGGGGCAGAAACGTAGACGTGTTAGAGGCACAGAAGATACGTAATAAACATAATCGGTAGAGCTTGGCTATAGATTTTCCCACCCACAGCATGGAAATTGCACGTGTTCCAGGACGGACGGTGTTCCAAGGAGGATCTTTAAAAACAGAGCGGCACCTGCACATGTGTACGCACAGTGAGTGTTCGCAGGCGGGCAAGGAGGGTGGAGCCGCTTTCCAGCCTCACGCTGGCTGCGCTCCAGGCATCTCTGGGGCTGTTGGCAGATTCTGGGGGCTGCGCTACAGGCCGATCAAGCCTCAGTCATCGGCATCCTTGTCCCTCACATTCCCAGGCCGCCCCTTGGACCTTGGCCAGCTTTCTGGAAACGTGAGCTGTGTTCTCAGGGAAGAACCAGAAGAGGAAGCAGGCGTGGCTGCCCACAACTGCAGCGGCTGCTGCATGGGATAAGCCCCGGGAAGGCCAGGGATGCCGAGGGCAGGTCGGGGTGACAGGCTGGAGAGGAGGTGATTTCGAATTCCAGCTTCACCAGGCCTGGACCCCCAGTTTCCTGTGTGTGAAAAGCATGACGTGGCCCCTAGGTCACCAGGCTGCTGTGAGCCTCCTGTGATGTGCACACACTTCATTCCACACAGAGGCCAGGGCTCACCCTGGTGGCTGCAGGGCAGCTGGAGAGGCTGGGTGGGAGAAGGATGGCCTGGAGGGGGGTCACACACTCTGCCTTTGCCCGAGTGGGACACGCTTGGGGCGTTGCCGTGGCTGTCTTATGCGCTAGGCTGAGGATGGAGAGTGATTGGCCACCAGAGTTACGTGAGGTCCCTGTCAGCGTTATAGACACTCGGCAATCCAGTTTTGGGCCTCAGGTGAGCTGGGATGGCTGTTCCACATGGTGTCTGCAGGTTGCCTAAGTAAGATGGCACTGGCAGGCTGGGAGGCTCGGGGTAGGACAAACAACTCACTCTGGTTTTCCTGGGACTTTCGAGGTTTTAAAACAGCAAGTCCGGAGAACTGGGAGCTGGAGCCCTCTCAGTCTCAAGCAGTTGGGGCTGAGGGTCACCCTGGTTGTGTGCTGTGGGAGTTTGCTCTTGCAGCTTCCCTCCCTTCCCAGGCTCTCTCCTGCTCCGTTGACCCCCCCAGCCCAGGTCTCCCCCACTGGGACCAGGTCTCACCACTCCCTCCAAATCCCAAATCATCCAGGGTTCCTTCTCCTTCCACGGCTAAGAAGCCAAGAATCTTCTAATTCAAACCTGACATGGCTCCATGGAGAGCTGGCTGCTCTGTAACGGGCCCGGTTTTCAATCATGTATTTCCTCCGGGCTCTGATTCAGCCGGATGGTCTGACTCACGCAGTCGTCAAACATATATCAACAAGTGTATCTCTGCCATCTGCCTGGAGGCCAGAGCCTCCTGGTGAGCCCTTGACTCAAGGGCTCGCACCTAGTGGGCAAAAGCAGCCAAGTTCCCTTAATTTTTGTGCCCCCAAAAGCCATCTGCCTTCCACCTGGCTCTGCGGGAATCTGGCGCAGGCTTGGTACCCAGTGGACAGGGAGATGTGTGTTGAGCGAATTGTGAGCACCTGGAGGGAACAGCTGGCACTTCACCTACTCAGCCTTTCCCCTCGTCTGGGTGCAGCACCCCCAAGTCTTCCTGTGAACTGCCTGCTGTCCACATGGTGTGTGTGCATGCATGTGTGTGTGCACATGTGTGTATACCTGCATGCGTGTTGGGCTCCCAGACCCAGGGTCTCAGAGGGTCCTCGTTGGCAGGAGCAGGCCTTCCCAGGCTCATCTCCTGTCCTTGCTCTGAGACCCCGCAGGAGGCTCTGTCTCCTCTCCCCAGGGCTGGCATGCACCTGGCAAAGAAGGCTGTGCCCAGCGGGGAGGGAGGAGGGTGTCCTCTGCCTGCCCCGCCATGCTTTGTGTTCTCTCTGCTTAGACGCACAGAGCCGTCTCCTGGCTGCAGCTCCGGGGACCCTCTCCCCTGGTTGCAGCTCCGGGGAACGTCTCCTCCTGCTTGCGGTTGGTTTCTCAATGTGAATGAGACTCTGCTCCACCCGACCAGGCAGAGGGCTCGGGATCTGCAGTCCGACCCAGGGGCTTCAAATCTTGGCTCTGCCACCTCCAAAGTGAGCGACCTTAGGTGACCCTGAGCTTCAGTTTCCTCATCTGAAGTACGGGGATATTAATTGTGCCTCACATTCAGGGGTGTGGATGAGATGGGGCAGCCCACATGGTGGGCAGAGTAAGGACCCCAAGGATGTTCATGCCAGACTTCCCAGAACCTGTGAATTTGTTGGGGTGCCTGCCAAAGGGGATTAGGGGGCAGGCGATTAAGGCAGCTCATCAGCCATGAAATGGGGAGGCTGTGCTGGGCTGTCCTGGGCCCAGAGGAGTCACAAAGGTCCTTAAATGTGGAAGAGAGAGGCAGAAGGAGAACCAGAGTGATGGCAGCCTGAGAGGGTCTGGCACATTGGACACACAGGGAGCCACAGTGCTGTCCTCACAGCAGGCCAGCTGTGAGCATTCCACACTGGCCGTGTCCAGAGAGCCTGGCTGAATGGTGAGTGAATGAAGGATGGCTGAAGTGGGCTGGGGAGGTGGGAAGAGGCTGCTGGGGCCCAGTCCCTGCCGTGCACCAGATCTCTCCCCTCCAAGACAGCACGAAGGGCCCAGGGTCCCCCAGGCTCCCTCTGCCCACCCTGGCTGCACCCGTCCTGGCCTTCACCTCCAAGCAGAAGGCGCTCAGGACTAGAGCCCGGCTCCACACGGCTCGGAGACCACTTCCCTCCTGTCCAGCTCTGGTGTCTCAAGCTGTGCTTCGGGGAGTAAGGACAGATGGGGCCTCTTAGGACAGGCCAGCCCGGGATGAGGACAGAGCATGCAGAGGCCACAGTCCAGGTGGCTGCAGCTGCTCTGCACCTGGAGGTGGGTGTCCAGGAGACGGGGCCTGGAGAGCGGCTCTCCATGTGGAGCAGCGGGAGGCACAGTTAGGGAGAAACCTTGCCCACGAAGCTCCACATCCCTCCCCAGCTTGCTGGACTGTGAACAGGGGCAAGGACTGGCGCCCTGCATCCCGGCTCCCTGCACCCTGGCATCCTGCACTGTAGTGCCCTGCACCCCGACGTCCCTGCCCTGCACCCCGACGTCCCTGCCCTGCACCCTGACGTCCCTGCTGGCGCCTTGCTGGCTCTTGGGACTCCTGCCTGCCCAGCCCACTGGGTGCCTCCGTGCCAGGTGACAGGCAGGGCTGCTACAGCAAGCACGTTCACGAGGAGGGCACTGGATGTCTGGGGGAACGGGCGGAGGTGGGGCAGTTTGGGAAGACTTGTCCAAGGAGGACATGTTCACTGAGTCCTGGAATGTGGTGTGTGAGCAGGAAGGGTGGCAGGCAGGAGGGGGTTGGGCCAGTGTGTGGCCAGAGGCCAGAAGACAGCGGGGTTAGGGACGCGGCTCCCTCCTGGACCTCTGTACCTGTGACGTGGAGTTTTATTCCTGGAGCTGGTGGAAGATGCTGCTCATTCAACCTGCGTCCCGGGTCAGGGCTGGTGGCTCTGGGACCCTGCTTGAGGCAGCAGGCATGGGGTGGTGGGGGGAGAGGAAGGAGGGGCACTCGTTGCCACAGCTCTGACTTGACTCCTCGCAGAAGCACAGCCCTGACTCCTGTCCACCCAGCAATCTCGCCGTGCGCCTTTCCAGGCCTGCTGAGGAGAACTGTGTGGAAGGGTGAAGCAGAGAAGGCCTGGAGTCACCTTGGATCGTGAAACCCATCAGCAACTTTAAAGAAATCAGCCAAGAGACACACAAAGAAAGCTGATGTTTTGGAGGAAACAGGGAATGAGGTAGATCATCTTCTGAGGAAAGAAGATCCATTTCCAAGACATGTTTCAATGCAGCCCAGTTTCCTAGAAATTATTCCTGGGAAGGGCTTGCTATGACACGCACCTCAGGCCGATGGACACAGAGCGTGTCCCTTAGAATTTCCTGTGATGTTCCTACCGATTTCTCTGGACCAGAAGGTTTGAAACTGATGAATAGCAGCCCCCAGCCCCCTAAGCCCATTCCCTTTTCTTCTCATTGCCCTCTCTGGCCCCACCTATACCCTCCTCTCTGCCTCCTTCTGCTGGAAGGAGGGTTCCTAATTGCTGGGCCCCCAGCAGAAAGCCATTTTCTTTTTGCAATTTGCTTTTGGGAAAAAGACAACATACAGGCAACACACGCAATGCAGAGGGCCAAGCCAGCCCATCTGTTCCATCTGCAAAAAAGAAGTAGCATTTTGTCTGCTCTCACCCAGAAGCTGCGGGCTTATGGCTCTTATGAATGCACCAATTTGTGATGAACTTTCCAGGCGTGCTTGTGAGCGCACCAGGCGATGTAAAGCTAGAAGGGTTGCATTCGGCTAATATTAGTCTCCCATTTATTGTCACGAGAGAAGGGACGGGTGGCTCTTGCATTCTCTTGAAGGCTCAGCAGCCCGGCCCCGGAGCCTGGAGGGGATGAGGAGACGCGTGAGGCAGGGTTGGAGTTGGAGCAGGAAGCTGAGGGTCTTGTCATGCCCGCCCTTCCTTCCGCGTGGCTCCACCAGGCTGCCCTCTGGGAAAGGTAGGACTGGGCGCCGTGGCGCGGGCATCTCTTCCCTGTCTTCTAGGCTTCTTTCCTCCTTGGGCTAAGGATGGAGTTTGCATAAACATGACTTCTGCGTCTCCAGAGATCCAAAGCGTATGCCTTTATCCGCAGTCAGGAGTCCTCCCTGCTTAGAAATATTGAAATAGGAAAAATGTCTTCCATTTTGTAGTCGCTTCCTGGGAGTTCCAGAAGCAAAACCTTGAAACCGTTCCTCCTTTGTCATTCTTGCCTTGGAGCTGCAAAGGCCTGTTTGAGACGCTTTCTTTAACAACGTGAGGCCATGCCAAGGGGCAAGGAACTCCGGGGGCAAGAGGGGCTGAGGGCAGGTGCCTGGCTCACCGAGGGTGGCCCACTCCCTCCATGATCCTCAGAGAGAGCAGAGGGTCCACAGAGGTGCCGCATGGGCCTGGCCAGCCTGGGGACACCAAGCCCAGTCCACACAGCAAGTCTGGGCTCCCGTGAGCCACGGACACAGCCAGGGCCAGTCCACCGGCCGCCTGTGGATCCTCCCTCCCTTTCACCCCAAGTCTCAGCTAAGGGCTCCATCTCCCACTTCCCCTGCAGCTAGACATGCCACAGAGTAAGTTCTGGCCGGGGGTGTGGAGAGAAGGCACCCTTGCCGGTCAGGCCGCATCTCCCTGGCTTCCTGGCTTCCCTCTGGCTGGGAGGTGAGGGTGGCGAGAGACGCAAGCTCCCGGGGAGACATCCCAGCAGCAAGAGAGAGGGAGCCTGTCCCGGTCCACTCGGGAACCTGTCTCCAGTCCACTCGGGAGCCTGTCCCGGTCCACTCGGGAGCCTTTCCCGGTCCACTCGGGAGCCTGTCTCCAGTCCACTCGGGATCCTGTCCCGGTCCACTCGGGAGCCTTTCCCGGTCCACTCGGGAGCCTGTCTCCAGTCCACTCGGGAGCCTGTCCCGGTCCACTCGGGAGCCTTTCCCGGTCCACTCGGGATCCTGTCCCGGTCCACTCGGGATCCTGTCCCGGTCCACTCGGGAGCCTGTCTCCAGTCCACTCGGGAGCCTGTCCCGGTCCACTCGGGAGCCTTTCCCGGTCCACTCGGGAGCCTGTCTCCGGTCCACTCGGGAGCCTGTCTCCGGTCCACTCGGGAGCCTTTCCCGGTCCACTCGGGAGCCTTTCCCGGTCCACTCGGGAGCCTGTCCCGGTCCACTCGGGAGCCTTTCCCGGTCCACTCGGGAGCCTGTCCCGGTCCACTCGGGAGCCTTTCCCGGTCCACTCGGGAGCCTTTCCCGGTCCACTCGGGAGCCTTTCCCGGTCCACTCGGGAGCCTGTTCCGGTCCACTCGGGAGCCTTTCCCGGTCCACTTGGGAGCCTGTCTCCAGTCTACTCGGGATCCTGTCCCGGTCCACTTGGGAGCCTGTCCCGGTCCACTCGGGAGCCTGTTCCGGTCCACTCGGGAGCCTGTCACGGTCCACTCGGGAGCCTTTCCCGGTCCACTTGGGAGCCTGTCCCGGTCCACTCGGGAGCCTGTTCCGGTCCACTCGGGAGCCTGTCACGGTCCACTCGGGAGCCTGTCACGGTCCACTCGGGGTGCTGACACACAACACCAGAGCCTGGGCGGAGCTCCTGAACAACAGAAATCCCTTCTCACAGCCTGGGAGTTGCAAGGCCAAGATCAAGGGAAGGTTCAGGGTCTGCGGAGGGCCTGTTTCCTGGCTCACGGAGGGTGCTTTCTTGCCTCGTCCTCCTGCGGTGGGAGGGGTGAGGGAGCTCCTTGGGGACTCTTGTGTAAGGGCACTAATCCCATTCATGAGGGCCCCACCTTCACCACCAAACCCCCCCCCAAAGGCCCCACCTCTCACATCTTTGCCTGGGGGGCTGCGATTCCAGTGCAGGACCTTGGAGGAGCCACAGGCTGCATTTGATTACAGAGCCCTCTCTGGATCTGGACCCCAAGCCTCCCCGGGACTCCTGCCCTCCTGGGACCCCCACCCTCCTGGGCCCATTCCTGGAGTCAAATGGAGCCTGCAGGTTCCTGAGGACACCATGTGAGGCCCTGGCCAGCCCTGCTGCCCCCTGGACTTCCTGAGGACACCATGAGAGGCCCTGGACAGCCCCTGCTGTCCCCTGGACTTCCTGAGGACACCATTTGAGGCCCTGGCCAGCCCCTGCTGACCCCTGGACTTCCTGAGGACACCATGTGAGGCCCTGGCCAGCCCTGCTGCCCCCTGGACTTTCAGTCCCATAGAACCTTTATTCTCTCGAGCTGTTTGACTTGGGTTTTTGCCATGTGCCCCGATGTCCTGGGATAGTCATCTGTGAATTTAGGGGACACCTCCAACATTTATTCACCTCCTAGGGGATGAGGATACCTGGAGGGCAGGCCCTGATACCCTGCTCTCCTGTCAGGGGAAACTGAGTCCAGTGGGCAGAAGACCAGGGCACGGGCATCCGATCCAGGGCCCGACAGAGCAGAGCAGCCAAGCCCAGGAGAGAGGTCAGCCTCTCGGGCAGGCCTCTGAAGGACAGAGTGTGGGGTCTCCCCTCGGGGCCCCTCCGTGGCTGCTCCCCCTCCCCATATAAAGTCACCAGGCGCCTCTCCTCAGGCTGCGGGACGAGGAAGGAGCCCTTCGCTGTACCCAGTGTTGTACCCAGCGCCTTGCCGGTTGGACCCCGTGCTCCCCGAAGGCTGGGCCCAGCTCTCCCTCTCCACTCAATCACCCCCCAACCCCCGCACTTCTAAGTCTTCAGAACCTGCTCTTTCAACCCCCACCAGCTTAGCCTGGTCTCAGAGGACTTCTCTGGGAGAAGAAGCCCAGACCACGGGCTGGGATGCTTAACTGTTGCTCATTTTCTTTTCAGATAATGAATTATGTTGAGCTTGACGTGGATAATTGAATGTAAAACTTTTCTAAAAATAGCATACACAGGTGCTGGGCCTCCTCCCACTGTGCTTTCTAGATAGGGAATGAGAGATTGCTCCTCCTTGTTCTAGACACCGGTCCCTGTCCCCAGCTCCCTGATTTTTTCGGGTGTTCTTATTCTCTCTCACCCCCCGACTCCATCGGCAGGTGCTGAGACCACATGAGGTTTTATCCTCTCAGGTGTGTTCTGTGCTGCCTATAAGACACGTCCCCACCACTGGCCAGGCATTCATCCCGCAGCAGCCCAGCCCCTTTGCCGGGCGAGGAAAGAAGCTATTGGAATAAAGAGCCCATTGTGGTAGGACCAGGGACCAAAAGCCTCCACACCCGGCACTGCAGGCAGCAGGCTTTGCCAGTCACTAGAAGACTATTATCTGTACAGTCCCCAAACATGGTTTATGACTATTTGGCTCATTAAATAGCCTGAATCCCTAGGGGAACAAATCAGACGAGTTCTATTTTTTCTTCAATCACTGCCTTACCCCCTGCAGCTCTGGTGTCCCCAAACCACCCTTAGACTCCACGATTCTCTAGAAGGCTCCGCGATTCTCTAGAAGGCTCACGCAGTGCCACAGACCTGCTGTGCTCACAGTTGACGTTCATTAGAGTGACGGGGCACCGGCTAGAATCGGTGAAGGGAACTGGCAGAGTCCAGGAGGGTCCAGGCATGGGCTGCTGATCTCCCCACTGGGCAGCCTGACAGCACTTGCTTCTCCCCGAGCCGATGGCCTGCCTTGGGGTTCAGGGCTTTGCTGGGGCTCAGTCCCACGGGCTCTGCCAAGCGACCATGTGTGGCAGCTCGGTCTCTGATCCCTCCAGAGGTGCAGCTGACACCATGTGGCCCAAAACGCCCACCACAAATCCCATCAATAGCACAGACCATCCAGCCTGGCCCAAGGTCCACAGGTAACCAGGACTATCTTATCAGGCAGGACAGGCCGGGGCTCAGAGGCCGCCTCCCGTGAGGAGAGAAGTGGCCAGGACTTTCTCAGGGAAAGGAGAACCGTTTGCTGCACCATCGGTCAGTTTCTCTTCCCCTCAGTGACACTTAAGGCAAACCCCAGAAAGGGCAGGTCATGTTTGGACATTAAAGTACACGCAGGCCAGTTAAAAACTTGAGCACCACAACTGATTCCAAAAGCCTCACTGCACAGACGTAATGCACAGCTGCAGTCCACGGCCCCACTCCACACCCCAACCCACACCCCACCCCACACCCACTCCACACCCCACCCACACCCCACCCACACCCCACCCCACACCCACTCCACACCCCACCCACACCCCACCCCCCACCCCACACCCACTCCACACCCTACCCCACCCCCCACCCCACACCCACTCCACACCCCACCCACAGCCCACCCCACACCCACTCCACACCCCACCCCACCCCCCACCCCACACCCCGCACCCACTCCACACTCACTCCACATCCTCACTCCACAGCTGTACCGCACAGCCTCACTGCATGTATTCGTCTGTTTTCACACTGCCACAAACACCTGCCTGAGGCTGGATAATGGGTAAGGGAAAGTGGTTTAATAGACACGGTTCCGCGTGACTGGGGGGCCTCAGGTAATTTACAATCATGGCGGAAGGCAAATGGACGCGAGGACGCGCCTCACAAGGCCGCAGCAAGGGGACGTGCTGAATGAAGGGGGAGGAGTTCCTTATCAAACCCCCAGATCTTGTGAGAAAATCATGAGAACAGCATGGGGGTGACCGCCCCCGGGATCCAGTCACCTCCACCTGGTCTCTCACTTGGCACATGGGGATTGTGGGGATTGTAATTCAAGATAAGATTTGGGTGGGGACACAAAACCTAACCATGTCACTCCACAGCCCCACTGCACAGCCCCACTGCACGGGTGCACTCCACAGGCACACTGCACAGCCCCACTGCACGGGCACACTCCACAGCCTCACTGCACGGGCACACTCCACAGCCCCACTGCATGGGTGCACTCCACAGCCCCATTGCACAGGTGCACTCCACAGCCCCACTGCATGGGTGCACTCCACAGCCTCACTCCACAGCCCCACTGCATGAGTGCACTCCACAGCCTCACTCCACAGGCACACCACATGGGTGCACTCCACAGCCTCACTCCACAGGCACACTGCATGGGTGCACTCCACAGCCCCACTGCAGGGGTGCACTCCACAGCCTCACTCCACAGGCACACTGCATGGGTGCACTCCACAGCCCCACTGCCCGGGGGCACTCCACAGCCCCATTGCACAGCCCCACTGCACAGGCGCACTCCACAGCCCCACTGCATGGGTGCACACTCCACAGCCCCATTGCACGGCCCCACTGCACGGGTGCACTCCACAGCCCCACTGCACAGCCCCACTGCACAGGCGCACTCTACAGCCTCACCTGCACCATCCATGTAAGAGGCGCTGGAAGCCAGTGCTTCCCCTCAAACGATTGCCGGGTGAGATGCTGCAGCATCGTTAGATGACATGTTCCAATGTGTAGTCTTTTGACAGACAGGCGGGTGGAGGCCTGCCGTAAGCACAGGCCAGTGTGCGTTGCTGCAACGACATGTTGCCAAATGTTGGGGTTACCGTATTTATAAGTGTGCGTGTTGCTCCATTTGCACATTGCCTCATTTGTGTACTTGTGTGTTCCCAAGTGTTCCTGTTGTCCTCTTTGTGTTGCCCCACGTAGACGTTGCTGCATCCGCACGTGGCCCCGTTTGTGTGTGTGTGTGTTGCTGCGTGTGTGTGTCTAGAGAATGCAATGACAACTGAGAGTGGCCATCTCCCTCAGAATCGCTTTCCGAATGCTGACCTCCCAAGCCACCCTCTCCTCGCCCAGCCGCAGGATAGACTGTGGCCCTCCCGCTCTGGACAAGCCTTGATGGGAGCAAATGCTGCCCATCCGGAGCCTCCTGGGGGCCCTGGAGGACGCTGTCCCCGCCTCACAGCTGGTGCAGAGAGGTGGGGGTTTGACCCAGGGATTCAAGGCCCTTCTGACCAGGGCCTTGGGCAGGGAACGTGGCCCCTCCAAGTCTCAGTGCCTGGAATATGATATGGTGAAGACCATGCTGGCTGCCTTGCCAGGTGGACGAGGGAAGATTAACCAGGCAATAGGGTGGTCTGGTAAACGTGTGTGGGACGGACTTACAAGGTGATAGGCACATGTGTGGCTCTGGGAAAGTGAATCTGCAGCTTAACCAAAAGCTTCCAGAAATTCAGCATGGAAAACGGACATTTTCTATCAAAGGAAACGCCTTGAGAGGCCACTCCTTATTTCTCTGATTTTGCCGTTGCTCAAGGAGGCCCTGGAATGCCCGCAGCTTCACAGCAGGAAGAGAGCACGGTCCACGTTGCCCACAGGTTCCTGCTCAAATCCAGAGTGAGCCTGCAGGACAGCCGGAAAGCCCTCCCAAGGTGCCTCAGCCTGGAGCTCACCCAGGACGCAGAGCAGGTGCAGGTGCAGGTGCAGACGGCAGACGGACGCATCAGGGGCCTGGTGTGAATAACGCCCCGCTTGAGAAGCTCAGGACTGGATCCTACTGTTGATTTCTATGGGAATGCCCCATCCCTCCCGGCCCTGGGGCTTGGTGCCAGCACCACACTTCACCACTGCATCTGATGCCAGGCAGAGGTGCTTCTCTGCTGTGGAGGACTTGTGATCGAATTGGCCCACCCAGATCATCCAGGATCAGCTTCTGCCATGTTGTGATATAAGAATAAATACGCATTTAAATGGTCTCTGACATGGAGCGACGATAGCCCTTGTAGTTTCTTGACCAATAGGGGTGCTAGGAGAATCTTTTGTTCTGATACTTGGTCTTTGGCCCCAGTTCCTAACAATGAACTCCTATAGCCTTTGCGATTTCCCGAGGAATAGCTGCGTCCACCCAGGGCTTCTCAATCCCTTGGAATTTCTGGGGTGATAGGAGCATTTTTCGAGCTGATGTGGTGGCTCTGGGGGGCTCCTGGACAGCTTCAGGATGGGGGCTGGTGGCCACAGGAACCAACCACATGATTAGAAGGTTCTGCCCCAACTTCTGATCTTCGGGAAAGAAAAAGGGGTTGAAGGTTGAGTTGATCACCGATGGTCAATGACGTAGTCGATCATGCCTGTGTGTTGAAGCCTCCATGAGTCCCAAGAAGGACTCAATGCAGATGAGCTTTGGGGTTGGAGGACACGTCTGCCTGCCAGGAGGGCGGCCCCAACTGCAGAGGGACAGAGGCTCCTGCACCCGGGGCCTCCCGGACCTCCCCCAGGTATCCACCTGCTGGTCATCTGTGTCCCCTGCAATGTCCTTCATAATAAACCGGTGAGCCTGTGTCCCTACGTCCTGGGTGCTGCTGCAGCAAATCACTCCAGCCTGGGGAGGGGCTCATGGGACCTGGTTTATAGCTGTGTGGACAGAAGCCCCTGAGGCTTGCAGTTGACTTTGGAAGTGGGGGCAGCCCTCTGGGACTCAGCCCTCACTCTATGGGGTCTGACGCCATCTCTAGGTGGACAGTGTCAGAATTGAATTGAAGGACACCAGCTGGCATCTGCTGGAGAACTGCTTGATGTTGGGAAAAAATCACCACTCTCCGGGTTGGGAGTGCTGTGTCCAGTGCTGTGAGGGTAGGAAGAACAATTTGTTTTTTTCCCATATCTTCTCAGACCTTCCCACCTTGAGGTCTGTACCTTGATCAAACTTGCACTTTACAGGATCAAGGACTGGGGCAGGGACATCTTGAGCCTAGCTCCAGCCAGGACCTTCGGGGACTGTCCTGAGAGCTGCCTTGCTCAACCCAGAGCACAGTGGAGATCAGCCAGGTGCTGCAGCCCCAGGGCAGAGCGTGCTGCAGGACCACCCGGTCCCTGGAGGTGGGACAGCTTCTGAGCTGCACCTTGCTCCCTGGGGGCCTGGCTGAGGTGTGGCTGCGTCCGGCACTTAACCCTGGGACTTCATCTCGGCCTTGGGGACACTTACCCGAGGGGCTGCTTCTGGGGAACCGGAGCTGAGACGGTGGCTCCTGGGGAGCCTGCCAGGAGGCATTCACTGGCAGGAACACCCCCAGTCCTTCAGGGAACAATGAGATGAGGAGATAGAAGAGCCCACAGATTTTAAGGGACTCTTGGCCAAGGGGGGGCCAGATGCAGACACGTTCCACATATTCAGGCCGACGGGAGGGGTGTCTCGGGCAGCACAGGCTGGCATTCGGCCAGAGTGGGCATAGCAGCGGCTTCCCCTGCGACTGCTGTTGGTAGGCTGCGTGGTTTAAGACAACGGGAACTTATTCTCACTGTCACCAGCCACAGGGTATGGAGGAAGCCACTACCTTCTCCAGGGGCTCCACATGCAGCAGGTGTCAGCCCGAGCGGCTCTCGCCCCTGCTCACGGGCATCCCTGAGGGTACCTGGGGGGTGACTCCTCCAGGACTAGGGACAGTGTGGACCCCCTTTTGGTCACAGTCCTGGGAAGCCTGGGGCGGGGCCTGTGGGATTCCTGTGCCTCCGGCCATGCGCTTCTGCAGGGACCCAAAAACGTTGGCACAGGAGGGCACCGGCTGGTTGGAATCTCTTTTAGCAACCAGCATGGCTCTGCAATCTGGTTTTTAAAAATATCATTGGAGGGAAAAAAGGAGCATTAAATTAAGGAAAACGTGTTCTGGTAGAAATGAGCAGTTAGAATACAGACCCGCCCTGCAAACCCACAGGACCTGCCGAAATCACACCTTCTCTCTCATGTTCATAAATGACACATGCTCGGCCTGTGCACGCACACATGGGCATGGGGCTGGAGTCTGGTGCATGCCGCATGCCTGCATTGCTCTGAATCCTGTTACACGCATCGCCCCTGTTGATACCCACCCTGTTCCTGCCCGCCCAGCCTCCCTCCCTCCCTCTCCCTCTAAACACACACACACACACACACACACACACACACACAAGTCATACATGATATATTAAATATATGCCCATATGTAATGGGTTTGATGGCTAAGAGAGAAGACCTGTTGACCTGTTATTTTATTTTTCTTTAAAAAAGGGCTGAGGCTGCCGGATATCGCCAAATGAAGAATCTTGCTGTCCACATCCTGAGCAGCCCTCACATCCCAGAGTCTGGCTCTGTAATCCTTTCCAAATGCCACTTCTGTTTCACAAGCATGTCCTCCGGAGGGGAATCTGGTGCCTCTTTGTTGGCCGTCACAGCCGGCCAGGCAGCCCTGCTCTGCAGTGGGCAGCTGGCACCCAGGCATAGGAGGGGCCTTGTGGTGGTTTAGCTTCCCAGACTCACGGGGGCCCCGCCCCAGCCCTGCACCTTCTGCGGGGTCACAGAGAGCCCATCCCTCATGGTCTGGGGGATGGGCTGGCCCTCCCCCAGCAACCAGAAGCCCCATTCCCGAGGCCCCAGGGGTGGGTCTTGGGATGGGGGCATCAGCCAGTGTGGAACCCAGAGCCCTTTCGCTGGGCTTGCTGGGAAGGGCGGCCCCACTCACCGGTTGCCGAGTGGGTTCCTGGTGGCCGTGGGCAGAGCTGGGGATGGAAGAGGCACAGAGCTCTGGGGGTGTCGCTCTAGCCCCTGAGTCCTGCCCTGCGCCCTGCCTTTCCTCAAGCTGGTTTGACTTGGATTTTGTCACCTGCAGCTACACATCGTGAGGGTGGGCACTGGGACCCAGGTGGCCAGCGGGGCCCTCCAGACGCCCCCCGGGGGTCTCTCGCCAGTGGCTCCTGAGCCTCTTACTCCGCAAGTGAAGGCAGGAAATGGCGGGTCCAGCCCACGGTTTCATTTTCTGTAACCAGTTGGAAAATTCTAACAGTGTCATGCATGAATAGGTTCTTGTCTTCTCTGGAAATTGCAAGGCTTGATAATAAAGACATTAGTTCCTGAGATGCTTCGGTCTGAGAAGAGCTGACTGGAGATAATTTGCTGCTTCCTGTGACAGCTAATGATGAGCTTCATCACAGCAGCATGTCGCTGCCACAGACGGATTTGTCTACACAGCCCAGTCACTTCAGAAAACATGTTTGGGCCGAGGCAGGTGGCTCACGCCTGTAATCCAGCACTTTCGGAGGCCGAGCTGGTGGGATCATGAGGTCAGGAGATCGAGACCATCCTGACTAACACGGTGAAACCCTGTCTCTACTAAAAATATGAAAAATTAGCCGGGCGTGGTGGCGGGCGCCTGTAGTCCCAGCTGCTTGGGAGGTTGAGGTAGGAGAATGGCGTGAACCCGGGAGGCAGCGGTTGCAGTGAGCCGAGATTATGCCACTGCACTCCAGCCTGGGCAACAGAGTGAGACTCTGTCTCCAAAAAAAAAAAAAAAAGAAAACATGTTTGAGGAAATGTAATCCTAGGGCCTTAGTATTACTTCTTTTAAAACATTCCGGGGCTGTGGTCCAGCTGGTTTCTACTCTGAATGCTCCTGAACAGCCCTGTGTTTGGTTCCTTCCCCGGCCTGGGGTCTGCAGAGGCTGCGCTGAAGTCCTGGGGACTCTGTCATTCCCGGCGGGGTGTACTGGAGACCCCCAGGGGCCATCCCAGAGCTGGGGAGCTTCTCCTTTAACAGAAGCGCCGAGGGCAGCCCCCTGAGACCACTCCTCTCCACTGTCAATCGGCCAACGGATCACTGGGGAATTCTTGACTTTGCCACATAATATTAGAACTATAATTTGGGGAAGACTGCGCGCGGGCAGGTGGGTGAGATGTGGGGGCTGACAGTGGAAGCTGTGACGGCAGGCCCGGGAGGGCGGGTTCATGATCCAACCTCATTCTGTTTACCATGTTCGACATTTCCCACAAAGTTAACACAACAAAGTCAATAAAACAAAACAAATGAAAGCGCGTTTATTGAATTGCGGTTCTCTGCCTGGAATAGGATGAACTGTCAGGCCCCGAATTGGAAGCCAGTAGGGTGTTTCCTTTCCATTATTAAAGAATAAATCTCAGAATGCGTCCATGAAAGTATCTCGCTGCAGAGTATGGAAATGTTAATTTCCTTTCGCAGTTTCTCTCCTGGTAAAATGAATGGCAAATCTGAGATAATAGTGAGTAATAGCAGAGCCAGGGCTCTGGCCTGCAGCTGGGTGGAGGGGGGGCATGGAGTGAGAGCATGCAGCTCCCTCCTGTTCTGTGGCTGGGATTCCCGGGGCTCCTGCAGAGCCTTCCTTGGCTGCGGGGTCAGAGCCTATGGTGACCTTGTGCAGGTGACACCTTCTGTTGAGCTCCGTCCTCCCCTGGAAAACTGTCAACCCCACTCCCCTGGAGTATCAAAGGACTTGATGAGACGTCGGACACCCAGAGGTTGTCTGTCTCCCTGTGGGCCCCTGAGACAGAAGGGAGACTGGGGTCAGGGGCAGGAGGTTGACTGGGAGGACACACAGGAAGCACCGCTGGAGCAGAGAGGTGGCCGACGTGAGGGAGGGGGCCAGGACCATCGCGGGCACCCGAGGCACCGTGCAGCTGGGGAATCCACGGCAGACAGGCGCACTCGCCAGGCAAGGGGGCTGGGGTCGTTCACCTGCTGCGCAGGCGCAAAGCAGGCACAGAGGCCAGGGAAGCCCATGTGAACAGGAGTGCAGGCGCTGGCTGCAGGTGTCGACTCAGACCCTGGGGGTGAGGGTGGGGACGCGGGTCCCCCGCATCTGCTCCACCCCTTCCATGATTATTTCTGCAGGTCGGGGTTCCCTCAGGCCCACCCCCTTCCTCGGCCCCAGACATTCCTGGGTGCCCCGTCCCACACATGGAGTGGGGTGAGGATGATGTGGATCCCCCTGCCAGGAACACAAGGAATCGGGGAGCTTGGCAGGATCCCTACGGCTCTGCCTCAGCCCCCGCAAGTTATTTAAGGCACGGCGGTCGCCTTCCGGAGGGTCTGGGGGTCTAAGATGACCAGGGCGTCTTTGGAAAGGGGCGGTCCCCAGGAGGGGCTCAATGCGGGGTGGAGACGGCTGCTCAGGTGAGTGCTGTGCTGGGCACCTGGCTCGCTGGGCCCTGCTGGGGCTGGGGTCCCCTCTGCCGCGTCCCCCGTAGGGACCTGCTGCTCATCCAGCCTGGGAGGCCATGGGCCAGCACCTGAGGAGGCTGAGCATCTGTCCGTCTGTCCGTTCGGGCAGCTGGTATCCTCATTGCCTAGGGTGATGTCTGCGAGCCCCGGCTTCTGCACGAGCACCGGTGTGATGGAGGAAGGACTGATGGAGAGAGGGAGCCACTCTGCCCAAGGGACAGGCCTGCGAGGCACGGGGGCACAGCCGGGGACAGGCCTGCGAGGCACGGGGCACAGCCGGGGACAGGCCTGCGAGGCACGGGGCACAGCCGGGGACAGGCCTGCGAGGCACGGGGCACAGCCGGGGACAGGCCTGCGAGGCACGGGGCACAGCCGGGGACAGGCCTGCGAGGCACGGGGCACAGCCGGGGACAGGCCTGCGAGGCACGGGGCACAGCCGGGGACAGGCCTGCGAGGCACGGGGCACAGCCGGGGACAGGCCTGCGAGGCGCGGGGCACAGCCGGGGACAGGCCTGCGAGGCGCGGGGCACAGCCGGGGACAGGCCTGCGAGGCGCGGGGCACAGCCGGGGACAGGCCTGCGAGGCGCGGGGCACAGCCGGGGACAGGCCTGCGAGGCGCGGGGCACAGCCGGGGACAGGCCTGCGAGGCGCGGGGCACAGCCGGGGACAGGCCTGCGAGGCGCGGGGCACAGCCGGGGACAGGCCTGCGAGGCGCGGGGCACAGCCGGGGACAGGCCTGCGAGGCGCGGGGCACAGCCGGGGACAGGCCTGCGAGGCGCGGGGCACAGCTGGCCACGTGCAGGCCAGGGAAAAATGGGATGAGGGTTTGGAGATGAGGGCCTGACTTGATTCCTCAGAGACCGTCCATTTATGGGAAAGAATGGGCGCCTCCGGCCACCTGCTGGCTCCAGGACTAACCACAGGAGGAAATGTCAGAGGAAATTAACTGTGCTCGAGCTTTTGTGATGAGCCTGATTTTCCAGCTTCTAGAAAGCTGTGCTTCCATGCTGAGGCTTGTACTCGTTCGGTTTATCTGGAAGAATTAAAGGGCTTCTCGGAAAATGTTAATATCTCCTTCCCACCAGCCTGGCCACCCCCGCTTCCCCCAGGCCCTGAAAGTTAGGTCTCCCCTGTGTTTGGTGCTTCTGACATTGCAGAGGGACTCCTTCCTCCTGGCAGCTCTGCCTTCCAGCCCAGAAAGCCATTGCTGGACACAACCCAAGTCAGGGGACCGGGTTTGCTGGAGCGGGTGGCAGGGGGCATGCATCCCCCACCCCGGCCATCTGCTGGCTCTGGAGCCCTGCTCTCACCCAGTTGGTGTCTCCTGGGCCCTGCGTCCATTCCATTTTGCCTTCAAAAGCCTGAGCTGCTGCTCTTACTCACTCAAGAGAGCCTCCAGTGTCCAATGTGAGCCCCAAACCCCGAGAAAATATAGGCAGAATTGTGTTTGCTGTGTGCACACAGACTGAGCTTTTGCTTAAGAACCTGGTGGGGCTACAGGTGAGCGGGGTTGGGGTGAGCAGGGTCAGGGGTGAGTGGGGTCATTGGTGCACGGGCAGGGTTGCACAGGGCTGGGGGGGTGCATGGGTAAGTCCTAGCACTGAGTGGTGTAGGGGGCAGCCTCCCTCCCAAAGGGGCCTCGTAGGGGGCCGCGGGCAGGACCTGGGTGAGGTGTCCTCGTAGGGACCCCAGGGATCCTCCTTGCCCTCTGGGATGGGCTATCTCTGCTGCTCAGTGGACGCCCAGCTTCTGGGGCTTGCATATGGGGTGGTGTGTGAGTCAGCCCCTTCTATGTATGTGTGCACATGTGTGTGTGTGTAGGTCTCTTATGCTGCTGAGAGCCTGGAAGGCAATGAAGCTGGAGGTGCTGGGACCTGGAAAGCAATGAAACTGGTGGTGCTGGGACCTGGAAAGCAATGAAGCTGGTGGTGCTGGGACCTGGAAAGCAATGAAGCTGGTGGGGGTGGGTAAGGCCCGGGGGTGGCTGCAGCGCGGCACCAGTGCCTGGTAGGGCGTGGCCGGGAGGTAAGTGGGGATCCCCTGGGGTACCTATTCCTGCACTCCCATGTGCTCAGGGATACCCCTGAGGCTAGGAAGGCAGGTTGGGCCATGGCTGCCCTGGAGGCTGTGCTAGGCTGGCAGCCTATTGGCCACGCTGACGACATGGGACCCGCGGCCCCAGCAGAGGTACAGGGAAGCCGGTGTCGTCCTTCCGTGTCCAGGAGCGGCCCCCCACAGCCCATGCACCCCGAGGTGTGGCTTAGGCCCAGCCCTGCCCTTGGGGCGCAGAGTCTGGCTGGAGAGGCCCACCCAGAGCGGGGGATGGCAGGGGCCTCCCGAGGGACCTCCCCTTCTCTGGCTCAGAGGCTCTGCCCCGTGCGCTGCCTCCTGGTGTGGCCCTTGCCGGGCTCATTGTGTGGGTGCCAAGTGCTCCTCAGATGGTTAGTGGAAGGGCGTGTCTCTGCATCCCGCCCGGATGACGCACCTGCCCTGCCCTGGACGCCACTGCGTGGTTTCTTCCGCCTCCTTGGCCTGCTGGCTCCTCCCCGGGCCTCGGCTCAGATGGCTCTTCCTCCACATGCCCTTGGCCTTCAGTGTAGACGCCCCAGGGTGGCCACTGTGTCTCCCGTGGCTGTGTGGCGTCTGGTCTTCATGGACCTTTGGAACAACGTGGGGCCGGGATTAGGAAGCTGCTGCCACTTGCCTTCAGAGGCCCCCACTCCTGTTTGGGGGTGCCCTTTCCATCGCTCCTGTTTGGGGGTGCCCTACCCATCGTGCCTCTTTGGGGGTGCCCTTTCCCATTGCTCCTGTTTGGGGGTGCCCTTCCCATTGTGCCTGTTTGGGGGTGCCCTTCCTATTGTGCCTGTTTGGGGGTGCCGTTCCCATCGTGCCTGTTTGGGGGTGCCCTTTCCCATTGCTCCTGTTTGGGGGTGCCTTTCCCATTGCTCCTGTTTGGGGGTGCCCTTCCCATCATTCCTGTTTGGGGGTGCCCTTCCCATTGCTCCTGTTTGGGGGTGCCCTACCCATCGTGCCTGTTCGGGGGCACCCTTTTCATCTGCCTGCAATGGGCGCCCTGGCCAGCCACCCCTTCTCTGTGGCGCTGGGCACTCTGATACTCTCTTCCTCTCTCTGCACCGTCCAAACCTGCCCTTGGTAAAATAGCTGATATACTAATTCAGACTAAAGGGCCAACCACGGCTAAGGCTTAGTGTACTCTCCTTTTCTTTTCACCTTATAATAAAATATTTTTAAAAGAAAGAAAACAAAACCAAGATCTGACTCTGGAATGGTGTTCAGCTGGCAGGGAAGGTGTCTGGGGTCAGAGGGCCCTCGGGGGCTCAGAAACAGCAGCAGGGCCTGCTCTTTAGGCAGCTGCCGGCCCCTCCCCTCTTCCCCACTCCTGGCGCCAGTGTCTTCTCACTCTGTCCCCGGCCCTTGGTGGAGCGGAGTTGCATTCATCCTGAAGCTTTAGGACGTGACACTCAGTCACAACTGTGACATCAGAAGAGCTGCGAGCTCCACGCCGCTCTGCGGTTGACTGTTGTCCTCAGTAAACAGGGAAGTGCCTGTCACTTCTCAGCTGGGGGGAGGAAGGCTCGTTTCCACCCAGTGCTTGGAGATAATGTCCTTATGAATAGCTATTTAGACACCACCTGCCATCCTGTACCAGGAGCTCCGCACTGGGGCGGGAGCTACACGGAGACACTCAGCTCATTATTCTGAGCCGTCTCCATGGGCGGCTGCACTCCCCAGGTACAGAGATTGCCTTGCTCAGATGGGAAGTGGCCGCGATAAACAGGAATGGACGCCGGGGCTCTCGGAGTCCAGAAGCCCCCCAGTCCCCGGAGGGTACCTTCTCCACACTGTCTTCCTAATTCAGCGGCTCTCATCATGGTATGTTCTGTCATCAGAGATGGGAGTGGCCAGGGAGGACTTGCTCAGCCATGGATCCACACGGAGGCTGTGGGGGCGCCTGGCTACCCGTTTACCAGCCCTGGGTCTACAGCTTGGAGGAGGACGGAGGGCTTCCTGGAGGAAGAAGCCGGGAAGCAGCTCTGCAGGTTTCACACCCCTTGCAAGGGCAGAATTCTTAGGAGGGCAGAACCCTTTATTTCCTTAGAACAGGCGCATCTGCACACTTATTATAAGATCTTAATTCTAATATGAGCATGCCCTGCTGGGTTTCCCAGGTAGAGAATCCACCCCCTCCACTTCCGTTGTTTCGTCCACCTCTTTCGTGCCCTGGGCATCGGAAGCAAATGCATTCTCTCCCAGGAGAACACAGGCAGTCCACCCTCTAGAGAAAGCCTGCTCTGGAAGACGTTGTCAGAAAGCCGAGACTCCACATCCATCATGGCCTTGGTGAAAATCCAATTCAAGGAGAACTATGTGTAAGGCTCAGATGGGGCTTACAGCCTTCTAAATTCATTCTCTTCTTCCTTCAGAAAAAAACAACCAACAAAGCAAGAAAACAGCCCGCTTGGTCAGGCCACAGCAGAGTGGAAGGGAGCGGGTGCAGTTGCCCCACGAACCCACCCTTGGGCACCGACCAGCTGGGGAAGGTGTCGGGGGGCAGCCAGGGCAGCCAGGACCCAGCCCCGACCCAGCCCCCACTCCCCACCACCTCCCTCCTCCCTGCCCCCACACCCTGCTGCCACCCTCCCCTGCCCGCCTGCTTCACTGCACCCAAGGCCTGCCCGTGCCTCCCCACCACCCCCCTCCTCCCTGCCCCCATACTCTGCTCCCACCCTCCCCTGCCTGCCTGCTTCACTGCACCCAAGGCCTGCCCATGCCTCCCCATAGCCCCCCTCCTCCTGCCCCCACACCCTGCTGCCACCCTCCCCTGCCTGCCTGCTTCACTGCACCCAAGGCCTGCCCATGCCTCCCCATAGCCCCCCTCCTCCTGCCCCCACACTCTGCTCCCACCCTCCCCTGCCCGCCTGCTTCACTGCACCCAAGGCCTGCCCGTGCCTCCCCACCACCCCCCTCCTCGGCAGCTGAGTGCCCTGCTCTGACCGTGTGTGTTTTATGACCCTGGCTGGTCACACGTGCCCCAACCTCCATGCACTCCATGCACTGTGGCCTCACCCCAGACCCTTGGCCCCTGCTAATCCGCCCCATTACTGGTCTCTCTGAGGTGCTGCAGGAGCCCCTGGCGCGGCTGCCTGTGCATGCTTTGGCCGGGCCTTTCTGGGGAAAGTGGAGAGTAGACAGTGCTGCCATTCTCGCGGCTCTCGTTGCCCAGCTGGTGTGGTCGGGTCGTTGCTGCAGACTAAACTCACCACGGCCATGGGGTGGGAGGTGGAGCACGGGCTAATGAGGTCTTAATGAGCGACTTCCAGGTGTGGGGATTGCTGGGGTGAGGGCTGCCCTGATGAGTTATGGGGACCCCTGATCGCCCTGGCGGGAATGAGTGTGTCCAGGGCAGTGGGGGGGTTTGCTTGCACACTCAGGAAACTTGAGGGAGGGAGTGGGGGGATGAATGAGCAGGTGTCAGTGGCCTAAACTTAAATGACAGCCCAGTCCCTGGGATGCCAGGGAAAGACCCTCCCTAGGGACTGAACTGGTGCCAGGGTGGCCGGCCCTGTGCTGACAAGCAGTCTCCCCTGTGATTGTGGTGGGGGCATTGGACAAATCTAACCCCAGTGGATAGATGTTCTGGGGAGACCGGAGGCTCCCAGAAGAGGCAGCGTAGCCTGGTGGGGGTTGGCTGACGAGCTCTGAGGCCATCACAGGCCAATCAGCTCCTTGTGCCTCGGTTTCCTCACCTGTCAGGCAAAGGTGCTGATGGTTTTAGTGATTTAACAAACACATGTACTGCACTTCCTATAATCCAGGCACCCCAGCTCATCACCCCAGTGAAACTGAGACTGTGGTATCAGCCCCATTTCAGAGGGGAGAAACTGAGGCACAGAAAGGTTAAGTAGAACACCCAGGACCCCTGGGGCTGCCACACGCCCCTGGACTTCCCACTGCTGTTGGGGGATGAGTGTGTGTGGGAAGCGCGTGGTCACGTGAGATCTTTGCGTGAGCGTGTGTGGGAAGCGCGTGGTCACGTGAGATCTTTGCGTGAGCGTGTGTGGGAAGCGCGTGGTCACGTGAGATCTTTGCGTGAACGTGTGTGGGAAGTGCGTGGTCACGTGAGATCTTTGTGTGTGTGGGAAGCGTGTGGTCACATGAGATCTTTGTGTGAGCGTGTGTGGGAAGCGTGTGGTCACGTGAGATCTTTGCGTGTGTGGGAAGCGTGTGGTCACGTGAGATCTTTGCGTGTGTGGGAAGCGTGTGGTCACGTGAGATCTTTGTGTGAGCGTGTGTGGGAAGCGTGTGGTCATGTGAGACCTTTGCATGTGTGGGAAGCGCGTGGCCACGTGATCTTGCTTCCGGTGCAGCGTTGCATCACTTACTGATGGAGAGAGTTTTGAGAAAGTCGGTGTCTGGTTGCGAACACCGCAGAGTGCACTCACACAAACCCAGACGGTGCTGCCCACGACACCCCGAGGCCACATGGTGTCGCCCGTTGCTCCGAGGCTACAAACCCACACTGTGTGTTGCCGTGCTGAATACAAGAGGCAACTGTAACGCAACAGTGAGCATTTGTGTCTCTAAACACACCTGAACCTAGAAAAGGTGCAGCAACAATAGGTCTCATATTGTACGGGACCCTGTGGTATTACAGGTTCATCACTGGCCTGAACATTGTTCCAGGGTACGTGACTGTATTCTTGCAGTCCTCACTGTCGCCGTCAACCTCAACATCAACTATTCCCGCAGCTTCCGTCCCGCCAAGCGCCCATGGAGCTGCCCCTGGAGCAGGTGCCCCCACCGAGAGTGATGGAAAAGCCCGTCCTCGCCACCTCCAGGCATGGCCAGCAGCGAGCGGCCGGCTCTGCAGGAGAAGTGCTGGGTCTGAGCTCCGTCACGGCCGCTCCCGAGAGCCCGAGGTCCAAGCCCAACACGACTTGGAATAAATGATCAAGTTATGAATTAAACACAAGAGAAATGTAATTACCACAGGAGCCAGCTGAGAATAAAATGGATTACGCACATCACAGTCATTAAATGGTGATCACATGCGCCTTTCTAATGTGCTGCCGATTAAAATCAATCTAAGTGCAAATTATGGTTCTGAGTAATCGCTCCCTACGGTTCATCTTCTGTGTTCCCCAAAGAGCTGACACTGAGAGGAAGCACCAGGGCGCCCTCACAGCCTGCGCAGCTTCAGGGTCCATCCACGGCCTCGAGCCTCCAGCTCAGCACAGAAAGAGACCACTGTGTGGCCCCGGACTGGCGAGGATGCTGGCCGTCCTCGTGCTGTGGCCAGCTGTATCCCCAGAGCTCTGCACAGGTGCAGCGGTTAACCCTCGCCATGCCCTATGATGGGGGTCCCTGTATGGGCCCCATGCACAGATGGGGACACTAAGTCGGGGGTGACATGATCCACACAAGTTCAGACGACTTGGAAGGTGCACAGCCAGGATTCGACCCCCACTTCAGGATGGGCTAGGAGCCCCCATTCACCGGGACACTGCATGACAACTCTGTGTGTGTGTGTGTGTGTGTGTGTGTGTGTGAGGTCACATGGTCACATGCACACACATGCTGCTATCTGATAGGATGATGCCTGGACTTTGGCAGGTGCCCCAGATTTCTGCAGACTCATGGAATGTCCCACCATCCCCCTGAGTGGAGAGACTCAGTCCCCTCCGTGGTCTCCATGCTCATCTGTCCCCTCAGCGGTCACCATGCTCATCTGTCCCCTCTGTGGTCTCCACACTCATGTGTCCAAATGCATGGGCATTTGGGGAAAGTGCCATCTGCCATAGTCGACTCTGTGGCCCCGGCAATTCACAATTCTCCCTCATGCAAAATAAATTCACCTTCTGCCCTGGCTGCCCTATGGTCTCTTTCCGTGGTGACATCAAACTCTGACTCAAGCCCAGAGTCTTGTCCCGCAAGCCAGGTCCAGGTGTGGACAAGGTGCTACAGGCGTACGGCTCCCAGGTGCACCCCCTTCTCCATCTGAAGAGCTGTGAACTGAAGAGTTATCTGCCCCTGACAAGCTAACACCAGTAGTGGGACAGACAGACCACACCGTCGGCTCCCCTTTCAAAGAGCAGGGAGGGAGAGGCACGCAGCAGTCTCCCGGGCATGCGGTCCTGAAATCTGGGTGAGTGAAGTTACGGGGCCAGGCTGAGGGCTCAGTCCTAGCTCAGGGGATGGCTCTCCAGGGCCGCACTGCCGTCTGAGCTCTCAGTTCCATCCTCTGGGTCAACCTCCCTTTTCCATAAAATTAGTTCATCCTTGTAGCTGAAAAGTTTTTGCAAACTACCAAAACTCACCCAAGAAGCAACAGATAAAGTGAATAGTCCTGTATTTATTAAAGAAATGGATTTTTTTTTCAATGAGACCTTCTGAAAAAGAAATCTCCGGGCCTAGATGTCTTCATTGGTGAATTCTAAGTAACATCGATTTATGCAATCTCTTCTAACAAATACACAAAGGGATGGGGGCACTGCAACTACCACACAACCTGGTGATTTTACCCAGAGAGATAAGCTCTTGTTCACACAAAGCCCGTACATGGATATTCGAGCACAGTCAATACAAGAACCTGCACAGAAGATAAAACAGCACACGGATTAACACACACACACACGAGTGTGTACACACGGCTTAACACACACACACGAGTGTGTACACACGGCTTAATAAACACGCACACACACGAGTGTGTACACACAGCTTAACACACACACACGAGTGTGTACACACGGCTTAACACACACACGAGTGTGTACACACGGCTTAATACACACACGAGTGTGTACACATGGCTTAATAAACACTCACACAAGTGACACGGCTTAATACACACGCACACGAGTGAGTATAAGCAGAACCATGGAATCAGAATAAGGTTGATGGGCTGGCTGTTTGTGATATCAAAGTACAGTTTTGTAGAATGTTACCATTGGGGGAGACTGGGCAAAGTGTGCAAGGGATCTCTTTGTATTGTTTATTTCTCACAGGTGCATAGAAGTCTAACATTATTTCAGCTTAAAGAAAAGAAGGCCAGGAAGGGTGGCTCATGCCTGTAATCCCAGCACTTTGGGAGGCCAAGGGATCAGTTGAGCCCAGGAGTTACAGACCAGCCTGGGCAACAAAATTTACACAAATTATCTGGGCGTGGTGACTTGTGCCTATAGTCCCAGCTACTCAGGATGCTGAAATGGGAGGATCAGCTGAGCCCTGAGCCTGGGGAGGTTGAGCCTACAGTGAGGCGTGTTCATGCCACCGTGATCCAGCCCAGGTGACAGAGTGAGACCCTGTCTGGAAAAACACAAAGAGGATGAGACATTTCCCAAGTTATTTTATGAAGCCAGCATTACCCATATACCAGAACCAGATAAAGACAGTACAAGAAAATAAAACGAGAGACCAATATCTTTCATGAACGTAGACACAAAAACCCTTAACAGAACACCAGCAAATTGAATCCAGCAACATTTGAAAGCATAGCCCATGATCAAGTGTATCCCAGGGGGTGGGGGGCAGGCTTAACATTCTGAAAGCGACCAGTGCAATCTACCACATCAACACTGAAGAAGATCTACTGTAGGATTGTGTCAACAGACTCAGAAACGGCCATCAAAGCTCAACACCCATTATGGTTAAAAAAAACAAAAACAAACCGTCAGCAAACTAGAAATAGAAGGGGAACCACTTTAACAGATAAAGGGCTTCTATTAAAAAAATACATGCAGCTAACGTCACACTTCACATTGAGAGGCATTGAGAGGTGGACTGTTTTCTCCTAAGGCGAGGAACAGGTAAAGGATGCCTTCTCTCACCGTTCCCATTTGACATTGTACTGGAGGTTCCAGCCAGTGCAATAAGGCAAGAAAAAGAAATGAAAGGAATATAGGTCGGAGAGGGAGAAGAAATAAAAACTCTCCCTCTTCACAGATGACATGGTTGTTTATGTAGAAATCCCATGGCATCTGCACAAAAGTGGGCCTAGCAGGTTTCATGACACAGCGTCAGCACACGGGACCCAACCGTCATCTCTATACACCAGCAGAGGGCACTGGGAAATGAAATTTCAAATACAGCAGCAGTTTCTACGAACGTTAAACTCGATCATTATAAAAACACTGTGGGTCCTATGGCTTTTCCTCGGGTTCACCCCATCAGCCCAAATCTCGATCTACAAATCTTGTCAAGACGAGCTCTCCTCTCCTGGGGGATTCCTGGGGGTAGCCCTGGAACAACTCCCCAAAGATTCTTAGAAACTCTGTGTTTCGTGTAGAGGGTCTTTAAGGTATACCCTCAAGATCCACTGCAGACCTTTCCTTTATTCGAGAGAGTCTATGAATAATCACCTGAAACTTTTCTGACGTTTTAACAGAGGAGTTTTGAGCCACACTCTTGACTCCCTCCTTAGACCCTCTGCTGCTGCTGTGGCCTGGGCCTGACGTCCTTTCATTAATTTAAGAATCCTTTACCACCTGGAGAATCTTGGAATGAGAAACAGTGTTTTTGATTTTATTTTTTAAGCTATTGTGCAGTAAAACTGGCTTGTAAAAAGTGATTCCATAAACTAGGCATGGTGGCTCACATCTGTAATCCCAGCAATTTGGGAGGCCAATGCAGGAGGATCGCTTGAACTCAGGAGTTCGAAACCAGCCTGGGCAACATAGCAAGATACCCTATCTACAAAAAATACAAAAATTAGCTGGGCGTGGTGGTATGTGCCTGTACTTCCAGCTACCTGGGAGGCTGAGGTGGGAGGATCACTTGAGACCAGGAGGTCAAGGCTGCAGTCAGCCATGATTGTACCACTGCACTCCAAGCTGGGTGGCTGAGCGAGAACGTGTATCAGAAAAAAAAAAAGGAATTTGATGAGTTTTGACACATGTATGGATTTGTGGAACCACGTCCACCATCAGGACACAGATAGCTTCGTGACCCAGAACCACGTCCACCGTCAGGACACAGATAGCTTCGTGACCCAGAGCAGCTCTGCCATGCTACTTTTTTGTTGTTTGTTTGTCTGAGACAGAGTCTTGCTCTGTCGCCCAGGCTGGAGTGCAGTGGTGTGATCTCGGCTTGCTGCAGCCTTTGCCTCCCAGCTTCAAGCGATTCTCCTGCCTCAGCCTCTGCAGTAGCTGGGATTACAGGCATGCCCCACCACGCCCTGCTAATTTTTGTATTTTCAGTACAGATAGGGTTTCATCATGAGGCCATCCTGACCTCAAGTGATCTGCCTGCCTCGGCCTCCCAAAGTGCTGGCATTATAGGCGCGAGCCACCTTGCCCAGCCCCATGCTACTTTTAAAAGCCACAGTTTCCTCTCCACCCCATCCCCTGGCAACGGCTTGTCTCCTCTCCATCCCTGCAGCTTTGCCTTTTGGAAGCTGTTGTGTAAGTGAAACCACACACTACTAACCTCTGGGGTCTGGTTCTTTTGCTCAGCGTGGTGCCTCCCAGGTTCGTCCCTGTTGCATATTAACAGTGCCCCCCTCTCACGGCTGAGTCTATTGTGTGGCTGTACGGCTACTTATCCTTTCACTTCCTAGAGGACATTTGGGTGGTTTCCAATTTTGTTGATGATTGTGAAAATTCGCTTGAACCCGGGAGTAAAGAGGCTGCAGTGAGCTGAGGTTGCACCACTGCACTCCAGCCTGGGTGACAGAGCAAGACCCAGTCTCAAAAAAAAAAAAAAAAAAAAAAAAGAATAGCGCTATAAGAAACATTTGTGTACAAGATTTTGTGTAAACATAATTTTGCCTTTCTCTAGGAGTGGAATTTCTGTGTTATAAGAAGGTTCAGGTCTAACTTTATAGTAACTGTCGAGCTGGGTTCCCGAGCGGCCGTATTGTTCTCCACATCTACCGGCGACGGGTGAGTGTTCCAGCTACCAGAGTCCTCATCAGCACTTGGCATTGTCAACAGCTTTCTTTTAAATTCTGTTAAGTCCTGACTTCTTCAATTTTATCTAAATTTTGCTTGAAAACTAAAGTTAAACAAAACCCTCTCTTCTCCTTCTTATGCACAGCTGCAATAAAGCCTGCTGGCGTTTCTGCCTGGAGTCGCCGCTCGCCCAGGGCATCGGCACGTTTTCTGCCTCTGTGTCCCTGCAGGCCACAGCGCTGCATAACCTACTGTTCCTGTCTTCTGAGGTTTTCCCTTCCTCCAGCTTCCATCAACCTTTGCCTCACTTTCTTTCAAGCCTTTACTGACAGCAGAGGCCCTCAGGCTGAAAACAGCATCGTTACTTCTTTCCTTCCCAAATCTGCAGGTGTGGCTAGGTGGGAAGGGCTGATTCCCTCCCCTACAGGTGAAGTGGGGACAGAGAGCCCAGCTGGGGACTGGAGCACCCAAGACGGCACCCCCATCACGGCGGACTTGGCCTGGCTGACAGCTGGTGCCAGAGCGGGGGCTCCCGTGGCCTGGGCTTCCTCACAGCGTGGCGCTGGGTTCCCAAGTTGAGCGTGCCCAGAAGGCACTGCCAGTAGAAGCTGTGTCACCTCTGCCACGAGGCACTCCCAATCGCCTGCCAGGCTCAAAGAGAGGGTGCACAGACCCCACCTCCAGCAGAGGAAATGGGACATATTGTGGCCGTTGTGGGAAAATATCTGCCTCAGTGGGTTGGAGTGCAGGTCTCTACGTCCCCTTCCTGCCTCCTGCCATCCTCTGCTCAGTGGGTTGGAGTGTAGGTCTCAAGCCCCCTTCCTGCCTCCTGCCACCCTAAGGAAGTGAGCAGGGAGGGAGATTGTGGTACATCTGAACATGGGGCCCACACATGCTCTCCTGGCAGAGCTGCAGTTATGGAACAGACACCAGAAAGTTATGGAACAGACACAGATCCCCCAACAGATCTCCATGGTCTACAGGAGTGAAAGCACAGGGCAGGCAGTCAGCGATGAATGCATGGATGGATGTATTTAATAATAGCTTTACTGAGATATAAGTCACATCCCCAAATATTCACCCTTTAAAGTGTACAATTCGGTTTTTTAAGCATGTTCACAGAGTTGTGCAACCATCACCGTTATCTAACTCCAGAACATTTCATCACTGCACCAAAACGCCCTGCACCCATGACAGTCGCTCCCGCCTCACCTTCCCCCAGCCCCTGGCACCACTAGTCCATTTTCTGTCTCTACAGATTTGTCCATTCTGGACATTTCTTATAAAAGAATCACAAAACACGTGGCCTTTTGTGTCTGGCTTGTTTCACTGAGCATGTTTCAAGGTCCATGCGCACCTGCACACCATAGCGCAGGGCTTCATTCTTTCTGACTGACGGCCAAGCAAGACCCACTGTGTGGACAGCCCATGTTGATTTACCTACTCATCAGCCAGTTGACATTCGGGCTGGTGCACTTTTTGACTATTATGAGCAATGTTGCCGTGAACATTTGTATGCATGTCTTTATGTGGACATATGTCTTCATTTCTCTTGGGTAGATACTAGGTGTGGAATTGCTGGGTCATCTGCTAATTCCATGGTTAACGTTTTGATGAACCGCAAAACTGTTTTCCAAAGCGGCTGTGCCATTTTACCGTTTTACATTCCCACCCATAGTGTGTGAGGATTCCAAGTTCTCCACGACGTGTCGTTTTCTGGTTTTGTTTGTTTGTCGCTTTTGTTTTTGATACGGTCAGCGCTGTGGCTTTGGTGTGCACTTCCCTGAGTGGGAAAATCTTGAGCATCTTCTCCTGGGCTCGTTGGCCTTTTCTATGTCTTTTGTGATGAAATAAAAGTCAAATCCTTTGCCCATTTTTAAATTGGATCATCCTTTCATTGTTGGGTTGTAGGAATTCTTCTTATTATTATTTTGAGAAAGAGTCTCACTCTGCCACCCAGGCCAGAGTGCAGTGGCACATTCATGGCTCACGACAGCCTTGACCTCCCAGGCTCAGGTCATCCTCCCACCTCAGCCTCCCAAGTAGCTGGGACTACAGGTGCACGCCACCATGCCCGGCTAATGTTTTGTATTTTTTTTTACAGAGACAGGGTTTCGCTATGTTGCCCAGTTTGGTCTCAAGCTCCTGGGCTCAAGGGATCTGCTTGCCTCAGCCTCCCGAAGTGCTGGGATTATAGGCGTGCGCTGGCGTGCCGGCCGAATTCAGTGATAATTTTTAAAGGCACAGAGGAATAAGAGGAACTGGTCCAACAACCAGAACATTTGACGTTTCCAGCTGCTCCTGGCGTCTGACTCTTGAAGAACATTTAGTGCACAGCACACAGGAGGCCCCCGCAGCCCTCATCCCGGCAGCCGTGGAAAATCTCTCGAGGGAAAACCAAGTGGGCTTGGAGGACTCCTGCCTGCCTCTCCCTCTCCCAGGATGCATGTCTTTCTCCTCCCCACAGGCAGCCGGGCCCTGTGGCCGGCACCTTCCCGGCTAATCCCAGGGGCTCCTCCCAGGACGTGGGAGGACAGGGGCTGGCTTTGGGAGGCATCCAGGACCCAGGCCAGCATGCAGCCGAGGGCGTATCCAGGGCCCATGTGCCCGCCAGGCTGGGTGCGCCCGTGATCCTGGAGAAGGGGGGGCCTGTGTGGGCATCTGCAGATGCCTTCTGGCCTCTGTGGCAGGGCCAGGAGCCACACGCTCCCTGCACTGAGTCACACAGAGGCTGGGTCATCAGGCCTGGGGGGCTGGGGCCGGGACCAGGCTGCAACCAGACTCCTTCCTCTCTGCCCCTGTGTCCCAACTGTCCCTGTCAGCCATCTGCTCCTGTCTCCTCCCTGGGCCTGAGTCAGAGCCAGGCGGATTGTCAATGGGGAAGGCAAGGGGAGCTTAGATCGAGGCGAGGGCAGCAGAGCTCAAGAGCTGCAGAGACCCCGCAGCTCTTGGGAGCTGCCTGAGGGGTGGCAGAGCCCGAGTGGGTGGCCAGCAGCCCGGGCTGCCCACCGGAGGGGCCCTCCTGGACCTGGGAAGGGAATCTGGGCTTGGGGGCCTCATCCATCACGCACCGCGAAGTCTCACTGCCGGCAGGGAGATGGATGCCTTGCAATGCCGATGAGCAGCCCAGCATACACCCAGTCGCTTTGGGGGCCACTCCCTGGAATACCTGCCCTCCATCCTGGGCGGGAGCCTCCACTGTGTGCCCTGTGCGAACATGCTGGTCCTCTTCCTTCCCTCTCTCTGTCCTCGCTGCAGCTCGGGGCGTTTCTCTTCCTTCCTGGCATCCAGGGTGGGGGCAGGGCATGGAGCGGGACAGCCCTTGGAGCCCCCAGACCGGAGTCGAAACTCTACGGCCTCCATCAGCTCGGCGGCCATCACAGAACCATAGCTTGGCGGCTCAAACAACAGACTTGCCTTACCCACATTCTGGAGTCCCGAAGCCCACGAGCAAGGCTGGGCTCCCAGGGAGGTTCCTTTCCTTGGTCTGCAGACAGCTGTCTTCTAGTCGTGTCAGCACATAGAGGAGAGAGGAGCTTGGTCTCTTCCTCTCTTACAGGGCTACGAATCCCATCGGGGGGCCACCCTCACCCCCTCATCTCACCCTAGTCACCTCCCGGAGGTCCCAGCTCTTAACACCATCACACTGGGTGCTGGGGCTTCGACCTACGAACTGGGGGATGCTGTCAGTCCACAGCCCCTGCCTCTGCCCATTTGTCACTGTGAGACATCGGGGAACACACAGGGCCGCTCAGACCCTTGGAATCATCATCTGTGAGTCAGAGACCATCCCGACCACTGGCAGCGAAGAGGGTGCACCACCCTTGGTGGCCAGACCGCGTGTGCCGCCTCCCTCCCATCCCTTCTCCACCCAGTGTCCCTGGGCTCTTCCCCCCTTTCCCTGATGTGAGGACGCAGCCTCTTCCACCTGCTCAGTCCTGAGGTCCCCGGGTTCCATCTGGATCTGCCCGGCCTTCCCGGATGAGCTCCCCTGACCAATCTCAGCTCAGCCCGCAGGCTGACAGCTCCCATGAGTCTCCCCGAGGGCCCTGGGGACACCTCCACACGGATGCTCAGTGCCACACGCCTCTGACAGGTGCGGCCAGCTGTGCCCCAACACCCACACTCCGGCACCAGAACGCCTCCTTCAGCTGGGAGCACGGCTGGTTCCTGCCTCGCCCACCACTCACTGGGACCACGGGACGTAGCTCTGAGCAGAGGGCTTGAGGGCAGGCGTCCGCTGAAATGGTCTCGTGGGACTCTAGGAGGAGATGGCTGGCGCCTTCCACCCTGATTCCCTCCTGCCCCAGCCCAGTGGCCAGGTGCCAGCCACTGCCATAGACGAGCCTGGGGGGTGAGGTCCATGCCCATGGAGAACAGGTGAGCGGCAAAGGACTGGCCCTTGTTTTGTGCTGTTGCCCAATGTGTTGGTTAGCTATGGCTGCAGAACAAACTGCCCCAGAATTTAGTGACTTTTCGCAGCACACATTGACTATGTCAAAGCCTTTGTAGGTCCAGAATTCAGGCACCACGGAGCTGGGTCTCTGACGTGTCTGCAGTCCAGGTGCTACAGGGTGTCGTCCCCTCTTGGCTGGCTCACGTGGCCCTTGGCAGGATTCCAGTCCTCAAAGGCCGGGGCTGAGCATCCGGTTTCTTGCCGACCGTAGGCAGGGGCCAGTTCCTGGCCATGTGGGGTTCCCGCCAGGGCAGCCCTTGAGAAGAGTGGCGAGAAGATGGGCTGGGCAGTGTCGTGGTCTCTAATAACCCGGTCAGGGATGTGGCATCTGCCCTGTTCTAAGTCCTGCTTGTTGGAAGTGTGTCCCAGTGACACCCGGAGGAGGCAGGTCACTGGAAGCCGGCACTGCCCAGCATGCCCGAGCCTCATCCTGACCCCAGCTCCACCCACCTCTGATGACTCCTGATGAACATGGCAAAGGTGGGACCTGGTGAGGCTCCTCGTCCTCCCCACTCCCTTCTGAGTGGCGATCCACTTCCCTGGCTCCCCAGAGCCCCTGTACTCCCTCTAGGGTCTGTTCCTGCACTCCCTTCTGTCACCTCCCTCGGGAAGTTTCTCCCTGCACCCCCTGCTCCCCATCATTTCCCAACTTGGCCCTCTGTGCCCCCCCCATGCCTCTCCCTGGCTCAGCAGTCACAGCAGTGAGCTCCACACAAGCGTCCTGGTGAGCCCAGGTCCCCTCTCCTTATGGCTGTGTTTTATCTCCTTACTTAGCAAATCAAAATGTCACCAGCACCGGATTGCACCCTAATTTGGGGGGGGATCTTGACCGACGCATTGGGTTTTGAGAACTCCTGGCAGCCGCTGCAGACTGTGAGCACCGGAGGGCGAGGGTGGCGTCCATCCTCAGTGCTGGGGACCACCCGTGGGTTCTGATCTGACCCACCTGAAACTAAGTCCTCAGAGAGGCCCTGGGGCTGCAGGGCTCAGCGAGTGGGAAGGGTTTGGCCATAAGGAGCTCCGGATGGCAGGGGTCTGTGGGACCTGCACCCACCCTTATGACCCCGTGCATAATCATCTCCTAAAGGCCCTGCCTCCAAACACAGCCATCCTGGGGCCGGGGCTTCAACATATGGCTCTGGGGGACGCAAGGCAGTTGATACCAGCTGTTCACCCCATGAATAACGAGGGAAATGTAATGCAAGATGAGGAACAATTTTACTGTGACACGTTTATATAAGAACATATGTACACTCATGTATGTATATTTGTATGTGCAGTCAGCCCTCCGTACCCTCCAGTTCCATCTCCCACAAAAACTGCATTTTCCATCCAAGGTGGGATGAATCCTCAGGTGGGGAGCCTGTGGATAAGGAGGGCCGACTTTTCATATCCGCGGATTCCACAGGGCTGACTACAGGACTTGGGCCAAGGATGGCGAGACCACCAAACTCTGCAAACTCATAGAAATAAAGCACGCGGTATGGGGACGCAGGCTTAAATAACAAAATATATTTCGATATGCACAGTTTTAACTGAGGACACACAAGCCTTCCTCGGGCTGCAGGCCCGCTCCCTCCCAGTGGGATTCACAGCCCCTGCAGAGTTTGTCCTCACGCACACCACACACAATCGGGTATAAAACGCATTCTATAAACACGTTCTGATGCAAACTGTGTGTCCATAAATATATATTTATGCAAGTTCCTCCCACCCACTGCAGGGCCGTACAGCTCTGGGGACAGGAGGTCACAGCGGACTTTAAACCACAGGTTAAGTAGAAGGTTGCAGGTCAAATAGAAGTTCCCATGTGATTGCATCACCCAACGGCACTGTTCTGTCATCAGGAAATGCTGAGTGCCCGCCGTGGCCGGGTGGGCGTGGGCGGTGGTCAGACGCTGCTCTGGAGCTGGCTATCTGTGGCACTGTCAGGGGCCGAGGACTGGCTGGGCAGACAAGTTTCCAGGCCATCTGAAGACTCCGACAGGGGCTTGTATAAGAAGCAGGCTATGGCAAAGAAGAGGACGCCCAGCACCTGGGGAGAGAGGAGCCCGCTGGACCTCGTGGGGAGCTCGGCCAGAGCCTTTGGATACTGGTGGGCCTGTCCCAGTCCTGTCCCTGCCCCAGCCTGCAGCACCCTCACCAGGTCCACGGAAACCCATCCTGCTCTGAGAGGGTATCTTTCCCATATAACCGGTTTGTAGAGCAGACGCCAATATTGTTAAAGAGGGAATGAAACACACCCTTTGACTAAAAACAGAGGCACAGGACTGGGGGGCTTGTCATGGGTTGAACAGTGCCAGACACCAGTGAATGGGACCTTTTTTGGAAATAGGGTCTTTGCAGATGTAATTAAGGATTTGAGATGAGATCATCCTGGATCTAAGGTGGGCCCCAAATCCAATGACTGGTGTCCTCATGAGAGAAAGGAGAGGAAGACTTGAGGCAGGGACAGAGGGAAAGGCCACATGCAGCCGCAGAGAGCCGGAGCGGCGGAAGGAGCCCGCCCTGCCCCCACCTTGATTCTGACTTCTGGCGTCAGATCTGTAAGCGAATCTGGTTCTGCTATGTTAGGCCACCCCGCTTGCGGTCCTTTGTCGTGGCGGCCACAGGAACCTCACACAGAGCCAGTCGCCGGTCACCACCACAGCCGGGGTTCAAGCCCCGGTGCCACCATCATGGGCAGTTCTTAACCTTCAGGGTCTTGGTTTCTTTGTCAACAATGAGGGGCTGCACCGACTTTGTAGGGCAAGAGGACGATGTGGCAGGAATCCCACGTGGGCCCCAAAGGCGGTGAGGTCCAAGCACGGATGCTGCCGCAACGCCCACGCAGAGTACATGTGCACCACTATGATTTCCACGCTGGGCGTGGGCCAGAAACACCCACTGTGCCTCCTGGAGTGTCAGCCTGGCTGATGGCCCTGAGCCTGCATTCAGGGAGTGAGGCTGTTTTGACTCGGTGCAGGACAAAGTGGAATGCGAGGGTGTTTATAAGGAGACACTGTGTGCTCCCCTGCTACAATTAACATGGACGCATGCGCTGCTGAGGCCAACTCTGACCCTCTGGATACGGCTCCCGCTGGCTGTGCTGAGCCCAGGGGATGGCTGCGTGTGGAGGGCTCTCAGCCTGCTGCTCCCAGCTAAGGGATGCATCCAACACAGCAAGGAGAGAGTCGGGGGACGGCTCCCTGGGAACGTACAGCAGCCCCCTCATCCGCAGACACTGAGACCCCTGTGGACGCGTGAGTCTAAGGGTGGTACTGAGCCCAGCCAAGGAACTACACCTTCTCGCTGAAGGAGGCGCCTCCGGCTTCCCATTGGCAGAGCTGAACGGTGGCGTGAGTGCTCCGGTGCTTTGGGGCCATGATTAGGTAAATAAGAGTGGCTTGAACATGGCACTGTGATACGGTGATGGGGGATGTGGGAACCACACCGGCTGCTAAGTGATTAACAGGTGGTGGCATGGATAGCCTGGACACGCTGGACAAAGGTTATGTCTTATGAAGTCAAATGGTCAATTTCCTGATGCTCATGTGCCTTTGGGCCTCCCCAAACACCACCACTCCCTGAGCAGAGACGCGCCTAACAGAGAGTCAACCGTTATTTTATGCCAAAGCGAAAGGCGTATCACAGAGGGCTTGGGCCTTAGTATCCAATATCTCCAAAGCTCCCTGCAGAATAATTTCTGACCTTGCCTTCTTCCAAAGTTGGACAAAGGGAGAATCCGAGTCCTGGGCAGGACAGATCAAGATCTCACCAGACTGTGCAGAACGGCGCGTGCTTTAAAAGTTATGAACTGTTTGCTTCTGGAATTTCCTATTTAATACATTCAGACTGTGGTTGACCTCGGGTAACTGAAACTGTGGAAAGTGAAACCTCAGATGAGGGGGAAACCGAGGTATATGTCTCCTTAAACCACTGCTTCTCTCCAGAGCCACACAAGGCCCTGCTCAGACTCGCCTCTTTTCTGCTAATCCGAGGGGAGGTGAACCAGCTGGGCTCCTTCCCTTTCTCTAACCTCCCTCCTGGAAAGCCTGAGGCCACGGGTTCCTGCAGGATGAACTTTCCTGGGTCCGTCACCCAAGGAAGAGCAACAAGATCCTCTGAACAGCTGGCCCTGGGACCGCATTTTATTTAGAAGGCTTTGTGCTTTATCGTCTAATGGGGGCAAATTCCAAACACAAATACTGCGTTTCCTCCCAGGTAGCATACGCCAAGAGTCACAACAGAAAGTTTCTGTTAGCTTGAAAAATGAGGGCCAGACTAAGAGATCCAATGGAATCCAAGGCGCACTGGTCACAGAGAGGCTGCAACCTGCCCGCCGGCCCCCCAGACTGAGGCCCGGAGTGGACCAGCTAGTCAAGCCGCTCTAACAGGAGCAGCCGCTTCTTATTTCTGCAAAGCTTTTAGTTAACGGGCACCCCGGGTACGTGCAAGACCACACTGTGGAAGGGCAGCCCCAGGAGGTGGGAGAGGGAGCAGGGCCCGGGCCTGGGCTTTGCTGGAGCTGTTGGGGGCCTGGACAGTGAACCCCAGGAGGAGGCCCTGCAGCCCGCCTGCCTCTCCCCACAACCAACTCATGAGGAATGTGGGAAGGGCCTTCTAGAAACCGGCTGCAGGAACATCTGTGATGTACTAGGCTGTGGTCCAAGCTGCTGGAAGATCGCAGCGTATCCAGAGCCCCCAGCCACCCTCAGAGCAGACCCTCTGTCCCCTCCCTGGGCCTGCTTACCTTGTACAGGAGCCCCATGATGAGTATGTAGCGGCTCATGGCCGAATTCTGGTACACCAAGCAGGAGCCCTGCTGGCCACACTGGTCCTGCCACAGCAGACAGGCCTTGTCGATCACCCAGCCGAAGGCGATGGGCCCCGGGATGCCCCCTGCGGAGAGAAGCCCACTCAGCACCCACACTCCTGGTGGGCAGGGGCTAGGCAGGGGGCAGGCAGCCAAGAGGCCTGGAATGATGGGCTCTGGGAAGGTGATACTGGCCGTTGGAGTTCTCAGGGGGTGCAAAGAGGGCTTAAACGTTCCTTTCTTTGGGCATTCGGCATTGGGGCTGCCAGTTTCCCATGATCTCCCAGGGAAAGCCTTTGGGCAAATAAATGACGATGGGCCCCTCTAGTGGACAGTTAGGGAATGGACCCCTTCCCAGGCGGGAACAGCCTCCAGCTGGGAAGCACATCCCTTGGTGGTTAGACACTTGCCCATGCCCTTGTGCAGTGAGCACACTGTGCAACTGACCATGGCTTCCTCACACTGCACAGTACCTAGTATTCTAACTACAATCCACTGGATTCCCAGGGCAAAGGACCTCTGAGGGTCACGGACACATCTGCAATAGAAAACCACAGCGTCAGCACCCACAGAAGTGGGGTTGCATGCCAAGTCACCCCCCAGGCCAGTGGCCTCCTGGACCAGCCCCCAGCCACATCATCACCCCCCCCCTAAGTGGGAAGCCCCTCGTCAGAGATCAGAGACAGTGAGGTCTCTCCTGCCACCAGTGACAGACAGGCCCGCTTAGACCTGGGTGTTTCCTGGAGTGCTCCTGTCTCAGGATCTGCAGAGCTCCGCCTCAGGGTGCTGCAAGGAAAGCTCTGGACAAGCGCACACCCGACCCCGGCTTACCGTAGAGTTGCCGTTAGTGCAGGAATGCTGCTGAGGAATGTAAAGAAAATTACAACGAATATGAAAACCAGAAGGAGGGGCTTTCTCTGACAAGTTGAAGTGCATTTCCCTGCAGTGGCATGGCCAAAACCAGAGGAAAGATTCTGAGGGACACAGCTACAGTCTCGGTACACCTGGGAAGCCCAACAATAGCTCCGATTACAAGGGGAAGGCACGGGGGCCCCTTCCCAGGGTCCAGGGAAGGACAGGGGTGGTAGGCAGCGGCCCCACTCACCTTCTGGCCGTCCACATTCGTCTCCGTGGCTGCAGGGCACCCTGCATGGCACAGTGAGAAGTACATGAGGCCGTCCGAGCCGCACACAGGGCTGTAGTGTTCTGGCTGGCAGCTGCAGGCAGCGTTGCAGGGAGCCGTTAGGTTCAGGTGGCCTTCGGGCAGGAGGCTGCAGAGGGGGGACAAGCGAGTGGTAGGGTCCAGGCCAGAGCCATGCTGGCACCCAGCAGGCACAGGGTCAGCCATGGGGCTCGTCCCCATGCAGCCTACATTTCGGGTCCACAAACTTGCCAAGCTTGCACCGCCCCCAGCACGCTGGGCACTCACGCTGGGCACTGCCTTCTGGTGATAGAATGGTTTTTCCTTTTCACGCAAGGAAGGCACACCCATGCCCCCCAGCACCGTCCGCCTGATGCACAGCCCCTTTCCCTAGTTCGTTTGTTTTTGGACAGGCAACACATTCATATGGATCAAATGCAAACATTAGGAAAGAAAGAGCGCCAAGTACACAAAGGCAGCCTCGTGGCCCCGGCCCCACCCCAGTCCTCGGTTCTCCAGCCACAGGCCGGCTGTGCGTTTGCAGGGGTCGTCTGCACGTACACACCCCTCGGCAGTCACAAACATCTGCACTTCTCACTTGAATCAGAGCACACTGCACCCATTGTCCAACTCCTTCCTTTTTCCCACTTCACAGCATGTCTTGGCAGTAGCCCAGGATGAGCTTCCTCCATTCCTTCGTGGGCAGGGCCTCTGTTGTGAGGACAGCGTAGTGACCCCGTCCACCCTGATGACTCTTAGGTTGTTTCCGATAATGCCACAACGGCCGCCTTGTGCTTCTCTGCCTTGCACGGCACCTGCAGGTGCACTCCCGGGGCCTGCAGGGCAGGGCCGAGGTGCAGGCTACCTGTGTGTATTTTGGATATTCCCTAATTGCCACCTGACCAGCAGGTCCCCCTCCCACTCCCAGCACATGGCAACGCCAGGAGCACATCCTGGGACACTTTTTATGTCACCAAGAGACCAGCCTCAAGGACCCCGAACACTAGGGCTGTTGTTCCATTTGACACAGCTACAGAGCACAAGGCTGAGGCCCAGAGAGGCATATGACTGCCCGGGGGCACAGCCGGGACCCAAGCGCAGGCACTGCTGGGGGCTGGCATGGTGCCCTTTTACGTGGATGCTGCCAGGTGCCCCGCTGAGCGAGTGTTGCCCTTGCCGCTGTCCTGTGACGTAGCCCTTTTCAAAACCGCCTCTCCCAAGCGCTGCGCCACTCCTCCTCCATGCCCAGGGACCATGGGTGCTCGGGGCCCCGACGCGTACCCAGGTGCCATCTGGCCCTCACCTCCCGCCGTAGCTGGCTGTGACGCCCGCCATGGGCACACTGGGGCAGTGCAGGGAGAAGACGAGGATGCCCAGCAGGCTGACAACGGTGCAGAACAGGCAGAACTTGATGACCGCGGAGCCCCGGAGCCTGAGCTTGTTCACAAAGAAGCCGCCCAGGAAGGTGCCGCCACCACCCGCTGGCACCACCAGGTACCCTGGGGAGAGGGAGGGATTAAGCCAGGGACTCAGGCAGGGGGCCGTGGTGGGAGAGGGTGGCGGATCAGCCGGGTCCACTTTACAGGTGGGGAAACTGAGGCATAGAGGGATCAATTCCTGCCTGCATGGCAGCACTCAACACCACACCTGAGCGCTTAGCTGCTGCGCTGATACAGCCCTAGGAGGGACCTCTGTCCAGAGCCTGCAGCCGGGATGCCTCAGAGGCCGGGCGGGGGCGGGGGCGGGGCAGGGCAGGGGGCAGGTGGCAGGTGGCAGGGGGCAGGGCAGGGGGCAGGGGGCAGGGCAGGGGGAGGAGGAGAGCCCAGAGTGCTCCAAGGTCAGCAGCCCCTGCCCCAGTGGGAAGCCAATGACTCCTCCAGTAACCCCCCTCCAGGGCAGCCACACCCCTCCTCCCCCAGGGGCCTCTGCCAAGTCCCTGCAGGCTGTGACAAGGACATTTGTCGAAGCCTGAGTGGCCACCATCAGTACAAAATTGGGATCAGCTGGCATCTGGCTTCTAGGCTGACAAGTGAGGAGGGCACAGGTGAGGGGACAGGTGGAGAGGGGACAGGTTTGTGGGGACAGGTGGGGAGGGGACAGGTTTGTGGGGACAGGTGGAGAGGGGACAGGTTTGTGGGGACAGGTGGGGAGGGAACAGGTTTGGGGGGACAGGTGGGGAGGGGACAGGTTTGTGGGGACAGGTGGAGAGGGGACAGGTTTGGGGGGACAAGTGGGGAGGGGACAGGTTTGTGGGGACAGGTGGAGAGGCTCTCCAAGGGGCAGTAGAGCTGACCTCTGGGGGGCTGAGTGTGGGCGTGTGGGCGTGTGGGCGTGTGGGAGTGTGGGCGTGTGGGCGTGTGGGAGTGTGGGAGTGTGAGAGTGTGGGCTTGTGGGAGTGTGGGCGTATGGGAGTGTGGGCGTGTGGGCGTGTGGGCGTGTGGGCATGTGGGCTTGTGGGAGTGTGGGAGTGTGAGAGTGTGAGTGTGGGCTTGTGGGAGTGTGGGCGTGTGGGCGTGTGGGCGTGTGGGAGTGTGGGCTTGTGAGTTCAGCCCAGAGGGGCCAGGCCTGGATGGGCCTGTGGGGGAGGGAGGGGAGCCCTCATCTGACGCCCTCTTCCTGTCCAGATAGTGGACCCTGGAAGGGTAGAGCACGGTAGATTGGCGGTGGTGGCCCACATGCCTGGCACCTCTGCCATGGCCCAGGGTACCCTGTGAACGCTGGCAGGAGGAGGAGCTCTGAGGAGGAGTCCCCACTTTCTGCAGACCTGCCCAGCCTGGGAAGGCCAGCCTGCCTCTGGCACCGAGAAACCCCCAGCTGCACTGTTCCAGGAGGTCCTGAGGCACCAGTGCCTGGCTCATGGAACAGCCAGGTCCAAACCCTTCCTGCACCAAGTCACAGAAGCCAAGACTAGGTGGCTAAGGGGTGGAGCCCACCGTGGACCCTTCCACCTACGGAGCATGTCCCACAAAGAGGGCGGGACCACCACTCTTCCGGCCTGTGGACAGTCGCTCAGCTCCCGTGGTGCTCTCCACACCTGCTCTGGCAGCGGGGGTGGGAGGGCACTCACTGCCATGTGCCCTGTCTGGGTCTTTCTAGAAGATGCCCTTGAAGACTCTGTTTCTGAGAACTGACATAAAAGCAGAGGACCCCCAAGATTCAGAGTTTTCTCACCAAACAAGGTGGCAGCTTCTGAGGCACTCAGGCTGAACTGGGACTCCAAGAACTTGGGGCTGAACGTGGACATGCCGGTGATGAGTGTGGCCTCGGTGGCCCCAGCCAGGCAGAGCAGGATGAACGTGGGGTTCTTCAGCAGGAGCCAGATGGAGCTGGGCAGAGGTCAGGGTGTGGAGAAGAGACTGAGGGTCAGAGTGGTGGGCAGAGGTCGGGGTGTGGAGAAGAGACTGAGGGTCAGAGTGGGCCAGACCCAGGGTGCGAGGAACCTGCTGTTCCTGAGGCTGTCACCTCCCTGCTCTGAGCACAAAGGCCCCTGTTCTGACAGGGAGTAGAGTGGGGTGCAGAGAGGTGGGGGACACCCACACTTATTCCAGAGAAACCCAGGTGGCGCCAGGCTGAGCCTATGCCTGTGGCCCACTTGTCCTGAAAGCTGCAGTCCCTGATTAGGGAAAAACCTTATCAGTGCCTTGGCCAGAGCTTCAGCTCAGGTGGGGAGAGACCCCAAGTGACCCAGGACCCTGTTGCATCACTGGCCAGCAGCAGGGCCTGAAAAAGGGAACTGGCTGGGGCAGGCAGAGGCCACCAAGTCCAGGACCGGACAGGCCCCTGGATAGGGGAATGGAATCACGGGAATGGGGACTGTGGCCAGTCCCCAACCGCCAGCCCCTGGGAGAAGTGGGGCAGGAAGCCGCTGGGATTCGAACCCTCCGTCCAAGAAGCCCCTGGGTAGATGGACCTGGCTGGCTTGGTTTGCACTTGGGGGGCCAGTGGCCCTGGGGGTGGTGAGGCCTCAACTGGGGCGAGTCCTTGGTGCATGGGCCTGGAGCCCTGGGGGGAACTGTGGGAACTCTGAGCCCTGTCTGGCCCTGAGGGCTCAGCCTCAGCCTCAGCCTCCACATCTGCCTGTTGCGGTCCTGGCTGTGGGGTCTCAGGATAAGGACATAGCCCCCTGGAAGCTGGGAAGGCCCCACATCAGGCCTTGCAGTTTCTAACCCGGGAGGTGGCCGACAGCAGTGCGTCAGGGCTGCCTGTCCCTGCACACGAGGCCCTGGGGGGTGAATGGAGGCTCTCCCTGTTTTTGTTAGCATTGGAGGCCTGAGCAGGGCTAACGCCCAACCGCTGCTTAAGTGCATGAGATGCTGAGATGGAAAACGTGTCGCATGGCGTAAACCACACGAAGCCCTCCCAGCCAGTGCAGTGAGCGAGGCAGACAGAAGGGGAACCGCCTCTGCGAAGAGAGGCTCGGCTCTCTCTGGGGTACACAGATCACCCAGACTGGGCAAAGCTCACATTCATCCCAGCTCACAGCTACCTGCATCCTGTTCACAGCACGCTCCTGTGCGTGACCCTTCTCCCCCACTGAGTGGGGGGCTCTCGGCCTCAGGTGGGGGTGTTTGCAGACGCAGCTATTGTCCTGTCCCTGGAACTCATAACATAGACCAGGGGCAGAGAATGTTCCTGAAGCCCTAGGTCATGGCGCAATAGCCTCTCACATCAGCCCACAGTAATGCAAATTTTCGCAATAAATGACATGTCCATGTCGCCTCTGCTCACACCGCAGTGTCGCTGACTTGAACCCCTGCGTCTGCAGCTTAGTGACATCCTGTAAACCTACACTTTCCAGCCTCTCGCCAGAGCAGAGTGTCGGCCTCACATCACCCCCACCTGCAGGAGGGCGGCTCTTTCCTCTCGGCCACACCTAGAGCCTGGTTCCGATGAACGCAACTCTGAACGCCTGGAACATTCAAATGCTCTTGTTTGAGGTGGCGGCCAAATGTAAATGGATTCTGAAGAATTAGGAACAGACAGTGCAGCCCTAGTTAGCCTCTGAGCCCCAACAGGCCCATAGGTGCCTTGCAGAGCTGATGTTGGCGTCAGAAACTCCACTCCAGCCTCACAGGCACTCTGCCTGCTTGGAGGTGTTCGCTGGTTCGCTCAGACTGACCTCAGCAGCCATGAACATGGGTTCTTTCTGTTCCCTTCCCTGATTAAAATGGGAGAGCCCAGTTCTTTCAAAATTTATTTCCTGACTTGAGGATTGAAAAGCCTCTTCTTTCTGGTTAACTACTTGGGTCCCACGTCTTGAAAAAGGCAAGACGATGGAGGACAAAGGAGACCCCAGCCCATGCCCTCCCTTCCCCAGCCAGTTCTGGTGTGTGGGGGGACAGACCTGGGGTGGGCACCCTGGGGGGGTCCTGGCGTGTGGGGGGATGGGGCTGGGGTGGGCACCCTGGGGGGGTCCTGGCGTGTGGGGGGATGGGGCTGGGGTGGGCACCCTGGGGGGGTTCTGGCGTGTGGGGGGACGGGGCTGGGGTGGGCACCCTGGGGGGGTTCTGGCGTGTGGGGGGACGGGGCTGGGGTGGGCACCCTGGGGGGGTTCTGGCGTGTGGGGGGATGGGGCTGGGGTGGGCACCCTGGGGGAGTCCCTCCCTGGGGCTTTTCCCAGACCTGCCCAGGCTCTGGGGTGTGTGGCTGCGTTAGGAGGCCATGACTCTCTGAAATGCTATGCAAACTTCATTTCTTAATCACTGATTGCTCGGCTGAAATTCTCGTGTTGAATTTGCCCAGAGAATTAGTCATGACTTTAATAAAGGGAACATGTCCCACGATTTATTTCTTCCCAGCAACTGGTTTAGGGAACTAACCTTGGACATAAACCTCCTTATCACCTGATGAACTGAAAGAGCCCCAGGGTTCCTAGGTCCACACTGGGGGCTCACAGCCACGCTGGGAACAGGGCGCCTGACCCTCAGCTCTAAGCCGCTCTGCTGCTGGGTGGAGGAGAGAGGGTGAGCCAGTGCCTACACGATGTTCCCAACTCCTGGTGAACGTGGCCCCGGGTCAGCTCGGCCCATGGGGTCACCCTCCTTAGCAGGCAGCTCCCAGCTCCTTTGTGGGGGCGTCTATCAGGGCCCTAATGAGGCCTCTCTTTCCCATCTTCATCCAGCCTTGCTCCTCTCTGCCGTGGACAGCTCGGGGCTTTCTGAGGGGCCACCTTTGGCCCTGATGCCTTCCCTCCTGTCCTGGTTGAGGGCAGGCAGCAGGGACTCACCCATTGCCCACACCCTCCACCCACTATGGCCAGTGAGACACGGCCATTTGTGAGCTCAGGGACCTGCTGCTACAAGGGCACACGAGTTTCCCCGTGCTGGGGCCTCAGAGGCTGAGGACTTGGGTGGTGGCCACCCTGAGGGCCACCTGTGCCCAGCCCTGGGGAGAGCCCCCCAGGGAAGGCATGATCCCCAGGAGACCCCACTGGCTCAGGGCCCCAGGTTCACCCTAGCAGTGCAGCAAGACAGCAAAGCAAGGCCGGACCACACTCAGCAGAAAGGGAAGGCAGCCAAGGCAGACGGCAAAGCAAGCAACCTCCCCGGAGGGTGAGCGGGACACGCCGGGTAGAAGGGGGAGGTCCTCAGAGACTCTGAGGGAGGGAGGGAGACGGGGGGGCAGCATCCCAGGGCCCGGGGGTTACGGCACAGGTGACGCCTGATGAAAGGGAATTAGAGTGTGGGGGGTCATGGTGAGGGAAGGGTCTCAAGTCAAATGCAGCTTCCCTGGGGACCCCGGGACACACAGGCCACGGGGAGACTTGCTGGTGTGGAAGGGATTTGCTCCGTGGCCACTGGGAGCCAGGCGCAGCCCACAGGAGTCTCCACACTGTATGAGTGAAGTGATGGCTCCCTGGGTGCGGGCCGAGGCCCCGGCCCCACTCTGGGACTCTCCCACGGCTCTGCAGCCCCTGGCCCAGGAGGCTCTATCTGTTGCTCCTTAATCTCTTGGCCCAGGGTCACGACAGAGGTTAGGGGCTGCGTCCCCATCATGATCCCGGAGGGGTCTCACCGACTCCCCCAAGATGGGGGCCATTAAAGGGTCTGAGGACACTAGGAACCCTCCCGACCCCGGTCCTTACAGAGGCAGGTCTCTGATGGTTTTCCCAAAGTCCGGGTTGCTCGCCTCCCCACGGCTGCTGTCCTTCAACTGGTGCATTTCCGCCGCTCTCATGACCGCGTAGCGCTGGGAGCCTGGAAGGGCACAGAGTGAGCTGGGGCTGGGGGCTCCCGGAGGTGGACTTCTCCGAGAGAGGCTCTGCCCCCACTCCTCTGCCCCTCCCCGGTCTGGGAACGTCATTGTCTGACATCCCTGCAGCCCTCACAGCCCCGGGGAGGCGGCACTGGAACAGAAACCACGTGAGAATGCAGCACAAGCCGGGTTTGGAGGTGTGGGAGAGCTGGGGCCCGAAGTGGGGCTGGGGGAAGGAGGGGATGGAGGCCCTGCCCTGATTGGGACAAGCCTGTTCCGTGGCCTGAGGGGGAGAAGCCGCTGGGGCAGAGGGGAGGCCTCAGGACAGGATGGACACACAACCTGCCTTGTGCCACAGCCAGGAGGCGTCTCTCCACCCAGATGGGAAGAACACTGAGAATGAGGGTGTGCCACAGACTTGATCATGGTGGGGAAAAAGACAGCAGAGGAAACGGGGTGCCCCCTTCGCGAAGACTAAGGGACAGTCTTCCAATGTGAAGGCTGGGCTGGGGAAGGGAAACCCACCTGGCAGCTGCCGAGGGTAACCAAGGATGGGAACGGCGGTGAAGATGGCAGCGGCCCCAGAGCCCAGGAAGCCGACCCACCAGGCGCCGACCCACAGTGGGCTCTCGGTGGTCAGCTCCGTCCTGTGGAAGAGGCAGTGGCACCTGAGTCAGCGTGCAGCCCACCTGTGCCCTCCATGGCACACACACTGTGGGCTGCTGGCCCCTCCTCCGGGCAGACCTCCAGGGTCTGTCTGCACGCTGGTCAACACAGGCCCCTGGTGCTGCTGGCCACAGGTCCTGTCCCTTCCTTGCAGACTAAAGCAAACACCACCTTGGCTTAGCTGTCCCCCAAGACAGATGGCTCCATGCCTTGGCCCACACTCCAGGGCTGGAGATGCCACCTGTGGCCTGGTCCTGAGACCACGGTGGGGTTGGGCGCTAAGAGGAGCAGCCTCTCCAGGCAACAGCAGGAGGAGGCATCCCTCCCCACAGTGCAGAGGGTGACAGACGGGGTTCCCAGGGACGCCAGAGGGCTCAGCTGGAGCTCACTGAGAGCTCCCCACGAAGGGACTGTTGTGCACGTGGCAATTTGCACATAAGTGCTTTCAAACGAAAAGGCGAGTGGAAAAGAACCATGGGCTGAGGCAGCCGTGGAGTGGTAGAAGCCCATCCAAGCTCTGGGCATCCAGGGACGCGTCTTCACAGTGAGGACAAGCTCTGGGCTTTCGGGGATGCGTCTTCACAGTGAGGCGGTGGCGGGAGGGCAAAAGGCCAGCAAAGGCCGGGAGCAGAGCCGCAGAGACAGACAGAGGACACAGGGAGCGCCAACATCCTGCAAGGCTGCAGCCAGGGGGCACCTGCTTGCTCCAGCGCAGAAATGCTGCGGCCACCTCCGGGGGCTAGACCCCGCTCTGCCTCCCCACTTTGTGCAAAGTGGGCCCAGATCCCGGAGCCAGAAGGGGCACAGAGACTGAGAGAAGCATCCAGACCCGGGACACGAGCTCCAGCCTACCTCCAGGCTCTGCCCAGAACGCACACACTTGACCCCACATTATCAATCCGAGGCCAGAGGGGCTTTTGTAAGAGGTCAGAGTGCTAGAGACCTCCAGGAGAGGCGCCATCTGCAGAAAGAGTCCCAAGGTGCAGCGGTGCCCAGGCCGAGTAACAGAGGACCTTGGAAACTTCACAAGTGCAGGATGGGCAAGGGATGAATGGGGGGCCCAAACCCACAGAGCACTGGCAGTCAGCAAGGACATGTCTCCTCTGCCTCCCCATCTCCATCTGTCTCTGTCTCTCTCTGCCTGTCGCTGTCTTCTGTCCCTCTGTATCTCTATCTCCATCTGTCTCTGTGTCTTGGTCTGTCTCTACGTGTCTTTCCCTCTGTCTCTCTCTGCCTCTCCCTCCACCCCTCCTTGCTTTCTCCTGCTTACATTTACAGAAACTAGGGTCACACACACAAGATACAAAGAAAGGAAAAGAAACAGAAGAATCTCAGTTTCATTAGGGAACTAGTGGCCAGGGCTCGCTGGGCTTTGCAAGCGCTTAGGCCTCGGGCACTGCCTGCCTGCCCTGCCCCCTGCGCTGGGGCCGACTCCCAAGGCCCCTACAGATCCTCCGAGTCCTCCAGAGCCAAGCCCAGCCTTGACTCCCTCCAGCCCGGGGGGTGCCCAGCACCTGCGCCGCGCCCGGCCTGACTCAGAGTGGGCCCTGCTGACTCTGAACCCCCTTCCAGAGACACGTGGGCCTCTCCAGCGCAGGCAGCTGGGTGCGCGGCCACTCACCGTCGGCCCATTTCCGTGTAGATGTTCAGCAGGGCACCTCCGATCAGGTAGCCGGCAGCGGGGCCCAGGATGGCCGCGGTGTAGAAGATGGCTGCGAGAGAGGCAGAGGCGTCAGGGCCGCTGTGCACCACCGAGGGGCTGCGGAGGGCCACGTGGGGCCCCGTGCCTGAGAGAAGCCCCGCACCCGCCGTTCTGCATCTCCAGCCCACTCCCCTCATGGGCCTCTTTAAGTTAGACGAGTCTGTGCAGTTGCCACTGGGCCTGATATGGGTCAGCATCAACCTTTAAAAATCCCCCTCAAAGCCAAGCGCACTGTCTTTCCCTTACGAAAGGGCAAAGGCCCTCGAAGCCCCGTTTGCAGGGCGTCTAAGTAGCCGCACAGACGGACACTGGCAGGAATTAGGGGCCCAGGGTGGGGAAAGGGACCAGAGAGGCCTGAGCCCCTCCGCCCAGCCACGCTCACTCTCCCACAGGCCGGGATTTGGAAGGCTCAGTGTGGTGGGATGTCCCCTCGCTGGAGTGAGGTGATCTCAACGCCCGCCTGGGTTCTTGGGACGAGCACTGCCAGGTGACTGGGATGAGCAGAGCTCAAGGAGGACATGAGGAGGCTGAGGTCACTGCAGAGTCCAGCTGGGGCCAGCTGCTCCCCGTGACCATCCTACGATGCCCTTCCCAGGAGAGCCAAGCCAGGCAGGGGGACGCCGAGAAGTGGGGTCAGGCGGGTCGTGCACTGGGTCAACTCGGCCATGTCGTACGGGCCATGGGGCTTCCCTACATCTCAACAAACAGGAGCAGGAAGCCAGTGAGGGGCCCAGGGCTGCCCCAGGGCAGTGAGCTCAGCTGCCTGGCATGGAGTTATAACATAGATCTTTACTCTTAGGTAGCTGTGAAGCAGCCATGAGCTGCTTCATGTTATTTTTCCCCTTAAAGTTCTGACTCTCCAGATTTGCTCGGTCTTTTCCGCACCCCTATGTGGCTGCCGGAGCAGACACAGTGCTTACGGGCAGACATGGGTGTGGTCTCAGGGCTCTGTCCCTCCACCTCTATGTGGCTGATGGAGCCAACATGGTGCTTTCAGGGAAACATGGGTGTGGCCTTGGGGCTCTGTCCCTCGTCACTTATCCCACATCAAACTCCTTCCCAGGCAAGTGCCAGGTTCCCAGCCGGAGCATGAGGTCTGCCGCCATTGGACCTGGTGCCACCCAGCGCCTAGTGACTCTGTGCCCCTTGGTCCTGGCAAGGTGGGCTGGACACCATGCAGGGGTTGCACTGAGGCTCCCGGGCACAGCGGCCTGGAGCCCTGAGCAGGGTCCACATGAGAAAGCCGGAGTCCCTTACGTCAGCTTTGGGCCTCAGGCCGGACCCCCCTCCCCTGCCACCTCTTGCAGCAGCCCCAGGGCCATGCAGACAAGGGGTACACGAAGGCAGGGGGCGGGGCTGGCTCCGGCCAGTTACCCTCACTCCTGCAACACTGCCCTCAGCCACCCCTGCTAGTGCTTACCCCGCCAGCCCCACTCACCAATGTAGACGGGCGAGCAGCTGGACTTGACGTTCTCATCCAGGTAGGTGACGCCCAGCGTGTAGAGGGGTGTGGCACCCACGCCATGCAGGAACTGGCCCAGCATGAAGACCAGCTGGTAGCGGGACAGGCCCGAGGTGCTGTCCGCACACGCCGCGCTGGGGTTGGCAGGGCACGTCCTGACACCCGCGTCCAACTCCACCTCATAGCGGCCAGCCGTGAAGTGGGGCAGTGCGAACACCAGCGACCCCATGCCCATGAGCAGCACGCCCCAGCCCAGCCAGCGCGGCTTGTGCCCTGAGCCCCCGAAGTAGCTGACGAAGGTGAGGCAGAGGCAGGCGGCGATGTCGTAGGAGCTGGCGATGAGCCCGCTCTGGTAGCTGTGCAGGTCATAGCGGCGCTCCAGGGAGGTGATGACTGTGTTGATGAAGCCATTCACAGTCATCCCCTGCAGGAATGCGGCCGCACACAGGAAGAACAGGATGCCCTTGGGCGTGTTGAGGACCTGCAGGCACGGGGGTGCGAAGGCCCACCAGCCGCACGCCACGCTCTGCCCGGCCGAGACGTACCGCACCTCATGGGTCCCCCGGGCGCCACTCTTCTCGGCCCAGAGCTGGCAGAGGGGCTGTTTGCTGGTGTCCAGGGGGCTATGGGCAGCGGAGCGGAGGGAGCCGGGGCTCAGGGGTGTGCCCGGGGATGCCCTCCTGCTGGGCGGGGTGTGATCAAGCCCGTTTTCCATGGCTGAGTTGGGGCTGGGGAAGGTGAGCGGCTTGTCCCCCAGCTGATGCAGGGGCATCTCCGTGCCTCCGCCTGGTGACCTCGAGGCTTCAGCCACGCAGTGGGAGTGGCCTCAGCGGGAGTGGCCAAGTGGTATCCGAGGGGCTGGTGTGTCCTGTGAGAAGAATGTCTGGTTAGCAAGCTCACGTCTCTCCACGGGTACAGCACATCCAGGAGGGAACATTCCAGCACACCCATCATGGGGGTGGCTCAAAGCTCTGCCTGCCTTGTCTCAAGAGCCTCCCAAATCCAGGGTGGCGTCTGGCCAGGCCCACACTCAGGCACTGTGTCTCCCAGCCACAGCTCCGCTGCGGAAAGGTCGGGGGCTGTGCCCAGCTTGCTCACAGGGACTCAATTCCTGCCCTTTTTAGAACTGTTGGAAGGAGAAGCTGCCGCTTCAGCGGTGTGACGTCAGGGCTGTGACGAGGGCAAGGCCTACTGAGATGGGGCCACGCGGTGGAGAGTGGAGCTGAGACGCAGAGGCCGAGTCAGACACTGGGGTCCCAGGTCACCCCGCCCTGTACCCCGCCCTGCCCCCGCTCGCTGTGTCAGCCATGTCCCCTGCCATTTGCAGCCAAGTGGCCCTGATGGACTCCACAGGGGTCTACCACATTGGTCCTGGAGCCTGACCTTGTTCTTCCTTAAATTCACACTCTGGCAGCTTTCTGTACCCTTTGGCGTGAGAAAGGAGCTCCTCTCCGTGCAGAGTTTGGGAGGTGCAGGAATGAGCTGGAAGCAGCCTCCTGGGCCACGTGAGCCCCCAGCACTGGAGACACCCCTGGCCGCCAAGCTCTGGCTGCTGCTGGGTCAGCCTGTGGCTAACAGGAGTTGCAGTCGGCAGCCATGTGGACCAGTTACCAGGAAGACGTGCCCACGTGCCATCTTCCTTCTGAACCCTGCGCTGCCCCTACCCCACTGCCCTCACCAGCCCTGTTCCCCACCATCCCGAGGCTCCACAGGGCACCTCCTCACTCCCCACACCAATTCCTGGAGCAACAGCTCCCCCCTACTGCCCAAGGCCTTCTGGGGAACCCAGGTGGCTGTAGCCTCTCTGCATCATAAGGGCTTTCCCCGTCAGAAATAAACCGGCGAATAAACAGGGCTGCCATGATGTGGAACACCTGTGCTGCTCCCGCCCTGAGAGGGTCCTTCCCCGGGCTGCTGCAATACAGAACACCTGTGCTGCCCCCACCCTGGGAGGGTCTTTCCAGGGGCTGCTGCGATACAGAACACCTGTGCTGCCCCCACACTGAGAGGGTCCTTCCCGGGGCTGCTGTGATACAGAACACCTGTGCTGCCCCCACACTGAGAGGGTCCTTCCCGGGGCTGCCGTGATACAGAACACCTGTGCTGCCCCCACCCTGGGAGGGTCCTTCCCGGGGCTGCTGTGATACAGAACACCTGTGCTGCCCCCACCCTGGGAGGGTCCTTCCCGGGGCTGCTGTGATACAGAACACCTGTGCTGCCCCCACCCTGAAAGGGTCCTTCTCGGGGCTGCTGTGATACAGAACACCTGTGCTGCCCCCACCCTGAGAGGGTCCTTCCCGGGGCTGCTGTGATACAGAACACCTGTGCTGCCCCCACCCTGGGAGGGTCCTTCCCGGGGCTGCTGTGATACAGAACACCTGTGCTGCCCCCACCCTGGGAGGGTCCTTCCCGGGGCTGCTGTGATACAGAACACCTGTGCTGCCCCCGCCCTGAGAGGGTCTTTCCAGGGGCTGCTGTGATACAGAACACCTGTGCTGCCCCCACCCTGGGAGGGTCCTTCTCGGGGCTGCAGTGATACAGAACACCTGTGCTGCCCCCACCCTGGGAGGGTCTTTTCAGGGGCTGCTGTGATACAGAACACCTGTGCTGCCCCCACCCTGGGAGGGTCTTTCCAGGGGCTGCTGTAATACAGAACACCTGTGCTGCCCCCACCCTGGGAGGGTCCTTCTCGGGGCTGCTGTGATACAGAACACCTGTGCTGCCCCCACCCTGGGAGGGTCTTTCCAGGGGCTGCTGTAATACAGAACACCTGTGCTGCCCCCCTTCCCGGGGCTGCTGTGATACAGAACACCTGTGCTGCCCCCACCTTGGAGGGTCTTTTCAGGGGCTGCTGCAATACAGAACACCTGTGCTGCCCCCACCCTGAGAGGGTCCTTCTCGGGGCTGCTGTGATACAGAACACCTGTGCTGCCCCCACCCTGGGAGGGTCCTTCTCGGGGCTGCTGTGATACAGAACACCTGTGCTGCCCCCACCCTGGGAGGGTCCTTCTCGGGGCTGCTGTGATACAGAACACCTGTGCTGCCCCCACACTGAGAGGGTCCTTCTCGGGGCTGCTGTGATACAGAACACCTGTGCTGCCCCCACCCTGGGAGGGTCTTTTCAGGGGCTGCTGCAATACAGAACACCTGTGCTGCCCCAACCCTGAGAGGGTCCTTCCCGGGGCTGCTGTGATACAGAACACCTGTGCTGCCCCCACCCTGGGAGGGTCTTTCTCGCAGACCTCAAGGTGCTTGCCATCTGGGGCACCTCCTGTTATGGCTGAATTGTGACCCCTAAAAGAAGCTGTCTTGGAGCCTTGACCCCAATACCTCCGAATATGACAGTTTTTGAAACTCAGGCCTTTAAAGAGGTGACTAAGGTTAAACAGGGACATTGGGTGGGCCCTGATCCAATCTGACCGGTGTCCATATTATAAACAGGGAATGTGGATGTGCAGACCATTCCCCTGCCCGGGAGGGAGGCCGGAAGTAGCTCCTTCCCTCACAGCCTCCGAGGGGGGCCGGCCTTGCAGACACCATGATCCCTGATTTCTGGTCCTCAGCAGTAAGAAAGGGCCCGTTTCTGTTGTCTAAGTCCACAGTCTGGGGTCTTTTGTCTTCACTGTGGAGCTGGGGTGGGGTGGGCGGTGGCATGTCCATATTGGGCCACATTGTACATTCAACAGGGACCCCGGCGCTTCTGGAAGCTTATTCAGCCCATGAAACATCACACCCTGGGAGGCTCCAAAACACAAAGCGTGAGAAATGCTGCCCACTGACATCAGGCTGAGGCCGGGGCCACATCAGCCGTGCTCAGGGCTCTGCAGAGTCCGAAGCCCTAAGTATCCGGCCTTGGGGTCTCCTTCCAGCCACAGCCGGCGATGCGCAGAGATGCACGGAGACGCAGGGACAGCAGGCAGTCCCGTGGGGACCTGGGCTGGGTGATGCCCCAGGATCCTCCTGGCAGCTCCTTACAGAGTCTGCTCGCTGGGGCTGGGGTGGGTGGACCGGTGCCCCCCGTGTTCCCCGGGCAGTCACGTTCACCTGGGACCTGAGCGCGTGACCTTATTTGGAAAAAGCGTCTTTGCAGATGTGACGAGTGATCTGAGAAGAGATCACCCTGGATTACGGTGGGCCCTAAACCCGGTGACAGGTGCATTTTTAGAGGAGAAGATGACACAGAGAAGGCCACCTGCAGACAGAGACAGAGACAGGCGTGGCGCTCCCAGGACCACCTGGAGCCCCGGGAGCCACTGGGGGCAGGAAGGACCCTCCTCAGAGCCCCAGGGGGAGCACAGCCCGTGTGGACTTTGGGTTCCTGGCCTCCGGAGCTGGGGGGAATAAACTATTTTTTTTATTATTATACTTTAAGTTCTAGGGTACATGTGCACAACGTGCAGGTTTGTTACATATGTATACATGTGCCATGTTGGTGTGCTGCACCCATTAACTCGTCAATTACATTAGGTTTATCTCCTAATGCTATCCCTCCCCCCTCCCCCCACCCCACGGCAGGCCCCGGTGTGTGACGTTCCCTGCCCTGTGTCCAAGCGTTCTCATTGTTCAATTTCCACCTATGAGTGAGAACATGCAGTGTTTGGTTGGGAATAAGCTATTTTTTAAGCCCTTTGGTGTGTGGTCATTTCTTACAGCAGCCCCCACGGAGGCGAACAGGTGTCACATGTGCCCCCGAATTTGGGAGATGACAGAGGCCTGAGGAGGGCCCAGAGAGATGACCTTGGGGTTGAGGCAGAGTTAGAGCTTAACATACACACAAACTCTAAGGTCAGCGTGGCGGGTGGGAGCGGAGGCGCAGCCGGTGATCCGACATGGGGCTGCAAGGGGACACAGGGGCCTCAGTGAGAACCAGCCCTGGGACAGGCCTATGCTGACGGACACTACAGCATTTGGGGATGACAAATTGCTGGCTTTTTTTGTTTTGTTTTGTTTTTTAATAAAGGGGCAACTTCATCTGTGAAGGCAGATAAACCGGGCCCAGCATGGTCAGGCCGGGAGCAGGCCATGGGATCTCCCCCAGGTCCAGGCAAGGCTTGTTTTACGTCTGGAGAGATCTGGCGGTACCAGCACCCCTTCCCCAAGGCCACACGGATCTCAGGATTGAGCCCCCAAAGCTGGGCTCTGGGTCCTCCCGCCACGTCCTCCGCCGAAGCGCGGTCCCCACAGGGCTCCTCTGTGGAATCGGAGGTCTCGCCCTCTCAGCGAATGGATGCCTCAGCCCCAGGCTCCCTGGGACGAAGGCGGGCAGCTGCTGTGAAGAATCCCGCTGGGTGGCAGGGTGCTAACACCCGCTGTGCACACTGAGCACCAGCTGTGTACCAGGCACCATCCCAGGCCTCACAGTAGGGGAAGAAGGCCCAGGGGGGGTCAGTCATTTGCTCGAGGCCACACAGCCCGCCGGTGGCAGTGAGGATGCAGCCCCCGCAGTCTGGCCCCAGAGCCGAGCGTCTGCGTCACAGCTGCCTTCTGACACCTATTGAAAGAGCCGTGCACACTCGTGTGACACTCACGTGCAGCCGCTGTTGACCTTGGACACTGCCGGGAGGCTGTTTGAGGCCGTATTTGGAGGCCTCGGACAGCAGAGATTCCACAGCAGTCATGCCTGGGGCCTGCTCCCTGGGTGCCCGCGGCCACACCCGGGGGTTTATTTACAATGCCAACACCTATCCACGAGCTGGCAGGCCAGGCTGGTTTGGGACCTGCTGTGTCAGAAAGGGAGTGTGCGTGGAAGGAGAGACTTTCGTATTGTAAGAGCAATGCTCCACGCCTCCCCGAGGGGCAGAGAGCCACCCACGGCCACCCACGAGCCACAGGCTTTCTACTGAAGCGAGCTGTCACAAGGATGACGTCCCAGGAGCATGTGTAACACAAGAACTCGAATGCCAGGAGTCAGTGGAAAAGACGGAGGAGCAAGAGCCCCAGGGCGGGACTGACGGGAGGCGCAAGGGCTCTGCCGCTCAGCAGCCCGGAGGATCTCCACCGGCTGCCGAAACAGAAAGCAACCTCAGAGGCCTGGAGGAGGACAGGCCAGGCTCAGAGCCACGCAGACTCCCCAGGCAGCCTTTGGGTGTGTTTCCCTCGCATTGTTTTTCTTAGTGCAGGAACACAGAACCAAGAAGTACCCTGAGGACTGCCTGGAGGTCAAGGTCCACCCACACACACAAACACGTGCACACGCACACACATAAATAGCAGAAACTTGACCTCATTTCCGGGCTGGGCCGGAACATGAAGGGAAGGAGCCTCAACAGGGCCAAGGAACAGCCTGACGCAGGAGGGAGAGTGCTCAGAGGTTCCGCCTAGCTGCACGTGCTGGCACGGGGAGGGGGGCCGAGCGGGGGTGGGGGGTGCGGGGCGGGGCAGGGTGGGGGAGGCGGGGGCAGGGGGAGTGGGTCGGATTCGGCAGCACTTCTGCAAAGGATCTGATGGGGTCCCTGGGATGCTCAGTGGTGGGCAAGCCCACGTAAACCATTGCGAACCAAGACGCTGGCTGCCGTGAAACACCCACTCAATGCCCGGGCACTGGGCTTGCCTCATACAGGCAGTTTGTTCAGCCCTGGCCTCAGGACCAGACGCTGGGGCCAAAGCAGGTAAGGGGGAAGGGGGAGGATCCCGTCTGCATAGCTTTGAGAGGAAGCCAGATTGCTAAGTTTCGTGACCAGCAATGGCCACAGAGAAACAGAAGGACTTCCTTCTTGAAAATGAAAGCCACAACTGAGAAAGAACAGGTAGTTGTAGGTGTCCAAACAGCTCCAAGCTGAAGGCTGTTTTACCTGAATTAAAAGCTCTGACATAAATATGTAAAGCTCAGCCGAAAGTTACCTATTATGCACATTTAAATCAGCAAATTTAAAATCCTCTTTTAAATATTAGCCATGTGGCTTCCGACAGATGCCCATCAGACGGCCGCAGACGATGAGAATTACGTGGCACCACTCAGCTCACCAGCTGTGCACCTCCACGGGCTTCCGTTGGGGCCTGGTTCTGACGTCTTTCTGAGATCCAGCAGCGACCTGGCTTCGGGCCAGCCTCCCTTATCTGAATCTCACGCAAGCAGCATGTGTGTGACAGTACCCATTCCATCTTCATCATGCCCAAGAGTTTCAGCTCCGGGTTCTCTTCTGAAGCTGGAAATCTTCTCTGGGAGGCCGTTTCCCCACTAAACAGTGGTGTCTAGATTGGAAAGGGGAGGGTGGGCCTTCCATGACTCAGGGGCTAAAGGACAACAGGAGCAAATACAAAAGCTGGCTATGATGGGGCATCTGGCCTGGCTCCTGCCATCCAGGGGACAGACGGGTTGTTGAGTGACGCTGGGCAGGCAACACTCTGGACTCTCAGGGCGATGAGGAGGGTCCCACATTCATGCATTTTCCAAAGGAAGTTTCCAGGATTGTACCAAGACCTCACATGGATACGTCCTAAGCACTGGCATTTACTGAGCGTGCCGTTCTGAGCTGGTGAGCCAGAGGGATGAGAACTCTGCCTGGAGAAGTGGGTGCCCAGCATGTATGTCAAGGCTTGGCCCGGACCTGAGAGAGTCCTTGCTGAACGTGCGGTGCAGGACTTACATTTCAGGGCTAACGTTTGCCACGAAAACCAGCCCAACGTGGGACATGAAAGCATCTTAGCCGCAGCGGCCGAGTCCAGCAATGTGGACAGCCAGACGCATGCTTGGTGGAGGCAGCCAGCGCCCCCGTCCTGGTCTCGGTCATCAGTTCCATCAATGACAAATGCTGCTGGGGCCCATGAGGACCACCTGCGCCACTCACATGTTGCTTTCCTTCTGCGATCTGCTAGCTTCCGAGATGGCCAAGGCAGATGCACTCATGGCTCAGTGAGAAGGTGAACGTCGCCTCTGCGTTCACTGCTAATGGAGACTGGAGTAACGATGTCTGGTCCGCGTTAAGGCGGGCAGCTCGGCGGCCCACACCTTTGGTTTTTTGGTCTCAGGCCCATTATGGATAAGCTGGTGTGGGGTGGGGCAGGGGAGTTTCAGGGGCTGGAATGGCCTCATGGCAGCCCCACGTAGAGGCTGCCTGGCCCCTGGACTGGCCCCACCAAGGGGAACAGGACATTGCAGCTGGGCTTGGGGAAGAAGGGAGGCCTGTCCTTTTGATTCTTCTTTCTGGCATCCTGTGTGTGCACGTCTGTGTAAGTGTGTGTACACATGTACACCTGCCTATAGTTTCTTTCCACTTGGAATTGGTTTTGACAAAAAGGTGCGTCAGCTTCCCAAGCTGGTCCCTGCAACAGTGAGGGATGGAGCCTCATCCTCATCCCAGAGCCACACCCTCAGCTTCCCCCGGAAAAGGCAGCGGCTTCTTCTGACGCATGGATACAGCCCCCACTACGGAGCTGGGGAGGGAGCTGCAGGCAGCCTTGACCCCAGACCAAATTCAAAGGACCTGCCTCTTCCAAAGGCCTCCCTCCAAGGGCCACGGGGACCCCATGACCGTCCTCTCATCCCAAGCTGGCTGCATGGGGTGGGCTGGTTTATCGCAGATAAGACTGCACCCGCTGATGAGGCCAGATGCAGGTGAACCCCAGTGCTGCCAATGAGGAGTCTGCAGATGGGGTGAGGCTGAAAGGCAGTTGTGGAAGGCCGGGCAGTGGCAGCCACATGGCAGAGGAGGGGGTGGGAGACCCGGGGCAGGGATGGAACAGCCATGGGGTGCAGGAGACTGCACCCCCTGTGAAGGACAGGCCAGCGGCCAGCCCCCAGGCCACCCTGGCTCCTGTCAGCATCCCAGGTCGAGTCCACTGTCATCCTCATCTGAACACCCTGACTGCATCTAACACCAGGGCATCTGCTTCCTGGCCTCTGCAGGGCCCACTCTACAGCCTCTGACGCTATGTGCAATGGTCTCAGGGTCAGGGCCAAGAGCACTGTGATAGCGAATTTCATGTGTCAACCTGAGTGGGCCTTGGGTGCCTAGACATTTGGCCAAGCATCGTTCTGGGTGTGCTGTGGGTGTTTCCAGGTGAGATTAGCATGTGAAGGGTGGCCCTCCCCAGGGTGGTGGGCCTCGTCCAATCAGTTGGGGGCCTACATAGAGCCAAAGGCTGAGTGACAGGGCCTCCTCCTGTGACGGCTGCAGCTGGGACCTCAGTCTTTTCCTGCCTTTGGGCTTGGACTGCAATACCAGCTCTTCTTGGGTCTTCAGCCTTCAGGCTGGAACCTGCAGCAGCATTTCTCTGGTTCTTGGGCCTTCAGACTCAGACTGGACCGAAACCATCAGCTCTCCTGGGCCTCCAGCTTGCCAGCGACAGGTCTCGGGATTTGCCCCTTCCATAAGTGCTTGAGCCAGGTCTTCAGGATAAATCTCTTTCCACCTATCCTGTTGGTTGTGTTTCTCTGGATAACTCAGACTAATACAAGCCAGTCCTTCCATGCTTTGGTACCGACTTCCTAACGCCTGCTATGTGGGAAACCTGGGCTTCAGGGACTCCCAGGACACAGTCGCACCCACGAGGAGCCCAGGGGCGGTCACTCGAGAGCTGGGTGCAAAAGCTGCCCATGGCTGCGAATCAGAACCGCCTGGCCGGTGGGGACAAGAGGCCCGGAGCCTGGAGTGAATTCCAGTCATCAGCCAAGGCCCTGGGAGCCAGGCTCCGGGAGAAGGCTCTGACAGCACACCACCACCATCGCCGCCCGGGAACCTTCTGGAGGCCTGAACCAGCTGAGCTCTCCTGTGCACACACAGTTACTGAAATCTGCCCCATCACGGGAGGAGGGTCCATCACCTCCATGGAGTAGGGCCCTCTCCCATGGCCTTGTACTCCTGACGGCTGCTCCAGAATGAGGGACAAGGTCTCCCCTGGGGCTCCGGCCACACGGCTCCCATGCAGCCGGCAGGTGGGAAGGAGCCCCTGGAAGCAGAGCCTGCCCATGTGCCCAGGCCCGGAGCCCTGACTGGTGGCCCCGCCTGTGAGCCACTTCAGGCCCCCTGTGGCTGCCCTGCCCCAGGGCACCCACTCACCTCTCGGCCCATCCTTTCCCCACTGCCCTGATGCCTCTGTCCACGGGAGAACATCTGAGGCGGAGCCTTAGGTGGCTCTCAGCCCGAGAGAAACACAAACCACACTGCCCCTCCGGTGCATCGAGAGAGCCAGCTGCCCTTTCCCTGGGAGCTTAGCCCCCTCAGGCCCTGTCCCTGCTCTAACCCACAACAACCCCGCAGGGGAGGAAGGGGGGATGTTGCCGCCAGAGGCCTTGGCAGCCAGGGTGTGAATTAGGCCAAGGCGATCAGCCGGGGGATAATGTGTCCCTGGAGCCTCCGGCTGGGGGCAGGCCTGGGGAGGGTGTACGTGTGCGTGTGCACCTGTGTATGGGTCAGTGCTCGCTATTTTAGGAGGAGGCCACGGGGGCCAGAGTTCTCTTCCGATTTCCTCATGCTGGCCTGGTCAGTCAGCTGCATCTCCGGGATAGGAGGCCCTGACTCCTCTGCTGGGTCCTTCAGAGACGAATCCGGCTGACCTCTCCCTCCCCCTCCTCTCAAGCCAGGACAGTGGCCTGGGAGGAGCTAGTGGCCACGTGCGGGTGGCTGACACAGCCCGGCCTGTGGGAACTGGGGTGCCAGCCTGTATCCCCGTGTGTGGGCAGCTGACACAGCCCGGCCTGTGGGAACTGGGGTGCCAGCCTGTATCCCCGTGTGTGGGCAGCTGACACAGCCCGGCCTGTGGGAACTGGGGTGCCAGCCTGTATCCCCGTGTGTGGGCAGCTGACACAGCCCGGCCTGTGCCACTTCTAGAAGCCCACCTACTTCCCTAGGCCCCATGCACTTACTTCCCAGCCTGGCTCCCTGCAAAGCGCTCTCAGCGCAGTGCGTGGAAAGGATGCAGGATCTCTGAGAAACGTATTTTAAGCTTGCCAGCCCCTGGGCCTGGCCTGGCTGACCTACTGTGGCCCAGCAAATGTCCCCAGGGAGGCCTGGAGCTGGGCTGGGTGGGTAGCACCCCTCCACATTAGGGGATGTCCCAGTCCCAGCTTCCAGGCCCCACTCAGAATTTGGAGGCCAGGCAGGACCATAGGGTCTCGGTTCTCCTTTCTCTTCAGATTCCAGCCCAGGCACCGCCTGGCAAAGCCGAGTCCCTCCTCCTGGCACCTGATGGCTCTGAGGCTGCCAGCCACAGCCACATGCCTGGCCTGCACCCAGCCCCGCCCTGAGCACCTGCCTGCTCCCCACACCATCCTCGGCTGCCTCCCCTGCCACACCAGCCCCCCAAGACACCTGGGACTCTCTCCTCTATCTCCACATTCACCCCAGGGTCTCTTCCTCAAGCTGGATGAATAAATGAAAGGAGCTTTCACTTCTTTAGCTTGAGGCACAGACTCTGGGATCAGCATATGGGGGCCTCAGCTGTGCCTGGTACACCCCAATTTGCATACCTGGTGACCTCGCACAGGCGAGCAGGCAGGAAGCCATTGCTTTGTATGGGGCCGACAATGAAGGATTGTCTGAGCAAGAGGGAGCCAGGGTGCGGCAGCAGGGCCAGCCCAGAAGGACCTGTCCCTCAACCGGCTTGCACCCAGTCTCCACCCACTGAACCTGGGAGCGTGGGGAGGACGGGTGAAGCCACGGGTGTGTGCAGGTTTACTCTTCCTTCCGACTCATCATCCCATCCATGGAACTGAAAACTCTCCTGCCATTCAAGGGCATGTTTGAGAAGAAGACGGAGGCTGGCTCCAAGCCACGCAGGTCACGGGCCTCTCTCTGCCTCAGTTTCCACCCATAACAGAGACATCATGAGAATGAGAATGAGCCACTGAGCGTCCTACTCAAAGTGGGCCCAGTCAGCACTGGAGTTCATGGGAAACAGACTCAGAATGGAAACCCACCCTGTCCGGCCCCGGAGCCCTGCAGGCCCTGCCTGCCGCAGGTCCCCACTGCTGCCCTGGCCTCCTCAGCCTCCTTCCACGGCTGGGGTGGAAGTGGCTTGCCCTGCCCATGCTCAGGACCCCCACTGTGCCTCGGCTACTGGTGAGTGAAGGCGTAAGTGATGCCACAACTCATGTTTTCCTGCATGTGGGGGGGCCCTTACAGACCCGTGGTGTTCACGGCTCTCCTTGTCCTCTGGGGAAGGGGAAAGGACCTCCCCAGTTCTCAGGCTAGTCCTTGGGCACAGGGCCTGCTTCCCAGCCTGCTGTGCAGAGCAGCCAGGGCTCTGGGACTCCTGAGGGTGAAGGTGAGGAGGCGGGGGATGCCCAGGACCTCCCTCCTCCAGGAGAGCCCTGTGCACCACAGGAGGCAGGGCGGGTGGTGGGAGGGAAGGGCGGGCAGCTCAGAGGTCCGCCAGCAAAGGGGCTCAAACCTGACCCCCAACGTGTGGGAGAGACAAGACCCAGAAGGGCCCTCGGGGGGCTTGAGAGGCTGCAGGGAGCGGGTTCTGTCCAGATGAGGAACCTGCCTGGCACAGCTGGGCCACTCTCCTCCCAGGTGGCCTCCTAGGCCCATGGGTCCACATCTCAGGTCCACAGCGCCTCCCGAAAGGCAGAGTCCAGTGGCAAATGCAAGGGCCCCAAGTGAGCCTGGGGCAGACTGGACGACACACGCCACCCAAAGCATCGCAAGCTCTCCCTGCGGCTTGGGCCAGAGGGGCGATGCCTCAGGTGCCCCCCAAGGCTTGCCAGATTAGAAAAACCACCAAGAAAAGGCAAGGTCCGTGGGCAGGAAGGGCCTGGCTGCGCGTGGGAGGGAGAGGAATCTGGGCTCTCTGGCACCCAAAAGCGACCCCAGCCACTGGTGCCAAGTCTCACCCTACGCTTGGGCTACGTGGGGAGCGGCTTCGGCAGAAGGCACGTGGTTTGAAAAAGCAGTCACCTTCCGCCAGGAATGTAGTCCCAGGGTCTAATTCTGTGTGATGCTGGTGGGAAGGAGGCTACTGAAAAGAACTGAAGGGTTGGAGACAGCCGGAGACCCCAGTGTCTGAGGACTGAGGGTGAGGGTGCGGGTGAGGATGAGGATGAGGGTGCGGGTGTGGGTGGGTCCTCACCCGCACTGGCACCCTCATCCTCACCCGCACCCTCACCCTCACCGTAGCCTGAAGGGCCAGCAGGGGCCAGAGAAGGCAGCAGGGTCCGCAGGACCAGATTGTTCTTTGTAGTCCCAGTCTGCTTCCTCTGCAGAGGCCCACAGGAGGACACGCCCAGAGTCTGTTGTCCCAGCAGCAAGGCCAGTTTCCTCCCCACACCCCTGGCAGGGCCAAGGCTCAGAGTCACCCAGAACCTGTTAACCTAGCATGTGAGTTACTGGCACCTCCCTCCCTGTTCAAGGGGTACAATCCCCACGTGCCCATTCCAACAAGTGGGCAAGACCCAGATCCTGCCTGAAGTCAGCTAACACTTAGCAAGCTCGCTGGGGGGCCAGACAGTGGTCCATGTCCCAGAACGAAGGTAACAGCAAGGCCTGAGGACTGTCCCATGTCCTTGTCCAAAAGCCAACAGTGTGCACCTTGCCACTTGCGAATGAGGCAGTCATGTGGCTCGTGAGGGAACGTTTTGTGGCCTCTGTCCACAGCCCGCTTGAGGAAGCAGGAGGGCTGGCCTGGCGTGGCTCTCTCCTGGAGCTCCGAGGGCCCCGCTCCCTCCTGCCCCCAGCACCAGGCTGCACGTTGGCTTTTCTGTGGCTCATCTCTGACCACCTACAACCATCCACCGGGGAAAGCGCCAGGACCCAACACGTTCCAGTGGACGAGTCCAGGAATCCAGGAATGTATATTGGCTCAGCAGTACCCACCCCAGAAATGGATTAACACTCATGGAGACATCCGGATCGAAGACCTTGTAGGCACAATACTAAGCTCGATGAGTTAACTTTTCATTCTACAATGGGCTGAGAAAAACTTTGCCATTTGGAAGTCAGACCGACCTGGAGCCAAAACTGCAATGGGGCTTGGTCAAGCCAAGGGGCCCATCAGAGCCCCGAGGAGAGCCGGCCTCTCTGGGCTTAGTCTAGCAAGGAGAGCATGTCCATCCACCTGGCCACCCTTCACCTGGCCCAGCCTGCCCTGCCTGCCACATGCCCAGCCAGCTCTCCACCATGGGAGGGACTTGCCCAGCACCTGCTTTAGGGGCCACACCCAGTGAGCTACAGATTAGGTCACGGCCACTCGGGAGGGAAGCTCCCTCATGAAGAATTTTCCAGGCACCACCTGCTGACCTTGCCCAGCAGGAAGGCAGGACACAGCCTGCCGAGGGCGGTCAGGGCAGCCTGGCTGTGGTCAGCGTCCAGGTCTCACCGAGTGGCCGGCCTCTGCCCTGGCTCCCTCCAGCAGCACAGAGCAAGGTCGGGCTGTGTGGTCTCGGCCCGAGCGACATCCTACTGGTGTCCTGCGATCACTGACAACCCAGAACAGACACTCTGGCCCAGTAACCGCAGGCCCAGCTCTTGGGACGCTGCTCTGGGTCTCCGGCCTGACCCCGCAGTCGCCTTTTGCCTCTTTAAGAACAGAGTCGTAAAACAGGAGCCCAAGCCTGGATCAGACAAACCTGGAGTCAGACCTCTTCAGCACTTACAAGCTGTGTGGCCTAGAGTCAATCACTTAACCTCTTGGTGCCTCAGTTTACTCATCTATAAAGTGGGAGTGATAATGGCCACCTCGTGGGGTTGCTAGGGACTGAATGAGACGATGCTCAAAGCAGGGGTACCATGCCCGGCACATTCCAGCACTCAACACCTAGCCCCTGCTGTCACTGTCCTCGTCATTATTACCAGATTCACAAGCGGAGCCGGCTAAGACCAAGGAGCTGTCCTCTGAGATCCATTTGCTCCCGCTGCTGGGAATGAAAACGTCGCTGACACCGGGCTCCGCAGAGCCAGTTTCTGATTAGATGGAGGTAACCCAAGTTCCAAAAACCACAGCTGAGGAGCAGCAGCTGACAAGCTGGTTGCATCGATGTGGAAAACTACCGCGTTCCAGCCGCCTCCAGACAGAAACAGGACGCATAGCCAGGTCCCACGGCAGCTCCAAAGAGGGCCTTGCACGCCAAGCGGGGCACCCCCCAGCCTGAGGGTTCACCAACCACGCAGACCACGCGGAAACCTAGCTGGGCTTCTCTCTCCCCTCGGGGCGCCAATGCGGGAGGCGGTTTCTCCCTTGGAAGTGGAAGTCAGATCTGCTTCCAGGTTCCCGGTCTAGGGCCGGTCTAGGGCAGCTAAGCCTGCCTGCTCCTTCCTTTCCATCCTCCCTGGTCAGGGGAGCCCATCAGCAACGCGAGGGCACCCGAACCTCTGCCTGCACCTGGAGGGCGCCCGGGTCCCCCCAAGCCACGGCCAGGACGTCGCGCGGTGGGGCAGGGAAAGGGGCGCCGCCGCTGCTGGAAACCAGCCCTGTGCTCCCCTCCCGGAGATGTCTCGAGCGCCTCTGGCGCGAACAAAGCCCGGCCGCCCCCGAGAAACTTCCGTGCATGAAGGTTTCCTCCTTGACTCGGCAGCAGCGGCCGCCGCAGGTGGGTGACTCCGCAACTCTGGAGCTCCGCGGAGGCGCGTTCGTCCCCAGCTGGATCTGTGGGGCCTGCGCCTGCGCGCGCTCCGGGCCACCTGCCCAGGTCACCTGCCCCGGCCACTCCGACAGTCCCTGCCAGGGCCGCAGCCCCTGCTCACCCGCTTCCCCCCGGCACCCGCTGCAGCGTGGGGCCCCTTCGCCTCGGTCCTCCTGCGGGCGACTCGGGAGCTCCTACCTGCGCAGCCGGCGGCGGGAAGCCGCGAATTTGGCCTCCGATTCCGTTCGGTCCTGCCCTCCCCCGCGGAGAGGCTCGGGGCGCTCGGCCGGTGCCCAGGCCTCCCGCCCCCGCGCGCATCCCCCCGGCGCTCCAGCCCCCGCCCACGATGGCGGCACCTGCCGCGCTCCTACGCCAGCAGGTCGGGCCCTGTGCACCCGCGCCAGCTCCCCGCTCCCCGCGCACTCACCGTCCCCGTCTCGAGGGCCCGGCCGCCGCGCAGCGCAGCGCTCCACGCTCTGGCCTCCCCGGCAGCCACGCGCCGCTTCATTCATCCGCTGGGGCCGCCCCCGCCGCAGAGGGAGGGGCGGGGTTTCCTGCGCGGGGCCCGCCTCACCCCCCACGGCCAATGGCAGCGGCGACCGCCCCCTCCTCCCCCCCAGGGCACAGAGGCGGGAACGCGCTGCGGGGGACCAGGGCGTCTCTCTCCGGAGCGCTGCCGCCTCCCGGACTCCCCGCTCCAGCTCCAGGGACCGGCATCGCTGCCGCAGCCGGGAAGCCGAGAACGCGCGGTGGCGACGCCGCCCCAGGCCACGCGGCGAGGCGGTTCCGAGCGGACTCGGGATTCGCTCCTGGGCGCTGTGGGGCCGAGTGGAGCCAAGCGGCCGTTTTTCAGCTCCGCCCTTCCGAAAGGCCGCCGCAGGGTCGGGGCCACGTGGGGCCCGCGGCAGAGGGGCTGGGGGAACGCCACGGGCGGCCCTGGTGAAGGTGCCCGCCGGTCTCGGCCTGACCCCCAGGCCCTGTTCTGGCACGCGCCCCACCTGCGCGCACGGTGAGACCGGCGCCCTAGCCTGGGAATCCGGGGAATCTCCAGCCTGTTGCCTTTTCCATAACCCCGTCTTCTTTTTCACGTTAGCTCTGAGGGTGGAAGGCAGGGAGGTGCCAGCCACGTTCCCTTCCACAGAGGGAATTCCCTGTTGGAATTCCTACCCCGGCTTCCTGCCGTCTGTCCTGGAACACATTGCTCCAGGCCTCCGAGCCTCAGTTTCCTCGTTTGCAAAATGGGGGCGATAACAGAGCGTCCTCAAAGGGGATAAGACGGAAGAAGTTGGCTCACATCAGGGCTCATAATTGTTGCCAAGTATTAACAGATAACCACAATCACACTCCACAAAGCTTCCCTTTTAGTGTCAGTGAAATTAATTTAAAAGAAGTTTCCGAAAGTCAAGTGTGTGTGTGTGAATCCTGAGATAAGTCAGGTAAGGGGGGAAATGACCACCTCACGACCCCAGGCTGGTGAGGAAGTCCTAGCCACGGAGGCGGTGCTGCAGGACCTGGCCTGGTGGCATAGCGTGGCGGGTGGGTTCACCGTGGAGAGACGAAGGAGGTGCTGCGGCTTGTGAGAAAAGGCCCACAACCCCATGCAGTTATTTATGAAATGGTTTTCCTTCCTCCAGGGCTTGGGGCTCCTGCCCACTCGTATCAGGTCCCGGGACCCCCCTGGTGGTGTCCTCAGGGCTCCCGCCGTCCCAGGCCGCCCTCCACTTCTGGAAGCAGACACGAGGCCGCGAGACCCACTGCTTTTGGGTATCTGCTTCCATTCCTGACACTGCCCTTTAAGAGAAAAAAGTACCCTCATTGTTCCCAGATGGAGAGGGTCCCTCCCAGAGGGTGAGGCACTGCCACAGGGGCTCACGGCCCTGCCAGGAGTGGAAGGTGCACACCCAGAAGTATTTCTCCTGTGAAGGAAGGGGGCTGAGCTTCGCTGCAGACCTGGCCTCAGGTGCGGAGTCTGCGGGAGCAGCATTTCCAGGCAGACCTGACAGAAGGTGCCTTTGAGAGGTGGTGAGCTCCCTGTTACAGAGGCTTGTGAGCACAGGTAGCCCATCTGGTGATGATGCTGGAGAAGCAATTCAAATGTCAGAAGCAGGACTGGACTCTGTTTCCAAAACTCACTTCTGGATTCTACCCCCTGAAAACATTATTTACACAATGTTTTTCCTTGAAACAATTCACATATTTGATTAAAAGGGTAAGTTTATTTTTTAAAAAGTCAGTGTCAATTACCACAAAGAGGTCACCATAAAAATAGATAAAAAGAAACAAAATGGTATTAAATTCTAGCCAAATATTGCTGCCTGTGGAGGGCTCCCGGCCTGAGACCCGCCTCAGACCCCACCAGGCATTCTTCGGATTCCTGCATAGGCACCATTGGAAAGGTAAATCCAGAGCAAACATTTCAGGTACATTCGTGCAAAATGCAGGCCCTCAGTCCTGTCCTCAAAGGCAAATGCTGGTGCCCAGGCTCCTCAAGAGGCCCCTAGGAGCGCCAGGAGGCCTTGACCCAGGTGAAGGGTCCTGCCGCAGGCCATCAAGGGGGTCTGCAGGTCTGGCCCAACTCCAGGCCCTGCATGGTGGGGTCCATCTGCACCAGCTTTCGGGAGCCGACTGTGTCCTTACTCTTGCCCTAGAGGACTCGGGGGTCAGCTACAGAGCACAGCAGTGTCTTGGAACAAGGGCAGCCTGATTATGTGCCCTGGAACATTCTGAACTCAATAAGTTCTATCCCAGCAGGGCTTTTTTTCTTTCTTTTCTTTTTTTTTTCTTTTTTGAGAGGAAATAATTAAAAGAAAAAGAAAGCAAGAACCCCCTGGCTCCCCCGTGGCCTTGCAGGGCCGTACTGCTGCCTGTCCGGGCGGCTTCAGGAGGCTGGGAACAGATGCTGCACATTTGTGGGCCACTTACTGTTCTCTGACATCATCTTTAGAGGCACCCCAAAGAGCTGAAATGTGACAGCCTGTATTTCCACCTCCCTCTCTCTTTATGGACATTGTCACTTGGAGGAAAATCGATCTAAAGATCAGAAGAGAAGTGTAGAGAGAGAAGAGAGAAACGCTGTCAGGTCAAGGGGCAGGTTAATGGCCAACCCAGAAACAGCGTGGGATCCCGGTGCCTCTGCCTGGAGGGTCCAGCCTGGAACACACATCATTCCCAGCTTTGACCAGGAATGGTATCCAAAAAATGACCTCACTTAGCTATTAGTACTTGATTGGGAGGATACTTAAAACCCTGCTAATATTTCTGTGGTTGCTTCCATTCTGTAGTCATAGTTCATTTCTATTTTCTATGAATTTGGCGTATGTCTTAGCCGACTCATTTGAAACTGCCTGTCCTTCCTTGACTTATAAAAAAATGGCCATTTCAGCTTCGTGATAATGGACAAGTCTCAGAAATGATGAAAACATCATTTAATTGTTTCATTATTTCAAAGTCTCAGGCTGCGGCCATGTGGTGGAGGCTCCAGAGAAAGTTTCTAAAAAATATTTAAAAAGTTACGACTGCACCGTTTTGCATGAGAAAGAGGATTTTGCTAAAGATTGAAGGCGATCGGGCTGCAGGCAAAATGTGGCTTGAAGTCCCCAGCTCCAGAGTGGCACGTTTCAGTCTGTTAAATGCTATGTTCAGGTGAGGAGTTAGGATCATGGTGCAACCCAGATGTGGGCTGGCGGCTGGCACACAGCTTAGCAAAGAAGAGACGCACAAGGCCAGAGTGGCCTTAGGAAAAACTCAGCCCGGAGTTGTCCAAATGTCCGCGATGGAGGAGTTTCATGGGGGAATTAAGATTGTCAGGTTAGGGAAGGGCACAGGTAGCTGGGAGGCTCTTTGGTAGCAAAATTCCATAGATGATAAAAAGCATATTCTCTCTTGGAAATCATCAGTCCATCCTGTCGGAGCCCCTTTGGAGCAGGGTGTGGCTGGAGGGCCTGGCTTGCTGGCCACGCCTCAGGCACAGCATTGGCTTTCCTGTACTTCTGCTTCCTGCTCTTCCCGGTGATCTGCGTCCTGCGGGGCACACAGCAAGCCCTCCGTGGGACGAAGATCTTCGTCTTCCATCCACGCTGCTTTGCTCACCTGCGACATGACCTGAGGCTCTGGCCCTGCTGAGCTGGGCCCTTGGCCAGTGCTGTACAAACGCCATCCACCATCTGGTGACAGCAGCCTAGCAATTGACCAACAGAGGCCTCCCACTGTCCTCCCTCCTGCCGCCCTCCCTCTGCATCTCCCGGAGCAGGACGACTCCAGGGAGACAGACTCAATTCAATCTTTTTCTGTTTCAGAGAATCTGTCACCATTAAAAGCAGCTACCAGGGAATCTGATTCCATTGCACCAGGTCTCAGGTCTCAGGTCTCAGGCGTTCTTCCAAAATGCTGGTGGATGGTGGGCTCTCGCCCTGGGATTATAGATGCCCAGATAAACTATATGTAAATAACACTGCATTTAACCCGCCGACAAAGGGTGGCCTTCTTGACGGTGGTGAAGGAAGTTTTGACCCAGGAGAACAGAGGCCGTCATTCACAAGCACTAGGGTCCAGTGAAAGCACAGGCTTCAGCGTCTGGACAGGCAGCTACATGACGGTATCATGTTCTCTTTAGAAGCCACCAACTAATTCCTCTGTGTTCAGAGCCTGCTGTTAGAGATTAGGTGTGGGGTGGAAAAAATTGGAATCTGGACTTCCCTGCCTGGCGAGATGGCCCTGAGCTCTGAGACATGACCTGAGGACACCTGGAGTGCCCTGAGTTCCAGGGGACACATAGCAGCCAAGTGGGGAAAAGGCCACTGAATGCCGGTGGCTCCGTGGCAAAGGCACATGGAGCTGCAGGAAGAGACATGCTGGCCCCCAGCACCTGGAGAGCACCAGCCCTGTCCACACCTGGGGCCTTGGCTGCCCACAGCCTCTCTAGAAGGGTCATTTGAATTTCACTGGTGATCTGCTTGTGAGGTCTTCTGCATACACTCTTACTTACAAAGAGGCAAACGTCTGCCAGCCCAAGGGCTTCTGGAACTGCCTCGGTCTGACTGGCTCCTGAGCCTCCCCGCGGGTCTGGGGGTGGAGGTGTTCACAGGGTTCACTTGGCTGAGACCTCACATTCTGGAAGGGCCTCGTGTTAGGTGAGTGATTATCTTAGCTTCCAATACAACTGTGCACGCAGTCCGGACCCGCAGAGGCACAGACCCATCAGGTCTTCCGCTAACTCTCATCCCGGCCCACCCAGCATGACTAGCAAGGTTATATTGCATTGAGAGTGTTTACAGTAAAAGCGTTAAATGTAATCATTTACCTTGTTGGCGATTGTTTGCAGCCCTCTTTGAGCATTCATTCCCTCATGTTTCATTTGCTGGGACTTTGGCAAATGGAAGTGGGCAGTCCCTGTCCCCATCTCCAGGGCCCTGCCTTGGCACCTTCCCCACCAAGCTGACACCTCTGTGAGCTTCAGAGAAGCTAGAAGCTTTGGAGCTTTGTCCAAGGACGTGGACACCCCATTGCAGCCTCACTCACTTGGGGGTGAAAGGAAGGTGACCTGCCCAGCCCTTTCAAAGTTCCCTGACAATGTGCAGAGCTCCCTGGCTGTGTGCAGAGCTCGCTGACCGTGTGCAGAGTTCCTGGCCGTGTGCAGAGATCCCTGACGGTGTGCAGAGTTCCTGGCTGTGTGCAGAGCTGGCTGACCATGTGCAGAGCTCCCTGGACGTGTGCAGAGATCCCTGGCCATGTGCAGAGCTCATTGTTGGGGGAAGTCAGGTGATAGAACCCAGAGGCACAAAAACAGGGATGCCCACAGGTCCCTGAGATTCCTTCTTGGGCGGTGTCTGCTGTCCCCAGGGTCCCGTGACCGTGGAAGGCACCATGACCATGTCCATCTTGTGCCGACCTGCTCTGCCCTGGAACATGTTGCCCAGGGCCTGGGTGAACTGTCAGAGCTAGTGAACGATATTTAAGCCTACACAGGGGCAAGGAATCTTCCAGAACTTTGTGTGATTAGGTGCCACGCAGTCAGCATCCTGCAAGCAAGCCGGACCCTTTCCCATGTAGGAGACTCACAGAATTTTCATTTTCCCCATCACAAGGTAGAAATGGGCTTTTCTGGCTCACTGAGAGGCCTGGATGTTCTACTTAAACCCCAGGAACGTGGAGCTCTAGAGGAGATTAGAAGAGCCAGCTCAATTTCCTGACCCCAGATGGTTTGTTCCATCTGCAGGAAGGGGGTGGCTCCTGCGTACGGGGCCCAGGGCTGAGTCGGCCGGCGCGTGCTGCACCTTCCTGGGCTCTCTCATCCCCCGGCCACTCCTCTGGCTGGCGCTGGAGCCAGGCCTGCTGGGCCCCTTTGTGCCGTCACCCGTCACAGAGCCTCGATTCCCCCAGACATGCTCCCCCCAAATCCTTCCAGACGCTCTAGCCAAGTGGCTGAGCTTGTCAGAAAACCTGGGCACTCCCAGCGTCTGTGGGGCCACCTCCCCTCCCTACCCGCACTACCCTCCCCTCCTCCGCTGCCCTCCTGAGCAGACTCCCACCCCGGCCCCTGAAGAGGCAGCCACATCCCCCTTTCCTTCCCGGGGCTTATCCTGTTCCCTGCCTTTCCATCCAAGCCCCCACCCCAGGTCCCCTGTCCTAAAATGCCGTGAATTCAGTCTGTTCGCTCCATTCGCTCTGCTCCACTGAGGCACCCCTGGGAGAGCAGCTTCCTCTGGGAACACAAGTGTCCCCTGCTTCTCAAGTCCTCACCCCACCGTCACCTACTCCGCCTCGGCAGCCTTCAGGGCAGGCCTAGCCCCGGCCACACCCTGGCTTCTGTGGCCGTCTGTGTCCTGCTCAGCCCCAGGCCATGTCTGCAGCGAGGCATTCTCCAAGTTCTGGGCTCAGAGAATCCCATGCCCCAGCCCCTCCTCAGGTCCAGCCCCATCTGCAGCCTTCCCCCTGCTGCCTGTAGGCGCCCTCCGCCTCCCCCACGGGCTGCGGGCTGCGGGCTGCGGGCTGCGGGCTGCGGGCTGCGGGTGGACTGTGGGCTCTGTCTCTCCCTCTCTCTCTCTCTGCCTCTGTCTTTCTCTCTGCCTCCTCTTTTTGTCCCAGGAATTTTATTTTCGCAAAAGCAACATTACAACAGTATTAAAGGAAATTTTTAAAGGAGAAAATTTGCTGAAGGCCCAAGGACATGAGTCTAGCCGCAATTTTCCCATTTTCCATATTTTCTTCTGGCCTCGCCCGATGATAGCCACATTGATGATGCCAGCTCCGGAGACGGCCTCGCCTCTGCACTGTGTGGTCTGCGTTTTCCACAGAGCTACAGCCTCACACTGACAGCCATGGCCACACTCCTGTGTGGGCACACGGCTCGCGGCCATCTTCCCGGTTTCATCCACGCAGGCTGACATGTTCGTGCTGTTCCTTGTCCTGGAGAAACGTCTCAGAGGTCCCCGGAGGGAACTGGCAAAGGTGACATCAGCAAGGATTGGGTGTGGGGTAACCTGCCTGGGCCTTTTGGGAGAATAACCTGACATTGCCTGTCATCAGATGGATTGCACGTGACCCTGGCTCGGCAAACTGCAAACAGCCTGGAGTCTGCCTGTGGGGAGCCGTGGAGTGAGTGACAGGTTGGGAGTGGTGGGCATTATTGAGGGAGAAATGCTCAGCCTTGCTGCCATCCCAGAGAGCAGGCTGCACCGCAGCTTGGGGCCCTGAAACCGTGGTGCTCTTTCAGGGAGGGGGGCACCAGCCGACAGCCCAGTGGGGAGGGAGGGACACAGGGCAGCGGGACAAGGTGCCACCTTCTAAACGCTCCTCACTTGGTCCACTGAGCACCTATTTCTTTGTCTTAAAAAGTCCACCAAGAGAGAAGCGCTGTTTCTTTGGATGGGCCTGTCCTAAGGCAGGGTGCATTCCTCCCGAGTGGGTGCCGGCTCCCCGGGTGGCCCCTTACACCCAGCAGGAATCCCCACAATCACAGCCCAGGGCACATCTGTCCCGAGCCAGGCCCCACCACACCAGGCATCTCCCAGGATGGTCCGTCAGGGGCTGGGAAGACGGGGCCTCCAACCCGCCGGTGCTCCCACCCTCACTATCCGTCTCTGTCTCTGTCTCCCCCACCTCCTCCACCTGACCAGAGGTGTCACCATCCAACACACAGCTCAGGCCCTCCCTCTCTGCCACCCCCCAAATCCCGCTGACCCCTGTCCAGGACTGCCCTTGGCCAGCATGCCCCTGGGTTCCCCCGCTCAGTCCAGGAGGCTCATGCCCCCAGCACCCCTACTACCACCAGCAGGAGGACGCCGCTGAACCCCAGGCCTGGAGCCCCCAGAGAAGCTGACCCACCCCTCACAACCCCGTGGCTCTGGGTAGGGCCTCTGGATGGGGGTGGGGTCCCAGGAGAGGGAGGCTCCCGGCAGGCTAGGCCAGGTGACATGGGACAATTTCCGGGAGAAAATAAGGGGGTACGCTAGGAGCCTCAGGGAGACCGTCCCGGGGCCGGGGGCTGGGGGCCTTGGCTGGGCCTGGTTGTTCTCAGCCAACTTCCCCTTCTCCTGGGCTGGTTCTGAGTGTCAGACTGGGGCACTTGGCATTTGGTGGTGCCCCAGCCTTGCCTCTGCCCCCCTCCCTTGAGGACCCCACTCCCCAAGCCTGGAAGCGCCTCCTGTGTCTGAGGAGCTGCAAGGGTCTTGGTTCGTTCTCGCCTCCTGTACTGACGGCACATCCTCTTGATCTTAGCAAATGACGCCTGAGTGGCTGCTGCCTGCGCCAGAGCTGCAGGGGAGGCTCGGTGCTGGGAAGAATGCACGTTCCAGGGCCCCCTTTCAGCCTCTCTCAAGCCTGAATTTGGGAAGACTGCGGCCAGTAAGGGCAGCCAACAGGGCCGCCCCCGCCCCCCGCCACACAGCCCCCGACTCCCTGCCTTCTGGGAACTTCGGGTTTCAAATTTTAATTAATTCATTTTTTAAAAATCCACAGGTAAAAATGCTCCATAAAATGTTCAACGTGGTTTCCGGCGTGCGTGCACTCTGTGAAATGGCTCGAGAAGCGATTAGCACGATCATCCCTCACATACTTACATTTTTTTGTGGTGAGAACATTTAAAGTCCACTCTTTCCAGTTTTTAAGTATGCATTAATAGCTGTAATCACCATGTTGTACATCAGAGCTCCAGAACTTACTCATCTTAGAGCTGATACTTTGTGCTCTCTGGCCGGCGTCTCTGCTGCCCCCTCCAGCCCCTGGTAAACACCCTACCGCTCTGGATTTCACGAGTTCAACTTGAATTTTAGCGTCCACGTGTAAGTGAGAGCATGCAGTATCTGTCTGTCTGTGCCTGGCTTATTTCACTTGGCATAATGTCCTCCACGTTCATCCAGGTTGTTGCAAATGACTGAATCTCATTCTTTTTTGTTTTTTAAGACGGAGTCTTGCTCTGTCACCCAGGCACCATCTCAGCTCACTGCAACCTCTGCCTCCCGGGTTCAAGCGATTCTCCTGACTTAGCCTCTGAGTAGCTGGGATTACAGGCATGTGCCACCATGCCCAGCTGATTTTTGTACCTTTAGTAGAGATGGGGTCTCACCATGTTGGCTGGTCTCGAACTCCTGACCTCAGGTGATCCGCCCGCCTTGGCTTCCCAGAGTGCCGGGGTTACAAGCATGAGCCACCGCGCCTGGCCTGAATCTCATTCATTTTTATGGCTGAGTAGTACTCCGCAGCGTATCTACACTACATATGTAAAATTCACTCATCTGCCATCGGACTCTTCCATATCTTGGCTGTTGTGGGCAGTGCAGCAGTGAACACGGGGGTGCTGATGTCTCCCCGAGGTGCAGAGTCCACTTCCCTTGGGTGCCTCCCCAGCAGAGGGATTGCTGGATCCTAGGACAGTTGTATTTTTAATTTTTTGACGAACTGCCATGGTGTTTTCCATAATGGCTGTACTAATTTACATGTCCACCAACACTGCACCAGGGTTCCTCTTGTCCACATCCTCCCCAACGCTGGCTGGCTTTTGTGTTTTCATAATTGCCCTCCTAACAGGTGTGAGGCAATAGCCCATTTGGTTTTGATTTGCATTTCCCTGATGAGTGCTGATGGGACACTTTTGTCATATGCCTGTTTCCCATTATCCTGTCTTCTTCGGAGAAATCTCTGTGGAGGTCTTTGACCTGCCTTAAAATTGAGTTCCTTATCTTCTTGCTGGTGCGTCCCACATGTATCTGGATGTCCATTCCTTATCAATGTATGACTGGAAACATTTTCTCCTGCCCGGAGGAAATATTTGTTTTCCTCTGCTTGTTTCCTTTGCTGTGCTGAAGCTGTTTAATCTGGTGCTGTCTCGCGTGTGTGCGTTTGTGCTGCCTTTGTTTCTCTGCTTGTTTCCCCTGCTGCGCTGAAGCTGTTTAATCTGATGCATTCTCGCATGTCTGTGTTTGCGCTGCCTTTGTTTTGATGTCATATTTCCAGGGATTTCTTAAAAGTGCACCTGCACTCACCGTTGATGGGAACGCATGACGGTGCGGCCACTGTGGAAAGCAGTAGGGCTGTTTCTCAAAAAATTAAAAATAAAATTCCACTTCTGGGTATATACCTCCCAAAATTGAAAGCAAGGGCATGAAGAGATATTCGTCCATCCCTATTTGTAGCAGCCATATTCACAATCACCGAAGGTGGACACAACGCGGTGTCTCCTGACAGATGCATGGTCCATCCACACAAGGGGATATCACTCAATCTTAAAACCAAAGGAAGCTCTGACACCTACTACAACATGGAAAGACCCTGGGGACATACTGCTCAGTGAAGTAAGCCAGTCACAAAGGGACAAGTACTGCATGATTCTACTTACAGGAGGTCCCTAGTCAAGTTCACTGAGCCAGACAGTAGGATGGGGGTTGTCAGAGGCTGGGGAGAGGAAAAAGGGGGAGTTACTGTTTACTGAGTATAGAGTTTCAGGTGTGCACGATGGAAAGTGTTCTGGAAATGGATGGCGGTGATGATTTCACGTTGTGAATGGGCTCGGTGCCACTGAACTGTACCCTTCAACATGCCAAAGGTAGTGATGGCTGCAGCATGTGGAGTGTCTGGAGTGGCCGCTGCCATCACACCAGCTGCAGCAGGAAGGTGCCGGCAGTGGTGGCAGGAGTGGCTGCAGGAGCAGCAATGGCGGTGATGAGACCCCCGTGCCCCACGTCCCTGAGGCAGCCGACTGCACCACCCCCACCCTCACACAGCCGGGCAGGACCCACTCCCAGGCCCAGGGCCTCCACCACGGCCTCAACCTCACTCCCCACTGTGTCTTGGGAACCCCTGAGCACTTGGTGGAAGGCACAGCGGGACTTGTGGGGCCGGCCCCGAGTGTGTCGGGTTCATTTGTGCAAATGTGGTTGAGACCACCTTGCCACCTGCACTTTGCCCACTGCCACTGCAGGGAAGACACGGAGAGGAGGCAGGCAGTCCCCACTCCTGGGACCCCCCACCCCACCGAGCCGGCTGCCCCTGGGAGCCACCGCAGTGGGGCTGGGCCAAGTCACCCACTGGCAGGAAAGCAGCATGGTTGGACATGGAGGGATGGGCAGAGAGGGGTCCTGAGGCAGAGCTGGCCCCCAGGGTGGTGCCACACTCCACAGAGTTGGCCAGAGCTCCCCAGGCACAACTGCAGCCACCCAAACCGCAGCTGCAACCTGGTCACCCCGTGCTCTGGGAGCTGGGAGCAGGCAAGAGTCCCACCCTCCCGGGCATAGCTACGGCCGCTCAAGCTATGGCTGTGGACCCAGGCATCCCTGCACTCTTGGGAGCCCGGGAAGGCCCCCCTGTCCCCACAGGCCCAGAAGTGCTTCCCACTGTCTGACTTCCCACTGTTGGCACCCGCCCTGATCATGGAGGAAAGCTGAGGCTCAGCCTGGGCACTGTTGCAGCCTGGCCAGTTGTGCGCACATTTGGGGCAGCGCTCACATGCCAGCCCCCTGCCACCTCAGCCCCCTCCAGATTTTGGGCGCCAATGAGCATGTGAGGGTGGTCGAGGGAGGTGCTGAGGGCAGCTTGGTGCTGAGATGCAGGTGCCCCTTGGCACGAACAGCCTGGGTGCAGTGAACAGCAGCAGACAGGCTCCCTGGTGGAAAGGGGTGAGTCCTTGGTGAAGACCCACCTTTAAGCCAGGGAGGGCCTGAAAAACCTGGGGGCTGGGCTGCTGGTTCCATGGACCAGACTGGGAACTTGTGGTGCTTTTTCCAGGCCCGTCCACGGCTGCCCATGGACCAATCAGCATGCACTTCCTCCTCTTTGAGGCCCATAAAAAGTCCCAGACTCAGCCAGACCAGAAAAGATGATTGGACAACCAGCTGCAGAGAGGAGCTGCCCACGGCAGGTCTCCTCTGAGCTGTGCTAACACTCAGTAAGGCTCCTCCTCATCTTGCTCACCCTCTACTTGTCTGCATACCTCATTCTTCCTGGTCACAGGACAAGAACTTGAGACCCACCAAATGGCGGGGCTGAAAGAGCCATAACACAAAACACCCCTGCTCAGCACATTGAGGGTGACAAGAAGGAGAGAAGAGAGAAGGAGAGAAGAGCTGTGGCCTTCCGGGGAGCCCAGACCTAGGTGCTCCCGGAGCCAGGGCTGTGACACCCTCTTTAGGGCTCTGCACTTCCTGGTAGCTCCAAGCTTCCAAGCACCACTGCGTTCCCCGGTGTCAGCCATGGAAGCTGCTTATGGTCCGCCTGGTCCAGCTGCAGCCTCACAGGGAGCCGGTGCCCATGCTGGTGTCTGGAGCTGCCCGCCCCACCGCAGCTGGCATGGCTGGCTGTGAGCAGTGGCCGGATCCCACGCCCACTCACACACCCCTTGCCACTCCATGCCTGGCTCACCCTCAGCATGTGTGGGATCCAGGCTGGTAGCATGAGCCGAGTGCAGCCTGCCCAGCCGAGTGGGTGGAACAAGACTAGCAGGCCCCAGCAAAACTCGGGCAAAGTCACCAGCAGCCACAGAGGCTTCTAGCTGGCAAAGCCACACCGCAGGATCCCGTAACAGTAGGAACTTTTACATCATGTGTTTTTAAAAAACATTTTATAATTTTAAAAAATACGCCTGAAGACAGGGCTCCTCCACACTGCTGGTGGGATGCAGAAGGTGCTGTGTGCAGAAGTGTGGCAGCTTCCTCCCAAGTGGAACAGGCACCTGCTGTAGGAGCCAGCAAACCGGCTCCAAGAAAAGTGAGACCTCACGTCCACACAAAGCCTGAACAGAAATGTGTACAGAGGTGTTATTCGGAACTGCCCCAAACTGGAAACAACCACACGCCCTTTCCACGGGCACGGATGGAGAAACAGGAGCATCCACACAACACAGCAAGACCCTGTTGCTCTGTCACTCACTTTGCTTACACATTTATTTGTTTATTTAGAGATGGAGTCTCACTGTGTCGCCCAGGCTGGAGTGCAGTGATGTGATCTCGGCTCTCTGCAACCTCTGCCTCTCGGGTTCAAGTGATTCTCCTGCCTCAGGCTCCCAAGTAGCTGGGACTACAGGCATGCGCCATCATGCCTGGCTAATTTTTGTATTTTTAGTAGAGACGGGGTTTCACCATATTGGTCAGGCTGGTCTCAAACTCCTGACCTCAGGTAATACACCTGCCTCAGCCTCCCAAAGTGCTGGGATTACAGGCGTGAGCCACCATACCTGGCCTTACACCTTCATTTAAATACCCTGTATATATATATATAGCTTACTTTATATAATACCCTGTTTTTATATATATAAATAATATCCTATTTATATATATATACACACACACATATAAGTATATTTGTGTGTGTATATACCTTTCTTTAAAAATGATTTTTAAAAACCGCCTGCAGTGGGCACTTGCTTTGTGTGGCACAGGCTGGGGCAGTGTGTGCAGCTGCTGAGATCACAGGCTTGGGATTAGCAGACTTGGATGGGATTACTGACTTTGAGAGATACCTGCTGTGTGACCTTGGGCAAGCATATTAATTTCTCTGAGCCTCAGGATTTTCATCTTTAAAATGAAGTTAATAAGAACATCAAGCTCATAGGGCTGTTGGGAGCACCGATGCCACGACACACAGAAAGGGTTCTGCCTGGCAGGCTTGGGGCCAGGTAACCATAGTGATCCATTCACTCCACAAAGTGCATCAAGCCCTGCAGGGGGCTGGGTCTGGGCTCCAGGAATGTGGCTCTCCCAGGGCACTCGGGGAAGATGGATCAGAAAGATAAACATACAAATAAACAAGCTGACTTTAAGTAGTGATGAGACATACAGGGAAATCTCACAGACCTACCTGGCCGGGGTGGGGGGGTGGGTAGCACAGGCCTCTCCTAGGGGATGGCATTTAGGCAAAGACCCCAGTCATCAGTGGATGACTGGCCAAAGTATGCCCTAGGAGGGGGCAGCAAGAGCAGAGGCCCTGAAGGCAGGCACAGAGGCCACTGGAGTGGCCAGAACAGAGCAAGGAAGGGCTGAGGGGAGTTCCTGATCTCAGGGGCTACTGCAGATTTCGCTAGGGGGTCAAGTGGCCAAGAGGTTGTCTGTGCCTGGATCTTGGCCCTGGCCGGATGGCAGGTTTTACGCTTGGCTGAGTGAGGCAGGGGACACTTCCTGGGCCTGGCTGACGCAGCTCCTAGTGGCACATTATTCACGGCTGCATCAGATCAGGGAAATGGAAAAACCCCAAGAGTGCTAATAAACACTGTCATCGTAACCCTCATTATTTATATCTCTAAATGGCCTGAGAGGTGTTAACTCGTGCAGTGGTTTGGATATGTCACCCCATACGCTTGTGCTGGAAACTTAGGCCGTGAGGGCGGAGCGAATGGATTAATGCCATTACCTTGGGAGTGGGTTCCTTATAAAAGGACGAGTTCAGCCTCCTCCTGCTTTCTCTCTCCTGCCTTCTCTTCTGACTTCCCCCACGGGGGGATGCGGCAAGAGGGCCCTCACCAGACGCCAATCCTCAATCTTAGATTTTCCAGCCTCCAGAAGTGTGAGTCAATGCACTTCTGTTCTTTATAAATTATCCAGTCTGTGGTATTCTGTTATAGCAGCACAAAACAAATGTGGACAATTCCCTTTGAGCAGGCCTCATTCCCAGTGATAGAGGCACTGTCTGGGGGTGTTCCTGCCTCCTGGGTCTTGGCTTGCCACTTCTAGGGGGTGAGCTTGGAGTATCAAAGCCTGTTTACACTGAGCCAAGACCCTCTCTTGCTTTGTAGGCAAACTACGATGATGATAGTGATGATGCTGGCAATGATGGTGATGGTATTGGTGGTGGTGATGGTTGTGATGATGATGGCTACCATGAGAATGGTGGTAGTGGTGGTGATGGTGATTATTGTGTTGAGGATGATGGTGGTAATGATGGTGGTGATGGTTGTAATGAGGGTGGTGGTGGTGGTATTGGTGGTGGTGGTGATGGTTGAGATGATGGTGGTGGTGATGATGGTTGTGTTGAGGATGATGATGGGATTGGTGATGATGGTGATGGTTGAGATGATGGTGGTGGTGATGATGGTTGTGTTGAGGATGATGATGGGATTGGTGATGATGGTGATGGTTGAGATGATGGTGGTGGTGATGATGGTTGTGATGAGGGTGATGATGATGGGGTTGGTGATGGTGGTGATGGTTGAGATGATGATGGTTGTGGTGGTGGTGATGGTTGTCATGAGGATGGTGGTGGTCATGATCATGGTGATGGTAATAGTTGAAATGATGAGGTTGGTGGTGGTAATGATGATGGTGGTAGTGATGGTGATAAGAGTTATGGTGATGATGACAATGACAATGATGTATGAAGGTCTTCCTCATGCCAGCCCTCCTCCCAACACATGGTAAAGAGCTCGAACTTTATCTAAAGAGCAACAGAGAACCGCAGAAATTTTAACTGCATATGACCTAATTTGATGTGTGTTCTTAGGAGATCTTGTGGCATGGAGAGGGACTGATGGAGACAGGGGACCAGGTAAGAGGTGATGGGCAGGAGGGGTGGCAAGGAGGCCACAGACTTGAGAAAAGTTTTGGAGCTAGGGCCCAGGACTCACTCTTAGGCCAGAGGTGGCAGACGAGGGAAAGAGGCCATTCTCGAGGTGAGGAGGACAGGTGGGGAAGGGAGAGCCAACTGGGGAAAAGCCGAAGAATTTCTGAGTTAGGCAGGAAAACTCTGAGACACCTGCTGGGTGCCAGACGTGATAGTGGATCAGCAGCTGGACATGGAACTCTGGGTTTTGGGGGCAATTAGGCTTAGAGGTGAGAAATCCAGGGTCATCTGTGGAGGTGAGGTGGCATTTACCTAGACCAAGGCTGGTGCCCTCTGGGTGAGGCTGCTGGTGAAAGTGACCGTGGGCTGGAAGAGCAGGAGGGGGAGGGGGTGTTGGCACATTGCTTGTACCCTGGGGCTGCCAGCAGTGTCCAGGGAGCTTGAGGAGAGGCTATGACCTCTCCCTGGTGCCCCTCTGCCTGGGAGGTCAGTCCAGAGGCCAACACATGCTCAGTGTCAGAAGGAAGCCCCTGGGTCCTGCCAACCCCACAGGCAGCCTGGGAGGCTGCACCCCGGCTGGTCCAGTGGATGAGGCAAGAGTGTGGGGGCGCCTCCTGCCCTGGGTTGGGACTGCGGTGGGGAAGGCCAGCTCGGTCTGGGAGCAGGCACAGCAGGCGTGAGCAGTGGCACCGCAGGGCAGGACTGTTCAGGAAGACGCCTGCCAGGTCACACCTCGAGGGCACCCGTCCCTGCCCTTCCTCTGGTTTCCCCCCTCAGAGCCTCAGCTTCCTAGCTCTGAAGGCAGCGGGACTGAACTGTGACCCAGAATCCCAGTAAGTAAGACACATATGAGCAGAACCACTGTGGTACACACCCCTGCCGGCCCCTTCCCCAGGCTCACAGACCCGCCCCAGGCACTGCAGGGCCAGTCTGGAATCCCTAAGGACCTGCACACCCAGTGTGAGGCCTTGGCGGGCCCTGAGGTGTCTGGAGCTGGAGGGAAGGTGCTGCGAAGGGAAAGGCACCCAGAGGGGGCTCCGGGGACAGAATGGGCTGCCTTGCAATTCACAGTGCCACCCACTCTATTGTCCGTCAGCTTCTCGCTCTGAACCAAGCAGCCCCTATGGGACCCTAGCGCGGCTCCACTGTGCCCATGCTCATGCCTCGTTCCAGCTGAGATGCCCACGAGGGGCCGCCGCGCCTGCGGGACATGGGGTCCGGCCAAGTCAATGCTCCACCTGCCTCCAGAGGGTGAGACTTCCTGGGGAGCCCGAGGCTACTCCCATTTCATGGAGCCATGTTTTTCTTGTCTCTTCCGACGTCCCACATCACAACCCGTGTCCAGGCCCAGATGCCCCCGGCAGTGTGCGCACGTGCCCTGCCGAGGCCGGGGGCCGCTCCTCTCTCCGCGGCTTGGCATGGCTCTCCTGGGCTGACCACACCCTGGGCAGGGCCGGGCCCAGCGGTCGCCTGGCACGGCAGCTCACTCAGCCTGCAGCATGGTGCCCTGGCACAGCAGCTCAGCCTGCAGCACGGTGCCCGCCACCCTCCTGGCCCCCTTGGCTGTGTCTTGTCTTGGTTCACGCAGCATTATCTTACAAGCTAAGGAATGAAAGGGTTGGAATTTCGCGGGGCTTGGTGGTGTGATGTGACTGTGATGAAGGAACACGCTCCTTGGCCACACGGAGGACACGGGAGAGCCACCTCTGGCCTGCGCCCACCCGCCCGTCCTCGTGCAATGGCCCTGCTTGACTCAGCATTCGGAGGCCCGGGCCGCGTCACTGCAGGCTCGTGCCAGTTCTTCCTGCACATCCTAGAGCATCACTGTGAACGGAAAAACCGAGCTCATCCCTGGGCCTTGGATTCACGTGTTTTTTTGCCGTCATTTGTGGGGAGGGAAAGCAAAGGCTGGGGTCTCTGTGTGCCTGAACCCGGAGCCCGTGCCTGGGCACACGCTCACCTGCCTGGTCCGGTCACTGCAGGCTCCGTCCAGGCCGACTCAGGTGACTCTCGGGAGCACAGGCTGCTGTTGTTCCCAGGACCCTGGGACTCCTTACAAAGACTTACTGAGTGGACAGTCCTTGTTCCTCCCTCGAGTGGGGCAGACGTGCCCTTCCTCTCTGACTAGACTAGGGGTTTGCTCTGTCCTTTTAAGCACCGAGTTCCGGCACAGTCTGCTCTTTCGGTAAAACTGGCAGAAGTGTGGTTGGATGGTCGTTTCCCTTTTTTGATGATGACATCTTTGGATAATAAAGAGCTTCTCCTAAAAATATCCAAATACAGAAGTACCTGGAAGCTGCCTAGGAGACAGGCTGGGCTCCTGGTCCTTCTGGGCCTCATCCTGGCTCTGAGGTGTGTCCATCAACACAGACAGATCAGGCCCCACAGCAGCCAGGGCCCTGGTCCCGCGTCCCTGCACGGGCCCCCGCGGGCACCACCTGGAGGCTGCAGGTGTCGCTGCCAGGGCCGGGGTGCACTGCACACTGGGTCCCAGGGGTCTCCACTAGAGGTGACACGCGGCCCTTCCAGCCACTTTCCATGGGCCCAAGCAGCCATGTGTGCCCCCCTACCCCTGGGGGAAGTCAAATCCTGCCCCTTGCTCTCAAGGAAGGGCAGGAATATAGGATCAGTGTGGGAGGCTTTTGTCTTGGTTTGGGTCTGGTTTCATTTCAGGGGAAGCCACACTCCCTCTCATCTCCACAGTGGCTGGAGTCCTGCGACCTCAGAGCCGAGAGGAGACCCGGGCGGGATCATCACAGCTTCCCAGGTGCTCCTGCTAAGGTCAGCGGGGAGCGGGTGGCCTCCTGCAGCCCCTACCCCTCTGGCGGGGATCCTGAGTCCTTGGCCTGTTGTGCTGCCTGCCCTGGAACGTTCTGTCCCTTGCAGATGCTGGTGGGGCGTGGCCAGACACACCCCTGATCTGCAGGTGGGAGGGGCCCCGACCACTGCTCCCCACAGCCCCGCCCCTGAGGCTGAGTGAAGTCATGCTCTGGGCGGTTGTGACTTCTGGTCGGGTAGAAACATTTCTGGTTGAGCTATCAGTGGCTGAAGGTCCTTCCTGCCCTGGAGAGGAAAATTTCAACCCTGGAAAATTACCAGGGCAGGCGGCCAGGGAAGTTTCTGCCCTGGGGCGGTGGTTTGAGAGTGAAGTTTCCTGGGCTGGTCTCAGCCTGCAGGAGAAGCACTGGCTCCCAGGAACTTTGACAAGCCCAACTCCCCTGGTTCTCTGGAGGCCAGGAAAGCTGTCCAAGGCTTTCCCGACGTGGGCAGGAACCAGTCATTGTCACAGGGAAGCATGGCCTTTGGGACAGGTGCAGGCTGTTAGCTGTGTGTTCAGAAGGCACGTAGACTCCTTCCAGCAAGCGTAGCCTCACCCACCTGACTCACGGCTTCATGGCGCCAGCTCCCCTCCCCCAGCCCCTTTAGGGAAACTTTTCAGAGCACCCAGAAGCCAGGCAAATACCAAGGGAGGGTTAAATACCCATTAAATCATTAAAGCAGAAAACACCTCTCCTTCGTCCCACCCCTCCTCTTCACGCACACCCCCTCTCTGTGGGTGGAGGGCACCTGACCCCCTCCGGGTCTCTCTGCCGCTGCTGGGACTCCCAGGCCTGTGCCACACATGCCAGCACACACCTCAGGCTCCACGGGCCCCGGGAAGGCTCTGAAGTGCTCCAGAGGAGACACAATTAGGAAGCCATGCCCAGCTCCGCTCTGAGTGAACCACAGAAAACTTCACTGATGGAACCAAAACCACCCGGGCAGCCCGATGGCTGTGGAGGACGGTGTGAACGTCCGCGGCCTCGGAGGCTGTGGAGGGAGGATGGTGTGTACGTCCGCGGCCTCGGAGGTCCCAGCTCAACCAGGTCAGGCTGCTCTTCCCACCTGTTGGGGCTGATGGGCCTGCCGTAGGCCCTGGAGCCAAGGCCACCTCCGAGGCTGGGGAGCGTCACACGGCAGGCACTGTTGAGGCCGCCTCCCCTGGTGACCGAGTGGCGTCCCCGGGAGGTGACCGCCCAGGAGGCAGCACCAGCCTGCCTGGCACCTACATGGCCCCAACCCAACCAGTTGGGCCGTCGCAAGGGCCAGCACCCAGGCAGCACTGGGCCTCGGCTTGTTCACCTGTAAAGCGGGGGACACCAGGACTGTGAGGAGCAGGGAGATGACTCTATAGAGAGCCCAGAGCAGCGTGAGCCGTGGGCCAGGGCTGCCTCCGGGCCGGACTCCCACGGTGGCTTCTAAGTTAGAAACATGCAGGAGACCACGTCGTTTCCTGCTGGGAACCTCCCAAGGCTCCTGGGGCCTCAGAGTGAGACCTGCACTCCTTTTCTCGAAGGCCGGGTGAGTTTCGGGGGCTGCAGTAACAGCCCCAGCGAAGGGCCGACACAGCTCACAGGTCACCTTACAGTTCTGGAGGCAGAGGACTGAACTGGGGCACCAGGAGCCAGCAGGAATGAGCTCCTTCTGGAGGCTTTAAGGCAAAATCCATGTCCCTGTCTTTCCCACCTGCATTTCCTTGACTCAAGCCCTTCCTTGCAGCCCTCAGACCTCTACTCCCCTCCTCTGCCTCCGACCCTCCTGCCTCCTTCCTGGATGGCCCTGGTGATTATACTGGGCTCACCCAGATAATTCAGGCTCTTCTCCCATTCTAAGGTTCTGAACTCCTTTGCCAAGTAAGGTGACAGTCACAGACTTGGGGGATTAGGACATGGTTGTCACGGGGGCTGCCATCCAACCTGCCTGGGGGGCATTCCTGCTGGGAGCACCTCCTCCCGTGCGTGGTCTCCCCTGATGCTGGCTTTCGCCCCCCTGGTGTCTGCTTCCCAAAGCTTTCCCTCCGCCTCAGCCCCGGCTGTCCTCCCCACTCTCGGGGTCCTGGCCCCAGGTCCTTTCCCCAGAGGCCAGCCTGGCTGCCGGGACTGCTCCCATGAGCTCCTTGTCAGTGCAGTGTCTGTTGGCCTGCAATCCACCCTTTCCCCATAGACTGAAGGGGCACCCAGGCAGGACAGCCCCCCTCATCCCCGAGGAGTGCCAGGGTTGGGGCACGTGTGCCAAGGAGCCCAGACCTGCCCAGAGCCAGACCGGCTCCTCTTCCTGCCCCTGGGTCACGGCTGCCCTGAGTTCTCCAGGCTGGGGTGAGCTCCGAGTCTCAGCCGTGCTCGGGAGCAGGGCACTCAAAGCTTTTGTCACAGTTTTCTGTCTGTGGATTCATTCTTTCATCTGGTTTCTCAGGCTTTGACTTCATCCTAGCACTGGGACGCGGTGCAGCCAGACAGGGTCCTTCCCAATGCCACAGATACCACGGGTGAGACAGCCACGGAGGCACAGCCGCACAGGCGTGGTCGCAAGCCAGCATGGTGTGTGTTTGGGAGCATTTGGCTGTCACAGGCTCTGACCTCGGCAGGGCCAGGGGCTTCCTGGGAACATGACTCTGAGCCGGGATCTGAGGATTAGCAGGCCCTGCCCGGTCGAGGGAGGGCGGGGCATGGTGAGCGGCCGAGCAAGGGCCCCATGGCAGGAAGGAGCTGGACACACACAGAAAAATGCCAGGGGGTAGTAGGAGGGCATCGGGGTGGGGAGGCGGACCGTGTGGGTGATGCCAGGCTGGCCGGCGGGATCGGGGTGCGCAGGACCTGCCAGGCTGCGACCCCAGGGCAGCGGAGGCACGGGAGGGGTAGGGGGGAGGCACGGGAGGGGTGGAGGGGGAGGCACAGCGGGGGGGGAGGCACGGGAGGGGTGGGGGAGGCACCGGAGGGGTGGGGGAGGCACCGGAGGGGTGGGGGCACAGGGTCTGCCTCTTGCACTTGAGTGCTCTTCCCCCAACCCCCAGGCCTGGACGTGGGCGGTGACGACTTTTGCATGGGTCCTCCGGGCAGCAGGCAGGGCTTGCACAGGGCTGTGGGGCTTGGTAGGGGCATGGTGCTGCCATCTGTCCAGAAGAAGGGTCTAGGGCGAGCAGAGCCCCCCGCCTGCCAAGTGCTAACAGCCTCCTGGGGAGGAGACTCTGTGCCCACAAGGGCCTGGACGCCTGGGCTCAGTCAAGTCCGCCCCTCACGGTGGGGCTTCCCAGGCTCTTGTGCCCTCGGTGTGCAGTGCCCACCTGATCCTTCGCTCGCCCAACCTCAGAGCCCCTGCTTCTCCCACAGACACTGGTAACACTCATCTCGTGGCTGTCAACCCAGAAGGGATGCCTGCAGGTGGGGGCCAGCAATGAGGCCTTCAAAACCCCAATGCCATGACTCTGTGGGGGATTTAGCACAGAGGGTTTTATTGTATTGTCTTAAAAATTTAAAACCAATACCCATTTCCATTATTAAAAACTTTCAAGCTTGTTTGAAACAATTTGGGTGACAATATACTTTTTTACTCTACATTTTATTAAATCTAAATACAATCAAGGATTTCTGATAAAAATTTAGTGTCTGATTGAGATGGTCTGTAAGTGTAAAACAAACACTAGATTTTAAAGACTTAGTAGAAAAAAGGGAGAGTAAAATCACTCTTTAATAATTCTTTAGGCCAGGCATGGTGGGTCATGCCTGTGATTCCAGCACTCTGGGAGGCCGAGGCAGGTGGATCACCTGAGGTCAGGAGTTTGAAACCAGCCTGGCCAACATGGCGAAACCCCATCTCTACTAAAAATACAAAAATTAGCTGGGCATGGGGTGGCACACGCCTGCAATCCCAGCTACTCGGGAGGCTGAGGCAGGAGAATCACTTGAACCCGGGAGGCGGAGGTTGCAGTGAGCCGAGATTGCGCCACTGTGCCCCAGCGTGGGTGACAGAGCGAGACTCCATCCCTCAAAATAATAATTCTTTGTATTGATTATCCAAGTGATAATATTTTGGCTGTATTGGATTTAAATAAAAATAGTATTGGCTGGGTGCCGTGGCTCATGCCTGTAATCCCAGCACTTTGGGAGGCCGAGGCGGGCGGATCACCTGAGGTTGGGAATTCGAGACCAGCCTGACCAGCATGGAGAAACCCTGTCTGTACTAAAAATACAAAATTAGCTGGGCGTGGTGGCGCACACCTGTAATCCCAGCTACTTGGGAGGCTGAGGCAGGAGAATCGCTTGAACCTGGGAGCTAAAGTTTGCGGTGAACCGAGATCGTGCCATTACACTGCAGCTGGGGCAACAAGAGCGAAACTCCGTATCAAAAAATAAATAAATAAATAAAAACGTATTAAAATTAATCTCATCTGTTTATTTTCCCTTTTGTCAGTATGGCTGCCAGCACAGGTAAACTTACATGCGTGGCTCTGCTACATTTTTACTGGACTCTGCTCTTCTAGACGCTCAGAACTCTTCGAAGCCTGCAGGTTTGAACACACCACCTAGCAGAAGCTCGGAAAGGGCGGCTTGCAGCCACACAGCTCCGCAGCTCCATTATCTGGTGCCCAGCAGGGGAGGGGGTGTGGCATGTGAGTGGGCATGAGGGTGCACAGGTTTGTCGGCGTGTGTGTCTCTGTTTGGGGGGACTGTGTGTGTGGGTGTCCATGTCACTCTTCTGAGGCAGGGACGGTCTGGGCCGTGGTTCCTAGGATGGGACCGGAGGCCTCTCATCTCGCGCCGAAGAAACCCTGCAGATGAACAACCTGGTCTGGCATTTCAGAGACAGAGTGGCCCATCCCCCGACTGGCCCAGCATTTTGGGGATAGAGTGGGCTGTCTCCACTGACCCCCAGCTTTGTGGAAGGAAGCTCTGCTCACCAGCCAGGGGGCAAGAGGAGACGCTGCTCCCTGTGCATAACCGGGGGCTGCTTTAGGTTCTTGGGTAGTGGGGCCCAGCCTGGAAGCTTCCTCTTTCTCTGGCCCCACAGTCAGCCCACACAGGATGGAGCCTTCAGGGAGGTCCCTGGTGGTCCTCCAGCCCCGGTGAGTCAGGGGCGTTGGGCGGGAAGGTCGGTCTGTGTGGCTGACCTGACACCTCCACCTGGGTGCATTTACCCAGGGGAGAGAATTCCTCCCCTCAGAGCCCCGGGGAGGGGCTGGGCTCTGGGGTTGCTGGCTGCTCCTGGCCTTAGCTGCCCGTGTCAAATGCCACATCCTGGGACCTCGTGATCTCAAAATTACTCAGACCTGGGACCTCCTTGTTCAGGAAACGGCACGTCATGTGGGGTCACCGGGGTTTCACAGTGAACTGTCATGGGGAACCAGAGTGGAAATATTTGCAAAGCCATCATTCTTTTCTTAGACAAAATCTCCCATCTTCTGCATGGGTGGGGCAGTTTTCCAAGGCATGACCTACGGATGTGGAGGGGGGTGGGGTTGTGACCTTTGGCTGGGGGCAGGTGGGGGTCAGGCGTGAGGCCAGACCTAGGCCTGTCCTCGAGTCTCTGCCCTATGCCATCTGTAAAATGGGCCCACGGATCCCTCCGGCGTCCTGGTCTCTGGGGGAGAAACAGACGAACCCTGTGGGGCTCTCAGGGCTGGCCGTGCAGGAGACAGGGCCTAGTGGGGCACAAACAGGAAGCCTGCCTGGGGTAGTGTCGGCTGAGGAGCCGCCACCCCTTCCTCCTCGGGTCTCACAATGGGCCTGGCAGGCCGATTCGGGGCCTTCCCAGAGCTGCAGAGCCCCGGCATTGCTGAGTCACATCCGAGAACAGGAGGGCGGAGGACTCCCAGGCGGGGACAAGTGTCCTCAGGGTCTGCTGTCCCGCTGTGTGCCCGGAATGGCCTGACCCACCCACCTCCGGCTTCTCTCCCGGTTGTCACGTGAGACTGTGAGACCCCGAGGAGGCGCCAATGGCTTTTATTTCATCAAAATCTCGTGGATTTCGAGAGAGCAGAAGGCCTGGGCCACTGTGGGTGTCACCCCTCCGGGTGCCCAAATTGGCTTTTCCTGGAGCCCCTTCCAGCGCCTCAGCTGGGCTCTGGAGTGACACGCAGAGTCACAGGTGCCCCAGGCTCACATCTTCATTGCTCAGTGATGTCTTGGCCCCAGGCAAGGCTGGGCCCCTAGGTGGCCTTGGGGCAGGGGACCCCACTGACCTCACTGACCACTGCCTCCTGGGATCATCCCAGTATGTGCTGGTGACTTCTGCATATGCTGCGGGCATTTTTCTATGCATAGACATATTATATTTTTGAAAATATAAGAAGGAATAAAAGGAAACGCTCACCCAGATCCAGATCTCTGTAACTGCTGCATAAGCTGCCCCAGGCACTGTGGGGGCCCACCTGGTTCCTGCTGCCCATGAGGGAAGGAGGTCACCTGCAGGCCCACCTGGCCATTGGTCAGTCTCGGGGGCAGAAAGCCAACACCCTCGGGGTCTCATGAGAGCAGGGAGGGCCTCTAGCAGAGCCGCAGCTGACCACGGCCACACTTGTGTCCCTCGGGGCTGGCTGGGATCTGCAGCCACTGCATTGCCCCATGGGAGGGAAAGACTCTTGCGGGCCCCGCTCCAGGGACGATGTCTCCATAACTCGGTGTAACTGGGAACCATTGAATCAGAGCACTTCTTTTTAAACAGTTTTCAGTCATGCTTGAGGGAAGGAGCCTGTTCTTCCACCGGTAGGTACAGCTGCCAAAGCTGACATCTCAGGGTCTTTTTTAAAAAAGTCTTTCTCGTAACTCTAATCAGTTCTGCATGCAGGAAGTCCAATTGGGCCTCACATCACCACCAAATGCGTGGGGTTCCGGGAGGCACAGAGGCCCCAACAGCCCAATCCCTGCGTGGGGTCCACTCCTCTCCCTGCGGGTGTGGACCTGTGAAGTCCCTGGGGCCTTCCCACTGGCCTCCCAGGCAGTGCCTCTCCTGGCCACGAGAGGGCAGCCTTGCCCCTGCTGAGCCCAGGCACCCAGCGACCCCAGCTGGAATCTGCTGCTGTGTGGATGTCCGTCGGCCCCTGCTGGGAGCCCTCCTGGGACTCCTCGGAAACCAGCATCTCTGAGGAGGAACAGGAAGGTCTCTGATGAGCTATAGTCCCCACGGCCCTTGATGGGCACCCTGAGCAGGGTGGAGCAGCGGGGTGGATAGATTTGGGATCCCAGAACACTAAGGTGCAGGGAAGCTCAACTTCAGCATCTACCCGCAAGCTCCAGGTGCACAGGTCAGAGGAGGCCCCCAGCACACGGGTAGGGGAGGCCCAGGTGCCTCTAATCAGTTCTGCATGCAGGAAGTCCAACTGGGCCTCACATCGCCACCAAATGCATGGGGATTACAGACGTGTGCCACCACGCCCTGCTAATTTTTGTATTTTTAGTAGAGACAGAGTTTTGCCATGTTGGCCAAGCTGGTCTCAAACTCCTGACCTCGGGTGATCCGCCTGCCTCAGCCTCCCAAAGTGCTAGGATTACAGGCTTCAACCACCACCGCGCCTGGCCGGAAATACATTTTCTTTCTTTTTAAAAAACCAACACAAGTTCATTATAGAAGTTTAGAAAATAAGAATAAGTCAAGAGGCTGGAATAAAAGTTGCTTCTAATCCCACAGCCCCTGAAAGATGGGGGCACTGATTACCCAGGTGAATGAACAGCCTTACCACCATTTGAAACCATGACAGCATGTTTAGATTCTACTCATCACTTTGCCCCCTACCCCCCAAAGGCCAGGACCCCTAACCCAGGAGGGCAGGAGAAGGGGGACTCCCTGACCAACTGGAATCTTGGGGGTAAGGGGCAAATGAAAGCATTGTTCATGCCTTTCAGAATGGGGACCCCTCCTCACTCTTACCCACCACAATCCCCAAGAGATCCAAGCCCAGCCCCAGGCAACGTGCCAGGTCGGCTGGTCGGTCTCTACTCTGCAGCCCCCATGATGTGACAGTGACCTGAGCCCACACACTGCTCAACATGTGATCAAGTGAAAGATCATAAAACACGCACCACGTTGGCTCATTTGACAGACATGTGCAGCATGAACATTATAAACACACTGGCGTGATGCAGATTCATGGCCTACACAGACAACAACACGCAGGAACATGTACACAGACAACAACACACAGAAACAACATGTACACAGACAACAACACGCAGAAACATGTACACAGACAACAACACACAGAAACAACATGTACACAGACAACGACACACCAAAACATGTACATGGACAACAACACACAGAAACACGTACATGCAACCGCTACCACCACCCACCATCTGAACTTTCATCATCCCAAACGGAGGCTCTGTCCCCATGAAACAGCAACTCCCTGCCACTCCTACCCCCACTCTACTTTCTGTCTCTACGCGTGTGGCCACTCTAGGAACCTCGTACGAGTGGAGACACGCAGGACCTGTCTTTCTGTGTCTGCTTATTTCACTCAGCACAGTGTCCTCCGGGGCCGTGCAGTTCGTAGCCAGTGTTAGCAGTCCCTTCTTTTTTAAGGCTGAGTAATATTCCGTTGTGTGAATAGACCACATTTTGTTCATCCACCGAGGGGCGCTTGGTGGCTTCTACCTTTGGGCTACTGTGACTAAGGCTACTGGGAACACAGGTGTACAAGTGCAGAGCCAGCTTTCAGGTCTTCGGCCACATACCCGGTTTCCAGAAGCGGCACTGCTGGATCCCAAGGTGTTTCTACTTTTGATTTTTGAGGACGTGCCATGCCGTTTGCCAGTTTGGCCTGTTCTGTGCTTCCACTGGGCAGAGTCACTCAGTTCGCGTCGTGCGTGCCGGGCTGTCTCACGAGACGTTAGGATGCGAGATGCATCCAGGTTGTTGAGCACAGCTGAGGCTGCTCCTTCACGGGGCCATAGTGTATGGCAGATCCCGCAGTGTATTTACTCACACGAAATGGTTGGCAGGCGTCTGGGCTGCTTTCAGCTTGAGATAATTATGACCGGGCGCTGTCAACTCTCTAGCACACACATTTTGGGAACGACGTATGTTCTTCTGATGGACTCGGTGGTCCAGGGCGTGCACGTGCCTCAGCTGGATGTTCATAATCTCCATCCAAGCCAAATGCTCTTGGAAAGAGGCCGTGTCTGCTTGGTTGTATGCAGTAACAATAACAAGGTTAACAATGGCCACGCGCATTTATCGGACGCTTCCTTCGTGAGTGGTGACCCTATGATAACTCATATGAACCTCACACCAGACACTACCATGTCCCACATTCGAGATTAGGATAAAACAATGAGGAGCCGTGGCTGCCCGGGTCCCATCGCCAGTGAGCGTAGAGCTCGCACTCAAACGCAGGCAGACGCCAGCAACTGCTGCACACAGTCTTCCTCCACGTCTGAAAGGTGGCTGAGCGAGGCCGGCCACGCTCCTGCACCTCTCCGTCACTCGCATGACCTTTTTAACAAATCAGTTTTAGCTGAAAAAAAAAATGGTGATGGCAGCTGCCCCTGCCACCCTGCTGCTTCTGCCTCCGCTGCACCCAGGGCTCGCTGCACCCAGGGCTCGCTGCCTCCGCTGCACCCAGGGCTCGCTGGGTCTGGTGGCCACTGGCAGAGCGTGCAGCCTTCCCCGGGCTCTGCACTTGCCTGTGAGTCCCGGGATACCCCTCCCGCAGGATGCTTCGAAATTACTATGGAGAGCGATCCACGGGACAAAATCAGTGGGGATGGAAGGTGGTGAGTCAGCGTGTTAGATAAGAAACCGACCCGCTTCTCTCGTAATCTCTTCTGATTGACAGCAAGAAAGTTCACATGGTCCCTCAGTTCCCCAGAGAGTGTTTTTGGGGAGAATCGGGACTCACATGCCCTTCATCACCTACTTCTTTAATTCTTCACCTTCTTTCTTACAGAATAGTACACACGTGATGTTCACCATTTCTGCAACTCTCTTTTATTCTACGTGTCGGCCTAGCCTGGACACCGTTCCATGTCAGTGAATAACATGTCAAAGAATATTCTACAACACTTTCAGTGGCTGTGTGCCTTTCTACCATGATTTATTTAACTTCTGAGATCGTTTCCGGCTTTTGGTATTATATATAATGACTGTTCTTCCACGCAAATTTTTGTGCAGAGACTCATCCTCTTAGGACACATTTTAATGAGTTTTATTGGGATTGGGTACATTGTTCCAGAATGCACCATTGCCCCCACCCCCATCCCCAAGAAGATGTGCCCATTTATTTCTGCTAGCAGGTATTTTCCCAATTCTTAGGCCAGAATTGGTTTTACAATTTAAAATGGTATTTGCTAGTTTGACAGAAGATAAATTGAATATCACGGATGCTTTCATTGCATTTCTTTGATTCAAGAGAAGTCAGGCATTTGTCATAAGCTTATTGGTTAGAGTGTAATTGGCGAATATGCCTGTTCACATCTTTTGCCCATTTTTCTAGGGGTGGGCTTGTCTTTTAAAAACTATATTGCTTTATGAGAACACAATTAACTCTTTGTCTGTAATGTCTATTGAAAATATGTTCTCTTAGTTTGCCTTTTGCTTTTAATTTTGGTTTATGGTATCTCTAACTATACAGATGCTTTTAATTTTCATGTAGTCAAATATATCAATCTTTTCCTTTGTGATGCTTGGAAAGGCCTCACTCATTTCAGGGCCATAACATGATCTATATTCATTCCAGTTATTAAACTGTCAGTAGATTTAGGTACATGGTGACATAAGACTTCTCATCTCCACTTCAAATAGCTCATTTCAATAATTGGTCGAGTGAGTAGAGATCACAGATGGAATATAATTATATGGTTTGAAAATGGATAGAAGTGGATATTTCCTGTATAGTTCCAAGGAACTCCCCTCATACAAACTTGTGAGTCTCCTGTCAGTGGGGAGGACTGTTTTTCCTCTATCAGTCACCTCTCCGTCCACTGGGACATGACTTCCTGAGGCCTGGGGCCAGCTTCAACCACTGCTGACCCCAGAGTACAGACTCCTGGTCTTGCTGAGGATCTGCTGGACAAGCAAAAGTGATACCCAGGGAATATTACTCAGCCACAAAAAAAGAATAAAATCCTGTCATTTGCAGCAACACAGATGGAACTGGAGGCCATTATGTTAAGTGAAATAAGTCAGGCACACAAGGATAAATATCGCACCCTCTTACTCACACATGGGAGTGAAAAAAAGCGGGTCTCGCTGAGGCAGAGAGAAGACTGATGCTTAGCAGAGGCTGGGAAGGGGAGGGGAAGGGGAGATGAAGAGAGGCTGATTCATGAGGGCAAACACCCAGTTCGATAGAAGAGAGAGGACCCAATGTTTGACAGATCACTAGGGTGACTATAATTACAATCAGCTATTGTCTATTTCAAAATAACTAGGAGAAAATCATTCTAAATTGGACAAATATTTAAGCTGATGGATATCCCAATTACACTGATTTAACCTTTACAAATTACATGACTGTATTAAATTATCACACGTACCCTGAAAATGTGTACATCTATTATGTATCAAAGATTTTTAATTAAAAAATTTAAAAAGCACAGAGACAGTGTCCCCTAGATATGGGGGGTGCAGGTGTGATGATTCCTTTGGGAGACACCATGTGCTTGTGTGTGCTCATGTTGCGTTTGGAGGTCAGCACGCGAGGGGCCTGGGGTAGGGCGGGTGTCCCAGGGAGGATCTCCGACGAGGCTGCCCAAGGCCCCCTGTGCCTGGAGGTGCTGTTGAGGGGAGCGTGCCTCTTCCCTGCTCACAGCACACGGGCAATAGAGAGAAGATCTGACTCGTGGAATTTCATAAATCACAACTATTTTAGTTTCAAGGGTTGAAAATTGATTAAAGCTGGAGCCATCATGCATCGTATGGATCCAGGAGGCCCATCTCTCCTCTCTCTTAGGCGTGCTCCCTCCCAGACCCGTGTGTCAGCAGTTTTCCGGGAAAGCAATCTTTTTATGTGTAGCATTGCCGCGGCGGATTACTGTAATGACGCTGTCTGGCTGGTCTGCGGGCAGCTGGCAGCCTGGTGGGGCAGGAGCTGGAAGGAGGGCGTCTGCAGGCCGCTCCGCCTGTGCTCTGCGACTCGGGCTGGGAATTCGGGAGTTCGTTCTCCCTCCTGAGCTCCTTCAGGGAGGCGGTGGTCCTTCCAGGGCCTCTTAGTTGGACGGCCGCTCAACCTGCCCATTTTCCCACCTGAACTGTTGATCTCGCCAGTATTTCTCCGTGTGTTTGGCCTAGGTTTGCACTGGCATTTGACACGCCCAGGGACAGGGGGCCTTTGAAAAGGATATTTTCTCCTTAATGGACATTTCACCCAAAATGATTCCCTGTCAAGGGCTCCACCTTTGTCAAAGTCTTCTTCCTTTTACCTGTAGTATAAGTTTTGTTGGCATGTTTCTCTCCACAGAGTCACTGGGAAATGAGAGCACACTCCCGGGTGGACTCTCAGCCACGGTTCTCCCCTCCCCACGGCAGCAGCATGTTCCCACACCCTCGTGTGGGACCTCAAGGCAGGAAGAGTCTTCTTCCACCTCCTGGACTTGAGCTCCACCACGTAACTTCCATTGGCCAATGGGATCTTGGTGAACATGGCACAAGTGAAGGCTTGAATTGCACATGGGCAGTCAGGCTATGTTCTGGCACTTCTGTCCTCACCATGACAGGAACTGGCCCTGGGCGGCCTGCTGGTCCCAGGAGGACAAGAAACAGCAAGCAGAGCAGACCCTTGCCCACAGCCAGAACCAGCTGGATCAGCCTGTGGACATGGGACTCAGAAAGAAATGTTGTCTACTGTCTGCAGCTGACTGTGGCTGTTTGTTACATAGCTGTAGCTGACTGATACAATAAGGAACTCAGGTGACAGTGTCTGGTGCTGATCTTATTGGTTGATCTCCCAAATATCTTTGGTGTTCTTCATTCGCCATCTCTGTCACCCTTCCCAGGTTCAAGCCATCACCTTATACAACAGTAACAGCCTGATACTCCTTGCACCCTGGAGCATCCCTGCTTCCTTCCCAGCCAGCCCCTCCAATCCAGTCCCTTCTAGCATGGAGCCCCTTGATAGCTCTCTCCTGCTCTTAGAAACCGACCAGACCCCTCTCCAGGTCTCCAGCCTCCTGCCCCTCCCACCCCCGTACCATGTACATTTTAACCACAGCAACATCCACGCCATGCTCTTCCCTCCCAGACAATCTCCAGTCATCCTCCAGTCTCAGCTAAAATGTCACCTCTTCCAGGAAGCCCTCTGGTTAAGCCCAGCCTCTCTGTCATATTCTAAGCACTTATCATGTTGCATGTTCTTTTAGTGGGTGATCATCTGATTCAAGCTGGCCTCACCCACTGGACAGTGGCCCATGAGTGGGCACCCTGCCTTCTTGCTCATCTTCATGTCCCCACATGCAGACAGGACCTGGCCTAGCACTGGCACCCCATGGAGAGCTGACAAATGGACAGACAGTCCAGATGGCCAGTGAGGGACAGCAAGGCAGCCCTGTGGCTCTCTGCTTTCAAGGGGTGTGGCAAAGAGTCCTGGGTGGAGCTCAGCCAGTAGCCTCTCCCATGAGGTCCTGGAAATTGCTAGAAGCCTGGTGGAGGCACATTCAGCACAATGGAGGGATGCTGCTGGAAGCCAGGGGGCAGCTCAGACTGGCGCACCCTCTGCCCCAATCTGTTCCATCTGCCCCAGCTGGGGTCCTGATGATTCTGGGGGTCTGTAGGATGCTGACCCTGAGCCCCCGCCATCTGACTCTGAGGGCCGTGCTTGGGAGATGAGCTCGAGAAATCTCAGCGGCTGCCTCTGAATTTAGCCTTGGAGGGTACAGGGTGCTCCACGCCTCCCTCCTCTGCCAGGGCCCGTGGGCGGTGTTGCTGGCCAGCCACGGCCCGGGACATTCTTCCAGCAGGGTGGACAGCAGGCAGTCTCCACAGCAGGGTGGACAGCAGGCGGTCTCCACAGCAGGGTGGACAGCAGGCGGCCTCCACAGCAGGGTGGACAGCAGGCGGCCTCCGCAGCAGGGTGGACAGCAGGCGGCCTCCGCAGCAGGGTGGACAGCAGGCGGCCTCCGCAGCAGGGTGGACAGCAGGCGGCCTCCGCAGCAGGGTGGACAGCAGGCGGCCTCCGCAGCAGGGTGGACAGCAGGCGGCCTCCGCAGCAGGGTGGACAGCAGGCGGTCTCCGCAGCAGGGTGGACAGCAGGCGGTCTCCGCAGCAGGGTGGACAGCAGGCGGTCTCCGCAGCAGGGTGGACAGCAGGCGGTCTCCGCAGCAGGGTGGACAGCAGGCGGTCTCCGCAGCAGGGTGGACAGCAGGCGGTCTCCGCAGCAGGGTGGACAGCAGGCGGTCTCCGCAGCAGGGTGGACAGCAGGCGGTCTCCACAGCATTTCCATCCTGGTTTTCTGCTGATCCTGTTAGATCTTTCTGGGATTTCCAGGCTCCCTTCACACAGAGGAAGGAGCTGGCCTGGGACCTACGACAGCTCCTCCTGGCACTGGGGCTGCACCGGCATCCCGGGCCCCTCGCTGGCCTGTGGCCCCTCACACCAGTAGGCCTGTTCCTGCCGGGAGTTCATGCTCCTTCCAGCTTCTGTTTACCTGGAGAGACCTCTTCATGCCCCGGGGTGGGGAATGCCACCCCCCAAGTCCCCAGCCTCTGCATTTCCTCTCTGCCTGTCCCCTGTGGCTCTTCTGCACCTGGTGGGGCAGAAGAGGGACAGTTGTCCCCTGCGGGATGGGAACATTGCCTCCACGGTGGGCAGCTCCTTGTTGCTCAGCGTCTCCCCCACCAAGTCCGTCAGCGGTTCAAGGCCTTGGTTTCTCCCAATCCCGTCTCTGCACGCAGGCTTGCCAGCATTATTGCTCAAAGCGAGGGTTGGGGGTGTCCCTGATGTCACATACGTCCTCCCCCAGGCCACTCCCACACAGCAGCTGCCAGGAGCCTCTGACTTTTAAAAAGCTCATCTTCATCATGGCTGCGGGGTCTTACGTGGGGATTCTGAGCCCTTGCTGCCCGCGTAAAAACACCAGCGTCCACTCAGCCAGCAGGCCAGTTAAACCCAGGGCTGGGCAGGGCATTTTCCACCCTGGGACTTCATCATTGCCATCAACTGCTCTTGGCTCTCTAATAAAACCTTGGAACCCAGGCACGGTGGCCACGTGCCCGTCAAACCTGCTTCCTCATCTCCTTCCGGGGTTCTGACCAAAGTGTGAACAAGTAAATTAAATTAAAATGCAGTTCGTTTCTGAAAAAACATTATTTTCCTCAATGAATGTTCAAATTGTGTTTTATTTTCCTCTTTTTAAAATACTTTTTTTAAAGAATTGTTTTAGGCCGGGCATGGTGGCTCATGCCTGTAATCCCAGCACTTTGGGAGGCTGAGGCGGGCGGATCACTTGAGGTCAGGAGTTTGAGACCAACTGACCAACATGGTGAAACCCCGTCTCTACTAAAAATACAAAAATTAGCCGGTACTACTCAGGAGGCTGAGGCAAGAGAATCGCTTGAACCCGGGAAGCAGAGGTTGCAGTGAGCCGAGATCACACCAATGCACTCCAGCCTGGGTGACAGAGCGAGACTCTGTCTCAAAAAAAAAAAAAGAAAAGAAAAAGAAAAAAAAAAGCCGGGTGCAGTGGCTCACGCCTGTAATCTCAGCACTTTGGGAGTCTGAGGCGGGTGGATCACCTGAGGTCAGGAGTTGGAGACCACACTGGCCAACATGGTGAAACCCCATCTCCACTAAAAATACAAAAATTAGCTGGGCGTGGTGGTGAGCACCTGTAATCCCAGCTACTCGGGAGGCTGAGGCAGGAGAATCACGTGAACCCGGGAGGCGGAGGTTGCAGTGAGCTGAGATCATGCCATTGCACTCCAGCCTGGGCTACAAGAGCGAAACTCCATCTCAAAATAAATAAATAAATAAAAGAATTGTTTTAAATTTACGAGACAGTTGCAAAGATAGTTCAGAGAGCGCCACACACCCACGCCCAGCCCCCCGGGGTGCTAAGGTCTCACGTCACAGGCGACATTGGTCACGGCCAGAGTGCCAGCATTGTCCATGGCAAGGAGCCGGATGCTGCGCTTCCCTGACGCCCTCCTGTCCCGGGTCCCCGTCCAGGACCCCAGGAAACATTTGCTCCTCACGTGTCCGTGGGCTCCTCTAGGCTGTGGGTTTCTCAGACTTGCCTTGTTTTTCATGACCTTGGCGGTTTTGAGGACTGGTCAGGACCCTGGTGGAATGGCCCTAGGTCTTCCCAGTGTTGTGCCTTTTCAGCTGCCTGGTGGGAGCCTCCTGAGGGTCCCCTGCGTGGCCATGCTGCCTCCCATGGAACCCGAACACCGGCAGGTCTCCAGGGCATGGTAGCTGGCCAAGGACTTAAGATTAGAAAGGTGTTGCCATGGCCTGATTTCTCCGAAGGGTCCCATCTAGTTTGCCTTGTCCTTGCAGGCTGGCCTCTCCCAGTGCCAGGACAGCAGCAGCAGGACTGCAAGCCCCCTGGAAAAACCGAGCCTACTCCTCACTTCCAGGCATGGACTCGCCCGCCTCACCGGGTCACGTCCCCGACCCCGGACCGTTCACTGCAGCTGGCCAGCCTCATCCGGAACACAGAGGGATGGAACAGGGCAGGGCCGGGTCCCCAAGGCAGGACTGGGGCCACCACCTCAACAAGGGGTCCCTCCGCAGTGTCCCAACAGACACCATCTCCCTGCTGGTCTGAGGATTCTGGAACTCGGCTGGGAATGGCCCCAAGAGGAGGAGGTGGTCTTGAAACATCTTTTCGAGGTTTATGAGACATTCTATTAGCCCAGCCTCAGACAACTGTTCGTGGGAGATGCAGCATGTGCACCCCTGCGATAATTTTCTAGGCAGGAGGCAATAAAAAGAAGTGGACTCTAACACGAAGGCACGGCCGCCTTGGTTTGAAGGTTTAAGGCAGGCCCTATATTTGGGGGCCAAGAGACAGAGAGCACATAAGCATTTAATCGGCAACATGGGCAAGGATCATTTCAGAGCGTGCTATATAGACAAGACCCACTTTAATCTATTGGAAACTTGTTTCAGGAGGTGACAGTTTGCTCGTTCCCTTAAACGCTATTTAAAGAGGAAACCAAATTATCTAAAATCGGTGTGGACAGTGGTGGACACACAGCTGACCCTCTCTGTCCTCAGTTTGCAAATACATAGGATTCTGGCTGGGGCGCAGCTCGAGACTAGCCCACGATGGGGACGTGGCAAAGAGGTTTCCAGGCGCAGCCTTCACGGGGCGTGGGTCACATATGAGGGGGCCAGACTCTGGGTCAGCCATTCGTGCACAGGTGCTTTGATCTTCGCAGCTGGTGCAGATATGATCGCCCCGCCCCCGCCCCGTCTCCCAGTTTGGGATTCCAGATTCCCCAGGGAGCGAGAGCTGGCAGCCCGCCTCTGCAGCAGCCCCGTGGGCAGGGCCAGGTGGGCAGGGCCAGGTGGGGATAGTGTGTGCGCTGCAGGTGCAGAGTCCCCAGGGAGGCCCCGTGGTGTAGCAAGGAAGCTGCTGCATGTGGCTGTGTGGGGGCACTGGCTCTGTGGAAATGGGCAGTGCCTGGCCTGGAGCCCAGCACCCCCTGCACCCCTCTAGCCACAGAGGCAGCCGTGCTGGGGCCCTGCCAGCAGCTGAGTAAAACTGCTAATGAAATAGCACCGTTAAAAATGGGCCTGCTGTCCACGCCAGAGTGCTTCGCTGGCCCCCAGCCCAGTGCTCCCTAGCACGGGGTCAGGGTGTGGGTCCCCAGGGAGCAGCTAGAGCTGAACACTGCCCCCGCCTCGCCTGGAATGTGGTCCAGTCGGCCTCGCGGCCGTTTGCTGTTTGCCTCGCAGCCGTTTGCTGTTTGCCTCGCAGCCGTTTGCTGTTTTCATGCTCTTTCTCCATCCAGGGGGTTTCTTGATGCCAGGAATTTCACCAGCTTTGGCCCCTTCCTCTCCTCCCTTCCTGCCTCCCTCTCCTCCCTTCCTGCCTCCCTCTCCCTTCCTCCCACCTCCAGCAGCGTCTTTTTCTCCTTTCAGAATTTCAGATGGTGTCTTCCATTTGCATTAAAACCAAACAGTTTAATCATCATATTTAAATAAAGGCGTTGCCTGGAACTGCTCTCTTCCTTAATAATGAACCTTGGCATGAGGAAGGAGCCTCTATTTGTATTTTTAAAATTGCTTATACAAGGTGTGGGGAGGGCCCTTCTGGAAGGAGAACTTTCTTTGCTATTTCTGAATGAGGAAGAGTTTGCATTTCTCTGGGTTGCCCGGCCCAGTTGTTCGTGTTGTCTTGGAGTAACACGGGGAACAGCTGTTCATGATAAATGGGTTGCTCACATGGCCTCAGTGGTCCCCACCAGTGGCTTCTGGGTATTTAGCATGGCCTGGAGGCCTTGAGTTACGAGGGCTCCCCTGTGGGCTCTGCTTTGTGCACCACTGAGCTTCAGGAAGCCGCTGTGAGGTGTCAAGCCATGCCCCCTGCTCCCCCCAGCTCAGCACGTCCTGAGCCCCTGAAAACTCTCACCTTCTCCAGACAGACAGGACTCGCTGGCTGCTTTAGATACTAGTACAATATTGTGGATGGTCGGGGGGGGGGTCCCCAGGAATGGCCAAGGGAAGGGGGTGTCCTTTAAACCCCTGAAGCAGGGTAAGGAGGCCTTTGAAAAAATAGGGCTGTTTACAGGGGGCAGGGCCAGCTGAGGCCTTGCACCTCCAGAGACACTTCCTCCCCCAGCTTCCTCCGCCCCCAGCCCCATGCCACCCATCAGGCCTGCTCTGGCCAAGGCCCTGCCTTTCACCCAGCTCCCTCTCCATCAGCCAGAGAGAGGATGCTAGAGAAAAGTGAACCTTCCCTAGAGAGGCTACAGGAAGATTCCCGGTCCTGGTCAGGTGGGCAAGTCTGGTGGGCAGTGCCAGCGGATGCAGGGCTGAGCTGCGCCTGGCAAGGGCCAGCCAAGTTCACGGAGGGTTGAGCTCAGCAGGCGCACCACAGGCCTGCCTGCTAGAAGAGGTCATTGCAGTGGTTTCTGTGGCTCCCCAAGGCTACAGGGGTGTGGGTGAGGCAGGAGGGTTGGGGGAAGGGGCAGGCTCTGACCTGGGGCACCGGCTGGGAGGGTATAGCAGTAGGTCGGCTCTGCTAGGAGTGTGTGCACTTTCTACACCTTCAGGTTCTGAGCGCGAGTCCTGAGCCAAATCTTGTCTCTCAGGAAAACCTTGGAGGTGTCTGTGTGTGCATGGAGGTGGGGTGCACCTGCTCCCACAGGTGTATGCTCCCGGGGGGTCAGGGTTGGTGGAGCATCCAACCCTTGCTGAATGCAGACCTGGGACACTGAATGGGGCAGGAAGCCCCCGGCTGACCGGACTGCAGCAGAACGCGGGGCTGTTCTGGGGCTTGGCTCCCTCCCCTGCAGCAGACAGGGCTCCAAAGCTATGGGGCAGGTCCTGGCAGGTGATGGGGCAGGTCCTGGCAGGTGATGGGGCAGGTCCCGGCAGGTGGCATGCACAGGTGGGCTGTGCATGACTCGGGGCCTTGCTGGGTGGCCACACGAGTGACTGGAGGCATTTTCGAAAGATGCCCCATGGGTCTCCCAGCCCCAGGCTCTTCTCTAGCATGACCAAGGCTGCTCCCATGGAGGGGTCTCTGTCCCCTCTTCTGGAATCTGAGGGCCTCGTGACTGTCGGAAAGGATGCCAGGTGGCTCCGTGTCTCGGCTTCCACCTCTCTCTTGAGTGCTGGCCTCGGGAAGCCCACCCATGTCACATGTGGGGCTGCCGGAGAGGCCCAGCCCGAGATCCCGGCTGCAGGTCCCACTGATGGCGGCATCGTCTGTAGGAGACTCCCTCTGGAGTCTCCAGGCTCTGGCCCCAAGGCTTCCCCGAGGAGGCCACAGACCTTGGGGAGGAGGCCTGGGCCATCCCAAGTGGCCTGTCGGAGTCTCTGACCCACAGGCGCTGTGAGCAGCAAGCATGGTCGTCCCGCAGCCTAGGCCTGGGTGCCTATTGTGCATCCCAGAAGCTGGAACGCATGCTGGGCACAGACAGCTCCTCAGAGCAGAGTGGCCAAGCTCTGGCACGTCTGGGGGCCGATCCCCATAGGGCTGAGTCTGCCAGGGGCACCAGCCACAATCCTGAGTACTGATTATGCACTGGCTGAACAAGCTGTCCCCAGTGGCTCTGCTGTGGTTCTTTGGTTGAAGCAAACGCTGGCGCTGGGTCTCACCTGCCTCCACACTTGCCCTGGCTCCTGGAGGCTCCAAGGGATGGGGCATCTCGTGAACAGGTGGGGCCTGGGTCTGGCCAACTGTGTTTGCCTCTGGCGGTGGCCAGGTCCAGCACCAGCACTTTGCTCACTCTGGTCCCCAGAGGGCTGGGCAGGTGCTGCGGCAGGAGGTGCCCCTGACCGCGTGGCCTGCTGGAAAGGAGCCTCCCAGCTCAGCGGCAGCCAGAGACAGTGTCCAGAGTGCCTGCAGTGCCACCCGAGCTCAGAGCCTCTCCCAGCGCCAGCACGATCAGAGGATGCTTTAACCAAAGCCATTAAGCTGTCACGGCCCATCCGCCTCCTGCCCCTTCCTGTCAGTTACTGCAGGCGGGGGGGACGCGGGGGGCAGCAGCAGCGGGGTGGGGGGAGCCCTTCCACTTCCCTGAGTCACCGCCATCCGGCCAGACTGCCCACCACCGGCTCTGAGCTCATCGGCTCTGCCGTCAATCACTTCCCTCTGGAGCTGGGCAAGGCACTGGGGAAACGTGGGCCTGAGCAGGACTTTGCGGCCAAGGCCACTGGACTAGCTTGAGAGTCCTGGGCAGCATCCAGGCACGGGCTCCAGGCCTTCTGCCCCAGCTTGAGGTGCCATAGCAGGTGCCTCTCATGGGATTGGGGCAAGTGGCACAGTCTTGAGGCTCCCCCAGTCAGACCCTTCCCCCTTCTCCCCAGGCCATGGTGGGCAGGTGGCCACTTCCGTTGCTGTCTGTGTCTGAGGACATTGGCCCAGGGTTGGCAAGAAGAGGAAGGTGTTGCATCAACATGCAGCACATTCACCTGACAAGGAGCTGGCCGCAGCCTCCGCTGCCAAAAGGTGACGGTGCTGGCTGGTGCCCCTAGGAGCTGTTCACCACCTCCCGGGCTAATGGCGCTTGCTGCCTGGCACACAGCAGGTGACTACACTGCATGGCTTATAAATGTGGCCTCTGCCAGGAAATCCTGGGAAAGAGCCAGGGAGGTGACGTTTTATCCACGAGCCTGCTATGGCTTAGCCTAGCCCTCCCCTAACTGTGACCAAGCTCTGGACGAGACACAGACAACTACTGAGGACCTGCAAAGTAAGGAGACTGCAGGGCGGAGGCGGAGCTTGGAGGAGTGACCTGCCATGGAGTTTCTGGTTTCCTCCTTGTGGCTTTGTCTGGAGGGCAAGCCCCACTCTCAGATCCACATGGCAACACAAGCAGCTAAAACGCAGATAGAAACCCCAACCTGGGAAAAGGAGTCCTACAGGTAAGAAAGGGGTGGAACCCCAGAATGGGGAGAGCCGGGGAAGAAGAGAGGGGTGGAACCCTGGAAGGGGGAGAGCCGGGGAAGAGAGGGGGCGGAACCCCAGAAGGGGGAGAGTGGGGGAAGAGAGAGGGCAGAACCCCGGAAGGAGGAGAGCAGGGGAAAAGAGGGGGCGGAACCCTAGAAGGGGGAGAGCCAGGGAAGAGAGGGGGCGGAACCCCGGAAGGGGGAGGGCTGGACACGGCAATTGCCTAATTCTGTGCATGAATCTGCATAAGTCTCACAGTGCCACCCAGCAGTGCCAACCCAGCAAAGGTCTTGAGAACCACACTGAGAGAGGTGGGGTTTGGGATGAACCTGGCTGCTAAAGTGGAAACAGCAACGTTCCCCAAGGGCTAGGACAGCACCCAGAGTCCACACGGTGTGCTCAGACGTAAAACAAAATTACTCAATAGACACAAAACTAGGAAGGAGTGATCATCCTCAAGAGAACAGACAATGCTCAGACTCCAGCCCCGACTGACACAGATGCCTACAGCAGCCGCGGTAACTGCTTTGCGAGTTGCACGCATACACACACAGCACACGCACACACACCTCAGAAAGGAGCATTAGATGAAATGAATAATAAACCTCACAGAGAAGTAAGAAAAAAATAAACAAATGAGTATTTTTGAACTAAAAGAATAGAGTATCTGCAATTAAAATTGTACTGATGGTCTCAATAGTAGAATGGAGACAAAGGAAAGCCAGCGAACGTGAAGACAGATAAATAGAAAATATCCACTCCGAAGAACGAAGATAAAGAGGAAAAACAAGAACAAAGCTTCACAGGCCAGCTGGGGTCGTATCGAAAGGCCCAGCACATACCTGGTTCCAGAAAGCAAGGTGGAGGTTGGGGCAGAAAGTTATTTGAAGGAATATTGGCTGAAACATCCCAAGTCTGGTGAAATACATAAATGCAAGCATTCAAGAAGCTCAGTGAACCCCGAAGAAGATAAACAGAAAGGAAAATAGACCCAGACATAGCATCATCAAATTGCTGAAAACTGAAGAAAACATCTGGAAAGCAGCTAGAGAAAAACAACACATTTCGTACACAAAAGCAGTGACTCCAGTGACTACAAAATTCTTGCCAGAAACCACGGCAGCCAGGAGACAGCAGAACAATGTCTTTAATGCATGAAAGGAAAGGTTTCTCCTTGCGAGGTGTTTGTTCATTTCTTCCAAGTTGTGGAATATACGGGCAGAAGATTGGTCACCATCCCCCTCGACTCTTTCTTCCCATCTGTAGGGTCTGCGGTGATGTCCTTTTTAGCCTCCATGTTTGTAATGAGGGTCTCTTTGTTTTGGGGTCAGTCTGGCCAGAAGCTTATCAATTGTATTGATCTTTTCAAAGAATCAGCTTTGGTTTCATTTATTTTCTCTATTTTCTGTTTCTGTTTTTTGTTCAGTTGATTTCCACCCTGATCTTTATTACCTTCTACTTTCCGCATGCGTTTTGTAATTTATTTTTCCCTTACTGGTTTCTCCAGGTGAAAGCTCCTATCATAGTTGGCAAGGGTTTTCTGTAAAGGGCTAGAGAGTAAATATGTTTGGTTTTGTGAGCCACGTGGTGTCTGTTGCAACCACTCAACTGCTGTTGTAGCGTGAAAGCAGCAACAGAAAACACATAAAATAACAAGTTGTTCTCCAGCATAACTTTATTTTCAACAGCAAGAAGGGGCCAGACATGGCCGGTGGGCTGTAGCTTGCTGGCTTTTGGCTTAGAGTGATTTGTGATCTCTTCCTTTTTTATCGTTTCAGCAATTACTGCTGTAAAATCTATCCTAAACACCAGTCAATCTGCATCCCACAAATGTTGATATGTTGTTTTAATTTCCATTGAATTCAAAATAGTGTCTAATTACCTCTGCATTAACCCTGTGCTTCTGCGCTTTGACATCTGGGGTGACCCAGGAGGGGCTCCCCCTCCAAGGGCTTCCCAGCAAGATCACCCTTCATAAGCAAATCAAGGATTCCAGAGCCCACACCCCAACCGCTCCCCAACTGGGCCACACTCTGGGCCAACGTCCCCCTGCCCTAATCACCCCAGGGCCAGGAGCTACACCCAGACCAGCTGGCATTAATGCAACCAGCCAGTTCTCCACCTGTCCACCCCCTGGCCTGGTCCTTCCCACACCACGTTCCTCGCACCCTCTGCCTCCTGGCCCACCTGGTGCTTGCCCTGTGCCCCTTCACCGTGGTGATGCGGCCAGCTCTGTCCTCTTGGGACCCGTGACAAATCATCTTTTTGATGGTGGTTGTCTCCTGACCTGTGGGCCTCACCCTACCTGAATAACGATGAAAGTTACATTTTAAAAACACCAGGTCACCTCCTCTGTTGATATGTTGTTTTAATTAACAACTTCTAAACAACTCATGAGTTCTTTTGGTTTTTTTGAGATGGAGTCTTGCTCTGTCAGCCCGGCTGGAGTGCAGTGGCACAATCTCGGCTCACTGCAAACTCTGCCTCCTGGGTTCAAATGATTCTTGTGCCTCAGCCTCCCGAGTAGCTGGGATTACAGGTGTGGGCCACCATGACCAGCTAATTTTTGTATTTTTAGTAGAGACGGGATTTCACCATGTTGGTCAGGCTGGTCTCAAACTCCTAACCTCAAGTGATCTGCCTGCCTCAGCCTCCCAAAGTGCTGGGATTACAGGCGTAAGCCACGACGCCGGTCGCTCACGAGTTATTTAGAATTGAGTTGCTTAATGTTTCAGGATGTTCTGTATTGGGTTCTCCTTTCATTCTAATTCTGGGATAGTCAAGGAACACAAGTCTCAACAAATCTTGAGATTATTCTTACTTTGTTCTCTGCACAACTTGAGTCTTTTAAGATCTACTGAGACTTGTGCTGGGACCCAGCGCGGTCGGCCTTGGTCACTGCTCTGCATGCCCTGGAGAAGCGTGCACCGCTGCTGGGGTGCAGTGTCTGGCACGTGCCATGGTCCAGCTGGCCCCCGATGTTCTGTGGGGGCATTGCTCCCCAGCGTGTCCGGACAGGTTCTTGCTGAGCACCGGAACCCTGAACATCCAGGGAATGAGGCGTCAGACGCAGTGGGGGAGCTCCAGCCAGCGAGCGCCTGCTCCCGCTCTGGGAAGCGCTCCTGGTCCACGGCATCACCGTCCTCAGGTGCGGTCAGGCCTGGGGATATTTCCTGCCACCGGAAGTGCCCTGAAGGTGTCCTGGTGGCCGCCGTGTGAAGGGATGATGTGACTGTGCACCACAGTCCCCATTTCAGGAGCACGATTCACTCCGGGACGCGGTCCTGAGACCGTCCCACTCTTCAGGGGCTGTGGGGGATGGAGGAGGGGCTCATGAGAGTCACCCAGGCCCACAGTTCACCCTGCATTTTCCCAGTGGCCCTGGGCAGGCCACACTCTCGGCCTCCAAGAACTCGCACCCCTCCCGTGACAGAGGAGCCTGGGATCAGGGAGAGGGGATTGTGTGCTCAGGGGCACCAGCCCCATGAGAGGACCTGTGTGGGAGGCGTGTGGTCCTGGCACAGGGCCTGGAACTGCCAGGGCAAGGGAGGGGAAGGACACCCAGCACTACTCTGATGTGCAAACCCTAGAGCTGCCTCGTGGCCACCCCGGGAGGAGAAGGAGGGAGTGTGTAGGGCTGGAAGGGCTGATAGCACTTTAGACACCGTAACTCCACATTTGTGTTTTTCATGCTTGGAGCTTCTGTAGGAAGATGGAGGTTGGCCAAAGTTTCAGTGACTAAAAGTGTGAAATTCGTTTAAGTCCATCAAACTCAAACTTGTGCAGGCACCAGGCAGTCACCCTTGATGAAGGCAGCTGGCCAGGCATAATGGACACAATCCGCAGAGCCAACGAGACCAGAAATGATGCTGGACCACAGAGCGCGTGGACAGTGAGGAGCGGTGAGGCCTGTGCAGAGGGCAGTAGCCAAGCCCAACACAGCTGAGTGCAGCCACGCCCAGCCCAGCCACGCCACACCACGCCCAGTCACATCCAGCCCAACACAGCTGAGTGCAGCCATGCCCAGTCCAGCCACACCACACCACACCCAGCCACACCCAGCCCAACATAGCCACGACCAACCACACCCAACCCAGCCCAGCCTAGCCACGCCCAGCCCAGCTCAGCCATGTCCAGCCCAGCCACGCCCAACCCAACACAGCCACACCCAGCCCACGGAAGCCACACCCCACTCCCCACACCACACCTGAATACAGGCCTAGTGTTACCAGAGCTTCTAATTTTCCAACAGAAATGTGCAATTGGGGTCATTATGTTCAGTTTCCCAGTTTTGAATATAGTTTCAACTATCTTGACCAGCTCTACTGAGGATTATTTGACACAATCAACTGCACATGTAAAAGTGATGATTTGGAAAGCTTCGACCTATGTGCACACCCACGAAACCCTTCCCATGGTCCACGGCGAACCTCGTCACCCACAGCATGTCCTCCTGCCTGTGTCCTCCCACCCCTGTCCCCAGTAACCACCGATGTCACTACAGACAACTGTATTTTGCAGAATTCCATATGAACGAAGTCACATGTATACACGCCTTCTTTCATGCAGCATAATTATTTTCACGTTTGATTTTGTCATGTGTTTCAAAATTCCACTCCTTTTTATTTCTGCATTGTATGGATGCACCATGATTTGTTCATCCAATCACTTGTTGGTAGACATTTTGGTTTTTCCCCCAGGTTTTTGCTATCACAAATAAAACTGCTATGGACAGTCATGCAGAAGTCCTTGTGTGAACGCGTTTTCATCCCTCTGGGAAGAATTCCTAGGAGTGGAACGGCTGAGTCTCTGGTAGGGGTGTGTCTAGCTTAAGAACCTGCAGGACAGTTTTACAGAGTGGCCGAACCATCTTCCATCCCCCCCAGCAGTGTACGGCGAACTTTCAACAGCACCGCACGGCCCTAAGACGCACATGCCTGTGGGTGCTGCCCAGCCGTGGCTGCCAGCTTGGCTCTGGTCCAGATCACTTCTTGTTCAACAGATGGGGAGGCCTAGGGAGACCACAGGCCATGCCAAAGGTCATGCAGCAGCTGTCAGCTGAGCAAGGCTGGCAGTGGCCCAGGCTGGTCATGCCCCCTCCATGCTGGCAACTGTCTCCACCAAGGCACACTCTGGTGGAAGCTGGAGGCAGGGGACACCACTCTAAGTGGAGTCATCTGAGAGATGCACCGACCACACCTCTTCTGTGTTTCTATCCCCGAGCTGCCAGGGGCCAGGACCACCTGCCCAGGGAGTGCTCATTGTGCCAAGAAGAACATGACCCAGCACAGGGTCACTGCAGGTCCCTAAGCAGAAGGGCTGGCCCGGGCAGGACCCCAAAGGCTCGGTAGCAAGGTGCTCCTCCCGAAAGCTGTGATTCCCGGAGTGATCCGGGCTCCGGGGCGGGGCCTCATGGTGCAGGGCCCTGAGCTTCGCCTATGCCAGGCTTTGGAAGCATCCTCTGAGGGCCCCTTCGGAAGGAGCATTGGGATGAATTAAACAGCAAGGCAGGGCTCGCCTAGTGCATGCTCCGCTGACAAATGCGGTCATTTTTCTCGATTCTGGGAAAGAAGGGATACGGACTTGTTTCGTCTTGCCATGTCTAGAACTCCTCTCGGAGTCTCCAGTTAGTAGGGAGAAGGGAGTGCCGTGGTCTCTGGGTCCTGCTGGCACCTGGAACCCAGTTCTGCAGGGTCTCACACCTGTCCTCTTCTTGTCACCCTCTCTGTCTTTCTCAGCAACTTTTCAGAAGCTTCAGAAGAAGGATGCCGGAGAATGCCCGCCCAGGACTCCGAGGTGCCCTGTGCTCATGGACTGGTCCTCCTGGCTCCATGAGTGTGAGTGAGTGTCTGCAGGTCCCTGGCACAAAAGCTGCACTGCTGAGCAGGTGGCCAATGGCCCTGGCTGGGTGATTTTGGACAAGTCACCTTTGCCTCTCTGGCCTCCATTGTCCCTCTGTCAAACAGGCCCCATGACAGCAAGCGTTGGTTGTTGTGTCTATGGTCAACATCCCACCTGCCTTTCTGGGCAGAGACGTTTGGGAGCAGTGGCTGTATCCCTGAGCACGTCGTAAGGGCACTTTGCTGCATGCCCTGGCTGGAGGGACCTGTTGCTGGGAAAACTCCCTAGAGTGTGAACCGGCGGCGGCTCCACCATCTGGGTGCCGTGGGCATGGTGCATGGCGGGAAGGAGGCCGGCACCACAGAAGGGTGGCAGCTGTCCCCGGAAAGCTCTCCCCTGAGGGCGCCCAGGGCTCCACCGCTAGCCAGCCGTCTCCTTGCAGTAAGGCAGTTTCCTCCAGATCCTCTCGGAACTGCCGGGAGTGGCTGCCCCACCCGCCCAGCTCTCCCTGGGTCCTGCCAGGCAGGGATGCATGAACCGAGATGGGCTCGGGATGGCTCTCAGGCCCTCCCTGCTCTCAGCACCAAGGGAGGCACCCAGAGACTGACCTGTGGGGGCAACGGAGACTCCGGGTCCCCCCACCAGGATACGTCCCCTTTCTTTGCATCTGATGCTGACACACACATACGAGGAGCCCAGAGGCAGAAACGGGGCTCAGAGCCTGACGCTGAGGCTGGTGTGTGGGGCTTCCTCTCCGGACGCTGAGGCTGGCATGTGGGGCGGCCTCTCCCGACCTTGAGGCTGGCATGTGGGGCTTCCTCTCCCAGTGCTGAGGCTGGCGTGTGGGGGCTTCCTCTCCCGACACTGAGGCTGGCATGTGGGGCGGCCTCTCCCGACGCTGAGGCTGGCGTGTGGGGCGGCCTCTCCTGGTGCTGAGGCTGGCATGTTGGGCGGCCTCTCCCGACCTTGAGGCTGGCATGTGGGGCTTCCTCTCCCGACGCTGAGGCTGGCGTGTGGGGCGGCCTCTCCCGACGCTGAGGCTGGCGTGTGGGGCGGCCTCTCCTGGTGCTGAGGCTGGCAAGTGGGGCTTCCTCTCCCGACGCTGAGGCTGGCGTGTGGGGCTTCCTCTCCCGACGCTGAGGCTGGCATGTGGGGCGGCCTCTCCCGACCTTGAGGCTGGCATGTGGGGCTTCCTCTCCTGACGCTGAGGCTGGCGTGTGGGGCTTCCTCTCCCGACGCTGAGGCTGGCGTGTGGGGCTTCCTCTCCCGAACTTGAGGCTGGCATGTGGGGCTTCCTCTCCCGACGCTGAGGCTGGCGTGTGGCGCGGCCTCTCCCGACCTTGAGGCTGGCGTGTAGGGCTTCCTCTCCTGATGCTGAGGCTGGCATGTGGGGCGGCCTCTCCCGACGCTGAGGCTGGCGTGTGGGGCGGCCTCTCCTGGTGCTGAGGCTGGCATGTGGGGCGGCCTCTCCCGACGCTGGGGCTGGCGTGTGGCACGGCCTCTCCCGACCTTGAGGCTGGCGTGTGGGGCTTCCTCTCCCGACCTTGAGGCTGGCATGTGGGGCTTCCTCTCCTGATGCTGAGGCTGGCATGTGGGGCGGCCTCTCCCGACGCTGAGGCTGGCGTGTGGTGCGGCCTCTCCTGGTGCTGAGGCTGGCATGTGGGGCGGCCTCTCCCGACGCTGGGGCTGGCGTGTGGCACGGCCTCTCCCGACCTTGAGGCTGGCGTGTGGGGCTTCCTCTCCCGACCTTGAGGCTGGCATGTGGGGCTTCCTCTCCCGACGCTGGGGCTGGCGTGTGGGGCGGCCTCTCCCGACCTTGAGGCTGGCGTGTGGGGCTTCCTCTCCCGGCGCTGGGGCTGGCGTGTGGGGCGGCCTCTCCCGACGCTGGGGCTGGCATGTGGGGCTTCCTCTCCCGACGCTGGGGCTGGCATGTGGGGCTTCCTCTCCCGACGCTGGGGCTGGCATGTGGTGCTTCCTCTCCCGACGCTGGGGCTGGCACGTGGGGCTTCCTCTCCCGACCTTGAGGCTGGCATGTGGGGCTTCCTCTCCCGACGCTGGGGCTGGCGTGTGGGGCGGCCTCTCCCGACCTTGAGGCTGGCATGTGGGGCTTCCTCTCCCGACGCTGGGGCTGGCATGTGGTGCTTCCTCTCCCGACGCTGGGGCTGGCACGTGGGGCTTCCTCTCCCGACCTTGAGGCTGGCATGTGGGGCTTCCTCTCCCGACGCTGGGGCTGGCGTGTGGGGCGGCCTCTCCCGACCTTGAGGCTGGCACGTGGGGCTTCCTCTCCCGACCTTGAGGCTGGCATGTGGGGCTTCCTCTCCCGACGCTGGGGCTGGCGTGTGGGGCGGCCTCTCCCGACCTTGAGGCTGGCGTGTGGGGCTTCCTCTCCCGACCTTGAGGCTGGCATGTGGGGCTTCCTCTCCCGACGCTGGGGCTGGCGTGTGGGGCGGCCTCTCCCGACCTTGAGGCTGGCGTGTGGGGCGGCCTCTCCCGACGCTGGGGCTGGCATGTGGGGCTTCCTCTCCCGACGCTGGGGCTGGCGTGTGGGGCTTCCTCTCCCGACCTTGAGGCTGGCGTGTGGGGCTTCCTCTCCCGACGCTGGGGCTGGCATGTGGGGCTTCCTCTCCCGACGCTGAGGCTGGCGTGTGGGGCTTCCTCTCCCGACGCTGGGGCTGGCGTGTGGGGCGGCCTCTCCCGACCTTGAGGCTGGCGTGTGGGGCTTCCTCTCCCGACGCTGGGGCTGGCATGTGGGGCTTCCTCTCCCGACGCTGGGGCTGGCATGTGGGGCTTCCTCTCCCGACGCTGGGGCTGGCATGTGGGGCTTCCTCTCCCGACACTGAGGCTGGCATGTGGGGCTTCCTCTCCCGACCTTGAGGCTGGCATGTGGGGCTTCCTCTCCCGACGCTGGGGCTGGCGTGTGGCGCGGCCTCTCCCGACGCTGGGGCTGGCATGTGGGGCTTCCTCTCCCGACGCTGGGTCTGGCATGTGGTGCTTCCTCTCCCGACACTGAGGCTGGCATGTGGGGCTTCCTCTCCCGACCTTGAGGCTGGCATGTGGGGCTTCCTCTCCCGACGCTGAGGCTGGCATGTGGGGCTTCCTCTCCCGACCTTGAGGCTGGCATGTGGGGCTTCCTCTCCCGACGCTGGGGCTGGCGTGTGGGGCTTCCTCTCCCGACGCTGGGGCTGGCGTGTGGCGCGGCCTCTCCCGACGCTGGGGCTGGCATGTGGGGCTTCCTCTCCCGACACTGAGGCTGGCATGTGGGGCTTCCTCTCCCGACCTTGAGGCTGGCGTGTGGGGCTTCCTCTCCCGACGCTGGGGCTGGCATGTGGTGCTTCCTCTCCTGACGCTGAGGCTGGCATGTGGGGCTTCCTCTCCCGACGCTGGGGCTGGCATGTGGGGCGGCCTCTCCCGACGCTGGGGCTGGCATGTGGGGCTTCCTCTCCCGACGCTGGGGCTGGCATGTGGGGCTTCCTCTCCCGACGCTGAGGCTGGCATGTGGGGCTTCCTCTCCCGACGCTGGGGCTGGCATGTGGGGCTTCCTCTCCCGACGCTGGGGCTGGCATGTGGGGCTTCCTCTCCCGACGCTGGGGCTGGCATGTGGGGCTTCCTCTCCCGACACTGAGGCTGGCATGTGGGGCTTCCTCTCCCGACCTTGAGGCTGGCATGTGGGGCTTCCTCTCCCGACGCTGGGGCTGGCATGTGGGGCTTCCTCTCCCGACGCTGGGGCTGGCATGTGGGGCTTCCTCTCCCGACGCTGAGGCTGGCATGTGGGGCTTCCTCTCCCGACGCTGGGGCTGGCATGTGGGGCTTCCTCTCCCGACGCTGGGGCTGGCATGTGGTGCTTCCTCCCCCGACGCTGGGGCTGGCATGTGGGGCTTCCTCTCCCGACGCTGGGGCTGGCATGTGGGGCTTCCTCTCCCGACACTGAGGCTGGCATGTGGGGCTTCCTCTCCCGACCTTGAGGCTGGCATGTGGGGCTTCCTCTCCCGACGCTGGGGCTGGCATGTGGGGCTTCCTCTCCCGACGCTGGGGCTGGCATGTGGTGCTTCCTCTCCCGACGCTGGGGCTGGCATGTGGGGCTTCCTCTCCCGACGCTGGGGCTGGCATGTGGGGCTTCCTCTCCCGACGCTGAGGCTGGTGTGTGGGGCTTCCTCTCCCGACGCTGGGGCTGGCATGTGGGGCTTCCTCTCCCGACGCTGGGTCTGGCATGTGGTGCTTCCTCTCCCGACACTGAGGCTGGCATGTGGGGCTTCCTCTCCCGACCTTGAGGCTGGCATGTGGGGCTTCCTCTCCCGACGCTGGGGCTGGCATGTGGTGCTTCCTCTCCTGACGCTGAGGCTGGCATGTGGGGCTTCCTCTCCCGACGCTGGGGCTGGCATGTGGGGCTTCCTCTCCCGACGCTGGGGCTGGCATGTGGGGCTTCCTCTCCCGACGCTGGGGCTGGCGTGTGGGGCTTCCTCTCCCGACGCTGGGGCTGGCGTGTGGCGCGGCCTCTCCCGACGCTGGGGCTGGCGTGTGGGGCTTCCTCTCCCGACGCTGGGGCTGGCATGTGGGGCTTCCTCTCCCGACCTTGAGGCTGGCATGTGGGGCTTCCTCTCCCGACGCTGAGGCTGGCATGTGGTGCTTCCTCTCCCGACGCTGGGGCTGGCATGTGGGGCTTCCTCTCCCGACGCTGGGGCTGGCATGTGGGGCTTCCTCTCCCGACGCTGGGGCTGGCGTGTGGGGCTTCCTCTCCCGACGCTGGGGCTGGCGTGTGGCGCGGCCTCTCCCGACGCTGGGGCTGGCGTGTGGGGCTTCCTCTCCCGACGCTGGGGCTGGCATGTGGGGCTTCCTCTCCCGACCTTGAGGCTGGCATGTGGGGCTTCCTCTCCCGACGCTGAGGCTGGCATGTGGTGCTTCCTCTCCCGACGCTGGGGCTGGCATGTGGGGCTTCCTCTCCCGACGCTGAGGCTGGCGTGTGGGGCGGCCTCTCGGGAGCAGGCGGCCTCGGGGATCCTGGGGGTCAGCAGCCCCTCCACAGCTGCACCTCCCGGGACTGACCCTGCAGAACCCACCTCCCGCCAGCCCCTCCACAGCAGGACAGCACCCGCCTCCTTTTCCAAGGCCGCCTCGCCCAGTGGAGGCTGCAGCTCTACTGGGTGTGAATCAGGAGAAAACGCTCGCAGCCAACACAGGCAGGACACGCCCACGTGACATCGGATCCCACGGGGAGGAGTCCACTGGGCAAATCTGAACAATGTGGGGGAAGATATTGATGAGATGTTAAACATAACCCATAGAAGAAGAATCTACAAGTCCGTACTGACGTAAATAAATAAACAGGCGTTGGGGAGAGACAGCTTTTCCTTACCATAGAATTCCAACTCAGCCGCAGAATCCTGGTGGGAACCGTCATCAAAGTCAACGGGAGCAGACACCACCAAACCCCGGATCAAAGTCAGCATCGCCAGCAACGGGCACACGGACACCAGGAAACTCCATCAGCATTGCTTTTGCTGTATTCTTGACAAAATTGTACAATTTAATTTTTTTTCTTTTTTCTTTCCTTTTTTTTTTTTTTAGAGATGGGGTCTCACTGTGTTGCCCAGGCTAGAGTACAGTGGTGTGATCACAGCTCACTACAGCTTCCGTGGCTGGGACTACAGGCACACACCACCACATCTGGTTTGTTTTTTTGTTGTTGTTCTTGTTTTACTGTTTACTTTGTAGAGATGGGGTGTAGCTATATTACCCAGTCTTGACTTCTGGCCTCAAGTGATCCTCCCACCTTGGCCTCCCAAAGTGTTGGGATTACAGATGTGAGCCACTGTGCCCAGCTGTATAAGTGGAATTTAATTATGAGGAAATCTACAGTGAATCCAAATTAAGGGATAGTCCACAAAATAACTGACAATATTCTTTAAAAGTGTCAATGTCATGAAAAAACAAAGACTGAGGATTCGTCCCAGATTGAGAGACTAAGGGGCCACGAGGACTAAACACAACATGGGACCCTGGACTAGGAAAGGGTGGTGAGTGGGACGGTCAGCAGGGGTGAGCGGGACGGTCAGCAGGGGTGAGTGGGGTGGTCAGCAGGGGTGAGTGGGATGGTCAGCAGGGCGTGCATGAGGGGTTTGCTGGGTGATCCTGTTGTATCAGTGGCCATTCTCTGATCATTGTACAATTGATCACTATCCTCAAAGCTAACTTTTTTTTTTTTTGAGACGGAGTTTCACTCTGCCACCCAGGCTGGAGTGCAGTGGCGCCATCTCAGCTCACTGCAGCCTCCGCCTCTTAGGTTCAAGTGATTCTCCTGCCTCAGGCTCCCAAGTAGCTGGGACTACAGGCACCTGCCACCACACTTGGGGAAATTTTTGTGTTTTTCATAGAAACGGGGTTTCACCATGTCGACCAGCCTGATCTCAAACTCCCGACCTCAGCTGATCCACCCACCTCAGTCTCCCAAAGTGCTGTGATGAGTGCCCGTGAGCCACCGCGCCCAGCCTCAAAGCTAACTTTTGGGGACGTTGGATGAAGAGTCCACAGGAACTTTTCTACTGTTTTTGCAACTTGTTAAAACCCTGTAATTACTTCAAAATGAAAAGTTAAAAAAATGATCTTTTAAAAAAGAGTTAATACTTGCAGTATATAAAGGACTCTTGAAAATCAATGAGAAGATGAATGTCCTGTGGACAGCACATGGGCCGCGATGCTCCGGAAAAGAATGGCACAGAGCACAAGAGAAACAGCTCACGGGCACCACTGATTAGAGAAATGCCAAGGCACTCAATGACGGCCAATGATGGCATTTGAAAACATTAGACTGCAAACTAGTGTTTGCACCGTAAGGGTGCTCTCGTGTTGCTGGGGAGAGGGGGACGAGCATAGCTCGCCTGCAGAGCAGTTTGGCAACTTATCAAAAGTCCAAGCTGTGACCTTTCTCTTTTTGACCCCTACGCTGGATGTCTCCACCCCAAAGCCCCCTCCCAGTTTGTACCTGGATACTAAACTGTAGGGACCCCCAGGACCTCTGGCTCTCAGCTGGTGCAGCCAAGGGGAGGCTGGGCAGGAGACCAGGTGGACGGCTCCCACCCAAAGGATGCCCCAGGTTGGGGGACAGGGCAGGACACCCCCTGACCTTGGAGGTGAAGTCGTGTCTTACCCCAACCCCAAAGGTGCCCTACATGCCACCCATGGGGTGAGAGTAATATGGCGGCCACTGCCTGTCTCACTGATGTCCAGCCTGGACCATCTGAGGGGAGGGGAGGGAACTCAGGAAGCAGAGGTCATGCTGCTCTCTGGATCCCCCCATCCTGTCTCCACCCCTGTGTCAGGGGGTTTCGGGTACCCTGGGGCCCTGACAGCCAATCCCACCAGGAGCAGGGCCATTTCCTGCCCATGAAACTCCTACTAGGACCTGTGGGACCCGAGGGTGACTAACAAAGCTGTCCCAGATAACGCCACCATGGAAGGGGTTGGAGAGCAGGGCCGCCGCTTAGTCCCAAGGAACACAGGCATCTGAAGGATGGATTCTAGGCTGTGTGGGCTCCGCGACCTGAAAGGCAGCGCATTGGATAGGCCTGATTCTGGTTCTGGTTAAGGGTGGAGAAGTCTCCCTGAGCCCAGGAGGCTGAGCGGATCACAGGGGCACCTTGAGAGGGAAGCTCGATTTTAGGGTGTGGCCCAGCCTCCCCTCAGGGTTGAGCAGATCCACAGTTTTGAGAACACGGCTGAAAGGCGGGCACACACTCACACACGCATGCACACACACACCCATACATGCATGCACACACACGCCCGTACATGCATGCACACACACACGCCCATACACGCATGCACACACACACACCCATACACGCATGCACACACTCACTGCCATGTGCACCATGAGGGCTCACTCTCCCCAGCCCCAGTGGGTGACCACATCCCCTGCCCCCTGAGCAGGATCCATGCCCCTTCCTCATGGCGAGGACCAGTGTCCTTTCTCCTTGGGGAGGATCACAACCCCATTCCCCTGGGGAGGATCACTCCCCTTCCCCCTGGGGAGCACCACCATCTCATCTGCTTTGAGCCCTGTACGTCCGAAGCTCCTCCTCCTTGTGCAGGTGCCCATCACCCCTATTCCATCATTCCCATCCTCTCTGATGAAACCCAGACACCATTTCCACGTGCTCCTCCCAGGCACCTCCCACTAGAATGTGGGCCAACTGGGGGCAGTGGCCTCATCTGTCTATTCTCTGATCCCTCCTAGAGGCCAGGGCTGCCTGTATCCTAGTGAGGAAACTGGGACACTAGGAGGCCAAGGTGAGTCCCAAGCACACAGTTGAGAGGGGTTGAGGGTGTCTGAACCCAGGCTCAGCAGACAGAGGGGCTGTGCTCCAGGCTGCCTGTGGACTGCTCACAGGGTGGAGGCTGCTGCCATGGGGTCCATGCCTGGCCCTGGGCAGGCATGGGGGCTGTCCGCACCAGCTGGGCTGCCCAGCTGCCAACTGGCCTGCGGACTCCACCAGAATGTGCCTCTCTGCCACCCAGCCCTGAAGTCAGCCCTCCCAGCTCACTCTCTGCAGGGCCACAGCGGGCAGACGGGGATGCCTGCATCTGAAGAGCACCTGGGGACGTGGTGGTCCCTGGCTCCAGAGGTGGGGGTGTTGCTGATCTTGGAGGGATCCTGAGGGCATCTCCTCAATAAGCCTGAGGCCAGGCCTGGGAGGCAGATAGAGACGCTGTGGCCAGGGAAGAATGAAGTAACCCCCACACGCATTCCCAGCCTTTACTGCCATGGAAGAGCTCTGTTTAGAAACAAACACCACTCCTCCAACACAGCACACACACAGGCATGCACACACACACACACACAACCGTGAACACACACACACATGCACACCACTCCTCCAACACAGCACACACACAGGCGTGCACACACACACACACAACCGAGAACACACACACACATGCACACCACTCCTCCAACACAACATACACACACACAACTGTGAACACACACACACACAGGCACACCACTCCTCCAACATGACACACACACGCACATGCAGACATGCACACATACACACATGTATGCAAATGCACACACATATGTGCATATGCATGCGGGCAGACACACAAGCACACACGCACATATGTGGACACACACACAAGCACTGTGCCCATGCTGGGTGCTGCTCCTCCTGGGGTGTGTCCCTCTCTGCCATGTGCATGGCCCCTGTGATGGAGCCGCTTCCACTGGGGCTCAGCTCTGGTGGGGGCCTGGGGCTGGTGCAGGTGCCTCTGTGGCCTTCCTCTGAGGGCCCCAGGATGCACCAAGGTCATAGCACAGAGCCCTCCTCATGTCCACCTGAGCCCCATCAGACAGTGACGGTGGGGGCTGAAGTGGAGTTGGGCTCTCCCTGTAGCTCCCCCTCACCTCTCCCAGCGCTTCCCCCCAGCCCCCCTGTGGCCTCTCTGCCCAGCTTCCCAACATCCGCAGGGAGCTTCCCCAGCTTTTCTGAGTGGCAGGGCTGTGGGCTGCCCTCCTGCACCAGACCTTGCTTCAAATGCCAAATGCCACTAGTCCTGCAGAACCTAGATCCCAGCGGGGGCCTCAAGCACGTGCGCCTCGGGGTTCTGTGTGCACTTGAGTTTGAGAAATGCCCTTGGAGGGTAAAGGATGGGACAGCAGGTCAGAAGGGGGTGGGGCGGCCTCTTCAGGGGTCTTCAGTATCTAAGGACAGCCACCTTCAGAGTGGTCACAGCCCAGAGCTCTGATGCACGCAGTGCAGGAAAGACAGCCACGTGGGTCTGGCTGCCAGTGTGCAATGCACTTGGGGACATGGGAACCCCAGCATGCAGGGGAAGAGGGGACGGGGTCCATGCCCTACACTTTGCTGACACCCTGGGCTGCTGCTCAGGGAACCAGAATGAGGGTCCTGCCCTGAGCTCCTGGGTGGGGAGACGTCACCCCTCCACACGCAGCCACCACACTCAGCCCTACAAGGGCCTGGGAGTGCCAGGCAGGGCACCCGCAGGATCAGGAGGCAGGGCCAGTGCGTGCAGGGAAAAGTGAGGGCATGCGGTTAGCAGGGGGTCAGCAGGCCCCTCCTCTCATTGGGGGACCCTCAGCAAGTCCCTGGGCCCCCAGGTCCTGGTTTCCACGGCTCTCCCCAAATCCATCAAGCAGAGGCGGCCACTCTGCCTACCTATGTCCTGCCTGCCCTTTGCCTGGCCTGAAGCCCGCCCTGCTCACTTCCTGTCTAGGTTGGCCTCTGCTAAATTATTCACCGGGCATTACTAGGGCAGGCCCTGCCAGAGGAGGCCGGGTGAGGCTCTCCTGGACAGCGTCCCATCCCTCCACACTCCCTTAGTCATCTCTGGCTCCAGCTTGGAGATGGCTGCTAATGGAACCATGTGGCCGCCTCTCCCGTGGCTGCCACAGCCAGCCGGGACCCTCCCTCTCCCGCAGCCCCTCTCTCTGACTGGAGTCCTCATGCCCGCTGCCTGCTGGCTCTGGGGCCAGAGCTCCGTGGCACATGTGCTGTGTCCAGCAGTGCTTGGCACAGTGTTTGCAAACACAGACCCCAACCAGTCACCATGCTGATACCCAAACCCCATCGTCAGTGGCATGAAACTGGGGGAGGTGGGGTGCGCTCCAAGACTCACCAGGCTCCAGCTGCTGACACTTTTGCTTTGCTTTCCCAAAAAGTGCTTCCCAGGGGCCAGCTTTGCTTTGTGCTTTGTGTGTACGTGTGTGTGTTTGTGCAAGTGGGTTTGCGTTGGACCTGGAAGCATGCATGCTTGTCTTCATGTGTTCACAGGCGTATGCATATGGGTGTGAGAATGTGTACACACACATTTCTGTTTGTGTATGCATGTGCTTGTGTGCACGTGTGTGTGCATCTGTGTACAAGTGTGTCACATGTGCAGTACTTTACACCCAACACAGCTTCCACTGCCTTCTGACTCTTGTGCACGACCACACTCCCACATACCCAGGTGTGCAGGCCCAGAAGATCAGGACTCGCAGTGCTGCAGGCCCGGGTCCGCCTCGTTGCTCCCAAACATGGTTTTTGGCTTGTCTTCGCTTGCCGCTTCCTGGCTTGTTCAGCCAGGGACCCTCTCCCCTGTATTAGGGTCCCCCCTAAATCTTTGATGCCAGTTCCTGTCGAGAGAAGGGCCCGTACATCCCCAGGTCTGTGCCAGCCCTGTCCTAACCCAGTTCCTGCTGGTAAAGCATAAGATGTCTCCCCCCGGACCTCCCCAGGCCAGGCCCTCAAACTTCAGCTGGCAGTGCACCGCCCCCCTTAAGTTCAGGCTGGCTTGGAAAAAAAGCGAGCAAAGGAGAAAGGCCGCCCACCCAGGGCCTACCTCTGGGCTCCCAGCTCCAGGCCTCGGGGCAGACAGTGTGCCTGCCCCCTCGTGCCCTTGCCCTGCTGGGCAGACATTCGCTGTGGGTGCTGGGAAGCTTATGGGAGGAGCTGGCCTCTCCCCAGTGCGCCTCAGGTGGCAGGAGCTCACTGGTGGAAGTGCTGGGGAGGGGACTCCAGGCCGACTTGGAACACCCCGCTGAGGCTGAGGCTGAGCCTGTGAGGTCGGGACCCTGCACTCCCAGAGGGAGAGTTGCAGCTTCAGGGCCGGCCGCCTGAGCCCTCGCCCCCACCATAGCCTCTGACCCTCTCCACCTCACACAGATACCTCTGGACCTCCTGTCTGATCACCAAGGTTTTATTAAAAGAAACCTCATTTGGAAGCCGTGGGGAGCTGAGAGCTCTGCCGGGCGATCTTCCTCCGGCCTGTGAGTCAGGGTTTCCTTAAACAGAGCAGCTGAGAGGAAAGCCAGGTGGAGAGGAGACGCTGCAGCCTCCAGGCCTCTCCGGCACTGGGCCTCTCCTGGGAGGCAGCTCCAGGGGCTGCAGTGGAGAACTTAGGGCCAGGGTGGGTCCTGTGTCTGATGCCTAGACAGAGGTCCGGGACCACCAGCCATAGCTGCTGCAAAGGCCAGGGGTGGGCAGGTGCTGTGGTGGGGCTCAGGTCCTAGCCCTGTCCACGCCTCACCAGCCGCCCCAGGCACTCAATTATGTGGCAGATATTCCTGATTTGGAGCCTTCTCCTGCCCTCAGATGGCCCCCGGCTACTGGCCATTTTCCCACAGGCTGAGTAATTCTCACGGGGATTTTATGGCTGGCATCGGCCGTCCACACATTTCTCTCCCCATTAGTGGTCAGAGGGACTCAAAGTCACGGGGACTCAGCCCCATCTGAACACAGGGCTCATCCAGCACCCACCAAGATACCCCAGCAGAGGGCTGGGGTTTGAAGGGTTTGGCGAGTGTTGGAGCTGCCTGAGCCGGGGTCTGGAGACAGCCTGGTGGCCGTGTGGTGGCCTCACAGGTGTGGGCACTGCAGCAGGTTGTACTTCCCAGCTCCAGAGGGCCGGGCGCTGATCTCTAAGCAAGCTCACTCCAGTGACTGCCACGCTATAAACCCCACGACGCACTGGGGAGCTGAGAGTGTCCCATGAAAGGCCCCAGAAGATGGATTTGATTTGTTCATTCTTATTGGGAACCCTGATTCACAAACCCTGGCAGCTTTGAGGAAATTGGTTATTCATGCCCAGAATGAATCAGCAAAGCCTCCCCACGTCAGTCGCCGCCCGGGAAGCTGTCACCTCCGTGGCCGCAGCACTCTCTGCCTTGGCAGGCAAGTGGCATAAAACACTGCCTTCAAAGTGACTTACAGACCCAGGCCAGGCCAGCCCACTGCCTGCCTGGGATCCGTGCTTCCGGGAACAGGCACGGACCCCAGAATGGGACCAGCTGCAGGTCCAGAGAGCACACGGGCCCCCAGGAACACAGGAGCCCCTCAGCTGCTCTCCTTGGTGCTGAAAGAGCCTGGTGGCAGAGCTGCAGATACCTGCAGCAGAGACGGGGTCCCCACCCCGGCACCCCACAGGCCTCCTCAGTGCCTGCGCCCCCCACCCGAGGACATCTCTGGGTGTGAGTGTGTGGTGTGTGGGGCTGGCTAAGTGTTAGGACTTCACTCGCCCTGGAGAGACCCCCACCAAGAGGGGCAGGAGTTGGCACACTAATTCCCAGGGTTCTCAACACCCAGGGGGTCCCTCTGGATATGAGCTCTGGTCCCCAAGTGGTCACCGGCTCCCTAACTTGCTCTCTGTCACCTTCCCTCCCCCGGGCCTTGTCTGCCTGTGCCCATGCTGCCCCGCAGCTGATGAACCCCAAAGCGGCCCACTCTGATCTTACACTCGGGAAACGTGGCTTGCTGGGCTGCAGCGTTCTAGGACATTCCGCTCTAGGAGGGGCTGGAGCAGAGCCCCAGGTGCTCCACATGCTCCTCTTTATCTCAGGGGCTTGTGCATCCAGCATATTCCAGTTATTCTTGAGAACTACAAGCAAGAAAGGAGGGAAGAGCCGGGCCTCCAGGGATCTGTTTTGCAAGAGGTCCTCAGGAAAATGACCCTCTTGCATGGGTCATGCAAGGAAAATGAAGCTGCAGTTGTTCAAAGTGGCCACCTGCCCCTCACTCACGCTACCCCTTCCCTCCCTCCTGGCCTCACCTCCCCACCACGCACCCTGCTTGCTGGAATCACCTCCCGCATAAACCCTGTGCCCCAAACCCTCTCCCAGGGTCTGCTTCTTTGGGGACCTTGAAGGAAGACACCAGCGTTCCCCACTTACAGCAGGCTTGGGGCCCAGACTCAGGATCAGCTTTGGAGATGATGTCACACCTGATTTTCTGTTGGGAGAATCCCTGCCTCTGCCCTCTGGCCTCACAGGTGTTGCTGGCTGCACCGGCCAGGGTCAACCCCAGCTGTCCTGTGTGAAAGTCTGGCTGAAGCAGATCTTTCCAGAGCACGTGTCCCCAGAACACTTGGCCCCACCAGATGCTCCAAGAGCCGTCTGGGCAGAGCCGTGCACGCTGCCTCCCTGGCTGTCCTGAGGGCTGGGGTACGTGCTGCCTCCCTGGCTGTCCTGAGGGCTGGGGTACGTGCTGCCTCCCTGGCTGTCCTGAGGGCTGGGGTACGTGCTGCCTCCCTGGCTGTCCTGAGGGCTGAGGTGTGCACAGCCTGAGTGACCAGCTCGGGAGGCTGTGTGACTGGCACCAGGTGTCTCCAGGAAGAATTTACCAGAAACCCTTGTTTATTTATTTTTTCTTTTTCTTTTTTTATAATTAGATACTGGGGCTAGACACGGTGGCTCATGCCTGTAATCCCAACACTTTGGGAGGCTGAGACAGGCAGATCTCCTGAGCCCAGGAGTTTGAGACCAGCCTAGGCGACATGGCAAAACCCACTCTCTACAAAAAATAGAAAAATTAGCCAGGCATGGTGGTGTGCCTGTAGTACCAGCTACTTGGGAGGCTGAGGTGGGAGGATCACTTGAGCCCAGGAGGCGGAGGTTGCAGTGAACCGAGATCACACCACTGCACTACAGCTTGGGCAACAGAGTGAGACCCCATCTCAAAAAAAATTAGATACTGTGTCTCGCTATGTTGCCCAGGCTGGTCTCTAACTCCTGGGCTCAAGCAATCCTCCTGTGTTGGCCTCTCAAAGTGCTGGGATCACAGGCGTGAGCCACTGCACCCAGCCAGGAACCCTTATTTTTGCTAATGCCTGTGAGCTCGTGGCCCGAAACCTGTGCCCCTGAGGCCCCTGGTGTGAAGAGCTTCCTAGCAGCTCTGAGCTCACCTACGAGGCGATCAGATTCGCTCTCAGCAGCTGATCCCACCGTGCATCTAAGCAGCGTGAAGTTACCAAAGTCAGTTTCTACACTCCGTCCCAGGAACACAGACACGACATCCTGGAAGCAGAGGGGATTCAAGGCGTCCTCACTCGTAGTTCCAGAGCCCACAGCAACACAGGACACACAGGCTGCAACTGTGAATTGTGTGTGAATTGCTTTCCTGAAAGAGGCCCTTCTGCAGAGCTGCCAGACCCGGGGGTGGGTCAGACCCGGGGCCCTGCGAGGCTCGGCCACCTCTCTGCCTGGGTCTGAGCTTGACCAGGCGGGTGTCACTGGAGCGTGCCCCAGGCTCGGCCACCTCTCTGCCTGTGTCTGAGCTTGACCAGGCGGGTGTCACTGGAGCTTGACCAGGCGGGTGTCACTGGAGCGTGCCCCAGGCTCGGCCACCTCTCTGCCTGGGTCTCAGCTTGACCAGGCGGGTATCAGTGGAACGTGCCTTTGCGGAGCGGCGCTCCAGGGCTCAGTGCACCACACTGGCTCTGCCGTCCCTATTCCATAGAGGAGAAAAATGAGGCCCCGAGAGGAGCAGCAGCTTGCCCAGGTCACATGCTGGAAATGAAGCCAGGCCTAGCCCTGTCCCCCCGCGCGTGTCCGGCTGAGCTTCCTGAGGAGCAGTGGCCACATCCACACTGCACCAAACCCTCCTGCAGCCGGTTCTCACCGGACAGACAGTCCCCATGTCAGGGCGGGTGAGCAGCCACCCGCAGAGTGTGTGTGTGTGTGTGTGTGTGCGCGCGCGCGGGATGTGTGTGTGTGTCATGTGAGGGACGTGTGTGGGTGTGTGTCACGTGAGGGATGTGTGTGTGTCATATAACGTGTGTGTGTGTCACGTGAGGGGTGTGTGTGTCACGTGAGGGATGTGTGTGTGTCATGTGAGGGATGTGTGTCTGTGTCATGTGAGGGATGTGTGTGTGTCACATAAGAGGTGTGTGGGTGTGTGTGTCACATGAGGGATGTGTGTGGGTGTGTGTGTCACATGAGGGATATGTGTGGGTGTGTGTGGGTGCATGAAGGATGTCATCCCTGTTCCGTGGCCCAGACATGCCTCACCTCACGCAGCCCTGTGCTCCGGGAAGGTGGGTCTGGTCCCGTGGCCCTAGCTGGCACTCCTCTGTCCCCTGCCATCTTGGGGTTTAAGCGCCTCCATCTGTCCAGGTCCAGCTGAGGAGCCGCCTCTCCCAGGGCCATTCCTGATCCCCAGGGACCACTCCCCTCTGACCTCCCTGAGCACACATCTTTGTTGGAGGCATTTGTCACCCTGTCATCTGGAGACAGTGACTTCCTCTCACGAGAAGGGGAGCCCCCCGAGGGCAAGGCCTCTCTGTCCACGCGCCCCGGGAGCTGTCTCACGCTGGGCCCAGCACGCAGTGGGGGCTTGGTAAGAATGGACTGACCTGGGTCTCTGAATGAGTGAAATTTAAATGTCTGCCTTGTGAGTTGGGTTTTGAGTGTGGGGCTCCGGTTCACATCCCTGTTGGGTTAGCCCAGGGCAAAGCCAGGGTCACCCCCCAGGATCAGCTCCACGCTTGCCCTGGACACAAGAGCCACTGGCGTTCGGGAGAACACACTGTACCCCAGAGGGCACCCAAGTCCCAGGCAGCCAGCAGTTCTGGGGACAGCCTGGAAGGAATTCCCCTGCTCGAAGCTCCTTTCCATCGTTTGGGCCTCATTTTACATGTTCTTTCTTCCAGGAAGTCCTCCCTGACCACCCACCAAACCAGGTAAGCAGCAAGTTGCTTCTCCCCTCAAACTCAAAGCTGTCTCCGGCTTTCCAAGCCCCAGTTTCCTTGGGTCCCTCATGGCCAAGAAGCACAACATGAGATGTGCCCCATCGTGCCCCAACACTCGTGTGGACAGTCTGGGGTTGAGCTGACCTCTGCTGAACTGTGCGCGCCGGGGCAGGTGCTGGGTCTCCCGAAGCCTTGGGTTCCTGCCCTGTCTGAAGCTCACGATGCTGGGTCTTGGGCTTCCTTGCCAAATTGGACAGAAAATCTGTCCTAATTCTTGGGAATAATAAGGCCCTTGGAATCTCTTTGCTGTGGAACTTGAAAGACCATCCCCCCCGCCCCTCCGTGCCCATTGCCACGAGGGTGATGGTCACTTTATGTGTCCACTCGGCTGCACCACGATGCCCAGCTGTTGGCCACACACCTGCCTCGGTGCTGCTGTGCAGGTGTTTTCTGGCAGGATGAACACTTAGCTCAGCAGGTTTTGAGGTAGGTAAGTGATGCTCCACCATGGGGGTGGGCCTCGTCCCAGCAGCTGAGGCCTTGAGAGCAAAGACTGAGGTTTCTGGAAGAAAACGGGATTCTCCTCCACAAGATGGCAACGTGGAAGCCGTGCTGAGTTCCCAGCCTGCCGCCCTGCGGAATTCAGACTCAGATGGCGGCATCAGCTTCCCTGGACTTCCAGCCAGCTGGCCTGCCCTGCAATTGCCAGTCCCCACAATCATGTGAGCCAATTCATTAAAACCAATCTCTCTTATTCTTGATAGATAGATAGAAAGAAAGAGAGAGAGAGAGAAGAAAGAGAGGAAGGAAGGAAAAAAAGAAAGAAAGAGAAGGAAAGAGAGAGAGGAAAGAAAGAAAGAAGAAAGAAAGAAAGAAGATGGATAGCTAGCTAGCTAGCTGGATAGATGGATGGATGGATAGATAGATGAATAGGTGGATAGATAGATGGACAGATACATGGATGGATGGATAGATGAATAGATGGATAGATAGATGGACAGATACATAGATGGATGGATGGATAGATAGATGAATAGATGGATAGATGGATGGATGGATAGATAGATGGATAGATACATAGATGGATGGATGGATACATAGAATCAATAGATTGATTCATAAAGACAGAGAGAGGTGGACATGGATCCTACTGGTTCTGTTTCTCTGGGGAGCCCTGACTGACCTGGCTGGTCCCCCACACTGACAAGCAGACTGGCTGTTCGGTCAGGATTGGATGTGGCAGGGTTTGGTGCAATGTGGATGTGGCCGCTGCTCCTTAGGAAGCTCAGCCAGACATGCACAGGGGGGTGGGGCTGGGCCTGGCACCATTTCCAGTATGTGACCCAGGCAAGTTCCTTCTCTCAAACTCAAAGCCATCTCTGGCTTCCCAAGCCCCAGTTTCCGTGGGTCCCTCATGGCTGAGAAACACAACATGAATTCAGAGGGAAGAGAAGAGCTGAGAACTGGCTCAGAGGCAGAGGCCACCCCCCAGCCTCTCATGTTCCACCCTGTCCTCAGCGACGGGGACACAGAGGCCAGAGAGGCCCCTGCCTTCTTCAAGGTCATGGCTTGGAACAATGAGCAGTTCCAAAATTCACATATGTCCTTCTCCAGGCTCCCCAGCTGCCCTTCAGAGTGCTGGATTTCTCCACCTTTCCACCGTCTTCACCGTCTTCACCGCCTTCCACTGCCTTTCACCCCACAGTCTCTCCCGTCGGGGCTCCTTCCTCTCCGTCCCTCCGAGGGTCCGCTGGCGTGTGCCCCCGAGTGCGGGGACAGGGGGCTTGCCTCTCACTCCACGCCCACGTTCCTGGGTGAATGCGTTCTGGGCAGCCTGGGTTTGTGGGTCTGAATCACAGAACTTCAGATCACACCTAGGCTGGAGGCCAACCCTGACTGCAGACTCGGGGGAACGTCCTGAGCGCTTTCTTTTTAAACAGCTTTGACATGTGCAGCAAATAAGAGTTCAGTGAGGGATCCGCAGTGCCCTTGTGACGTCCTCCCGGAGAAGGGGCATTCACCACCCTCGCGGGCTGGGTTCCTGGCCACGCCTGCCCACCTGCCGGCCCGCCTGGGGCAGTTCTGGCAAACCTGGGGTGACCTGGGGGGGTGTGGAGGAGTGGCCCGATTTCTCCGGACCTGGGATCTGTACCTCCTCGCCTGAGACTTGCTTTCCAAAATTTCTAAATAAGAGCAGCCCTCACAGCTAGTTTCACATTCCCACCATCAAGAAAAGTGTGGAATAAAACTAAACCTACTGACTCCTCCTGCCCCCACCCCCAAATAGCCTCATTCAGCAGTTTCTCCGAAGCCTTCAGAGCAGTTTTCACTCAAACTTGCATGTAATTGTTGCTGCTTTAAAGAGAATCGCCCACAGCACGTACCACACAGCCTCTGGGTGCACACAGGCCCAGGGGATGCACGCAGGCCCGGCATGGGGTGGGGGGCGTGCAAGCCCGGGGGGTGCATGCAGGCCAGGTGCGGGGGGGCGGTGGCGCACGCAGGCTCAGGGGACGCACACAGGCTGGGTGGTGGTGGTGGGGGGTGATGCACGCAGGCCCGGTGTGAGGTGGGGGGACCTGGCGTGGGGTGGGGGAGCATGCAAGCCCATGGGGTGCGCGCAGGCTGGGGGGGTGCATGCAGTCCCAGCATGGGGTGGGGGGCATGCAAGCCTGGGGGGGTGCACGCAGGCTGGGGGGGTGCATGCAGTCCCAGCGTGGGGTGGGGGGCATGCAAGCCTGGAGGGTGCATGCAGGTCCAGCATGAGGTGGGGAGCATGCAAGCCTGGGGGGGTGTGCTCAGGCTAAGGGGGTGCATGCAGTCCCAGCGTGGGGTGGGGGGCATGCAACCCCAGGGGGTTGCACGCAGACCCTCCGCAAGCGCTGCAGCTACTGCTGTCCCTGGTGTGGCTGTGCCAAGATTTACTCACCGGGTCCCCACTGTCATTGCGGACACCAGCCGAGGGAGCCTCCTCAGCCCAGGAGCTCCCTCCCAGGGATGCGTCCAGGCAGGGAGGGCATGCCCGCGAGGGGGAGGCAGCTGGGCCTGGGCATCCACAGGCCTCAGGGTCAGGGGTTGAGGAGGGACTAGGCTTCCCTGTCAGCCCCGTGCAGAGCTCCCAAGGTTGACTGGCCCATCTCTCCCTCCTGCAGGGAGCTGAGCGCCATCCTCCCTCCCCTGTGGACAGCCTGCGAGGGCGCCTTTCCCGCCCATGTTCTAGAGGTCACCTGCACAGCAGGGGTGCCGGGGGCCAGCCAGGCGCCAGGCTGCAGGGGTGCCACCCTCAACCCTGGTGGTACCACCCCTGCTCTCACCCCTGCTACCATGCCTTGCCCATTCCTGGAGGGCCTCCCCGCTCCCAGATCCCACCCGTCACTGGGATCCCCAGATGGCTCTCTTTGTCCTGAGCCCTCCCACCTCCCTGCTCCACAGCAAATTTGCCTGTTATATTCCCACCCCCACAAGGTGTGGAACCTCAAGGGCAGGTGCTGCCTCAGGGGCGCAGAGCCATGCTGCCCACCGCCCCATGGTGCCCACACAGCATGAGTGAGGCACAGGGTTGCTGGGCAGGGGCTCTGCTGGTACTGGGATGAGCTGATGCTGCCCCAAGGCCCCTCCCACTGTGGCAGGACTGGCATGGAACTGGATCTGTGCAGAAGCAGCCCCCTCCCCATGTTGACAGCATTAGCCTGAGGCTTAATTTCATGGAAATCTCTGCCAAGGGCTGAGGTTAAAAGTGTCCTCCAGGGACAAGCCTCTCCTCTCTAAATGAGCCCAAGTCCTCCATCGTCCCTCCTTTCCCCAGCAAACCTCAGTCATGGGACAAAGGCTGGCAGGGCCCACACCACTGCAGGGTCTTGCCGAGATTCCCGGGAGATGCGCTCAGGGGCGAGAGGCCCAGTTCTTGGAAGCTGCCAAAATGGAATAAAAGCAGCTCCAAAGACTTTTGTTCTCCAACTCAGCTCGGGGCCAAGTCACACCACCCAGGAGAGCCCCTGAAGGTCAAGGACATGAGGGTGTGCAGTAAGCAGGGGGCTCCGAGGGTGTCCCAGCGTGTGTGCAGGGGGGACAGGGCCCTGCAGATGTCCCGGAGAGGGACTGAGGCCATGTGCTCAGGGGCCTCCCAATAAACACCCGGGAGTCGCTGAGACAGAGACAGAGACAGAGACAGAGGGAGACAGGGACAGAGGGAGAGGGAGACAGAGACAGAGACAGAGAGAGACAGATACAGAGGGAGAGGGAGACAGAGACAGACAGAGACAGAGGGAGAGGGAGACAGAGACAGAGACAGAGGGACGGAGACAGAGACAGAGACAGAGAGACAGAGACAGACGGAGACAGAGAGACAGAGACAGACGGAGACAGAGAGACAGAGACAGAAGGAGACAGGACAGAGACAGAGACAGAGACAGAGGGAGAGGGAGATGGAGACAGGGACAGAGGGAGAGGGAGACAGAGACAGAGAGAGACAGATACAGAGGGAGAGGGAGACAGAGACAGAGACAGAGGGAGAGGGAGACAGAGACAGACAGAGACAGAGGGATGGAGACAGAGACAGACAGAGACAGAGAGACAGAGACAGACGGAGACAGAGCGACAGAGACAGAGGGATGGAGACAGAGACAGACAGAGACAGAGAGACAGAGACAGACGGAGACAGAGAGACAGAGACAGAGGGAGACAGGACAGAGACAGAGAGAGAGAGACAGAGGGAGAGGGAGATGGAGACAGGGACAGAGGGAGAGGGAGACAGAGACAGAGAGAGACAGAGACAGAGGGAAAGGGAGACAGAGACAGAGACAGAAGGAGAGGGAGACAGAGACAGAGGGAGACAGAGAGAGAGACAGAGGGAGAGGGAGATAGAGGGAGACAGGGACAGAGAGACAGAGACAGAGGGAGACAGGGACAGAAAGAGACAGAGACAGAGAGAGACAGAGGGAGAGGGAGACAGAGACAGAGGGAGACAGCAACAGAGGGAGAGGGAGACAGAGACAGATGGAGACAGAGAGACAGAGACAGAGGGAGGCAGGGACAGAGGGAGAGAGAGATAGACAGAGATAGACAGAGAGACAGGGACAGAGGCACAGGGAGACAGAGACAAGGAGACAGAAGGAGACAGAGACAGGGAGAGACAGAGACAGGGAAACAGAGACAGAGGGAAGCAGAGACAGCGACAGAAGAGAAAGGAAGGGAAGGGAGCAGAGCTGGGGGGTCAGAGGTCTGGGCTGGTGAGGGCACTTAGAGGCCCATGTCCAGCCTCTCTGGCTGTCAGGTGGAGGCTGGCTGCCTGGTGGCTGTGTGCTGGTTCTGGAATCTTCTGCCTGAGTTTGAAGCCCAGCTTAGCCATTTCATGGCTACGTGACCTCAGAAGTCACGAAAGTTGCCGTAGCCTCAATATCCTACTCTGTACAATGGGCTAATAACAGTGACCTGCATGGAAGGGTCCCCGTGGAGGTGGAGTCTCACACATGTGGGGGGCTCTGGGCCACACGGCCGTGACGCCTGCCACTCCCCTGGGACCTCTTCTGCTGGGCTGTCACAGTGCGCTCCGAAAGACACCCCCTGCAGACCTTCACTTGTGCAGCAAGCCCATGGCCCGCCCCAGCAGGAGGCGGGGCTGCAGGTCAGGCTGTGGAGTGGCGGTCTTGCCTGAGCTGCCTGAACCCGCCTCGTGGACCTACCCCGCTCTCCTGTCCCCCCGGGAGGCCCTTGGTGCTAATGGGCACCAGACACCAGAGGAGGTGCTAGAGAGACTTTTCAGGGCAGGTTGGGTGGAGATTCTTCCGGGTTTCTCAGAAAAAATTAATTCTCCCAAGCTCCACTGTGCGGTCTGCAGCTGGAGACCCTGCTGACACCCCCCGTGGATGACTGCAGCCAGTGGGTGCAGTGCCAGGCTTCCTAGGGGTGCTGAATCCGCCTGGCTCAATGCAGCCCTCAGGCTGTGGAGTTGGGGCCGGGAGCGATGCTCGGGAACGCAGCAGTGTCTAGAATTTATTCCAGCACTTTCCAAGGAAAGAAATTAAGCAAAACCCTTAGGGGGCAATAATAATAACAGCTACTCTGGGTGCCTGCTTTTGCCAAGTGCTGTGTGCCTGCCCGTCCCAGCTCCCCTGCAAGGTGACGGGGCTGCCGCATCCATTCTGCAGATGACAAAACCAAGGCAGAGCCCAGAGCACAGAACAGCTCGGGGCCTGTCACCAGGAGAAGAGGACCAGCCTGAGCCACGGCCCCTTTCCTGGGCTGCCACTGCTAGCGGCCCAGAGCTGTCCTGTGCTCTGTCACCATGGGGACACCTCTGCACAAGGCCTATAGCCGCTTCTCTGCTCAGGTAGATGCCTGGCTGGGCCCAGCCCTGGGACTCCCTCCTCCACACACAGCAGGTGGGAGCGGGGCCTGCATCAGGTGCCACCGGGTGCTCAGGGCCTGCAGGGTGGAGGCACCTTCTTTGGTGAGTTGCACGTCACCCCAGTCCCCAGGGACCGGGTACCAGCCCCAGCCCTGCTGCCCTCCAGCTGCCCTTGGGCGAGTTGCTGTCCCTTGCTCCCCGAAGGCAGGACAATGCCACCTCCCGGGAGGACGTGTGTGAGCAGCAGTGACGTAGCCACAGGGCAATCATTAGCATGTTGTTGTTAATTATTAACATATCAATACAATTAATATGATGCGGCATTAATAATTCATGTGTCGGAGCTCTAGTCTGTGGAGGGCATATTAGAAGCTTGGCAGCTCCATTTTCAGACCAGGGAGTTCCCGAATAGACCAAGTCTCTATGTTAACACCCTCATTCCAAATTGCACCCGGGACCATTAGCAAGTCAACATTTTAATGAACTTGCCGAGGCGCATGACTTAATTGCCCTCATCTTCTAGCTCCAGGTTCTTCAGATGTAGCTGATTCTGTCCTCGTGTGGCCAGAGACTCAATTCCTATGGACTCAGAAGCACGGAGGCGAGAGCCTTCCTGACCCCCAGCCGGGGTCTAGGGTCTCCTGGAAGCTTGCCATGCTGGGGTGCACCCACAGGATCGTCCCTGTACTTTGATCCAGCCCAGGGCTCACTGAGGGTCTGGGAGTCAGCTGGGGCTGGGAGTGAGCTGCAGCTGCTGGGAGCTGTCCACAAGCGGGGTCCTGGAAGGACCTCACAGCCACTGCGCTCTCACCACTCTGCTTAATAAAAATGGTGTGTGCACTCTGCCTGGTGTGGGCCATGCTTCCTGGGCAGGTTTCCCATGGGTGCAGAAGGTAAATGTTGTGCCCAGGATCCCACATAAACCAGTACCCAGGCCTGAGACAGATCGGCTGCCTTCCCAGACTGAGCTGTCACTGGGGGTCCTGTCCAGTCTCTTCCCAAACCAAGAGCTCCTTGCACAGGGTGAGAAGGACTTTCCTCTAGGGAACGGCCGGGAAGGAGAGGCAGCTATGGTGTTCAAAGCATCAGGGAGGCTGACGGTGGCCCCAGGCAGGCGGGACCCAGGCACACTCAGGAGGCCTCGGCCACACATCCAGGAGCGGGAGATCAGCACTCTCCCAGCATCTCAAGGGCACGGCCTCCTCCAGCACCCCCTGCCTCAGACTCCCCACCCCACAACTACCCAGGCCAGGCTGGGGGAAGGAGCAGAGGTGGGGACTAGGGGCCTGCAGCCAGCCTCTGCCCAGGCTGCTTGTGCGGGTGGCGAATGTTGATGTCTTTCAACTGCATGGCCCCACCTGACCCTCCCATGAGGAAGTGAGAGCAGGCTTGAGACATTGGTGGCTTCTCCAAGGCCCCACACCAGGACTTTGCTGAAGGGCTTCGGACCTGAGCCCCGCCACCTGTGGCCTCCAGCTAAGGGTGTGGTGGGGGCTCACAGCGCTGTCCTGGACTCAGTTTTATTTGGTGTGAGCCATGACAGGGCCATCCCACACTTAGACTGGGTTCCGTGAAGGGGAGTGATCTGATGTGGCGCCCCGGCCCGCCCCTCGCGGAGCTCACCTCCCTACAGCTAATGGAGTGGGTGCAGGGGCGGCGGGCTGCAGCCCTCACAGCATGAGCTCATCCAACTGGGCTGATTCACAACAGAGAGTGCCTGCTCTCCCAGGCTGACAGCGGCGTCTAACAAATGAGAAAATAAGACACTTCCTAGGGGCCATTTCCTCCCACTCTTGGTTCCGGGAATGAAAAGAACTCTCCGAGGGGCTGCGGGGCTTTGCTGTCTGTCCTCAAGTCAGCTTTGCTGTCTGTCCTCAAGTCAGCTTTGCTGCTAGTCTGTCCTCAAGTCAGCTTTGCTGCTAGTCTGTCCTCAAGTCAGCTTTGCTGTCTGTCCTCAAGTCAGCTTTGCTGTCTGTCCTCAAGTCAGCTTTGCTGTCTGTCCTCAAGTCAGCTTTGCTCTCCTGAAAGACCCTACACATCCACAACCGCCCCGGGCCCGGTCAGGAGGTCCCTGCGTGCACAAGCCAGTGTGTGTGCAAGAGAGACTGTGAGAGAAGACCCCACACCTGAAACTGCAATTCGGCTCGTTCTGAAGGAGCCTTTGGCCGTGGATGTGATGGATTTATGGGTGACAGGCACACTTTGCAAAAAAGAAGCGATGAGTAGATGTGCATGCATTATCCACAGAGTGCCACGTGCAGCCTCACGTCCAAAAGATGCAGATGATTTACTCACTGCTGCGTCCACCTGCTGGTGTGAAAAATATGGAAACGCTCCACCCAGAAATTCCCGTGTGGGACTGGGTCTCCCCACCCCGCCCCACCAGGTTCTTTTCCGGTGGGGAGAGCTGAGGAATGGGGTTCCCATAGCAAGAAAAGCCTTGTGATTTGTCAGTGAAACATTTTTATGAAATCACATTCGCCATTTGCTTTTCTCTCAGGTTTTGAGTTGGAGCTCCCTTTGTCTCCCTCATTGCCCCTGGCCATCTCCCGAGAAGCTTATTGATGAAGCTTCACTTAGGTACGGAGGCCCTGGAGGGGCCCTCCTCATGCCCCTGCCCACCTTCCTTGGAAAGCACCCCAGGTAGTCAGGCACCTGCCCCGAGTCACAGGAGGCACCCCCCAGCTCCCCACCTGGGTTCAGTCTCCACTGAACGCAGCATTTCTCCCAGGGGTCTCTTTCACTGTGTCCACAATGCAATCCTGGAAAATGTATAAAATTGACTGTGTACATTGACACACAGATGGTCACCCAGCGTGTCTTCTCCTCCAATGAGGAAACGTGTATTACAGCTGCTATAAAGATACACCCTCTATAGGAAAGTGGCCCCAAACGTCCCAGTCTGCAGTCCACAGCGCCATACCTGCCTGACGTGCCTGTCCCCCGGGCAGCTTGGGCAGTGCCAGCCTTGCCTCTGCGCTGTTCACAGAGCCTGCTTTCTGTCGCTGGCGTTGGCACTCACGTCTTTCTGTTTTCACTCTTAGAAATAAAGTAAGGTCAGAGCACAGGAAAGCAGCTCACCACCCACCCACCACTGTATCGAGACGGCGGGGCTGCGGGAGTCGGCCCACCAGGTGGGAGGGCAGTGCACGGTGGGTGCCAGACGCTCACGCGGGGCCTGGCATCAGCACACTGTGGAGGCAACGGTGCAGGGTGGCCTCACTCTGCCTGCCCAGCGTCCCTCCTCCTTTCATTATCGGGTCCCTGGTTTCAATCCGGGAGCCTGGGTAGTTCTAGGGAATGGCTTCCTCCCAGCCCAAGTGGTCAAGTGACCCAAGCCTGGCCAGCGAGTGCCCATCTTGGGACCTTTGCTGGGTTTCTTGAAAGGAATCTCTCTCGTGCTTGCTCTTTTGGTGTCTTTTTCCCTCTGTCTCTCTCTTTCTCTTTGTCTCTTTCCCTCCTCTCTGTCTCTTTCTCTCACTCTGTCTCTTTCTGTCTGTGCGTCTCTTACTCTCTGTCTCTTTCTCTCTGTCTCTCTCTGCATCTTTCTCACCCCCTCCATCTCTCTCTCTCTCTCTCCCTCTCTCCTCCCTCTCTGTCCCACCGATTAGATATATAAGCCTGAAATCTCAGTGTCCATTTTGCTCCGCCTGCAGACAGCCTGCTAGGAGTGAAGCTAGCCCCAAGGAAAGTGGAGCTGAGCTATGGAGAAAGATTTCTGATGACATGGTTTGGGTTCTGGATCCAGCCCTATTTTCAGACCTCTTGGCCACATAAGCAAGTTGATTCATCTTCTGAGTTGAGTTTCTATCCCCAGCCAACCCAGCATGGCAGGAGTGACAGCAACCAGCCCCATGTGGCTCCTGCAGCCCTGCCTCTGCCCTCTGCACCCTGTGGAGGCTGAGACTCTCGAATGCCCATCAGCAGGCCAATGGTGTCGTCATAGAATGGAGCCCTTCTCAACAAAGAAAAGGAACAAAACCTATGGAAACACACAACAGCACAGAAGAGTCTTAAAATGATGTTGAAAGAGGCCAGGCACACAGCCCACACACTGCATGATTCCATTTAGAAAGTTCCAGCTGAAACAGATCTGATCCATGCTGGCTAGTCCATGATTGCTGGGCCAGAGGAGGGGGATGACTGCCAAGGTATATGAGGGAAGTTTTTGAACTGATGGAATCTTCCAGATCTTGGTTGTGATGGTGGTTGCATGAGTGTAAAAGTCAACATTTGTTAAAACTCTACAAACTTCACACTTAAAATCTGTGCATTTTTTTTGTATGTAAATTATATGACAACCAAGCTGACCCTGAGAGAGCATGCAGGACGTGGGGTCCACCCAGTGAGACACCGCTGGCCAGAGACAGGACGATCTGAGCTGCAAAGACGATAATAATTGCAGTGGACTGAGACCTACCAAACACGTTTCGGTTCATGAATCCATAATGATACATATTTCTTTTAAATTCAAAGGCAGTCACCATTTATTAACTTACCAGATTACAAAAATAATGATGTAGACCTGAGTTCATTCTGCTAGAAAGCCTGCTGGTCTGGTCTTCCTGGCTGCCAGCACCCCCACCTTCTACAAAACGAGTGGGCTTTTTCTTCATTTCACCTGGTGGAGAAGAGAACTTCAGCCCACAGGAGGTAGTCTGCTTCTTTGAAGTGTTTTCCAGCAGCGTAGATCTCACGAATCAGACCCTCCACGCAGACGATGCCGTATTGACCAGGAACTCCAGCAGTGGAAGAGCGCTCTCCAAGGTGGCCCGCTTCCCGTTGGTGTTGCCGGAGCCGTGCCTGGAGACCTGCTCCTCTACCGACTTCGTGTTCAGGCCCCCGACACAGTGCGGTGTCTGCTTCCACGTCCTCCGCACGTTCACTGAAGCCTCGCTGAGATGGACAGATGTGCCCCTGAAGACACAGTAAAGGTGAACAAGCTGCAAGCCCACACCGGGGACCCCTTGCTGCCAATGGCCGGGCCAGTCTGGGCTCCCAGGTGCGTACGACGAGGTGCCTCTGTCCTAGTGCCGCAGTGACTCGGATCCCAGCTCTGGGCTCTGTATTCCTTGCGGTCGTGCAAAGCTTTCTCATAACTCAGCCTCCCCCTTGGCTTTCAAAGCATCTTTTTGTTAAAAACTCCTGTCTCAGGCACCTGATCTTTAGTTCTGTGAAATCCTTCACTGCTCCATAAGGGGCTTCTGGTGCAGCAGGAACCTTGTCTTCCCTTCGATGCTGTCCACAGTTCCCGCTGGAAAGGGGCCTGCGCGCACAGTGGTATCGAGCAAGCCAACCCTCAGGAGGGCTTCGGGGACCCGGTGCATTTTCCTGAAAAGCGGCAGCTGCAGGAGAAGATTTGTGCCTTTATCCTGCTTCCTCTGGACAGTGGCACTGGGGATGAGACTGCGTGGAGGAGAAGAGTTTCCATAAAGGTATCCCAACAAATAAGTGAAAAAGAACTTCCAGACTCAGGACATCACTGTCTTGCAACCTTGATGGATTAGTGGCTTGAGGCACACAGCAAGCCTGGCCACCATTCCAGAAGTGCACAGCCCTGACCTGTGTCCTCCTGATGGGGGGACACAACAGAACCTGGGTTCCTGCTGCAGGGATGCAGCCTGAGTGGGAGGAGTCTCCGGGTCCAGCCACCAGCACACAGGAAGCTCAGAGGACAGAGGAACAGGCAGAACTGCACCAAGAGGGCGCCACCAGCAATCCTGATGCATGACACACCCCAGGCCAAACGACCTGGTCCTTCAGCAGACACATTATAAAAAAAAAAAAAGAGAGCAATGGGAGGGACCTACAGACTGAAACAGACTTGAAACATTTTTAAAATCAAGCTGTTATAAAAAGTTAGGCAAAGCTGGCAGGGTGTTGTGGCTCCCCGCCTCCCCACAGGCCCCACCTTCCCACAGGCCCTGCCTCCCCACAGACCCCGCCTTCCCACAGGCCCCGCCTTCCCACAGACCCCACTTTCCCACAGGCCCCGCCTTCTCACAGGCCCCGCCTCCCCACAGACCCCACCTTCCCACAGGCCCCGCCTTCCCACAGGCCCCACCTTCTCACAGGCCCCGCCTCCCCACAGACCCCGCCTTCCCACAGACCCCACCTTCTCACAGACCCCACCTTCTCACAGGCCCCGCCTCCCCACAGACCCCGCCTTCCCACAGACCCCACCTTCCCACAGGCCCCGCCTTCCCACAGGCTCCACCTTTCCACAGACCCCACTTTCCCACAGGCCCCACCTTCTCACAGGCCCCGCCTCCCCACAGACCCTGCCTTCCCACAGGCCCCGCCTTCTCACAGGCCCCACCTCCCCACAGGCCCCACCTCCCCACAGGTCCCATCCCACTTCCTGTCTACAGGAACTTCCACAGGGTCTCACTGAGGTGCCAGGGCAGAGGGGTGGTGAGGGGCCATAGCTTTGGGGAGGGGAACATAGAGGGAGAGGGAAGGGAAGGGGGAAGCACAGGGTTCACCTGGGAAAGCCCAAACAACCCCCCATGTGACTGCCTCATTCTGAGCTTCTCCAGGAAGCTCCCTCAGCCACCTCCCACCCATCCCCCTCCCCCACCTCAGGGACCCAACCTCCTCCCTCACTCAGCCTCCCCTGTCTGCCTTAGCTCACACCCAGCCCCTTCTCCAAACTGCCTCCGTCTGCTGCCGGAACCCTCTGTTGGCCCCTAATCCTACTGATGGGTGGTCTCACCTGCTGCGAGGCATTAGGCGTCTGTGTGATTGTGTGGTGGGGGGATGGGAGCGTGTTTGCAGGTGAGTGTGTGCACGTGTGCCTATGTGTGTGTGTTGTGCATGTGTGGGTGTGTGCATATATATGTTTGTGCACATGTGTGTGCCTGTGTGCATGCATGTGTGCTCATGTATACATACATGAGTACCTGCATTGCTTTCTGTATCTGTGAGAAGCTGTGCATACATGTGCGTATATGTGTGTGTGGAGGGGTGTGCCTGCATGTCCGTGTGTGGGAATGTGCAGGTAAGTCCATGTGTAAGCATGTGTGTGGGTGTGCACGTGCATCGTGCATGTGTGCATTGTGTGTGCCTGTGTGAGAATGTGCATGTGCCTCTGTGTGTGTTTGCACGTGTGTGTGTTCACACGTGTGGGTGTGTGCACATGTGAGCCTGTGCCAGTGTATGGGGTGTGTATGTGCTTGTGTGTGTTTCCCCAGCTGTAAGTGCTTGGCATTGGACTGAGCAAGAGGTGCACTGACGAGGAGAAGCACATGCCAACGCTGCTGGCACTCGGTGGGATGACCGCTGTCATTCTGAAGTTTTTGTCTGACAGTGGAGGGATCTCCCCCAGAACACACTGGGGAGCTGGGGAGGATAAACAAGGTCTGAAACTGGGAATGAGCAGCTCATCTTTATTAAGGGTGGGCCTGGATACCCGTTCAGGGGCCATTGGTGGCACAGGTGCCAGGTGGAGTCCCTTCAGCAGTGGCTCCGGCCATAGCAGAGGAGGCGTTCCCAGCTGCACAGACTGGCATCACCTCCAGCCCTGGTCAGCACAGATGTGCTGAACTTCCCCGTCAGCTGTTGCCCTTCACACACTGGAGCACTGTGGGGCTGGGGCTGAGAGAATGCCTCAGCATTGACAAAGAGAAGAATTTCTTTCAAATGAGCATTTTCCTTCTCTTTGTGAGTAATGGACATTTCAGGGCTGACCTACAGGAAAGAAACACCCAGGGCAGGAGCCAGGACCAGAATTCTGTCCTAGAGCACCAGCCCCACCCCCAGCACGCTGGGACAAGTGGACACAAAGTGATGAAGCAGGAGACGGAGTGGCCGGGGTGGGAGCAGGCTCTCTTCTAAGGGCTCAAGATCCAGGACTGAAACACACAAACCCAGGTGGTCGGCCCAGGGGTCCTGGGGAGGGCGTGTGGGTGTTCCCACTGGAGGCAGCAGAGCAGGGATCTGGAATCCTTGGTCCAACCCAGGTCATTGCTCCTTGTCTTCAAGAGTTTCCAAAGCTTCCAGATCACGGGTTGTTCCTGAAACTTGGGAGGCCGCATTGGCCATTCTGCCTGGGACTCCGCCTCCTGTTCAGGCCCTCGGAGGCTTGTCCACACCCTGCCCCCGTTCTCTGGCTTCCTCCACAAATACACCTGGAGGAAGTCCCAGGCCACGGACACGGGAGCAAGGGGCTGGGAGAGACAACCTCGACAAGCGACCCCACAGCCTAGCGCTTGGTGGCCCGTGTGCCCTGCTGCAGACCAGAGGCCGCCCGGTCAGCAGGACCTGAGGAGGGACAGGGTGCTGGGGTGGGAGATGGACAGCGCCTGAGCGAGCTGCTGAGGAGAGGGAAGTAGGGCCCTTGCAGAGGGACGGGAGCCACGGCAGGGGCGGCAGGTGTGGTGGGTGCAGGAGGTGCGGTGGGTGCAGCAGGTGCGGTGGGCACAGCAGGCGTGGTGGGTGACCCACGGGAGGCTGCTCAGGCCTTTGCCTCCATCCCATGCTCAGGAGGAAGGAAGTCAGGATGGTTTTGGTGATGCCATGGAACCACAGGCATGTCAGAGCCAGCAGAGTTTGGAGAACGTTGTGCCCAGGGCTCGGCACAGGAGCATTTGTGGACAGCAGTGAGGTTGCTCGCATTGGTCATGGATGGCGTGTTGGCACTGCATTGACCCCAGGACCTCGGGCAGGAAGGTGGACAGAGCCACTGATGATACAGGAGGGGGCCCAGGCACTGCTCTGCGGAAAGGGCTGTTTATCAGCCCTGTGGCCGCTGCCTTAGTGTGTGTGGTGGGAGGTGGGATGGGGATGAACTGAGCTACGTATGGAAAAAAAGTCTGGAAGGAAGTGCCTGGCATCTCACCAGGGGCTGCTTGGGGTCACAGAATTTAACCTTCTTTCTGCTTGTTTGTGGTCAACACCACTTTCTCCCAGAACAAGGAGACGCACACACACAGACTACGTTACTTCATCCCTTGACATCTGGGAAACTGCACACACCTCCCACCCTCCACCCAAGGCTGCGGGGAGAGGGGAGATTCCACAGTGACCCACTGCAGCCAACAGGGTCCCGAGTGTGATGGCGGCTGCTAGAGTATAGAGGAGAGAGACGTACTGCTGAGAGGCTGGGGGGCTTTCCAGAGGAGATGGCCCGCTGAGAGGTAGGAAGGAGAGGGAGGGGACCTGAGCAAGGTGTACGCAGGGCAGGTGCGGGGCCAGCAGGCACCAAGAGGACCAGGTTGATGTGGCTTGTTCATAAGACTCACCAAACACACTCGGTAAAAATTCAGGTTCCCAGGCCCTTGCTCTGGAGGCTCTGACTGGGGTAGGGGTGGGTACGGGGCCTGGAATCTGCATTTCTAATGAGCTCTTGGACTTGTCTTACAGTGATACAGGACCCAGGATCTGCAGATCCTCAGCCGAGGTTGGGATGGGCCAACTCCTGTCACCTTTGCACCTGGTGGGGAGAGGCTTTCCCACAGCACCGGACACTTAGACCCATCCTCTCGGTCCCTGAGCTGGCAATGTCCACTGCTCACTCAGGTCCACATTCTCACCCCTCCCAGGGAGATGAAAGGACAGATGGCAGAGCGCCAGGAAACATAAAGCCCGTTCCCCAGCATGGGCCCCCCTTCTGCTGCCCCCTCTCCCCTTGAGCCCCTAAGGCAAGATGCTCCAGGGACCCCCCACACAGCTAAACACACAGCAAAGCATGGAGACCAGGCGCGGGCACTGAAGGCAGGAGCCCCCAAACTCAGGGTCCCAAACTCAGCCCAGCCAAGTCCAGCCAAGTCCAGCCAAGGGCCGCTCATTCCTGAGGGGAAGACGCAGCCCTGGGGCAGACAGCCCTGTGTTCCCATTCTGCTCTGGGCTCGCCCAGGGCTGGCTGTGTGACTGTGGTGAGCTCCTCACCCTCTCTGATGCCCAGGCACTCCACAGCATGCCCAGCCTGGCAGAGCTGGCTCCCGTGCACCCCAACCCGGGGTTTCTGGGATCCTGGGATCCGAAACTGCGGTCCTCCAGTGGGCTGTGTCCCATCCCTGACCCCACTTCCTTGACCCTGGGGAGTAGCCTTGGCTTGGCTGGGCCCTGTTCCCAGTGGGCACCTGCTCCAGAGATGGGCATCTGCTGGGGGCAAGTTCAGCCCAAAGCCAAGAGGCTGCGGGGGGGCAGGGGATGTGGCATGAGACAACCCCACCCCAAACCTGGAGGCTCCAGGCTCTGCCCTGCCCCAGCTGCCTCCTCCTGGTTTTTCTCTCCTGCTGGGCAGGCTGGGGCTGTTCATACCAGTCCCACCGCTGTGAACACTAGGGCTGCCCTGGGGCCTCCACCTGCACACTGACCAAACATGCAGCAAGGAGCTGGGAGGAGCAGTGCCGCCCTTGGTGACCCTGTGTCCCCGGCCCTGTGTGCCCAGCACCTGTTGCTCATGTATCCTCTTAATCTAGCCTGGAGGTGGCAGCTGCAACCAGGGCCAAATCCCCCCTGCCACCTGCTTTCAGACAGCCCCCGAGAGCTCAGGACAGCGTTCACCTTTTTAACGACTAGGAGGAAAAAATCAAAAGACCCATTTTGTGACCCATGAAAATGATACGTATTCAAATTCCCGCGTCCGCCAATAAAGTTTCACTGGGACACCCGGCCGCGGTCGTGCATTGCCTGGGGCTGCTTAGGGTCAGCGCCCGTGCGGCCCCTCGTGCGTGGCCCGCCAGGCATGGGGGCTGCTTCCAAGTGTTCCCTCATCTCCACCCACATGCCCTGTCTGTCCACACTGTGCGTGGCCTTGTGCCGGGCTGCACTGTGATTTCAGTGGACGAGGCCCCGTCCTGGGGATGGCAAGGCGGGTGCAGTGGTTTTTACTGGGGACCCCATGAAGATGCCCCGGGTGGGTAGGCCAGGAAACAGCCACAGTGTCCTACAGTCATCTGGAGCTGACGTCCTGACCATGGTGGAGCACCGGAGATGGTCTTAGCCTCATCTCATCCTTTAATTTACAGGAGAGACGGGAGGCCGGGAGCAGGAGGCCCTGGCTCTCGGCTGGCTGGGACGGAGCCTTCATTCCCCTCCGTTCCTGCCACCCTCCTCGGTACCCCGAGGCCCTGCCTGGCAGGGCAGCTCCCACACAGCTGTGGGCTTTCTGCAGCTGCATCACTGCCCTCAGCAGGTGTCAGTGCCAGAGGGTCGGGCTGGCGGGGACCGTGGGTGGCGAGGAAGGGCCAGGCGGGCAACACGGAGCAGGCGTCCCTGTTCACGGCTGGCGTGGTGACCAACAGGAACCCCAGGCTGCACTGGAAGGGACTCCAGTGGCTCCAGCCTTCCCTGGCGGGTGCTGGGTCAACAGCAGACACTGTTCTTGGCATGATGTTTGCACAAATCCCTCCCACAGGCCCGGGAGTGGTTCCCTGAGTCCTCACCCGGGTGATGTATTTGACAGAGGACCTCAAGCTGTTGCACCCCAGCCACCTCCCCGCCCTCCAGGTAGGAGGGAAGGTTGAGGGCAGGCCGACCAGGTCCTAGGCTGCGTGGATGTCCAAAGTCTCCCCTCCAGGACAGGACCAGGCCTCACCCAATGGACAGATGTCCCTGGCAGGAGACCCCGGCACCACACAGCTTGGGGTTGGTGGGGTTGGGGTCAGGCCACCCTGAAAGGCACGGCCACACCCAGGCCACCCGGCTGCCCCCTGTAAAGGGCTCAGCAGTGGAAGCCCCCGGAGGCTCCCAGGAGGCGGTGCCTGGCCAGGACCCCCAGCAGGGGCCGACCACTCTGCCCTCCACTCAGAGAGGCTTGAATAAAGGCTGAGGCCATGCAGCCCTTCAGGAGCAGAGCCCATGGATCCCGCACACTCTGGTCTTCAAACTCCAGCCCCAGCCCTGTGCTGAAGACTGGGCTGCTGTCCACTACCCCAGCCTCTCGGCCACTCCCACTGTCTGGGGACGTAGCAACTCTGTGTGAAGAGGGTGGTAACACGGTGCCAAGGTCAGGGTTAAGCTGACCCCAGGAATTAGAGGCACTAAAGCTGGGCAGGGTGTGAGGAGGGAGCCGTGGCTTCCTGAGCCAGGGCCACTGTCTTCAGACCTGGTCTTCTATCCGTCCATCAGTCCAGGGGGTGTCTGCCCCTCTGCCCACCACGCCCCTTCCCTCTGCTCACCCCTCCCAGGGTCCTGACCCTCAGCCTCACCTGCCCTGGGGCCGGCAGCTGGTGGCCCCTGAAGGGAGGCCCCACGTCTGCCACTCTGGGCAGAAGTCAGGGGTCACTCCTGACAGGCCCTGGAACCCCAGGCCTAGAGATGCCCAGCAGGAGCCCCCGTGCCTGCCCAGGCCTCCGATCTGCTGGCGCCCAGAAGCCTGAGCCCCTTCATGCCAGCCCCTGCCCAGGGAAGGGCACGTGGTCGGAGACCCCCCCAATGGGTCCTGGGTGCCACCTGGCCTGCAGACCCCCTTGCAGATCTCTGCTCACTGCAGCTGTGCCCGTTGATGGCCCAGCTTCCCTGCACATGGGCGTCACTGCCTCCCGCAAGAGGGTGGGGAGATGGGGAGCCCCTGGGGGCCCCAGCAACCTTCACAGGCACCTCCCCAGCCATGGGCCATGCTGAGGGGCTCCTGTTTGGTAGTCTCCCTGCCAGGCCCAGCACCCCTCAGGCCATCTGGAGAGACGCCACCGGCCCAGGCCTCCCCACTGAGGACACAGACCCCCACAGGTCACCAGCGCAGCATCCGTGCTCACCCCTGTGGGTCCCTGGAGGTGCCTTAGAGTCCAGGCCATTTTAAAGGAGAAATCGAAGAAGGGTCCTTGGGAAGAGGACAGGGCGGGGCCAGCCCAGGCCCCCGGCAGGCCCAACCCACAGGGCCCAGCTCCTAAGCCCACATTTTCAAGCAAAGCTCTCGTGTGAGCAATGAACATTGGTTTCATGGTGCCCTGGCAAGGAGGAACAAGCAGGGGCACCCAGCTGTGGGGATGACCCCGTTCCTCAGCCACCCACTTTCAGGGGGAAGGGTCTCCGGCTCTGCACTGAAGTGTTCCGGGGGCGGGGGCGGCACTCAGGGCTTCACTTACTTGGAGCTGACCACGTGCCGAGCCGGGCTCTCCCCGCGCCGCCTGCTGGGTCCTCTCCACGGCTGCGGGACCTGCGGCCGGGCCGCACGGCGCCATCAATGCACAGCTACAGCTGGTTGAAGGGGACCAAATCCATTGGACAGTCGATTTGGTTCCATTTTACCAGCTCTAGCAAAGCATTTGGTTCCCAGATCCGAGGAACAGCGACGTCGGTGAAGAAGGCGGCTCCACCAAGCAGTCCCGATGGAGATGGGGCTTCGCGGCCGGCATCAGGCCCTTACCCCAACTCCCGGAGGGCCCCCACCCCACGGAGTTTCCCTCAAGCTCTGCAGGGACTGGTGTGAAGGGCCACACGCCCCAACACACACACACACTCAGACATACACAGACACACACACCCGCTCACACGCAACTCACCACCCTCTCGCTCTGCCCGGGCTCCCCCATCGGGGACCCGCAGGGGTCTGGGGAGGGTCGGGGGTGCCAGGCGGCCTCCATGCTCTGGAACTGACACTCACTGCTCTCTGCCTGTCACCGCCCGATTCCTCCACAGCCCTCGCTTCACCAAGTGCCCACTGCCCCCAGCACTAGCCTCAGCTGTGGGATACAGCTCAGACCATCGGGCCCCGCCCCAGGGGCTCACATCTGTGGGCACAGTGATCTTGCGGGATACAGCTCAGACCATCGGGCCCCGCCCCAGGGCCTCACATCTGTGGGCACAGTGATCTTGCGGGATACAGCTCAGACCATCGGGCCCCGCCCCAGGGGGCTCACATCTGTGGGCACAGTGATCTTGCAGGTTTGAGGCCCTTATTCCCCTGCAAACTCCTCCCAGACCATGCTAATAGCTGGAGCAGAGGCAGGACAGACCTCCCAGTGAGCCTTGGGCCCTGACTAACCATGGGGCAGCCCACCCAGGACCCCGTCCTGCCTGGCTTGCCATGGCCTGGGTGGGACGGGATGGACTCTGACACCACATGGTATCTCTGGGTAGGCAGGACGGGAAGATTCCAGGGACGTCCACATTGCATGGTGGTGGGAGGACAGCCTGAGGGGGCCTTCGTGGCCTGACCCTGGGCCCCATGCCCCAGACCTGCAGCCCTGCCCGCATCTTGCTGAGGGGCATTTCCATGCCCAAGGGAACTGTGAGAATGGAGTGTCAGGACGGAGGTCCGAACGTGACATCACTCTCGCCTGGCTCCCGCGTCCCCCACACCAATGTCACCTTCAGTGCCTTGAGAGCAAGTTCCCTTTTATAAAATGAGTCTCCCTGCAGCCCCTGTTCATCAGGAGCCGTGACAGGTGAGGGAGAGTGTCTCCGGCAGTGCTGGGGATGTGGCACCCATGTGTGTGAGCTTCTATCTGGGAGCACAGGCCGTCCTGGGCAGCACAGGTGAACGCACCTGCTCCTCGCCCACCAGGTTGGCAGAGTGGGTGCTGCGCACTAGGGCCTGTGCCACCTGCCTGCCCGTTGCACACCTGGGGCTGCCCTGCTTGCCTGTCCTCTGGCCTTTCTGTCCCCCTCCTGACATTGCAGGGACAGAAGCTCAGGCCCCTCAGGCAAAAGGGACGGTCACACAGCACCATGCCCACCCTCTAAGTCCCCTCTGCGAGTGACTGAGCTGGACGACCCCCCACCCCAGCCTCTGCCAGGCCTGCTCTGACCTGTCCATAGCTGCCTTCCCTGACTGTCCCTGCCACGGTGCCCTCCAGAAAGATCTGTGCCGTGTAGAAGGACCACCTCCCCAAAGTCCCCTACAAGTCGGGGCTGGGCCCCAGCCTTCTCAGCCTCGCGCCCCAAAACAGAGAGGCTTCCGGGCCATCAGCCCACACTCTGCAAACCTCTCTCCTCCTTACTCCAGTAGCACAGAGGGTGCAGGGCAGACCTCAAGGCTCCCAGAGTCCACCCCTCCCTGGCCCTGGAGTGAGGACGGCTCGAAGACCTCGAAGCTAGCACACACTTGTCCATTTATCGCCTGTCAATATTCCTAATGGAGCAGAAGATTTGACAAGATCAAGCCGGGGATTCGAGTCCCAGCCGCGATTCTATCCCATCAGGAGCTGGGAGGTCTGGCATTTGCCAATCAACATAGCAAACAAACTGGTCATTTCACCCGAAAGGCAGCAGAGCACTGGGGCAGGCTGCAAAACCCCCACGGGGAGGCCACTGCGGCCTTGGATGAGGCGTCAAGCTTGGCGTTGCAGCCGCCACGGTGGTGGGCGTGAGCTGTGAGTAGACACTGAGCGGCCAAGTGCCAGGTGCGGCCCTGAGCACCGACAGCCACCGTCTTCTCCCATACACCCCACTGCACCTCAAGGCCAGTCCTGTGCTGCCCCTCAGGAGGACACTGGGGCTCACAGCAGTGTCCCCTGCCCCGGGGCCCAGGCCCTTCTCTCTTCATGCTGCCCCATGAGGTGGCAGCCAGCCTCCAGGTACCCTCACCCCAATGTGGCCTGGCTTAGGGAGGTTCCCAGTCATTCTTTGCCAAGGGTGTGATCAACACCTTTTCTTGCAAATGTGAAGGAACAGGCCCACAATTCGTGTTCTTGGGACGTGCCGGAACTAGGTCCATCCTTCGGGCAGGACGTCGGGGGCCCCTGTGGACCCGGGCACCCCCCTGTTCTGCTCTGCTCCCTCAGGCAGCAGCTCCCACTCACTGGCAGATCCTCTAGCCCCTTCCCCTCTGAACCCTGGGGTCTCACCAGCATGGGGCGAGGGCTGACAAGGGAGGTCCCTGAGGCTCCTCAACTTCCTTGTAAGTATTTTTTTCTTTTCTCTCTAAAAAGGCCAAGAAACCAACACCCCACAAGCCCCAAAACTTCCCCAAGGGCCCCATGGCTCAAAGGTCAGGTGCTTCACAGAGCTCACCCTTCCTAGACCCCCGCACTCCACGCTCTCCGGCCTTGGAGCTTGCCTTCCCCAAACTGAGCTGTGCTGCCTCCTGCCTCCCAGGCATGGGCTGCCTTCCTGCCAAGACCCATGCATCCCCTCACCACAGCGACCACCCCTAGCTCCTGGGGCCTCAGATCCCCGGGCCCCGAGGGCTCCAGCGGCCTCCGGGTAGGGGAAGGCCAGCCCTGCCTGGCCTTCTCTGGGGCCAGCTGCCACTGTGGTTTCCTCATCGAGTGAGGAGTCCCTGCGCCCCCCGAGTAAAGGCAAGCTCGCCAAGGGAGGGGCAGCTCCTGGCTGGTCCCCTCTGTGTCCCCGGCTGGGTGCCCAGGCCTGGCAGAGAGGTGGCCCAGGTGTTTCTGGTGACTTTACCGTTCACCAGGACAGCAGAACCGGGGTTGGAGCCTGGGATGTGGATTCTCCGGAAAACCCACTCCGGGTCTCCTGCCCCTCTCTTGACTCCAGTGCTACAGAGAACAAGGCTGCAGCTCCTACCGCTAGTGCACTTTATGAACCAAACAATTAAACAGGTTTTAAAACATCTGCTGATGGAGTTGTCCCACACAGGGAAGTACACTCAGCATTTTTAAGCAGCGACGGATACTAGTTGCAGGCAATCTCTGCCGAAAGCACCAGCAGCCCTGTTAAAATCAATACAAAATTAGATGCCATGAAGATACAGTACGTGTCCAATTAGTTATAATTGGAGCAAATAGTGGTGTAGATAAAGACCTGGTAGGAAGTGTCACTGAGACTCGCGGCTGCAGCAGCCTCACCCACGGACCCCCGAGGGGTGAGGACACAGGGGAGCAGGAGGGCCAGAGCCACGCCTGCCATCTTATCCCGGAAGCCCCTCCTACCTTTGGTAGGGCTCCAGCCCCTGCGCTGGACCCTAGAGGGGAGGCAGCCCCACAGCCCTGGAAGGTGGAAGTAGAAGCAAGTGTGAAACGCACCGCCGGGCCCTCCCCTGCAGCCGCAGCCGTCCCCAGGTCGACATCTGGTGGGGCAGAGGGGGACCCCGGGCACAGAGTGCCACACACCTAGCCAGGGGTTCTTGGGGACTTCTGCAGCCCCTCTGCGCCTCAGGTCCTCCATGTGGGAGTGTGAATGACCATGTGTAAGCACCAGCCCCGTGTGGCCTGAATCTTGGTCATGCCATGGCCCGGTCTGAGCTTGGCCCGGGGTCCCTGGGCACTTGCCCCTCAAGGGCGGTGGAAGCCAACAGTCCCTCCTGCTGCACCCACAAGCCCTCACCCAGGACCTCGGGGAACGGTGGCCATTTTGGGCAGAAACCACACAGGACCCCCAGGGGAAGGTGTCTCTTGCCCCAGCACAGGGGACACTACAACCAGCGTCCTTGGTGAAGATGCGGCACCAAACGACTTCCCCTCAAGGACAACCAACACCAGGTCACACCCGCAGCAAAGACACTGCCCTCAGAGACTGCAGAGCACAGCCCTGCCCCTGCCAAAGCCCCCACAGAGACTCAGGGACCCAGGACGAAGGCAAGGGTGGCCCCTCTCCTTCTCCCCCACAATCTCAGGCACTCACCGGGGGGCAGGACAGGGGCCCCTCCCCTCCTCCCCCCTCAACCCCAGTCGCACTCACAGCGGGGCAGGACAGGGGCCCCTCCCCTCCCACCAGGGGAGGACATTGCTAACTCCCATCTGGATGCTTTTTTTGTTTCTTACTATGACGCTTTTAAAATTTAAATGTCAATAACCTAATATTTCTCCATGCAGCACCATTACCTATTAGCACTCAGATTCACCACTGAATTAAATTTTAATTCCAGATTTTGGTTAATTATTAAAATAGATAGCAAAGAATTACAGTGAGCCTGGTGTGTGTGGGCAGCCCCCGTTGGGGTTTCTGCAGGAGCCTTTGGGGTTCTGGCTCTCACAGGGCAGTCTGCAGAGAGACCCCTAATTAAAAGGCAAGAGGAAACCCTGCACCCCAAAACGGCTTGTTTCTTATCATCAGCAACGCTGACTCAGCCAAATGCTGAACAAGACCCGCTCAGCCCAAATCCATAACTTTTCTATCTATTCAAAAAAAGAAATGTATTATTTCTCAACACTGATAAAAGTTTAATACAGAGTTGCCCGGGTTTTTAATAAACTTGTCAACAAAAGAGCAAGGCAAATTGATGGGTCCCTTCCTAGAGATAAATTTCGCCTCAAATAGACCCACAGAGCAGGGGGCAGGCTGGGGGGAGGCAGGGCGGGAGGGGACACGTGATTATTTAGCTGTTCTTTGCAAAAATGGCAAGATAGACTTTTGTGTCTTATGATCTCAAAAATAGGGCCGCGGTAAAAGCTGGTTTAATTTGAAGAAGGCTGTTGGCTGAGAACAGGATCAGAGAGACCCGAGGTCAAGAGAGAGGGCTTGGCAGCTCGGGGACAAATGAACGGCCACATGTCCCAGGATAAGGAAAAGCCATTTGGTGCACAGAGTCTGATTGGAGCCCCCTCCTGTGGGTGGGAGGGCACCTGCCCACCGCTCCTGCCCACCTGCAGAAACAGATCCCTAAGCCAGGACCTCAGGGATGGCCACAGATGAAATGACAGGGGCGTCCATGTGGCCACCGCAGGCCTTGGGACACCAAGGAAGGCCCCAGCTCCACGCACAAGTGTGTGTCGGGCTCTCGATTCTGCCGGTGTTCCCTGCCCTCCCTCTGGCTCAGTGAGGCCACCCAGTGTGCAGAGACATTGCGGGACGTGTCCTCATCAGTCCTCAGGTGGGCTGCAGCACCCCATGTCTGAGGAACACAGGATGGGCCTTTCCTGCCCACACTCAAGGGCATCAGCTCCACAGGCCTTGGAGGTGTTTGAAATTCCACCATTAGAGAGTCACTTCTTGAGTTAAGGGTGGAGGGAAAGCAGGTTCCCCTGGGAAGGGGCCTGGCAAGCTGGTGCTCGGGCCTGCAAGGCCTCTGGAGTGTGTTGCTACAGCTGATGTGGGAGGAGGGCCGGGACAGGTGAGGAGGTACCCGAGGGAGGGGCAGCAGGGACCCCAGCGACAGTCTCGCCTGCTGCAGGCCTGAGCCCGAGGCCAGGGAACCAAGCAGCTCCCTGCACCCACTCCCAGGGTGGGGATTCTTGTCCCTCTTCACTCTCAGCGGGCAAAGGCCCCGCCATGCCCTGGGGAAGGGACGACAGAAGGTAGCTGGGTCCCTCCTGGACTTGACACCCTCCAAGGGGGCAGGTGAGGAGGGAGAGACAGAGGCAGAGCCCAAGAGCCCAGAGCCTCACCCGGCCTCTGTCCCGCTACAGCTGCTGGCCTCAGGCACTTAGGCGGTGGGCGGGGTCAGGGGCACTCCTAGAGCTCCGGCAGAGTCATCCGAGTTCAGCCTCTCCATGGGACAGCTGAGAACGCGGACTATTTATACTGGCGTGGTGGGCGGGCGGGCAGCTGGGGAGACACATGCAGCCCTGGAGCCATATCTGGGCATGACAGAGGGCATCGGCTTGCCAGGACAACAAGGGCCACACGGTGCAACTGTCCTGGGCGTCCTTCAACCTCAAAACATCCCCACGGGGCCCCCCCGGGACAGGTTCCAGGGACAGCTGCCTTCTACCCCCTCTCCTGCCGCTGTTAAAAATATTCTGGGTCATTGTCCCAGTCATCCCAGAAATCGCCCGCCGTGCACACCCATGCAAACACACACACACACACACACACACACACGCGCCCTCCGTGCACGCCCATGCAAACACACACACACACACGCCCTCCGTGCATGCCCATGCAAACACACACACACGCCCTCCGTGCACGCCCATGCAAACACACACACACGCACACACACACACGCCCTCCATGCACGCCCATGCAAACACACACACACGCACACACACACGCGCCCTCCGTGCATGCCCATGCAAACACACACACGCACACACACACACGCGCCCTCCATGCACGCCCATGCAAACACACACACACACACACGCCCTCCGTGCATGCCCATGCAAACACACACACACGCACACACACACACGCCCTCCGTGCACGCCCATGCAAACACACACACACACGCCCTCCGTGCACGCCCATGCAAACACACACACACACACACGCCCTCCGTGCATGCCCATACAAACACACACACACGCGCACACACACACGCCCTCCGTGCACGCCCATGCACACACACACACACGCCCTCCGTGCACGCCCATGCAAACACACACACACACAACCCTCCGTGCACGCCCATACAAACACACACACACACAACCCTCCGTGCACGCCCATGCAAACACACACACACACAACCCTCCGTGCACGCCCATACAAACACACACACACACAACCCTCCGTGCATGCCCATACAAACACACACACACAACCCTCTGTGCACGCCCATGCAAACACACACACACGCACACACGCCCTCCATGCATGCCCATGCAAACACACACACACACACACACGCCCTCCGTGCACGCCCATGCAAACACACACATACACACGCCCTCCATGCACGCCCATGCAAACACACACACGCCCTCTGTGCACGCCCAGGCAAACACACACACACACACACACACACACCTGCCTCCAGTCCCAGCCAAGGAGTCGCTCGACCCTGTGAGGAGTGGACCCCAGCCTCCCACCGCCAGGGCTTCTGGGTGACCACCTCCTGGCCAGGGAGCAGCCAGTGACCTCTGCACCCAGCACTCCTGAAACAGGGCTCTTTCTCCCATGTTCTCTCCCTGGGGTAGACACAGGAGGCCTGAGAGGCCCAGTGTCCCCCCCAGCATCTCTGTCCTTCAGCATCACACACTTGCACCCCAATGGGGCAGCCCGCCTGGTGCAGGGAGCAGACCTGGCCTGAGGCTTAGTGGTGCCTCTGAAACCTGGGTGAATCAGTCGAGCTCACAGTGCCTTTGCGGTGACCGCTGTGCGGGAACCTCGGCCCTGTGTCCCTCTATCTAAGGGAGCCGGCGGTGGCGCTGCCAGAGGTGGCCCTCTGATCCCTGCCCTTGAGACGCGCAGCCCTGCATGCTTCCTGCGGTGTTCTGCAGCATCCCAGGCGGCAGCTCGGCAGCAGCCTGCCCCACTCCTCTGCTGCAGTCACCGCCCCTCCCCACTCAGCAGGACGGGCTTCCAGGGGTCAGAGCCGGCTGGGGACTCTGAGCACTAAAGGCAGAGTCCTCCCCAAAGGCAGAGTCCTCCCTGGGCACCCAGGGGCCTCCGGGGAGGGCCCTCCCAGCCCCAAGCTCTGGCCAGCTGGGCCTGGGACCTCAGGAAGGAGCAGACAGCACGAGGCTCTGGGAGCTGCTGATACTGTCTGCGGGTGCCTTCCCTTCCCAAAAGCCATGCCCAGCTCTTCCTGGGTGCGATGCCTCCAGTTCACAGGGACAGAGGCTGCTGGTTGGCCAAGGACAGTGGGCAAGGCCAGGGCCCCTCACAAAGCCCTGTGCTCCTGTCCAAGAGCCTCCCTTGCTGGGGCCCAAGCCCAGCCACCCCGAGGTCAGCATCCTGCCCGGGGGCATCAAAGGCAGGAGCAGGGCTGCAGAGAGCACGGGAGGCCTCTGCAGTCGGACGTGCACGGCGGGGCTGAGTCAGCACAAAACCCCTCAGGTTGCTGGGTTACCCTTCATGCGAGGGTGGCAGCGACTCACGCCATTGCACCGCCCCGCCCACCTCCGGCCATCCCTGCCCAGAAACCCTCCAGGCCAGCACTGCCCAGCCAAACCCTGGCCCTGAAGATGGCTCGGGCCACTCAGGTTCTCTCATTTTTACTTTAGAGCATTTTTTGGGTAAAATTTGCAATTCAAGCGATGTTCATTTTGATTGACTCCGGCTGCGGCATCTAAAATATCCGTCCTGTGGGTCAATCTAATCATGCTTGATAGCAGTTTATTCTTCGACGCAACGTTCCTCATGTGAGCCCGACAGTTTCACAGACTGCCGACGCACCTCTCGCGAATGCTCTCACCAGCCGCTGCGCCTGCTTTGAATGCTTGTGCAATAAAACGCTGTATTGCACTTGAATGCACTACTAAGCCAGAATCACCAGCGACCCCCTCTTTAGAAGGGGGTGCCACCATGTCCTCGGCCCCCTGGCTGCAGAAATGCAAGACCACTCATCGTGACACACGCGTGCAGGCACAGCAGCGGGGCCGTCCCTTCCCAAAGACCGTCCTTCTCCTTCGTGCAAGCTCCAGGACCCAGAGCTGGTCTCACTCACAGGTGGAAACAGTGCCTGGAGCATAGCTAGCTTTTGTGAGCCATAGGATAGAAAAAGGTAACTAATTTGGTCCGCTGAATTTATGAGCTCCACAATTTCTGCAGCGGCTGTTTCCACGAGCGGGAGCCTGGCCCAGCCTCTGATCACCGTGGGGCAGTTTCCAGAGTGTTCTGGGAAACCCAGAAGCCTACACCTGGTGCTACCTGCTCTAGGGAGTGAGAGACACCGGCACTGGCCACCTCCTCATGGCCACACAAACCCACCTGGGTTCCCGAGCTGGCAGGCGAGGGGGTGGGTGTCCCGTGTCCAGCCCCCTCAGCCCAGTCCAGGCTCATTTCCCTCTGAGAGTCCCAGCCCCCATGGTAGCATGCCTAAGCCGTCTCAGGAGAGTCCCTGTGGGCAAGACATAGCCAGTGAGGGTCTGTGCCCCTGCCCTGCCTGCTCTCCCCTCCTTCAAACGGACAGGCACAAAGACCCCCACAGGGGAAAGTCCCAGCGTGTCCATGCCCCACGCCAGTTTGGGGTTCCCGTCCTGGCTGCTGCCCGGGAGCCAAGCTTTAGAGATTCACGCATGGGAGACTCCAGCCCCGGGTCCCAGTGTCTCCAGGAAAGCAGCAGGATCCCCGGGGAGCACCATCAGGCCACACGTGCAGGGGAGAGGGGCTCAGGCTGCCATGGGCGGTGTCCGTGCAATGCTCATTTTTAATTCAGCAGATCAGAGACTGGAGGTGATTTACCGCCGAGCAGGCCGCAGCTCTCTCCCTGTGAACTCTCCAGTTTTACTGCTCAGTCAAACCTAATTCCAAAACACTAATGCTTTTATTTAAACACCACATCCTGCAATAAAGCTTTAATGTACGACAGCCGCATCTAGGAGAAAAGAACGGTGTGTCTGTGGCCACCGGCAGCCTCGGTGGCCACACACCCGGCTACTTCCCTCCCTGTGGCCGGAGCTGGGAGCAGGCAGGGAAGAGATGACGTCAGCGGATGCTGGGCACTGACCCTCCGGGTCCAGAGGCCGAGAGGAGGCTGTGCCCGAGGTCAACACCCGCCCCCTTGCTGCTACGCCAGATGGGGCTGAGGCTGTGAGAACGAAGTTTCCAGAAGGAAGACCTGAAGGCCAGGAGCCCTGACTGCCAGGCCCTCCCCTCCAGTCACCTCGAGGCTCCCTGAGGGGTGGGAGCCACCTGAAAGCTCAGAACGGCCCCCAATCCCTTTATCCAGCGCTCCCTATGCTGGCCCCAGCTGCTCAGGTGACCTGGCTGCCCCCAGACCCAAGGCCTCCAGCCGCTGCAGGAGGGGGCTGCCTGCCTGTCCCTTCCCGCCTCATTCCTGCCGAAGGCCAGGGTGCGGGAGGTAGGGCACAGGGGCACCGCTGTGGCTGGAGCAGTGCCAAGGCAGAGAGGACACACACCCCAGAAATTAATCCTGAGGCCTGTGGCAGGGTGGGGGTGCCCAGGCAGGGACCTGGCCTCATCCCAGGTGGCAAACGCCTCCAATCTGAGACTCAGAAACGAAGCCGGGCAAACGCCCCTCACACAGCAGCCCAGCCGCTGCCTAAGACCCCAGAACCCGCCGCCCATCCTCTCCTTGAAGGACCAGCACTGGGGAAAAGGGTTTCACGGACAGATCCAGACCTGCCCCCTCATCCCCTGGGCCCCAGGACATCCTCCCAGTCCTTTCTCGGGTCAGGACTGGGATGGCGGCAGAGCAGATGGCTCTCAGGCCCCCGACAGGTGGGGCAAGGGGCCCTAGGCCACACGCTGCTTTCTGCCAAAGCCTCACCTGCATTCACAGCAAAACATGCCTCAGGTTGGATTCGGCGGAACAGAGAGAAAGCTGAACCGGGGCTTTGGTGGGGGTACAGGTTGGGGCGGCACGAGCCAGACATTTGGCAAAATCGAATGGCTCCCAGGCCCCTGGGGTGGGCTGTGGGTTCAGGGCTGCACAGACTCAGCTCCTCTGACCCTGTCCCAGGTGCCCTCGGCAGAGGAGTGGGGCCTAAGGGCAGTGGTGGCCCTGACCCTGCCTGCGTCCCCAGCATCTCGTGTGGGCTGCACCTTCCTTGGAGGCTACATGCCTCCGAGTTCCTCTGCCTTGCCCTACAGCCGGGAGGGCTGGATGCAGGTGCAGGAGGTGCCTTCCCTCCACAGACTCTACCATGTGCTGCCCAGCCTCTCCCTCCTTTCTGCATCCAGCCACCTGCCCTTTTCCAAACTCGCTCTTGTCTTGTGCCTCTGAGCAGTTTCTGCCCTGGCCACACACGGCCCTTTCTGCCGGCTGATGGCCTCTTCCAGGATGGCCATCAGTGGAGCCCCCAGAGCCGCCGCCACCACTCCGTGCTCTCCAGCCACGGCCCTGACCCCCCAGCCCTCACCAGCCCCGCGCCGGACCCCGCGCCTGCCGGAGGCTGCCTCCCCTCTGCCGCAGTCAGCAAGCTGAATATTTAATGTCTGGTGAGCACTTCCACCTGCTGACACAGGCAAAGTGACAGAACAATGCTGGCGGGGACACGACCGTCCACCAACGCCCAGGCAGCCTGCCGCCCCAGCCTCACCCCCACCACAGCCGCCTGGCTGGCTGTCGGCCGCAGCGGCCCCCGTGGTGTGGAGTGCCCCTCAGTGCGGCGAGAGAGGTCCCGGCCTGAGATACATACTTCTTTACATTCCATAGCTTAGCAGGTCCATATGGGCATATAAAGAAGTATGTTTCCCAAGCAGGCAGTCTGTATGCAGTTCCAAGACCCCGGGACGCCGCCCCGGTAGAAGCTGACCCCACTGCGATGTAGAGAAGGCAGCTCAGAGGCAGTGTAACTTCTTCCCTGGTGTCTACTGCCGGAGCCCTCTCTGTGTGAGCAGGACAGCCTTCCTGCCACTGCTGCCTGGTGTCCAGCCACCCCCAGGGGCCCAGGACTCCCTGCCCCCTTCTGACCTCGGCGTCCCTCCATCCCTGAATCCATCTCTCTCTGTCTGTCTCACACACTCACATGATCCAGAAAGGCAGAAGTGGACAGTGAGCCCCAGAAAGTCTCGAGCGCCTGTCCCTGGCCCCAGCAGTAGCTCGGTTTTGCGTCCATGGAAGAGACAGGCTGCCCCCCACCCTCACCCCAGAGCAGGGAGGCATCATCCATGTCCCAGACTTTCAAAGCCAACACTTTCCTGTCCCCCTGGGTCACCTCATCCCAGCCAGGCCCAGAGAGGGCTGGGTGGAGAGAGGAACCTTGGGGGGGGCGCCCTGCCCAGCACCCCACTCGCAGGACCAGCCTCCTTCTTCTCCGGGAGCTGGACAACTCCTTGCTCCCGAGGCCAGACGAGGAACTGCAGACCAGAGACCCGAGAGGTGTCCTGGGGGCTTACCTGGGCATCTGCTGGTTTCCTGGGCAGGTCCCTGGTGAAGGCTGCCTCCCGGGACCCCGTGTCCATGAGGGAGGGCTCAGCACCTCTCTCCGAAGATGCAGGCGAGAAAGACGATGCTTGGAGGATTCCAGGTTCCCAGAGGGTGGCCAGGATCTCCTGAGAGGCCGTCCACTAGGGGGGCAACTCCCTAGGTGCCTCAGCCTGGCCACAGCAGACACCCAGTGGGCGAGGAAGCGTCGCTCCCCCGGTTCTCTCCCTCCTTCTCTCGCTCTTCTTCACCCTCTCCCCCGTCCCCGCCTCGCAGCGTCACCACCCTGAACCGCCGCGCAGTGCGGCCCACCTGAAGCGGCAGCTGCGCAGAGCCAGCAGCTTACACGGGCACCGGGGGTCAGCAGCCACCGTCACCTGCCCAGCGCCACTGCCGTGGCACCCCCGGGAGGCTGGTCCCACACCTGGCTCTTTGTGGCCGGCCGCCCAGCCTCCACCAGCCCCTGATCAATACCAATTTACAGTCAAATGCAGGGGGCCGCCTTCCTGTTAATGAATTTCCCGGTGCTCACCAGCTCCTAATGAGCCTGTTAAAGAGGGTTTAAGTAAACTTAGCGAGTGGCAAACTAAGCACTTTGGAATACTTAATTGTATCGATATGTTTTTCATTGCGTTTAAAAATGTCTCTGAGTGGGAAGCAGAGGCTGCCTCCTTCCCTGCCAACTTCTATGACCAGCCGTGAAGCCAGACTCTGAAAAATGTGGAGAAAGAGCCAGAAGGAGACCAATGGGACCTCAAGGTTAGGCCCTCACCAGCAGGAAGGGAAGCCGCCCCGAACCTGCTGGGAGTGGGGAGAGGAGGAGGAGGAGGAGGAGGAGGAGGAGGCGGCGGCCTGCAGGGTTTTGAGGCCTCGCAGTGGCCCAGGGCGAGCCTGGCACGTGCGGTGGTGAGAGGTGGAAAGAAGGCTTTGCAGGTGCCTGGGGGGGACGGGGGCCAGGGAGGCGCCAGTTGGGGGTGCAGGCCGGGCACAGACACAGGGGGCTTGCTAAGCGGCAGGGTCCAGCTGGGCCCTGGCCCCTGTCCTGCCACTGACCCTGGTGTGGGGTGGGACAGCAGCCCCGGGACATGAAAGGACCTCCCGTTGTCCTCATCAGGAAGAGAGGTCCAACATGACTCTGTTGCTCCTCCAGGCAGCCCGTCCGTGTGAGGGGACAGCCCGGAGCGAGTTGGTTCTCTCTTACCACCCAGGGCAGGGCAATGTCTCCGCAGAGCCTGCAGTGTGCAGAGGCCACTGAGCATGCTGTGGCTGTGTGGCAGTGGGTCTGCAGCCGGGCATGGCTGGGTTGGAGTTTCACGTGGGGGTGGGTGGGGGCAGGGGGTGGGGGTTGTGCTTAAGGCTCTGGAGGCATCCCCTCTACAAAGGAAGGAGCAAATGGCAGACAGAAGCAGAAGCTGATGTCCCATTTCCACGTAGCTGCTGTGATTTATCATTTTCACGTAGCCAAGGATACAAAAAGGGCACCCGACACCGCAGCCTGAGCTTCAACTTCGGGGCCACCTGGGTTCCGCCGCTCATCTGTGCCCTCCCAAGACCTCCGCAATAACCGTCCCCGGAGTCCAGGGAAAAGCCCTCCTCAACGTCCCCAGCTCCCTGGCACACGAGCTCTCAGAGCCTGGGACACTCCCGCAGCCTGGCTCAAGCCCCCACGACCTGTGAGGCATTCATCTGGACGGGGTCTGGGGGTCAAGGGGAAAGCTGGGAGTCCCAAAGGGCAGGAGAGTCACCCCAGACCCAGCCAGAGTCCACAGGACTTCTGCCCACTCACAAATGAATTGTAGTCACTTTTCAAAAAGTTTCCCGTCTGCATAGAAAAAGAGCACCCAGCCGCCTCCCAGCAGACCCCACCGTGAGCCGAGCTGGCTCCTGTGCCCGGGGCCTCCTCCGGGGCTCTTCGGCGGTGAATACCGCCCGGCCCCCGGCATCAGCGCCGCGGGATGCCACGCGGGAAGTCAAGCTCCCCAGCAGGGACCTGCACAGACGCAGACCACCAGGGCTGCTCTCCCCGAAGCCCCCCTAGTCTCCGCCCACATGTGCCCCCCGCCCCCCCCCCACCTCGCCGCCCTGCCCCTGTAAACGCCTCCTGACCCTGACGTGGCTGGGAGAGCTGCAGAAGTGCCGAGTCCCGACCGGGGGCAGCCTCGCCGCCGCTCAGCTCGGGAATCCCTGCCCCCCACCAGCACCTCAGTGGGGGATACTGCAAGTTCAAGGTAAGTTTAGCCCCATGCCCGGCTGCCGGGGCTTTGTGGCAGAGCGGCAGGTGAATCGCGCCCCCCACCCAGCCCCGAAGCCCCCATGCCATCCACTGCCCGCGTGGGGGGCGGCCGCTTTCTTGCAAAATGCCCGCAAGTCAAAGTTCCTGCCTCCCAGCTGGACGCGCCCTCCCGGCCCTGCCGGCTGCTGGCTCTGCAGTTTTCCAAATGTGGATGATGCCGCGAGCCAAGAGAAAACTCCACGGCACCCCCGCCGGAGCCGCACGGCGCCGGCACCCACACGGCGCCGGCACCCGCAGCACCCACCTCGCCGGCAGGCACACCCCCACCGCGGTGCCCGGCAAGTTTGCAGGGGCCGTCCCGGCGGCCCAGCGGTGGTGATGGGCTGAGCAGGACTCACCGCGGAGCCCAGGGCACCCCTGGGGCCGGGCTGGTGACAGCGGCAGCAGCGGCGGGCGCAGGGTCGCGGCTCCCTAGGAGATGCTGCAGCGGCGGCAGCACCAGCCACCTCCTCCGGGAGCCAATCGCGAATGCAGGGGTGGGGGCCGAAGCTCGATGCGTCCGCACTTGGTGGGGGCAGAGAGAGAAAGAAGACACCAGGCACCCCCTCTCCACACCCCTGCCCTTCCCCCAGCCCTCCTGCAGCAGCGCAGACTTAGCAGGAGGAAGATCTTGAGAGAGAGAGAGAGAGAGAGAGAGAGAGAGAGAGAGAGAGAAGGCGCTGGTGCAGAGTTAGGGAGAGGCGGCCGAGCTGCACACCTTGAGCCCCGGCCTCCTCCGAAGGGAGCCCCTGCACCCCAGCGGGGTCAGCACAAGGTACAGAAGGTAGAGGTCAGGGTGGAACAAAAGGGAAGGTCCCGCGGGTGTGCAGCCCTCGCAGGCACACAGCCGGCTCGCGGAGACACAGGGGCGGGGGAGGGGAGGGGAGGGCCTGACCTGAGAGGCCAGAGCGGGCGTGGGGGCCCCCCTCGGGTCAGGAGCCGGCCTCACCTTTGCAGTTCTTATATACCCGGCCAAGCATCCCAAACACGCGGCCCTGGCCAAGTGGCCCCCTCGGGCTGCGCTCCCTGACCATATTTAGTCAAGCAGGGGAAAAAATAGCCTGTCAGCTGGGCCGCGGCTGGCCTGGCCACCGGGAACAGGGTGGGAGCACCCACGCCATTGACGGCGGGTCCCGGGCTCAGGCTGCTGTCCTGCCCCTCCCGGCCCCTCCCTGACAGGCCTCCCACCGGCTGTCCCTGCCCGAGATCCCCCCGCTATTTTTAGCCCAGCCAGTACAGAGGCGCCTCCTCAGTAGCCGGGCAGCAGCCTCCATGCCATGCCAGCCGGCTCCTAGGGTGCCCTGGGGAGACCCGGGCATCTCCCAGGCTGCCGGGCCGGGGGTGGGGGGGCAGGCAGGAGGGTACGGCCTCCTTCGCTGCTCTGAGCCTCCAGTGGGCTGAGCCCACCCAGGCCACCAGGAGTGGGTGGCCCCCTCCACAGTCCCATCGGCTCTGCCCTTTTGCCTAGAATTGGGGCCAGGATCAGGTGGTGACAGAGCCACCTGGGTTTCCGGAGACTCTCAAGCCAACCCCAAGTCATGACAAATGCCAGTCGCCTTGGACAGAGGCAAGGCCAACCTGCTTGCCGCCCCCAGCCAGGCCCTGCCACCAAGGGTGTGTGATGGGGAGACCCCAATCCTGGGTGCTGGAAGGGCTCAGGAGCTCCCCCTTCCGGGATTTCACGCCCGAATTATGTAACAGACGAGGGCCTGGGACGGGGCCTGACGGGGATCTGTCCTTGCAGGGCCTGGACGCAGAGACCAGAGGCCTGAACTGGCAGACTGTCCTCACAGGCTGTGTGACGCTGGCTGGTCGTCCCATCTCTCTGGGGCCCCACAGGACTGGGGACCAGGTCATGGAATGACAGTGGACCACAGTGGTCCGGGGACCCCGCTCGTTGGTGGCAGGCACAGGCCCGTGTGATGGGGACAATGAGCTTTGGTATTTGTGAGTCCTGTCCAGAGCATAGGTCCTCCTGTTCAGAAGCCACCTCATAAATGTCCCCAGTGCCTGCCGGACTTAGGAAGGCATCCCCTTGTGGTTCTGGCCAGTTAGGGACACGGGGCCGGGGAGTCTATGCCGCTCAGAACAGGCTCAGCTGCATCTAATCCCAGGGGAGCCCCTGAGGAGCCTGCACACCCCCCAGGCTGGCCCACAGGAGCTGAGGCAGGGCTCTCCTCCAGGTTCACCTCCTGGGCTCACGGCCCCTTCCCCACATCCCAAGGCCGGCTCTGCAGAGTCATGGGGAGAAGAAGCCGGAGCCCCAGCCACACTCGCCACACACGCCCACACCCACTCTGGTGTCCTCCGGCCAGCGACAGCGAGGGACAGAGGGATGCCCCCTGCACCTGCCCAGTGCAGAGGCTTCTTGAGTGATGCCAGGCCCTTCTCCCAGCCCTGTACACCCCGCTAAAGACCCCGGATCTCACCATAAAGGAGGCCAGGAGGTTTTAAGCTTCTACCTGGTCTGAGCACTTTTCTGGAAACTAAATAGCCACTGGGCTTCCCACTGGCAGCGGGAGAGCGTGGTGTGAGGTGCGGTGTCCGAACTCCCCCTGCAAGGCCCCTCCCCTGCAGCCCACTTCCTCCTGCCTGCTGTCTCCAGGCAGGGTTGAGGGGGGCAGGCCAGGCCTGCAGCTGGGGTCAGGGGCATAGACAGCCACAGTGGGGGAGGTGGGGAGCAGTCTGCAGGCCTGGGCAGGCGGCTCTGTAAAGGATGCGGGTGCTCTGTGGTGGTGAGAGAGAGGGTGTGCAGCGGACGTGGCCATAAATCACCCTCCTCACGGCAGCCCCACACCCACGGACCAGGGCACGGGCACAGGGCCATCTCCTTCCAGGAGAAGGGCTGGTGTGGGTGGCCAGATCTGACGGCCCCCAGGCCGTAGGACAGAGCCAGAAGACAGAGCAGTTCCCCCGTTTACCCATAGCACCAGCCTCACGGTAACAGCCGGCACACAGCACTTAGGCTGCCTGGTGTTCCAGAAGCTTCTGCAGGGGCCCTATGCTGCACTCAAGGCATCCCTAAGAGGAGAGCATTTTGCTGTCCCCACTTTACCGAGAAGGAACCTGGGCTCAGGGTGGGTGCCTCACTCTCCCAAGGTCCCACACCAAGCACTGATCGGAGCTGGGTGTGTTCTGGCCCCCACCATGTCCACGGCTGTCCTCGCCAGGGCAGTAAAGTCAGAGCCCATAGCCCTCGCCCCTGACGGCCCAGGGCCGTGCTGCCCGCGGCCCACTCCACCATGATTTGAAAGGGAGACCGCAGTGGGTAGGAGAGACGGGAGGGAGGCGAGAGGGGAGAGAAGGGGGAGACGGGGTAGAGGGGGCAGAAGGGGAAGAGAGGGGAGAAGGGCCTAGGCCCCCGAGACTTTCCCCTTGGTGTCTGCAGGTGGTTTAAGGCGTGAATGAATGAAGGAGCAAGCAGTAAGCCCCGACAGCAAGGCCACCACAGCCCTCGCCCCACAGGGACGCCTGAGCAAGGACCCAAGCAGGGGACAAGCAGGCTCACCCCGCCCTTGCGGGGCTGACCACGAGGCCCCGTCCGGTGGAACATGCCATGACGGTGAGTGCTCTGCCCTGTCTCACACGGCTCCCACTGGCCACGGTGGCTGCCAAGCTCTCAGAAACGGGGCTGGTGCCCCTGCAGACCTGGATCTTTCAGTCAGTGCAGCTTTGATTTGTTTCAGCTTCAGGAGGCTCATGTAGCTGGCGCCGTATGGGACAGCGGGGGAGAGAGAAAATGCACAGCCCAGGGAATGTGGAGACAGGCCCAGCGCCAGGCATGGGGGCCGGAAGGAGCAGCCGGGGAGCAGAGGGCAGGGCCTGGAGTCCCGCCTTGCAGGTCAGAGGTCAGAGGTCAGGGAAGGCCTGGGTGGGGGTGAATGAACAGGCCCCCCAGTGATGTCGGAGGGGCAGGCGGGGAAGGGTCCCGGAAGAGCACCCCGGGGAGTGTGTACAGGAAGGCAGGAGCCCGGAGGCGGGAAGGGGGGCCTGGTGTGTCCAGCGGGCAGCAGGAGGCCAGCATGGCTGCCACTGGGGCAGTGGCAGTGGATGGGTGGCCTGGGGCTGGGCTTCGGGCAGAGTCAGACCACGTCAGGCCTTGTAGGCCAGTGCCAGGGCTGCAGGTGTCCTGCTGAGGGGCACAGGCCTGGGCAGGCTGGCACAGCTATAGCAGGGCCCCTATGGCTTATCTGCTGAGGGTGAGGGTGGAGGGCAGAGGCTGGAGCATCAGAGGCCCTGCCCAGCTGCGGTGCCCTGGGGAGGGCTGCCCAGCTCTGGCTGTGCCTTGAAAGTTTGCCCGAAAGATTCACTGTTGGAGCAGATGTGGTCACAAGAGCAAGGGGGGATGTCAGATGGCCTGGGCCCTGAGGAACAGAGTGCATCCCTAGGAGGGGGACGGCCCGTCACCAGGGAGCCTTCTGAGACCGTTTTGTAGGTGGGGAAACTGAGGCTCAGGAGGAAAAGCCAGTTGCCCAGCACGCAAAGACCCAGAGCCTATCTTCCTGCCCCTACATCCTTGTCTGTCCCCAGATCTGAACCTGCCCCAGCCCCAGGACTCTGAGTGCAGCCAGAGGGGAGCCGGGCTGGAGAGTGGGGAGCACGGAGACTGTGGCCTGGATGGTGCCAGAGCAAACAGGGGAGAGGCTGCCCCACGCAGAGGCTGCGGCACAGCCCAGAGGGTCCCGGGGCTGACTGGGTGGGGGCAGCTCCCAGCGAGAGGCCCCTGGGATTTGGGTAAGTAGAGGCACATGCAGACTCTGGCCACAGGGCACCTCACGCACGAGGGGAGTTCACCACACAAGCTGAGCGGAGGGCGGACGCAGGAGACCAGCGGTTTCTCGGAAGCCAAGGGCAGTCATGGAGCCCCACGCCACAGCGCTTCCCACAGGGCCACACCATCCGGTCTGCGGAGGGGGCTGCATTGCCGGGAAGGACCATCTGATTCTGGATTCCAGCCTCACCCTGGGCCACCGCTGAGTGTCCCAAGTGGCCCCTTAGCCCCCAGGGCCAGGCGGCATCCCAATCCCCTAGGGATGTCTGTGCTCAGAATGTGGCACACACGCCCCGGCAGGGCCATCCTCCTCCTCCTGCACCCGCCACAGCCGTGGGTTCGGGGTCTCTATCGTGGGCAGAAATTCACACAGTCAAGGTGAGGGTCCCAGGAGCAGCTGTGACCAGGCCCCGGCTGCCAGGGAGAGGGGGTCTTCAGCCGACGGGGCAGACACCCTGAGATGGACCCTCGTCCAGGGGAGGGCCCTGCCACCCACAATTCCTTGGCATTCCTGCACCAGCAGGACGGGCTGAGGGAGGCGCCTCGCCAGTGTCAGTGCCCAGCATCACTGTGCCCCGGTGGAGGGGGAGGCCCTTCCGAGCCTGGGCCTGGGTGTGGATGAGGGCAGGTCTCTCACCTCTCTGACCTCAGCTTCCTCAACTGGGAAGGGGGGCCGCAGCACCCCCTTAGGGGTGATGAGGAAGTGGGAGCTCAGGGAGGACCCCGGGCAGGGCTGCCTCCTCACCTCTCTTCAGCTTTTGGACACTGGAGCTCAGAGGCCCAAGTGAATGAATGAATGACTCAATCAATCAACTGATCCATCAATCCACGGACCCCTGAACAGCTGGACAGCTGGGCTGTGGGCAGGACAGGGGACTCTGGCTGAAGCCGCGTTCATATGTGTTCAGCTTTGTGAGTGGGGCGAGGTTGAGGGCTTATTCAGTGGGGGAGGTGCACGGCAGGGCCAGTACCCTTGGAGGGTCAGGCCACAGGGGCGGGGACACCTGCCAGGATGCCCAACCCCAGAGGCAGTGGGAGCCGTTGGGGAGCCGTGGTCCCAGTCAGCGGTGGCTTGATGAGGGCTGCTCCCACTTCGTCCGCAGGATTCCAGCCGCAGCTACCCCACACCCGAGCTGTCCCTGGTCGCCCACCGTGGCCGGAGAAAGCCGCAGCAGCCAAGGTGCTCCGTGGGGAGGGTTTCTTGGGTTTCTTGAAGCCAGTATTTCCCATAGTATCTTATGTCCCAGCAGAGGCCTCCACTGTGCCCGGACCAGCGGCCCACTCAGTGAGTCGAGTGTGCACCTGGCACCCCTCTTTCTGGAAATCCACGAACAATGGGCTCCCAGCAGAGGACTGAGGCTGAGCAGGCCACTTCCCTGGAGCTGACCCCACAGCTGTGTAGGTACAGGGTGGCCGTGAACACTTAGGGCTCTCTCGGGCTGTGCACTTCTTGTTCACCGCAGCGAGCAGGGTGTTGGCTCCTGACCAAGCCCTGTCACTGCTGCCCAGCCACACGTGGGGCCCCCTTCACCCACCCCTGACCACCTCATGCAGGTGACGCCACTGTGGAAACAGCCTGGCAGTCCCTTGAAAAATGAAGTCATAAACCCCAGCAATTGCACTCCTGGGCCTCTGACAGAGCTTGCACGTCCCCTCCAAAGCTCATGTTAAGCTGTGAGCCCCAGTGCCGGAGGTGGGGCCTGGTGTGTTTGGGTTCTGGGGGTGGATCCCTCATGGCTGGGTGCCATGAACCCACTCACCACAGTTCTCACGAGATCTGGTTGTTGAGAAGTGTGTCATACCTCCCCCACAACTCTCTGTCTTTTGTTCCGGCTCTGGCCATGTAACAAGCCTGCTCCTTCTTCGCCTTCTGCCATGACTGTAAGCTTTCTGAGGGCTGACCAGAAGCCCAGCAGATGCCAGCACCATACTTCCTATACAGCCTGCAGAACCGCGAGCCAGCTAAACCTCTCCTCATAAATCACCGAGCCCCAGGTTTATCTTTACAGCAATGCAAGACCTGACCAATACAGCACAAGCTCCCCAAAATAAAAAGAAATATTCAAACAAATAAGCGCACAGAAGTGTTCCCAGCAGCACTATTCACAGCAGCCAAAAGGTGGAGGAGCCACAGGCCTGTCAGCTGATGACAGATAAAGAAAGCATGGCCTGTCATCCCAGCACTTTGGGAGGCCGAGGTGGGTGGATCACCTGAGGTCGGGAGTTCAAGACCAGCCTGGCCAACATGGTGAAACCCAGTCTCTACTAAAAATATAAAAATTAGCCGGGTGTGGTGATGAGCGCCTGTAGTCCCAGCTACTTGGGAGGCTGAGGAACAAGAATCGCTTGAACCCGGGAGGCAGAGGTCGCAGTGAACTGAGATCATGCCATTGCTCTCCAGCCTGGGTAACAGAGTGAGACTCTGTCTCTAAATAAATGAATAAATAAATGAAGTGCGGCATATCCATGTGAGGGAATAGCATTCAGCCCTAAAAAGGGATGACGCGGGGACACGAGCGGTAACACGAAGTGCCTGAAAACCCTGCTCGGCGGGAGAAGCAGACACAGAGACCGCGGGTTGCAGGATTCCGCTGATAGGAGATGCACAGAGCGGGCAGCTCCATGGAGACAGAAAGCAGATTCCGCGGTGCGGGGGCGGGGAGAGGAACCGGAGTGACTGCTTAATGGGCTCCAGAGCTCCTCGGTGGGGGATGAAAGTGTCTGGGGAGTAGACAGAGGTGGCAGCTGCACAGTGTGGCAAATGTGCTACATGCCACCGAACCACACTTGTTAAAGTGGTCATTGTATGTCGTGTGAATTTCACCTCTGTTAAAAAAAAAAAAAAGCCCAGCTCAGAGTCCAGCCCCAAACCTCTCTCAGTGACCTCTGCCCTGGGACACAGGGCCACCCAGACCGTGAGCTTGGGGCCCTTCAGGCTGCCCACTGAGGAGGGGCAGCTACTGCTGAGGTCTGACCTTGCCTCTCCTGATGCCCCAGCCACAGTTGGGAGAGAGGCAGGGTGGGGGGTGGCTGCCCTCCTGGCCAAGGACACCGTCCCCGGGCCAGTCACAGGTTTGCCAGGGAGGGCCGTAAGACACCTCAGCATTAGCGCTGCCCAAGCCAGTCTGCTGCTGTCATATTCCGTGTGTGGGGACACAGTAATGCCCACTCCCCCTAAGGATGTACACGTCCCAGTCCAAGAACCCGTGGCCGTGCCACCTTATGTGGCAGCAGGGACTCTGCAGGAGGGACGGAGCAGGATCACACTGGATGCTCTCTGTGGGCCCAGTGTCCTCACAGGGTCCTTAGGAGAGGGGGTGGGAGGGTCAGAGTCAGGGGGAGCCTGGAAGACATAGCACAGATGGCTTTAAAGGAGGGGCCACGGGTGAAGGCGCGGGAACCTCCAGACCCCGGAGAGGGCAGGACCCGGATTCTCCCCAGGGCCTCCAGCAGCCAGCCCTTTCAACACATGGACTTTAGATTTATTTCACTTTTGGGACTGCAAGAGAATAAACTGTGACTTTTGTTACAGCAGCCATGGGAGACTCATGACCTCGCCCCTCCCTCACACATCTTTCCAGGAGACCCTCCCAGCCCAGACGAGCGTCGAGGGGGGACAAGCAGGGCTCCCCCGGGAGACTCCCTGTCACTGGCGTGGAGGATGGGCCTCCTCAGAGCCTTTAAGAGGTCCCCGTGGACTCGTCCAAGCTCCCAGCAGGAGACGTAGCCTGCAGTGGTCTGCCATCGTCCCCTCTGCCTGCCCCACACCCCAGCACACAGCTCACACAAGCATGAGGTGTCCTGGGAAGCTCCCAGGAGGCTGTGCACATCTGTGTGCCCCACAGACCAGAGCTGTGTGTGAAGTGCCCGTGGGCACCCAGCATGTCCCGCAACACTACAAAAAGGAACGGGACCTCACCGTCCTCCTGCACCGTGCCTGGGAGGCTGCCTCCTGCCCAACCTCAGGGTACACAAGTGCACACGGAGCCAAACAAATACGCACGCACTACCTGAGGGGCAGTGGGCAAAGCCTCTCTGACAGCTCATAAAGTTCTATTTCATTGCCATGATGTTAGGGGAGAGCAATTTGCTTCCAGCCACAGACATCCCACTCAGAATGGTGACAGCTTTGCTGTCGCAGACTCCAACACTCCTTGAGGCCCACGTGGCACTGCTTGGAGCCTCCAGCACGGGTCACTCAGAGGCTCTGGGTCAGCGCAGGGTGGCCTCCGGTACAACTGCACCATCAGTGAGTCCAGCCAACCCAGAACCCCCCGGGATGTGAGGAGGACCCCCAGGGGCAGGGGACATACAACAGGGCCCTGGGGGCCCAGGCTGACCTCTGAGCTCTCCATGTCCCCGCCCCAGGATGCCAAAGACTTGCTCCTCCCGCTCCGTCCCTCTGCTCGATGCCCCAGCTCAGTGTGGGTGTGTGCGTCGGGTGGGGGCGATAAGTGTTTCTGTGGGTCTGCCTGCTTCTCCTCTGTAGAGGACTCACACTGACCCATCCTAGAAGCAAATAGAAGTCATTTCGAGCCGGCAGAAGTGGGCAGCCTGGGCTCCTCTGAGCTGCCCGCCCCAGCCCCTTGGAGCTGCAACTTTGCTCATCTTTGCAGGGGGTGAGTGGAAGAGCAGGGTCAGGGTTGGGGAGCAGTGCTGGGGCTGAGGGAGGAGCCCCCCTCCATGGACATACCCATGGTGAGGACCCTCCCCAGTCCAGCACTGCTGGACAATCAGGAATGGTGCCCAGCCCCCAGCCACTCAGGGCCAGTCCTGCAGGGGACAAGGACCACAGGCAGGGAAGGGAGCTAGCAGGTCCCTCACCCCAGCGAGTTCACCAGCTCTTGCAGAGTATTTTTCTGGGTTGAGACAGATTTCCATTTCCAGGGAGAAAGAAGGGCCTGATCCTAACCACCCACTTCTGTTCCCTGTGTCCTAGGCCACCGCGATGCTGCCAGCAAAGCCCCAAGGCTCAGAGGGGACCTCATCCCTGCGGATTTCACCAGCATCTCTTGCAGCTGCCTATAGCTCCAGAGCCAAACGACGCCTGGTCCCACTCTGGGCACCTATTCCCTGCCCCTCTCCCAGGGACTCCACAGAAGGAGGTGGCTGGGGGAGAGCTCAGAGCTTCTGCTCTCCAGGGTGGACAGCAGGGGTCCTGGGCTGTCCTGTCCAAGCCACCCAGATGGACGCCCACACTGGGTCTTGCCTCCTCATCATCCACCCCACCCGAAGCTTGTAACAGCTCCCAGCAGAGGAGGCCCAATGGCAGCGGCCGAATTCTCAGCTCCCGGCAGAGGAGGCCCAATGGCAGAGGCTGAATTCTCAGCTCCCGGCAGAGGAGGCCCGATGGCAGAGGCCGAATTCTCAGCTCCCGGCAGAGGAGGCCCGATGGCAGAGGCTGAATTCTCAGCTCCCGGCAGAGGAGGCCCGATGGCAGAGGCTGAATTCTCAGCTCCCAGCAGAGGGGGCCCGATGGCACTGGCCAAATTCTCAGACTCTCATTTTTCCCTTAGCCTTGACCTCCCACCCCCTCCCCAGGGCCCTGTTTCTAAGAACATCCCCAGCCCCTGATGCCCTTGGTCATGGCATTAGCCTATGATCTGCTAGGGTTAGAGGGTTCCTTCTGGGTCTCCACCCTGCACCCGGAGCCCAGCCCTGAGCCCAGGGATGAAGGGAACAGCTTTAATCTCCTGTGCACATCCTCTGGGAGCCGAGGAGTGTTGATCCGGCAGGATCTCAGCCACAATTAGCCGGTTCCCTCATCCCTGCCCTATAAATATTCATTCTGGGATTGTTATAAAGGTGCTTTTTATAAAAAACGCCAAACTCATTTGGAAAGGAGCTGAATGCTGCGCAGTGCAGGCTGCCAAGCTGAGTCCTATTGCGGATGGGACGCCAAGATGGCTTTTTCTCATGGGCCCAAGCAGGTGCTCTCTGGGGTTTTGTTTCATTTGGGCCAGGGACTTTTTGGTTCCCTGCGTGTAGCATTTACAAATATGGCAGCAGGCTCAGGGTGCCCGTAGGGGGTGGTGTCCTCCTCCTCGGTGGTGCAGGCCACGATGGCCCCCTGGAGCTGGCAGCCCCAGGCAGGGTGTGACAATGGCCCATGGGAACGTGCCTCGGGCTGCTCACTGTGAAGCACCCCTTACCCCGAGGGCCCTGGGCTCCCAGCAGCTTGGTCCGGAGTCATCCTGGTGCCAGCCTCCACCAGCCCTGCTGAGAATCAGGTGATCGAGACCCCTGGGCGGTCAGTGGATCTGGGACTGAGCTGGATGTCATCTGGTCCAGTAGCCCTCCTGTCACTGAAGCTGGATGCTTCGGTTAAATGCTTGTGCAGGTGGGGAGCTCACTACCCCAGAGCAGCTATAGGAGGATTCGGTGTACCCAGGCGTACCCAGGCGGTGTACCCAGGAATCTGCATTTTCACAAGCTTCGGTGGGGGGTGGTTCCCATTGCTGCTGCTTTCGGAGATTCTGAGATGGTGGCCACAAAGCCACTTGACAGATTAAAACATGTGCCACACATGGGGGAGGTTGCCGTTCTGGCCCCCAGTCCTGGCTCAAATGGTCAATTCTGGAAGAACCGTCTCCCACCCTCCTCCTCCTCCAGCCCTCGCTCCTCGGGCACAGCAGGAACGAGACCCCTCAGGCAGTTTCCTGTTGTGAACCCCATTCCTGGGCCCAAGGAGGCTTTGGGCTCCATGGCAGATGCAGCCCCCACCCCACCTGGGAGCCCCAGAAGCCCTTGGCACAGTGCAGCACCCCCCACCCAGGGGCCCAGCGAGGTGCGGCTGCCTCTCTGCACAGCTAGCCTCGTGTCCCAGCGCTGCAGGCGCCTCCTGGCTCTGCTGAGCCAGGCTCCAGCCAGCTCCGGGACGGGATGTTCAGAAGGCAAGGAAGCTGCTGTTCCTGCTTTATGATCTAACCCCCACATTCTGCAGCTGACGGGTACCCACCACAGGCTGCAGATAGTAGGGAGGCTTGGGTGACCCTTTCTCCCCTCCAGGGTCAGGGCCCTGTGGGCCGAGTTTCCCTCCAGAAGAGGCCTGGTGGCTGGGATATGGGGGTGCTGCCCTGAGCAGGGAGGCCTCCGGCAGCTGCATTTGGCTGCAGCTCAAGCCGGCCAGGGTTTCTTTGCTCACAGTTACTTGGCTGCAGCTCCCCACCTTCCCCTACCCCCCGGCACCCCCATGTGCCCCTGCCCTGGCTGAATTGCTAATCATCCCAAGAAACAAACTCTCAGGGGCCACACTCTGGTCCCTGGAGGACACGTGGCCTCCTGACAGCACCAACCTCCGTCCCAGCTTTGCTTTCGCCGGGAACCTCCCTCCCCGAAGGGCGCCCGCTGAACAGATGGAGCCGTCCGCCCTGACAAATGGCTCCCGCTCCTCGTAAAACTCCTGAGGAGTCAAATCTGAGCTCTTCAAACCTTGGAGGGCTGCCTTGAATTTATGATGGGACCTGATAAATGATTGAATTGGAGTCCTCAGGCAGCTTAACTGAGACAGCCGGCCTCTCACCGCACTCATCCCGTGGATCCGGGGCCTCAACGACTGGGGGCAAGGCTGCCACCAGAAATGCTCCCGCCAGGCACGTGGGCTGGGCATGGCTGCCTGGAGCGGGGCAGGGGTGGGGGCTGGGCATGGCTGCCCGGAGCAGGACAGGGGTGGGGGCTGGGCATGGCTGCCTGGAGCGGGGCAGGGGTGGGGGCTGGGCATGGCTGCCTGGAGCAGGGCAGGGGTGGGGGCTGGGTCTGGGCAGGGCTCATGGGGCTGCCCTCGGGCCCTGAGGTGGCAAAGCTTCTGTCCCCTCAGCCCAGCATCTCAGGCATTTGCTGAGGGGGCGTCCATCTCAGGGGCCTCCCGGCTCTCCCTGTAGAGCAAGGGGCTCAGAGTCTCCCGACTTCCTTTGGAAGCCAAAGCCTGCGGAGGCAGAATCGGCCAATTCTGGCCGTGGGGTGCATCCCGCCACCATCTCTCCCCAAGTGAGGGCAGGGCCAGCAGGCAAGACGGCATCACTCCCAGGGAGGGAACTTTGACCTCAAGTTACTCAAAGGGAAGGTGGTGCTGGCTGGGCCTGACCCCATCAGGTCATCACAGGGACCAATCCTGCTGGTCTCCAAGGAGGATGCCACAGCCTGCTGTGAAACGCTCACCGGCACATGTGGCAGGGTCTCCGGGCAGCCTCTAGGAGCTGCGAGCGCCCGGCCCCGGCCACAGAGAACAGGGACCTCAGCTCTCCAACCGCGAGGAGCTGGGGTCGGCCAAAAACCTGGCAAACCTAGAAGAGGGCCTGACCTCCAGGGAGGCTGAAGCTGGGTCAACACCTGAATTTCAGCCCAGGGAGATGCTGAGCAGAGAGCCCGGCCGTGCCAGGCCGGGATTCCAACGCACGGAAACCGCGAGGGCGTAAGGTGGTGTTTCCAAGCAGCCAACTGTGTGGCGATTGGTTACCCAGCGCAGAACACTAGTACAAATCTGCCCCTGCCTGTGGAGCGTCGGAACACACAGCCCAGCCTCACCCCCGTAGAGGTGGCTGCTGGTGTTCACGGACACCCCTCTGCCCTGCACCGCTCCTCAGGCCAGGGAGGGGCGCCGTCACGGGCTGGGGACAGCCCCGGTGGTGACTAGGGAGCGTGGCACATGGGCTGGGCTTTTGGGGCTGGGGTTCGCCTGGTGGCCAACGTCAGAGGAGCCACGGTGGAGTACTGCGGAGCTTTCCGCCCCAGGCGCTGCCTCTTTACCTCCCACTCCAAGGTGGGAATTCCTGGATCCGTGGTCTCCAGGGCTCCTTGAAGCTGGGAAACACCATGCCTCGCATGGCCCCGCATCCCCATCGAGACCATGGGCCACGCCGGCCCTGCCTTCTGCCGGAGGAAACCCCATGCCTCACGTGGCCCCACGTTCCCATTGAGACCATGGGCCACGCCCGTCCTGCCCCCTGCTGGGGGCAGATACCACACTGGAAGCCACAGCCCAGGTGGCTCCACCCAAGAGCTGCCAGGAGAAGCCCCCACTCTAGGACCCTCTCCTTCCTCCCTTCCCTGCTAAAGCCTCATGAAGCCTTCTTCAAGACCTGTGGGCCCCCTGGCCCCTCCACTCCAAGACCTTCTCCTGGGCCACCCTTCCTGCCTCCCCTCCCTGTCCCACCACCGTGAGCCAGCTCTTCACTGAGCCAATCCCACCTTGACCTCAGGACGCAAAGTGGGCAATCATGTTCGGGCAATGGCTTCCACGGGGCAGCATTCCCGGGGCCTGGCAGGGGTGGGGCAGCATTCCCAGGGCCTGGCAGGGGTGGGGCAATGTTCCCGGGGCCTGGCAGGGGCTCTGCGGCAGTGGTCAGCCCCAGGAGCACTGCAGCTACAGTGGGTGGTGTGGGGGGGTTAACCCTGGGGGTTCTGTGCTACACTCAGCCCAGGACCAACGACAGCCCCCAGGGCCTGCCCGTGTTTGGGCTTGGCCTCCGGGGACACTGCTGCCTGCCAGGCGGCCTCCTCTGGGCTCCTGAGTGACCTTCCCAGGGCTGCCAAGCCGGCGGCCTCTCTGCGGAGGCACTCGTGTTCACAGTGATGAGCTGTTTTATTGCCCAGTCAGTAAAAGCCTTCTGATTATGTCATTGCAGAGGCAGTTGGAAGCCAAAACACATACATTTCCCTCTGTGCAGCACTGCCCCTCCGCCTCCACGCAGGCCTCCTCCTGGTACCTCCGAGTGCCTGTCAGTGATCGAGACCTGGAGACCATGCAGGGGCACCTCCAGGCCCCAGGCTCATTCCTCATGGCCAAGAAACAAGAGGCTGTGGGCAGGGCCTGTGTGGCCGAGCGGGGGCAGGGGCCAAGGGTGGCTCTGGGGTGGGGACACTGCCTGCCGGCGGCACCTCTAACTCCAACCCCTCTGAGCCCAAGGTGGAGGCCCAGGAGATGGCCCTGGGCCGGGTCTGCCTGTTGGAGTGTGGGCCCCTCCCCAAGAACCAGGGGTTCCAGAAGTGGCGCCAGCCCTTTTGAAATGAGTCCTCGGTACCCCCCTCTGTAGGAATTGTGGCTGAGGTGGGCACGCATTCCTTTATTCAGGAGCTACCTGCTGAGGCCACACAAAGTGCCAGGCACACTGCTGAATGCTAGGACAAAGCATGAGCAGGATACAGTGCTGGAGCCAGGCTGCCCGGACAAGGCATCCAACCTCCCAGGGGCTCCCCGCCTCCCCAGGAGGGTCACAGCACCCAGCCCTTGGGAAAGGACTTAGCACAGGCCTCGTGCAGAGTGGCATCCAAGTGCCAGCTTGGACACAGCCCTGTCCTCCCCTCCCCAAAAGCCCAGCTCAGAACCAACAACTACATAGTAATGGGGCACAGGTACAGAGGGGGCCACCCAGGGCCAGGAGGGCTTCCTGGAGGAAGGGGCATCGACCCCCATGTCAGGGTTGTCTTTTCCCCTGGAGGGGAGGGAAGGGCACTTTCCAGCCCTCGCTCTAGTCCCTGGATAAGGGTGACAGCCCCAGCCCGAAGCCACCCCTCCTCGGAGCCAGCCCAGGATGTACCAGCCCCGGAAACGCTTGTCAGTCTCGGGCCTTGGGCTTCTCAGCACTGCTGGGGGTGGAGGTGGCCTCAAGGCCCAGCCAAGACACTTTGGGAGGCTGACATCAGCGCAGACTCATGCTCCGTGCTCGGCACCTGTTGGGAAAACCCGAGAATAGCCTTTCTCCAGAAGCAGAGTTGGGAGGGCGCAGGAGGGGCCATGGGGGCCACAGAGCTGCAGAGTCACCCTCCCTTCTAGGCCTGGGGATGGGGGCTCCCTGACCTGGAGCTGAAGCCCCCATTTGTGTCCAGCCCTGCTGCCACTCTGAGTGACGGGACAGGGGCCTCCGCCCTGGGCCTGGGCCTCCCCACCTGGAAAAGGAGGGTGTTTGCGCGCACCCTTCTGCGGCCTGGGGCGGTGGGGCTGGCCCAGCAGTGACAGTCCAGGTGACAAGGCATGCAGAAGTCACATGTGAAGGGCATGCGACTAGTGAGTCAGGAGCCCCCTGACCCCCACCCCCTCAACTGCAATTCTTGGAGGTCAGAGGCTGCAGCAACCGTCCCTGCCCCAGAGCCCTTAGTCCTGTGTGGCTGACTCCCCAGGACTTGCACACTCCCTAGCACATAGTAGGCGCTCAAATCCATCTTCAGGCCCACAGGCAGACGCAGGACAGCCTCGGACGCCATCTGTCTCCCGGTCCCCACCCCTCAGCCACCCTCTTGGGGAGCCTGGCCCCACAGCTGCCCCGGGCCTCTCTCTGGGCTGGAGATGGATGAGTGCCAGGCTGGGGCCTGGGGGCTGCTACTCAGGGAGGGTCTGCGCCCTGGTGCAGAGCAGGGTGTGGGGCGTGAGACTCACCCAGGGCCAGCCTCTCCTGCAGGTGCCGCCTCCTCCCCACCAGCAGCAAGGCCCTGAAGTGATTTCTAATAACCAATTCGTGATTTCTAGAAGGGAAAAGAATGAGCCTTCCTTCCCTCCCTCCTTCCCTCCTGCATTTCTTCCCCATGCTCTGCTTCCCTCCCGTCTTCTCAGACCCCTGCAGGCCCTCGAGGGGGTCCAGGGTGTCCGGCCTGCCTGTCACCACCCTCCCCCCTGTCCCCAGCAGTGCCCCCACCACTGTGATCTCACCCCACCCTCTGCAGGGTGTTGAAGGGCGCTGCCACCCTCCAGCCCAGTCCCCGACGTGGGGCGCCGGGCCGTCCTGAGCCTCCACCTGGAGCGTTACCTCACCAGCTGGATAAACCTGATGGCCTCACTGCCCCCACACTCCACCATCAGGTCAGGCTCTTTAACTAGCTCCACCAATAGATACATCAGAAGGGCCCCTTCAAAATATATGTGTGTCCTGATGACCAACTGGACGACAGAAATCGGCAGGCACTTAAAATGATGGCAACGTTGCCTCAAGCTTCTAACACCGAGTGGCATTAACTAGCCAGGTAGAAGTGTCCCCGCCTGGCTCGAGGGGCCCAGTGTCCACGCACAGCCTCAGGAGGCCAATGAGCCGGTGTCCCCGTAGAGGCGAAGGCTGCTGTGACACTGAGTGTGTGGCCGCCAGGTGCCCGTCTCCACCGGGACAGTCGGGAAATGGGAGCCATGGCAGGCCGGTTGAAGCGTCCGTTTCTGCAGCAGCACAGGCCTAGCCCCATCTTAGTCCTAGGAGACTGGGGGTTGAGGGGCAAGGGCCAGGCAGTAGATAGATGCTCACTGCCTCTCAGTCCCTCAGCCTCCATCTCGTCATCTTAGGAGAGTGACATCCCAGGGAGGACCCCCTCTGCTCCAGCGAGCAGCCCCGGGGGCTGTGGGAAGGGCACCCACCTCTCAGAGCCATCTGCTGCTTATGGCCAGAGGCCAGGCTGATACCCCAGGGTGCTGGCTTCCCGCGCCTGCCCAAGCCAGGGAAGTGTCCCAAGAGCTGCCTCCAGCCTCCAGCTGTCAGTGGGTTCCATCCAGTCCCACGGGCCACTGCAACGGTCAAGCGAGAAGATAGATGCAGAATTTCACGCCAATCCCGATGTTCTAGCCCCTGTTGTCTGCGGGATGGGGGCAGGGGTCACCAGAGTGGCTGTTTTGACTTAAGAGTCCCCAGGAGGCAATTTCAAGAATGCTCTCTACCTCCTGGGAGCAACCAGACCCCCCACCTGATCCCCCACAGCCAGAGAGCTACCTGTTCTGGCCAAGATGTGCAGCACACGTTCAGGCCTAGTGTGAGCTCCATGACCCAGCCTGGGGCTCCCGCCCCTGTGGGTGTCACCCTTCTTGTCCCTTCCCATCCGGGCTCCGTCTCTTGTGGCTGCCCCTGCCGGCCCCCCTGCCCCCACCCACAGACACTGCACCCTCCTCCCCTGCCCCTGGAAGCTTTATCAGATCCCTAGCAGGGATGCCTCGTCACTCACAGCCTGGCAGCTCCCACCCGCCTCCTTCTTCCCCCGTGACTGGACTGTTCCCCTGGCCCTGCCACAGCCCTCTCCCTTTCCTAGATGGGACCCTTCCCTCAACCACCCCTGCATCTTCAAACGTGGGACCCCATGAGAGCCCCGGGATCGCTTGGCCAGGCTGAACAGGGCAGGGGCAGGGGCAGCAGCTCATCCAGGCCCCGGTGCCTGCTCTCAGCACCCCTGCCCCTCGGTGAGAGGCCCACCCCGCTGTAGGGTCGTCACCCAGACCAGCAAGGAAGGAGCAGGGTGGCCTTTGGGGCTTTCGACTGCCCTCAGTGCTTTACCCGTGGGAACTCCCTCCTCTGACCTAAGAGGATACCTCAGGGAGGCAGAAACCAAGGGAGAAAGACCCTCCTTGGGGTGGGGAGTGAGGGCTTGTTTCCCACAGGCCTCCTTGCAACTGGCCTCTCTCACAAGCAAGTCCCCTGCGTCTGTCTGGCATCCTGGAGAAACCAGGGAAGACCCAGGCCGTGCCAGGGACCAGGGGGTTCTGGACAGGCTGGGCGTGGAGGGGTCCCCTGCCCTCTGTCAGCTGCCCTGGTGACTGTTCTAGCTCACCGCTGCCATCCTGGACGCACACAGAAGGGTCCAGCCTCCGCGGAACCATCCATGTGTCTCTCGTCAGAAGTCCTGGGCACTGGCCATCTTTTGGGGCTGTCAAAAAATTTGGCTTCGCTCCACCCATGAGTCCAAGTGCACCAGCCCTGGAGCCCAGCCCCGGAGCCTATCTGCGGCCAAGGGAGCCCCCACCTCCTGTGTCTTGCTTGTGATCCCAGACTGCAGGAGACACATCAGCCCCCACCTTCAGGCCTGGGGATGGGGGCTCTTCTGGGAGGGGAGGGGTCCCCAGAACCAGGCCAGGGCTCAGTGGTTGCTGGATAGATCCTCTGCTGTTACTGGAGGTCTCCAGCTGGATGGGCCCCTGGGTGCTGCCTTGTGCCAATTCAGGTCCTAGTCCCCCAGACATGGGTACGACTCATGCGGCACCCAGACTGGGGGCCCCGGGCCCTGTGACCTTGCACCCTCAGCCCCCCAGCCTGGCTGCCCTGTATCCCACTCCATCAGCCCCACCCCCAGGCCCTCCTACGGCCCCCTCCACATCCCTCAGCCCATCTCCCCGGATTCCGGATGGGTCACCCCGGCTGTAGCCTGCCAGCTGGGTCCTGGGCATAGGGGCCCTGCCAGCCGAGGCCCGAGCTCCGTGCTCTGCGAGTATGGTATGGGGGGCTGTTTCATTCACTTGCCAAGTCTCTACGCTGTGGGGGCCCAGTAGACTTTCTAAGTGAATGACTGAATGAGCCCTGCAGGCTGAAGGCAGGGGGCCCGTCCTGGTGGCGCTGAGGTGCTGGGCTTCCGTGGGCCTCTCCCTGCTTGCTCCTCCTTGACCACCTCACTCTCTTTCAAGGGGGCCCAGCCCCCCATGAGCACTGACGCTAAGTGGCAAGGCCGCGTGTCTGCGGCCAACTCGGTTCCTGGGGAAGGAAGTATGGAGGTTGTGGCTTACTCGAGGTGGGGGCTGAGTTCGGGCTGGAGGAGCCATCTCCCCCGTCCCACTGTCCCAGCTCCTGTGTGCGTCTCTAGCCATGGGAGGAGGGGCGTTCATGGGGAAGAGGCGAGAGAGGGTCAAGCTCCCGGGAGTGGAGCTGACGGAGGCTGGCCAGGCATGGGAGGGCCAGCTGAGCACTGCAGAGAGCGAGGCCCTGGCTGTCCCACAGGCCCTCTCACAAGAGGGGGCTGGATCTGCTCCAACCCCAGGTGTGCTTGGTCTCCTTGAATCAGACCCTCCCCCGGCCCTAGCCCCTTTGGAAAGATCTGGGGGTACCAGAACCGCTGAGGTCCACTGAACCCACCCAGAGGCCACAGCTGGGGCAATGTTGAGGCACGTGGTGACAGCTGTGTCACCATTGGTGCGGCCATGGCTATGGGGTGTTTGCTGTCCACTGGGCCTGCGCATCTCGTACCACACAGCATCTTCCAACAAACCCGTGAGCTGTTTCTGTTTTTTTGTTTTGTTTTGCTTTTTTGCCATTTGGAGAGGAGGAAAGAGTGGCATGGAGGGCTCAGGGCCAGCAGGCAGTGCCACCTGGTGACTCCCCATGAGGACAGAGCCCCCAGGCAGCCCCCAGACCCTGCCCTGAAGGGGTTCCCTGCCAGGGCTCCCAGGGCCCAGCACTGCCCCCGACCCTCTCGGACACAGCCCCACTGTCCCCTCCCAGAAGCCCCCATGGTGGATCCTCCCAGCCTCGCTTCCTGGGCACCAGACAGACAGCCTGCTATTGACCGCACGGACTGGGCATTGACTGGCTGAAAGGTGAAACCTGAAATAGTCCCAGTTGCCGGTAAACAGGATTTTTAATTGTTTAGGCAGCTAATCTCTGGTATCGGTCACCTCCCAGGAAGGGGGGTGGCGGGGAGCCATGGGGGCTTTGATAGATCCACAACCACAAGGGCAGGCTCAGGGATGGGCAGGCTCAGGGAGGGGCAGGCTCAGGGAAGGGCGGGGCCGTGGTGGGTAGCTGTGGGGGAAGGTCAGGACCAGCGGTGCCGGGCATCACCCGGGCTCTGTGTGGGCCCAGCAGGAGGCCGTGGCAGACACTGTAGGGTCTTTCCAGGCCCCTCAGCCAGGATGCCCGGCCCCAGGGCCCGGCTCAGGCCCAGGATGCCGTCCCCGAGGCAGCTGTGGGAGCGGCGCCGCCTCTGAATCCCAGCGTTTGATCCCCCCTCTGCCACTTTCTCTCTGTGACTCCTTGAGCATGTTGCTTACGCCTCCTGTGCCTCAGTTTCCTCCTCTGGAAACAGCGTGATGATCGCAGATGATCAGCCGGCCCAGTAGAGCGAATGCATTGGGTCACTCAGCGGAGCTTCTGACTCAGGCGTTTGTTCAATAAAGGGCGGCCACGACTTTGAAGGTAAACCGCAAACACATCCCACTGAAGTCATTAAGAATCCTCCTGAGTGTTTCTCTAGATATGCTGAGAGGACACAGCAGCCCCCGGGGGTTCTGCTACAGAGGCAGTCGCGAGGCGGCCTTCCCTCGAACCCCTTCAGGCCAGCAGTGCGTCCCTGCAGAGGGCATAGAGATGGGAGGTCATGTTGGCGGGGCGTGCTGCTGGGTGTGAGGAACCCAGCCTCTGGGCACCACCCCCAGACCCAGCCAGGCCATGGAGACCCACGCAAACCATGACAATGATGGGGTGGCCAGTGGCCAGGTGTCACATGGTGCTGTCAGCCTGCAGCCGGCACGAGAGCTTCGGTTTAATTCTAAGGGGGCGAGAACCCCCCTGGAGGTTTGAGGGGAGATGATAGTTTCTAGAAGGAGATGATAGTTTCTAGGAGCAGAGCCAGAGGGAGGCCCTGGGGCCTGGGCAGGGGCAGCAAGGAGCTGGGCCTGGAGCTGGGCAGAGCTGGCTGCTGGCCGCAGAGCTTACAACCTCCCGCCACGCTCTGGGCCTGTGGGCCTTAGCACCCCCAATCCACGAGAGCAGTGACCTCCCACCCCACCCCACCACCACCCCTAATTATCAAACCCACCAAGGTCTGGGGCAAGAGCCTCAGACACCCTAGGGCAGCCTGCAGAGGTGCCGGAACTGAAAACAGAGACGCAGCACCCCCATCCCCGGACTTGGACAAGCCCAGACCCCCAGGTCCCCCGAGCATGCTAAGAATGCGGGGAGGAGCTCTGTCTCCACGTCTCAAACTCACGAGGGCCTGGCTAACATTTCTCCCAGAAATAATTAATTTTGATAACACACAGGGCGTTCCCTGGTGGCCAAGGTCACGACAGGGCTGGCTGCAGCTGTCCTGTGCGCTGTCCCCCTCAGCCCGGCCGCTCTGACGACTGGCGTTGTCGAGACGTGGCTGCATAATTGAAGGAATAAAGAGAGAGCGAAAGCTGCTTTTCTTGCAGAAATAACTATCGGCGCCTCGTCAGCGGCAGGGTGGCTGGAGGAGGGTGGACAGGCTACAGGGCGGGAGAGGTTCGCAAAGCCCCACCTCAGCTCCAAATTTCTGGAAGCCCTCGGGAGCAGCGGTGGGGCCGTGGAGAGTTAGGGAGGCTGTGCGTGTGTGGGCAGGGGGGTCACCTGCCAGGGTGAACCCCAGGCTGCTGCTGTTTGAGCACAAATTTTCATGGTCTTCAGCCGGGGCGGAGGTGAACATCACGGGTGCTGGCAGTAAGCGGATGAGCCACGGAGCCCTGGGCTGGGACCACCACCTGGGAGGCAGCCCGAGCACCAAACACAGGGACAGCAGCACCTCCCTCCCAGGCAGTTAGAAGCTGCAAGGAGATTCTGTGTGCAAAGTCCTCCCGTGCTGCCTGGCCATGGCCAGCCCTAAACACACAGGCCCACTGGGTGTGTGAGTGTCCAGGGGCCACCAGGACAAAGGACAGCAGACTGGGCAGCTGAACACCAGAAATGCATTTTCTGTTGTTCTGGAGGCCAAAGTCCCAGATCCAGGTGTCAGTGGGGTTGGCTCCTTCCAGAGGCCGCGAGGAAGACTCTGTTCCAGGCCTCCCTCCCAGCTCCTGGCAGCTGCCAGCACCCTGGCGTTCCTTGGCTCATAGAAACACCCCCTGGCTCTCTGCCTCCAACTTTCCATCACCGTCACACGAAGATGAAGACGGCCTTCCTGGGTGGGTGTCTGTGTGTCCAGATTTCCCCTTTGTATCAGGACGCACTCACATTGGATCAAGGCCTACTCCGGTATGACATCATCTTAACCAATTACATCTGCAATGACCCTATTTCCAAAGAAAGCCACATTCCGGGGTACTGCGGGTTAGAAACTTAACACAGGAATTTTTTGTGGACATAATTCAATCTGTAACACTAGGACTGAGCACACTGCATCGTTACAGCAAAGGCCTTCCCTGCCGCAAAACAACCTGCACTCAGGTGCTTGCGGCAGCTTCATTCAGAGTCGCCAAAACCTGCAAGCATCCAAGATGTGCTTCAGCAGGTGAACAGGGTTAAACACATAAACAAACTACGGCCCATCCAGACAATGGGATATTATTCGACAATAGAGAGAAATGAAGCCCCACGACGTGGCTCACGCCTGTCATCCCAACCACTCAGGAGGCTGAGACGAGAGGATCACTTGAGCCCAGGAGTTCGCGTCCAGCTTGGGCAACATAGCGAAACCCAGTCTTTAAAAGTAAAATAATCGTAACCAACTATGATATTTGAATATGATGAATCTGATCAAGAATAAAGGGAAACGTGTATCAAGGTCTGAAAAGATCTGAAGGAACCTTGAAGGCATATTGTTAAGTGAAAGAAGCTTGTCTGAAGAGGCTGCATGACGCATGGTTTCAATGAATGATAGCAGGTCCTTGAATAATGTTATTTCCTTTTTTTTTTTTTTTTTGAAACGGAGTCTCGCTGTGTCGCCCAGGCTGTAGTTCAGTGGCGCGATCTCGGCTCACTGCAAGCTCCGCCTCCCGGGTTCACGCCATTCTCCTGTCTCAGCCTCCCGAGTAGCTGGGACTACAGGCACCAGCCATCACATTCGGCTAATTTTTTGTATTTTTAGTAGAGATGGTGTTTCACCGTGTTAGCCAGGATGGTCTTGATTTCCTGACCTCGTGATCTGCCTGCCTCGGCCTCCCAAAGTGCTGGGATTACAGGCGTGAGCCACCGCGCCCGGCCAATGTTATTTTCTTTAACGTTGTTTCATCATAATGTTGAGAAAAGAAAATCTGCTCCCACCCGGGGCCACTGTCCGTGGAGCCTGTGCATCGCCCCAGGTCCGCATGGGTTTTCTGTGGATGCTCCAGTTTCCTTCCGTGCCCCAAAGATGTGCACGTAGGGGAGCTGGCGTGTTGAAGCTGTTCCCGTCGGAGTGCCTGCCCCAGGACGGAGTGTGAGTGCCCACTCCAGGACGGCAGCTCCCATAGCGGCGTGCGCTATGTCCAGGTGGGTTCCCGCCTGGTGCCCCGAGATGGGGTCATGAGCTCTAGTCACCCTGAACTGGAATAAGTGGGGAAATAATTATCTTACTTGTTTTTAATAATCTTTCTTAAATTCTTGATTAAAAACGCACAGTTCACATTTGTTTCCATGTTTAACATTAGAAGGGTTTTGGACTTTATTTAGAAGTTTGGTGATGTTTTTGTGACCAGAAATATGCCATAAGAACTTAACTCTTGTTCATGTCAATTAGCCTGTGGTCAAATTCATTTTGTTATACGTCATTTTGCTTAAAGTCCCAGTTTCCAAAAACCTATCAATGATATGAAATGAAGCCTTACTGTGTATGACACTCTTGAAAAGACGAAACCACGGAGACAGCAGAAAGACCAGTGGTTGCCAGGGTTAGGGCGAGGAGGGGTGAACAGGAGGAGCCCAGAGGGTGTGAGGGCAGTGGAGCTGCTCCATGTGACGCAGCGGGAGGGGGAAATCTGTGCCGTTATAAACAAGTCAAACCCACAGAACATCCAGCGCCAAGAGCGAGCCGTGTGGTAAAGGGTGGACTCTGGGTGATAAGGACGTGTTGACATGTTGATGCCGGGTCACCTGCTGCAGCCACTGCACCTGTGGTGGGATGTGGACCGTGGGGGGCGGGGGCGGGGGGGCCGTGCACATGCTGGGCAGGGGGCATAAGGGAACTCTGTACTTCTACAACATTTTTCTGTAAAACTAAAACTGCTATTATAAAAAATAGTCTCTTAATTTTTTTAAAGCTCACCAGACGTACACAGTAACTCTCTGTATTATCGCAAATTTTCTGTAAATCTAAAATGGTTGCAGAAGAGGTCTCCTCCTGTACCACCTTCCTAAGCCTGCAGCCTGTGCCTGCTGGCGCAGCCCACCCCCACTCCTCCTTCTCCCCATCGTCCAGCCACTGGGGCCAGATTCCAGGAAGAGTCGCTGTAGGGACTTCCCTGCAGCAGAGGAGGGGGCTGAAGAGAAACCCCTGGTGGCCCGGCGCTCAGAGCCTCCCCCGCTTGGCTTCACCTTAGCAGAAGTGGAAAGGAGCCTTGGGGCCTGGCCCGCCTTCATCAGTACCAGCAGCTAAAGCAGGGTTGTTGGGGGCCGTCCCTCCACTCAAAGTGGCCCTAGGGAGCCACCTCTACAGTGACAAGGGTTGCCCCAAGGAGAGGAACTTGGGTCCGATGCCCCCCACCCTGAAGCTTGGGAAAGGAGCACGGAGGAGGGACAGGCCGAATGGCCCGCTTGGGGTAGACATTAAAGGGAGCCAGACTGCAGCCACTGCCCACCCCACCAACACCTGCTCCACAGTGGCTGGGCAGGGGAGGCTGAGCGAGCAGAAATGCAGCATCACGCAGCCAGGCCTGGCTCCCCAGGTCCCCAGAGCCACCCCATCATCCCGGCTACCTCTCCGCAGACCCTCCCTGTGGGGTCAGCGCTGGCAGCACCTCCTTCCTGTCAGGAACCAGCAGAGGAGAGACCTGTAGCAGAAGCAGTGATGTGGTGAGATGACATCCAAAAGGGACATGGCCCTTCCACTGAGAGGCTTCCCCAGAGGCTCAACAGGAGACTTGCCAAGGTTTGCAAAGATGCAGTGAGGCTCAGCATGTCGCCAGGGGTGTGTTAGGGCGGGGGTCCCAAGAAATGACAGCCACCCGGCCGTCCCATCATGGTAGCCAAGGCACTGCTACCCACTGAAAGTTCTTCCCTGAGTGGAAGGAAGAATAATGGCTCCAAAGATGTCTTCATTCTAATCTGCAGAACGAACAGGTGGCCATGTCACCTTACATTGCAGATGGGATGAAGGACATGGGATGGGAGGTGACCCTGGGTGGGCCCAGTGCAGATCATCGCAAGGGGCTCAAGTGGTCAGGGAAGGTAGGAGGTGTGCAATGGAGCAGGGAGCATGCGCCATGCTGCACAGCTGGCCTTCAAGATGGAGGCGGGGCCACGAGCCAAGGGACGCAGGCACTTCCAGAGGCAGGGGAGGAGGGAGCGAGCCTCCCCTGAAGTCTCCAGAGGGAAGCAGCCTGGCCCACACCTTGATTTTGACCCAGGGAGACGCATGCAGACCTCTCCAAAACTGTAAGACAATAAAGCCAGGTGGCTTCGAGCCACTAAGTTTGGGTCCGTTTGCCACAGCAGCCACCAGAGACTGACAAGCCCGGGAAGTCAACCACTCGCGTTGGAGCTGAAGAGACACAAGCACTAATCAGCCACCCATAAGGGCCACTGTCCACTCCCAGACAATAGCAGAAATGCTGGGTGTGCTAATCAGCCACCCACAACGACCACCGTCCACTCCCAAACAGTAGTAGAAACACTGGGGGAACCCCAGGTGACTTCCCATCAGAACGGCCATCCGAGCTTCCACAATGGGTGTGTCTCCTTCTCACTGCTGGTGGGCCGTCCCTGTCCCTCATCTGCGTCAGGGGTGGCACAGGACGCTGCCACAGGGACCTAGCAGTGGCTCTCGGATGGCACCCAGGTGACAGGGTGCAGGGCCCATGGATGCCCCCTTCTCCATCGCCTTCCTCTTTATCTCCACCTGAGCAGGGACCCGCTGGGTCCTCACTGCCTTGCATGACATCCCCTGAGCCGGGAGGATCTGGCCCCTGGGACAAGTAAGGAAATGTGCGAGAGAGCCCCCCCACTCCCCCCGCCACGGCCTGCAAGCACCAGGGTCCAGGGCCCAGCTCCTCCGCCACAGGCAGCCTTGCTGTGGGTTTAGGGGCTCTAAAGGGCTGGCTCGGGGCTGGCTGGTCACTGCCGGGTGCTAGCTGGGGTTAGGGGGATGCTCGACCTCTCTGCTTCCCGGAGATTGTGCTTTATTTAACAGTCTCGAGGCCCTGGCATCCCTTCTCCACAAAGAAGGCAAAGGGCCACCCCAGCCGGGGTAGGAGGCCGCAGGGAGCCAGCTACCGGCCGAGGCCCACTCGTCCCCGCTCCATTCCTGCGTCACGTCTCCCGTGGGAAGGTGCCGTGAAGACGTTGAGCAAAGAGCATCTTGCGGCTCACGGGGATTTCCCTCGCGTCCAGGCGAAGTTTGGGTTGGAAGTTGCCAGATGGAAACTTCATTTTTCCTCAACATTTCCTGCCCAGTTCAGTGTGTAATTGGCTCACACATCCCCTTGGCGGTTTAGCAGGGAGTCCAGCCCAGCGCAGCTTATAAAGAAGATAAATCTAAACAAAGCTGGGGGAGAGCCGTCTGCAGCCACTCACCCTTCTGCTTCTTAAAGAAAAAACATCTCTTCTCTTTGCTGTGAGGCCACGAAGCGGATGCCCCTCCCTGTCCCCAACAGAAGCCTCCGGAGACTTGCAGCAGCCTGGGGGAGGGGGGAGCTCCTGGGACCCTCCCCCAACACAGAGAATCTGCAGCTGACAAGGGTGAGCCTGAGCAGATGCTGAAGCCCGGGGGGGCTTGTTCCCACCCAGATGGGGCAGGTAAGGTCCACCTGAGGGGGGCTGAGGCAGGCGGGGGGTGGGAGTAGGAGCGCCCCAATTCTCCTACTGTTTACAGTGGGCAGATATTAATTTTTTAAACTGCTTTTTTTAAATCTCCAAAATATTCTTCAATAGCGCACCCCATCTAAAAGATAACAAAATAATCTACTGAAAATGAGAGGCCTCCTTGTTGGGCTTATATTTTTTTATTGAGAATCTTGGTCCCATTGTTGAAAATCAATGAAAGTCCACAGGAGCCAACAACAAACTTCAGTCACTTAGTTTCTTGAAATAATGCAAATGTTTTTCTCCATTTACTGTAAAAAAATTTTAAAGAGAGACTGTACAATTCTGTTAAGCATGCCGCTCATATGTTCCAGACGAGTGGCGGGTAGGGAGCGTCAAAGGGAGGGTGGAGCTGCGGTGGGGAGGTGGCCCTGCCTGGTCCCCGCCCCTCTGAGGCCCCTAGTTCCTCAGACTCACCCCCAGGGACATCACCTTGTCACTCACCCACAAGGGTGGAGATCAGAACCGGCTGGATCCTCGCTCGCCAATGGTGTGAGGCCAAACAGCCGATCGGCTCGTGAAAATAGAGGCTGGAATTCTAAAGAATATTCAGAAATGACCCCATTCCCCGCCATGCCTGCCAGAGAAGCAGCTGGGCAAACAGCAGTGAGCAGGCGGGGTCTCCGTTTGAGTTCATTCCCCAAGTTCCAGGCACCCAGGGGCTCCGGGCACAGTCATGGGGGGCTTCCTGCAGCCGGGCTGACACGGAGAGCTCTGTCCGGTGCAACCCTCTCCATCGTGCGGACTCTTACCAGCCCACTTCTCAGATGAGGAAGCCGGTTTCAGAGAAGTGGCAGTGCCCAGCATGGCAGAGCTGGGACTCCGGAGGGTGTCAGCGTCTCCGCTGGGCGCCTGCACTCACACTCCCAGGAGGGCTCTGGGGAGGGCCGGGAGCAGATGGAATCTAGAGGGCCTGGGTCCACATCTGCCCAGGTCTGCCCCCAACCCCTCCCACAAGGACTGGCTAGAAAAGTGAAGGCAGCCGGCCATTAGAGAGCATGGGGAGGGGGTGAAATGGGGTTCCAGGAGGGTCTGGGTGGACCTCGGGGAGGCCTTCTGGGACTCAGCAGTGAGAGAGAGACAGAGACACAGAGAGACAGAGAAGGGGCAGAGGGCACTCTTCCACACCTGGTGGGGAGGCCGCTGAGCTGCTCACAGGACTCTCATTCACGTGGCCCAGGCAGCTCTGACCTTTTTTACCCTGGTGACATTTCAGCGAGTCATGGTGGTGGCCCCAGGCGGGGCTGCGTGAGATCCGGGGCTGTGGGAGACCCAGGGCTGCGGGAGGCAGGGGGCACAGACGGTGCGGGGGCATTGCTAGAAAATCCAGACCACCTGTCCCAGTCACTGGACGGCTGTCCAGACAGGAGGTCACAATAGTCCATGGTGCCAGCCTGGCTGGACCAGGCTCTTATCTCCCCGTGTGTTGTTGTCCAGAGCCCCGATTAAGACCGAGGCCACACACCCGAGCTGGAGTCAGGGGCTCCCCCAGCCACGCAGATAGCCCTGGGAATCTCCAGGGAAACCACAGAAGTCACCGTCTCCCTTGCTCACTTGGACTTTCAAGGTAGATGCTGAGCAGATGGAGATTCATGGCAGGGCTGACCTGAACCAAATCAGAGTCAGTCAGCCTGGGGGACCATCCTCTACCCACTGGGTGGCAAAATGTCTACCTGTTAGAATTATTTTAGATCTAAGAGTATGTTAATATTTTTTGTGTTAACCAATTAAAACTTTATGTAAAGCTCAACGTTGTTGTTTTTTTAATTAAAAATTCCAACTAGAGAACTTGAGTTCTGGGGGTCACTTTTCAGATAAACCAGCAAAGAAAAATCTATGAAAGAATTGATAGCTTGAACTTCATTAAAATTAACAAATTCTACTCTGCAAAAGACACTATGAAAAGAATAAAAGCCAGCCACAGAATATGCAAAGAGCTCTTAAAACTCAACAATAAGAAAATAAACAACCAGCTAGGCGCGGTGGCTTACACCTGTAATCTCAGCAATTTGGAAGGCCAAGGCCAGTGGATCACTTGAGATCAGGAGTTTGAGACCAGCCTGGCCAACATGGTGAAACCCTGTTTCTACCAAAAATACAACAATTGGCTGGGCGTTGTGGCACATGCCTGTAGTCCCAGCTACTCAGGAGGCTGTGGTGGGAGAATCCCTTGAACCCGGGAGGCGGAGGTTGCCGTGAGCTGAGATCACGTCACTGCACTCCAGCCTGGGAGATAGAGGGAGACTCTTGTCTCCAAAAAAGAAAAAGAAAACTAACAACCCTATTAAAAATGGGCAAAAGGCCGGGCATGGGGGCTCACGCCTGTAATCCCAGCACTTTGGGAAGCCGAGGCAGACGGATCACGAGGTCAAGAGAGCAAGACCATCTTGACCAACATGGTAAAACCCCATCTCTATTAAAAATACAAAAAAATTAGCTGGGCGTGGTGGCACGCACCTGTAATCCCAGCTACTCAGGAGCCTGAAGAACCCGGGAGGCGGAGATTGCCGTGAGCCGAGATGGTGCCACTGCCCTTCAGCCTGGGCAACAGAGCGAGACTCTGTAAAAAAAAAAAAAAAAAAAAAAAAGTGGGGGTGGCAAAAGACCTGAAGAGACACCTCTCCTAAGATCTACAGATGACAAACCAGCATATAAGAAGCTGCTCCACGTCCTACATCACCAGGGAAACGCAAATTAACAACAACCAAGAGATGCCACCACACACCTACTAGAGCGGCCAAAACCCAGAACACGGACAGCACCGAACGCTGGTGAGGATGTGAAGAAACAGGACCCTCAGCCGCGGCTGCTGGAAAGGCAACATGGCACAGCCGCTGGAAGACAGTCTGGCGGTTTCTCACAAAACTAAACGTGCTCTTCCCACACGGTCCAGCAATTGTGCTCCTTGGTATTTACCCAAAGGAATTTAAAACTTACGTCCACACAAATTCCCACAAGTGGATGTATACAGCAGAAGTGCTTCGGGTGGTAAGTGGATAAACCCGAGTAATATTCGGTGCTGAAAAGAAATGAGCCGTCAAGCCGCAAGAAGTCACAGAGAAACCTCAAACGCTATTGCCAGTTGGAAGGAGTCAATCCAAAAATGCTCCATGCTGTGTGATTCCAAACATACCACATTCTAGAAAAGGCAAAGCTATGGAGAAGATCCGAGGTTTCCAGGAGTTTGTGGGGAGGGAAGAAAGGGCTGAATAGGAACACAGGATGTTTAGGGCTGCGGAAATATCCTGTATGATGATGCAGTAGTGACGGTGGATACAGGACTTTACAGAGTTGTCCAAACCCACCGAATGGGCCTGGCACGGCGGCTCACGCCTGTCATCCCAGCACTTTGGGAGGCCGAGGTGGGCGGATCACCAGGTCAGGAGATCGAGACCATCCTGGTTAACACGGTGAAACCCTGTCTCTACTAAAAATACAAAAAATTAACTGGGCACGGTGGTGGGCGCCTGTACTCCCAGCTACTCAGGAGGCTGAGGCAGGAGAATGGCGTGTACCTGGGAGGCGGAGCTTGTAGTGAGTCGAGATGGTACCAACTGCACTCCAGCCTGGGCGACAGAGTGAGACTCCGTCTCAAAAAATAAAAAAAATAAAAAAATAAACACCACTGAATGTGCAGTGTTAAGAGTGAAGTATGACCTCTAGTTAATAATGATGGGTATCAGTATTAACTCATCAATTGTCACAAATGTACCGCACCAACGTGAGACGCCAATAGTGGTGGAAGGGCACACGGAGGCTTTCCATACACTCGATTTTTCTGTAAACCTAAAATGGTCAAAAATATAAAGTCTATTAATTTTTTAAAAATTAGAAAATCCAGCTAAAGTTGTTACAGTTTTTTGTTTTGATTTCTGATATAGAGTCTTGCTCCGTCACCCAGGCTGGAGTGCAATAACGCAATCTCGGCTCACTGCAGCCTCAACCTCCTGGGCTCAGGTGATCCTCCCACCCCAGCCTCCCCAGTAGCTGGGACTACAGGCATGCGCACCACGCCCAGTTAATATTTTGTATTTTTTGTAGAGACAGGGTTTCGCCGTGTTGCCCAGGCTGGTCTCGAACTCCTGGGCTCAAGCAATCCTCCTGCCTCAGCCCCCCAAAGTGCTGGGATTCCAGGCGTGAGCCCCTGTGCCCGGCGCAGTTTTTATGTTATCTTCAGGATTGAGATCCTCATGTGTACGTGGTTTGGGATCTAGAAAGCCACAGTTGTAATAAAATAACTAGAATATGACAGGAGCAAAGCAGGAACGGCCCTGAGGCCCATCACCATCCGCCGCTGGCCAAGAAAGACCGTGTTCTGCCCTGGGGCTGAGGGGCCGCACCGAGGGCTGCGGGGGTTGGGGGTCTGTTTGCCTCATTCCCCAGACATCCCCAGTGGACACGTGCACTTGCCCATCACACCCAGCCCCAGCTGCCTGTGCGTGGCCAGTGGGACGAGGCCTGGGGGAGGCAGAGGGCAGCGTGCGAGAGTCAGCAGAATTCTTGGGGGGCTTTTACCTCGGCCTCCGGAGACCCCACCCGGTGTGCATGGGCCTCCACACATGGCTCCAGAGAGGCCGAGGCTGGTGTCCACAAAAGCTGAAGGGCCCCAGGTTCTTGGGGACTCCTGCTCCCAATCCACTCTATACCAGGAACAGTCCCCCAAAATCGGAGGTGAGGCTCCTGGGGGGGCTCGAGGGGTCATTGAGGGGAAGAGCCCGGGGTTTGGACTCCAGACCCCAACACTCAAACGGGTTTCAGGAAAGTCCCTGACCTCTGGGGACCCCATCAACAAAGCGGAGCTGAGGACCCCTGCCCTCCGCCTCCACTTCCTCCAAGACTCACAGATAATGGAGGGGGTGGGGGTGCTAGGAGATACCAAGCCCTCAGCCACAGCTGATGGCCCCAGAACGTCCGTCCTCTCTACCGCATCCACCAGGGCTTAGGGTGGCCAGCGACAGAGGGCTCTGGACCTTAGCAGAAATGGGGCCTGGCGCTGGGGACCCCGGCAGGCTAAGCCCACCCAAGTCAGTGTGGTTAGAGTTTTGGACCCCTAGAGACTCAATGCCACCCCCAGCACCAAGAATAATTTCTCAACTGGCCCCGCTCCTCTGGGCCGGGCATCCAGAGCCATGGGTCCCAAGAGCCACCCGGGTATGCGTCCGAGTTCTGGCACAGGAGGGGTTGTGGGGAGAATCCGGCCCTCTCCGCTTCGGGACGAGAGGCAGGGGTGTCCACATACCAAGACCCATGCACGCCCAATGGCACAGCGGCTGTGGAGGGCAGGGCAGGGCCCGCTCCTGCTGGGTGACTCAGGCGCCACCCTCAGAGGATTAGAAAGCCTCCTACCAGCTCCGTCACAGGCATTCCCACTGGGCATCGGCCAGGGCAGCTATCTCAGGACCCTTGATCCCAGAAGCACTTGAGCGGCCAAGACAGGTGGGTGGGTCCAAGTCCCGGCCCTTCCTGCCCACTTACAGCTCAGCGAGCACTCGCCCAGCTCAGCCTCGGGACAGAGCCAGAGCAGCACCGGCCCAGGAGGCCCCACACGCCTGCCCCGAGGTCCCCAAGGGGCTCTCGGTGTGAACTGCAGGCCTCAAGGCCCCAGAATCCTGTTCCTGGGGCAGGGGTGCAGTCAGTCCTCAAGAGAAGACCCTGAGCTGGCGCCCCCCACCCCATCCTCTTTCCGGTGCTCAGGAGGCTACCCCGGGAGGGAACTGGAGAATGTCCAGCCATGACCTGAATCTTGGGGTCCTCAGAGGGACTCAGGATCTTCAGACAGAACCATATGGTCTCAGACGGGCCATGCGGCTGGGACCCTGCCTCCTCCAAAGTCCTATGGTGCCCGGCTGGGGGCCTTGGTAGGGAGCCCTGATCTTTGCCAGCACCGCCAGGAACAAAGATGACACCTGGGTCCCCTCACAGAGGCAGAGGACACACGCTCCTGGTGGCTCCTTGGGGAATGAACACTTGCCGAGAGCCCTTGGGGGGCCCAGCCCTGGATGCGGGAAACCCACAGCTGCTGCCTGGGCTGGTAAACCCTCTGATAGGAGCGTTCAGGGGCCAAGCACCAAAACGAAGGCTTGGGGACACCTGGGACACCTCCTAAGGTGGGGTGCAGTGGGGTGGGGTGCCCTGGCCACCTGCCTTGGCGTCCATGGGTCCCCAAGCACAGCTGCAGGATCCGAGCTGGGAGGGGTAGCTCTCCTTCCTGAGCAGGCGTTGGGGTCCGGGGTCAGCCCGCAGGCCTGCCTGTCCGTGGACCATAATGTCCTCTTCCCCTGACAGCTGAGCTGGCAGCTGCCCTGGCCAGCTTTTGTGTGCTGTGCTGGGGCGGCCCCACAGGACACCCACGTCCTGTAGTCCCAAGGAGACCTCACTGGCTGGGGGCCCAGGGAGCCTGGGGCGGACCTGCTGTTCTTCCTGGGGGCATGGGGGAGGCTGTGCGGGGCAACGGAGGAGGCTGTGAGGGGGGTGTGGGAAAGCTGTGTGGGGGGCATGGGGGAGGCTGTGGGGGGATGGGAGAAGCTGTTGGGGGTGCATAGGGAGGCTGTGGGGGTCATGGGGGAGGCTGTGCGGGGGGCATGGGGAAGCTGTGTTTGGGGCATGGGGGAGGCTGTGGTGGGGAATGGGAGAGGCTGTTGGGGGTGCATAGGCTGTGGGGTCATGGGGGAGGCTGTGCGGGGGATGGGGGAGGCTGTGAGGGGGTGTGGTGAGGCTGTGAGGGGGTCATGGGGAGGCTGTGGGGGGCATGGGGGAGGCTGTGGGGGGCATGGGGGAGGCTGTGTGGGGAGCCGGACCTCATGGCACCAGTTCTGCAGGATGTGGGGTGACTTGGCTAGTTTTGGAACCCCCCGCCCCGTGGCTCTCGGTGAGGGGTGAGTGGAGGGGAGGCAGTGAGGACCCTGCAGCTGAGGCGTGTGCCCCACAGGCTGAAGGTCACCCAGGGCAGCCATGGAACAGAAGATGGCCTGTGATGGCCGTGGCACAGGTGTGGCTGTAACAGCCCGGCCACCTGAGATCAGAGCTCTTCTCTGTGGGAATCGGTCTAGAAGGTCAGGGGTCGGGTGGGCACTGCCTCCTTCTTCGTCCTTCTCCCCGGACCCCACCCTGCGACCCCCGCACACAGGCACAGGCCCCACCCCCCCACTTCCCAAAACCCACTCCTCCCCCGTTCAGCACCTGTCGAGCCACCGTGAGGCCCTGGCTGAGCGCTGCTCAGGTGAGGACAGGCTCTCAGCATCAACCCACTTGCAGATCAGAAAGCTGAGCCTGGCACCTTCTCAGAGCTGAATGTGGGGACGGGGCTGGAACCCAGAGGGGCTGGTTCCACAGCCCTCACGACGAACCTATCCCTGCTGCCCCTACTGCCCCACTCATTCATTCATTCCACCAGGCCTCCGCCTGCATCCTTGGTTCAGTCATTCACAAGCATTTTTAGGTGCCTGCTGTGTACCTGGCCCGTGCAGGGTGAGTGGCTCTGGTCCCCCTGCAGCTTCCAATCTGATGGGCCCTGATATCAGAAGCCCATGGCCTAAGCCAGCTGTAGACGGGCCTGCTCTGGCCTGCATGGGTCAGTGTCTCTGACCTCCCAGGGCCCCTCGGTGGGCACCGAGGGCCATGTCTCCAGATGGGCAGATGCTCTCTGGCTCCCCACAGTTCCCACCACTCCCTGCCCCTCGTGCCAGCCAGCGTGCTGGTCATGCCTCTGTGGCCTTTGCATCTACAGTGTCCTAGGCAGGACCCTGCACAGGGCTGGGTGTAGCCAGGGCTCAGGGGTCTCAGGCTGGAGGACAACAGGCCCCCATAGTCTCCTGCTGGGTGGGCGTCAGAGGTGGCTGTGAGCGTCCCCAGGCTGCACGCCCAGCACTAATGAGCCCGCAGATTGGTGCTGCAGACAAGCCTGTAGTGGAAGCGGTCACCATGGATGCACCAAACCTGCTGAGTGGCCGCCACCTGGAGTCTCCACCCAGTGGTCAGCAGAGGGACCGACTCCAGGATGGGGCAGACTCGGGCTCCTGGCTGAATTCATCTGGGATGTGTTTCCCTTTGCAGCGATAAGATAAATGTCTACAGATTTACTCTTAACTTTGGGACCTGGAGAAGCTCTCGGTTTAAGCGGAATTATATCATTGGCTCAATTAATGCCCACCAAAAATTTTACACCACGTGCGACAGTCACACAGCACCTCTGAAACTAATGGCTGAGGCTATAGCCCGGGAAACCTCAGCTCTCGTGGGCTTGCCAGGTAGTAAGTCCCCAAAAGCTGTGACTTTATTCTCACCTGCCTCTGTGGAGGGGGCAGTGCCCCAGGCTGGAGACCCCAGGTCCTAGGAGCCTGTGTGGGCACCAGCAAGGTGGGGACAGGTGGGCGCGGGGCCGCCCCCTTCAGCCTGTGCCCACAGCTCTGTGGGCCCCGCACCCAGGGCTGCCTTGAGGGAGCACTGGCTCTGTGGCCATGCTTGGCTCTGCGCCTCTCCACCTGGCTTCACTGATTCAGTACCTCACTTCCTCTCCCTGACACGCATTCTGCGTGGAGCTGAAATGATATGGAAGGTCCTCCCCATCCCCAGGCACCTCTGACCCAGTAAATGTGGGTTCTTCTGGAAGACTTGGCCCCACCAGTGCACCTAGGGAATCGTGACCATGGGGTGGAAGCAAACGTCTCCCCTGGGGACACCGAAGCCCAAGTCAAGCCCCAGCACTGCCAACTCCATGTGGGTGACCGTGGACAAAGGGCTGGGCTCCTCAGAGCCTCTGAGATGCAGAGTGGGTGACGTCCAGGTCACAGGCTGCAGCGAGGTTGATGCCCAGGTCCAGCACTGACGCCCAGCCCACCCAGCCCAGGTGACCACATCCCCATGGCTCTCGTGGCAGAAGCACCTTCCCTAGCACCCCTACACCCCTGGGGTGAACCAGGCCCACCTGCGGGTTTCCAGGTGGACTGGCAGAGCCAGTGAACAGCCTCGGATAAATGCGTCACACTCAGACGCGGGCCGGGGCCAGGGGTCTCTGACGGGGGTGGACCCCCATCTGCAGAAGTTTCTGCACAATCTGCGTCTTGACCTGGGCATCTGTGAACCCTAGGCCATTCCATGGGGCCACCAAGAGTCTCAGTGGTGATTTTAAACTGTCGCCCTCGGCAGCTCAGCGTTCACAGTCAACACAGCAGGCTCCCCGGCCCCGGGGCCTCAGGGTCCCTCTCCCATCTTGAAGTTCAGCCATGCCCTGGACAGAAGCCACATCCTGACTTCCAAAAACGCAATTTCCACTCTTCTGTGAGCCTGGTGACAATAACAAAAACCAGCTTCGGTTTCACATGGACCTGGTGTCTGGGGTCAGCAGGAGTGAGAGCACTGACCCAACACCGTTCATCTCCCGGCACCCGGCGACCACCCGCCCTGCCTGGTGCGTTTTCTGTCTCCTGAGCATCTCTGAGCTCAGGACCCTGGGCAGGGTGTGGGGCATCCGGTACAGGTGGCCCCTCCCGACTCCCCTCACCTCTCCCAGGGAAGGGACCTCCAGCCAGGAGGAACCGGGAGCACCTGTGTGGGTCCCAACACCGAGCAGCCCACAGTCTCCCCAGCACTGACAGGCCCCCACAATGGAGAGAGAGCAGGGCCAGGGCCGGACAAAAGCAAGCCTGGGAATGGCCGGAGCCGCCAGCCTTGACCTCCAGAGTTCTGTTACTGTGACTACTAATGCCATCGTTGTTGTTGTTACTGGTTTTATTTTCATTTTCTTCAAAGACAGTATATCCACGTTTGTTTTTCTAAAATCTAACTGCGCCAGATGGCATAAAAAATGAGTCTCCCTCTCAGCCCTGGAGGTTCACGGCCCCTCCCTAGTGGTCCTCACTGTCACCAGCCTCTCCTAGGCCCCTGGGCATGGATTCAGCTCCCCCAGGTTCCCCATGATGACGATGCTGTCGTACACGTTGATGCCATCACCCCCACAGAAGCCCCAAGAGGCAAGGGACACTAGGGCTCACAGGCTTTGCTCACCAGGGCACAGGAAGGACCAGAGACTGTCTGAGCCGCTGACTCAGTGTGGCCGAGGCCTGGCCGACCCTTCACAGGCAGGTGGATGGTGGTAACCCAGCCCTGCCTCCTTTCCCCGGCGGGCCCTGGGCACCCTTCCCTCCCCTGGCCTCAGCTTCCCCACCTCAGACCCTGCCTCCTCTCCCTGGCAGGCCCCAGGCATCCTTCCCTCCCCTGGCTTCAGCTTCCCAACCTCAGAGTAGGGGCTAGATGTGGTGGCTATCACGTCCCAGCTCCGAGGCCTGGCAGAGGGTCCTCAAGCCTGGAGAGGCGGCGTCCCCGCAGCCTCACGCACCCACGACAGACATGTCCCTTCCCCTGTCCCATGCATCATCGCCCACGGGGTACTGTAAAAGTTAACATCTTTCCCAGCAGAAGGTCACAATGTATTTGCCTCCCTGTTGAGATCAACTGAGCCTCCAAGGCCTGGCTGGAAAATAAAGACCCCAAATGAAACTGCCTCGCAAATCATGTCAAAGGTCACAGGCACACGCAGGAAGGCATGGCTGATGTACCTGTGCCAGCTCAGCCTCCCCCAGGGAGCCTCAGGGAGGGCCACACGGGGATGGGGCTGGGGCTGTGGGCCAGGGCTCCTTCGCCGGCTCTGATCCAGTTCCAAGGGATGAGGGGTGACACAAGGCCATCCCTGCTCCAGGAAAAAGCCCTCTCCTTCCTCCATGAGCCCTCTCCCTCTGCGGGGCCGTGCCCACCACACAATGCCAAGCAGGGCAGGGAGCTTCCCGGTGGCCCCAAGTGACACCACCCCCATGCTCACCAGAGCCTCCTCTGGCCGAAGGGCCCTTGCCCCGATTCCCGGCTCCCGTCCTTCCTACCCCAAGAGTCCTACTGCCTTCCCTGGCCATGGACCTGGTCTGACAAGAGAAACGTCAAGAGCCTCTTGATGTGCAGAAGACCCCGGGCAGGACACACTGGCAGACACGCAAGCAGACACGCGGGCAGGACACGCAAGGAGACACATGGTAGGCCACGTCCTGGCCTGTCCACGGCGGCCACCATGGCTCCGGGATGCTCAAAGTGAGCAAAGAAATCAACGTTTGTTGTCTGAGGCCACGCGGACGTGGGGCAGGTGTATCTGTTGCTGAAGTGTAGCCCGGCCTGTCCTGACTGATATGCCGCCCTGCAACTTCTTCTGGAACATTCTGCACATACTTGCTAAGCTGCTACTCTGTACACAGCACTGCTCCAGGCACCGGAGTAACATCCATGAACGGGCCGGCCTCTGCCCCGGCAGAGCTCCTCGGGGGAGAAGCAAACGGCAAAGAAACCAGCGCGAGTGCAAAGTGCAGCTGAGGAGGAGGACAATGGGAAGGAAGCGGGGGCAGAGAGTGCTCCAGGCGGGGCCTGCAGACCAGGAGGGTGGGGAGACCCTCTGAGCAGGTACCAGGACCTTCCCTGCAGCGTCGCAGGCAGCCGGCAGACAGGCATCTCGGACTGGGGCCTCTTTACCTCTTAGTTCAAGGATCCCTTTGAGGATCTGACGAAAGCCAGCTCTCTCCCAAAATCCCCCATGAGTTCAGCCCCGGGGTACTTTGCAGGCAACCTGAGGGGGATCATGGCTGTGAGTTAACCCCCAGCTCAATGGTGCCAGGACACTGCCCCAAGACAAGCCTCCCTCACTCCCTGCGAGTGAAGCCTGGGGCTTCACGCTCCTGCTCCAGCCACCACCACCCTGTGCCCCCAATCACCGGGGAACCCAGGCCCAAGTTCTCTTCCCAAGCCATCCTCTGGGCACTAGGCATGACTTCAGAGTTATATTAAGGAGCAGCAGGGGGTGGGTGGGGAGGGGTGTCTGTCCCCAGAGAAGACCAGCGAGAAGCAGTTGTCAGAGGAGCTGGATTTATCCCTCCCGGTCAGCTAATAGGCTTCGGTTACAGTCCTCAGCCTGGACAGGAGCAGACGGGCTGCGTGTGAGTCCTGCCATCCATGCCGAGCAGCTGCAGGGATTGATCGAGGAGAGTGCTTTTCCTGTAGAAATGCATTTACCATACTCAGGTTAAAAATAGCCACGGAGCCACAGCACTGAGGTGCAGCCGCTGGAGAGCAGCCTCGGCTCACTCTGCTTGGGCACAGGGAGGGCCACAGAGGATACTTCCGAGACAGGCCTCGGCTGGGCTCCGTGCTCGGCTCCGGGCACCCTCCACCCTCACCCAGACCTGGAGCTGGGCAGGAAACCAGCACAGGCACTAATGAGGGGCTCTACGGCCGCACCTGCCACCTGCCCATGTGCAAAGGGCTTAACCACCACAGCCTTTTGGGGGACCATGGCACCAGGGACTCGGTAGCGGCTACTGCCCAGGCTTCACAGACAGGCCACTCCACTACCATGAGAGCCACCGCCCCAAGCCCTGCCTCTCTGTCCTCTCCAAGGTCACGGCAAGCCTGGCCTGGACCAAGGCATCCCGGCTCTCCAGCCATGCTGAGTGTCCTCTGGCCATTTTCCTGCTGCACCCAGGACTGGTTGGCCTGCCCATGGGCCGTGGGAAGAGGCGGCATTTTGGGGAAGTCTGTGCTGGCCCCATCAGCACAGGGAGGAGCTGGATAGCTCGTCATGGCTATTTAAAGCCAGGAATGGACAGGTGCAAGGCGTGGGGTGGGGATCTGAGCCAGGCTGGAGGAGGGGCTGCCATGGGAGGCTTTACAGCCTGGGGCAGAAGGCACCCCAGAGGATCCCGGACACCCCTGCACTGGGGCCAGGGTGGTCCCACCGCATGCTGCAGTGGGAGGGTGAAGCCTCAGCACCAGGCAGTGGGGAGGTGCCTGGCTAAGTGGGGGATGGGCTGGGGCGTGGCAGAGCCAGGACAGCCTGACCCTCACAGAAAGCTGAGTCAGACTGCAGCCTGCTGGCCTGGGCCGGCCTGGGGGCCCAGAGGCTATTTACAGGGTCCCTGAAAAGGCCAGAAAACACTTGCTCCCTGACATGGGAAATTCCATCTGCGAGGCCAAGCCTTTCATGCTGTACCTTTCCAAGACATCTTCATCAGCATCAGGGCCACTGCCAGAGGTGGGCCTGGCCCTTCCTGGGTCAGGTTGTGGTTACTTCACCCATCTCAGCCTCAGTTTCCTCATCTTTAAAATGGGGGCACGGCAGCACCCAGCCTGCCTTCGTCAGGTGTTGGTGGCATCAAAGGGCCCTGGACAGACAGGCATGCTGGCACACAAGTGTGAACAGAGGCTGTATCTCCCCCAGGAGGGGCAGAGGGCAGGAGGGCGAGAGGGCGTCAGGAAGAGCGAACAGAGAGGCTTACGGGGGACAGCTTTGCTCGGGCACCGTGGGCCTCTTCCCTGCCTTCCTGCCCCAACTCAGGCCCTGGGGCAGCAGGAGGAGCTAAGGGTTCTGCCTTGCCCCTCTGGCACACCCAGCCCGGACTCCCACCTGGGCCTGACCTTCCTCACCATCAGGGCAGGTGAGAGGACCCACAAGAGGGGATATTCCTAGAGAATGTGCTGAGTTCTGGGAGTAGTTAATCAGCAGAAGGATGGAGGAGTGGAGGGGTAGAGGATGGAAGGGTGGAGGGAGGGAAGGATGGAGGGGTAGAGGATGGAAGGGTGGAGGGATGGAGAGGTGGAGGATGGAGGGGTGGAGGGATGGAGGGGTGGAGGGTGGAGGGATGGAGGGGTGGAAGGTGGAGGGATGGAAGGGTGGAGGGGTGGACGGGTGGAGGATGGAGGGGTGGAGGGTGGAGGGATGGAAGGGTGGAGGGATGGACAGGTGGAGGGGTGGAGGGTGGAGGGGTGGAGGGATGGAGAGGTGGAGGGATGGAGGGGTGAGGGGTGGAGGTGTGGAAGGTGGAGGGGTAGAGAGGTGGAGGATGGAGGGATGGAGGGGTGGAGGGGTGGAGAGGTGGGGGTGGAGGTGTGGAAGGTGGAGGGGTGGAGAGGTGGAGGATGGAGGGTGGAGGGGTGGAGGGGTGGAGAGGTGGAGGGTGGAGGGGTGGAGGGGTGGAGGGTGGAGGGGTAGAGGGTGGTGGGATGGAGGGGTACTGGGATGGAGGGGTACAGGGATGGAGGGTGGAGGGGTGGAGGATGGAGGGGTGGAGGGACGGAGGATGGAGGGGTGGAGGATGGAGGGTTGGAGAGGTGGAGGATGGAGGGGTGGAGGGTGGTGGGATGGAGGGGTGAAGGGATGGAGACTGGAGGGGTGGAGGGTGAAGGGGTGGAGGATGGGAGGTGTGGAGGATGGAGGGATGGAGAGGTGGAGGATGGAGGGGTGAAGGGTGGTGGGATGGAGGGGTGAAGGTATGGAGGCTGGAGGGGTGGAGGGTGGAGGGGCAGAGGATGGAGGGGTGGAGGGGATGGAGGATGGAAGGGTGAAGGGTGGAGGGTGAAGGGATGCAGGATGGAAGAGGGACGGGTGGAGGGATGGAGGATGGAGGGGTGGAGGGGTGAAGGATGGAGGGGTGGAGGGGTGGATGACGGAGGGGTGGAGGGGTGAAGGGGTGGAGGATGGAGGGGTGGAGAGGATGGAGGATGGAAGGGTGGAGGGTGGGGGTGGAGGGTGAAGGGATGGAGGATGGAAGGGTGGGGGGTGGAGCAGTGGAGGATGGAGGGGTGGAGGGGTGGACAGGTGGATTGTGGAGGGGTGGAGGAGTGCAGAGTGGAGGGGTGGAGGATGGGAGGGTGAAAGAATGGAGGGTGGGGGGTGAAGGAGTGGAGGATGAAGGGGTGGAGGGGTGTAGGATGGAGGGGTGGAGGGTGGAGGGATGGAGGGTGGAGATGGAGGGGTGGAGGAGTGGAGGGGTGGAGGATGGAAGGGTGAAGGAATGGAGGGGTGGACGGGTGGAGGTGTGGAGGGTGGAGGGGTGGAAGATGGAAGGGTGGAGGTGTGGAGGATGGAGGGGTGGAGGGGTAGAGGGGTGGAGGATGGAGGGCTGGAGGGGTGGAGGGATGGAGGGGTGGAGGGGTGGAGGATGGAGGGTGGAGGGGTGGAGGTGTGGAGGGGTGGAGGATGGAGGGGTGGAGGGATGGTGGCTGGAGGGGTGGAGGGTGGAGGGATGGTGGCTGGAGGGGTGGAGGATGGAGGGGTGGAGGGATGGAGGGGTGAAGGGATGGAAGGTGGAGGGGTGGAGGGTGGAGGGGTGGAGGATATGGGGTGGAGAGATGGAGGATGGAGGGTGGAGGGGTGGAGGATGGAGGAGTGGAGGGGTGGAGGGGTGTAGGATGGAGGGTGGAGGGGTGGAGAGTGGAGCGGTGGAGGTGTGGAGGATGGAGGGGTGGAGGGGTGGAGGAGTGGAGGGGTGGAGGAGTGGAGGGGTGGAGAGGTGAGGGTGGAGGAGTGGAGGGGTGGATATTAGAGGGGTGGAGGATGGAGGTGTGAAGGGGTGGAGGGATGGAAGGTTGAGGGGTGGAGGATGGAGGAGTGAGGGGTGAGGGTGGAGGGGTGGAGAGGTGAGGAGTGGAGGGTGGAGGATGGAGGGGTGGATGGTGGAGAGGTGGAGGTGTGGAGGATGGAGGGGTGGAGGAGTGGAGGGGTGGAGAGGTAAGGGTGGAGGAGTGGAGGGGTGGAGATTAGAGGGGTGGAGGATGGAGGCATGAAGGGGTGGAGGAATGGAGGGTTGGTGGGTGGAGGGTGGAGGGGTAAAGGGGTGAGGGTGGAGGAGTGGAGGGGTGGAGGGGTGGAGGTTGGAAGGTGGAGGTGGAAGGAGTGGAGGGTGGAAGGTGGAAGGGGTGATGGTGGAGGAGTGGAGGGGTGGAGGGTTGAGGGGTGGAGAGTTGAGAGGTGGAGGATGGAGGGGTGAAGGGGTGAGGGTGGAGGGGTGGAGAGGTGAGGAGTGGAGGGTGGAGGGTGGAGGGGTGGAGGGCAAAAGGTGGAGGGGTAAAGGGGTGAGGGTGGAGGAGTGGTGGGGTGGAGGGTTGAGGGGTGGGGGGTAGAGGGGTAGAGGATGGAGGGGTGAAGGGGTGAGGGTGGAGGGGTGGAGAGGTAAGGGGTGGAGGGTGGAGGGTGGAGGGATGGAGGGGTGGAGGGTGGAAGGTGGAGGGGTAAAGTGGTGAGGGTGGAGGAGTGTTGGGGTGGAGGGTTGAGGGGTGGGGGGTAGAGGGGTAGAGGATGGAGAGGTGAAGGGGTGAGGGTGGAGGGGTGGAGAGGTAAGGGGTGGAGGGTGGAGGGTGGAGGGGTGGAGGGGTGGAGGGATGGAGGGATGGAGGGGTGAAAGGGTGAGGGTGGAGAGGTGAGGAGTGGAGGGTGGAGGGTGAAGGGGTGGAGGGGTAGAGAGGATGGGTTTTTGAGGACAAAATCAAGCTGTCAATCACAGCCAGCAAGGCTGTAAACACAAGGTGTAGAGCAGAACCACCTTGGATGAAACAAAGTGTCACCCATGGGTCACCCCACAGGCTCCGGGGTGCTGAGCAGATGGATGGAGCTGCCTTTCCACAAGGTGGTGTGCAGTGTTGGCCATGGTCCGGGGCAGTGATAGGACTCCCGAAGTGCTGGCACAGGACACAGGCAGGTGGCTCTCAGCTCAGGCGAGCTTTGCCTATGCCGTGCACCTTGCCAGCCCCAGGCTGGTTAGTGCCACCCCTCACCCCTGTCTTGGATCAGCTCTGGACAGTAGTGCTGGGAGGAACCTACTTTGAGAATCCTGGGGTGCTTTCTCCCCCAGCTCGTCTCTACGTGAGCTTGCTGCCTCGTCCCCCACCCCGCGCCCTGCCTTAGGGCCACCAGCTGGTCTGGCTGGGTCCCTGCATGTCCTGAGCGTACTGGACTCCAGGTACGTGGTTGGCCTGAGGCCCTCAGCTCCAGGGGATCTGCCCCCTGGTGCAGGGGCAGGAATCCTGCCAGGTGACAGCTGGATGACAAGCTCGCACCCCGTCACACCAGCAACCCGTCATGAAATGTCCAGTGGGTGCTGCCCCCAGGCCAGCAGATGCACACAGAGCCCTCTCCCCTGCTGGGGCCCGTTCTTCCCCCTCCTGCAGGTCCAACCCCACCCACCCCCTCTGCTGGGTCGGACCTGCTCCAGGGGTTCCCCTGCCTTCAGGAGCAGATGCTGGCCCTCGACTCCCTCCTCTTCCTGCAGGGCTGGGGTACTCCAGGCAGGGCCCGCACACGGTCGGACGGGCTCCTCCAGCGTCTGCCAGCGACTGACCCTGTGGCAGGGAGCGGCGGCTGGAAAGCGCCCCCACCTCACTGGGCTCCGCCAGGGCCCCTGGGGCAGGGAGCAGCTCTGTGACCAGCTCCCTGGACGCCTCCTGGAACCAAACACACTTCCATCGTGGGTCGGTCCAGGAACACCTTTGCGGTGTGGGAACACAGGCGGTGTTGAGTCGGGGCCCTGCTGCAAAGCTGTTGTCTGGCCGCTCTCGCCCCACTTCTGAGCTAATTGAAGGCAGGTACAAGGCTAGGGAGCCGAAGGCCCTCTAGCCACACCGCATCACAGGCAGGGGGTTGCTGAGCGTCCCCATCATTCATCGCAGGGACAGTGGCCAGGGCTGCCACCCAAAGACTGGCCCTGCCAGGATGTGTGCCCAGCCTGTCCCCAGAAACCACTCACTCAGGTAGGGCCCCACTCAGCAGCCCCCATGCCCCACAGTCTGAAAGCAAGGCAGGGGTCCTAGAAGCCTCCCACCCCTACTCAGTACTGTCCCCTGGCTGTTTGTGGCATGGCCCCGGAGGCCAGCTGGTCCCATCATGCAAGAGGTGGACACCATGACCCCTAGATGCCCCCAATCCCCGGGCGTGGTGACAGCTCCAGCTCTCAGCAGAAGCTCCGCCCCTCTCCTTCCTGCTGCCGCCATCAGGCTAAGGCCACCCAGGAGGCCATGCTGGGGGAGGCCATGATGGGGCTGTGCCCACAGGCCAATGGGCCAAAGGGGCAAAGGGGCAAGCAACTCCGGGCAGCCCCATCACTGGGACCTCCCTGGCCCAGGGACTCATTCAGCCAGCAGCAAAGGCCCAGCTCTTGGTCCAACCCCAGAGGGAGGAGGGGGCAGCTCCATGGGCTTTTAAAATCAAAATGTGTCAAAAGCGATTCTTTTATCGTAACAAACGCACCACACTAATGGAAGATGTTAGTTAAAATAAGGACCTGCCGAATCCCATCCTCTCCAACGCTTTGTGTGGCGTGCACAGGGTTTTAAAATTATTTTAATTCGTTGCCAACTTTAAAATCAGGAGACTGAGCATAAAGACCTGGATCTGCCTCCCCTTGGAAGGCTGAAAGACCAGCCACATGGGGCCAGGACGAGGATCCGCCGCTCTGGGTGGCTGCACTTTCCCCAGCGGAGCCCCCACGGCCGCCATCCTCGCCATCCGACACTCCTGGCCAGTCACCTCTGGGACATGTGGGCCTGTCCTGGGTTGGTGGCCTCTGCACTAACCCAGCTCTCACTAAACAGATGGGGAAACTGAGGCCTGGGGAGGGGTGAGGACTCCCTGAAGTCACCCATCAGGCAGGTGACCAAGCCAGGACAGGAGGGGGTGGGAGAGAAGACAGAGGGAAGGAACATGAGGGTATCTCAGGGCCCCCCATCTCCCTGGCCATCACAAAGGGCACTGTGTCCCCCGCTGACCCCGCCGCCCCCTACCTCCACCTTGGGAGGGAATCTGCCGGGGAAGCCTCAGAGACTCATGGGCCTGCTTGTTCCAGAAGCCCCGATCCACAGCCAGAACGACGCCTCTGCCAACTTTTAAAAATCAGCATGGATAAATTTTCAGAGAAACTACATTTCTTTTTTTAAAAGAAAAAAAAATGTATTGATGGGGTAGGAGGAAGAAGGACTGTGTAATCGCCCCCGATGTATTCCTTCCGGTCGTGCTTGCCATGGAATTTCAAGTCCACCTGCCATCCTGGCCTGTCCCACCTATTTCTGGGCCCAAGGCTCCCAGGTGGCTGCTCCTCCTGGCTGAACCACAGGGTCTGAGCCCGGGCAGGCACAAGGCCCAGTGGCCTCTGGGGCCCTAGAGCGCACCTACTGGCCAGGCTGGAGCCCAGCTCTATACCTGGGCAGTAGGGGAGGCTGGCTGGGCAGACAACGCCACACACTGGGAGTCTCTTGGGGTCAGGGAGTCTCCCCACAGGACCCTGGGCCACCCTGGGGCCCTGGCCCCCTCATTCAGCACTATCTGGAGAGTCTCTGAGACCCTTGGAATCAGCCACTGTGTGGGCTGCATTTTCTGAAGATAGAGTGTCCCTGACGAGACCTACCTGAGGCCAAATCCTCATGACACGGGCACATTGCAGGGAGCTGTCAGAGTCAGCCTGGGGACGGGGTCTGCCTGCCTAGCGGCTCCAACATTGCAGGGAGTGTCAGAGTCAGCCTGGGGCCGGGGTCTCCCTGCCCAGGGGCCCCACTGGGCAGGTCAACGTGGAGGGGCAAGTAGGAGCTGGCACTCAGCCTCATGTCGGCCAGCCGGGCCCTGTGACGTAGGTCCACCCTTGAGATGAGCCAAACCTCATGTCCAGGGCATGTGGCGGGGACACAGGGACCAGTCCACAGCTGTTCTGCCTAACAGCATGAGCGGCCAGCCCCTGCTCACAGCAAATCCACTCTCCTGGGTGTGGCAGAAGGAGAAGCACAGCTATGGAGGTGAACCTCGGGTGGCAGCTCCTTACCCTCAGAGAGTTTGCTGACAACAGGAGTCGTGGCCCGTCTGTGTGGAGCCGCAACACAAACGTGGCTGGGTTTGGCCTGGGAATCGCTGCGTCAAGAGGTTCTCGTGCAGCCTGGCAGGGCCCATGCGGAGCTGCAGCCAGTGTGCTCTGTGGCCGAGCGTCCCCGGGGCACAGCAGGGGCCTGAGCTCACCCTGTGCTCTGGGGTCCCCACACGCACCTTGAAGAGGAGCAGGGTACACTCAGGCCAAGTGCCCGCCTGCCTGAGGCAGTCTTTCAGTTGTTACTTGCCTACTCTAGGGGGTAGGGCTCACCCCCTCCCTGGCATACAGTCAACCTCAACCTCCCACTACTCTCCAGCGAGTTCCTAGCCCTCCCCTCTGGGGGCGCTGAGCAGGTCTGTGACGTCCCCCACACAAGAAGACTGCTGAGCTTGAAACCACAAGGGCCTGCCTCAAATCCCTGGGCACCTGCTGTGGTTCTTGAGCTCTGGAGGGAGTCCCAGCTTCCCCAACTTCACCACCTTTGGGGTCATTGGGCCAATGCCATGACCCCACTGGACCATGAGCCCACGAGGGTGGGAACTGTCTCCTTAGCCCTTGGCCAGTGACTGACCAGAGTAGGTGCACCTGCGGCTGGCTTAGAGTAGGGCGCCTACCAAGTCCCACCCAAGATGGGGCCAGGCCCAAGCCCAAGATCCCTCATGGCCCTTGGAGGGTGATGGTGGAGGATGCAGAGAGGAGGGGCCCAAGCCCCCACCTGGCACCAAGGAACAGTAAATGGCAGTGACTGCTCCGTGAGAAAGCCCCCAGCCCACAGAGCCATCATCCAGCAGGTGAACTGAAGTTGTAGGAGGGTGTCTCATGGAGTTCAAACATACCTCAGGAAGATGAAGAATGGGAGGTCTGCTCTAAAGGCACAGGCAGGAGGTTTCGAAGACAACCAGAAACTAAAGGGTAAAGAGGAGGGGTTTTTTCTGGAATTAATCCTCAGGTTCTGACCTTCTGCTATTCAAAAGGCAAAGGGACAGGACAGAAAAGGGGCCACAGCACTTTCCCATGGTGGGAGTGGGTGCTAAGATAATGATGATGATGGTTGTGATGATGGCGGTGATGGGGATGATGAAGATGGTGATGGTGATGATGATGACGGTGAAAACGGTGATGGTGGTGATGATGGCGAAGATGGTGATGATGATGATGATAGTGAAAATGGTGATGGTGATGATGGTGGGGATGGTGATGGTGGTGGTGATGGTGATGGTAATGATGGTGGTGATGGTGATGGTGAAGATGGTGATGATAGTGAAAATGGTGATGGTGATGATGGTGGTGATGGTGATGATGGTGATGGTGATAATAATAATGGTGTTGATGGTGATGGTGTTGGTGATGATGGTGATGGTGATAATAATGGTGTTGATGGTGATGGTGGTGGTGATGATAGTAATGATGGTGACAATGGTGATGATGGTAATGGTGATGATAGTGATGGTGGTGGTGATGATGGTGATGATAGTGTTGGTGATAGAGATGACGGTAACAGCATTGGTGATGGTGGTGGCGGTGATGATAGTGTTGATGGTGGTGATGGAGATAGTGGTGGTGATGGTGGTGGTGGTGATGGTGATGATGGGGATGATGGTGGTGGTGGTGATGGTGATGATGGGGATGACGGTGGTGGTGATGGTGATGCAGATGATGGTGGTGATTATGCTGATGATGGTAGTAATGATGATGGTGGTCGTGAGGGTGATGGTGATGGTGATGATGGAAATGATGGTGGTGATGGAGATGATGGGGATGGGGTGATGATGGTGTTGGTGATGATGGGGATGATGATGATGGTGGTGGTGGTGATAACCGCGATGTTAGGAAAAGGCTGTGAGGGACCAGAGACAGATGCTTTTTCTCCTACCTGTTTCCCCATCTGCTATATGAGGGGGCTGGGCTGGATCATTCTGGCGTTCTATCAGCTCCCGTGATCTAAGACTAGCCAGAAGGAGCTCTCCCCCTGAGCCTAGAGAATACCTCAAACCCTCCAGGCAGGCGAGTGGGCTGGCTGCGGGGCAGGTGGACAAATGAGCAGGTCAGGATGCCTTAAGGACAGGAATAAGACAGAGACTGACAAAGCAAAGTGCAGGTGCCCCTTCCCTTTCACACGATGCCAGCAGTGAGTGTCACATGGGGAGCGTCCCCATGACACAAACCTGCCTGGGAGACAAGGAGCCTTCCCTGGACTCTCAGAGGCAAGCAGCCCCTGGTGCCTGTGCCCACCTTGGCGCTGCCAGCCCCATCCTGGCATCCAGGAGCTTGCTCTGGTGCCCGCGTGGCCGGTGCCTGCTTTGTCTGTCCAAGAGTGGGGGAGGTGACCACAGCACCTCACATTCCACTCACCCATTCCCTCAGGGCCTCCCTGCCTCCCCAGAGAGGATGCTGAGCCCCTCCAGCTGCCAGATCCAGCCTGTCACAATCAGGCCACCACTGGTAAGCCTGGGCCAGGAGCGAGCAGACGAGACGCAGCCCCCACCAGCCTCCCCTTCCCCTCCCCACTCTGTCCTGGCTCCTGCTGTCTGTGTCTCCCGCCTGACATCTGACGCCTTTGGTATCAGAGGGGTCAGAGGCTGGGGAAGCCAGGGGTCTGCTGATAAGGGTGTGCTCCCCACTCGGGGCTCTAAGGTCACAGCCCCCATCCACAGCTTGTGGGGGTCTCTGATAAGGTGGTGTTGGAGCACAGAGCTGAGGGAGAAGAGAGGGAGAACTGGGACATCAGGGTCTGGGCATGGCAGGGAGGAGGAGAATATGCAGAGTCCTGAGGCAGGAGCACGCTCATTAACGAAGTCCTGCCGGGACCTCTAGGTGCAAATTCACCTTGGCAGTGTCAAGGATGCTGCTGAGGAGGGGTCACCTGCCAAGGCCAGATGGCCGGTTTGTCAGGGGCTGGGGGAGGCAGCCAGGGCACCCCATCCACCCCGGCTACAGGATTTTGGCAGCGCCGGGCGAGAAGTCTGAGAATCGCCCTCCACAGCTTGGAGAGCTTGGTTGTTTTGAATATTTTCACTTAAAAGGATTCCCACCTGAAGGTTCTCTAGGAGACATGTGGGGACAGCCATCCTCGTCCCTTGCACCCAACAGAGGGTCTGTCCTGGGACCCAGGCACTCCTGCAGTGTCTGTGGAGCAGCCCTTCTCAGAGGCGGTTTACTTCCACCTGCCCATGATCAGGTCCAAGGAGCGGGGCCGGCGGCTCCCTGCACCTCCTCGCAGGTTGAGCAGCTGTTGGCAAAGGCCAACATAGGGGCAGATGCCTGGGGTCCCGACCATGATCAGGAAGGGCAGCTCCAGGCCAAGGCTGCTCACAGGCCGGGAGGTGGGGAGTAGGGCGAGGTCAAGCACCAGAGGAGGGGGCTGGCAGGGGTGACCAGGAAGAGGAGGAGCAGGGACGTGGAGAGCCAGCGCATAGGAGCTCGCAGCCCCTCTCATCTGCTCGAGAGCTTCCATCTGGGAAGAGCTGAGGCCCAAGGCCCACTGCTCTGTGGGAGCCCCACCTGGCCCTCGGCTGAGCCCATGGGTCAGGGCAAGGCTGCGCTCCAGAAGCATGAGCTGGCCCCAGCAGACCTGCTCTCCCTGCCACAGAGCCCCAGGAGCTGTCAGGGAGCTGGGCCCTCTCCCTGACCCACCCTCCATGACCCAGCTCCCGAGAGCCGACCCTGCTGGGAGCCTCCTGGCTGGGCCACCCCTAGCAGGCCAGCCCAGGGCACTGCTCCTTCCTGTAATCCCACCCCACACGCCAAGACCCACACCCAGGCAGGGGGATGGAATGGGCAGCATAACCGCGGGTGGCCTAGCCCACCACACTCACTTGAGACCCCTGAGCAGCCTGCGGCCACCCAGCCCCACCTCAGGGTCTGAGTCTCGGTGCATCTACGAAGTGGGTCTTTATGAGGCCTCTCTCATACTGCTATGAAGAAATACTCAACTGGGTAATTTATAAAGAAAAGAGGTTTGATTGACTCACCGTTCCACCTGGTTGGGAAAGCCCCAGGAAACTTACAATCATGGCGGAAGGCACCTCCTCACAGGGTGACAGGAGAAAGAAAGAGCACAGAGCAAAAGGGGGAAAAGCCCTTATGAGACCATCAGATCACGTGAGACTCATTCACTGTCATGAGAACAGCATGGGGGAACCGCCCCCATGATCTCATCACCTCCACGAGGTCCCTCTGCCAACCAACACGTGGGGATTACAATTCAGTTACAACTCAGGATGAGATCTGGGTGAGGACACAGAGCCAGACCATATCAGGGTCCATACTCGGGGTGGTGAGGGGCCCATGCCACATGCTGGGAGATCTCAGCCCTGCCGGGCACAGGCTCAACTAACAGGGTCATTGCCAAGTACTCACAGCCATCCTCAGAGCCACAGGCTGCCCCTGGGCCCGAGGTCCCGCTGCCACACAGAGACCATCCTTGACCTCACAGGTGCCCTCATCTCTGCTCACAAACCCTCTGGAGATGTCAACACAGGGCCAGGTGCAGGGCCAGTCTGCTGGGGTCACCTGGAGCCAAAGAGAAGACCCTGGTCCTGGAGCCTGCTGAGGGATCCCCACTACACAGCCAAGCCGCCTGAGATGCCGCCGTCACAGGCCAGCTGCTCAGAAAGCTGGGGCTTCGGGGCTTGCGTGGCATCCACGGCTCCCAACCCACGACAGTACACGCAGACACATGCTCACCCGCACACATGAATACCCACACTAGCAGTACACTCAGGCACACACTCACCTGCACACACAAACACCCACACTAGCAGTACACGCACTCTCTCACTCACACACACGAACACCCACACTAGCAGTACACGCAGACACACACTCACCCGCACACACAAATCCCAACCCACGACAGTACATGCAGACACACGCTCACCCGCACACATGAACACCCACACTAGCAGTACACTCAGACACACACTCACCTGCACACACAAACACCCACACTAGCAGTACATGCACTCTCTCACTCACACACACGAACACCCACACTAGCAGTACACGCAGACACACACTCACCCGCACACACAAATCCCAACCCACGACAGTACACGCAGACACACGCTCACCCGCACACACAAATCCCAACCCACACTAGCAGTACACGCAGACACATGCTCACCCGCACACACGAACACCCACACTAGCAGTACACGCAGACACACACTCACCTGCACACACGAACACCCACACTAGCAGTACACGCAGACACTCTCACTCGCACACACGAACACCCACACTAGCAGTACATGTAGACACACACCCGCACACACAAATCCCAACCCACGACAGTACACGCAGACACACGCTCATCCGCACACACAAATCCCAACCCACGACAGTACACGCAGACACACGCTCATCCGCACACACAAATCCCAACCCACACTAGCAGTACACGCAGATACACACTCACCCGCACACACAAATCCCAACCCACGACAGTACACGCAGACACAGGCTCACCCACACACATGAACACCCACACTAGCAGTACACGCAGACACCCACTCACCTGCACACACGAATCCCAACCCACGACAGCACAGGCAGACACCCTCTCACCTGCACACACAAACACCCACACTAGTGCAGGTGGCCAGGCCTGCACACACCCTCACACGTATGGACATACGTATGACACAAGTTCACAGACACCCTCACACCCACACATACACAGTAAGACACGCCTGCACACACCTTCACACGTGTGGACACACAGACATGCTGGCTCACACCCTCACACACATATACAGTAAGACACACAAATACACCCTCACACTCACACATATACACCCCTGCACACGCCCTCACACGCATGGACACACCCTCACATGCACAGACACGCTCACAGAGACACCCTCACACCTACACGTATACAGTACGACATGCCTGCACACACCCGCACACGCACACAGGCTCACAGACACCCTCACACCCACACATACACAGCAAGACACGCCTGCACACACCCTCACACGCATGGACACACAGACACGCTGGCTCACACCCTCCCCCCGCCCTCCCACACACCCACGTTGGACACGGCCTCGGGCTCCCCCTGGTGGTGAAGCTCCACACACACCGGGCATTTTCTCCGGGGACCGACGGGCAGGGGCAGCCCTGGGCCCACGCTCTGGATTCTGACCGCCTGGGGGTTGGGGGACGGTGCGGCTGTGACCCTCCCTGCTCACTCTGAGCTTCACTTGAGTCTGAGCTCCTGACTCCCCCGGGCTCCGGCCCATCACACACACACAGCCGTTGCAGGAATAAGGCTTCTCCCACAGACGCTCAATCACATTGCTGAGTTACGAATGGAGACGCCTAAGTTTATTTTCCCAAGCACCTTGTGAATGGAGCTGCTGGGGCTCCGGGCTGGTCACAGCATCTGTCCAAAGTGGAGGGGGTGTGCTGGTGTCTTCTACGCCAAGGGGACAACTGTCCAGGTTAAGCGTCGGCCCACATCCTGATTTCGGTTCCTGGCCTGGCTCCCTGATGCGGGACAGAGCTGAGCACACCCGTGCAGGGCTTACTGAACGCTCCTCTCTAGATCCCCGCACCTTTAACTTGGGGGAATCTATTGTGCACGATCAGTTCTTCCTGTTTCTTCTCTGTCTCTGCGTTTGAACGGGTATAACCCCAGGAAGATGAGACCTCCCTACGCCAGGTTCTCAGAGGCAGCTGCTGCTCAGTTTCTTTGACGTCCTTAAATAAATCTCTTTCTAAAGGAACCCACCATGGTGGCCACAAGAGGCAAAGCAGCATCACTCTTGACCTGCACAGCGACCGTAAAAATAAACCAGGACCTTCCTGCAGAGGCTCGCCCATCCCAGCCTGCGGCTCCTTGATCCCCAGGACCTGACCTGGGCGTAGAAAGGCATTAGGGACCCATGGCCCCAAGAAGGCTTCCTGCTTGACAAGGCAGAGACGGAGAGAGGACTGGGATGTGTCCATTGCTCCCACATCGGGGGTCTCTGCCCCATGCCGAGACCAAGGACCCCCCTTCGTTCCTGCCCTGCCCTTCCCCAGGCAGGGGGATGGAATGGGCAGCATAACCGTGGGTGGCCTAGCCCACCACACTCACTTGAGACCCCTGAGCAGCTGCTCTCAGCTCTGGAAGCTGCTGGAAGACCCCAGCCCACCTTCCTGGCACCTTTGCTGCCATAAAGAGATGCCTTCCCTACCTGGAAACTGTTGGTGACTGACTTGTAATGACATCGCAGCTGTCTCTCTCCCTCCCTGTCTCCCCAGCCTCACTTCCCTAACTGCTCTCCTCTGCTGCCCGCTGCATGCCAAGCCCACCTCTCTCAGACTGTCAGGGTCTGGGGAGGGGTCAGCCAAGGCAGGTCCCAGCTGCCCCCACCCTCCAGCAGCCATCCCAATACTGACCCATCCCAACACCGACCCACCCCAACACCCACCCATCCCCAAAACTCACCCACCCATTGCCAACACGGACCAACCCCAAGAACCACCCATCCCCAACACTTAGCCACCCCAACACCCACCCACCCCAACACTGACCCACCCCAACACCCACCCATCCCAACACCCACCCATCCCAACACCCACCCACCCCAACACCGACCCACCCCAACACCCACCCATCCCCAACACCCACCCATCCCAACACCCACCCACCCCAACACCCACCCATCCCAACACCGACCCACCCCAACACCCACCCACCCCAACACCCACCCATCCCCAACACCCACCCCAACACCAACCCATCCCAACACCCACCCACCCCAACACCCACCCATCCCAACACTGACCCACCCCAACACCCACCCACCCCAACACCCACCCATCCCAACACTGACCCACCCCAACACCCACCCACCCCAACATAGACCCATCCCAACACCCACTCCATGCAACACTCACCCATCCCAACACCCACCCACCCCAACACCCATGCACCCCAACACCCACCCATCCCCAACACCCACCCATCCCAACACAGACCCACCCATCCCCAACACCCACCCACCCCACACCCACCCACCCCAACACCCACCCACCCCAACACGCACCCATCCCCAACACGGACACATCCCAACACCCACCCATCCCAACACAGACCCACCCCAACACCCACCCATCCCAACACAGACCCTCCCCAACACCCACCCACCCCACACCCACCCATCCCCAACACCCACCCATCCCAACACATACCCACCCCAACACCCACCCACCCCAACACCCACCCATCCCCAAAACTCACCCACCCATTGCCAACACGGACCAACCCCAACAACCACCCATCCCCAACACTTACCCACCCCAACACCCACCCACCCCACACCCACCCATCCCAACACATACCCATCCCAACACCCACCCACCCCAACACCCTCCCATCCCCAACACCCACCCATCCCAACACCCACCCACCCCAACACCCACCCCAACACCCACCCACCCCAACACTCTCCCATCCCCAACACCCACCCATCCCAACACCCACCCACCCCAACACCCACCCACCCCAACACTCTCCCATCCCCAACAGCCACCCATCCCAACACCCACCCACCCCAACACCCACCCATCCCCAACAACCACCCACCCCAACACCCACCCACCCCAACACTCTCCCATCCCCAACACCCAGCCATCCCAACACCCACACACCCCAACACGGACCCACCCCAACACCCACCCACCCCAACACTCTCCCATCCCCAACACCCAGCCATCCCAACACCCACCCATCCCCCACACCCACCCCCCCTTCCCCTGCTACACAGGATGTTCCTCCAGAGACCCCAGAACCACCCCCTGGGCTGACACTTTAGGGCTCCACAGACAGAATGACACCGTGGCATCGCCCCCTTTGACGTTTCCGACTTTCTGAACTGTCTCCAGCCAGCGCATCCTTGGAGCTGCTGTGGAGACGAACACGCTCCTCTGGGTATGCGAGGGCACCAGGGGTCTGTGCTCCACTCCCGTGGCCCCTCCCCCTGGTGCTTTTCTCCAGAGTGATTTGGTGGCTGTGGCTCTGCGGGAAGTTATGCTTAGGAGACCCGTCCCCAAGTATCAAATCCTTCAAGACCTTCCTCCTGGCCCTCCCCTGAGGCCCGGGTCCCTGGGGGCCTGACATTGCAGCCACCTCAGAGGTTGCAGAGACTCAGCAGCAGCTTTGGAGGACACAGCACTGAGCCCCTGGCCCCACAGCAGATCCCAAGGCACCAAAGGCAGCACTCGTGCCAGGTGGGGACAAGTCACACGGACGACCAGGACCCGAGCCCGCAGCTGCGCCTCCCGCAGCCAAGGGTGGCAGACGGTGCAGCCCTGCCCACTGGGGCCTCGCCCTCCGCCAGCCTCCCCGAGGCCGTCCTCTGACCCTCCCCCGCACACCCCCGAGGTGGCTGCATCAACAATTTCTCCTCGTTTCGTGTGAAATAAATGGTCGTTTGTGTCTAAGCATGCTGGCATTTGCCTGGATTTAATTTGGCAACAAGAAATGAGAGTTTCGGGGCCCATCCATGCTCTGTACACGCTCAGGTGCTGGTGGCCCTGGGAGAGGAGATTCAGTCTGTTTGCAACAAGCTGGAGTCATATTGGGTCGGGGAGGGGGGCTCCTAAAGCCCTGGCGCTGTCTGGGTCCCGAACGCCCGGCACCTCCTGGAGACCCTCGCAGACCCAGGTCCCCCACCCCCACCCTGCAACCCTCCAACCCATCCAGGAGGGTCGGGCGTCGCCTGCCGGAACCGCCACCCCCACCCCGCAACCGCCCATCCCTCCCAACTCACCCAGCAGGGTCCGGGGCTCGGGAAGGGGGCTCAGGTGGAGGACGCACAGGCCATGCGTGTGGCTGCTCAGACAGGGAGGGCGGACCAGGATCTCCCTGGTTCTGGCCCTGCGGGGATGGAAATACGCCACTCAGCCGAGGCCCCACAAGCCCAGTCCTCCACTCCCCAGGCAGCCTCCCTGACCCCCCTGCACCTCTGCGAGACCACCATCCAGGTACCGTTTGAGAGCCCAGATGACAGAGGCAGGCCAGCCCCCAGAAAGCCGGGAAAGCCCTGTGGATGTGCAGAGGCCACTGGCCCTGCGCTGGACCCCACCTGTGTCCACATACCCAGCCCTCTGCATGGAAATCGCCACTGCTGACCCATGGGACGGGGCCAGGTGGAGACACACGGGTCACCCAGCCCTCCCTACAAGGGGGAGTGGGTGGGAGGAGGAAGGGGCACAAGGCCTGAAGGGCCAGACTCAGGAGCAGCCGGGAGATGCCAGCAGCCAGGGGCTGGGGCTGTTTCTTTCTCCTCTGCAAACTGAGCTGAGCTGTGGGCAGCCTCACCTCCACCTGTGAGAAAACAGCCTGGGGAAGGTAAATGGCCTTCTGGGAGCCTTTGGAGTAATCACCTTCCTGGGTGCCAGGTGAGTCCAGGGGCCACCAGCTCCACGGGAGGTGCCGGGAGCCTGGGCCGGGGCTGGGAGGAGCAGGGAGGCCACAGGGGCCAGAGCCGAGGGAACCTCTGTCTGTACCCCTCCCTCCAGAAGCCTCCGACTGTCACCCACGCGTGCTCAGCAAACCTCCCTCTGTGGCAGGTGGTGAGGGAGGTGGACGAGGCCTGGCCTTGGTGGGCTAATCTGCTTGGGAAGATGGGAAGGGGCCTTCACCAGACAGACTGGCTGGGGTGAGGGCCCCTCGGGGTCAGGGCAGGCAAGGAGAGCTTCCTGCAGGAGGCAGTGATTGCCCCACAGCAGAAAGAGGCCACGGCTTCCCTGCGGCCTGAGCTCCCGTCCGCCCACAGCCTCCTGAGGACGGCCTGATCCAACAGGAGGGTGCCAACCTCAGCCAGTCTTGGCACTGCAGGGGGCTGAGGACGTGCTCGCCCGCGTCCATATGTCTGCCCTGCGCGTACATCAGGGACCCCACATGCCTCCTCCCGGTGACGACCCCCTGCCCACCCCACAAGACATTCAGAGTGGATTCGGCTTTCTAGAAGACACTGTGTGTTGTTGAGCATTAATTATTGGACACTTGGAATAATGTGTTCCGGGAAGTTTCACAGCTATATTTAGTCTGGCGGTTTTTCAAGCCAACTGACATCTCCCTGAGCCTCAAAGGAGAAGAATTGAGTGCCAGGCCCCATCCTGGCGCTCGATCTGCACCCAAGGCCAGCGCCAGCGTCCCGGGGCAGGGCCCTCCTGCTAGAGACCTGGTGTGTACTCGGTTTTCCTGTCTGTGATGCTCATGTCAACCTGTTGGTTCCAACTGCAACCCACCAGCGCCCCCAGCATTCCTGCACCCAGGAGGCCGGTATCTGAGGCTCTGCAGACTTCCCAGGGCCTCTGTCAGGGGTGCTGTGTGTCCTGTCCCAGGGCCCAGGTCGAGGTCTAACCATTTTAAATCTCCATCTGAACAGCACTCACAGGGGACAGGAGCCCTCAGTAAACTCCTGTCGCAAACGACCCCTGCCACCTTCCTGTATCTGTAGCCCGGCCCTAAAGATAGTCTTGGGATGGGGGTGGGGACTGTGTGAGGCAGGATTTCACCTTGAGAAGGCACAGTGGGGGAAGACAGGAGCGACCATTTCACACACTTGGGGGGGTGAGCTCAAGGCCTGGGCTCCCACCCTTGCACTGACCCCGGCAAGCTCACAACCTTAGGTTACCTGCCTTCCCTGAGCCTCAGTTTCCCCTCTTTGGGTCCCCAGCAGAGGTCTCGTGGCCTCGTCAACTCTGCCCTGGTCTGATGGGGTTGAGGAGCTTTGGTTTCAGGATGTCCTGGGCTCAGATCCCAAACCCATCACTCCCCGCTGGGAGACGCCTGAGCAAGTACCGTGGCCTGTCTGTGGCCTCCTGGCTCTCATCTGTAAAGTGGGTGGTGATGATAATATCGCCTCCGTGGGAGACAGAATAACAGCTCCCCAAGGCGTCCACATCCTAATCCTAGGACCTTTCAGTATGTCCCCTGAGGTGGCAAAAAGGACTTTGCAGAGATGGTTAAGGACTTTGAGATGGAGAGATGACCCCAAATTATCCAGGGGGGCCTACATGAGACCACAGGAGTCCTTATAAGAGACAGGCAGAGGGAGATTTGACACAGACAGAGGAAGAAGAGTCCCCATGGAGACGCGGGCAGGGACTGGAGCGACGCAGCCTCAAGCCCGGGAGCGGCCGGAGGCCCCAGCGGCTGCAGGAGCAGGAAGAATCCTCCCCCAGGGCCTCCAGAGAGAGCAGCTTTGACTTTAGTCCCTTAAGGTTCACTTAGAACTTCTGACCCCCAGAAGTGTACCCTGAGGAACTGGTGTGCTTGAGGGCCCTGAGTGTGCGGTGATTTGTCAAAGGAGCCTGGTGACTAACACAGCCGGGGCTTCTGGAAGGTTTCACAGAGGCCCTGCGCAGAGGCACTCGGTCCATGCATGGAGGTCCCTGTCTTCCACCTGCCGAGGCCACCCGGGGAATCTGGTCCACCCTCACCCTGCTGGGTCCAAGCAAGACGCCCCCCCCACACCTCCCTGCCCTCTTCCCTGCACAGCACTGCTGGGACCCCTCCAGGGCTGGGGGCCTCACCACCTAAAGCAGCCTGCCCAGAAAGCAGAGCATGACACCAGTGTGGGGTCACCTGGGGTCAAGGTCACGGGCCCCCGAGGCCAGCCCTGCCTGGGAAGCTCCAGAGTCAGTCCTTGAGCTGAGCCTATGCCAGCCTCACCCCACGCACCCACGTGGCATGGGAGTCCCTGGCAGCCAGCTCTCTGGTCCCCGACCTTCCCTGGCATGTTCTATCTCCCCACCCGCTCCTGGCTTTGTTTCCAGAGCTCTGGATGCCTCTGATTTCCCTCCCAGGGTCCTGGCGTGTGTGCCCGGGGCAGAGATCCCTATCTGATGCCACAGCCACTGGGCACCTGCTGTGTATGGACACAAGAAGGCACTGCCCGGGCCTTGGGGAGGTGGTCTCCAGGGCCCTGGGAGCTGGGTCTCCACTGAGGTTCCAGGGCAGGCAGAGAGACTGCCTGGAGGGGGTGCTGAGCGGGCCTGGCACAGCTGCTGCAGGTGTGAGGGGGCTGCCCAGGACCCCCTTGGCAATGGCACAGGAAACCCCACCGAGAAGGGAACAGGAGGAGCAGCTCCAGGGAGCCGGCGGGAGGCAGGGCTGGCTGGGCCTTCGGAAGCTTGGCTGTGCCTAGAGAAAGTGGGGGGCTCTGGGGGTTCCAGCGAGGCTGGCAAGAGCTGTCCGCCATCCCACTCTGCAGGCCCCAGGGGCTGTGGGGTTTGGGAGTCACATCAGGCCCTGCGAGGCAGCCTCTCCCCAGGAGCCAGATGCTCCACTGGGCGGGAGCCCCATGCCAGGCCCCCCACAACTGTCCTGCCCAAACAGGAGGGGCTCAGCACCCCCCAGTGTTGCACGGCCCCCGTGCTCCAGGCCTCTCTTGCAGCTGCAGCCCCTAGAGGTCTCATGTCTCACCAGTTCCCCTGCTCAGGGGGCCTGCTGCGCTGGGAGAAGAGACCCTCACCCACAGCTGGCCTGGCCCAGGAAGCCCCGTGGCCCTGTGATCAGCAGCTCCCTCCTCCCCACCGCCTCCATCCCGGCCTCAGGCGTGAGTGGCTACTGTACAGCAGCTGGGCTTGGGCTGTGCTGGAGCTCTGGGCCCTCATCATCTGTCCTCAGCACCCGTGTCACCTTCTCTGGGAGACCTCCCTGATCACCCCTCAAATGTCAGCCCTGAGGCTCTGCTGTTTCTGCCGTGCCCTCCTAGCCATCTATCCTTGTTTCCATGTTTATTCTTTCCGCCCCCCCCATAAGCCCGGGGACAGGGGCTTCTCTGCAGGTCTCTGCCCCATCCGTCTGCAGCACCCAGCCCACCACGAGGTCCATACCTGGAGGGCCTCCCTGTCACCACCACGACTGTGGACGCATCCTGCTAACCCCACCACTCAAGCCCTGGGTCCCGGGGAGCTGCAGGGAACCTCAGAAGACTCAGGCCTCCACCTACAGCAGGAGGGGCTTGGGAGAGGGGCCGTCTCCTCCATCTGCAGAAATAACAGATAGATTCCAGGGCTGCAGGAACCCCTGTGCCACGAGAGAAAGAAACTTGGCACTTTGGGGAAGAAAGAACAGAGGCTGGAGCAGTGAGGCCATCAGGGTGGAGGCCCGCCCCGCACAGTGGCCACTCTCCCTGCAGGCCTCCAGGCCTCCGCTACTGCTGTGCCTTTTCCAGGAAAACTCCTACTCAGCCTCTGAAGCACAGCACAGAAGCCCATTTCCCTTGGGAAGCTCCTCTAGATCCCCCCCTCCATGTCACACTGGGAAAGAATCCCCATCGACACCACAGCAGGTGCACAGTGGGCACCTGGCAGGGCCAGGGAGAGGCTCCCCTGGGAGCCTGGTGGGGGTGGGGTGGGTGGAGCTGGGAGAGCAGAGAGGGCACTCTGGGGTGGGAGTGAGGGTTCAGGGGGGCTTCCTGCAAGAGAAGGGCCTGCAAATAGAAAAGGGGGCAGTGAGGACGCCTGGCACAGATTAGAGGCTCAATGTTGGCTCCAGGTAGGCAGTGAGGAAGGAGAGAGGGAGGGAGACAGGAGCGTAAGTGCAGGCGGTGGGTCCCCAGGTCATACCCTTCAGAAGAGCAGAGTAGTGTGAGGGTGGGAGTCGGGCTCACAGCTGAAGTGGGGAGCAGGCACAGACAGGAGGTTGCTTAGCAGCCACAGGCCCTAAAACCCATTGGGAGTTTCAAGACACACGTCTTCTCACTGGCAGGGCATCCCCTCCTCCAGAGCTCTCTGGGGCCACTGTCCTGGGCACTGCACCTGCATGCAGGCATTCCTCCCAGCCTTCCTCTGGGGTGGGGGTTCAGAGTCACACAGCTCTCCAGGCTACGCTGCTCCCCCCACCTCAGGACTCAGTTTTCCCAGAGGTGACAAAAAGGTTGGAATGGGCCAGTTTCTGTGATCGCTCTGTGTCCAGAGCTCCATGTGGCATGGGAAGGAACAGGCAGGGGCGCTGGGCACAGCAGGTGCAAGGGGGACAGGGCCAGTGTGAGGGTGAGGGGCATTGTATTTGTCAGGGTTCTCTAGAGGGACAGAACTCACAGGACAGATGTATATATAAAGGGGGCTTTATTAAGGAGTATTAACTCATGTGATCACAAGGTCTCATAATAGGCCGTCTGCAGGCTGAGGAGCAAGAAGAGCCAGTCTGAGCCCCAAAGCTGAAGAACTTGGAGTCCAATGTTCGAGGGCAGGAAGCATCCAGCACAGAGAAAGCTGTAGGCTGGGAGGCTAGGCCAGTCTAGCCTTTTCACGTTTTTCTGCCTGCTTTATATTCTAGCAGAGCTGGCAGCTGATTAGATGGTGCCCACCCAGATTAAGGATGGGTCCGCCTTTCCCAGCCCACTGACTCAAATGTGAATCTTCTTTGGCAACACCCTCACAGACACACCCAGGATCGATACTTTGCATCCTTCAGTCCAATCAAGTTGACACTCAGTATTAACCATCACAGGAGGGGAAGGGCAGGGCAGGTGCCAGGGGTGGGATAAGGGGGCAGCGCGAGGGTGAGGGTGAGGGGTGGGCAGGGCAGGTCAAGGAGGCAGGGCAAGTGTGAGGGGTTGGGGGAGGGAGTGACAGGCGGGCAGGTTGCACAGGCGTCACTGCCCCAGGGTCTCTATAGTTAGAGCCCCGCAGTTCAGGGTGACCCTTGAACTACAAGGACCCCAGGCCCAGTGGCCCTATTCCTGGCCCTGCAGAGCCTGGGGACAGCGTCAAGGGATCCCGCCAAGGCTCTGCACAGTAGGGCAGCGCCCATCCCTCCCACCTGCTTAGTCCCTGGGAGACCCCGCTATCTGGTGGGGAGTCACCCCCCAGGGCCCTTCCCGTCTCTGGGAGAACATACAGGCACCCCATAAATCATGATCCTGCCCCACGGCATCACTCACCAATCCCCACACAGCCCAGTCGGGAAGGAGCTACTATGAATCCCACTTTACAGACGAGGAAACTGAGGCACGGAGCGGCTCAGCAAGTTGCCCGGTGTCAACAGGGAGGAAGCGTGGTTTGAATCGGACACCGTGGCCCCAGGGCCCATGTTCTTGGATCTGTCCCCGCAGCCCCCAGGAGTGTGGAAGGCCCTGGGCTAAGCAGAGAGTACCCGCTTCCTCCAGATTACAGCCTGGACAGGCCGAGCATCCTGGCCCTGAGCTCTGCAGCCCACACTGGGATCCCCTCCCGCAGTCCACACTGTAAAGTGGGGGACAGATGACCTGTGGACTCTGACACTGTTAGTTCTCCATCTACCCTTGCTCCTCCTCCCTGGCACTCAGTCTCCCCAGCAGTAGCAAGTGAGTTGGAATGCGTGGGTCTGGAATGGGTGGATGGTCCCAGAGTGGCCCAGGCGGCCCCCCTGGGGAGGGAGCTCTGCCCAGCGCAGGCTGCAGAGAGGGGAATGACGTTGGGGCAGGGACTCCAGGGAGCACGGCTGGGACACTGAGCCTATCACCCTGACTTTATGGCTGGATGAGCAGTGAGTCACTGCCTGTTATAGGCTGTGTCATGCACCACCTCCCTGGGGCGGCCCCTTGCCCTCCTGCCCCAACCCTTGGGGCACCCAACTTTCAAGGCTAGCACCCCCATCTGCAGTGGGGACGTTGCTAAAGGTTAGGGTAGTGTGTGCTGGGGGTCGCCCTCTCCCTGGCTGTCAAGGGCCCAGGCTCAAAGTCCAGAGGTGCCTGCCTGCTGCGCCACGCTTCTATCTCAGAAGTGCTAGGCTGGCAGGAGGGGCCCGGAGCCCACTGGCCATGCTGGGCCAAGCCCAGGCTCAGGGGCAGAAGGCCCAGATGAAGCCCGAGGGCCGAGCCACTTCAGGACAGTGAGAGGTGCAGGGCGCACTCAGTCAGGATAATAAAGTGCCTCAGGCACAGGTGAGTGTCTTCACCCCTCCAGTGGCCAAACATTTTAAACAGAAACTTCAGGTATGGAGGGGGAGGAGCCAGGCCTGCCAGCGCACGACTGAGATGTTCTTCATTTCTGGAAGGGGATCTGCAGCATTTGTTAAACGACATGTCTGTAACTGTCCCCCACACGCCCCCTTCGGGGAACTTATAAAGGCCACTCACTGCACCCATTTAAGTGGGCTGGGGAAACTGGACACACCAGCACGTCCAGCTCCAGGGACTGTCCAAAGCCCCTCACACATCCCACCACAAAACATCCTGCAGCTGTCAAGGGAGGGAGAGCAGACCCCCAGCCTTCTGGGGGCTTGTGGGGAAAAGGTGGGGTGTGGGAGAGGCAAAGGATCATTGCTTTTCTTTTAGAAACTGTATTATCTAAATGGTTACTGTCAGTGTGCATTACTCTTTCAAAAAGAAAGTCCAAAAGGAAATCCTATGGAGGGCTTTGCTTTGGCAAAAAGAAAAAGAAATTGGTTCTTCTTGCCTTAGCACCCACCATCTTCCAGATAAATCCCCAACTCCTCGGGCACCCCCGACCCCCAGATGTCCTTCCCCATCTTCAGTCACGCCAGTTCCAACCACTCACTCATAGCAGTCACTCTCTATGGGCCTCAGGACCCTTCTTACCACCCCAACCTGTTCCCTCTGCCCTGAAAACCCTTTCCTCTCATTTCATTCAGCAAACTCCTACTCATACCTCAAAGCCCTGCCCAAATGCCTTCTCCTCTGTAAGGCCAACAGACACATTTCCATGGTGGGTAAGCTCCAGGCTGGGGCAGACTGACGTGGGGGGCCTCTAGGTTCTTCCTTATGGAGCCTGAATTCTTTGGTTTCAGCTATAAAACAGGGCATGATGGAGGGAGCTGTCTTCATGAGCTCTAAGTGGTTGACAAGGAGGATGATGATGATGATAATGACAATGATGCCATCATTGTAAGGACCACAAGCCAGACCAGGGTGAGCTCTTCCCACCTCCCAGCTCCCTGCAAGGCTGGGCTCATCACCCCACTTCCTGGATGAGAACTCTGGGCACATGGGGTGCTCACTTGCTCCAGACACAAAATGAAGGAAGGGCTGGAACTTGCACCCGGAGGGCCTCCTGCCAAGCCTGAGTCTATGTGCCCAGAAACCTGTGTGGAGGACCTGGTCTCAAACTCATTTCCTAAGGTGAAGGACCGGGTCTCAAACTCATTTCCTACTGATTCCCAGGGCTTCCTGGTCAACTGGTCTGTGGCCACAGGGCCAGTGCAGCTCAGGGCCACAGCTGGGAGGTGGGCAGTGGAGGATGGCTCCCACTCACCCGTGCCCCAGGTGAGAGGTGCCTGCCCAGAGGGGCCTCTTCAACCACCGGCACCCCTTGCCCTGTTGGAAGAGAAAGAGCAAGAGGAAGGGGGTATTCACTCCACCCCCCTCTCCCTCCACCCCCAGCCCCAACGGCCTGCAGGGGCCAGGGAGGGGGTAGGGAGGGCGGACTGGGCAAAGCCCTGGTGTTCTCCAGCCAAGGCCAGGGGATTATGCGGCCAGATAAGGCCTCTGGCTAGAGCAGGGTGCTTATCAGACCTCGGGCAAAACCAACAAAGGAAAATGCGGCAGCAGGGGTGGGTGAACGCCCCATCTACCCTCCCCCGGTGCAGCCCTCTGTAGCCTTCTGTCCTCTCCTCGTCCCGGGTGGGGACCAGCCCTGACTTCAAGGCTAATCTCCAGGGAAAATGTTCACCTCCTTGAATCAGGTGCAAATGCTGCCAGCTGCGTGACTTATCAGCCCCCAAGTAAAGAAAGTGTGAACAGCCTGGGGGGAGACACCAGGAGATCTGTGGAGGCCGGGGAGCCCCCGGTCTGCCTGGTGAACAGGCTCCGCCTCACCCAGAAAAGGAACCCGCGCAGGGAGAGCCCCACTCCTCCCACCCTGCGGCTCTGAGACCCCAGGACTCCACGAGCCAAGCCGAAGTCAGCTCACAAAGATCCCGTCCCTCCCCCAGCTCTCAGTGGGGAGGGGGCAACAGATGGGGCGGCGGGGAGCGCAGAGCCACAGTCAGACCTGCCCATGGCTTAGTCCAGCGCCGCTGAAAGATGTCTGTCCGGGGGAACACTCCTCCTCGCAGAGCCACGGTCAGCGCCTCAGAGAACGTAAAGTATCCGAGCTCTCGCTCCCAGCCCCAGGCAGTGCTCCTGAGCCCACGAAAGATGGAGGGCAGACAGGCCTCCCAGAGAGACCCTTCCTAAGCCTAGTTCTGTTTATTTCCCCCTTGGGTTTTTAACTCCACAGCCCTTTTCCAGGAATGCCTGTGAGGCCCCACCAGTCTTGCTTTGAGAATCCTGCCCCGCGGATTCCATTCATCCAGGCCTTTAAGGCTGAAAGAGGGACCTCCGAGGTCTGTCCCCAAGAAGACAGAGATAAATGTATCCCCTCACAACCCGATGGCTCTCTAAGCCATCTCCAAACCTCCCAAGCACCAAAGCTGTGGAGAACTTCCCCCACCAAGGTAGGGGCTGCCCTTCCGCCATAGGCCATTGGAGAGCACACATAGAGGCCAGCGTTCCAACCCAGGCAGCCACCGTCAAAGGCTGTGCAGTTTACACATTGCATCCACAGCACAGACATGGGCACACACAGCGTTGCCCTCTGCAGCGGGAGTTGGGCACACACAGGGACCTGTGGCACAGGGGCCACCCCCAGCTGTGAGCTCTGTGCTTAAGCATGAGCAAGTCTACTGCTTCTGAGCGCCTCGGGACAGTCCCACGACACAGGCGTTAGCCCCTCTTAGGATGGAGAAACCGAGGTGCAGAAAGGCAAAGTCCTGCTCCAGTCACAGGGTGACCAGTAATGAATGTCCAGTTCCAGGCCAAGTGACCTTCCTGAGAAGGATGGCCTCCCCCTGGGGGGGTGGGTCTTTGAATGAAATATCTGAACCAGGGGATGGGCCACAAAGAGGCCCAGCAGGGACCGGGTGAGATGACAGGGAGTGGGGGGCGTCTACGGCAACCGAGAGCACTGCCTGTTCCGAGGGAAGAGCCCCCAACGCGTAGAAAGAAGCCCACTGTGGTCACAGTTGGCTGTCAATCTTTTTCAAGAAAAAATGAATCTGGGCTTTTACATGAATTGTTCCAATTTTAAAAAACATGGTGGGGTAACCGCAGCCACAGGTTTGCAGCTCTGACCTCAGACAGGAAGGGATCCCTAGCCAGGGCGCCCATGGTGCTGGAGGTGCCAGGGGCCGGGTGGGGGTCTCTGCCTCCACCCGGGGAGCCCCTGACAGTCTCTGGGAACTCCCTGGCCCTTTCTGCATCGCCTTGTACCTCGGCGAGACTCCAGGGTTTCCCTGTGTGCCTCTCCACACCTGCCATCCTGCCCTGGAAGGCTCCAGAGGGCAGCCACGTCCACTCGCTCACTCTCGTGTCCCCCTGTCTGGCCCATGGCAGATGCCATCACAAACTTGGAGAAGGAGTCAAGGACAGAACACGTTTGCTCTTCCTTGGCTGTGCCCAGCTCCAGCCTGCTCTGACTGGGAGACAGTGCCCCCCGGAATGAGCCCTCCCTATGTGCTGGGCACGCTTCGGAGCCCGTCACTCCCGGGTTGGCTGGAGTGGGCCACAGCTACAGAGCAGCCCCCTGGCTGGGTGGGTCGACCTTGGGCCCTGAGGGCTTCTTTCTGCAGCAAGAGGGGAGGGGCTGCAGGGGCTGAGGCCGGTCTGTGGCTGCCTCTGGCGCCTCCCTGTCAGCGTGCTGGGCGGGTTCTTCAGCCTACAAGATGCCAGGAGCCCCTTATCTCCCCTCCAGAGGAAGCCAAGCCAGGGCAGGGGATCCAGGGCTCGGACGCCAGCCCATGTCTGCAGGAGGAGACAGGAGACGCTGGTTTCCCTCGGAACGACCCATCTGGAGACAAGTTCCAGCTGCAGCGGCTGTGGCTGCTCGGGAAATTCTTTGTACATGAGGAATGGGCTTGGCCATCTCCAGTCAGGCACTTGGAGGCAGGCGCAGCCTGGGACGGGTAGATTCAGGGTGGAGCAGGGCGGCTATTGTGGGGGTCAGCCTGGGAAGGCGTCCACAAACCTGCCAGCCCTGCCCTCCTGACGAGGGGACAGCCCAGCCAGCCTGGGAACTGCCCAGTGATCTCAGCGGCCCTGGGCCCCTGAGCTGGCTCTTGGCAGGGGTGTGGCCAGGGCTGCTGCCTCTCCCGGGCTGCTGCGTCTCTCCAGGACAGCGGCAGCCGTGGACTTTCTTACTGCCCTGCTGGTGCAGGGCTGGGGACTTTTCCAAGAGTGACCATGGTGGCTCCCCCTTGCTGCCCTGCAGCGCCAGCCAGTGCTCCCTGGGTGCGTTTCTCATTTCCTCACGTCAACCCCACCACAGATTGGGAAACTGAGGCTCAGAAATGGCAGGACCTGACAAAGGCAACCCTGCCCACAAGCAACAGGGCAGGTCCTGATCCCAGGAACAGAGTCACATTCCAGCAGGGTCTGGCCGCCCACCAGAGCAGCCCCGAGAGGCCGCCCCTGGACTGTACCCGAAGCACCTGGCAGGCCTGGGGCCCTTACCCTTGAGATGCAACCATCGTCCCCGGAGATGGACAGCACCGCCCTCCTCCAGGGTCACAGACCGAGGCACAGAGCACGCGAGTGGCTCCCCCAGGGTCCCAGAGCCCAAGAGGCAGGGCTGGGCTTGACCCCAGGTGGCCCCCAAGGGTCCCACACATCTCACAGCCACTCCAAGGTGACACCCCACTCCCTGCTCAAAACTGCTCTGTGCAGCCCCCAAGCAATGGATGGCACCTGCAGGCAGGTATCCTGTGGTGTGGGGGGCAGCAGCTCCAGGCCGGGTCTCCAGCCACCCTCTCCAGAGGACCTGGGGGTCCTGCTGCCTGCAAAGTGCCCTGGAACACAAAGGCCCTGCTTGGTCCATCTGCCTCCACCTGCCCAGACCCTGGGCCTTCGGGACATTGCTCAGGACCGCTCTGGCCCCTCAGCATCAAGGTGTCAGTAGGCCTGGCCCCAGCTCCTGATCACTGGGAATGCCTGCCCTTTGCTCCACTCAACCAGGCCTCCACCTGCCATGGAGAAGTTTCCATAAGGCCAGACCCACCTACATGTGGAACATTAGACATTCTTTTGCACCCCCGGGACCCTCGCTGGGCACTGAGTCAGGGACTCAGCAGATGCAGGAAGGGCCCTCGTGGCCCATCTGGAGGTCAGTGCCCCAGCTGGCTGCCCACCTACGTGACCAGGCCACTCCAGGCTACTCACCCTCCCACCCTGAGCCTGACGAGGGTGAGGAGTGACGGCCAGACTGGGGCAGGGGAACAGGCAGCAACGCGGCTGCTCCCACCGAGCACGGCAGCCATCATCGTATGGAAAAACAGCACCTTCCAGGCCTCTGTGAGCACACGTGCCCATGGGCGTACATGTAGAGGCATGTGTGCGAGTGTGTGGGTGCATCTGGATGTATACACGTAAGTACACACAGGTTTGTCATGAGCACTGGGTGGGTGCATAGGAATGTGTGTAGGTGTGCATGTGCACATGTATGTGCATTAAGTGTGGGGGCACACAGGTGTGCATGCATGTGAGCACGGGCCTGCATGTGTGCACATATATGAGTATATGCATGTGTGTGCACAGGTGTATGTGTGTGGCTGCACACAGGTGTGCATGTACAAGCTCAGCCCTTGCTATCCCCACTCCTTCGTTGCTGAAGGAGAGTGGCTTTCCCTCTTTGCTCAGGCCCAGCCAATGTGTGTCTGTTGCAGATCCTCAGAGCTTGAAGCCATGGCTGGCTCTAAGGTGCCTCTGCGTTCTCACTCCCTCAGACAGGTTTTTACATAATCCCCAGGGCAGCTTCAGCCAGACCCTAGAAAAACGTTATTTCCCTTTTCAGATTATCTCTTTGAATCATCCATGAAATATTTCAGTCTCTATTATCAATGAACTTTGTTCATGGTGGAAAATACAGAAATGCAAAAAAAGTTAAAGGATGAAAATAAAAGGCTTGCATCGTCCCAGCCCCTCAACTATCCTTTTTTTCTCTATACTTTTGGATGCTTTCCAAAGCCTTTTAACTCCCCTGGATTCACATCTCAGGTCCCCTCCCGCCCGCAGAGTGGGGCTGACTCTTTGACACTCACCAAAAGCTGAACATTGGGCAGACATAACTGGAATGTGACAAACTCTGCTCCTGGCCAGGAAACCCCACTGTCCTACTCAGAGGCGGACAGACGGCTGCAGGGCTCCTGGGCAGGAAGCGGCAATGCAGCCCACAGGCAGGCTGGGCACTCCCAGCTCCTCCACGCTGCTCCTCCGTGGACAGCCCAGCGCAGGACAGGTCCCCTTGACAGGGCTCCAAGCCTGTCAGTGGCAGACGTCTCCAGGAAGACAGGGGAGAAAGAGGAACATGGGGTCAGGAGGCTGCGGGCTCCCCAGGCTCCTCTATGCAGGGGTTAGGAGCAGAGAAGGAATGAAGGAGCGGGCAGGCCAGAGGAGGGAGGGACGGGAGGAGTGGAGAGATGTTAAAGACGAGAGCAAAAGAGAAAGCAAAGGCGAGAATGCAGGGGGTGGGGGGTCCCAGGCACCAGCAAAGCCCTCCCCCAGCTGCCTGGGCCAGGCTATGAGCCTCCAGCCACCCTCTGGCTCTAAGAGTCTCGAGAGTAAATCCCGCCCCCACATCCTAAGGAGGTGGCGTTGCTGAGGTGGTGGCCGGGCTCCCGCAGACGGGGCCACAGTCTAGTCGTGCCCAGCCCAGCCCAGCTGACACCTCCCCCGGTCCCCGCATCTAGACCTGAAAGTGAGTCGAGTGCAGGCCCCATCATAAACGGCCACCCCACCGCACAGGGCCAAGGTCATCACCAGCCCTGTTTGCATCCCCAGGTAAGTCTGTCATGTGGGAGACCGAGGGTGCCGAGGGGGTGTGACAATGGGTGTCGCCAACTGCAGGGACACCAAAGCAGCTCACTAAGATGCCCTGCAGGCCCCTTGGCTTGCAGCCCTAACAGCCCAAACCTGCTTCCCCTCCCTGCCCCGCGGAGGGCACGCCTGCGGTGGGTGGGTTTATCCCAGCACATGGCAGGACGTTTGAGAACACTGCAGTCACGGGGACCTTGAGTGCCATGACCTCCTCCCCGAAAACAAACTCGCTTTGAGCTCCTCCCAGAAGACCCCCTGAGCAGTCCTCGGGGATCTGGCGGCGAGTGCCTGCCCTGCCGAATGCGGAGCCCGCATTGCGAGGGGCTTTGAAAACAGATTCGGTTACACAGGCGATGTGGCCGAGAGCTGTTTTCCTTTCCCGCTCCCTTTTCTTGGCAGCCAGTTTGGGCCCGGCCGGCCGGGTCACCTACAGTGCAGGCTGTTTCCAAGGCCCAGCATCTTCCATTGGCAGGACCTGGCTGCCACCTCTAACATGAAGCCTGCACAGGGGTCGGAGATGGTGCTGGTGGATGCGGGGTGCTGAGCTCTGTCCCCACCCCACAGACCCTCTGAGGGCTGCAGGCGCCTTAGACGAAGGAACACCCACAGAGCAGGCGCCAGAAGGAGCTGACAGGAGGCTGCGGGGCCCACAGAGCAGCACTCAAGAGGCACGCAGCTGGGTTCAAATGCCAACTCCGCCCCTGCCCAGCTGTGGCCCGGGGACAGGTCACTTCTGTCCTGGCCTTGGCTTCTTCACCATGAAACGACACAGGAATCACCCACCTTACAGGACAGCTGTGAGCTTTCAAATGTCAGCTTGCTGGGCTGAGCCAGGCACACGGGATGCTCCAGAAATGCCCAGACTGGAGTCAGGCAGAGAGGGGACACTGCCAACCTGTCCTTGCCCCTGGAGACTGACCCAGAGTGGCAACAGCCAAAGGGGCGGTGAGCCCAGCCTGCCCTTGGGCTATTGAGCTCAAAGGTTCCGCAGAAGGGGACACACACTGTGTCCAAAATGAATTCTTATACCCGTATGGTGCCCCCAGGCTCCCCAACCCCACCCAGTTGGGACCACCCCCAAGGCACCCACCTCCCAGGCCCCCCTCACCGTTGATGAGCTCTGCAGTCCTTGGCCTTCGGGCGAATGGAGCCCCCTGTGTAGGAGAAGCCCTGGAATGCTGCCCTGTGGGTCCCACGGGGTGGCGAGGTCCTGAGGGTGCTGTAGGCCCAGTGGGCTCAGCTGATGCCCCACAGCCCTGCCAGGGTGGAGACTAGGGGGAGGGGCAGTGCTGAAGGTGGGGAGAGGGCCATGAACTGGCTTTTCTCCCACTCTGGGGGCCCAGGGGCATGCGGTTTACCTGAAATAACCAAGGAGAACACAGACCTCCGCCCTGCGCTGACCGCCCTGCGCTGACTGCCCTGCACTGACTGCCCTGCACTGACCGCCCTGCTGGAAGCAGGCCTGCCCCTCCCTCTAACCTCCTGCCCGTCAGACCACAGGGAGCAGCACAGGCCTCCCCCTTCCAGGCCCCAGCACAGCCCCCAGGTCTCCTTCCCTGCCCTGGGGTCTCTGGGGCCTTTCCCCACAACTTCTCATGGCCTCCCCACTTGCAGGGAGGGACAAGAGCCAAGGAACCCCAGGACTGGGATTGATAGGGGTCATCCCAGCCCCCTCCTCAGGCAACCCTGACAGCCCCCTTCTCAGGGGCACCCTCCCCCTGGCTGGACAGAGGGTGGCCTCGCCGGAGCTCAAAGCCTCAAATGGGACCATCCCCGGTGCCCACATGTGGAGCATCCAGCACCTGCAGGCAGCGTACAAGGCGGGGACCGACCTGCCAGGGCTGCTCCTCAAGGGGGCCCTGCCCAGGACTGCTTCTGGGAAGGGCCCTCCCTGGGGCCGTTCCTGGGCAGAGAACAAGGCCCCTGGGGGAGGCCATGTACCCAGGACTCCACCCACAGGGGCCGTGTCTGAGGCGTCTCCTGGGAGCTGGTCCTTATCCTCCTGAACAATGAGACTGTTTTCTTTCCCTTGATAAGTATGTCTGAGTTAAGGGTTCCCAAGCTGGGGGCGGGCAGGATGGGGGGGTATGTGGGCACTGCTAGGAAAGTGACAGCAGGAAACGAAACCCAGAGCCTGATGGTTTGAGCCTTCCTCCCCCAACCCCAATGCCAGCCCCCCCAACACCTGCCCCCTCTCACCCCAGCCCCACCCAAACACCTGCCCCCTCTCACCCCAGCCACCCCCAACACCTGCCCCCCTCACCCCAGCCATCCCCCAACACCTGCCCCCTCTCACCCCAGCCGCACCCCAGGCCACTCAGGCCCCCAGAAGCCCCTCACAGCCCAGGACTCATGGAACTTAACTCTGTATGGTCACCAGAGGGTTAACATGCCCACCCTCTTATCTCACTGGGGGTGGGGTCCCCGCCTTAGAGGTGTGTCTTCCCAGGCCAGCCGTGGCAGGTCCCTGGGTCCCGGTGAACCAGGGAAGCCTTCAGGAGAGAGGGGTCACCCATGGCAGGGCCAGAAATTCCTTCCTGGTCTTTGTCACTTCCCCTGGCTCCCCGGCTCTCAGGGCCCTGGGCACACAGCTCAGAGCCTCCATCCCTGCATCGGGGCCCTGGGCACACAGCTCAGAGCCTCCATCCCTGCACTGGGTTTTATCTCAGACAGCATTAGCCCAATGCCTGCTGCGTGCCCATCCCAGGTCAGACGCCCTTAGTACCCAGTCCCACTAATGCCTCCCCAAAGCCACTGTGAGAGGCAGGCACTGTCATCACCCCCACCTTACAGAAGAAGCAGCTCACCCAAGGCCACACAGCCCGGAGATGCCAATGCTGAGTCCCAAAGTTCTGACTGTGCCCGCTCGATGCCCTGACCCGCTGTTCCTGAAGCTGTTCTCCTGACTCAGCTTCTGCTAAGGTGACAAGACGGAGGCACACAGCCATCTGACCGCGCCGCACAATGAGCACCAGGAAGGGGAGAGCAACGTAGGGGAAGGGACAGGAAGGGACCTGCAAGACGGGCCTTGAAGGATGTGTAGGAGTTTGGCAAGAAGAGAAGAGGGCAAAGGGCCCATTCAGGAAGCAGCACGGGCAGGGTCCAGGGGAGAAGAGGGCTTGCTGCTGGGTGGGGTAGCCTGGTGGACTGGGTCACCTGGCTCAGGGGCCACCTCCTTCCTGAGGGGCCCAGAGCACCGGGAGTGGAGAGCTGCACAGAAGCATGGTTCGTGGGGATGGAGGAGGTCGGGGGCACCTGGGTTTTGAGGTTTGAGCTGAGACTCCTCACTTTTTGGCTCAAGTAGAAACAGGTCTGAGAGGGGGTCCAGATACTGTCACAGACAACCCCCACGGATGGGTGCCCACCCCAACCAGTCACTGTGGAGGCAGCTGGATCCACGTGGAAAACACGCCACCAGTGGCTTCTGCTGCTGCTGCAGAGCAGGTGAGCTTGTGACTCGCCTAGCAGGGCACCAAGTGACCAGAGCAGCCCTGGACCCCCAGCCCTGTCCTGCCTTGTGTGGGGCGCCGCCTCGGAGGAGCCTTCGAAGGGTAAATTTTCCCTTCCCAACCCTTCATGGAGGCCCAGGGTTTAATACAAATGTCCATTGTAGATATTTATTAACTCAAGAAAGCAACAAACCACTATCACTCAGAGACTCCCTCTTTGTTTTAATTGGCTTGTTTAATTGCTAGCTGTGTGGCCTGGGGCAGGTTAGCTCACCTCTCTGCGCTCCGTTTCTCCATCTGTATATAGGAATGATAATGTGATCTGTTGCATAAGACTGATGTGAGGACTAAATGGAAATGTCAGGACAAAGCACAGCACCCGGGCAATGTTGGTGTTTCCTATTCAAGAACTTTACAGATTTTATTGCAAGTAAAAAGCACGAATCCCTCCCCGATTCGTCCTGCAGGGTCCCAGGTTTGCTGTGGTTCTTTTCTTGTTCTCTAGACTTTTCTTGGGGTTAGCGGTGGCTCAGCCCCCAGCAGGTCACAAGTGTCCCTTTTTACTTCTCTTCGTTCTTGGTGCTCATGAGGGCTCGGTAACCCGGGCTTTGAGGGCAGAGGGGTCAGAGCTTGGGTCCAACCAGCTTTGCTGCGCTAGAGCCCTCTGCAACCGCTTGGACTGCACTGCGCCCTCTCGCCCACACCGAGGCCCGGGCACCTCTCCCCCCCTTCATGGAGTGCACTGCCATCCACAGACAAAGTCTGCACTTGTGGGGTCAAAGAGAGACCCTCGCGGAGACCCAGAGTGCCGGGAGAGCAGAAGGCAGGGGAGTCCACACAGGGCAGGCAGCAACCAGGCTTCTGAGGACAGGAAAGGAGGGAGCATCTGGTGGGAAGCTGGCGAGGAAGGGGCTGGGAGCTGGTAAAGGGGTAACGGAAGGTCGCCTAGCTCCCTACCCCAATGGCAGCCGACCCCCACCCCAGCCTGCCGCGCTGCACCCTTTCCTGCACAGGCCTGAGCCTGCTGCGGAACCGTCTGTGGGGTCCCAAGTCCACCACAGACCAGGGGCTTCAGCCTGCTGCCTTCCCAGACGCAGGGACCCTGGGCGCCTCCACAAGCACCCTGAATCCTTATCTGCTGTGGGCGAAGAGGAAAGGCCAGGAATAAGGGCGCATGTGGGGCACCCCAGCTCTTCCCAGATGGACAGCGCGGGCTGTCCAGACCCCCGTGGGGGGATCCAGTGACACCCACCCCGACGGCCCCACATCGCCGCCTTCCTGCCTTCCCGGGTCTTCACCCTTCACCAGCGTCCTCTCCCAGCCCTGACTGACAGGAGTTGAGGGCCCGTTTCTGCAAGGAAAAACTTTCATGCGGTGGCTCCCGCCTCTAATCCCAGCACTTTGGGAGGCTGAGGCGGGCGGATCATCTGAGGTCAGGAGCTCGATGAGACCAGCCTGACCAACATGGTGAAACCCCGTCTCTACTAAAAATACAAAAATTAGCCAGGTGTGGTGGCAGGTGCCTGTAGTCCTAGCTACTCAGGAAGCTGAGGCAGGAGAATCGCTTCAACCCGGGAGGCAGTGAGCTGAGATCACGCCGCTGCACTCCGGCCTGGGAGACAGAGCGAGACTCCGCAAAAGGAAGGAAGAAAGGAAGGAGGGAGGGAAAGGAAGGAAGGGAGGGAGGGAGGGAGGGAAGAAAGAAAGAAAGGAAGGAAGGAAAGAAGGAAGGAAGGAAGGAAGGAAGGAAGGAAGGAAGGAAGGAAGGAAGGAAGGAAGGAAGGAAGGAAGGAAGGACGAACTTTCATGGCCGCCAAGCCTGGGTCCACCCGGTGTGCTCCGAGCCCGCCGTTCCGTTTCCTGCAACCTGCGGAGCTGCTCCGCTGCAGCGACGCCTCCATGCAGCCCTCACCGGGAGTGCGAGCGGGACACGGTTCCCTGACCTGGGTCGCTTCCTACCCACCCGCATTTCTGGCACCTGGAGGAAACTCTTCCCGAGTCCCCGAGAGCCGGCTGAGAGCCCCACCGGGGTTGGGGCCTTCGAGCCTGGCACCCAGATCGGGCCTTAGAGGCTGGACCCTGCCCACCTCCCACTGGGACCCCGAGCCTTGTGGCCCCGCTTGCTCAGAAACCGAGGAAATCTCTGGGCTCCCGCCAGTGCACCCCGTCCCAGTCCAGCGACCCGAGCCGGCCGTCCCTATGGAAGCCGGTTCCCTGCACCGAGCCCCGGGTGCGGCCACGCAACGAGGGGGCCCACGGGGTTCCACCGCCGCGTGTCCATCGGTGAGCGGGGCCGGGATCACCGACTCAGCCACCAGACACGGAGCCCGTCTTTAGGCCAGCCTTCGGCGGGGGCCGGGGCAGGGAGGCAGAGGGCTCGGGACTCGCACAAACTTGGAGAAGTCTCTGCGCCCGACTCCCCGGGGCCCACGAAGCCCTCGGCCCGCCTGTCTAGATGCACTGGTCCGGGCTCCGCGCTGGCCGCCCCGTGTCGTGCGTCCTTGTCGCCAAGCCCCGCGAGCAGGGCCTGCCAGGGTCACGTGGCTCTACGGCCGGAGCCCCAGCGCTGACCCTGCGGGGAAGAAGGGGCGGGCGCGGGGAGGGAAGGGGCGGCGCGGCGGGGGCGGGCCGGGGCGGCGCGGAGGGGGCTGCGGAGCCTCAGCGGCCCGGGCTTCCAGTCTTCGGCCCGCCGGTCGCCGACCCACCGCCACCGCCGTGCCCTGCCGCCCTCCCTGCCCGCTGGTGAGTGCTCCAGCCCGGGCTGCAGCCGCGCGCCCCTCCCCACCCGGCCCCTCCCAGCGCGGCGGGGCCCCGCTCTCCAGGCCCTGCGTCCTGCGGCCGCGCCAGGCCCGTCCTTCCCAGGCCCCCACCGAGCTCACCCCGGGGACCTCCGAAGCCCGGTCGGGGAGGAGGTGGGCTCGGCGTTGTGACTGCCCCGGGGATGACGCGCTGGCCTCTCCCATCCCCGCGGTTCCTCTCCCTCGGGTTCGGGGACCCGCCCCGCGAACGTCCCGGGCTGGGGACTGGGAAGCGCTGCCCGAAGCGGCGGCACCTGCCCGGCATAAGCTCGGGCGCTGGCGGAGGGCGCAGAGCTCCCGTGACCTCCACACCTGTCCCTCTTCCCTGCAGGTCAAGACCACGCCTGGGAGGATGTACCAGAGCCTGGCGCTGGCCGCGAGCCCCCGCCAGGCCGCCTACGCCGACTCGGGCTCCTTCCTGCACGCTCCGGGCGCTGGCTCTCCGATGTTTGTGCCGCCGGCGCGCGTCCCCTCGATGCTGTCCTACCTGTCCGGGTGTGAGCCGAGCCCGCAGCCCCCCGAGCTCGCTGCGCGCCCCGGCTGGGCGCGGACAGCCACCGCGGATTCGTCGGCCTTCGGCCCGGGCAGCCCGCACCCGCCAGCCGCGCACCCGCCCGGGGCCACCGCCTTCCCTTTCGCGCACAGCCCCTCGGAGCCCGGCAGCGGCGGCAGCGCGGGGGGCCGAGACGGCAGTGCCTACCAGGGCGCGCTGTTGCCTCGAGAACAGTTCGCGGCCCCGCTTGGGCGGCCGGTGGGGACCTCGTACTCCGCCACCTACCCGGCCTACGTGAGCCCCGACGTGGCCCAGTCCTGGACTGCCGGGCCCTTCGATGGCAGCGTCCTGCACGGCCTCCCAGGCCGCAGGCCCACCTTCGGTGAGTGCGGGGGCTCCACAGTCTCGGGGCCCAGGAGCGGCCGAATCCGGGTGCAAACCCGCACCCTGAGAAACGCTCCCTTCATCCTCCCCCACGGTCCGAGCCTCCCTGCCAGGAGCGACACCAGCAGCCCCGGGGCGAGACGAGTAAACCTGGGTAACACCCCGCACGGGAAACACCCATCCAGAATTCTGTTTTAACCTGTTAATGAGAAGGAACATCTATTTCCAAACAGCATTCCGGATTGTGCCAATGTGGAGCCTCAAAAGTCTTAATCGTTTTTGTTTTTGTTTTTGAAAAGTTTTGGAAACGATTTTTATAAAGCCCAAAACATCGGTTTATTTAAGTGGCCACATTCGTCTCGGTTCTAGGATGTTTACTGATTTTAATTTGAGACCTGGTTTCAGTCGCTTCCCGAGTATCAGTTTGGAGAATCGGATTCTCGGCCTGTGAGGGGAGCGGCTCTTCCCGGTTGCAGCGTAGTCACTTTCTGGCGAAGGCGGCGCCTCTGAGCTCCGCAGGGGCCCATCCCGTCCCTCCGGGACCTTGGAGGCCTCGACACCCAGCTCCGGAGCTGCCTTTGGGACCCCGCCGGCCCTTTGGCGCAGGAAGCGGGCGCAGCGGCATCCGCAGGACCCCTGGCCCCCGCCTCCCTGGACAGCCCCGCTGCTGGCGCCCACCCCCGGCGGGGCGATGATTGATCCCTGCCCCACCCCCACTCGGCGCCCGGGCCTCCCTCGCGCCGGCGCCGGGCCGGGCCTGGAGGGGACCAGGAAGACCTCCACCCCCAGCCGCACAGTGTGCGAAGCCCGGCCCCAGGGGGCTGTGAGGCGGGGCTGGCCTTCTAAAGGAAGGACACTGGTTGCGACCACAGCCAAGCTGACAGAAGGCACCTCCTCCACCCTCCCAACCCCCCACCCCTGTCATGGACCCGCTTTGCAGAACAGGAGGACAGCGGGGTTAGCGTTCCCAGGAGAGCCCAGGGGCGCCCAAGAGTGTCTGCCAGATAAAGCCCCTTCATCCCTCCCCTGCCAGTGTAGACACCACTTCATCCACCTCCCCCGCCAGTGTAGACACCCTGCTTTCTCAGCAGGTCAAACAGGCAGAGGCCAGTGCTGGCCCCTGGTCCCAGAGCCGGGAGTCCCAGGTGTCTGTCTTCAGGTTCTGTTTATTAACACCCCATCCTTGAAAAACCAACCCTAGCGAATTTTATCGTATGTGAATTAAAAATTTAAAAATAAGATTAAGTAAGCAAATAAATTTTAAAATAAAATACATTTAAGGCACAAAATTTGTGCCTTTAATTTATTCGTCTGACGAAAGCCGCCAGGCTCCTGGGGTGGGGAGGGTGCCGGCCCATGAGCTGGGGAGGATCCTGGGGAGGGGAGGGCCCGGGCCCACCAGCTGCCTGTCCCCTCAGTGTCCGACTTCTTGGAGGAGTTCCCGGGTGAGGGTCGTGAGTGTGTCAACTGCGGGGCACTGTCCACACCGCTGTGGCGCCGAGACGGCACCGGCCACTACCTGTGCAATGCCTGCGGCCTCTACCACAAGATGAACGGCGTCAACCGGCCGCTCGTTCGGCCTCAGAAGCGCCTGGTGAGTTCGGGCTGGGCAGAGGGGCGCCTGGGCGCAGCGCTCCCCCGAGGGGACCTCTTGCAATCCACCCAGGTGACACCAGAGCCCCTGGGGTAGGGGGTAGGGAGTGTCCCAAAAACAGCCTGGATGCCCGCCCCAGTGGGTCAGGTCAGGCCGGCTCAGGTCTTCTTTGAGAGCGCTCAGGGCAGGGCAGGGGATCCCAGTGGGGATGCCAGGGGCCACCAGCTCATAGCGCCCAGCCCTGGGAGCACTCTGGGGGCCAGGAGCCCAGGCTCTGGAGCAACGGTGTCAGCCAGGCTCAGCTGAGTGCTGGGTCCAAGAAGGGCTGCTGCCAGGAGCCAGGAGCTCAGCGCTACGAGTCGGTGGTGGCTGGCTGTGGCCTGGCCCTGTCTCAGAGGCCTCAAGGTGACCCTACCTGGGATGAGGCTTGAGGGAAGGTGGCTGCTGGATACTTGATTAAAGGGCCTTGAAATCTGAAATTGGAGAGTCTTTGGGTCTGTAGTCCCCTCAGGGAGCACTTTCTACCCATATTTCAGGGACCGCAGGGACACCAGGTTTATGCCTGTCCTCTGCCTCATGGGCTACACTTGTTTTCACTTTTGGTTCTTCCTGGCTTGTGGCTGAGCAGGGAGTGGGGGACTCCGGAGCCTGGACTTTTGCCCCAGGCAGGGCACAGTCCCCAGAGGCTGGAAGAGGCTGAAAGTTACTTTGTTCTATACGTTTCCCCAGGCAAACCTTTACTTTCGAGTAATTTTACAAATAAGGATTTGGGGTGTTGATGTCGTTTGCAAGTTATCTAAAATTGAGGAGGCCACAGTGGCCCCTGGGTCAGAAGGCTGAGCAAGGGTATGTTCCTGGGCACCAAGCCCTCCTCCGCTGGTGGTGTGGACTCCGTGCGGGGTCGATCAGCCAGCTCCCGCCGTCACCCTGGGTGGAGGCCAGCCCTCCTGCCGCTGTCCTGCCGGGTGGCTGTTCTAGGTGCCTGGATTCGCGCCCTGTGCTGGTGCAGCTCTGAACATCCCTCAGTTACAGGCTGAGGGGAAATCCTGGGGCCCTGGGCTGTGGGGGACCAGGACCTGAGCGTGAGAGGTCCCAGTGGAGCAGGTGGTGGGCAGGACCACAGGCCGGGGGCGGCCGTCACTTCTCTTCCTTGGAGCTGGCCTAGGGCCTGGGGCTCTGCAGGCCCAGCCTCCTCCCATGCCTGCCTCTCGGAGGGAAGGCTCCTGGGAGTCCGTCCCCCTCTTGGCTTGTGTGCTCCTGTGACTCTGCCTGTGCTCCCAGGTGTGCTGTTCCAGCCTGGCGTCCACGTGGCCCTCACTGAGGGGTTAACCACTGAGGTTAAGAAGGGGTTAGGGGCCAGGCACGGTGGCTCATACCTATAGTCCCAGAATTTTGGAAGGCTGAGGCAGGAGGATTGCTTAAGCTCAGGAGTTCGAGACCAGCCTGGGCAACATAGCAAGAACCCATCTCCACTAAAAATTAAAAAAAAAAAAAAAAAGAGATCAATCAGACATGGTAGCACACACCTGTGGTCCCAGCTACTCAGGAGGCTGAGGCAGGATGATCACTTGAGCCCAAGAGTTCAAGGGTATAGTAAGCTATGATCACACCAATGCACTCCAGCCTGGGCAACAGAGGGAGACTCTGTCTCTAAAAATAAATAAATTGGTCCTGTGCAATGGCTCATGCCTGTAATCCCAGCACTTTGGGAGGCTAAGGCAGGAGGATCACTTGAGCCCAGGAGTTCGAAACCAGCTTGGGCAACATAGGGAGACCAGGTCTCTACAAAAAATTTAAAAGTTAGCCAGTCACGATGGCACACACCCATGGTCCCAGCTACTTGAGAGGCTGAGGCAGGAGGATCTTTTGAGCTGAGAGGCTGAGGCTGCAATGAGCCGAGATGGCACCGCTGCACTCCAGCCTGGGCAACAGAGCAAGACCTCATCACAAAAAAAAAAAAAAAAAAAAAAATTGGAATTGAAATTAACTTCTCTTTAATTTAATTACATTTTAAGTTAAATTAAAATTTTTTTTTAAAAAAAGAGAAGTGGTAGGGAGCTCAGCCCAGCTCCCGTGAGACTGCAGCCCAGACCTCCCTTCACCCTCACCCATGCAAAGGGCTGCCCCTCCTCTGGCTGTATGCACGCTCCCCCTGCCAGGCCTTGAACTGAGCACCGGGACACTCTGGTGTCAGGAGGAGCTGCTAGGAGGGAGCCCCTCCTGCTGCCCTGCCCTGCCCTGGGTCTTCCAGCCGGGCAATACCTGTGTCCAGTTGGATCCCAGACTTCTGGGCTGGGGCATCTCGTAGACAGTTCCCCAGCTCTTTGAGCCTTTGTCTCCTCATCTGAGAAGTGGGGAGAGGAACTTGGAACCGTCCACGCCTTGCTGTAAAAATTAAATTAGCTGGTGTTGTGTGCTTGGGCCTTGGCTCTGAGGACGGGCTGATGGGGTCCCTTGGCGTGATGAGGCCTCCATTCCCTGGTCTGGGGTAGGCAGGGTGGGCTTTGGGGTGCCTCCTGGGGGAGGACCCTGTTTACTGTCCATCTTGCCAAGACCAGAGGCCTCGGAGGGTAGGGACCACCGTGCCCTCTCCCCATGGTCTGGCTCTGTGCTCGGACACGGTTGGGAGCTCTTGGGCCCCAAGCAGCCCACCCCCAAGAACACTGAAGCCTCGGCTGAAGCCTGGGGCCCGGCAGCCAAGGGCAGTGCGGACAGCAGACCTCCTAGCCCTGAGCCACCTCTGGCACCAGCTCCAGGAAGTAGCCCAGTGTTGCATGGAGCCAAGCGTCCCTTCCCGCTGAGCAAGCCTGGTCCTTACCTGGAGTCAGGCACCTAACACCCACCCAACCCCAGGGTTTCCTTCCTTCGAGCCCTTCACAGACCCACGTCCCCAAGTCAGTTTGTCCTCGGCCAGCAAGGGGCATGGGCACTTTATCAAGTGCTTACTACATCCCCCCTCCAGGAGGGGACCCGTTTGAATTTGGAGACATTCCAGCCACTCACCCGTCCCCAAGGCTCAGACTCTGTGGCACAGCAGCCTCTGGTTGTCCACGGCCCAGTCTTCCATCTCAGAGGAGGCTGCTGCACTGCGGGTCACTGTGACCTGCACCTTTACTCCAAAGTGTTTCCCGGCGTGTGCGCTTCATCCCTCCAAGCCAGGCTCGAACCTCCTTCCCTCTCCCGCCTTCCTTGAATTTCCGCCAGCACCGGCCCGGGCCCTGCCCTGCCCAGAGCCTGATTTATTTGGATGTCTCAGATGCACACAGAGCCTGGTGCTTAGAGCGGCTCTGCTGCGCACAAGGAGGCTTTGAAGTTTGACTTCTTTTGAAAAGAACCGACAAAAAAGAAAAACGAAATGCAGCCGGGAGAGAGGCCTGGGGGGCAGGGTGCTGAGTGTGGCCAGGCTGGGCTGCTTGTTGGGCAGTGAGGAGGGGACAGATGAAGGCATCGTCGCGGTATGGTGGCACAGGGAGCCCCGGTGCGGGCAAGCTGCTGGGAGCGTGTCCCCTAAGTACCTGGCCGAGGGGGGCGGTTCTGTCCACCCCGGGCCTCCCCAGTTTCCTCTGGTCCCGCAGCTCCTCTGAGCCTCAGTCTCCCACTCGTACAATAGCGATCTGGTAAAGATTTAGGAAAGGGTAGGTGGAGACGCACTTTGAAAAGTGTTGTGAGGACCATGTTTTTCCCATTGTCTTAATTTGATAGACATGAAACATGCTCACTGTGAAAACATTCAAGGTGGGTTCCAGGTGTTTCCCTGGCACTCGCAGGGGTGCGGGGTGAGGGGTGTGCCCGCTGCTGGGGGCTGTCCCAACCCACACACGTCGTGCGCGCCCCACCTTGTTTCTTTCCACAACCCGTGTCTCAGACGTGGCTCCGTCGGGGCGTGCTGGCAGCTGTGGGGGGACGTATGGAGTGTGCTCATGTGTGTGCACCCCTATCTGTGTGTGCTAAGGGGCGATGGCCGGTCCCAGACCCGAAGGTCCCTCTGGTTCAGGGAAGAGGACGGGCCTTGGGCCATGGATGCCCCTTAGTCTGAAGGCGGGGACTGCTGGGACACAAGGAGGGAGTCAGCAAATAAACTCAAGCCACACGCGGTTCCATGTGATTTCAGATAAACACAAATATTTTAGCATTCATGTCCCAAATACTGCAGGAGACAAAGGATTCATCATGTATCAGAAATTCACATTTACCTAGGCAGAAATTCACATTTACCTAGGCATGCTGGGTCAATCCGTCTGGCAGCCCTGGGGGAGATTTCTTTCCACTTCAGGAAGACAGACGGATGGGTGGGTGTCCGAGAGGTGGGAAGGAGACCATGCCTCATGCTGGACAGTGGCCTGAGGCCACCAAGAAAGCAGCCACAGCACCTGGCACCCGACGAGGATAGAAGAGAGGGAGGCTGGACCAAACTCAAATCCTGTCCAGTAACAGTAGCTGCTTCTAGACCCATCAGGGTGTGGCGGGGGGCATCCCAGGGAGAGACACCATCTGGGGGCCCTGGGTGACCCCAGTTGCTCCTGCACGAAGGGTGCCCACCATCCAGCCGGGGCCAGGCACCATCTCCCTCCCAGCTCTGCTGGGGCCTGGGCTGGGCCCTCCAGCATGAGCACAAGTCTCACCCCCAGCATCCCCCTAGAGAGACCACTGGAGACCCTGAGTGGCTGGATGCTGTTGGCCCAGGGTGGGAGAAATTGTCCTCCGCAGTCAGGCCAGGAGCTGCAAGCTGAGGCACCTCTCAAGCCTCCCCGGCCTCATTGGCCTGGCCCCCTCCTTTCCTTTCTGCCCCTTTGTCATGGAGCTCAGGGCAGGGTCCTGCCTGGAGACAGGAGGCCTGGCCCCAGATGAAGCAGGTGCAGCGTTCCCAGAGCCTTTGGCAACTGCCTGCAGCTGCGGCTGGGGGTCGAGGAGGCCTTGAGTTTGGGGGCTGGCTGGTGCTCAGGGCTGCAGGGAGGCCCCCACTCTCCCACTCAGGCCTTCGACAGGACGGCCTGTGCCCTTGGCAGCAGCCTGGGGGAAGGGTAGGCAGGAGATGGTCAGCAAGGCCGGCCCTCATCTGATCATAGAGGGCAGTAACAGATGGGGAAACCGAAGCAGGCTATAACAGACGGGGAAACCGAGGCTGGCTGTTTCTGCTCATGGCAGTAACAGACAGGGAAACCGAGGCAGGCTATAACAGACGGGGAAGCCGAGGCTGGCTGTGTCTGCTCATGGCAGTAACAGACAGGGAAACCGAGGCAGGCTATAACAGACGGGGAAGCCGAGGCTGGCTGTGTCTGCTCATGGCAGTAACAGATGGGGAAACCGAGGCAGGCTGTAACAGACGGGGAAGCCGAGGCTGGCTGTGTCTGCTCATAGAGGGCTGTAACAGATGGGGAAACCGAGGTGGGCTCTAACAGACAGGAAAACTGAGGCTGGCTGTGTCTGCTCACGTAAGTAACAGACACAGGCGGGGAAGCTGAGGCTGGCTGGGTCCACTCAGCCCTCGTCCAGGATGGATTCTTTTCCCCTAGTGTGGCTGGCTCACTTGTGCCTGCTCTCTGGCTCTGTCCTGGCTAGAGAATCTGGGGGCATGGCTTTGAGTGTGGGGGCCCCATTCTCATGGGCTGCGTCCTGTGCCTGAGGCACACTGATGGTCTGGCCCTGGCTGCCGCCGGGAGGGCAGGACAGAGCTCCTGCAGAGCCACCACTGTGATCCTGGCAAGAGAGGCCGGGGACCTGGACCAGGCAGGGGCTGTGCAACCTGAGGGAAGGGGACCGATGGGGTCAGGGTAGGGGCTGGGGGTAGAAACAGCAGCCCCCCAGGAGAACCAGGTCTGGGGACAAGTGGCTGGGAAGGGTGGTGCCACCAGCAGAGCTGTGCTCTGAGATTCGGGAAAGGGCTTCAAGTCTGAGGTGCCTCTGGGGCCCTGGGCTGGAGCTCCCGAGCTCCCAAACACCACCTCCCTCCAAGCACCAACTTGTGCGGCCAGTGGGAGAAAGGCTGGCTTGAGCTGGTGGGAGGCCCCTGGTCCACCTTCAACAGGGACTCCCCAGGCAGGCAGCTCAGAGCCTCCCAGGCCTCCCTCGGTTCAGATTCCTGAGCCCCAACTGAGCTCACGGACTGGGGCCCTGGAGCTTTGGGACCTCTGATTGGACCTGGGCCTGCCAGATTGGGGTCAGTCTCTACTGGGAGCCACGGGAAGGAGGGAGGCAATGTTGGAGCCTCTGGAAGGTTCCAGATGGGTCTAGTCTTGCTCCACCACCAGGCGCAGTGCACAACAATGGGGAGACATAGGCAGGTGGGACCCGGAGCCCTCAGCCTCTGTCCGGTGGGGCCCCCCGGCCTGGGAGGCGGGTGTCCAGGGGGACCACAGGCCCTGACGCTTGTTGTGTCCTGGCCTCCGGGGGACCCTGTGGCCTTGGAGTGCTGCTGCACTGCAGAACCATGGGGTCCAGGCGCAGCGTTGGTGCTAAAAGAGACAATAGGAAAACCATTGCCGTGTCTAGGTGCCTGGCCCCCACGGGCTCTGAACCCCACAACTGGCCTGTGGTGGGTCTGTTATCACCCCCTTTTTACTTGGGGGGAAACTGAGGCCCAGGAAGGTAAAGTTACCTTTCCCAGGGCTCAAGAGCGTGTCCAGGCAGAGCTGCCAGGCGAGGCCATTGCAGAGCTCACGACCTTCTCACCGGGTCCTGCGTGGCTGCAAGGCCGACCTGAGTCTCGCTTCCGTCCCCCTGCTCCAGCCGCGCACCCGGCCCGGGGCTCACTCCAGTCTCCCTCGCCCCCACAGTCCTCGTCCCGCCGCGCCGGCCTCTGCTGCACCAACTGCCACACGACCAACACCACGCTGTGGCGGCGGAACTCGGAGGGGGAGCCCGTGTGCAACGCCTGCGGCCTCTACATGAAGCTGCATGGGGTGAGTGTGGTCCCCGGGGCAGGGCGGGGAGGCCTCTGTCCAGCCTCCTAGCGAGCGCTGTCCGCACTCTCAGATCAAGAGGCTGGGGAGGAGCCGGCAGGATGGCTATTGTCCCCTGGGCTGTTGTACACACATGTCCCGGCCGGCCGACTGCAGCACCACCCCCAGGGGCCCGGGCTATTCCTGTTACACTCACGGCACAGACGCGCTGACTGAGGCTCACCACAGCCATTCGGCCTGGGCCAGACAAGGACACTGCTCCTGCCCTCTGGGCACCCCTGGTGCCTTCTGGCCCCTGGCAGCTCTGTCGGACGGGGGGATGGGAATCCAGCTCCATGGGCTCCCTCTCACCCAGCCCAGCCGGCAGCTGACTCACCAGGGCTGTGAGGACACAGCCAGCTCCAGGAGTGCCTGGCTCTGGGGGGCTGGAATGAGGGGGTGCTGTGCAAGGGGCCCGGGGTGAGCAGGGATGGGACCAGCCTCCACCCTCGCCACTCCTGCCAGGTGCCGCGGCCTCTGGCTATGAAGAAGGAAAGCATCCAGACACGGAAGCGGAAGCCAAAGACCATCGCCAAGGCCAGGGGCTCCTCAGGTGCGTGGCCAGGCCCTGCAGTCAGCCCCGCTCCTGCGGGGTGGCCTTCGGTGCCTCCAGTTCCGTCATGAGAGACCTGTGTGTTTGGTTCAAGCACAGTCCTCTGGAAGTCCAAATGCCCCCAGCTCTGCCCTGTGGTGACCTTGCTGGGGGGGGGGTGTGGGGTGCCAGGGTGGCGACAGCATGTGGGCAGCAGGGGCAGAGGTGGGGCCAAGGAAGCCACGCCCGGCCCCACCACCCACGCCTGCAGTGTGACTGTGAGGAGTCTCCAAACCTCTCTGGGCCGGGGCCAGAGGAGACCTGGCTACATGGCAGGAAGGGGAAGTGAGGCCACACCTGACCCCTCTGTAAACACCCCCTCTTCGCTTCCAGGATCCACAAGGAATGCCTCGGCCTCCCCATCTGCTGTCGCCAGCACTGACAGCTCAGCAGCCACTTCGAAAGCCAAGCCCAGCCTGGCGTCCCCAGTGTGCCCTGGGCCCAGCATGGCCCCCCAGGTAAGGGGGTGGGCTGGGGTGGGGTGCCCAGAGCTGGGGCCCCTGTGCTTCCTCGGCCAAGTCAGATCCCATCAGAGCCCCTCGGAGCCTCTTCCAGCAGGTGGGCAGGACACACCGGCCGCCTTCGGCCATCAGTATGGTGGCCCGTCCCCTAGAGCTGGCTCTGTGCCAGATGTGGGGGAAACCCCAGTGCCTCACGTGGGGTCCCCCATGCCATTCCAGGGCATCAGGGGGTCCCTAAGGGCAAATACCGGTCATGGGAGCTCCTAAGAGGCTGCAGCTTCCCCCAGCCCCCCACGCCCCACGCCCCACCCCGCATTCTCACGCTCTCCTGTCCCTGCAGGCCTCTGGCCAGGAGGATGACTCCCTTGCCCCCGGCCACTTGGAGTTCAAGTTCGAGCCTGAGGACTTTGCCTTCCCCTCCACGGCCCCGAGCCCCCAGGCTGGCCTCAGGGGGGCTCTGCGCCAAGAGGCCTGGTGTGCGCTGGCCTTGGCCTAGGTCCCCAGGCCAGCCCATGTCAGGGGAACAGCCCGGAACAGACCACCCACTGAGTCACCTCCGTGCCTGCTTTGCTCCAGCACAGCAGAGACCAGCAGGCCCCCCAACCCAGAGACTGGGTCTGCTGGAGTCTCCACACAGTGGTGGGGAGGCCTTCTGGACAGACGGCAGTCGGGCCCCAGAGCAAGAAGGCTGGTGAGGGAAGGGCTCAGCTTCCCACCCCACGTACAGCAAGGGACTCCCCAGGTGCGGCCCAAGGCTCCGGACCACACTGGCCCCCTGCGGCGGAGGCCAACGCAGGGCACCACCACCACCAACTTGAATTCCGTCATCAACGCTCACCGTCAATATGTTTACAAGTTGTAGCAGTTGGGGAAAAACAGTCAACCTCCCAGTGTAAAACCAAGATTCCCAGTGAAGCACCTGAGGCCAAGCAGGGGAGAGGAATGAGGGGAGCAGCTGGACATGGGCCTCCTGAGGCCTCGGGGCTGTCCTTCATTGCCCACATGGATAGACGGAGCTGTGGTGCAGAGAACTTTTCCCGCAACGGGTGCAGGACTGCCAGGGATCGGAGTGCGGGCGGCGCGTGGTGCCAGGATTCCGCCGAGGGGAAGCCGCTCACGTTGCAGTCATCACAGACTTACGCACTTGTTTGGACAGTTTTTCCAGAGGGGATGGGAAAGGGCCTTGTTCTAGCTGAATCTGTGTATCATGACCATTTCTGACAGGCAGAGTGAATTGTCTGGTAGCCCTGTCCTGACCCATCCAAGCGCTATTGGGGCTGGTGGTGACGTGGTCACATGTCCTGGCGTATCTGGGGCCACGCAGTTTAGTCTCTTGTCCCAGGAGAATTGTTAGTGACCCCTCTTTCTCTTGCAAGCCCCCTCCACACTGGGTTGGATGATACCTTAATGAGTGACGCTGGCGAGAGGCACCCTACCCGACGCAGCTGTGAATGGCCGGTGATGTATGTCAGGAGGCCACAGGGAGCGGAGGAGCGGGGCAGGCAGCCACAGTGCCCTGCGGGGAGCACATCCTCGCCTCCGTCCGGCTGCTGCCCTTCAACAACAAGCCCTGATTTTTCCAGCAATGCCAGAAACCTGGATTTTAACTCTTCCAATTTGATTCAAAAATATTTTTAACATTGTGAGCCAGCTAGACCCCCAGTGCACCACCCCATATTGAAAAACAGTTGTCTGGCATCAGCTTCAGGAGTGGGTCCGGTCATCCTGAAACTGTCCCTCCAGAGGTTCTTCCAGCCCCATTTCTATGCGATGTCATCTTTTCTAAAAGAGACAAATGAAGCCACAGGGAAAGTGAAATAAAGCCTTGAACCTCACTCACTCTCCCATCACCCATGGGGTCTCCCATCTCCCCCTGCCCATCACCCGGGGGGGTCTCCCATCTCCCCCTACCCATCACCCGGGGGTGCTCCCATCTCCCCCCGCCCATCACCCGTGGGGTCTCCCATCTCCCCCTGCCCATCACCCGGAGGGGTCTCCCATCTCCCCCCACCCATCACCCGGGGGTGCTCCCATCTCCCCCCGCCCATCACCCGTGGGGTCTCCCATCTCCCCCTGCCCATCACCCGGAGGGGTCTCCCATCTCCCCCCACCCATCACCCGTGGGGTCTCCCATCTCCCCCTGCCCATCACCCGTGGGGTCTCCAAGTCCTGCCCTGCCTGCTGGTCACCACCCTCCTAGCGATTTCCGGCTATCCTCTGCGTTCTGAAACATCCCCGGTCCCCTGCGTCCCCCCGCGTCCCCCCAGGTGCCCTCAAGGACATCTCCAGGCCCTGATGGTGCTCAGGACCACCAGCATCCCCCAGGTCCCCAGCGGCTGGGAGAGGGGTGCCGGGCAGGGCAGGTGTGAGGCTCGGCAGTGGCGCTCAACAGGCCTGGGGCCTGGCCCGGAGGTGCAGCAGAGGGGCTGGGCTGGTGAACGCCTCCATTCCCACAGGCTGGGTCCCTGCTCAGAACCTCCTCCTAGCCAAGCCCACCTCCTCCTGGAAGCCTTCCCTGTCTGCTCCCAACCTCCTGCATCCTATTAGGCACTGGGGTGGGGGCTGTGAGTAGCTCTAGTAACTTCCTCAGCCACCTGCCCCCCACTGGACCTGGCTCAAGAGAGAACTCAGGCAAGGCCCCTCATTCTAGCCCATGCAGTGGGAGCCATGCTGGGAGATTTTCAGCTCCGTGGGATCTGAGGTGGGCACGGGAGTCAGCATTTTAAACATGAACCCCTCAAACCTGCTGGGTGCCTGGGGGCCCACACTTTGAGAAACCCTGCACTATGATGGCTTCAGGGTCTGAATCCAGTTCAAGTTCCTGCCCTGCCCTGCTCATCTGGCCTGGGGATGGGGGACAGGGAAATGGGCTGGGGCAAGGTGGCACCTGTATCCCCATAAGGGTCACGTGGCATCTGGGCACCATTGGGGATCACTTGCTACTGTCCTGTTTCCAAACCCAGAAGCCTCAGGCTGCCTTCCCGGGTGCCCATGCACAATGAGGATACTGAGGCACAAGGGACTGAGGGTCGCCCCCTCAACCCAGCTCCTGCACATCTGCCTCAGGGCTCATGCTGGGCATTGGGTCCCTGAATGGGAAAATGGGTGACAGTGACCTCCCAGGCCTCACCAGTGGCAGTGACCTCCCAGGCCTCTCCAGGCCAGGCCACAGCTGGGGAAGGACAGTCTGTCCCCTTGCAGGTTGGACGGTTGCTGCCTCTACCACCTGAAGGGCTGACCTTGGGAATCCACGTCTCTATGGAAGGTAAGGCCAGCCCAGCCTGTTGTCAGCACCCCAGACCCTGGGTGAGGGGGTGAGGGGGCCACAGACCCAGAAGGAAGGAGGCCTGAGGACGGCCTGGGGGAGAAAGCGGGAAGCTGCAGAGCTGCCTGGGCTGAGGACCTGGAGCAGGAGGCAGCTGGTGACTGTCTGCGTCGTGGTTTTCACATCAGCGCCTCCCTATGCCTGCTGCTGGGTGGACACTGCGCAGCCTCATCCTCGCACTCCCCACTCCCAGGAAGCAGGCGTTGGTTTTCCTCTTCCCTGATGAGAAAAACCATGGCTCAGAGAGGTGACTCAAGGTGCCAGGGTCAGAGGGCACAGCACGGCGTCCCCAGACCACAGTGCTGGGTACAATGGAGCTGGCCACGTTGCTTCCGTTCCGGCCTCGGTTTCCCCACCTCTGCTGGGGAGGGGGTGCCACAAATCCGTGGCCATATCTGTAATCCATGCACTTGTGTAGAAGGCGGGTCCCTAGGAGGCCCCAGTATAGGGAGGTGGCACCAGGCACCAATCCCTACCTGGAGAGGCTTCCTGGAGGTGTTTGTGGGGGGCGTGCAGGACAGGCAGGGTCCCCATAGGTAGAGTGGAAGGAGTCCAAGTGCTGACCCGACTGTGGCCCTGGACACACCCCATCCATGAAGGGAGGTCCCCAAAGGGAACAGGGGGATTTGCCCATGGGAAAAGGGGAAGCAACCCTTTCCCTGTTTTTATTCCATTTTTAGGGATGTGTCCGGGATGACGGAGGCTGACAGCTCCACCTCTGGGCATGGTCACTGCTGCTAAATTTAAGCCTTTCTCCTCTTAGGGCGGAAGCCATGAGGACCAGAGCCTTAATATAGCCGCCAGGCGCCCTGCACTCTCCTTCCCACCAGCCCGCCCTGCGCTCTGCCCAGCCAGCCATAAACAACCAGACGAGCCGGAGGTTGGCAGGCAAAGTGGCCCGGCCCCTTATCAGAGCGACAAGACTAAAAGGAAAGTCACTTTACCTGCACTGCCTGGACCTGGGCATACTGACTTCCCATCACCTTTTGAACTAAAGCAGATGCCCAGGCAGCCTTCAGGAGGAGAGCGCCGCACCTGGAAATCCCCAAAGACCTTGCAGTGGCCCCTCCAGCCTGCAGAAAGTGTCCACCAAGCCCCTCGGTGCTCCGTCCTGGGCACCCTGGGGGAGGGAGAAGGCCCTGGTGAAGCCCCCAAACAGCATGGGCAGCATAGAAAAAGAAGAGAGACGCAGAGCCCCGTCAGCTGGGGCTTCCTGACCCAGAACCATTTATAGAGCCCTCCCGCTTCAAGCCCTTAATTTATTGCTTCATTCAGAGCAGAGCAGCAAGGCTGAAAGCATCCCAGGCCCTGAGCCTGCGGCCCTCGCTCCTCAAAGCAGGCCCGGAGGCTGGCACGTCCTCACTCTCCCACCATTCCTGGACCTGGCTGTGGCCAACCAACGGGGTGCTCCTTGACACCCGTAGGTGTGTCTTAGCCAAACACGGACACTGGATCCTGAGAGCCGCCCTGTACAGGCATAAACCCGACCGGGCATCTGAGTCCTGGGGACACACCACATCTCCACTGTGCTGGGACTGCAGCTTCCAGGGGTGGGCTCAGGGAGAGGGTCAGTCTCTCCTTTGCTGTTGCAAAAGACAGCTCATGGCTAAGTGAGCATGATGCCTCTAAGGTTTGTCTGAAACATGCAACGTGCTCATTAAGGAGGGAACATGGGAGGATCACTCGAGCCCAGGAGTTTGAGACCAGCCCGGGCAGCATAATGAGAGCCCATCTCTACAAAAAAGTATGAATAAATAAATAAATAATCCAGGTGTGGTGGCGTCCGCCTGTAGTCCCAGCTGCTCAGGAGTCTGAGGTGGGAGGATCACTCAAGCCCAGGAGTTTGAGATCAGCCTGGGCAGCATAGTGAGAGCCTGTCTCTACAAAAAATAATAATAATAAATAAATAAGTAAATAAATAAATAATCCAGGTGTGGTGGCGTCCGCCTGTAGTCCCAGCTGCTCAGGAGTCTGAGGTGGGAGGATCATGTGAGTCTAAGAGTTCAAGGCTGCAGTGAGGGCTGACTGCGCCACTGCACTCTAGCCTGGGTGATAGAACAAGACTCTGTCTCGAAAAAAAAAGAAAAGAAAAGGAACACTGTTCACGAAAAGTGCCTCCTTATTTGACCAAATAGGGACATCCCTCAGAAAAAAACAGTTCCTATTGTCACCATCATCAAACAGGTCACTCTGCCACCAGGAACACGGGTGGCATCTTTACCCAGCTATGCTGGTGCCACAGCCTCACAGGCTTGGGCTCACAGTTTGTGGGCTCCGGGCTGCCTCCTCCAGGGTGTGTGGACAGCCTTCGGGGACAGCCAGTCAGACGTGGGCTGAGTCAGGGCCTGGTGTGCGGTGGGGAGGGCAGGGCGGCTGAGTGAGCAGAGAGGAGAGAAGGTGGGGAGGGCAGGGCGGCCGAGTGAGCAGAGAGGAGAGAAGGTGGGGAGAGCAGGGCGGCCGAGTGAGCAGAGAGGAGAGAAGGTGGGGAGGGCAGGGCGGCTGAATGAGCAGAGAGGAGAGAAGGTGGGGAGGGCAGGGCGGCCGAGTGAGCAGAGAGGAGAGAAGGTGGGGAGGGCAGGGCAGCTGAATGAGCAGAGAGGAGAGAAGGTGGGGAGGGCAGGGCGGCTGAGTGAGCAGAGAGGAGAGAAGGTGGGGAGGGCAGGGCGGCCGAGTGAGCAGAGAGGAGAGAGGTGGGGAGGGGCCCAGGCGGGAGGGAGGCAGGACGGCCTTCAAGTCCAGGCTCTCACCTGAGAGCGAGGCCAGGTCCACAGCCTCAGGGTCCGTGTTTCTGGGGACATCAGACTTGCCTTCGGAAGTTGGCCAGTACCCGGTGTCCACCCCAGCCCAGGCTCCCCGTGGCAGGAGCAGCTGGCACTGTGACCCTCGGGCACCCAGGGGCCCAGCCTCCTCCTCGGAGGGCCCACAGTGGGGAAGGGCCTGGTGTGTACTTGGTGGGGTCCCTGAGGGAGGCTGAGTGGGGCTCTTGACACACCAGTGTCCCCGGCCCAGCACTGCCGGCCGCAGCATCCCCTCAGCAGCAACCCCACCTGTGCAGGCTGGGGCCCCATCTCCACGTGGCCCCCCAGGTGCTCAGCCACCAGGTGGAAGGTGAGGCCCAGGGAACAAGCACCCAGGCCCAACCCCTCCACGTCTGCCTCTGGGCCGTGCCTGGGCCTCCACACGAGGCCGAGATGAAGAAGTGATGCTTGAGGGGCCCGGCACCCCCGAGGCTGTGAGGTTGTGGCTGGGGATAGACCCCAGGGTGCCCGCGCCTTCACCCCTCCACTGACAGGCGCCTCAGCAGCGGAGGCTGCCTAAGCCCACAGCCTCCCCCCAGGTGGGGGTGGCCCTGGTGGGCAGCCCCCTCCCCCACAGTGCCCTGTGCGGCCGCCAAGATGTTGACACGGACGGCTCCAGCCGCCTTATTTATTATCTGATAACGCGCTCTTGGCCCCACTGCTGGACGGCGTCGGGCCACACTGGGGCCACAGGCCTGGGGGAGGAGGAAGACGGGGGTGGGGGAGCCAGGAGCCCAGCCGTGGCCACACCTCAGCCAGCCGGGCCTGCACGCTGCACTCTGGGCCGGGTGCACTGAGGGATCCCCACGCCCCCTCCTCCACACAGGCCTTCCTTCTCCACGGCCCAGCAAGCTGGTGGGCCTAGAATGAGCTGCCTGGGGTCTCCCTGCGTGGGGAGGCCCCCGAGACCTGCTCTCCCTGATCCCAGTAAAACCCCAGCTAGGTCCCTCCTCTCAGCGCACCCAGCTCCAGCCACAGCCCATCCCCCACACCCCTGCACTTGGCCCCGACTCGGATTTCCATGATGGGAATCTGGTTCCATTTCTCCTTTGCATCCAAGCCCTCACTCCCTCGCAGCCCAGGCTCTGCTGTGGCAACTCCGCACAGCTGGCCCGGCCCTGGCTGCCCCGTGGCCTCGGGACCCCGGTCCTGACACCTGCATCCACTCAGGTGTGGGGACAAGACCCATCACATCTCAGAGTCTCCACATGTGCTGTTTCCTCAGATCAACGGTCCTCCTTCCTCTACGTCCAGCCTGGGACATGGTCCTCAGGGGTCGAGGCCCTCTGACGCCACCACTCCCTCCTCCACAGCAGCAGGAGGGGTCACGGCACACAGAGCCATCCTGCCTGGAGGTCAGGAGCCCAGGCCTCCAAGGAGGTCCCTGGCTGTGTGGACAACCTGCGTGGCGGTGTGTGCACCTGAGACCCGGATGTGCGTGTGCACCAGGTGTGGGGACATTGCGATGAGCGGCGTCGGGCCCTCCTTTCAGTGCCACCCCAGGGGCCACCTCCCACCTCGGGCATGCCGCTGCCCAGTCTCCAACAGATGGAGCCATCGCCGGCCCCTGGGCTGCCCTGGGACAATGGCAACGGTCCAATTCCAAACAAGAGGGGCTGCCCAGGTGGCTCGAGGGCACGTGTGTCAAGGAGCCCTCACCCATCAGCGCCCTGGAAAGATGTAAGAATGCAGACACGCCACGGAAACACGGGGTCTCAAGCCATGTACGGGGTCTCATCCATCCCCTGTGTGGACAAATACTTAGTGTGTAATGATGTTTGATCTGGAGGGGAGTCCGTGATAATGATGGTTATCTCTCGACAATTATAGCTTATTCTAAGTTCTTTTTCCTGAACCTTCTCCAGTGAATCAGCATTGATAACCAGGAGGAAAATGACAAAGGCAGCCTTCATGGGCTCCTGGGCCAGCCCTGCAGCCGCGCCATGTCCCCTCACCTGGGACACACTCCAAGGAGGACAGCAGGGAAGCTGAGGGAGGCAGGTGAGGAAGGTCTCCAGGCCTGTGTGAGGGGGGTCCCCGGGGCCTGTGTGTGGGGAGGGTCCCCGGGGCCTGTGTGTGGGGAGGGTCTCCGGGGCCTGTGTGTGGAGGCTCCCCGGAAGCAGGTGCTGAGAGGAGGGATGCTAGTGATTGGGTGGCTATGTGGAGGCTGCAGTGTGGGCTCCATCCGGGTGATGTTTCCAGCACCTGCCTGGCCCGCAGGGATTCCAGAAGCGCCGGCTCGTGCTGTCCTGCCACAGGTGGGGAGGCTGCTTCGCACCCGCCGCTCTGTGCTCCTGGGTACACTGTGGAGGGGCTCCAGGACCCCGCGGGGGGTCCTCTGCCAGTCCCGGGCTGTCTGCCCCCTCAGGGTGGGCACTGCTCCAAGTGGGAGACGGCTAGGAAGAGAATGTGCCGGGCAGTGGTCTCTGTCGTCTCCAGACTGCCCTGCTCCCATGGGAAGCCGGATCCTCACTCCCCACGGCTGCAGTCAGGGTGTAGTAGGCGGTGCAGGCTCTGAGCCCACTCAGCCTCTCCGGGCCAGGGGAGGCTCAGCTGGACCCATCCTTGCCAGTCACCGACTCTCCCAGGACTGTGCAGGAGCTCGAGAGTAAGGGGCCTGCCGTGCTGCCAGGAGCCCAGGGAAGCCTGGCTGGGAAAGGTCTCTGGAGAGGCCCTTCCCAGGCAGCCACTCTGAGGCTGCTCCCAGCAGCCCGTCCAGGGGAACGGCAGCCCTGGCCCTAGCCCAGGTGGGAGCCGCCGCACAGGCCGCACACCCTTCTGAGAAGCCTGTGGACGCTGGCCCGGCCCGGTCTGCTGGATTCTGGGTCCCAGAAATGTGGAAACAATGTGAGGTTGTGGGGAGGAGGCCCCAATGACCCAGCCCTTTGCTGGCTTCGAGGGCTTCCCCTTTGACCTCGGAACTCATCATTTCTAAATTGTAATGCTTGTGTATAAAACATGCCAGATTATTCGCTGCAAACACTGTGGAGGGTCTGCCACTTTGAGGCCTCGTTCTGCACCCCTTCATTTCGTAATCTGCAGGATCCTGGGACATGCAGGGCCCTTGATCTTGACCTCCTAGAGGCCCTGGTGACAGGGATGGGTCCAGTTGAGTCTATGGCACGCCGTGTGCACGGGAGGGAGGGCAAGGCTGCCCCTCTGCAGGGAGCAAGGAATGGGGCCAGGATGGAGGACTCCCGAGGCAGAGACATGGAGACAGAGACAAAGACGGAGAGACAAAAAGGGAGAGAGACCAGTGAACCAGGCCCACCGACCCCGGTCTGGTAACCACGGCCTCCTGGGGATTGCATTCCCTCCAACCAGCCTCCTGCTGCACAAGGGCCCCGCAGGTCCCAGGGGGAACATTGACAAGCCTGTCCCTGTCGGCCCTGGAGGGTCAGGGAGGGGCGAGGAGGACCTGGGCCGAGCTGGGCAGCTGCTCAGCCAGAGCCGCCCCACGGAGGCCGCCCGGCCAGCTCTCGAGCAACAATCCCAGGGGTGTGGAAGGCAGCAGAGCAGCTCTTCTGGGGGCTTTGAAGGAAACACAGAAAACCCTTCCCAGCAGCGTGGTCAGGACCCCCAGCCCCACGCCAGGACCCCGTCAGATTCCTCCCATGGGCGTCTCCTAACGGCCTTTCCAAAGGGAGGTGCTGGGGGCAGATGGAGTCTGGGGAGGAGCCCCCACAGGGGCTGGAGGCCACCAGCAGGAGCCTCCGTGCCTCCCACTGGGCACTCTCCCCCAAGCAAAGCTCAGAGGTCAGCCGAAGGCACTGGCCAGCATGAGGCCGGGGCGATGGTCCTGCCAGCCTGAGATGGGGCACCAGCGTGAATTAGCTGAGAGACTTTGGGGCCCTGAGCTTGGATGATTTGGGGGTGGCATCCCCTCCGAGGATGGGTGACAGTCGTCAGCCTCAATGTGGTGCCCTCTGGCCCATCTCCCCGCCTCAGGGAGAGCTGACAGGGTGCAGAGAAGGGGCCTGGGAGGCGGGGCGGCTTCAGGAATTCATCCGCCGTCACACAGGGTGTCACTTCCTTGGCTGGGCCAGGAAAGCCCATCCCGGCCTCGGCTGAAATAGGATCAGCCGAGATGAACGGCGCTGAGGGCCCGTCCCCTCAGTGACCCTGGCCCAGGCTCCAGAAGGATCTGGGGGAACGGTTGGTCCCTCCGTGAGCCTCCATGTCCAACGGCCTTTCCTGAGCCCTCAGCCTGAGCCCAGATTACCGCTTCCAGAAACAGTTAGGGAGAGCGCTAATGAGTTTTTCTGAAGATTTTAAAGTAAACACAGAAAACCCTCAATACCTTGGCCTCCTTAAATCAACTGCACTTTCGAGCGGGTGCCTCTGCTGACAGATGGCTGCTCCGTGGCCCGGCTCTCCCCCAGGCCTCCTCCGAAGCTTCACCGGGATTTTCTAGTGAAAGATTTAAGGCCCTCCATCCCAGCCCGTTAACCTCCCTAACGAAAACACCAGGTCCGACGCTTCCTGCCCGCGCCTCCCTTGCACGCAGACACTTGGGTTGAGTTGTGAGCGGCGCACGGCGCTGTGGGCCCGGACTCCGCAGAGAGCCTGGAAGTGTTCAGTCACTTTCAGATAAATCTCCCTTGTTTATTTTGTGGATGAGAGGGGAAATTAAATACTCGAATAAAGTTGTACATCCACGCACTGGAAGCCCAAGAGACACTTAGACTCCCCAGCTCTTGTGGGGGCCCAGAAGAATTCCCAGCTGAACCCCAGGGGCGGCCGTGAGGGAGGTTTGGTCACAGCTCAAGCCTTGCCCCCAAGCCCAAAACTCAGGGCCGGGTCGGAGGCCCTTGAGTCCAGGTCCAGGACAGAGTCTGGAGGTCCGCTGGCAGGCCCGGCACCTCGGATGCCTGGCAGAGTGCAGTCGGCTGGGAAATGGCTCGGGCCAGGGTTCAAGTCCCAGCTGCTGCTGAATGTGGAGGGCCCAGGGTAAACTCTCTGTGCCTCAGCCTCCATGTCTGCAGAGCCAGCGAAGATTCCCAGCCATGTGCCCGCCTGATGGTCAGTGTTGGCCACTCGTCCAGTCCCTGAGACATCCTTGCTGCCTTTACTCCTGAATCCCCTTCCACAGGTGGGGCTGCCACTTGGCCTCAGCTCTGCTCAGCCCTCCTTCAGCCTGCCCCAGAGCAAGACTGGGGGTCCTGCCCTCTCCCCGCACTCTGTCTCCTTGCAGATGGATGAATGTGCCCACAAATGCCAGGACTGCTCCAGCTCTGCAGAGGACCTGGGGGCACCCCAGGCCCATCCTCTGGGCCCAGACAGTGCACGCTGCCTCCTTGGTAGAGACAAGGTTAGAGGAACCTCGTAAGGATGGACAATAGGCTCTAAAAATACCCCAAAGGCAGGCAGGATTTGCCAGTAACATCTGTAAGTTCTGTCCGGCGGAAGTTATAAATACTAAATAATGTTAATTCAGAGCCATTTGTCATTTGGGGACAGCTGTGTCCTTTGTGGGGACAAGGGATGTTTTTCCAGATTTGTAATTTATTGCTCTTTACAGTTAAATCCAGCTACAGACCCAAAAAAAAGGAAAAATAAAAAAAGCAGGGTCTCCCCCGGAACCACTGACGGCTGGTGCTCAGGGAAGGTCAGGAATCATTACAGGGCAGCCTCTGTCCTGGCCCCCAGGCCCACGGGAGGTCCCTGCCATCAGCCCCCACCTCGCTCCCCACTCAGGCAGCAGGACTTCTATGTGACCCCATAGGACCTTGGGGCTGTCCTTGGTGTCCCCAGGCAGCCAATGTCAGCCGCACCTGCCTCCAGAGAGGGTGACAGTTCCTTCACTTGACCCCCCCCCCCCCCGCCCTGGGGTCTGCAAACCCATCTGGGCAACCTTGGCATTGTCCTTCTCTCCCCACCAGTTCCACGCTGCCATCTGCCCACTCCCTTCCCACAAAGTCCCCAGGGCTCCTCAGGGCCTCCAAGACTCCCGCCCCAGTGGCCCTCGAGGCTCTGCCCACCTGCTTCACACAGACCCCCCGAGCTCACCCCCCACCTCCCCACCCTCACATGCCCAGGCCAGGGCTCCACACTTCTCCCACCTGGGCGCCCTCTGCCTGGCTGTGTCCCCCACCCCGTGGGTCCCATCATCCTTCCAGGCCAACGTGGGTCCGCGTGGCCCTCAGCGCCCCTCCCGGAGCTCAGCCACCCTCACAACTCCTTAGTTATTGGTGTCGCTGGCAGTTTGCCGTTGTCACTGAATCCCAGCCCCAGGAGGATGAGTCCCGTGCAGACCATGTTCGTTACCACACGAAGGGGCCTGTACAGGGCCTGGCATATAGCAGGTGCTCCATAGAGCCCCATTGGGCAGTTGGGACCACACAGTCCCCACTGGGGATCCTGTTCAAGGGCTCCTGCAAGGGCCTCAGTGGCCAAGCCCCAGGGAAGGGCAGCCAGTCCGTGGGCCAGGGACCACATGGGGCTGCTGTGGGCTGGCCTGAGGGTGTGAGCACAGCCAGGCAGGTGACCAGTTATCCCCACTTAGCACAGGGCAGGTGAAATGTCACCGAGGCAGTGCAATAAAGGGCTCCCTGCCCCCTTAGACTTCCTCCGCAGCCCCAGTCACACCCAGATCTGCCCTGACTCCGACCCGACCCGGGGCCTTCCCACCTCCCAGCACATCCCGCCCAGCCTGCCTCCCCGGCACCCTGACCCCTGCCTGGAAAATGGTCCGGTTTCCTCCCCAGGGGTTTGCATCACAGGGACCTGCGGAGGAGCCCCGCCCACCCGAGGCCCCAGAGGGTGATCTGGGTGGAGATCCAAAGAGGCTCCAGAGCCTGCACCAGTCTGCTGGTAATTGCTGTGTGGCCTCAGGCAGGCCCTGAACCTCTCTGAACCTCGGTTTCCTGCTTTGAAAAGTGGAGGCAGTAAGAAGTCATCCCCAAAGGACAGCAGCATCCCTAGAATAACACGGACACCCACCTCCCAGGCACACAACCTGGGCACAGCGAAGGCTGAGGAGAAGGACTGAGGAGGGCTGGGGGCTTCCTAGAGCCAGGGGGGCCTGAGGCAAACCTGAGCCCGAGAGACACCTGGGCCTGCCATGCTGGGGTGTTGGGTGCTAGGACCACCCTGGCATTCTCACAGGGACAGCCTGAGGGCACGACTAAGGTGCAAATTAGTCTCCACCCTCTGCCCTCCTCAAGGTAGGCAGGCCGCTCTCCTCTGCCCTCCTCCGCTCTTTGTCTCTCCGTGTATCTCTCTCTGTCTCTCTCTCTCTCCATCTCTTTCTCTCTCCCTCTCCCTCCCTCTCTCTTTCCCTCTCTCCTTCCCTCTCTGCTTCCTTCTCTCCCTCCCTCTTTCCTTCCCTCCCTCTCTCCTTCCCTTTCTCTTTCTCTCCCTCTCCCTCTCTCCCTCCTTCTCTCTCTCCTTCTCCCTCTCTCTTCCTCCCCCTTCTCCCTCTCTCTCCCTGCTCTCCCTCTCTCTTTCTTCCCCCTCCCTCTCCCCACTCTCACCCTCCCTCTCTCCCCTCTCTCCCTCTCTCTCCCTCCCCCATCTCTCTCCCCCACTTCTCCCTCCTCTCCCTCTTTCTCTTTCTCTCCCTCCCCCTTTCCCTCCCTCTCTCCCTCCCCCTCTCTCCCTCTCTCTTCCTCCCCTATCTCTCTCCCCCCCTCCTTCTCCCTCCTCTCTTTCTCTTTCTCTCTCCCTCCCCCTTTCCCTCCTTCTCTCTCCCTCTCCCTCTCTCTTCTCCATCCCTCCCTCTCTCTCTCCCTCCTCTCCCCCTCTCTCTTCCTCTCCCTCTCTCTCCCTCCCCACTTTCCCTCTTCTTCCCCCTCCCTCTCTCTTTCCCTCTCTTTCCCTCTCCTCCTTCTCTCCCTTCCTGTCATCCTCCCTCCCTCTCTCCCTCCCCCCTCCCTGCCTCTCTGTCTCTCTCGCCCTCCTTTTCCCTCCCTCTGTGTTTCCCTCCCTCTCTCCCTCTCTCTCCCTCTCTCCCTCTCTCCTTCTCTCTCCCCTCACAAAGGCCCACCCTCCCCAGATGCATGCGCTCATCCTTCAGGAGGCTGTGAGGCCCGGGCGGGGTGGGGGGCCTAGGACAGCCTGCACTCCCTCCACCTGCTCTGATCAGAATGTCACCACCCAGGCCCCCATGGCCCAGGGGTGACCCCTGATTCCACCGTGTGTTGGGGGATGATGCCAAGATGGCACCGGCCAAATAGGACCCCACAGGCCTGGGCCCCACCAGGCCTCCCCCAGGTGGAGGAGGGGCTGGGGTGGGGAGCAGGTGGGCCTGGGGTGCTGAAGAGCCACAGCTGAGGCTCGGAGCGGGACCCCGTCTGACCTGGGGGAAGGCATTGGCTTCAGCTCCCTTGGTGGCTGCTCTAGGTCAGCTGGGCTCAGGGCTGACCCGAGGGGTCTCCAGGTCCTTGCCAAGGCACTCTGTCCCCTTGACCCCCCACCACGATGGTCATGGGGAGCCGTCTCCTCAGAGTCAGGGGATGGTGGCTATTCCTATCTCCAGGACGTTGGTCTGACGGAGGTGAGAGGAGGGGAGGGAGGGTGTGCTAGGAGGTAGAGGGAGGCCTGGTGGGGAGGGAAGGGGTTCTGGGAGGGGACCTGGGGGAGGAAGGAAGAGGGCCTGGGAGGGATAAGGGCATCCTGGGAGGGAAAGGGAGGGGGTTCTGGGAGGGGTGGGGGGACCTGGAAGGGCAATAGAGGGGCTCCTGGGAGGAGGATGGAGGGGGTCCTGGGACGAAGAGGGAGTACATGTTCACGGGCAGGGGCGTCCTGTTCCGCTGCAGGACTGTCCACCTGGTGCCTGCCTGGCCCTGCACGGCCACCCCTGCATACTGCTGCCCAGCACAAGGCGGGCACACTCCGCCCTCCTGGGACATTGGAAGTGGGGGGGCACATCACCTTGTGCACTTAGAGGCCGCCTGCCCCCTCGGCACAGTCCCCAGTGTCTCACCCAGAGTGAGGTTGGGGGCTGCCTGGGAAGCCATGGGGACTGCAGGGCCCAGCCCACACAGGCCGGACCCTCCGCCGCAGGCCGCCCTCCGCTAGTGATGAGGGAGAAGCTACAGCCCAGCACCCTGGAATGTCTGCCCGCCCAGAGAGTGGCTGCTCACAGTCAGGTCCACACCATCCAGCTCACAGCTCTCGCCTGCTGAGCGTCCGCCCCATGGCCTGAGGAACTACCCCAGGGGGCCACAGCCTTATCCTGAAGACCCTGCCAGCCCGCGGGACAAGCCGCCAGGCAGGATGGTGAAGAACAGCCACATGGTCAGGAAAGAGTGGCCGGTCCCGGAGCCCCAGGCAGCATGGCCAGGGTGAATGACCTTGGAGACTTCTGCCACACACAGGGGCAGGGATCCTGGTACAAAGGTTCCAGAAACAAGAAGCAACCATAAACCAAAGGGCAGCTTCCATGGAAAAAAGGGTTGGGGCCACAGTCAGCCCCCAGCGGCAGGAGTGGGTATGGGAGCCGCTGGCCAGGATGGATGGGCAGCAGGTGGTGATGCGGGGCCTCTGCTCCAGCAAAGACCCTCCTGGGGGGGTCCTTTCCCTAATTCTCTCAGCAGAAGCTTCCTCAGTGGCCGCCAGAATTCACTGGGAGCTGGATGCGCCCCCGGAGCTCAGCGCCTCTCCGAGGACAGACAAGAAACCGTGAAGGGCTCTGGGTGCCTCCCCAGACCCGGGGCCCAAGACTTTTCTATCTTACTGGGGCTTCTGGAATATTAAGAACCAAAAAAGGTGAAAGTGGAGCTAACATGGCGTCAAGTGTAATGTATCTGAAATGTTTCTCAAATTCATCCTTCACCCATCGTACACATGGCACTGAGTCGGCCGGGTCCACTCAGGGGATGGGGACACACAGGTAATAGGGACACAGTCCCACTGGGACCGTCTGTCAGGGGCTGACGCAGACGGTGGAGAAGCGCCCGCAATGCCATCCGCGATGGTGCTCAGGGCTGAGAAGGCTGGGGACGCTCATTCATTTGTGTGGGGTCGGGGCGGGGTGGAGGCCGCCAGATTCAAGGGGAGAGAGCACAGAAACCCCCTGGGTGGGAGGAGGTCAAAGGACATGTGTGTTTTAAAGCTGCATGTAGCTCAAGGAGGGCCTGGGTGCCTCTGGGCTCGGAGTGGCCCAAGGATTCTGGGTGCCGGTGTCCTGAGCCAGGGTGAGCCTGGGGGTACGACCCAGCCAGGCCTCCCCGGGCACTGGGTCTCTGCCCACGGGAAAGGGTCCTAAGTGTTCCACCTCCTGCACACCTCCACGTGGCTCCTTCACCCGCACAGCCCAGTGACAACGGATTTCCACTGTTTTGGCCACCTGGTCTGCGGCACTTTGCTATGACAGCCCACACCAGGCCACCGGCCTCTCCACCACCTTCCCACCCTCCCTCTGGTGTCATCTGCCCAGGAGAGAGGACTTAGCTTTTCTAATATCACCCAAGACCACAACCCATGCACCCCTATGGGCCTGGACCTTTCAAACAAAGGGCCTCTGACCTCACAGCCAGAGCTCTTCCGCGCTGCTCGGCAGCCTGGTGAGATGGCCGGGCGGCGTCTTTGTCCCCAACACACAGATGAGAAAACTGAGGCCCAGAGACTTGAAGGTGGGGTTCTGTACCTGGGCCACAGTGGGTCAGAGACTACCCCCCAGAAATCTGCCCATTGCAGGGTTGGGAGGGACAGAGCAGGCAGGACGGGCTGGGTGGGGCGAGCCGCTTAGGGTCCACCCTGCGGCTGGGCAAGGTGGGGCACTGACTTTCGTCGTAGCCGTGACTACCGTCCGAGATGTCATCCTCATTGGCCTGCTTGTCAGATGTCCACCTCTGTCCAGGCCGGCGCTACCCTGTATGTGACTTCAAACGTGCTAGTGGCCGTGCTAAGAAAAGGAAACAGAAACAGATTATTTTAACGATGTACGCTAACCCAGCGCGTCGGAAATGTCATCAGCTCAGCACGTTATCAGCATAACACGTGGCGAGTGGTTCTTCCGTTTGTCCCAGGTCTTCACAGTCCACGTGAGCTTTACGCTGGCCCCACAGCTCAGCAGGGACCAGCCAGCCTGACTTGGGGCCACTGAGCTGGAGGAGATGGCTCCACGGGACCCTGATTCCCCATTTCCACGCCCACAGGCGAGGGCACGCCAGGCTATAGAGGATTATTCGTAGTTGCTATACGAATGAACGACCACACGGACAAATGTGCGGTGACCAGGGCTGGGTTGAGGCCACGGCTACATCTTCATGGGTGGGCAGGAGGCTGCACATGGCTCCAAGGTATGGGTGGGAACAGAGAGCTGGGTGCAGGGGCAGGACGCTGCCCCTGGTGACCTCCCCAGGGGACAGGAGGAGGGGAGGGGAGGGTCTGGGACACCACACCCTCAGTCTCCTCCATGAAACCGATAGGGAATGGGGACAGGGGCTTTGCTCCCCATCTCAACCCTGGCCAGCCACCCCCCTGTGGCTGTCGTTCCAGCCCCACAGATGAAGGGCTGAGTCAGCATGCAGAGAAGCTGAGCCTTCCCCGTCAGAGCCCCCAGGCCCACAGGCAGACCCCGGCTCAGTGATAGATGGGGTGGGGTTTCCACGTAGTCTTCCAGCCAGCTCCCCAGAGCAGCTTGGCCACCCAGGCGGGGTGAGGGTCGTGCCAGTGTCTGCTGCCAGGCGGAGGCGTCTGCTGATGCCCCTGGTGAGGAAGGGGCCTGGTGGGAGCCAGCAGCAGGGAGTGGAGACTCAGGTTTTCCAGGGAGAATGCTGCGGCCAGGCCTGGGGGAGGCTGCTGATAAGAGGGGGCCCTGGGGCTGCTGCTTTGGGTGGTGGTTGGCAGCGAGCACAGAGAAGGAGGGACAGGAGGATGTGCCCTGGGAGGCCCCAGTCAGGAGCCGTCTGGCCAGGTTTGTGTGGCTCTGGAGAGCAGGCCCCGGGCCCCTGCCCTGCCCTCACCACCTGTGGCCCCGGGCCCCCGCCCTGCCCTCACCACTTGTGGCCCCTCTGCCGCCCCCGCCCTGCCCTCACCACCTGTGGCCCCGGGCCCCCGCCCTGCCCTCACCACCTGTGCCCCTCTGCCGCCCTGCCCTCACCACCTGTGCTCCTCTGCCGCCCTGCCCTCACCACCTGTGCCCCTCTGCCGCCCACGCTGAGCTGAGCAAATGGCACATGCTGGGCAGAGGAGGCAGCGTGTGAACGAGCGAATGAACCGTGTGTGAATACATGACGGAGGGTGCCGAGAAGGACCCACTCTGTCCCCAAGTATAGCTGGCAAGTGCCCACAGTCCAGAGCCCACTGTGTGCCTCCCCTGCTGCTGGGCAGTGTGAACACAGGCCCCCGGGCCCCACCCCACCTAGGGTCCTCCAAACACCAGGAGGTGAGACCTGGATGGGTGAGTCACATGCCTACATCTAACACCGTCCTCAGGGAAGGGCAGGTGTAGGCCGTTTGGAGCCCAGGCCAGGCCACGCTGGCTCAAGCAGCAGCTCTAACAGCCTTGCTGTGTGGCCTTGAGCAGGCCGCTACCTTCTCTGTGCCTCGTGTGGGTAAAACAGCCCTGGGAGTGTCCTGGGCAGCTCAGCGTAAGGCGTGAGTAGAAGAGGCGTGGAGCAGGATCCCGCGGCCCTGCCTGTCACTGCGGAGAATGAAAGCCCCCCAAGCCCATCAGTCCGGGGGCTCCATGGCAGAGCCCCGTTTCTGGGTGATCTGCTGAGGAAACCCCCTGTCTCACTGCTCCATAGAGAAACCTGCTGCCAGGTGAGACCGGCACCCAACAGCGGACTCTCAGGCCGGAAGGACAGATGTCCTGCTGGGAACCTCAGCCACCTCGCGGTGAAGCTGGGGGCGCTGGGATGATGCCACAGCTCGAGGGCCCTCGCGGTGAGGCTGGGGGTGCTGGGATGATGCCGCGGCTCGAGGGCCCTCGCGGTGAGGCTGGGGGTGCTGGGATGATGCCGCGGCTCGAGGGCCCCCGCTATTAGAATTCTATTTAGAAGGAGAATGTGTTCCTGTATTACTCGTGTCATTAAAAATCAGTTTAGGAGCCCAGGCACCGTGGCTCATGCCTGTAACCACAGCACTTTGGGAGGCCGAGGCAGACGGATTGCTTGAGCTCAGGCGTTCAAGAGCAGCCTGGGCAACGTGGCAGAACCCCATCTCTACAAAAAAATACAAAAGAATGATCTGGGCACGGTGGTGTGCACGTGTGGCCGCAGCTACAGCTGTAGACAGCAGGATGGGCACATGTGGCCCGGGATGACCCCAAGCTTCCTTCCTCAGTGCCAGCAGCCACAGTTGCCAAGAGGCTGGAGAAGGGGCTACACTTAGTGGGACATTCTCTCTGAAACCCCCGAGCCATGCTGGGGATCACTTTTACAGCCATGAGTAATATCAAACTCTGAGTGACGGGTCTACTGATCAGCCCCAGCCCTACAGCCCCAGAAGCTGGCCAGGCTGCTCCCTTCCTCCACCCTCCTTCTCCTGCCCCAGGCATGGGGGACGAGGCCCAGCCTGGGGAATGGTGGCTGGCAGGTATGGGAGTGGCTTCTCCGATCCCCCTGAGGCACCAAGCCCTTTGCACGGTTAGCTCCTGAATCCTCATCCCAACCCTGAGATGAAGGGGCTGGTTCATCCCCTTCCCCGCTGCACAGATGAGGCATCCCAGGACCACCCAGCTATGAGCAACGGTTTCATCACTGAGTGGGGCCACTCCAGTAGGGGCCTGCACAGGTGAAGCACTGCAAGAATAGGGACAAGCAAGCACTCAGGGTTCTGAGGGATGTGTAGGAGTTCACCAGATGGAAAAAGAATGCTGAGTCGAGATGGTGAGATTGGACATTGAGATCCATGCCCAGGCAGGGCTGAGCCCCCAGCCGCCCCAGCCTGAGCCCTGTGGTCATGGGCCATTGCTCCTCACCTCCCTCATTGCTCCTCACCTCCCTCATTGCTCTTCCTTTTTAGCCTCCCTTCCTGGTCACCTACCAGCTGTGTTTTAATTCAACAAGGATGGTGTAAACACCTGCTGTACACCCGGCACCACCTCTGTTCATCCCTGGGCCCCAGCCCTGCCTTGAGTTGACCAGCAATGTCCCACTCAGATTTCTCTGCACTGTTCAAGAACTGGCCTCAATGTGGAATCCCAAAGGACTCCCAGCTTGCCCCAGCATGAGTCCCAGGGTCAGTTTGGAGGTCAGAGGAAGGGAAGATTGACAGGCATGTCTACATCCAGGTTTACCCTCATGTCCACAACACTACAAACAAATGAGAAGGAAAACATCAATGGTCTACAACATTTGCAACATATATGATAAAGTATTATTAGCCTTAAAATATAAAGAGCTCTTAGAAATCAATAAGAAAAAGATGAAAACCTCATCATGAAAAAAGACACCAGACAATGTGAAGGCAGTTCACCCAAAAAGAAATATAAGTGACTGATAAATATGACAAGTTGTCGGCTTCACAAGTAATCTAAGAAACCCAAATTAAGGGCTGGGTGCCATGGTTCACACCTGTAATCCTAATACTTTGGGAGGCTGAGGTGGGCAGATCACCTGAGGTCAGGAATTTGCGACCAGCCTGACCAACATGGAGAAACCCTGTCTCTACTAATAATATAAATTAGCTGGGCGTGGTGGCGCATGCCTGTAATCCCAGCTACTCGGGAGGCTGAGGCAGGAGAATCGCTTGAACCCGGGAGGCGGAGGTTGTAGTGAGCAGAGACTGCACCACTGCACTCCAGCCTGGGCAACAAGAGCAAAACTCTGTCTCAAAAAAGAAAAGAAACCCAAATTAAAATAAGATACTGTTTTACCCAGCAATTGGCAAAGTTGAAAAAGATGTGATGCCCGCATTGGTGAGAATGTGTAGAAATAGATCATCTCGGGTCTGCTACGGGGGTCGAGGGGAGGACTCCCGCAGGGCAAATGTTGGTGTGTAAACAGCCTTAGAAATGGGCACAGCATCACCAGGGAGTCAAGGTCTCATTTAAGAAGAAAGAAATGGATGTGGCATAGCCCCCACAGGTTCGACTTCTGGGGAGCATTCCCAAGACATAACCTCGGATGAGATGTGCCTAGAGATGTCCATACGAAGATGTTCATTCCGGGTTGTTTATGAGACCCCCAGATAAAAGGGAAAACAGCCCAGTGCCCAACCAGAGCAGCTCATTGATCCCATGCGACTTTAGGCAGCTTTAAAAATGATAGCGTGAAATTCAAAAATGAGAGAATGCACCCATGAAATATTGTGAAAGTGAAGAAAGCAGTTTATGGAGAAGCTCAAGATGACCCCCCCATTTTTGTAAAAGGAGGAAAAAGAAAATAACTCTAACCGTAACAATAGATAGATGATTGGCAGATAGACACATAGATACATAGACAAATGTATACACATGGAAACATATAATGGAAATAGTAGTAGTGTAACTGGGGGTGGCCGGCTGTGGGTGACTGTTTCTTCATTGGTGGTGTGTATTTATTTCCCAGGATTTAAAATCTTCCACAGTAGACATGTGGTTATTCCTGGGCAGTGTCCTTGTGTCCAAGCTGTTCTACTAGCCCCACTTTCCCCTCTGGCCCCCACAAATGCAGGAATCCGCAGGGCATGGGGGGCCCCAGCATTACCAAGGCCCCACCAGCCCCACTACGACAGCACAGTGTGGACTTGGTGAGAGGCAGAGTCATCTCTGCTCCGGGCATCGGTTCCTCAACCTGCACGGCAAGCGCATTGGACCCCAGGGTCCAGGGACGTCTCTCTGCCACGGTGGGGCTTCCTAACCCACCTGGGGGCCTGCAGCACACCAGAGAGAACCTGAAAGTCTTGCTTCAACCCCAGCCAGCTGACCATGACCCTGACCAAGACCCTGACTGACCGTGACCCCAACCAACCCTGATCCTGGCTGGCCATGACCCTGACTATGACCTTGGCTGGCTGTGACCCCGACCGACCCTGACCCTGACTGACCATCACCCAGGGCTGACCATGAGCAGACTGGCCTGGACTCACCCCTGGCTCTCAGCCCCAGTGGCCGCATGCCCTGGAGCGAGTGATTCAGCTTCTCTGAGAATCCATGTGCTTGCCCTCAAAATGGGTTTACATCGGTGCCGGCCCCGCGGGGAGCTGCAGTGGCTCAGGGAGACGCATGTGGAGTCCTCACAGCCCGTCGGTGTTCAGGAGGCATCCTCTGTGGAGGGAGGAGGAAGGCCCAGGCTGGCCTGTAGGCTGCCTCACAGGGAGGTCTCCGTGCACCCAGTCCTCCAGGGTACGCCCCCTCCTCTCAGGGTCACAAGGCACCTGGCAGGGTTTTCTGTGTCTTCACCGCCCTCGCCCTTGCCCTCGCTGGGAAGGCTCTACCCACCCCTGCCCCCAAGGAAGAAGAGGCGTGCGCTCTCTTTTCCTAGGCCCAGCTAAGACCCAGCCAGGGTATGCAGGAGCAATGGCCTAGGGGAGTCTCCAGCAAGGGGGGGGTTAAGGAAGGGGATCCCCAAAGGTGTGAGAGGAAGAATAGCTGGAGGAGAGGAGGGGCCTGGGCTATATGCTGTGGATGGGGCAGCACACCAGGCTGGACGCTGGTGACCCTGGGAGCAGAGGGCAGGTCACTGGGCCCTTGTGTGGGGAGCAAGCTGGGAAGGAGCGTCAAACAGCCCTTCAGACACGGACTGCAGGAGCCTCCGAAGCCCCCGAAGCCTGCAGGACACCCCTAAGGCTGCCAGCCCCTCTATAGGGCAGAGCTGAGTGGAGCACCCAGAGTTGCCCCTTCAGCTCCAGACACCTGGGCCAGGCACTCTCCAGGGGTCCTAGGCGCATCCCAACAGAACAAGCGCCCAGCAGATGCAAAGCCCGCTGTGCTGGGGCGAGCGCTCCGGCTCTGCCTGGGAACTCTGCTATGAGCCCAGGTTCTCCTGTGCACTCTGAGCTGACCCCGACCTTGGCCAACATGGCGTGGAACTTTGCAAACCAGTCAGTGACACCCAGCCAAGCACAGACAGCAGGGCTCAGGTCAGGTAGGTGGGACCCTCTGCCTCTGCTCGCTGCAAACCATGAGGCCTCCCACTGTGCCCCCAGCCCCACCCCAGATCCTCCACCTGGCGTCTCCCAGGGACTGGCTCTGCAGTGACACCCAGTATCTTTGGAGGAGCCTCAGTCTGGGCCCTTTCCCATCCTCCATGGCTTCCCTCCCAGAGAGCTACTTATAAAAATCATTTGCAAAATATTAAAAACACACACCAAAAAAACTCATCCTTAAAATTGCTTAAAGACACACAAGTCCCCCTTGTCCCCTAGAGGTAACCCCATTCCCTCCTCCTGGGCCCCGGCATCACCACAGGTGGGGGGCCAGCCACACCCGCATCATCCCCTTGACAGTATCTCCCTCTGGACTGAGATCTGGAGCTGGAACGGGTGTCCTGAGCCAGAGGGATTACCTAAGACCTGGGTGGGTACCAAAGGAGTGGTCAATTCTGTAAAAAGAACATTCTGGGCCCTGGTGAGGAACCCAACCCTCAGGGTGACATGGACACCCCTCAGTCAGCAACCAGCCATTGCCTCAAGGCAGATCCTGTCCCCAACCAGGCAAAGTCCACACCCCTGGACACCCCATTTCCCAGCAGGAAAGCCAGGCTGTTCCAGAATGTGGCTGCTGCTCTAGGAGACGACCCCACAGGGCAGGCACTGAGCGCTCAGCCTCTGTTGACTGGGGAAACGCATGGAACTAAAAAGCAATCACAACTCCAGGAACGTCACAATGAACGCACACTCATCCATCACAGTGGTGTCTACCCAGGTTGGGAACTCTGTCTTGCTGGGTTGGGTTCTCCAGAAGCAGAGCCTAAGACGAAGCATCTGGTGACACACTGAGGCTGCATTCAGGAGAAAGGTGAGGGAGGAAGGGCGGGGTAGGCAGGCAGGGCAGGGTAGGGAGGGCTGAGAAAGAATGGGGTCCTGGAGGCGTCCAGCCTCAGTCTGCTCCAGCGAGGAGCCCTGGAGCATGAATTGCACCACAGAGGTTCTCCCATTCAGAGGCAGGGGCCGAGTGTTACCCCAACACTGCTCAGCCATTGGTTATGGGCTGCCTGGGGGGCTGATGAGAAGACACAAACTCCCAGGCCCTTCCTGGTAAGGTGGCTCTGGTTTCCTAGAGCAATTCTCAGAAGTGACGGGTGGTGGCTGCTGGAGACACAGGTGTGGGCTGCTCAGGGCACAGGTGTGGGCTGCTGGAGACACTGGTGTGGGCTGCTCAGTGCACAGGTGTGGGCTGCTCAGGGGAGACACAGGTGTGGGCTGCTCAGGGGAGACACAGGTGTGGGCTGCTCAGGGGAGACACTGGTGTGGGCTGCTCAGGACACAGGTGTGGGCTGCTCAGTGCACAGGTGTGGGCTGTTCAGGGGAGACACAGGTGTGGGCTGCTCAGTGCACAGGTGTGGGCTGTTCAGGGGAGACACAGGTGTGGGCTGCTCAGTGCACAGGTGTGGGCTGTTCAAGGGAGACACAGGTGTGGGCTGCTCAGGGGAGACACTGGTGTGGGCTGCTCAGGACACAGGTGTGGGCTGCTCAGTGCACAGGTGTGGGCTGCTCAGGGGAGACACAGGTGTGGGCTGCTCAGGGCACAGGTGTGGGCTGCTCAGTGCACAGGTGTGGGCTGCTCAGGGGAGACACAGGTGTGGGCTGCTCAGGACACAGGTGTGAGCTGCTCAGGGCACAGGTGTGGGCTGCTGGAGACACAGGTGTGAGCTGCTCAGGGCACAGGTGTGGGCTGCTCAGGACACAGGTGTGGGCTGCTCAGTGCACAGGTGTGGGCTGCTCAGGGGAGACACAGGTGTGGGCTGCTCAGGACACAGGTGTGAGCTGCTCAGGGCACAGGTGTGGGCTGCTGGAGACACAGGTGTGAGCTGCTCAGGGCACAGGTGTGGGCTGCTCAGGACACAGGTGTGGGCTGCTGGAGACACAGGTGTGAGCTGCTGGAGACACAGGTGTGGGATGCTCAGGGGAGACACAGGTGTGGGCTGCTCAGGGGAGACACAGGTGTGGGCTGCTCAGGGGAGACACAGGTGTGGGCTGCTCAGGGCACAGGTGTGAGCTGCTCAGGACACAGGTGTGGGCTGCTCAGGGCACAGGTGTAGGCTGCTGGAGACACAGGTGTGAGCTGCTGGAGACACAGGTGTGAGCTGCTGGAGACACAGGTGTGGGCTGCTCAGGGGAGACACAGGTGTGGGCTGCTCAGGGCACAGGTGTGAGCTGCTCAGGGCACAGGTGTGGGCTGCTCAGGGGAGACACAGGTGTGGGCTGCTCAGGGCACAGGTGTGGGCTGCTGGGGTGCACTTAGGGGTAGGCTGCTTGGAGTGCACACAGCTGTGGAGACATGTGTGCCTCAACCCAGTAACAGGGGTCCAAGGACCTGGGGGGAGCCTGACAGTGTCTGCACCCTCAGCCCCAGTAGCATGTGGCACTGCTGTGCAGGTGTTCCAGCTCACAGGTGTGGGACCAGGGTTCTGGGTCCTCAAGCCAGGCCCTGCTGGTGGATACAGCTGCACACACCACTTAGCCACATTCTGGCTGAACACCTGCTTGGAGGCCACCCTGGGAAGAGCTGGTAGGAGGAGCAGGCAGGGCAAGGTGATGCGGAGCAGGAGCGGCATCCCACCCTGCAGGGAGGGAGAGAGAGAGCAGGTCAGGGTGAGCTGGGCAAACCCATAGCTTGGAAGTTACCGGCCTGGGAAGGTGGAGTGGACCCCAGCAAGGAAAGGCCTGGAGAACAACTCATGAGCCAGACATGAGGAGCGAGAAGCCCAAAGCCCAGCCTCAGGGTGCATGTGGGCTCAGCACTGAGCCTCAAAACAAGACTTGGGAAGCACCAGGCTGTGAGGTTCACCTGGAGCCCTGAGTCCTGGCTGGTGAACGCAGACAGCACACTGAAGGATTTCGCACTTCCTCATTCTCTCACGAATGTCTATAGAGTGCCTTTCTGGATGGTTTCAGGTTCCTAGGCCTCCACAAAATGAGCAGCTTACAACAGAAATTCATTCTCCCAGCTATGGAGGCCAGGACCCCAATATCAAGGTGTGGGCCAGGCCATGAATGCACCCCAATACAGGCTCCAGGGGTGTTGTGAGATGCTGGGATGCATGTTTAAGTGTGGGCTGCTGGGAGCACACGGTACCCTGCTACAGACTCTTTTTGCTTCTGGCGAGCCTTGGGCGTCCTCACTCCGGGCTGCGCCTCCTCTCCAAGGCGCTCCCTGTGGGTCCACAATCACGTGAGCTTCCTGTGAGGACGCCGCCATGTGGGTCTCAACACAAGTTGAGATGACTTCATCTCAACTTGACCACATCTCCAAAGCTCTTATGCCCACACGAGGTCACTGGGGATCAAGGGACCACTCCCAGGTGCCAGGGCTTAGAACTTCAGCATATCTTCCTGTGACACGACTGACCTCCCTGCTCTGTGCCTCTCAGACCCTCAGTATCTTCCTCTATAGAAGGATAAACCACCGTCTCCCTAGCGGTGAGCCTGGGGTAGGGAGGGAGTCACGCTGAAAGCTGAGTGTGCCGTTGTCAGCACAGCACAGGTAAACATCGGTGCTTCACCAACACCCTGGGCTCTGCGTGCCTTTCAGCATTGTGGCGCCAAGAGAGGGTAACAGGAGAGGCCGAGGAAGCGCCACCTCTCGAATCCACCCAGGCCAGGCTTTTCCTGTGGAATTACCCTCATTTTCCAATGGAATCTGGCCACACCCCCACCTGATCCCAGAAGGGTGGGGCCGGGCCCTCATGAGGACCCCCTAGAGCCGGTGACAGCGGTGGCCTCTCTCTCTGCACAAGAGAACTGGGGCCTTTCCACCAAGACCCTGCTGTCCCCAGCCACACTCTGCCAGCTCCCGGCAGCCCTCCTGCACCACTGCTGCCCCAGAAGGGCTGTCCGGTGTGGGGGTCCCCTGACCCAGTCACTCCGCACCACTGCCCCATGCTGACACCATGCACACTCCCTCTCCCATTTGCGTGTGTCCTCACAGGCCTCACACAGCCACCGCCCAACCCTGGCACACAACATCACGCGACACACAGGGAGGCCGAGAGCAGGCAGCGCAGGCCGGGCCGGCAGTGAGGACTCCATTCAGGTGTCTCCACACCCCGGTGGTGGTCATGGGCCATGTGCCCTGGAGCACCACGTCTTTGGAAGGATGGCACTCAGCTGCCAGCTCCCCGGCGCCAGCTGTGGCTCTGAGGCGGGCAGCTGGCCAGGACCCGGCAGCTTGCAATGCTCACAAGCCCATATGGCCCCCGCCCAACACCCCTCACCCGTGAGTCCTGAGGCATCTCCCTGCCTGCCCGCTGAGCCCCGGGCAGTCGGTGGCTACGGGAAGGGGCACTCACCTCTGGACTCCACTGGCCCTTCCGCCCACAGCCCGAGCCCAGGGCTGCTCTCCGAAGGCCCTGCCGTCAGAGGGACAGGATGGGTCTCTTTCCCTTCCTCTTCTCTAAAGAAGAGACCTTTCTCCTGCCTTTCATCTTCCATAAAGCACTGTGGCTTCTGCTCCCTGTCGGCCAGGACATTGACAATTGTTTATTCATTTTAAAATAGCTGAAATTCATGTCAAACATTGCACATGTTAGAAAAATGTTTATGAAGTGTTATCATCGTTTATGTAACTGTGCGCGTTGAGGAAAGCAACGTGGACTGTAACGGACCACACAGACCTCAGCGTCAGCCCAGGCAGTGTCCCCGACACAGACCTCAGCGTCAGCCCAGGCAGTGTCCCCGACACAGACCTCAGCGTCAGCCCAGGCAGTGTCCCCGACACAGACCTCAGCCTCAGCCCAGGCAGTGTCCCCGACACAGACCTCAGCGTCAGCCCAGGCAGTGTCCCCGACACAGACCTCAGCGTCAGCCCAGGCAGTGTCCCTGACACAGACCTCAGCCTCAGCCCAGGCAGTGTCCCCCAGAGCGCAGTGACCTGCCTGGTCCCCAGTAGCAGACGGCCGACCCCTGCTCCAGGGCCTTCCTCCCACGGCCTTGGGGAGGCCAGGGAACCATCCAGGCTACCTCGAGACTCCCAGTGCCCATAGTTGAGGTGGGGTCCCTGTCTACCCTTCGGGGGCACTATTGAAATTTCAGAGGGGTCTCTCCCAGGATGTCCCCCCGAAGCCCCAGTCTTAGGGTGGAAATGCTGTCCTGGTTATCTTGCTTCTCCTCAAGGCTGAAGTGTCCACTAATAATTCCTCCAGCGCCTTTTTCTGGAGGTGGACCCCTGGCTTCCTCCCATCTCTAGACGGGGTGAGGCTCGGCAGGGTGTTCCCAGCCACACTCGTGCTGCCCAAATCAACAACCAGCTGCCAGGCACAGCCCCCAGGGCCAACAGGACAGGCCTGGTCTCTGCCCTCCTGGGTCTCGCTTTTCAGGACAGAAAGGTATCAACTGCCACTTGCTGTCATTTCAAATGCATCACTCTGCATGAATGCTGAGGGCACATGCTGGCCAAGGGGAGCTGTTCCCGGCTCATGGGAAGGATAAAACCAGGGGAGAGGGGCAGCAGGAGCAGCTGTGCAAAGGCCCTGGGGAGAGGAAGGCACCAGCATGGCTGGAGTGGGGAGGAGAAGGGCAGGAATGGGCTGGAGGCAGGGGGGCCACTGAGGGCTTTAGGGGGCACTGGGGCATGGGGCTGTGGTGTCAAGTGAAGGCCTTTGCGGTCAGTTTGGGGCCTCAGGGGCCAGCACAGACCAGCTCTGTCTGAGAGGTGGGGTCACAGTCCAAAGGTCATGGGCAGGTTCTGACCCTGCCCTCCCCACTGTGCAGCCTGGACAGTTCACTTCACCTCTCTGAGCCTCCATTTTCTGATCTTTAAATTGCGACAAATACCAACAAGAAATGCTAAAATTAAAAAGGCAGACAATACCAAGTGTTGGAAAAGACGTGGAGCAACTGGAACGCTCCTGTGCCCTGGCAGGAATGAAAGGGCATGGCCACCGTGGGAAGCAGATGGGCAGTTTCCTGTAAAGTTACACAGATGCTTATCACAGGGCCTGGCCATCCGCGCCTGGGTTCCTGGAAAACCGGTACACGGATGTTTATCGCAGCTCCGTTCACAATCACCAAAAAGTGCAAATGACCCAGACGGCCATTGCAGGTGAATGGGTGAGCAGAGTGCCACCCACACAAGGCACACGTGCCACACACACAGGCCTCCAGTCCATTGTTCTGGCAGACATCAGAGCCACACAGAGCACCAACGCAGGGCAGGTGAGCCCCAGAATTGGGGCTTAGCCCACAAGGGTTCTTGGCTTCGCCCAGGAAAGAACTCAAGGGTGAGCTGGTGGCGTTAGCAGCTTTGATTGAAGTGGCCGTGCACAGCAGCAGCAGAGGGACCCCTCCTTGTGAGGTAGGACTCCCCCACAGGCAGCGAGCCCAGAGCAGCTGCTCGGAGGCAGTGCTGCACTCATATTCATACCTGCATTCTGAATTTTTAGAAAAAGAGTGGTACTTCCGAGTCATCACCATGGAAAGGGGGAGTAACTCCCAAGTGTCGCCGTGGCAATGGTAAACTGGCCTGGCACTGGTGGGTATCTTATGGAGAGATGCCTCTTCCCTGTCTCAGCCAGTCTTCAATCTGGTCCAGAGTTTCAGCCCTGTCTCTAGGGTCAAGTCCCACCTCCTGCCTCAGTGTGGTTCCATTTATACAAAATCCTAGAAGAGAATTAATCTCCTGCAATAGAAAGCAGGGCATGGGGTGAAACTCACTAGGAAGAGGCATCCAGGAGCCCGTGGTGACCAGAACGTCCTACATTGAGATCTGGAGTCACAAGACTGTCCGTATCTGTCAGAACTCATTGAACTGGACACTTGAGATGAAGCGTGTCCTTATATGAACTTGTGAATTCTTCAGCAAAATGTCCGTGACCAGGTAAATGCTCAATAGAGGTCATGATTCTTCAACAGGCGCTCCTCTGAGGGAGAGAAAACGTGTCTCAAATCCTGAGCAAAATACCTAAAAGAGCCGAAGGCAGGAGTGTGCCTGGACACCCACAGCAGCCTCTTCCCAGCCGAAAATGGAGGCCACCCAGACGCCCATCAGCGGATGAGCAGATCACTGCAGTCCGTCCGTGCAGCCCAGACCTTAACAGGAGCGAAGCACAGGTGCAAGCTACCATGGAGGTGAATCTCAAAAGCACAGTGCTCAGGAAAAGAAGCCACGCACAAGAGACTGCACGTGGCGTGGATACAGTGACACGAAACACCCAGCTGGCAAATCCGGGGACAGAAGCAGGGCAGTGTCGCCAGGGCTGAGGGAGGGATGGGGAGGACCTGCTAATGGGCACAGGGTCTCCTTTTGGGGGCAGGAAAATGTTTTGGAACTAGATCAAGGTGCTGGCTCATGACAGAGTGAATGCACTAAACACCCCTGAACTGACTCCCTTAAAATGAGTGATTTTGTTTCATGGAAATCTCACCTTAGTAATAAGCATCTTAAACCCTGAGCAAAGCCTTGGCAGATCCTCGCCCTGGGTGTGCCCGTGTCCCAGGGGTCCTCACGCAGGCACAATGGGGCAAGAGAGAGCTGCAAAGAGCCCTCAGACCCCGAATTCCCCACTGACTCCAGCACAGAGCACAGCCGTGGGTAAGGGGCACAGCCAGCGAAGAAAAGGGATCAGTCCATCCCTCACCCACAGGCGCATTCACCCAGGTCGATCCATCCCTCGTCCACAGACGCTTATCAGCGCCTGCTGCACGCAGATTCCAGGGTGGAAGGAGCTGGTCCCTGGGTCTGGGGGACTCGGCCCCACATGTGGTTGCATGGCTCAGGCCAGGACCTTGCCCCTGACACCCCAGGCATCCACGGTGCCATCCACGGTGCCATCCACAGTGCCCTCCACTGCCCCTTCACTTGCTCCTTTCCCAAGGGTCATTCAAGACGATCTGTCGCATAAAAATTTAAACCTGCACCAGAGGAAATTGCCATCTGACAAGGAGCATGTGGCAAGCCAGGAGGATTTCCTTCTGGAAAGGGCTTGGGTGAGACCGAGTCCTGTGGGTGTCCCCATCCACGCTCCCTGATCATGCCCCAAAACAGGAGGGCCCGGGCTTCCTGGAGGCTCTGTTCCTGCCATGTGCCCCACTGCCGAGCCCTGCAACTGTTTGGACAACCCCAATGCCCTCGTCCTCTATCTCGGCTTTCCAAACCCTTCCCAAGGAGGAAGCGTCTAACTGAGCCGAAGGTTCACACAGAGGCTGCCAGAGCTGGCCAAGTTCATCAAAGCCGGGCGGCCCCTCCCCCGCCATGTCCCCATCCAGGACTCTGGCTCGGGCGGTGACGGATACTTCAGTCTCCCTTCCCACATCCTCATCATTTAACTTTCTTTTAGGCCATAAAATTCTGACTTTTAATATTTTCAACTCTAGTTTCTCATAAAACAACAATATTAGTATTTCTTTAAAGACACATAGACCATTAATGTATCTTTATGATGTGCGCAGGATCTGTGATGTATGGACCGTGCCTCCCCGACACCAGGCTCCTGGCCACAAGGCACAGGTTACGACATCTCGATCTGACACAGTCTCCGTGTGCTGCAGGACGACGCGGTTTTATTATCTGTGACATGCCAGCAGACAGCCCAGCTCAGTCCGGGGATCGCTCCCATCACAGACACCTCCTTGTCCCCGCTCTGGCCTGCCCTCCAGAATCACGGATCAAGTTATCCCGACCGACAGAGATTTATGGTCCCATTTTACTCTCGTTAAATTCCCACAGCTCAAGGAAGCTGAGGCCACTCCGTGCAGACGCCCGGTCTGGAAGCGCCGCCACAACTGTTTCTAGCCAGGGGACAAAGTCAGCAGAGAGGAAGTCCAGAAGCACTGGCCAGGCTCGAGGTGGCCATCGCTGCCCCGTGGCAGCCCCTGCCAGCCTGAGCCATCATCCCTCCTCTGTCCGGCCCGTCTGCCAAGGCTGGCACTGCCCTGGAAAATGGTGACAAAATAAGAACCATCTCAGGAGTGTCGCTAGGACCCTCAGTGAGTGGCACAGCCCTGGGCCCCTGGCACAGAGCCCCTCTCATTTAACCCCACACCCTCCAGGAGAGAGGCACCAAGGCAGCCCCACTGTCTCAAAAAGGAAGCTGAGGTCAGAGGTCAAAATGGCCCGGGGTACCCGCTGGTTCGCCCCCAGGCACCTCTGCCCCCTCCCCGGAGCCTCCACCCCACACATCCCAGGCAAGAGCCCAACCAGGACTTGGCCTGGGAAGACCCCTCCCAGCCAGCCCCCCAGTTCCACACACAGGGTCCCCATTCCACAGGTTCCCTCATTTTCATAATATTTAACAAAGGTATAGGAACAAATAGTTTAGCCAGAGTAAAAGGCTTCTGTCGGCTCTTTAGGAAACACAGCCCTCCCCTAAACCACTCCCCAGTTCTCACCGAGCAGGGCCCATCCCGTCTCAGCCCAGAGGAACCTTTAGGCTTTGCCTCTTAGCACTTGAGTTTTCTGGGTAAGACACAACCCACCAGGGCCAGGCACGGTGGCTCACACCTGTAATCCCAGCACTTTGGGAGGCCGAGGCGGGCGGATCGCTTGAGCCCAGGAGTTCAAGATCAGCTTGGGCAGAAAACAGAGACCCCCATCTCTGCAAAACATTTTTTAAAATTTAGCCAAGCGTGGTGGCGTGTACCTATGGTCCCAGCTACTCAGGAGGCTGAGGTAGGAAGATAACTTGAGCCCAGGGGTTCAAGGCTGCAGCAAGCTATGGTCTTGCCACTGCACTTTAGCCTGAGCAACAGAGCAAGACTCTGCCTCAGAGAAAAGGAAAGGAAAAAATGTTTATGAAGTACCACCATATGCCAGGGGCCAAGACAGCAATGAACGGGCAAACCCTTCCCGTCTCAAGGAGGTAGCACCCTGAAGACCCCTGAGCCAATACACAGTTTCTACCCAAGACTTGTATCTTACAGGCCTGTTGGGAAAAGGCCTGACCTACCTACAGTCATGGAGGGCTTCCCTGCAGAGGGGTGCTTGGATGCCCAAGAGCTGGCTGGGAGAGGGAGGGGAGCAGCCACAGGGGACTCCAGTCCGGTGGGGATCTGTGGGCCGGTCCAGGAGGGATCAGACCCTAAGGCTCTGAGGAGGCTGATGGCTGTCCTCACCTCGGTGGCAGATGAAGGTCTCAGGGAGGGGCCAACTCACCCCAGCCTGGGCCCCGTGTGCCACTGTGTCCTATCTTTAGAGCAATCTGATGAGGCAGAGGCATAGGCAAACCCTTACAGGACAGAGGCCGGAGATGGGCACCATGCCCAGGTCTCCCTACCAGGCCCATGCTCCAGCCACAGCTTGGGACCCTGGAGCCGATTCCACCCCACACTCTCACAGCCCCAAGAGTAAGGGACTCGCCTGCCTCACCCTAATCCTGTCTTTATATAAAACTTGGATATTTGGTTCATTGTGAATTTTTCCCATTAATGTAGACTTCTTAAAAATACTACATTGGCTGGGCGCGGTGGCTCACACCTGTAATCCCAACACTTTAGGAGGCCAAGGCGGGTAGATTACCTGAGGTCAGGAGTTCAAGACCAGCCTGACTAATATGGTGAAACGCCGTCTCTACTAAAAATACAAAAATTAGCTGGGCGTGGTAGCGCATGCCTGTAGTCTTAGCTACTCCGGAGCCTGAGACAGGAGAATCACTTGAATCCTGGAGGCAGAGGTTGCAATAAGCCGAGATCGTGCCACTGCACTCCAGCCTGGGCAACAAGAGCGAAACTCTGTCTCAAAAAAGTAAAAGAAAGTTAAACTTAGGGTTACCATAAGCCCCATCAATTGCACTCCTAGATACACACCCAAGAGGATTGAGGACAAGTGTTCAACCAAAATCTCGCACACGCATGTTCACAGCAGGACCATTCACACCAGTGGAAATGTGAGACCACCAAGTGTCCGTCAGTTGATGACTGTGGTCCAGCCGTGCACTGGAATATTATTCAGCCAGGAACAGGAGTGAGACCCAGCTGAATCTTTGAAATATCGTGCTCAGAGAAACAGGCCAGACATGAAGAGCCAAATGCTGTTTGATTCTATTTTTATGAAATGTCCAGAATAAGCAAATCCATAGAGACAGTGACTGCTGCCAGGTACAAGGCTTTCTTGGAGGTGGTGAAAATGTTTTGGAATCAGATCACGATGATGGGGGCACAAACTTGTGAATGTACGAATGACACGGAGCGGTTCACCTTAAGAGGGCTGACACTCAGGCAGGTGCTTACATAGAGAAGCATCCAGCAGGAAGCATGCTCACCCCAAGCAGCGGCTCACCTGGGGAGGGGATGAGACGCGACAATAAAAGGAGACTTTGGTCTTATTTGTCATGTTTAGTGCTTCGCAGGAGGGGGCGGGGGGCATCCTTGCAGTTCTTGTATTAGCAAAAAGTAATTCTTAAAAGAGGGTGCCTACGTTATCTTAAGTGAAACAACTCGGACACAGAAAGACAAATACTGCAGGTTCTCACTCACAAGGGGGAGCTAAGTCACGTGTGCTCATGGAGCAGAGTATGGACAGACGGACAACAGGGCCTCGCAGGGTGGAGGGAAGGGAGGATGGGTGGCTGCTCAGGGGTGCCATGTGCATTGCACCCTTGACCAATGCACAGAAGGCCCTGACTTCACACAGTACAACATCTCAATGCAGCATCCTCGTACTTAAACCCCATGAAGCTATACAAATAAAAATCATGAGAACATAAAATAGGGTGACTAGCAGTGAGACCATGTGGAGAGAAGACGGGGGGGCTTCATCCTTCCCCCCACCAAGAAAGCCTCCGCCCTCCCAAGTGCCCAAGGCAGGGCCCACATCTGCACCCCTCCTGCCCAGCGCAGCCTGGCCCCATGGGCACACAGCACCCGCCATCAGGATGCCCCCCAGCCGGGCCAGCAAGGGCTTGTCTGCAGGGAGGGTGGGGATGGGCCCTGGTCGTCACAGAAGGCAGCCCCATTCCTGCAGGGCCGTGCTAATAGGTGACCCATTTATCTGGCGGCCAGGGCTGCAGGGCTGGCCTGACCTGGCCACTGCACTGGCCACCCCACCCTTTATCTATCGCTCCAGTAACACAAATACCAGGCAGCAGGGCCAGCTTTTAAAGGTGCGTTTTACAGCGAGATGCCTTTGAAGCTTATCTCCCACCCCTCCCAGCTCAGAGATAAAAGGCTGCCTCACCCCTGGGGTGGGGCATTGTGCCCCCATCTGGCCTAGGAAGCAGGTGTAGGGGGCCATGAAGAGCCCTCTTGGTCCCTCACCCCAGGCCCAGCAGCCCCAGCCCCTCAGGTGCAGGTGGGGGTGGCTGCCAGGGCTGGGAGGCCACACACACACTTGGGGCCTCATTCCTCAGCTGTATAATGGGGCGATGGAGCAGCCCCCACGCTGAAACCTGGCCACGGTTTGCCAGCAGCGTGTTGAGGGCTTGCTGCCTCATTCTGCGATGCTTCCTGTGAGCCCGGACGCCGGTGCCTGGGTGTCCATCACACCCCCCAGCTCCTGGCTGATCAGGATTCAACAGACATTGGCTGAATGAATGAACAGGTGAGTGGTACCAGGAGAGGAACCCCTTTCACCCTCATCAGCCCTGCAAGGGACAAGTAAACTGAGACTCAGACAGTGCCCTCTGTGTGCCCGATTCTCACAGCCAAAAGCCCCGTAAATGTGTGAGTCACGTTCTTGGCCATCCATGTGCCCAGAGCCTGGACAGGGCCTGGTGGGCGGCCAGGAAATGGGTCTTGGATGGTTGCATCAATGAACGAAGGGGCACACAAACCCACAGCTGCAGAAGGACGCCAACCTCCAGCGACATTCAACCTCCTCCTCTCCCAGCCTTCCCTCCTTCTCTGCCCACGGTGCGGGTGCACTGCCAGGGGGCCGACGATGTTGCCTGGAGTTCAGGGTAGGAGGCTGCTGGCCTGGGGGTGCCACCTTCTCCCTGGGGACCCAGCCACAGGCACAACCTGCACGGGCACCTCTGTCCTGTATCACCAAGGCCTGGACATGGCGGGGTGGGGTCCCTGGCCAATGAGCCAGGGCAGGCAGGCAGGCACGAAAACTGGCTCAGTCCAGGAGGTCTCTTGGCTTTGCCCAGGGAGGAACTCAAGGTCGAGCCGGTGGTGTTAGACAGCAGCTTTGATTGAAACAGCCATGCATGGCAGATGCAGAGGGACCCTCCTTGTGAGGCAGGGCTCCCCACAGGCAGTGAGCCCAGAGCTCACATTCATACCTGGAGGCTGCAAGTTCAAAATCAAGGCACCAACTTGTTCCACGTCCGGAGAGGACTCACTTCCCGGTTCACAGATGGCACCATCTCGGGTCCTCACATGGTGGAAGGGGCAAGGGACCTCCCTGGAGCCGCTTGTAGAAGGACACTGATCCCACTCAGGAGAGCTGCAGCCTCACGAACTCGCCATCTCCCAGAAGCCCCGCCTCCTAACATCATTGCCTTGGGGGTTAGGATTTCAACGAGAATCTGGGGTAGACACAAAAAACATCCAGACCACAGCACAAAGCAGCTACACATATCCATGCACACACGTGCACACACACACGTGCAACACATGCACACACAGGCACACACATGTAAGACATGCACACACATTCGTATCCACACACACACACTCACACGTGCACACAGTCCCCACACAGGCACACACAAAACACACGCCAGCAGCAAGCAGACCCAACTCACGAAGGGCCCAGCCAGGAGCAGGGAGGTGGCCGGAGGAGGGGCCTCCACGAAGTTCCCAGGCCAGCCAGAGCTGGAGTGGCCCATGCTGACCACAACCCCCTCCCAAGAGCCTGGTCCTGAGTGGGAGGGCATCGTGGGGCCAGAGATGACCCAGCCCTCATCCCAAACCCAGAGCTGGCCACCAGCCACCAGCAGGGGCCCTGCCAGGGAGCAGGAAGTCCGTCCTCCCCTCACGGCAGTGGCTACAGGCCAGGCTCCCAGTCTTCCTCCTCTGAGCCCCGTGCATTCCTGGGGTACTCGGGTGCGCTGGGGATCATGGCCCCAAGGACTCGGGAACCCCCGCTCTGCTTCCGTGCAGAGCTAAGACAGGCTGAGGATGAGGCAGAGGCGGAGGCGGAGGCGGGGAGAAGGGAGTGGGGAGGGGTCGTGGGTAGAACACAGGGGGCAAGGCATGCGGGGGTCAGGGCTGTACCCCGCAGCCACAGTGTTGCTGTCCAGGGAACACACACATGAGACCACAGTGTGAGGCTGCTCCAGCACCTGGGCCGTGCCACCCGGGGCCAGGCCAGCCCCCAGCCTATTTGCCTCCCTGGGCTCCACCTGGCCGGGGGCACCCAGCCTACCTGGAGACCGGAGAAGCCCACTCACAAGCACTCACAGACCCCGGGCAGACTGCGCAGACCAGAGGCCCAGCGTGCGCCCAGTCCCCCTCAAGCAGAAGGCCTGCTTCCCCGGGCAGGGCGGGGCAGGCTGGGCGGGTCGCTTCCCATAGCGGCTGCTGGATTTCTGTCCACTGGGTTCTGGCAGGGACAGCTCTTGAGCTTATTATCCCCAATTTACAGACAGGGAAACCAAGGCCAGAAAGGGGACTGTCACCTGCCTATGGTCAGCCCACGGTGAACTGAGCTGTGAACAGCAGGAAGGACCACTCTGCGTCAGAGGCCCTACCACCTGTCCCGAGGTGGCGAGACAGCACATTTGCTCACTCCCACCTGCAGCCCCCGACCCGGGCACCCCTGCAAGCCCCCCACCCTTCCCCGCCCGGGCCCTCCGTGTCACAGGCACCAAACTGGATTCTCAGTGCTAACCAGCTTGGCTCCTGCAGCCCAGCCTCACAGTGATTATGAGGAAACAATCCCAACTCTATGTGGCTTCAGACCCAACCTGTCCGGCCACTTTCTGCGAGATGGCAGAACCCGCCTGGTGGCTCAGGGCAGTCTCTGCCTCCTTTCTGCTCCTGGCTGGGAGAATCGAAAACCTGTCAAGCGGGTTTGGCCAAAATCCTGTCTTGTTGCCTGTGCAGGTTCACACCCCACTCACTTCTCTCTCCCTGTGGAGAGCGTGGGGGACTCTGCGCAGAGGTCGACGGAGGTTGAGGCAGGGCCAGGAGCCATGTGAGTACCCGGGACCCCGGGGCCAGGCCACTCAAGCAGCCGGGTGGGCTGGGATCCCCGGCTGGGGTGCTCACCAGGGAGGCTGGAGGCCCAGCTTGGACTCCTGCGAGGAGGGCCGCGGGGGTGGGTGGGACTGGACGTCTTCCCTAAGGGGTGGCACAAGGCTGCTCCTGGTCCAGGGACCTAGCAACGGAGAGAGCTCAGTGGGCGTTCCTGGCAGGAGCTGGGTGCAAAGAGGCCAGGCCTAGTCTGGCACCAGGGCCCAGGAAGTGTCCATGGTCTGCTGAGGGGCTTGGGGCATCAGGGACAGGCTGGTGGCCTCGCCCTCCACCCAGGGCCTGTCCCGCCCCGCCATCCATGTTCACAAGAGGATAAGTGGGCGCAGCCACGGGGGTGAGGGTGGTGCAGGAGTGCAGCACCCGCAGCTGGGCACTGAGCAGGGGGCTCCTCTGCCGCTGTGTCTGTGGGGAAGCAGCCACAAAGGCGGGCCTTGCTCAACCCCCTCCCCCACGGGCCAGGCCTCAGGGAGCCAGCCGGCAAGGCAGGAGAGCAGCCCGGCCCACCTCCACCTCCGGGAGGGAGTCAGGTTGCAGGGCTGCTGTGCCTGAGCTGCAGGGACACCTCGGCTGGCTCCTCTGTTTATGTGTGCACACGAGTGCACAGGGGGCACGCGCATGTGGGGTACACGAGTGCATGTGCACACACAACATGCGTGTGCAGCTGTCCCGGGGCCCCTGCGGTGGTGTGCACACAGCAGGGGAGGGTAGCTGCGGCGGACATGCGTGTGCAGCTGTCCCGGGGGCCGTGCGGCGGTGTGTGCACAGGAGCCTGGGTCAGGGCTCACCATCAACATCTGTTCTACAGTCACAGAAACTGAGGCACGGCCAGACAAGCGACCTGGCCGAAGTCTCCGTGGGAGAGGCTTTGCCCATTACCGCAGAGGGTGGGAGGAGACTCTGAGGCCATGTCCAGGTCCAAATCTTGCTCCACCTGCTCATCTCTGATCTGCTTCAAGCCTCAGTGTCCAAACCTGTAGAATGAGACAATCAGCACTTCCTCCAAGGCCAGGTGGGCCCCGGCCACATGCATGTGCCCAGCCTAGCTATGCAGTGGGTGTTCCACGGGGGCAGCCAGGAGGTGGACAGGGGCAGGGGAATCCCTTGGGGAGAAGCGGGTCAAGGTGCAGAGGGCACCACTCTGAGCTTGGCTTCCTCAGCAAAGCTGCAGAATGGTTTCCGTGCCCATGCAAGTGGGAAAAAGCCTGGGCATGGTGCTTGGCACAGAACAGTATGTGATCAACAGCAGCCACTGCCACTGCTACTGTCACTGCTACTGCCACTGCTACTGTCACTGCTACTGCCACCGCTACTGTCACTGCCACTGCTATGCCACTGCCACTGCTACTGCCACTGCCACTGCTATGCCACTGCCACTGCTACTGCTACTATCACTGCCACTGCTACTGCCACTGCCACTGCTACTGCCACTGCCACTGCCACTGCTACTGCCACTGCCACTGCTACTGTCACTGCCACTGCTATGCCACTGCCACTGCTACTGCCACTGCTACTGCCACTGCCACTGCTATGCCACTGCCACTGCCACTGCTACTGCTACTGCTACTGTCACTGCCACTGCTATGCCACTGCCACTGCCACTGCTACTGCCACTGCCACTGCTATGCCACTGCCAATGCCACTGCCACTTCACTGCCACTGCTACTGCCACTGCCACTGCTACTGCTACTGCCACTGCCACTGCTACTGCTACTGCTGTGGCCATCACTGTTGCTCCTGGATAGGTGGGCAGTCAGTCAGATGGACATACGGACAGCCCAGGCCTCAGAGACGGAGGGTACCAGTGTCCAGCTCTGCACTCCTGCCCCAAAGGCCTGCTGTGGGTCGGTGGCAGGGGTGAAGAGCAGCCGGCCTGGCAGACGTCCTTGGAGCACTGGTGCCCAGGCGGCTTCTCTGGTTGAGTGCCCTCGGAGAGGCAGGGAGCCTGGTGATGCCCCGGATGCCTCCTGCTCAGACAGCAGAGGAGCTCAGGGGGCCCGGCCTCCCAGAGGACAGGGTAAGAACAGGCATCACTGTGGGTTTTGCCACTCGGCCGGACAATGTCCAGTCCTGCCAGGGCCACAGCTGGGCCTGTGATTCCCTGGCCTGTGTGTGGGAGGCAGGTGGCATCTCCCCTGGGTGCAGCCACAGAGATGCTGTGAGCCCATTGGAGTCCATAGTGAGCAGCCATCCAAGGATGAGTGTCATCACCGTCAGAAGCCGGACCTCTGCCCTGAGCGTGGGGAGGGCTGCGTCCTCCTGCACAAGGCCTTTGTGGCAATGAGACTTGACCTTGTCCAAGCACAGAGGGTCCTGCCATCAGCACTGCTGGACACCTGGGGTCCCACATGAGGGAGGTGCAGGTCATGAGGGAGGCGCAGGTGAATCGGGGTCTCCCTCGGCTGCTCACTGAGCACTCCTGTCTACGGAGCTCCTGGCCACACAGGCATTGCCTGTGAGGAGCTTCTAAGCAGCCTGATACAGGGGCAGGGGTGCTGTCACCCCCAGCTGAGGAAACAGGCTCAGAGAGGAAAAGCAACTTGCCCAAGGCCGCATAGAGAGCAGAGACGGGTCCGAGAGCCCCACCAGGGCTGCTGACTGGGAAGCCCACACCTTTACCCTCCACCCAGACTGACTCTCCAGCCAGCACCCTTCAGGAATGCGACCCCTGCCCCACCCCAGCCAGCTCAGCGGGTGGGGGGGGGGTGCACCCTCTCTGCTGGGGCTCTGAGAATGCGTGAGGTAGGATTAACAACAGCAAACCTCTGCCCCCTGAGTGGCCACTCCAGAGTGCCCTGGGAGGGTGGGTGGAGACCCTAGGAGGGCACGTGCGGGCTCTGGGGGGCCTTTAGAGGGAGGTGGGAGTCCTGAGGGACAGGCAGGGCCCACAGTGCATGTCCATTCCCTGGGTGAGGACATGAGGTGGAAGGTGGTCTGCCAGCCTCAGGCTCCCCACGGGGGGCTCTCCTGGGCCCTGTCCGGGGGCTAAGAGGCACCCGTTTACTGGATGGGCTCTGTTCCGTTCTGGTGAGAGCAGCACGTCGCCCCTTGGTTTTAAGGAGCAGTCCCCCGAAGGCAAAGGTGCTGGCACGAGTAGCACCTCACTGCAGGAGGCGGAGCTGCGGGCCTGGGTTAGCTGAAGCCCAGCCCGGCTCTCACTAGCTTTGACCGTGGGCAAGACGCCACCTCTGGGTCATGTTCTCAGTGGCAAAATGGAGCAGAGGGCAAGGCATGGTGGAGTGAGAGTGGTGTCGAGGGGGACAGACATGCACCCCTCGCACCTGCCCCCCCCATGGCCCAGCTGCGAGCAGCAGGTGGGACAATGGCTCACTAGCCTGCCCTCCCCTTCCCCCACTCCTTCCAGGGGGCTCAGCACCCACAGAGACCCTCCAGCCTGGACTCCCAAGTGGGAGGGGCTGGGAGTGGGAGGAGTGGCTGAGGGTGACCCTGGACCAGAGCTCAGCTCTCTCACCCCAGCCCTGTGAAGCCCCCCATGAGCCTCAGCCCAGCCCCTCCCCACCCCAGTAGGCTTGCTGCCCCATCACAGCCCCACTGCACCCCCCACCCAGGCCTGGAGGAGACCCTCCTTCCGAGTTCCCCCAGCCCCAGCACCCCTAGCTGCCCTTGGCAAGCCCAACAAACCCAGAGAAGGCTGACTCGGGAAGAAAAAGCCAGCCCCACTGACCCCGCTGCTGACCCCTGGCTCAAGGCTGCGGGTGCGGGTCTGGATGAGTTTCTGCAATCCTGGTTCATTTCTTCTCCCCAAAAGCACCAGGGCTTGCAACTTCCCTCCACCTCCCATCCCTTCCCCGGAGCTCTCCAGCACTCTAGGAGTGCTGCAGGTGGTTTCAGGCACAGAAAGGATCCTGTGAGTGGGAGGCACAGCAGAGGCTCCGTCCCGGCCTCTGCACCACAGTGACTTCACTGGGAAGGAAGCCCACCTCTCGTGTGGACGCCAGAGACCTCTCCTAGGCCCGCAGGCACCATGGGCTCCCTTGGGCGGCTCCTTTATGGGCGTCGGCCCAGCCCACATGGCAGATGCTGGGGGCCAGGGAAGAGTGGCCTGTTGGGCGGGTCTGGGTGGAATTTCAGGAGCTGCAGCTCAGCCCCCTCCTGGCCCTCCTCAGCTGCTTGAGCCCAGGGAGGCCCCGGCTCTGACATCTTCCTCCCGGGCGCCCCTTGGCCAGGAAAAGCCAGTGCAGCTGGGTGCACCAGAGCCATGGGGAGGACGCCCCAGTCCACACAGGCAGAGCATGCAGACCCACAGCCCCAGGAGCTGGGCACAACCCAGATCCCACTTCCCACTGGGTGACTGAGACGGGAGGCTTGATCTGTTTGAGCCTGTTTCCCCATCTGGAGCGAGGTCTTCGTGGTGTGGTCAAGATTCCGTGGGCTGTCAGGAAGGTCTCAGTGTGTATGGAGTTCGGGAAACGGGGCCACCACTGATGCTGGCCACGTGACCTGCTTCCGGCAGGCTCCATGCTGCCCCACCTCTGGAGCTCAGCGTCCTGTTGGTCCCCTTCACCAGCAAAGACATCCCTCCCAGCCTCCCGCCAGGAAAGCCCCAAGTCTCCCTAGTCCCAGGATCCCTCACCCACCCAACACAGAGCCGCCAACTGTCACCCCCACTCCCTCCGAGGGTGGCTGGAGGCCCCAAAGCCCAGCCGGGTCTGTGGACTGAGCCTCTGCAGCCCAGCATCCTGGTGCTCCGCCCTCCATGCAGCCCCACTAGCCCTGTCAGGGGCCCCTGGGGACGCTGTGGCCACCCCCGAACACAGGCCACACTCTGTCCCACACCCCTTGCTGCCCCACCAGGCTCGGCACTAATGCTTGATCACAGGTGCAAGGGCTCGGCAAGAGTTAGGACACCCTCCTTCCAAGTGGCTCCAGTCACCATCCCCACCCCAGTCCCCATCCCCACCCCAGTCCCCATCCCCACCCCGGGCCCCATCCCCACCCCGGGCCCCATTCCCACCCCAGTTGCCATCCCCACCCCAGTCGCCATCCCCACCCCAGTCGCCATCCCCACCCCGGGCCCCATCCCCACCCCGTGCCCCATCCCCACCCCGGGCCTCATCCCCACCCCAGTCCCCATCCCCACCCCGGACCCCATCCCCACCCCAGTCGCCATCCCCACCCCAGGCCCCATCACCACCCCAGGCCCCATCCCCACCCCAGTCGCCATCCCCACCCCAGTCACCATCCCCACCCCGGTCACCATCCCCACCCCAGTCCCCATCCCCACCCCAGTCGCCATCCCCACCCCAGGCCCCATGGCCTCTCTCGGGGTCCCAAGGCCTGCCACCCTGAGTTAGAGGCACCCCAGCCCCACCCCCAAAGACGCCCACCACCCGACTTCCAGGGCCCCAGGGCAAGTGGCTCTTTCTGTGTTCAATGCACCCTCAAGCCTGGCTTGGGTGGTTTGGCCATGCTGGGATGGGCATGGGGCTGGGCGGCCACCATATTCCACCCATCATGGGATGGGGTTAGGCGGTCCTGTTCGGGACGGTTCTGTAGAATGCTGTTGCACACAGGACCCTCACGTGGGCGTCTCCAGGCTGACCTTTGAGAACCCAGATGCAGCCACGGCTGTTCCCCTCTGTGATCCACTTGGGCTGGGCTGGCTGTGGCGAGGCCTTGGGCATGGCCTCCAGCTACGAGCCCGAAGTTGGATTTTGAGCAGAGCGGTGCACATCTGAGCAGAGACCAGAGCTTCCCAGGGATGGCCACCCTGGAGAGTGGTCCTGGAAGAGATGGGGGGAGGCAGGGGGTTCAGGGGAGGTTGAGCAGGAGGCCAGGCAGGGAGGAGGCCGACACAGTTGTTCAGGAGACGCACCAGTGGTTCCACAGTAGGTTGGGTATGCACACACACAGCACACACACACGCACACTGGCTTGGGCACGCACACACAGAGCAAAAACAGATGCACACACGGCACACACACATGCACACTGGCTCAGGTGTGCACACACAGCAAACACACATGCACACTGGCTCAGGCATGCACACACACAGCACACACCCGCACACTAGCTCGGGTATGCACACACATGGCACACACACATGCATGCTGGCTTGGGCATGCACACACACGGCACACACACATGCACACTGCCTATCATGCACACATGCCACACACATGCACACTGGCTTGAGCATGCACACACAGCACATACACATGCACACTGGCTCAGGCGTGCACACACATGGCACACACACATGCACACTGGCTCGGGTGTGCACACACATGGCACACACATGCACACTGGCTATCACACACACAGCACACACATGCACACTGACTTGGGCATGCACACACACGGCACACACACATGCACACTGGCTATCATGCACACATGGCACATACACATGCACACTGGCTATCACGCACACACACGGCACACACACGCACACTCACGCACACTGACTTGGGCGTGCACACACATGGCACACACATATGCACACTGGCTCAGGTGTGCACACACATGGGACACACACACGCTGGCTCGGTGTGCACACACATGGCACACACACACATGCACATTGGCTATCATGCACACACACGGCACACACATGCACAGTGGCTCGGGCGTGCACACACACGGCAAACACACACACTCCCCCACCCGAGCGAGTGAAGCACAAGCCACCCGGTGAAGAAGTCTGAACTGCAGTGGTTTGTGTGTCACAAACACTGGCTTGCAGAGGCCCAGCCACTTGACCAGTATCCCAACCTCCCAGGCCTGGAGGCCAATCTGTGGGAGGAGGGGGAAGGGTCAGGGGAGGACAGACAGACAGTCACAGCGCCCCCAGGCTCACTCCACCCAGCCCTGCCTGGGAGCTCTCCAGGTCACTGGGAATTTGGAAAGGTCTGGGAGGGTTTGAGGATGAGTGCTCCAGCCCAGGTCCCCAGGCCCAGCCTGCAAAGGCCCCACGGCCCCTTAATTCTGGCCTTAGTCCGTGAGACCACAAGATACCCACTGCCTACCAAGGACCTCCTGAGACCTGTGGGTAGGGGAGGCAGGCAGGGAGGGAGGGGGCCTGTGACCTCTTCAGAGTGGCTCCTACCTCTTCGTGGAACCTTCCAGCATCTGCGTGTGGGAGCTGCTTCCGGGCAGAGGGGGCTGCTGTGGCTGTGTGTGTTTCCGTGTACCTGCAACTGCATGTGTAGCTGTGTCTTTATGTCTGCACAGATTTGTTGTCAGCATGTGTCTGCGTGTACCCATGTCTATGTGTCTCTGTGTGTTGTGTGTGGGCATCCCTGTCTGTGTACATATGTGTTGTATGTGTGTATCTCTGGGTGTGTGCCTGTGTGTTGTGTGTATACATGCTGTGTGGTGTGTCTGTCTTTGTGCATGTGTGTTATGTGTGTACATGCTCTGTGTGTGTCTTTTGCATATATGTGCGTGTGTGTTGTGTGCACATGCTATCTGTGTGTGTGTGTGTGTGCCTGTGGGACAGGATTGAAGCTGCCACGGCATCGGAGGGGGACAGAGATCCCAGGAGGAAACTGAGTACAGGGCTCTGGTGAGAGGGAAGGAGGTGCTGTGACGGTGGTGTTGGGGCCGGGGTGTGGACAGTGGCATGGTCGGGTCTGTGGGGCTCTTACTGGTGAGGTCTGACTCCCAGCTTCACAGCTGGGCAGGTGCCACCAGCACCATCCAGCTCTCGCCAGGCTTCCCTGTCCCTCCATTGAGGTGCCAGGGGAAGTGCTTATGTGGGGACAGGCCAGGCACTGATGGGCTGGATACCTGGGGAGAACGGGGTGGCTCAGAGGTGCCGGCACTCACCCCAGATGCTCCCTGGCCCCTCCAGCCCCTCCCGCACGGCAGCCAGCACCCTGCCCTCTGGCCCCCGACCACATATGTGTGGGAGGAAGCCACACAATGTACTATCTCTGTGCCTGCCCGTGGGGTTCGGGAGCCTCCAGGCCACCTCCCATGAGTAGCCCCTACAGCATGGCATGGGGTCTGCTCCATACAGACACAAGGAGCCCCAATCCTCTCCTGGACTCCACAGCCCACAAGCACTTCCTGAGCGGATCCCTGTCCCCTCTTCCTCCTCTTCAGGATGGACACAGAGGGGCAGTAGAGGCTGCAGGCGTCTCCACAACCCCAGCGCAGAGGGGCCCGGGCCAGGGCCACAGGGAGCCATGGAGAGCTTCATGGAGTCGCTGAACAGGCTGAAGGAGATCCACGAGAAGGAAGTCCTGGGTGAGGGGCCAGGGACAGATGCCAGGCTAGGGAGGGGTCTCCACAGCCCTCACCTAAGGGTCAGGGCAGGCCACTGTGCACCCATGATCACCTCCAATTCCCACCAAGTCAGGGAATGGACCCTGTCTTTTTGGCCCAGGCAGGGGAGTCCTGACCCAAGGCCCAGAGCTACAATGTGGCAGACACCCTGCCTGGGCCCGAGTGCTGACCTCAAGCGGGGATGTCCTCGAGCCACTCCCAGAGTGTGACCCCGAGGGGGAGGGGCACTTTCAAGGGTTGCCACCAACACCTCATGGCCACCTGCCACCCGCAGGCCCCATGCTGCCCATGCTTTGTTCTCCCGTGGGCCGGCCTCCAGTGTGGCAGAAAGAAGTACCCACCCTGGCCGGCCTGCTGAGCTCACCAGGGCAGAGACAGCCACTTCCAGAAACAGGAGCTTATGGCTCTCTGGACCCATCCAGAACATGTCAAGGCACTGAGCTGCAACTCTTCTCTTCCTTCTAGGACACGCCCGAGGCCCCACCCCTGTCCACTTCCCCCACGAGGGACAGGGCCGCAGCCCCCACACCACCCCCAGTCCAGTCCCAGGGCCAGCACCTCCCCGTGGTCTTTCCACTGAGCACCCACACCCACCTGGAGGTCCAAGGACCCGGCTGCCTCCTAGGCAACCCAGAGAGGTGGGGCTGCTGGGGCTAGCCAGGCCCAGGTTGGATCCCCAAGATACCGCAAGGAGAGGGTCTGGGGGGTCCGCCCCAGAAGCTTATCTTATTTCAACACTAGCTATGACACACACATACACACAAAATGGCCCCTCGGTCCCTCTACCTTTCACAGGTGGCTGGTCACTTGTGGCACCGGGGTCCCTGCTCACCCCCAGACACCCCCAGACAGATGCCGGAGGTAGAGACCCCAGGGGAAGCAACAGACGCTAGGCCGAGACCACCGAGCCTCAGGCAGCCCCGTGCCTGGGCACAGACAGGGGCTCACCTGGCAGGGCTGCCCCCAGGGGGTGCAGGGGACAGGAGTGCCACATTGCAGCTCTGCCCAGACCCCGTGGTGGGGACGCTGAAGGTGAAGCAGCAGCTGGGCCTGACCCCCCGCCCCTCTGCTTGCTCCCCCAGGCCTGCAGAACAAGCTTCTGGAACTGAACTCAGAGAGGTGCCGGTGAGTCAGGCCAAGCAGGGCCCCTCCTCGCAGGGACCACACTGGCCATTTCATCCCCCTGAAGCCCCAGTGTGCCAGCACTGCCACCGTCCTATGGTGCAGAAGGGAAACTGAGGCTCAGTGTGGGGGCGGGGGGAGTCACTTGTCCAAGGTCACACGGTGAGCAGGCAGTGAAGCCAGGACTTGAACCCAGTTGCGTCGGCCTCCCAGGGGCGGGGCAAGCCCCCTACTCGGGGCGTCTCCCACCCCAGGATCATGATCAGAATATCAACAATACGTTCACGGTGAGCTGGGGTCATGTCTGGTCAGACGCTGGCGGGCGGGCAGGCTCCCTGCGTTCCGGCTTATAGACCTGGCTGTGGTCCTGCCTGTGCTGTGGCACTAAAGTGGTGCGTGGACAGGACAGACGTCACAGAGGAGCGTGCAGATGACTGGGGGGGGCGTTGTGTGGACAGGACAGAAGTCACAGAGGAGCGTGCAGATGACTGGGGGGGTGTTGCGTGGACAGGACAGACGTCACAGAGGAGCGTGCAGATGACTGGGGGGGTTTTGTGTGGACAGGACGGACGTGAAAAGGAGCGTGCAGATGACTGGGGGGGCGTTGTGTGGACAGGATGGACGTCACAGAGGAGCTTGCAGATGACTGGGGGGGTGGTGCGTGGACAGGACAGACGTCACAGAGGAGCGTGCAGATGACTGGGGGGGTGGTGCATGGACAGGACGGACGTCACAGAGGAGCTTGCAGATGACTGGGGGGTGGGGTGCGTGGACGGGACAGACGTCACAGAGGAGCGTGCAGATGACTGCGGGGGGTGGTGCGTGGACGGCACAGACGTCACAGAGGAGCGTGCAGATGACTGGGGGGGGCGTTGTGTGGACAGGACGGACGTCACAGAGGAGCGTGCAGATGACTGGGGGGGGTGGTGCGTGGACAGGACAGACGTCACAGAGGAGCGTGCAGATGACTGGGGGGGTCACCGGGTTAGGCGTTGCCCCCACAGGGCCGACTTCAAGGGCAAGTCCCCACAGTCGGGGGCACTGAGCAGGATCCAGCCCCAGACCAAGGCTGCAGGTGCCAAATGGCGCTACCCCCCCAGGCTGGATGGTGGGGACAGCGTGTGGCTTCCTGGATGGAACAGGACCCCACTTTAGCTGTTTCCCACCACAGGGACGCCCAGAGGATCGAGGAGCTCTTCTCCAAGAACCACCAGCTCCGGGAACAGCAGAAGACACTGAAGGAGAACCTGCGGGTGCTGGAGAACAGGTGAGCCTGGGAGGACACCTCACAGCACGGCCAGGACCGGTGGGCTCAGGAGAGGAGGAGGTGACAGGGCTCCTCGGAGAATGAGTTTGGGATAAACTCCAGGATAAACTGAACCAGGAAGGTTTCCCCACTGCAGGACATCTCAGAGCCTTAAGGAAATTGCATTTTCAAGATTTCTCCCCAAACTCAGTGGAACATGGGACACCTAGCCCACGGGGTGGGAAGAGGCCTGGGGCTCTACGGAATAGTTTGGGAAGGGCAGGGGCACTTCCCAGCAGTGGGGCGGTGAGTGTCCCAGGCCCTCTGTGGCTTCCGTGCCATCCCTCACACCCCCTGCGTCTCCATCCCTGCAGGCTGCGGGCCGGCCTGTGCGACCGCTGCATGGTCACCCAGGAGCTGGCCAGGAAGCGGCAGCAGGAGTTCGAGAGCTCCCACCTGCAGAACCTGCAGCGCATCTTCATCCTCAGTGAGCCCCACCCACCAGACAGCCGGGGTCCTCTCCCACGGGGCCAGGCGACCCCAGGCCTGTTCAGCCCATGTAGGGGCATGGGGAAAGGAGGCAGGGCGATCGGCCCCACACCACTGGGGGAACCTCACAACCCAATCTACAGACAAACACACAAAGCCCCCAGCCGGCGCTGGTGTGGCCCTCCCTCAACACAGCCTACCTCCCCTGGGCTGGGGGCATCCCAGCCCCCACTGGGCGCGACCTCCTTCCTGTGATGCGGAAGGTCCTGCAGTGCTGAGGCCCCAGTGGCCCTCCTGATGACCAAGGGCAAGCCCCCTTCCCTCGAGGCCGGCACTGCTCATTCAACGGCATCCAATCAGCCATGCACGCAGCCAGCATCCACGGCACCCCTGCTGCCTGCCAGGCCCTGGGCTACGTGCTGGGGGCACTGCTGAGGGGCTTCCCTGGTGCTGTGACGACCCCACCCCTGCCCCTGTCCCCCCCAACCCCTGGCTGCTTTGCTCATCAGTGCCTTTTGCAGCCAACGAGATGAACGGGCTGAAGGAAGAGAACGAGACCTTGAAGGAGGAGGTGAAGCAGCTTCGGGGCCTGGGGTGAGTGGGAAAGGGTCCCAGGGCTCAGACACCCAACTCCCCAGCACCCCCCAAGCAGCACCCAGCACACGTCGCTGGGGGAACCGCCCATGGAGGACTCTCGGGCAGTGTCGGGACAGCTGCGTCACCTGGGGTCACCCAGGAGTGGGCCCGGCTTTTCTGATCATCTCCCGAGATGTTGCTCTCCCTCACCCTCCCTGTCTCTGCCTCCCCTCTAGAGACAGGCCCAAGCCCCGGGCCAAGGAGGGCACCTCGGACCCCCCCTCACCCCTGCTGCTCCCCTCCCCTGGTGGCTGGAAGGCCATCACAGAGAAGCCACTGGGAGGCCACGAGGAGGCTGAGGAAGACCACCAGGGCGTGGGCCTACGGGGAGAAGGTGCTGTGGGGACCCGGTGAGGCTGGGAGGCTGGGCCCCCGCAGGACCAGGGATCCTCCCCCTGGGGCTGGGCCGCTGCCCCTCTGAGCACCTCCCAAGCTCTTGCCCCTGGCTTCTCCTCCCACAGAAAAGCCAGCAGGGCACAGGACATCTCCAGTGGCCAAAATCTCCCCAGGGGCCACCCTGCCTGAGTCGCGAGCCCCAGACATGGTAAGGGCAGGGACCGGGAGCCCACCATGTGCAGCTGGGCCGGCGCAGGCAGGAGGCTGGAGGCAGCTGCACTTTCAGTATGCCAGCCTCTCATGCGCCTAACCCTGAATGTGCCCCTCCTTTGTCCCGGGCAGGAGCCACTGCGCTCCATTTGGCGTGGGTGGGGGTGCAGCTCAGCAGTGAGCAGGGGCAGAGTGGGAGCAGCCCAGGGCAGGCAGCAGAGGCTATGGCAGAGGCCACAGCAGAGGCCACGCATGCCCCCGCCCAGGCTGACCCACCCATCCTCACAGAGCCCCCAGCGCATCTCCAACCAGCTGCACGGGACCATTGCCGTGGTGCGGCCTGGGTCCCAGGCTTGCCCTGCCGACCGAGGCCCCGCCAATGGGACGCCCCCACCACTGCCCGCCAGGAGCAACCCACCCAGCCCAGCGTATGAGCGTGGCCTCTCCCTGGACAGGTGCCCGCCTGCCCCACCCTCACCCAGAGTAGCCTCAGATGAGCTCTTCTCTCAGCCCCTGGTCCCAGGGCAGTCCCTCTGATTATCCCTCACAGCCCTGACCTTCTCTGGCTTGGCTTTTTCTGGGCACCCAGCCTGGAGCAAAGTTCCCACGTGGACACCTCCAGAGTGGCCAGGCCTGGGGCGTGGGGGCAGGGGATGTGGACATTGTCTGAGAACAAGTAGGGTGTGGAGGGTGGACAGGTGGCTAGGACCCTCCAGGTGAGGAGCAGGGGGCTGATGTCCCTGCCAAGAAGACACGGAGGCCTTGGCATCTGGCCCCACCTTGGAGCCCAGACCACAGGCCACCTCTGGCCGGGTCCACACAGCATGGCCTCCAGAGCTGGGGGCTGAGCCTCCCCTCCCTCCATTACCTGCCATGGGACCCATGCAGCTTGCTGCACCTCTCTGGACCTCAGTTTCCTCGCCTGTGGAGTGGGTGCCTGTCGCCTCTCCCTCTCAGGGCTCGCTGGGACGGTCACAGCTCCACACAGCCATGGTCATTCGGCTTCTCCTCCCTCACAGCTTCCTGTGGGCCTCCCGGCCCTCCGCCATGACTCATGAGGCCCCGAAGCGCTCCCCGAAGGTGGACCGGCTCTGCCTCCTAAACCGCCCCCTGTCCCTGCACCTTCAGAGCCCCCACAGCAGCCCCCTGGCCCCTGCTGCAGCCCCCGGTGACCCCCGGCTCCAGGACCTGAAGGCCAGAGAAGCAGAGGCCTGGGAGGAGCCCACAGAACTGCTGGGGCTGCCCAGTGCCCTGGCGGGCATGCAGGACCTTCGCCTGGAGGGGGCACTGCACCTGCTCCTGGCCCAGCAGCAGCTGCGGGCTAGGGCCAGGGCAGGCAGTGTCAGGCCAAGGGGCCAGCCCACACCCGGGGAGATGCTGCCCTCCCTACCAGTCGGCTCAGACTCTGAGGGCCCTGAGAGTGAGGGGACCAGGGCAGCTCTGGCCACAGCAGGCCTGTCTGGAGGGCGGCACACACAGCCTGCAGGCCCGGGCCGCGCCCAGAGGACAGAGGCTGCAGCCACGCAGGACTGTGCCCTAGACAAGCCCCTGGACCTCTCGGAGTGGGGCCGGGCCCGGGGCCAGGACACTCCCAAGTCGGCCGGCCAGCATGGGTCACTCAGTCCTGCCGCTGCCCACACTGCCAGCCCCGAGCCACCCACCCAGTCCGGACCCCTGACTCGCAGTCCCGAGGCACTCAGCAATGGCACCAAAGGGACCAGAGTGCCAGAGCAGGAGGAGGCTTCCACTCCCATGGTAAGGAGCCCAGTCCTGGCTCAGCCCCGGTCCTCAGCCTGCACGTCCCCCACCCCGGGCCAGCCTCCAGCCAGACCTCGGGCTGCTCTTTTCCCTCTGCCCACCAAGTTGTTTCCCAGGGAGAAAGCGAGGCTGCCTCATCCACACTATAAAGGGAAAGGCAGGCCCCTCCACCAGCTGCAGCCTCAAGAGGGGTCCCACCGGCTGTCCAGGGCTGAGTTGGGGGCAAGGAAGTCTCCCAAATAAACTCAAGCCACCTACTTGCCTCCCCCCAGGACCCCTCACGCCCACTTCCAGGGTCCCAGCTCAGCCTGTCCTCTCCAGGCAGTACAGAAGATGAAGACACAGGGAGGCCTCTGCCACCTCCCCACCCACAGCCACCTCCCCACCCACAGCCGCCTGACCTGGACGGCCACCCAGGTACAGTCAGCACCTGGGGTCAGAGTCCAGCTGGGAGGTGTTTTCCCCACAGAGAGAGAGGGTGGTGGTCAATGCCCACCAGGAGTGGGTGTCTCCAGGCCCAGCTCTGCCCTGCCGATCTGACGGGGCAACCCCAGGCTCCAGGGCTTGGCTCTTCCACCTGCAGACACCGGAGGAAGCCGAGGGCCTGGCAGGAGCCTCTCTAACAACACTCAGTGAGGGGGAAAAGCACCTTAGCAATTAGGGCTGGCAAGCAGGCTGTGAGTGCCCCATCATGCAGCATCCAAGCCAGGGGCGGGCACCCCAACTGATGGGGACACTAGGCCTGGGCCCAAACCCCAGTCAGCCTCCTGTCAGCCAGTGCCCTGGGGCAGGTCACTTGGCCCTCCGTGCCTCAGTTTCCCCATCTGCAGAGTTGGCTCCACCCATCCTAGTCTGGCAGGCTCGGGAGACTCCCAGGGCCACCAGCCTGGCCTGACCCCACACTCTGCATCCTTCAGAGCCCAGCAAGGCTGAAGTGCTGAGACCAGAGTCTGAAGAACTGGATGAGACAGACACCCCAGGCAGCGAGGTGGGTCCAGGCCACACACTCAGCAGGGCAGGGCCAGGAGGCAGTCCTCCTCGTGACCACACCCCCTTCTCCCCAGGTGGGCCTGAGCTCCCAGGCGGAGGCCACTACGAGCACGACCGGGGAGGGGCCTGAGTGCATCTGCACCCAGGAGCACGGGCAGGGTCCACCACGGAAGAGGAAGCGGGCCTCGGAGCCTGGGGACAAAGGTACAGCCGGCATGGGGCAGGTGCAGGGAAGGGGGCGAGGGGAGCCACAGCACCCACCTCTCCCCAGTGCCACCTCTCCTCCTGGCTGCCTGGAGAATGGCAGCCTCAGAATGATGGAGCCAAAAATGAACCTCAACCCTCCCCAAATGAACCCCACAGAGGAAGGCGAGGGTGGCCGGAGTGAGTCCTTCCTGCGCAGCCTCTGACTGTGTAGGTTGGGGTCAGGTCCTTCCAAATCTGAGCCTCAGTCTCCTCGCCTGTAAGGGGGCTGACATTAGGGATCGTAGGAGATTTCGGTGAGAGAAGGAGCCAGGGGATGGTCATTGTCCCCACCATCATCCTGGAAGGAAGGGTGTCCTGGTGCACAGGATAAGCCACTGCCACAAGGAGCAGATCCCCAGGGCCCCTTGTCCACCTGCAGACAGGGTCAGCGCAGAAGGCACAGCCCCAAGGGGCATGGGGGCACGTTTGCTCCCCTGGGGAATTGCGGACGGCTCCAGTGTTTGCCAAGGGCAGTGTCCTTGGACCCAGCTCCTCCCAGTAATGCCGGCAGGAGCCTCAGCCCTGGTCCGAGGGTATCGGGACAACTTTTCACTTCCTGCTCTGGGCTCAATGGCAGCTCCAGCTGGGGTCCAGGAGCCCATGAGAGACTTTGAACACCTAATTGTATGGCCCTGGTTTTTGTCCGGGCAAGGCCCGCAGGCAGCAGGCGGGGTGGTGCCGCCACTGTGTGCCATTGTTGCTGGCAGGTGGCCATGGCCTGCGTCTGCCCGGAGCAGCAGTAGAGACCAGCACGCCCCTTATTTGAGGCACTTCCTGCTGAGTGGGTGGAAATGGCCCCGGGGGGTGCAGTCTGTGAGCCAGCACCCCCTTGTGCTCCTACCTGAGCCGGGACCAGGGACGCTGGCAGGGGCTCCTGAGAAACTGCTGTGGCGGTCAGTGAGAGCAGGTCCCTGCCCAGCATGAGCACAGCTCAGCGCCAGAGCCAGCGTCCTCGTGCCTGGTGCCCCAGAAGAGTGGGTGCAGCTGTGGCTGCCTGTGAGCCTTACGACCCTGCCCAGCAGGTAGGATCATCACCGTTTGGCTGGTGCAGAAATTGAGGCTGAGAGGGGAGAGGTCACTTGCCCAAGGTCACAGGTCTGGGACTTGTGTCAGGATTCAAACCTGACCCATTCAACTCAGAGCCTGAGCTTGCTGTGCCTCAGAGATGGCCTGAGCCCAGCATCTCGGCAGGATCCCCGTCCCTGGACCATCGCAGGGACCAGGTGCCCCTCCCATGTGGCCCTAGCCCGGGGGCAGACCTGCTGAGGCCCGTAGCCAGTGTCAGGCCAGCCAGTATGGCCTGGCTCCCTCCAAGGCAGGAAGGGGACCACTGGGGTCAGCGCCGTGTTCGGGGTCACACAATGGGGAGAGTGTCCACCCTCCACCCAATTCTCAGGGTTCACCCTCAGATCGGGCTATCCCTGCTCTGGGCACCGGTTTCTGTAGGAACAATGGTGGCCAGCAAACTTCCCCAAGCACCCAGCTCCCCGTGCCCAGAGGAGACCCAGGAGGCCCTAGGTGAGAGCCAGTGTTGCCTCAAAGGAAGGCACACAGCTCCGGTCTGACCTCCGGCCACTTCCCATAGCCTCCAAAAAGCCGTCCAGAGGGAGAAGGAAACTGACAGCCACTGAGGGGCCCGGGAGCCCAAGGGACACCGAGGACCACAGTCCCTCCCCCAACAGCAGCCCCTGGGAGGAGACCTAGCCAGCCTGCACCAGGGTCCACAGCGAGCCCGGGGCAGCCCTCCACCTGCCCACCAGGGCCTGGAGAGGGCACACCATCCAACCAGCAGGCAGCCCTGCACAGAACCCTGGGAAAAGACCTAGCCAGTCTCAGCTGAACCCACAGTGAGCCCAGGGCAGCTCTCTGCCTGCTCACCACAGCCTGGAGAGGGCACACCACCCAACCAGCAGGCAGCCCCGAAGAGCCGGTGACGGGCACATCCTGGCCCACTTCAAGAGGGGCTGGAGGACCAAGAGGGGTCTCAGGCTGGCGATTCACCCCGTCTCGGCCCACCTGGGAAATGCTCTGCGGCCCATCCCACAGCCCAGCACCTGCTCCCTGAGGGGTGTGGGGACTGCAGGCGGGATCACTCAGGCTCCAGCCCAGCCCTACCCCTGCTGTGCACTGCAGCCGTTCCCAGGCAGTGCCCACGCTCTGGGAGGCAACGGACCACTCGGACCCCCACCCCTGCCCGCCAAACTCCAAGCACAATCTTGGACGCCCCCTCGTGGGCTGACAGCAAACAGATGTCTGGCAGTGAGGGTGGAGGGAGACGGTGGGCGGCAGCACCCTCGCAGACCGGGTCCCCTGAGTGACGGAGAATAAACACTTGAAGAACCGTGCATGTGTCTGGCAGGGCCCCAGGACACCACTGACTGTGCCAGGGACTGGAGGTCACCCCCTTGCGGGAGGGCAGAATAAAACCAGCTCCTCTGCAGAGTCTGCAGTGGGAAGGGACCAGGGCACCCTCGGGGAAGTGCCTGGCAACAGCGGTGGCCGTGTGCACCTGCCCCTCCTCACTAGTCCCTGGCCTGGCAGCCACAGGGCAGCTCGCCAGGACTCCACCGGGAGCACTCAAGGCTGTCTGCTCCTCGGGGGAGGATGAGTATCAGTCCCTCCCAGCTTTGTGGGAGGAGCTTAAGAAACAGATTCTTGGGCCCAACCCCGGATTCACTGAACCAGGACTTTAGAGGTGGGCCTGGAGTCTGTGTTTTAAGAAGCTCCCAGAGGTAATTCTCCTAAATGTGAAGTTTGAGAACTGCCCCTTACAGGGCAGAGACACTGGGCACTGACACCTCTGCTGGGCATCAGGGAGTGGTGGGCAAAGGAGCAATGGCACCAAGTCATGGCCAGTGTTGGGGGACGGGGAGGAGAGCAGGTGTCCCTGGGAGGTCAAGGCAGGTGGCACCTGCAACCCGAATTTGGGTTCTGAGGGATGAACAGGAGTGTGCCAAGTAGGCAAGGAGCTAGGATGTTCTGGGAAGTTTGCTGAGACCCCAACTCTAGAAAAATGGACAAGGATCAGGCAGAAAGGAAAGGTGGGGGCCACGGAGGGGTGCCAGGGCAAGGAGGAAACTAAGAAGTCAGCCCAAGGGCCAGGCCTGCAGTCAGGAGCATCCAGACAGAGCCCTGCGCTTGACACCTGCTCAGAGTTCAGGGTGAGAGCCAAAGAAAATAAGGAGCGAAACTCATGAGCAGGGCCCTCTGCAGCCAAAGCACCAAGGTGAGCTGGGCATTTAAAACCACGCATCACAGGGATGGCAGGACACGGGCCAACGACTGGGCTGGGTGAGGCCTGGGCCAGACTGGGGTACGGGCCTGACTCAGGGGGCACTGCCTCCCACCTGCAGCCTGTGACATGTCTGCCTGTTGTCCTGAGAGGCCAGAGGGACTGAACTCCCAAGAGGGAAGTCCAGGTGTGTTAAAGGTTGCTTTAATTTCTCCAGAATCACACGAAACAAAAGCCATGTGTTCCCTACACACCGCCTGCAGGCCAGGTTGGCTTTTGGCCACCCATCGACACCCTGGGGAGGGGAGAAGACTGGCAGCGGGAGCCTAGCAAGGGGGTTCACCAGACCCAGGAAGAGACCCTGTTCCTTCCTCAGCATTCCTCCTTGTCCCTCAAAGTCTAGCTTAGCGCCAGCAAAGAAGAACTGGCTAGGGGCCCCCCCTACTGCACAGCCGATCGCCAGGGCCTGGCGCTGCAGCCAGCACGGACAGCTGCCTCCTGCCTCCTGCCCTCCACCCTCACTCGCCCCTTTCCGTTCTCATCTGACACCAGATTCTCTGCAAGCTGCTGGTGTATGGCCCACCCTCCCCTGTCAGGCCCCTCCTCCTGGTGATAGCCAGCAGGGATGGAGGGCCCACTGTGTGCCTGCCCCAGCCTCAGCACCCTACAGCGCTGGACACACTCACTCCCTGCTCACGGGAGCCCCCAGGCACACAAGTCAGCACCCCATTCTGTGGATCCAGAATCCGCAGCCACCCCTCTGCTGTGCCACCCAGCCCCGCATTCTCCTAGACAGGACAGCTGCCCATCTTCCCCTAGGCCTGGCAGAGGCCTTGGAGGCCAACTTGGAAGGGCGGAGGGAAAGGAAATGGAGGTGCTGCATGCTGCGTGAGCCCCAGTGGTGGCCCGTGAAGGCCCACGGGAGGGAGCAGGCAGGCAGGAGGTGGGTAGGGGCCTGAAGGGCAGGGGCCCATGCTAGGGGTGGTGATGAAGACCCTGTCTTGCCCACTCGCCCACTGCCTTGTTGGCCATCATGCTGCCTCCCCACACACCAGGTGCTCCTAGGGCCAGCGCTGTGCCTGTCGGTCCCACCGGGTCCCCAGCACCCAGCACAGGAGAGGCTGGGTGCATGCGGGCAGGTGCGGGGTACTGCAGCGCATTCGCGGGCTGACCATTGCATGTGCCTGGCCTCCAGCCACAGCCCGACCCCCTCACTGAGCCAGTTTCATCCTGACAGTACCCTGAGGCTGAAATCATTGTCCCCTCTTTAAAGATACGTAAACCCATGAAAGAAAGCTGGACAGAGCAGGCAGGTGGCACGGAGGCGGGTGCAAGGTCCTGAGTCCCTCCACAAAGATACAGCGGGTTCCCCTCCAGACTGCAGACAGGCTCCCGGGCTCCAGAGGCAGGCCCTGACCATCCCGGTGCCACCGGCTCACAGGTTCTGAAGTCAGGGGCACCCGGGCACAGAGAGGAAACAGGCCTGGGCACAAGGCAGGCTCAAGGTCACTTTGCTACTGCAGGAAGTGCAGGACTCTGCCCGGGGCTTTGATCCCAAGCAGGTGCCTTCTCCACTCAGACCCTCGGTCCCTTCTGTCAATGAAGGAGGCCAGATGGCACGCGGGCCCTTCCGGGAAGCGGTGGGGCTCCTCCAGGGGCCGCCCTGCGCCCGCTGAAGCGCCGCCCAGACACACCTCCGGACAGGGAAGTGTGCTGGGGCCTCACCCACGCCGCCCTGGGTCCGGAGCCTTAAAATGCGCGCTCGATGGAGGCCATCCGCGAAGGCCGCCATACAGCAAAGGGAACAGAAAGCGGGAGCCCCGCGGCCGCAGGTCCCAAGACGGGGACTCGAACCGGCGGGGAGGCGCGCAGCTCCCGACTCCCTGCTGCTGCGCCCGACGGCCTCTAGGACCCAGGGGAGCGCCCTGAGCGCGGCACCTCGCTGGCCAATGGGAGAGCGCGACGGCGAGATATTTGCATGTGGGCGCGCCGCGGCCAATGGGCGGCGGGCGCGCGGGCGCGCGGGCAGGGGGCGGGGCGCTTCGCGGCGGCGGGCGCAGTCTGAGGATGGCCGCGGCCGCGGCCAGTGGAGCCCCGGGCCCGGCCCCTGGCTCCGCCGGGCCCCCGCCGCCCGCCGCGCCGACCTCGGCCGCTCGGGCCCCGCCGCAGGCGCTGCGGAGGCGCGGGGACTCGCGGCGCCGCCAGGCCGCGCTTTTCTTCCTCAACAACATCTCCCTGGACGGGCGGCCCCCGAGCCTGGGCCCGGGCGGAGAGAAGCCCCCGCCGCCGCCCGCCGAGGCCCGCGAACCGCCAGCGCCGCCGCCGCCGGAGCCCCCCACCGGCCTGCCCGGGCTGCCCGCCAGGACCCCCGCGCCCCAGGGCCTGCTCAGCCCCACGCAGGTGCCCACCGGCCTCGGCCTGGATGGGCAGCGCCAGAGGTGAGTGGGGGCCCGGCCAGGTCAGCCCAGGACGCGGGGTACAGGGACGGGGACGGGGGCCGGATCAGCCCAGGACTAGGGGTCAGGATTACTTGGGGCCTCATCATCCCAGGACAAGGGGGTCAGGTGACCTGGGGCCTTGTCAGCCCTGGACAGAGGCCAGGACAAAGGGGTTGGGTTCACCTGGAGCCTTGTCAGCCCTGGACAGAGGTTCAGGTGACCTGAGCCCCTATCAACCCAGGACACAGGGGTCAGGGTCAGTCTGGGGCCTCATCAGGCCAGGACAAAGGGGTCAGGTGACCTGGGCCCTCATCAGCCCAGGACACAGAGGTTGGGTTCACCTGGGACCTTGTCAGTCCTGGATACAGAACTGGGGGTTCCTGGGCTCGCTGAGGGTTTCCTCAGGCCCTGTCACCCCCCACACGTAGGGTTCATTGTCCCCTGAATTCTCCCAGCCCCTGAATACGGGGTCTGGATCTCCACGTTGTCAGTGCTCTGAAATGGGTTTTAGGGTTCACTCAGCCCTTATTACCCCTGAGACCCCCAGCCCTGTGGGTTCTGGACATGCCCCCACCCCCATCCACTGGTATCAGTGCCCGGGACACAGGGACACACGGACAGCCCTGTGCATCTCCTCACATTCTTTGAACCGGGCCACACCCTCCATGCCCACCTCCTCAGACCCAGCATGTGGGCCGGGGTCCTCCTGGCACTGTCACTGACACCTGTTCCCAGAGGCCCCTGCACAGCCACATCTCCCATCCCACAGCCACTGGTCTCTGGCACCCCTCCTCTCCCTGTCACTTCCCTGCTGAGCCCCGCCCTTCCCCACATCACTCTCAGCTCGGTATCTTTGGGCCTGTCACACCCTGGGTCTCCATTGGTCCCCCTGCCTTGATTCCATTTCTGGGAACCACCTCAGCCCATCCCAGGGCAACCCCAACCATGAGCCCTGCCTGTCCAGCGTGTGCCCCCTGCCCAGATGGCCCCTGGCTGCCCGACACCCTGTGTCCTTCTCCCAGAGACCACAGGCCCTGGGTGACCCTGCCTCCCACAGCCCTCACCTCCAGGAGTGACTGTGGGCTCTGGGCCCAGGACTGGCTGCTTGTTGCGGTTCCTTCTCAAAGGGAGCCACTGTCCACAGGTCCAAGTGCCTGCTGGGCGGCTGTTCCCAGAGGCAGCCCCTGCAGGTGTGCAGCGAAGGGGCCAACACAGAGCTCTTGGGTCAAGGCTGGCACGTGCTCCTTGCTTACCTGGAGGTCATCAGAGTTGCCCCACGCCCCTGGCCTTCGGGCAGGTGGAGGCATTGGGTTCCTCTAAGGTCTTTGGTTGGGGAAGTTTGGGCCCAGAACACAGCACTCTGTCCTCAAAGACTATGACGTCACATGCAGGTTGCGTCACACGCAGGTCGCGGTGCACTCTATCCTTGGAAGTGTTCCTGGCCGTAGCCAGGCTGAGGGTGCCTGCAGACCCAGGCCTGTCCACAAGATGTCCCCCCACGGACATGCCTGGCCGCTGCTCCAGGGAGGGTCAGAGGGGTGATTGGGGCAGAGGGATGGATTTGCCCAAATGTGGCAGCCAGGCCCCATGCATTTGGCATGGCCAGCTCCTTCAGGAAGGCGGGAGAGATGGAACAAGGTGGTGACTCTCCAGGGCAGAGCGGCAAGGCCCTAAGGTGTGGACTCCAAGGGAAGCGGGCTCACCCCAACGGGCCAAGCTCCGCAGGTGTGGTGGGCTTTTCCCTAACCCCGGGCCCTGCTGTTTGACATGGAAACAGCTTTCTTCCTCAGTCCTGCATGTGAGTGTCCAGAACCGGATGGTGACACCAGGCAGACTGGGTGCTGTCATAGGCCCTCCTTCCACAGAGTTCATGCACCCCTGTGTGCACCAGGCCTGGCGTGGAGTGGAGCCCACTTGAGTGGAGGGAGGCAGAGCGTGGCGACCCGCAGGGAAGTGCCTGTGACTGAGAAGGCACCCCCTGCAGGCCCAGAGCCTCCATGGTGACAGTTCTGAGCGCAGCATGCTGCCCAAGTGCAGCACATCCCTGCCCTGTGGGATTGTTAGAAGGTGCGCTGTGGCCGGCATCCCTGGGACAGAATGGGACGTGGCATGGGCTGGGTGCCTGCAGTCCTCCTGCTGTACCCACCATGGGCCCAAGCGCCACCACCCCTTGCCTCGCCCAGGGCTGTCTCCTCCCTTCCCTCCTCCTTGGCCCCCATGTCCCTGTTCAGGTCTTCCCTGAACCCCACTCTGTTCCTGGAGGGGGAGGCGTCCCTCCTGGGGCTCTGCTGCCAAGTTCGTGGTGCTGACCTTGTGTCTGAGGGCCATGGCCCCTCCCCTGATAGGCAGCCCCCAGCGTGAGGACGTCCATTTCTCCCTGCGTTCCCTGGGCCTGGCTGCTGATCGAGGGAAGGGTGGCTGCCCCAGCAAAAGGGGCTGCTAGCTCCTGGCTTGAGAGTTCTAGGATGAGTTGGTTTCAGGAAATGGAGAGAATTCTGAAAGTCCTGAAGGTAGCCCTGATGTTGGTCTTGTGAGTGTGGTGGTTTGACCTGGGCTCTGGGAACAGACTTGGCTTGGAATCCCAGCTGCACTGTTCAGTACCTCTGTGACCTTGAGCAGGTGACATGGCCTCTCTGAGCCTCAATCTCCTCTGAGAAGCGGGTTCACACTAAGCACTAAGCACGGCCTCCCTGAGGTCAGAGGTCAGATGCGTGCCCAGGGCTCGGTGAGGTATGTGGCAAGAGTCAGTGTGAGATGAGCAGAGCCTCTTTTTTTTTGAGACAGGGTCTCTCTCTGTCTCCCAGGCAGGAGTGCAGTGGCGCAATCACAGCTCACTGCAGCCTCTACCTCCTGGGCTCGAGTTATCCTCCTGCCTCAGCCTCCCAGTAGCTGGAACTATAGGCACACACCACACCCTGCTAAGATGGGGTCTCACTATATTGTCTAGGCTGGTCTTAAACTCTGGCTCACGTGATCCGTCTTGGCCTCCCAAGTGCTGGGATTTCAGGTGGCAGCTGCCACACCCAGTCAAATGGAGCTTCCTGTTACAACAAGGCTGCTCAGGGAACAGTCACGTCTCCGTCCTAATACTTACTCTTTCCCAGGGAGGCTCAGCCTGTTGTGGCACTTTGTGTTGAACCAGTGAGTGAATCATTAGAATCCTTGTTTTCCTCATAGAACTTCCAACCAGGTTTATTTTCACTTTTAACTTTGCTGTTGCCTAATGCCCAAAAGCAAGTGGGAACTCTGGGCCTCCCCAGCTGGGTTTGAGCAGGTGCCGGGGTGCTCCGCCTGCAGCCTCCTCCCCGCCGCCCCCTCCTCCCAAACCCGGTGGCTTACGGCACCAGCGTGGCCTCTCCCAGCTCTGGAGGCCAGAAGCCCATCCTCAAGGTGTGGACAGACCCACGCTCCCTCTGCAGGCTCCAGGGAGGATTCTTCCTGCCTTTTCCCACTTCTGGTGGCTCCAGGCACTCCCGGGCTTGTGGCTCCAGTTTCTGCCTCCGCCTCCGTGCCGCACTGTTCTGCGTGTCTGTGTCTCCACATGGTGATTTCCTCACAGGGACACCAGTCATTGGATTAGGACTTAACCTGTGACATCTTAACTTGATGACATCTGCTAAGACCCTCAGGGGGCGACGCAGTTCAACTAAGACCCTCTTTCCATCCGAGGTCCTATTCACAGGTACTGGGGTTAGGACTTCACCCTGTCTCTTCTGGGGGCGATACCCTTCAACCCACAACAGCCCTTGGTGAGTGTCCACAACGCTAATGAGGTGAGAGTGGCATCCCCTCAAGCGAACAACTTTCCCCAAATTGCAGCCAGATGTGGCCCAGCAAAGAGCCAGGGTGCAGCCATCAGCAAGCAGAGCCCCCCACTTCTGGAGGGTGTGTGCCGAGATGCTTCTGGGGAAAGGCCTGGGCCTGGGGCTGGGCTGCAGCTGTGGGACAAGCTGCTGTCTGGGCCAGGAGCCACTCAGCGTTGCCAAGCTGCTGTCCAAGTTAAACCAATTCAGCATCTGGCACCTTGTTTACAAGCGTGATTTGGGGGTTTCTTGCTCTCCAGCTGGCAAGCAGCTGGCAGTGGTCAGCTGAGGCCAGAGCCTGGGGGCACATCTCCCATGGCAGCCCAGAGGGCACTGGACACCCCCCACTCTGCCCAGCCCTGTGACCCCATATGGATGCTTTCGCTGGGTGAGGCTGCAGCCCCCGCAGGGAGTGCTGGACTTGGGCGCTTTTGCTTCACCTGGGACTTGATGAGATGGGGCACCCGAGACCAGCCACGCATTCCACAGCTGTGCCCCAGGGTCCAGGGGATGGGGCTGGGGGTGGTCAGACAAAACCACTGCCCACACTTGGAGCTGGGGGCAGCCGAACAACACCACTGCCCACGCCTTCCTGGCGAGAGATGGTTCCAGTCTCCCCGGTGCTGGCGCGGGCACGCCGTGGGACAGAAGCGCAGTCATTCGGCAGAGGCTCCCGGCTGTTCTCACATTGTCAGACCCACCGTCAAGGTCATTTCAATGGCCCCTTTGCCCGGCCGGGCCTCCTGAGTTCCCTCTGAGCCTCAGAGCAGCTCGTACACACAGCTTTGGGTTTCTAATGGGGATGGGGTCTTCAGGCCTCAGCCCCTTCTGGGCATTTCTTCCGTTACAAAGGAAAGGAAATGTACCGAACACTAGAAACAGTGTTTAATAAATAGCAGATTTCTCTTCCTGTCTGTGAGCATGACTTTGGATGGAGGCTTGGTGGCCCGCCATTTAGTGCTGAGAGTGAGTGAAGTGTGTCAGCAGACTGGGGGGGCAGCCTCCCCACTGCCCCAACCCCCAACCCCTTCTTCCCAAGTCAGATGCAGGCAGCTTCGAGCTGGTCACTGCCACGTGGGGGGAACCACGAGTAGGCACCGCCGGTGTAACTCTACGGTGGCTGAGCAGGAGCGGGGCCTCCTGGGACTCAGCAGAACTTGCATTTGCCCCAGCATGTGGGGTGTGGGGCGTGGGCCTTGCCAAGGGCCTCGTTCTTTCTGCTTTGCTCGCTTGTTCCTTGCATGTTTTGGACGGAGGGGTCTGGTGCACGCAGGATGAGGGAAGCACATGGAAGGTGCGTGCAGCTCAGTGCATTTGCCTGGGCACACCCCACGGAGCCACTCCCCTGCGGAGACACAGGCCAATCCCCCAGCTCCCTGGTGCCCCTCCTCAGCCCCTGCCCCACACTGAGGGGACCTGTGTCACCACGTGGCGAGCCTCTCAACCCGTGTGGCGTCTGTGTGCACCTGCAGCATGCTGTGCATGCCGTCCCCTGATCGCGCATGTCCCGCCTCCTGCTGACCGGCATGTGTGCTGCTTCCAGCCAGGCGTAAGGTGGTGCATCTGCACATGCGTGATCCTCTCCGTGTCTGCCGGACACACCGACACCTCTCTGTGGGGCCCGGGACGAGCAGGGGTCCATCTCATGGGTTCCCAGCCCATCCTCCAGAGGGGCCAAGCAATGGACGCTGGCCTGGGTCCCATCTGCACTTGCCAGTGCCCGTCCCGTCAGCAGCAGCGCCCTGCTGTGGTGATGCGTGGAGTTGCAACAGCCCTGGTTCTGGAAGGGAAGCACCTCCCTCGTTCTCCCTTGACACCAGCTCCCGTGGAGGCAGAGGGGAAGGGAAGGCCAAAGCGGCGTCCTCCCCACTTGGCCGCCCTGCCCTGCACCCATGTGCAGGCACCTCCTTCAGCATTGTCAGAGTCTTGTGGACTCAAACCAAAAAACGTGACCTGCAGCGGGGCCAGGTTCACAAAATGAGCCCCTGAGAAACAGTGGAGAGCGGCCGCCATTCCAACTGACACAGTGGGAGCGGCGCCACTGGGTGCCAGAGCCCGGCCGTCCGCGTGCGCTCAGGTCCCCACTCTGTCTCTTACCAGCCATGTCATCTTGGGCAAGTTGCTAAACAGCTCCTTGCCTCAATTTACCCACCCATGAACTGAGCGTCAGAATGCTGCCTCCCTCCTAGAACTGTGCAGATCTAGTTTACTAATAAGATGCTTACAAAAAAGAAAAGAGAAGGAAATTACAGAGAAAGATCTGTAGAAGAACCTGCTGGGAACAGATTTTAAAGCATGGTGGAGAGAAACCCATCATTCCTGCAGCGACCAGAAAATCACGGAGGAGCCGGGCCAGCCGGCAGCAGTGTCAGCCTCCCTGCTGCAGCTCCTCTGCGTCCTGGGCCAGAGGCTCCAACGGTACCGCCAGGCAGGCTGCCACGGGGCCTCAGGTTTCTGCTGGGACCCCCACGGGCCTCCAAATGAGGTCCCAGGCATGCAAATACCCAGGCATCCCCTGGTAATTACCCATGGGAAGGAGCTTCCAGAAAGACACACAGGCTGGTCCTCAGGGCCTCCAGGCCCAGCCTTGTAGGGCAGGACACACAAACACCTCTCTGGGGACAGTCCCCAAATCTCCTCCTTCACCAGCTTCTTTCCCTAGTGTGGGCCCTGCCCATCCAGCCTCCGCTGGGCTCCTCTTGGGGCAGTCTGCCCGCCGTCACCCATCACAGGCCAGCACTCACCTGGGCCTCTCGGGACAGCCGGCGTCTGCCACACACCCCCTCAGCATGCAGCTGGGTGCTCTGCCCCTCCCACTGCCCTCAGAGCCTGCTGCCTACCCCAGCCCCTTAGCTCCTCCTTCCCCACCCACCCCACTGTGCAGGCCAGCCCACCGCATCCCCAGCCCTTCCTGGTCCCATCATCCAAGTGCTCTCCTCTGGCCAGCTGCTCACCCACCTTCTGCAGCCATCCGGCTGGTCCCCTGCCCCCACCTCCAGCTGGGACTGGGCAGGTGCACAGCTGTGTCTGGTGATGGCGCCAATGTGAGGCACCAGGCGTTTTAGTGGATTTTCTGCTTTCAATCCTAGCTTGTTTTCAACAAGCTCTTGTTGACTTTGCCTTTTAAAAGATTTTAATCACATCTTAAGTTCCTGACTTCAAACTGTACTTGGTACCCCTACAACCATGTTCTTTTTCACTTTCAGTACAGTATCCAACAAATTACAGGAGCTATTTCACACTTCATTATACAATATGGTGGCTCACACCTGTAATCCTGACACTTTGGGAGGCCGAGGCCAGCGGATCCTTTGAGATCAGGAGTTCGAGACCAGCCTGGCCAACATGGTGAAACCCCATCTCTACCAAAAATACAAAAATTAGCCAGGCATGGTGACAGGCGCCTGTACTCTCAGCTACTCGGGAGGCTGAGGTAGGAGAATTGCTTGAACCTGGGAGGTGGAGGTTGCACTGAGCCAAGATCGTGCCACTGCACTCTAGACTGGGCCACAGAGTGAGACTCTGTCTCAAAAAAAAAAAAAAAAAAAAAAAAAGGACCTGACCCCATCATCAGTCAAGCATCTGTTCAAAAAAAAAAAAAAAACAGGCCAGGCACAGTGGCTCACGCCTGTAATCCCAGCACTTTGGGAGGCCGAGGCGGGTGGATCACGAGGTCAGGAGATCAAGACCATCCTGGCTAACAGGGTGAAACCCCGTCTCTACTAAAAATACAAAAAAATTAGCTGAGCGTGGTGGCGGGCACTTGTAGTCCCAGCTACTCAGGAGGCTGAGGCAGGAAAATCACTTGAAGCCGGGAGGTGGAGCTTGCAGTGAGCCAAGATGGCGCCCACTGCACTCCAGCCTGGGCAACAGAGTGAGACTCCATCTCAAAAAAATAAATAAAATAAAATATGGTGGCTCACGCCTGTAATCCCAGCCCTTTGGGAGGCCGAGGCCAGTGGATCATTTAAGGTCAGGAGTTCGAGACCAGACTGGCCAACATGGTGAAACCCCATCTCTACTAAAAAATACAAAAAAATTTGTCGGGCATGGAGGCAGGCACCTGCAATTCCAGCTACTTAGGAGGCTGAGGAGAGAGGATTGCTTGAATCCAGGAGGCGGAGGTTGCAGTGAGCCAAGATGGCGCCATTGCACTTCAGCCTGGGTGACAGAGAGAGACTGCATCTCAAAAAAAGAAAAAAATGACAGCATCAATGTTGGCATCAAGGTGACAGCCTTGGTACCAACCAGGACTACATTGGCTGTGTGACCTGGGCAAGGGCCAGGCCTCTCCGTGCCACTTGATAAATGGTTGTGGTTGTCACTGTGAGCTGTCGAGTGTTGGTGAGGTGGTGGCTGTGGCACTCTCGCTGGCACAGGTGGCACCCACCATGGGACTGTGGCTGTGCCCAACCCAGTGCCTTGGGACAAACACTGGCTCTCAGTGGGAGGCTCCTGGCAAGGGCATGGTGTGGGGACCTGGACTCCAGGCCGGCTCCACCAGAGAGGAGGCCTGAGTGCACCAGGTCTTGTGTGTAAGCCGGGGTCCTGCTGGGGAAAGGCCCATGGGACCCTGAGGACGGCGCTGGCCTGGAGCCTGGAGAGTTCCCAGAAGTGATCCCCAGCAGTACACCTGCCCTTGGCCCAGAGTCCAGATTGGCTGACACTTAATAAAAAGGCTACTGTTGACATGCTGAAAATGCCCCATGCCAAGCCTGGGGGCCAAGTTGCTCCATTTAATAAACCACACAGCACCCTGCAGAGGGCCCCATCACCATTACCACCACCGCCATCACCACCACAACCATCACCATCACCACCACCATCACCACCTCCATCACCATCACTACCACCACCGCCATCACCACCATCACCACCACCACCGTCACCACCACCATCACCATCACCATCACCACCACCACCATCACCACCACCACCGTCACCACCACCGCCGTCACCATCACCACCACCACCATCACCACCGCCATCACCATCACCACCATCACCGTCACCACCATTACCACCATCACCGTCACCACCACCACCATCACCATCACCACCACCATCACCGTCACCATCACTGTCACCACCATCACCACCACCGCCATCACCACCACCACCGCCATCACCACCGTCATCACCATCACCACCACCACCATCACCACCACCGTCATCACCACCATCGCCGTCACCACCATCACCACCACCGCCATCACCACCACCGCCATCACCACCATCGCCATCACCACCACTGCCGTCACCACCACCGCCATCACCATCACCACCACCGCCATCACCATCACCAACCGCTCCCTTCTGGGGGCCAACAGCCCTGCAGGGCAGGCAGGATCCTCAGACGTGCCACGCCACATCGCCCATCATTGTCATCGCAATTGGAGTGGTTTTCCAATACTGCAACGTTGTATCAACTGGCCTGGGACCTTATCTCCTAAGCTGTGCTTTTGGAATGCCTTGGTGCTCAGGCACACATTCATGGCTCCCGGTATAAGGGAGAGAACAAAGCTTTTGAGTCCCCGACAGACCTAGGTTCAAGACCCAGCTCTGCACTTGGAGTTGCATGACCCTGAGAGTTACTGAACCACGTCATGTCTCCGCATCAGGATGGCCTCGCTTGGTCCCGAGTGTCGAGGGTCTGAGGAGCAGTGGGCATTGTGCCCTGAGGGGTCTTCAGGGAAGTGTGTTGTACAGTCATTCAGCCAACAAATATTTGCCTGCACGTTTCGCTTATGGGAAACACCTGGGAGACTCCTGAAGTCCAGGCAGGAGGGCAGGCACTAAGGACAGCAGTGAGTGGGGACAAACCCTGCCCCATCCATGGGGCCGGCACTCTGGAAGGGGAGGCAGACGGCAGGTGGGTGGTGAGGCAGGGATGCCTCCTTCCTGTAGTGACCAGTGCCTTGAGCAAGTCACAGAATAGCAGGATCCGGACAGCCTCCCTCAGCGGGCCACCTATGAGCCAAAAAGTTCAGAAAGAGCTGGCCACTGGAAGAGCAGGAACAGAATGTTCCAGACGGAGGAGCAGCCCCCGTGACGGCACTGAGGTGGGAGGGTGTGGCTGGTGCAGGGAGCTGCGAGCCAGGGGAAGGTGGCCTGAGAGCAAGGGGTGCCCAGTGCCCACCCCGCCTGCCCGTGCCATGGTGCCCCGATGCCCAGCTGTGCTTCAGGGAGGGGCAGGCAGCACCAGTCTCAGGCAGCGCTGGGTGGGATGGGCCTGTCAGAGTTGGTGGTGCCCCCAGCAGGGTGTTGCTTGGGGCCGAGCGACCCTCGGTGGGCAGGGCAGGTTGGCGTGCTGTGCTGTGCTGTGCTATCCTATGCCTGAGGAGCCTGTCCTGTCCCCCAGGGCTGCTGGTCCCCAGAGAAGAGCTCAGTGCCTCCAAAACAGGAACCTCTCAAGGCAGGAGGTGCCCCTCCTCCCCGCCTCAGTCTGCACGGGCTCTGGAAGCCCCTCGGCCCATGGGTGCGCCGCTGGGCTGGAGAGTGGCCCTTCCCTGCACAGCGGGCGGCACTCGGTTTCTGGCCACAAAGGCGGCACCCGGGCTGGTGGCCTGTTTTGAGGCTCCATTGTCATCTTGCAGGAAGCGAGTCACGTCCCAGCGCTGCTCCCTGGAGTTTCTGGAAGATGCCGTGGGATGCGCTCCAGCACAGAGGTACACGCCCCCGTCCGCCCCGAGCTCTACGACTCCGCTCGGGCTGCCACTGACCCCTGCGGGGCCAGAGGGTCCTGGGAGGAAAAGAGTGACCTGTGTGCTTTGCCTTGCAGAACCAAACACACATCTGGATCACCGAGACATAAAGGCCTGAAGAAGACCCACTTCATCAAGAACATGAGGCAGTACGACACCAGGAACAGCAGGTATGAAGCGGAGCCGGGAGCCGGGCCAGGGCTGTGGTCTCCAGAAGCCCACGGAGTCCTGCCCGTGTCAGCCAAGCAATCTTCCCTCCACTCCCAAAGCTCCCGCCCGCCCCACACTCCACACGTCTAGAGGTGGACCCTCCTCCCCACCACACTGCTTGCTCCACATCAGCCGAGCACCCGCAGGTCCCTGGTGTCACCACAGCGAGATCACCCTCTCTGGGCTCCCAGGTGAAGGGTCACACGTGGACACCAGCCTCCAGCAACAGTGCTGACGTGAAGGAAAACTGGAGACACAGAAACGGGTGTGGCTGTGAGATGTGTGGGGAGGAGGGCTGGGCTTTGTTGGGAGCACGGAGGAGAGGCTGAATAAACCAAACACCTGGCTGCCCAAAGCTGGCGGAGGGCCGCAGCTGGCACCGGCTGCACCCTGAGAGGCTGTGTCGGGGAGGCCGCAGGGGGTGTTCCTGTGGCCCCGTATTCCCATCACTGCATGTCCTGAGGTGTCCTGAGGTCCAGAGTGCTCCCTTCCTTCTGGAGCTCCCCCTGCCGGGCACCCTCCTTGTGGTGACTGTGGGTCTGGATGGACCCTTGCTCCCCGTCAGTCCTGTACAGCTCCCAGCAGACGTGAGTGCCAGCCCTGGCTCCCGTCATCCAAGCCAGAGAGGGGGAGAAGTTCTCCCACTGTTGTCCCCTTGGTGAGACCCTGGGCCCAGGCAGGGCAGAGCCAGCGTCCAAGGGAGGAGAAACAGTGGCTTCTGCCTGTGCTCTCTGGGCCCGGGGCCCGGCTGCTCGAGCACCTTGGAAGGGAGCCTCCAGGCCAGCCTCTCTGTGGACCTGGATCAGGCCCTTTCTGGTGGTGTTGAGCCCCGCTCCACCCAGGACCTCTGAGGTCTGGCTCGAGGCAGCCCTTGGCCTCGCCATCCTGTCCCCTCTGGCTGCCTCTCATCTCTGAATGAGCCAAGATCCTGAGGTGAGGCCGCCAGCCCTACCCGCACTGGGTCAGGAAGGAGCCTTCGGGATGTCACTGCTGTGCCTGCCCACGTGCAGCGGCGTCCCAGGGAGGGGAACCCCGGTAGCTCCTGTAGGGAATCCACTCTGAGAGCTTGCAGGGGCCAGGCTTAGTGACGGTGGCCACCCGGCCTCCTGGGCCCAAGTCCCCTTGGACAGCATGGGCAGTTTCCCAGCACCTGAATTTAGGCAGAAGGAATTTTCCATGGAAATGTCTGTAGCTCTGGAAGCAGCAGCACCTTGAGCCCCGCTCCCCGGCCCCATCTCCCCTGACTCTGTACCCCTGCAGGATCGTGCTCATCTGTGCCAAGCGGTCCCTGTGCGCGGCCTTCTCGGTCCTGCCCTATGGGGAAGGCTTGCGGATCAGGTGAGTACTCAGCGCTTGCCTCGCATGCGGTGTCCGTCTAGGCAGAAGGCAAGGCCTGGTCCCCGCCAGGCCCAGGAGGCATCAGAGGGCACTGCGCCCCCAGGTGAGGCTGCCCCCGGGCTCATGCGAGGCTCAGCACGTCAACCTCCAGCAAAGCTCCTCAGGAACCTGGGGCCGTTTCGGGTCCTCACTCTCCAGAGGAGCCGGTTTCTGTTCACGCTGTCGATGTACAGGTGGCTGGGCTGTCCCACCTCCTGTGGACAGAGCCACTTGGTGCTGTGACCATCCAGGCAGTCGTATCCGTGCGTAATTCAGGGAAGGAGGAAACAGCTATGGGGTGGGGATTATGTGTGGCCCTGGCTTAAAAACAGTGGTGGAGAAACCTGCCCGGGCGTGGGCACGTGCACCTAGTGGGCTAGTGAAGGTGGGCGCCACCCCGGGGGCTCTACCAGCCAGTGTCTGTACTGGGGAAGCGGGGCTCAAAAACCCCTCCTTCCATGAAAGCACTCCTGGCGTGTGCCTTCCTGGTCACACCAGTGCCGCCTTTCTTTCCCGAGGGGCTGTGCTGACATTGTTCCCGAGAGCACCTCGGGCCAGCGGACAGGTGGGCTGGGCTGCCAGAGCCTGAGTTCAGCGCAGACCACAGCCCCTTGCCTCTCCCATGTTTGCAGTGACCTGAGGGTGGACAGCCAGAAGCAGAGGCACCCGTCCGGCGGTGTCTCTGTGTCTTCCGAGATGGTCTTTGAGCTAGAAGGTGTGGAGCTAGGAGCAGACGGGAAGGTAAGAGCCTCTTCGCTGGTGGACACCCAGCGCCGTCAGGGCCAGGCAGGCGGGTGGGAGCAGTCCCACGTCAGTGCCCACGAGGCAGACGTGAAGCTGTGCTTCACTCCACGTAAAACGCAAGGGTGGAGTGGATGCGGGCCCGTGCAGCCCTGAGAACGTGGCCCTGGAGCCCGGCGGACTCCCCCGCCTGGCCGTGCCTGAGGTCTGCGCCGCTGCCCCACAGCCAGTGCTCCTGGACACCCCCCCGCTGCAGGGTGGGGCTCGCCAACCCTCTGGCCTCTGTGCCGGTGGTCAGCAGTCTTCAGAGGCAGGGAGAACGTTACAGGCTACAGAACCCAGATAAAGCACAGTAGTGTTCCAGAATGTTCTAGCTATGTGAGGAGCAGCGTCTAGCTCAGACGCAGCCTCAACGGCTTGATCTGAGTTGTTCCCTTCATTTTCCATGCAGGGCTCCTGGCATGTGCATCTGGGCTTCCTGCAGCGGGAGCTCACTTTGCCCTCTGGTCCCGGGAGGCAGAGCTGAGGCCAGATGCATTTGCTTTTCCAGGTCGTGTCTTATGCGAAGTTCCTGTATCCCACCAACGCCCTGGTCACACACAAGAGTGACAGCCATGGCCTGCTGCCCACACCTCGGCCCAGTGTCCCCCGGACTCTGCCAGGGTCAAGACATAAACCTGCCCCCACCAAGTCGGCACCAGCCAGCACAGAACTAGGTAGCCCACGTGCCTTAACCACGGCCTGGAACAGGGTGACCCGCGTGCCTTAACCACGGCCCAGGGACTGCAGCAGCATCAGCAAGCTCCTTTCAATCTGTAGCCCTCCGTGCAGATGGAGCCTGGGGAACAGGGTCAGGAGAGGAACAGCTCCACACTGAATCGCTGGCCCTGGGCTTGGCCTGAGCCAGGCAGTGGGGAGGAGCTGCATCCACCCACAGATGACTCCAGGGAGGGCCCCTCCTCTCAGGACATCCTTTTCTTGCCCTAAGCCCTGGGCCCTTCAGGAGAGAACCGTGGCCTGGAGCCCCTCCCCTGCTCGGCCTTGCCCCGCCATGGCGCTGGCCTGCCAGACCTGGGGGCTAGATGGGTACTGCTCAAGACTCCTGGTGGGTCAGGGGTTGCCTCTCTTACAGGGAGTGACGTGGGGGACACCCTGGAGTACAACCCCAACCTCCTGGATGACCCGCAGTGGCCCTGCGGCAAGCACAAACGTGTCCTCATCTTTGCGTCGTACATGGTGAGTGCCCTCTCCCAGGGCCTGGGTGCAGGCAGCTGCATACCTGTCCTGGCTCGGGGCGTGTGGGGCAGGCTGTGGGCAAAGCTGCCCCAGGGGCGTGATGTGCCCCCATCCCGGATCGCAGCAGCACAGACAGTGGCGGTGTGCAGGGCAGGCCAGGGAGCAGCGCTGGCCACTCCAGCTGGGGTCCACCCTTGCCCTTCCGCCCTCGGCACCTGGCAACCTGGCTCTCCCCACACCAAGCAGGCATGGGCTCTGGAGTTCTCTCTCTTGAGCCATTTTGTTCTCAGAGATTCGGGGCCTCTCAAGCCACACCGTATGCATGTTTGCAAACCCAGGACAGTGAGAAATCCATCGTACCCAGCAGGCAGGACCCATGGACTGTGCGAGGGGCCGGCCCAACCCTGTCCACTGTCTGTTGCAGACCACAGTGATAGAATACGTGAAGCCCTCAGACCTCAAAAAGGACATGAACGAGACCTTCAGGGAGAAGTTCCCCCATGTCAAACTGACGCTGAGCAAAATCAGGAGGTGAGGACACCCTCTCAGACCATCTCATCGTCCTGGGAGGCCCTGCCAGCCTCTCCTCTCCAGTTTCTGGTAGATTCTCTCCAGCTTGACAAGTCTAGCCGCTGCCCATCCCCAACCCCCTCTCGCCATCTGACCAGGCCCCCAGCAGCAGCTCCCCCACCTCCACCGCCCGCCAAGCCAGGCCCCCCGTGGCCCCATCACACTGCATCCCCCCACACACCACTGGGTCTCTCACAGCCAGACCCTCGCAGCAGCCCAGGATCTTTTTAAAACTTGAGTGGGACAAGGCCTCTCTTGTGCCCGGCCCCTCCCAGTGTGTGCTATTTTGTGAGTAGATTCCGTGGCCCTTCCCCTGGCCCACAAAGCGCCCCCATCCAGGCATGCTGGGTGCTCGCCAAGGCCGTCCAGGTGTGCCTCTGCTCTCACATTGTGCCACGCTGATGACCCGTGACCGGAGGAAAGCGAGCAGAAGGCGGCGGAACTGCTGGGCTCACGTCGGGCTCCTGGCCACGGCCCTGTACTGGGGGCCTGCCCTGCCGGCCTCTGCCCCAGTGTTCCAGAGGGCGGCTCACTCAATACCCTGGCACCTCCCTTCAAGGCTCTTCCTAAAACCACCCCTCATCAGAGACCACTGCCCCCCACCGAGAGCAGAGCCTGTCCTCTGTGGCTCCACCCACCAGGCACAGGTGGGAGCTGCCATGGGTGCCCACCCACGGGACGGGGGAAGCCAAAACCCAGCCTGCGGGTCCCTGCCCATGCGCCCTGCCCTGGGCGTTATACATGGTACGGCGGAGGGTACCATCCCCTGAAGGATGCGGTGGTGTTTCTTGCGGCCCAAAGCTACATCGCTCCAGCCTCGGTTGGTGGTGGCAGGGAGCTGCCTCCTCAGCCCCAGCCAGAGCCCCCAGGGACATGGCTTCTGTCTTAACCCACAGCTTAAAGCGGGAGATGCGGAGCCTGTCGGAGGAGTGCAGCCTGGAGCCCGTGACGGTGGCCATGGCCTACGTGTACTTTGAGAAGCTGGTCCTGCAGGGCAAGCTCAGCAAACAGAACCGCAAGCTGTGCGCTGGCGCCTGCGTGCTGCTGGCCGCCAAGATCAGCAGTGACCTGCGCAAGAGCGGCGTGAAGCAGCTTATCGATGTGAGTGCCCGGCTCGGCAGGCACTGCAGGCAGGGTCATGACATCGAGCCAGGGCCAGTGCTGGGATGGGGCTGGCCGGGTGGGAAATGTGGAAGAGGGAAGGCTCCCGTGTAACCCTTCTCTCTTCTCCCCTGCAGAAGTTAGAAGAAAGGTTTCGATTCAACAGGCGCGACCTGATAGGGTTTGAGTTCACAGTGCTCGTGGCCTTGGAGCTGGCCCTGTATCTTCCCGAGAACCAAGTGTTACCTCATTACAGGCGCCTCACCCAGCAGTTCTAGCAGAGGCCCCACAGAAGGCTCAGGGCACCGAGGTGCACTTGCCGGCCTGGGAGGTGTCCCACTGAAGCCCCGCGCCGCCTCCTGCCAGCGCCCCCAGCACCTGCTAGCAGGAGGCACCTGGCCTCCGCTGGTGCAGCTTTCCTTTTTGCCTCTTTGCCATTTCCTTGGAAAGAGACGTCGCTTTCATCCCCAAGTGCACCGTCCCTCCGAGGGGATTTCTGAGAATTCTCCTGCATTTTTACATAAACTAAATGTGAGGTTTGTTACTGGTATTTTTTTCACGTGCCTGAGACCAGCCTGGTACCAGGACCTTTTGTTCACAGCGTGTAGCAGCGAGCCGGCTGCAGTGTGTCTCCCCTGGCCTCGCCTTCGCAAACCACCGCAGCCACCACAGCGTCAGGGTGGAGATCTGGGTTTCTAGACCTCACTGAACACACTGAAATGGCTGAGTTTAACTTATTTAGGCATTCATCTTGGAGATGTGGTTTTTCGGGTGTAGGTTCCCCAGCAGCGTCTCCCGACACCAACTGTGCTGCTGGCTCCCTGCCACCTGAAGCTGAGCTCCTCCAGAGCTTTCTCCGCCCACCTCACTGCATCCCAAGTGGAGCTTTTGGTGTCCAGTTAGGCCAGCGGGAGCAGTCTCCTGATTTATTTTGATCTCATTCTTGGACTCTTGGACCTCTCTGTTCTTCAAGCATCGTGTCACTGTGAAATCCTAATGCCCCTGTGTCCTACAGACCGACGGCGCAACAGACAGCTGCCCATCCCATGCCATGCTCTACCCTCTGCCTCTCACCAGGAGACACTCTGGGCCTCCAGGACAATTGCTGCTTGCCAGCTCTTATTTTTCTAAGCAATATTGTGATGGAGAAAAATAACATATTTATTGGGATTTGGTTTTTTGGGTCTTTTTTTTTTTTTAAGGGAACAAAAAATGGTTAAATGAGGTCTGCTGAAGTTGACTTGAAAACACACTTGACCCTCAGGCAGGAGGGCACTGACCACACCCCACACAACCTCAAAGGGTCAGTGCGTCAGTGCCTTTTCTTCTGAGGCAGGAAACAGGTGCCATCTTGGCCACCTCAGCCAGGGCAGCCCACCATGCTAAAAGGACCCCAAATGGTGGTCGTTGTCCCTTCTGTGCAGGCCAGCAGGGCCCCATCTCTAGTTTTTCCACGTCTGTCTGAAGTTCTTGCAACAAATTCTGCATGGTCCAGCGCTCCAGCTAGCTGCCTCATCAAAAACACTGAATAACCAAGGACTGCTGAGTTTTTCTTCATGGGGGGTCAGCTGGTCTCAAAACTGGCCACTGCCTCAGCCACCAAGCTTTTTCCTACCACTACCTTATAAACCTGCCTGGCCCTGGAGGGGCTCTGGGACGACTTTGTCTCTAGCCCATTAATACAATACATCCTATGCTTTCTGTGCAGACTGGTGCTTCCGCAGAAAGGAGATGCCAATTCTGCTATCACAGAACTCCACCAGCAACTCCACCCGACCCCAGCAGTGGTGCAGGACAGCTGCCAGCACCCACCTGGCCCCCCTCCTTTTCCACAGCCACTCACTGGGGCCACCAAAACCCAGAGATGGCAGGTGTGTGGGACAGACTGGAGGATGAGGACAAACCAAAGCCTTTGTTCTTATTGTGGAGCGTCCCCTTCCATCAAGCAGCCTGCCCTCAGGCCAAGGATGATCCCCTGGAACCCAGTATGCACCCAGAGGGGACTCAACTTCAAAGCTGCTCCACCATGCTGGGTCCCAGGCAGCTTTCCTCTGAAAAGCAACCTCTCCTGCCACCCAGATCCCATCTCAAGAGCTCGCCCCATGTTACGAGCATGTAAAGGACTGACTTCCTAATAACTGTTGCAGTTTACAACCTGCCCTCCAGGGACACATCTCCATGGTTTTTTCTACACATGAATGCGAGAAATGGCTGATAAGCACAGTAATTTAAGATTGTGTATTCATGTAGTGAGATTTAGTCATTAATCAAACCGGTCTTTGTGATGTGTGAAGCCTTCCCTTCAGTTATGTCCCATTTTCATGATGCCAAGAGCTGCCACTGTGTGGTATTCGAGGATTATTGCAACAAAGCCAGTAGTTAAACCAAACTACAGTCTCAGCCTGTCATTCTCTAGAACACATCCAGGTGTCGGAGCTAAGGTGTTCAGCTCGGCTGTGACTATACAAAACCAGGCCTGGTGTTGCTTCCGCACCGGTAGCAGTTGTGGATGTCAATGTGCATAAGCAAGTATCTGACCTCAGAATGTTTGAGTTATTTTGTCTTAGATATCTGTTTTTAAATGGATAATGTATTTGTCCTTTAAACCTCAGTTTTGCAATATGTTTCACAGCTTGTCTCCTTTCAACTAACTGGGTACCCTACCCCACCCGTCACCCACTGACAGCAAAACCTCAACCCTGGGCCTACAGACACAGAATGAACCTGCACAGGTAGGTTTTCATTATTTATTTATGACAAATATTCCACATCTGTGATTCTCTCCAGTCAAAAGTTCCTAGAACCAGGGGAAAAGGACAACGTTAAGACCACGCCTCTGGAGCAGTCCTAGTCCACTCACTCTGCCCAAATGTGAGCCCCCAACCTTACTTTGAGACGATGCCATCGGCCTTGGCCAATCGGAGAATGGAATCATCTGACTCACCCTTAAGAAAAAAAAAAAAGCACACTAAGAATATTTCCACTCCGGCTGCCTGAGATGGCAGAAGGTCAGCTGTGCCACCAGCCCACGTCTCTCCCCCGCTGAGCGAATGGAGACAGGCGCAGAAGGGGAGCCACCTCTCCCGGGGCAGCCTGCAGCCTGACTATGGTGGAGCAGGGTGGGGGGGCACCTCCTAGTGAGAGGCAGAGTCTGCTGCCTGAGTGTCTTCTCAGAGCACCCCTCTTCCACCCTCAAGAAGCGGCAGGCGGCCAGCCCAGTCCAGCTGGCTCAAACTACTCTGCCAGCAAATCTACTCAGGCACCATCACACACTCCAATGCGCAAGGTAAAGTCCACGATGTCCCGAAGTGATGAGCAAAGCCCAGGGAAACACTCACCATCCTACGAATGGCCCCGCAGATAGCATAAGTTTTAAACTGGCCATTAAACCTGCCTGTGACCTTGTCAACCTAGAAAGAGAAGAAGGATCACAAACCACTCCCCCAGGTTTGGGAAACACCAATCCTCAAAGCCAGCCTCTGCCTGTACCTTCATCCTAGGGGCTCCTCCACAAGGGGACAGCCTGCCTTTCCCGCACATACATCACAACCTTCCCGCCTCCCGGGCTCCCAGCTCACCTCGGCCACGTTCATCTGGATGGATGCGTGGTCCTTGGCACCGATGATGCGATTGCTAGCGGAGCTGTAGAGAAAGGGCGCAGTGAGCAGAGGGGACTTGGGCGGTAAGAATGAAAGAGGGGACGAGTGAGGTTGGGGGTATATGAATGGAAAAGAGTAACGTCGGGGGCAGGACAAGTTAGGGACGTGACAAGGTAAGGACGGGAGGGGTGTGGGGGAACAAGGGCAGGCGAGGGGACGTGGTGGTTAGGTAAGGACGGAAGAGGGGCATGTGGGGGGCGCTTACCATTTCCGCGGCACGTACAGGTCCACGAACTCGCCGGCGTCGTTCTGCATTTCGAGGCTGGGCTGCGCCTGGGGAGTCACCGCGCGGCGCCCTGAGTACGGCCGGAACCGTGCCCCGGGTCCCGGCGCAAACCGGCCCCTAGGGTCACGGCCCCAGCCGCACCCAGCACCCCGCACCCCGTCCCCCGCGTCCAAGCCCCCACTCCCGCCCCTGCCCCAGCCCTGAGCCCGAAGCCCGCGCCGCGCGCCACACCTGCTGCCACCACACCGCGCGCGAGAGAGAAAGGAAGCAGCTAGTCACCCGGCAGAGATATCGGCGGGCAAGGAGGGGCCTCGGCGAGTGCTTCCGGGTCACGCCACCACAGCGAGTCTGCGCTGTGCGTGCTTGCCGGCCGTCGCCGTGACGCACTTCCGCTTCCGGCGAGGAGGTTCTCGGACCCCAGCCTGCTGGTCCTCGGGCGCGGGGCGTCGTGGGGGTCGTTGTTGAGGGTGGTTGCCGTGTGTGGCGTCTTAGCCTGGCCCCTGGGTTGTGCCCCACGGACGCAGTCGACCCCTGTGAGCGCCTCGGGAGCCCCGAATAGCAGCTGGGAGAAGGGGCGAGGACTGAGCCTCGCTGCCCGCTGTCGGCCGGGCTAGAGATACGGGCGTGCCCCCCATTGTGCGCCTCCCGCCCCCCCGGTCCCCTCACCCTGCGGCCACCTGGGGCGTGGGGCGGTGCTCCTGCCCATGCACGTAGCCGCTGCGAGCGGAGGCCTGCTCACCTGGTGCCTGCTACTCACTCCCCCGGGCCGGTGGGCGAAGGACACCCGCAGGAACTCGGCAGAGGAGAAATTCAGACGGCTCCCGAGGGTAGGAAAAGACCCCGGCCCACCGTGGAATCTGAAACACCCGACCACTCTGCCATCCCATGTTTCACCAGTCAGACCCCCAGGGCAGGGCAGGGGAAGCAGAATGCAAACTGGGGCACCGTTTCCCTGAAGCGTGTTGGCCGCATTTGTCGTAGTGCTTGAGGTGCATACCCTTGGACCCCGAAAACCCATTCCTGGGAATTTGCTCCAAGGAAGTAAAGATGTTACAAAGATGGACCCACGAAGTATGGTCGTTGGTTATGGGTGGGGTCTTGAGGAAGGCCTTGTTAGTAGCCTGAACCCTGTTGCCAGGAGAAGCTCCAAGCCGGTAGACGGAGGGAGCAGCGCGGCCTATGTTGGGGTCTTCTCTGGGCGGGGGACATGATCCTAGGATGTAGAACTAGCCTCAGAAAACTAAGACTCAGTGGCCAGGTGCGGTGGCTCAGGCCTGTAATCCCAGCGCTTTGGGCGGAGGTGGGTGGATCACCTGAGGTCTGGAGTTCGAGACCCGTCTGGCCAACATGGTGAAACCCCATCTCTACTAAAAATACAAAAAATTAGCTGGGCGTGGTGGCAGGCGCCTGTAGTCCCAGCTACTCGGAAGGCTGAGGCAGGAGAATGGCATGAACCCGGGAGGCGGAGCTTGTAGTGAGCTGAGATCCCACCACTGCACTCCAGCCTGGGCGACAGAGCAAGACCGCGTCTCAAAAAAAAAAAAGTTTTTTTATGTTTAATTTTTTGGGTACATAGTGGGTGTGTACATTTATGGGGCACATGAGATATTTTCATACAGGTATGCAGTGCGTAGTAATCACATGGGGTATATGGAGCATCCATCACCTCAAGCATTTATCCTTTGCGTTACAAATAATCCAATACTATACTCTTTTAGTCATTTTAAAATGTGCAATTAAATCATTATTGACTGTAGACACCCTGTTGTGCTATCAAACACTAGGTCTTATTCTTTCTGTTTTTTTATACCCATTAACCATCCCCATTTGCCCCCCTCCTCCCACTGTGCTACCCTTCCCAGCCTCTGGTAACCATCTTTCTACTGTCTATCTCCACAAATTCAATTGTTTTAATTTTTAGCTCCCACAAATAATAGTGCTGTGATAAACATCGTAGCACATGTATCTCTTTCTTTCTTTCTTTTTTTGAGACAAAGTCTTGCTCTGTCACCCAGGCTGGAGTGCAGTGGTGCGATCTCGGCTCACTGCAACTTCTGCCCCCAGAGTTCAAGTGATTCTCCTGCCTCAGCCTCCTCAGTAGCTGGGACTACAGGCATGAGCCACCACACCCGGCCAGGTATCTCTTTCATATACTGATTTCCTTTCTTTTGGGTATATGCCCAGCAGTGGGATTGCTTTATTTATGGTAGCTCTATTCTTAGTTTTTGTTTGTTTGTTTGTTTGAGACGGAGTCTTGCTCTGTCTCCCAGGCTGGAGTGCAATGGTGCGGTCTTGGCTCACTGCAACCTCCACCTCCCAGGTTCAAGCGATTCTCCTGCCTCAGCCTCCAGAGTAGCTGGGATTACAGGGGTCCGCTACCATGCCTGGCTAATTTTTGTATTTTTAGTAGAGATGGGGTTTCACCATGTTGGCCACGCTGGTCTTGAACTGCTGACCTCATGATCCGCCCACCTTGGCCTCCCAAAGTGCTGGGATTACAGGCGTGAGCCACTACACCTGGCCTACCAAACATTTTTTAAAGAACTAATACCAATCCTACTGAAACTATTCCGAAAAATAGAGGAGGAGGGAACGCTTCCAATCATTTTATGAGGCCAGTATTATCCTGATACCCAAATCAGACAAAGACACATCAAAAAAAGCAGATTAGAGGCCAGGAGTGATGGCTCATGCCTGTAACCCTAGCACTGTGGGAGGCTGAGGCAGGCAATTGCTTGACCTCAGGAGTCTGAGGCCAGCCAGCCTGGGCAACATGGTGAAACCCCTCTACAAAAAAATTTAAAAATTGGCCAGATGTAGTGGTGTGTGTCTGTAGTCTCAGATGCTCAGGAGGCCGAGGTGGGAGGATCAGTTGAGCCAGGAGGTGGAGGCTACAATGAGCCATGATCATGCCACAGAGCTCCAGCCTGGGTGACAGGAGACCCAGAAAAAAAAAAAAAAAAAGAGAAAGGAAGGAAAGAAAGAAAGCCACAGACTGGCAGAAAATATTTTCAAAACCTGTATCTGATAAAAGACCTGTATCCAGGCTGGGTGCAGTGGCTCACTCCTGTAATCCCAGCACTTTGGGAAGCCAAGGCGGGTGGGTCACCTGAGGTCAGGAGTTGGAGACCAACCTGGCCAACATGGCAAAACCCTGTCTGTACTAAAAATACAAAAATTAGCTGGGCCTGATGGTGCACGCCTGTAATCCCAGCTACTGGAGAGGCTGAGGCAGGAGAATCACTTGAACCCGTTGGGCAGAGGTTGCAGTGAGCCGAGATCTCGCCACTGCACTCTAGCCCGGGCGACAGAGCGAGACTCCGTCTTAAAAAAAAAAAAAAAAAAAAAAAGGAAAGAAAACATATGTCCATTCGGAGACTGGTACTGAAATGTTCATCGAGGCTTTATGTGTCATAGCCAAAAATGGAAACAATCCACACATACACCAACAGGCAGATGGATAAATAATGGTACGTCCCCCTCGAAAGACAGCATACTGTGTGATTTTATTTGTATAAACTCTAGAAAATGCAAACCAATCAAAACTGACAGGAATCATGTTGGTGGTTGCCTGGGGTGGGGTGGTGAGCAAGTGGGATTACAGACGCACACAGGAAACGCAGGGAGTGATGGGAGGTATATGCTGTCTTGATGATGGGATTACAGACACACACAGGAAATGCGGGGAGTGACGGGAGGTATACGCTGTCTTGATGATGGGATTACAGACACACACAGGAAACGCGGGGAGTGATGGGAGGTATATGCTGTCTTGATGATGGCAATGGTTTCACAGTTGCATATAAAAGTCAAAACATTGGCCGGGCGCGGTGGCTCATGCCTGTAATCCCAGCACTTTGGGAGGCCAAGGCGGGTGGATCACGAGGTCAGGAGATCGAGATCATCCTGGCTAACACGGTGAAACCCCGTCTCTACTAAAAATATAAAAAATTAGCCGGGCATGGTGGCGGGCTCCTGTAGTCCCAGCTACTCAGGAGGCTGAGGCGGGAGAAGCGTGAACCTGGGAGGCGGAGGTTTGCAGTGAGCTCAGATCGCGCCACTGCACTCCAGCCTGGGCGACAGAGCAAGACTCTGTCTAAAAAAAAAAAAGTCAAAACGTCAAATTGTATCCTTTAAAAAGTGGATTTTATTTTGCATCAATTATAGCTCAAAAATTTTACAGAGACTATAGGTGCTATTTGGCAAGACTCTAGGACGCACTAACTCACACAAAGCTTGAAGTCCGCTCTCCTCTGGGCGCCGGGTCTCCAAGGCTGAGTTCTTCAAGGGAAACCTCTGCAACCTACATCTCCTGAGCCCATGAAATCTGGATGAGCACTTCTTTAAGAAAACCTTCTGTACAAAATCGCAGACCCCCAAAACAGAGAGGGGAGTGTCCTCCCGAGGGAAGCCGTCTGGGTCGCTCCATCAGGAGAGCCTCCAGGGGCCTGCAGAGGAGGTGGCACTGCTTAGCTGTCAGGAGGCTTGGGGCCACCAGCACTGTCCCCAGAAGCCACTAGGCGGTGTCTGAGAGCAGTGCTGGAGCAGGGACGGGGCTGGCTGAAGGGAGCTGAGCCCCTCCCCTCCGTCCCTCCACCCGCTGTCTGTACAGTAAGTTGTTTACTGGGCCTCCAGTGGGTCTCATGGGAAAGGGCCAGAGGGCAGGTGTGAAGGAGGGATTGAGGAGGCAGGAGGACCTAGCACTCGAAGACACCGTCGGCCTGAGCCTTTTTTGCAGAATCCTAGAGCAGCCCCCGGCGGCTCAGAGCAGTTGCTGCCTTTGCAGGGTGATCCCAGTCAGGGTCTCTGAGTGCCCCTGCATCCACCCGAGAGCACACTCACACCTGCTCCTGCCCCCATTCTGCCCCGCAATTGCTATATATAACTTTGACTGCCAATGTCACCCCAGGTTTGTGCCTGTTTAGCAGTGTGACCTGGCACAAATTCCTTAGCTGCTTCTCCCTCTAGCTGTAAAGTAAAGCGACTGTCATGGAGCCACCCAGCCGTGCTGCAGTTGGCTGCTTTCAACAAACCAATGCCTGTCCAGTGCTCAGAAAAAGGTGTGGCACCCAGCATACTAACACTCACCATCATCACCATCATCATTGCTACTACCATCATTGTCACCATCACCACCATCGCCATCACTATCATCACCACCACCATCATCACCATCGCCATCACTATCATCACCACCACCACCATCACATCATCGCCATCACTATCACCACCACCACCATCACCACCACCATCACATCATCGCCATCACCATCACCACCACCACCGTCACCACCATCATCACCACCATAACCATCACCATCACCACCACCACCATCACCATCACCACCACCATCACCATCATGACCACCATCACCATCACCACCACCATCCCCATCATCACTACCATCACTATCACCACCATCACCATCATCACCACCACCACCATCACCATCACCACCATCATCACTACCATCACCATCATCACCATCACCACCATCACTACCATCACCATCATCACCACAATCATCACCACCACCATCACCACCACCACCACCATCACCACCAGCATCACCACCAGCACCACCATCACTATCACCACCATCACCATCATCACCACCACCATCACCGTCACCACCATCACTACCATCACTGTCACCACCATCACCATCATCACCACCATCACCATCACCACCACCATCACCATCATGACCACCATCACCACCACCATCACCATCATCACTACCATCACTATCACCACCATCACCACCATCATCACTACCATCACCATCATCATCACCATCACCACCATCATCACTACCATCACCATCATCACCATCACCACCACCATCATCACCACCACCATCACCACCAGCATCACCATCACCACCATCACCATCACTATCACCACCATCACCATCATCACCACCACCATCACCGTCACCACCATCACCATCACCACCATCACCACCACCATCACCATCACCACCACCATCACCACCACCATCACCATCATCACTACCATCACTATCACCACCATCACCATCATCACTACCATCACTATCACCACCATCACCATCACCACCATCATCACTACCATCACCATCATCACCACCATCACCACCACCATCATCACCACCAGCATCACCATCACCAGCATCACCATCACCACCATCACCATCACCACCACCATCACCATCATCACCACCACCATCATCACCATCAGCATCACCACCATCACCGTCACCACCATCATCAGTACCATCACCATCATCACCACCATCATCATCACCGTCATGACCACCATCCTCACCATCACCATCATCACCACCACCATCAGCATCACCATCATCACCATCACCACCACCATCACCATCATCGTTACCATCACCATCATCACCATCACCACCACCATCACCACCACCGTCACCGTCACCACCATCATCACCATCACCACCACCACCATCACCATCACCATCATCACCACCACCATCATCATCGTCAATACCATCATCACCATTGCCACCACCACCACCATCATCACATCATCATCACCATCACTATCATCACCACCACCATCATCACCATCACCACTATCACCACCACCATCATCATCACTATCATTATTGTCATGATTGTCTATCACCATCATCATCACTGTCAGTATCATCGTCTCCACCATTGTCATCACCATCATCATCATCTTCACCATCATCATCTTCACTATCACCGTCATATCCACCATCATCATCACCATCATCGTCACCATCACCACCAACACACTGTCACCATCATCACCATCTTCACCATCATCACCATTATCAACATTGTCATTGTCACCATCATCATAACCACCATCGTCACCACCATCATTGTCATCATTGTTATTATGCCCAAGATCACAAGACTAGGTCTGGATTTGGGGCTGTTGACTCAGGAGGCCACACTATAGCCACCCCAATCTCACACGGGCCCCTATTCAGGATGCCTGGGCAGGTATCTGTGCACAACAGCCCTGGCTCTGCTCTCCAGCCCCTCCTTCAGGCTCACCTCAGGCAGGTAAACATGTTCTCAGACATGCTGTGGTGCAGGCCGGGAGAAGAGCCTCCCTCCTCCTTCCCAGAGCAGCTGTTTCTGGGCCAAGCAGGGCCCAGGCCAGCCCCAAATGCATTGTGTGTAGAAGGGAACAAGCCCAGAACAAGGAAATCCTCCTTCCAGGCCAGGGAGGTGGGTGTCCGGGTGAGTGGCAGGTCAGGGCCATGGGATGGGCCTTCTCCTGCAGCGAGCCCGACACTGAGCTACAGCCACCAGCCCCCACTCCTGCCCCAGATAGAACCCGCTCTTGGGTGAAGGCTACGATAGCCAGCCTCAGAGTGGGACTTATGGGGTGTGGGGAGAACACGGACCTGGCCGTGAGCTGTCGGGGGATTCCTGGGGCACTGCCTCCTAAGCCATGACTCTGGACATCCTCTCGTCTTGGAGAGACAGAGGCAGTAACAGCCCTGCCCCAGGTTTGCAGAGGCTTAAGTGAGGTCACCAACGTGAGGGGGAGGCCCAGCTGCCCGGGAGCCCTGGGGACTGTCACGGCATTTGGCACAGGGACCCTGGGAGTGTTGGGCCAGCGCATCTTTCCATTTTGTGCCATTCAGTTTTACTTTAACTCACTTTACTATTTTGTTTTTTGAATTTATTTTACTTGATGAGACTTTACAATTTTTACATTGAGGGAGAACCTACCTATGAGAAAGTGCCCAGATCCTGAAGGTCCCACCCCTGTGGTCACGGCAGGCACTGGGTCAGAGCCTGGGGGTCCAGGGTACCTTCCCCACCCCCCTCCCCAGAGGCTCCTCATGCCCCTTTCCAGGACATGGTGAAGACAGGCAGAGGGGCTGGGCTGGCCGGGCCTGGGCACTGGGTACTGGGTCCCACCGTGAGTCTCCCTGGAGTACAGGCTGACCCAGCAGGGAGACCCGGAGAACTCCTCTCCCCACACCTCCTGGGGGCTGGCTGAAATCTGAGCCAAATGGCAGGAAAAGAGGCACTTCCATCCCAGTGGACACAGCAAGGGCTCCCACGCTGGCCGGGCGCTAGGCCAGCTCAGCCAAACTGGTTCAAAGAGAGGAAGCTGAAGGGGAGACCAGAAGCAAGGCCCACTCTGCCTCCAGGACCAGGCCCACCTGGGGCAGAGACTGGGGTCTGTCCCCACCCGGGACCTATGGGCCTGTATCCTGACCTGGGCCCAAGCTGACCTCTGACCCCAGCATAGACGGAGCCCCAGTCTCGGCTCCAGGCCAACTTCTTTTTTTTTTTGAGACAGAGTCTCGCTCTGTCCCCCAGGCTGGAGTGCAGTGGCACGATCTCAGCTCACTGCAAGCTCCGCCTCCCTGGTTCACGTCATTCTCCTGCCTCAGCCTCCCAAGTACCTGGGACTACAGGTGCCCGCCACCACGCCCAGCTAATTTTTTGTATTTTTAGTAGAGACAGGGTTTCACCATGTTAGCCAGGATGGTCTCAATCTCCTGACCTCGTGATCCGCCCACCTCGGCCTCCCAAAGTGCCAGGATCACAGGCATGAGCCACCACGCATAAGCCACCACACCCGGCTTTTTTTTTTTTTTTAAAACGAAGTCTCGCTCTGTCCCCCAGGCTGGAGTGCAGTGGCACGATCTCGGCTCACTGCAAGCTCCACCTCCCTGGTTCACATCATTCTCCTGTCTCAGCCTCTCGAGTAGCTGGGACTACAGGCACCCGCCACCATGCCTAGCCAATTTTTTTTTTTTTTTTTTTTTTTAGCTGGAGTTTTGCTCTTGTTGCCCAGGCTGGAGAGCAATGGCGCGATCTTGGCTCACCGCAACCTCCGCCTCCCGGGCTCAAGCGATTCTTCTGCCTCAGCCTCCCTAGTAGCTGGGATTACAGGCATGTGCCACCACGCCTGGCTAATTTTGTATTTTTTTTTTTTTTTTAGTAGAGATGGGGTTTCTCCATGTTGGTCAGGCTGGTCTCGAACTCCCGACCTCAGGTGATCCGCCCACCTCGGCCTCCCAAAGTGCTGGGATTACAGGCGTGAGCCACCGCACCCGGCCTCCAGGCCAACTTCTGACCCCAGGCCCCAGCATTCCGGAGCCAGGGCAGCACCGTAATTAAGGCAGAGACCTGGGAATCAGACAGGCCTGTTTCTGGTGCCACCTCCACACACACCCGGCCCTTCTCCTCCCTGAGCCTCAGTTTTCCCATTTGGAGGCAGGACCATTCCTCCTTCACCATGGGTGGAGGGGAGGATCCACAGGGAAAGGGACTGCCAGGGACACCGTGAGGGGTGCACTATGCAAAGGCAGTGTCGCGTCCACACGGGGTGCACCTGCAGACACAGAGAAAAACTAACTTTTACTTTTGCTGCTGTTTTCCCACTGAAAATGGGCCGCCTCTGGCTGGGCGCGGTGGCTCACGTCTGTCATCCCAGCACTTTGGGAGGCCGACGGGGGCAGATCATGAGGTCAGGAGATCGAGACCATCCTGGCTAACACGGTGAAACCCTGTCTCTACTAAAAATACAAAAAATTAGCCGGGCATGGTGGCGGGCGCCTGTAGTCCCAGCACTTTGGGAGGCTGACGGGGGCGGATCACGAGGTCAGGAGATCAAGACCATCCTGGCTAACATGGTGAAACCCCGTCTCTACTAAAAATACAAAAAATTAGCCGGGCGTGATGGTGAGCGCCTGTAGTCCCAGCTACTCGGGAAGCTGAGGCAGGAGAATGGCGGGAACCCAGGAGGCGGAGCTTGCAGTGAGTGGAGATCGCGCCACTGCACTCCAGCCTGGGCGACAGAGTGAGACTTGTCTCAAAAAAAAAAAAAAAAGAAAAGAAAAGAAAAAATGAGCCACCTCTGTCTGCCTATGTGTCCAGGAAGGGGCCTGGGACTGGCTCTCAGGGGGCCTAGCTCCTCCTGCCCTCTGGGAAATGTGCAGAATGTCTAAGCCAGCAAGCAGGCATGGGAAGGGAGTGGCCGGCCAGATGCAGGGCTCCAGTGCCAGGGCAGGACAGCAGGGCCTGGAGAGCCATCGTCAGCAGGCTCCATCCTTCCACCTGTGAACTGTGACCTGAGAGGAGCCACCTCCTGGGAGGCCCACGAGGGGTCCTGACCAGCAGCCTGGCACCTGCTGGGGCCACGCAGAGACCCCATGGCAGCCCTGCGGGAAGGGCAGTTATCAGCCCATTGACAGAGCAGTGACTGAGGCCAAGCGGGACGGAGTCGCTTCCCTGGAGTCATGGAGGATTCGAGGGCCCGGCATGCCCAGTGGGAATGGCGGGATTTCGGGCACGGCACGTTCAGAGGCAACGGTGTGGGGCCCCCTCATTTCTGGAGCCCTGCTGGCGCCCAGCCGGGAGCCTGGGATGGGCCCCAGAGGAAGGCGGCTGGGACTCCTGCTCCACCCCCACCTCCCCGAGCCCATCCCAGCTGCTTCTGAGAGCATCAGGCTGGACGTGCCCGCACAGCAGAAACAGGCCCAGAGGCGAGGCTGTGTTTTGCTTGAAAGCCTCTGCGGAGTGATGGAATCCACATTCCTGCCCCAGGTGAGTCGCCCAGGCTTGTCTTGCTCAGCCTGGCTCTCCCAGCTCCTCAGGGTTCCCAGCCACTCAAGGTTCCCAGCTCTGTGGCCCGGCTGGAGCTCCGAGGGCCTGGAAGTTCTTGTGGGACCCAACAAGCCCCTGAGGGGCAGCCAGAGGCCCTCATCTGCTGGGACTCCTGCAGGTGGCTCCGCAGGATCACAGGTCACCCTGGGCCCTGGGGCCACAGTGAATGGATCCTAAGGCTGCCCTGCAAAGGGACCCCAGAGAGGGGATGGGGTTGCACCCCCGGGCCGGCCACTGCGTGCCATGCAGACCTCTCAACCGGCCATGCTGGTGGGAGGCGCTCAGCAACTGGCAGGGCCCAGGAGGGTTCCTGCCAAGAACCTGGCACCCGGCCTGGGAGTCAGGCAGAGCCGCGGCCCCCACCTCCCTCCCACAGCGCCACCACCTCTCAGCGCTTCCTGGGGCCCCTGCCTCAGGGGGTGCTTTTGCCCACTCCCCTCAGGGGACCTCACGGCCACCCAGCAGGGAGGCACCATTGTCCCTGCTCAGCACTTGAAGCCCTAAGACTCTCCCAGGCTCCCAGCCAGGGAGGCGCTGAGCCAAGACTGGGCAAGGAATGGGCCAGGCCCACCAGCTCCCCAACCATCCGGCCAGGACACAGGGCAGCCCCTGCCTGACTGCTGTCCCCAGGAGCCTGCACCAGGAGCCAGGAACCATCTGAGCTCCAGGCCTGCATGACAAGGCTACATGAGAACCAGTATTGATTCATTTCATTCATTCACTCCACAAACACAGGTGCTCCTCGACCCTCCGTGAGGCCACGTCCTGATAAACCCGTGGTAGGTTAGAAATACCGACAGCTGAAATGCGCTAATACACTTAACCCACGGAACATCACAGCTGAGCCTTCTTGCCTTATACACACTCAGCACACTTCCATTAGCCTACAGCTGGGCGAAGTCATCCCCCACAAAGCCTCCTTTATAATAACGCATCAAATGCCTCACGTAATTTGTCCAATGCTATAAGAAGGAGAAAAACAGATTGGTTGTGTGGGCACTGGAAGTACAGTTTCTACCGAACAATTGCAAATCAGAAGCCGGGAACCATAGAGCACGGAACACCCGTCATGTCCACCCGCCATTTCCAAGCCCCGTGCTGGGTACAGGCGCTCCTTGGTGCGTGGAACAGACAGCCCTGTGCCCAGGGAGCTCGCAGCCTAGGACGGGACAACTGGCATCCCAGGAGGGTGTAGGGCTGTGAGTCTCACCGGGGAGATTCAGCCCCGGGACATGGGGCTACTCAGAAGATATTTTTGGTTGTCACGACTGGAGGGCAAGTGCTTCTGGCCTCTTGGGAGTGGGGGCCAAGCGGCCCCACCTCAGGTCAGTGTCCAGCCAGACTGTCTGACCAGCGCCTGTTCAGGGGCTCTGAAGGGCCATGGCCCGGATGAAGGGGCTCCAGGGGCAGGGTGGCCAGGGAAGGCCTCTCTGAGCAGGGGACTTTCACAGAGTGAGCGGAATTGAGATGGCCCCGTTCCTCTGCAGGTCCCCACAGCCTGGGAAGAGGAGAATCTGAGAGCACGGCCGCCTGGGGGCAGGCCGAGGCAGGCGGATCCTGAGGGAGCAGCCGCCTGGTGCCAGGCCTGGGGAATTCCAGGAGGCAGAGGCCTCAAAAGCCCTCCTCCAGGCTCCGAGTTCCCAGCAGCCCCTGCTACATTCCTCCACCTGGGTGGGCAGGGGTGCAGGGGCTCAGCGCATTCCTGGTGGAGATAGGGAGGCCAGCCTGCGGCCTGCGCCAGCCTCCTGCGGGGCCTGGGGAGCCCTGTCCAGGCTCTGCCGAGCTCGGCGTATTGGAGCTGAGCCAGTCGGCCTTTGCTGGAACACTCAGGCGGAGGCCGCCTTTCGCCTTTCTGTGTGGGGAGAAGCCACTTGCAGATAAGGCAGGGATTCACCAGCTCCAGGGGGCTGGCAGGACACAGCCACACTTCACCTGCAACCAAGCCTCCCCATCTGTAAAATACAGGTAACAAGGGGGCCAGGCGGTGGCTCACACCTGTAATCCCAGCACTTTGAGAGGATGAGGCCTGTGGATCACTTGAGGTCAGGAATTCGAGACCAGCCTGGCCAACATAGTGAAACCTTGTCTCTACTGAAAATACAAAAATTAGCTGGGCGTGGTGGCGAGCACCTGTAATCCCAGCTACTCAGGAAGCTGAGGCAGGAGAATCGCTTGAACCCGAGATGCAGAGGTTACAGTGAGCCGAGATCGCGCCACTGCACTCCAGCCTGGGCGACAAGAGCAAAACTCCATCTCAAAAAACAAAAAAAAACAAGAGCAGGTCCCTCGCAGGAGATGGGAGCCGGCTCCGCGCCCGGCCTGATGTCAGCTGCACAGGCTGCCTGGCTCTCCTGCACAGAGGTGGGAGGGAGGCACGGGGGGGCCCAGGTCAAGAAAACACAACCCCCACGTGTTCAGGGGGCTGGAGGCGGGGGCTGCGCCTCTGACCTGAAGCCGCCCAGCAAGCCCTTTGTGGAGCCAGGAGCAGGCAGTGGGCAACTGGGCCGACGGGCCCTGCCCTGGCCGCCAGGAGGCTCCGTGGCAGCTGCTCTCTTGCACGCCGTCCCCACTGCCACTCCCGGGTTCTGAGAGGGAGCCCTGTGGGAGGCCACGCACAGACCCCTGACCTGGCTGCCGGGGGTGGTCCAGATCCCTTGCGAGAGGGAACGTGGGCTCCCAGTGGACCCCAGCACCATCTGTGGTCAGCGGGAGCCTTCCAAGTCTCCGTGTGTTTACATTCCCCCAGGAAATAGCTCCCCAGAAGAGCTGCAAATATTTTCTTAATGTTGGAACTTGTGGCAAACAGAGGCCTGGAGTGGGCCCACCCACACTTTGCCCCTCCACACATCGGGGGCCCAGTGGGATCCTGGGGTTACCTCCTCACCTGGCCCACCCCCTCCACCTCCCCCTCCTGGCAGGGGGCAGGCACATGGGGGCCCAGCTGGGGCATCTTCCTGCCGGAGCTGGGGCAGCCAGCCCAGGGGATTCAGTGGCACTGCCATCCTCCCACCTTTCAGCCTTCCTTTTGTGAAACCGGGATGGCAGTAGGTGGAGGTGGCTGAGGTGTTGCTTGGCGGTTTGAATCAATGAAGACCCTAGGGGACGGGGGTCGGGCCCTGGACCTGCCTAGTAATTCAGGCTCCTGGCAGACCGGGCTGAAGACAGAGGCAGCTACGGGGCTGTGTCTCCCGCCCCAGGCTGAGTCAGTGTGTAGGGCTGGGTGTCCTGGGTATGTGATGGCCCTAAACACAGGCCCCCACCTCTCTGTGCATGAGCACAGGTCCAGCTGGCATTGGCAGGCTGTGTGGGTGGCCCATAAGCACCAAGAAGTACCCTGCTTCTACTGACCTCCACCTGAAGACTCCCAGGCACCTGCCCGCCTGAACTGGCTCTGCAGGCCCACTCAGCATCCACGTGCTCCTCCCTCTCCCCCTCCACACTGGCGAGGGGCCAGTGGCCATGCATGGCACATCCCAGGCCTCTGGTCCCTGGTCCCTGGGCAGCCCCTCCAAGAGCCTGCCTGTACAGAGTGCCGCTCCTGTCCACTGATGTCTACTGTGTGGATGGACCACGTTTCTCTCCCCAGTCGACCCTGGATGGCCGTTCGGGCTGTTTCTGCCTGATGGCTCTGGTGCCTGGCGCTGCCGTGCGTGTTCACCCACGAGTATCTGTGCAGAGACGTGTTTACGCTTCTCTCTGCAGCTACCAGGTGTGGAGCTGCTGGGCCGTGTGCAACTGTGTTCAGTGCTTTGAGGAACCACCAGCTGGTGTCCTAGCAGCTCCCACACTGGACACCACACTGGTCCCCGCAGGATCCTGCCTGTAGTTGTTATTGTCTTACTTCCTGATTCTGTTGGTGGCTATAGAGTGAGGATCACGGTGTGGGCCTCAGGCGGGCATAAAAAGAGGCTGGAGTCTGGGCACCGGGCCCTTGCCTGCCACACCTGGTGTGGGAGGATGTGGGTCCCGGGGCAGTGGGAAGGTGACGGGAGAGGGGCGATCGGTCATTCAGCCACCATCGTCCAGCAGCCCAGCGCTGGGCTCGGACGCAGCAGTGAGCACACGGAGCTGCCTCTGCCTTATGTGCTTTGTCTGGGGGGCTGATGTGGGTCAGGAGATCTCATCCTGGACGCCCAAGGACACGCTGCACTGTCCTCTGTGAGCCGGGGGCAGCAACATGCCTCCCGGGCAGAGGGCGCGAGGACAGAGGGCCCATCCGTGTTGTGGATGGCACTTTCCGTGTGGAAGTGCGCGGCCTGGGAGCTGTCACTCCTGGGATCCTGGTTCACTGCAGAATCTGGACCAGCTCCTGGGCAGGAACCATGGCCCGTTGTGTCCCAGTGGTGGCACCAGCCCCCAGACTAAGCCAAGCCCCACGTTCGATCCAGTCAAATAAAGTGACCGAGGCGCACACCCGCGATCCCTAATGAACGTGACCGAGGCCCACACCCGCGATCCCTAGTGAAAGTGACCGAGGCTCACACCTGTGATCCCTAAGACCCTTGGCTGAGCTTGGCAGGGCTAGGGCAGCAGCGGGGGGAACACAAAGAGAGCAAGAGAGACAAAGAGAGATAGAGAGACACAAAGACAGAGAGATACAGAGACACAGAGAGAGAAACAGAGACAAAGAGACAGAGATCGAGACAGAGAGATGGAGACAAGCAGAAACGGAGAAACAGAGAGATAGACAAAGAGATAGAGACAGAGACAGAAATAGAGACAGAGAGATCAAGACAGAGACAGAGAGATGGAGACAAGCAGAAACAGGGAGAAACAGAGATAGACAAAGAGATAGAGACAGAGTTGAAGACAGAAACAGAGAAAGAGATACAGAGATAGAGACAGAAACAGAGACAGACAGATGGAGACAGAGAGGCAGAGAGTCAGAGGGAGAGAGTCAGGAGAAGGAGGAGTGGGAGGGGGACGCTTCCCTCTGCCCCAGGGACCCTGGCTAGCCAAGGCACACACCAGGGCACAGGCAGAGGGGATGAAGCCCCGTGGGCGTCCATGTGGCTGGAAGCGGCTGACTGTGGGGCCTGGGGAGTTGCCCTTGCAGTGCGGGAAAGCCGACCCGGATGAGGGGAGGCCTTTGTCCTGAGGAGGGGCCTTTGCAGAGCTGCAGGTGTTCCCATCCATGTGGGACCCCCAGCCAGATGTCCCAAGGTGGGTGAGGGGCCGGGCCAAGCTGCCTCCCTCTGAGGGGTTCTCAGCCCAGGAGGCTGGGTTCATGGGAGACATTTGAGGGTGGGCTCGTGGGGGCCCTGGCCTCGCCCAGGGCGCAGTCCCAGGTTCCTGCCCAGGCTCTGGCTCTGCCCACTGGGCCCTCCTGGGAAGTCAGATTCCTCCTGGGCTTCGAGGCCTTCTGGCCATATAAGGCCGTCTGTGGGCACCTCCTGGAGAAGCTCAGAACCCTCACCCCCCACCTGCCCCACCCTCTATGAGAACCAGAGCTCAGCCAGGCAAGGACAGAGGCAGGGGAGGGCCTGCTGGAGCCGTGGTCCTGTGGGGGAGGAGGGCACAGGCAGGCCAGGCCCCAGGGGTTGAGGCTCAGGGTCCCGAGTCACCCTGCCCAGCATGCTGGGGTGCCCCCATTCCACCTGTTTCCCCTGGGGTTCCTGGCCCCTGGAGCTCACTAGGGCTCCCCAGTCTAGGCCTGAGGCAAGCAAGTGGTAAGAATAGGGGGTACGGGGTAGGGGGACCGCAGTTAAATAAGATTAAGGTGACGCGTGGAAGCGTAGGTGCCCGGCCTCGGGGTGGACGCTGCAGCCGTGTGCCACTGCATGTTTACCCCGGGCGATGCCTTTTCTGGGGCTCCCCAGAGATCTGGGGGCAGGAGTCCTGGACTCTGCCTCACACCCCAGCAAGGTGCTGGGAGGTGCCCTGACAGGGGCCCCCACTTGAGGGAGGGGATGGGCTGGGGTCCTGGGAGCAACCTTGTTACTGGACTGGCCCCTTCCCTGCCAGGTTGTAGGTGGTTAGATCCCAGGGAGGTCCCGGGACCCCTCCCTGGGAGTTCCCAGGGCCCCCTACTCCTTCCCTCCTAAAGGCTGGCAGGGTGGAGGCTCCCCTACACCCAGCTACACAGGCCCAGGCCGGGGCAGGGGCGTCCAGGTGGGATCCTGGACTCTGGACTTTCGGTCGCCACGCAGACCACCCCACAGAGCTCCACGAGGCCCCCCCATTTCTGAGCACCCCAGGTTTGCCTGCTTGTCGTGGGGCTGGGCCCGCCTGCACAGGGCACCAGCCCAAGCGCTTCTCCTTGCCACTTGGGAAGAAAAGGAGCTGGGTGGGCAAGAGGAGCCTCGGGGAGCATCTGTGGAGAGCCCAGGAGCCTGGATGCTGACCCTCTCCAGATCTCCGACACTGGGCACCACCTAAGCCTGTCTGCACCCCCTCTGGCATGGGGGCCCACCTGAAACCCCCCAGGTGTGAACCCAGTGGCAGCCTTTGGGTCGGGCCTCGGGGAGTGGGCAGGCGTGAGGCATGTCACCTGCACGGGTGACTTGTCTCCTGGAGCCCTAAGGCGGTGGCCATGCTCCTGGCATGGTGCCTGGCCTGGAAGGCTTTGAAGAGCCCCCAAGTCTGTGGAGGGCCTGCCCCGTGAGTGGTGCCTGGGGCTGCGTGGCCTGTGAGCTGGGCACACACAGCAAGTGGCAGAGGGGCCAGGGGCCAGGCAGCGGTGGGTCAGAATCCTTCATTCCTGGTTAGCGTCAACCCAGAGCCTGGTCTCTGTGCTTTCCAACAACCACATGTCCCAGAGGCCATCAGGAGCCCAGCAGTGGCCCAGCTGGGGTCACAGCCAGGGAGGAAAAAGCACCACTCCTTCCAAACGGGCTGTTTCCAGACCCTGCCTAGGCCAGGAAGGCCGGACTATCCCTTAGCCCCATCCTTCTGGCAGCAGGAACCTGCAGACCCTCGGAGGCTGGAGGCAGGTGGCAGCCCTGGGGGAAGGCGGGCTCCAGGCCTGGGGGAGGGGTCTGGCTATGGCTCAGGGTCTTCTTGGGCTCTGCCTCCATTCCTTTGAGGCCAGCCCCCCAGGGTCTGCAACTCCGGGCTGGCTCTTACAGCAGTCTGTCCAGGCTGAGGGCAGTGGGGGCCTCCTAGGCCAAGAGGCCCAGAAGCTCTCCCAGTCCGCTGGGTTTATGCAATCCTGATGAGACCTTGTCTTCCCGGCACCTGCTGTTCTGTGTCCTCCTCCCAGAGGACTGAGCTGGCCCATGCGAACAGTTCAGAACCAGCCTTGCTGCCCGCTCCCAGCTTCTCTATTTCATGGACAGGGATGGAGGTTCTTACCAGCCGGCTCCATGGAAGGGCATCCCAGCAGCCCTGAGAAAGGGACTGTGGCCTCCGATATCCTAAACCACAGCGCTGGCGTTCCTCCAGACCTCATCCCGCTGAGACAACATTCCCAGTTCTGGAGTGGGAGCCACAAGGCCTCACCCGCAGGCCCGGCCCTAGCAGGAGCCCAGCCTCCAGCCCTCCTTCTTGCTCAGCCCCCGCTTCCTCTTGGGGGCTTCTCCCGAGGGTACAGCACCCACTTGGACCCTGGGCTCTGGGACAGGAGGGTCTGCAGAGTCATCTGTTACTGATTGTGGCTGCCTGTGATGCAGCTGAGTGTGGGCGTGGGGGTGCCCCATGTCCTCAGCACAGCGGTGTCCCCAGGAGGCTCCCAAGGTCAGGAGTTCACGACTCACGGCTGAGTCAGATGTGCCTGTGGCCTACCCTCAGGGTCCCCCACAGCTGCCTGCAGGTGTGGCCGAGTAGGGTGGGGGCATTCTCAGGAATGCCACTGGAGTAGCACTGGGGGCTCAGGTGAGGTGGCTGCCCCCAGGGCTCCGCAGCAGGCCTTGTCCCAGGGCTGGGGGAGGATCTGAGACCCCTTCCCCAGGGCCAGGAGTGCCCCTACTTCTCTCGGGCTGCCACTGACCCCTGCCCCCGACCCACCTCCTCTGGGGCTCCATCACCCTGGAGCTGGGTGGGCAGGGGCTCTGGATCTTGGATTGTCCCTGGAGGGCAGCCAGAGCCTGGTGGGACAGAGGCTCCTCCACGGCCCTCCCCTGGCGAGCCACCTCCTTTTACCCTCCCCTCCACTCCCAGACTGGGCAGCTCCCTCCTGTGGATTCAGGACAGGACGTGTTTGGGGGTGGGGTGCTGTCTGACCTGTTGTAGGGAGGAGGACTACGTCACGGGCGGGTGCCCGAAAGATGCCCAGTAAATAGGAGTAAGAAATGAATGATGGACAAACTTCCTCTTGCTTTACTAACTTGTGTGCTCTTGATTGACCCTGGCCTTTTTGGCCTCAGTTTCCCCATTTGTAAATAGAAGAGGTGGCTGGGCTGCACAGGACTCAGACAAGGAGACAGGCTCGCTGGTCCATTTGGTGATGACTCACTGGAACTATGACAAAGACAGCAGGGGTGGGGGTGTGCAGAGATGAGCTGCTCCTCTCCCTGCCCACCTCCCCAACCCCCTGTGTGTAGCCCGGCTGGGACAGCCCCCCCCGCCCTCCATACGCTCAGCTCCTGCCCCAGCTGCCTCCTCCCCAGTCCGTGCACCAGCAGACACAGGGTGGGGGCAGAGTGTGGGCTCTTTACCCAGCCCCTGGGCCACATTCTCTTGTCCACTGCACTCCCCGCCTGCCTGCCAGTTGCTCCTGGGGCAGCTGTCTGCCGGGAAGCAGTGAGCCCGGTGATTAACCCTGTTGGTGCTGGCAGCTCCGGCTGACACAGCGCATTCTCAGGGCCGGCCCCCGCTCCCCTCCTGGCCAGTGCCGGGGGACAGCGGAGGCCTGGCGGCTTGGCCTGATCTGGCCGCTAGGAGGCTTAAAGGGCTCTCCCCACCCCCACCTCTCCCCCCGCCCCGCCACTCGCAATCCCACCCCTCCAACCACCCGACCCTCCAGGGATCCCAAGAAGCCCTCAGGGTCTCAGGAGTCTCCACCTCCAGTCCCCCGGGGCTGTCAGAGCCCCAAGCTGTCAAGGGGGAGCCCAGAGCCAGAGCACACTGCCTGGGGCCAAGCCCCCACCTGGGGACCCGCTACTGCCCAGAGGCCGCTCTCTGCCTCACACGGGATCTAAAGCAGCTCAGAGCCGGACTCTGCGCCTGGACTGCAGATTCCTTGATGTCTCCGCCCCCTCTCCAGCCAGCCCCTCCCCCACTTGGAGCTTCTCCTGCCAAGGGGAGCCGCCTCCTTTCCCCCCTCCCCCAGGTGGGAGAACTAATAGTGAAGTTATGGAAGAATTGCCGGGCCGGAAAGTAGGAGGTGGGAGAGAGGGTCCCATCGCCCTCCCGACTCCGTAGAGAAAGGGCCATACACCCTCTTGGGATTTGAGATTTGCAGGAGGCCAGGGCGCCAGGAAGGTGTGCAAGGAGGTGCACCCTCCAGGGACAGCTGCTAGCTCAGAACCCCCACCAGAACCGGCTGGCCAGTGCCCCACAAACCCACCCGGCCCCCCGGGACTGTCCAGGGAACCCAGCGAGAGATGAGCCCCACAGCCCATCTGGGACCATGGCCCGCCCAGCTGGCCTGGCTCAGAGATGGGGGGTTGCTGCCAGCTCGGCAGCTGCAGCCCCACCCCGCCGCCACCCCCTCGGGGCTTCCCTGGAGGCAGATTTGGCCCCGGAGCCCAAGGGAAGTAGGAGACCCAGGGCCGCAGCCACCCAAAGGCAGACGAAGACCTGATCTCGGCCTCTAGGTCCTGTGCTGTTTGCCAGGCGTCCTCGAGCCGCCGATCGTGGCAGGAACGCGTGCGCGGCTGTGCAGCGGGTTGGAGGCCAGGCCGAGAGAGCTGGTGGAGCCCACGGGGCCCCGGAGCACAGGTGCTTCCAGGCACCCAGCAGGTGCTCAGCAGCTGTGACCAGAGCCCCCGACCTCCTTAAGAGCCAATTTGGCGGCTGTGGGGCCGTGAGCACCGCCCCCGTCCTCTAAAGGGGGCTGCAGCTGCAGGCCAGTCCCTCCTGCCCCTATTTCCCTATCTGAGAGTATTTTTAAGTCCTGCTGGGGCAGGCAGGAGCCAGGCCGAGTTGAACCTGACCTGGCTGCCCCAGGAAGCAGGGGGTTCCCACCTAGGCTGCCCCTGTTCCTCTGCAGATGGTCATTCGCGGGTGCAGAGGGCACCTTCCCGCAGCCAGCAGGACGGACGCTGTTGGGGGAGGAGCGGGGGCAGCCGAGTGGTGCACCAAAGTTAGGGTAACAAAGAGTGGGCCCCTGGGCTGGGAGGAGCTGGTGGGCGCTCTGGGGGCCAGGGCGTCGTGGGGAGCGCTAGGGTCACACCCGGGACCCGGAGCTACGACCTGGGCTGGGGGCCCGGCGGCGCCGTCGTCCCACGGCCTGGCCCGAGGCCAGCAGGTGCCCCTTCCGGGAGGCGGCCGGGCCGGGGTCCGAAGGGTTAAGGCCGCCCGGCCGCCCCTCCCCCTCCTCTCTCCTTCCCCCCCACCCCCCCCACCCCGCCTCCCCGGACCTCTCCCCGGGGCTCGGGGCTCGGGCGCTCGGGCGGGCCGGGGCGGGGCCTGACGTCCGCGGGCGGAGCGAGCCCTGCCGGCCGCCTGGCTTCAGACCCGCCGGGCTCCCGCCGCGCGCGCTGTCCCTGGAGCTCGGGGACGCGGCCCGGAGCCGGGAAGATGGCGAAGCGGCTCTGCGCGGGGAGCGCACTGTGTGTTCGCGGCCCCCGGGGCCCCGCGCCGCTGCTGCTGGTCGGGCTGGCGCTGCTGGGCGCGGCGCGGGCGCGGGAGGAGGCGGGCGGCGGCTTCAGCCTGCACCCGCCCTACTTCAACCTGGCCGAGGGCGCCCGCATCGCCGCCTCCGCGACCTGCGGAGAGGAGGCCCCGGCGCGCGGCTCCCCGCGCCCCACCGAGGACCTTTACTGCAAGCTGGTAGGGGGCCCCGTGGCCGGCGGCGACCCCAACCAGACCATCCAGGTGAGCGCAGGGGCGGGCCGTGGGGCATCCTCCCGGGGCACTCGGACCCGGAACACCGGCCCGACCCCAGGGGGAGCGCCGTGGCCCGGGGCGAGTCCAGGTGCGGACTCTCTGGTTCCGCATTTTGGGGGCCCAAGAAGGCACCCCGACCCGGCCGCTCCGTCTCGGCCGGGAAACTTCGCGTCCCTCCGGGAAGGCGGAATTAAAGTCCCCGGCATGGACCCGGGGGCGGCTGGGCGCCGGTCCAGTTAGACTGCGGTGACCGGGGCGGGAGAGGGGCCGGGCCCAGTCCCTGGCGGCCCCAAGTCCGGGATCCCGGGGAGGGCGGGACTTGGCCTCCGCCGCCTGCTGCCGGTGGGGAGGGGGCGCAGCTCCGCCCTACCCGGGACAGGCTGGAACCTGTTGGCCTCTGGATGGGGTGGGAGGGGCCAGCCACCTGAGGCTCCCACTGGCCCCTCTCGGAGGAGTCTAGGGACTCGAGGAGACCTCCAAAGTAGGGGAGGGCCAGCTGCGAAGTTTTGACTGGGGCTGGGAACACGTGGCTCCCAGGAGGGGCAGCATCTCTGCCCAGCAGGTGGTAGGGTCCGGGGGCTTCAGTCTCCCTGGGAGATGTGGGTTCAGGCCCTGAAGACCCCCTGGGGTGCATGTCCCCTCCCCAACAAGCCTTAAACCTGTAGGCGGGTTCTGTTGGTGGACTCCATGCATGGACACCTCACCTGGAAACCAAGGCTCTTGGGGCCCTCTAGACTTAGGTTGGGCCTGGGGTCAGCCTTTGGTGAGGAGCAGCAAAGTCAGCTCCAACGGCTCCCAACCGGCCGCTCTAGGCCCATTCCCCACCTCAGCCCCACCTTAGGGAGAGTCTAGGGGCCCTGAGGGCCTGTGTAACCTGAGCTGTCTCCTCCCTGGTACCTCTGCCTTCCTGGAAGGAGAGGCTGGGGCAGGGGCGAGTAGCTGGAGATTTGCTGGGTGGGGGCAGAGGGCCCTGGAGCAAGACGTTATGGGGATGAATGGAGGAGCCTGGGCTGTGCCCGCCCCCTCTGCCTGCCCCACCCCCTTGGCCCTGGTGGAGGGGGAAGGAGCCTCCCCAGGCTTCTGGGCTCACCGTTCTCTCCTTAAGCCCAGCACAGTCCTCTGAGATAGGAGGTCTCAAGCCCACACTTCAGATGGGGAATCTGAGCCCTGGAAAGCTGCTGACACCTGCTTGGAGCCCCCCAGCCAGAACAGGGTCCAGCGGGGGTTAGCTGTGGGAACCTGGGCGCCTCCTGGCTGCCCCCTTATCTGTTCAACTCAGAGGGGCCGGGTCTCAGGACGGAGGGCCTGTGACTGTCTCCTTGCCTGCTGCCACACCTCACCACAGAGGGCCTGGCTGAGTGTCCCCAGCTGAGATTTTGCCGTTCTGGCAGGGGAGGCTCCAGGTGCCCTCTGAACCTCAGACCACCCCCCCACAGCCTGCCCATGCTGCGTGGCTGGGGGCCACAGGCCCCCTCTCAGATCTGTCTCCTCTGTGGGGGCTTATTACCCCCGTCTCGTGAGTAAAGGGCCAGCCTGTAGTCAACGCCCCTCTCCTCTGCCTCAGCTGTGTGGCTTCCCTCTGTCAGCCTCAAGCTGTCTTTAAAATGGGCACAGCGTGCTGGCCCGCCTCACCTGAGACTGTGAGCTTGGCCCGAGGAGCCTGGGAAGCGGCCACAGTTTCAGTGGCAGCTGTGGGCTGTGGTGCTCCATGCCTCAGAGCCAGCTTGGATGAGAAACCAGCCGGCCTCGCCCAGCTCATGTCTAGCAATAGAGGCGAACCCTTCGCTTCCAAAGTCTTGAGCTCTGAGCAGTGAGTGCCCACTGAGGCTGCCAGATATGTAGAAAGATCGGCTGGTAGACGTGAGCTGGACGGGTATGACCTTGGATGCCTCCTTCATCTGAGAGCCGCGGGTCTGCTGACCGCCCTGGCCGCGGATTGGGCGTGTGAGAAGTCCTTGCCGGCCAGTCTGGAGTGGAGCTGCGGTTGGGGCAAGGCAGGCAGGCACAGGAGGTGCCCAGGCGATGAAGCCGCAGCTCCATCTTAGGGGGCTCACTAAGGCTATGGGGCCTGGGGCTGGGCAGTGTGTTCTCAAGGCTGCAGGCCAGGGGCTCTCAGGGACCCTCTGTAGGAGATGCACATTAGCTGGGCATCCCAGATGGGGGTCGGGGTGAACCCTGCTGGGCAGCTGGAGCAGGCAGAGGGCAGGGGGAGGTTGTGGCCCTCGCAGCCCCAGGTGGGCATCAGGGGATCCCTGGCCGGGCCGGCCCAGCCTGGGAAGGTGGGGACTGGGCAGCCAGGCCAGCGTGGTGACTCATTGGAAGGGGAAGTCCTTATCGGCCCTTCTGCTGTTTCCTAGCTCTGTTCTCACGGGACCCTCCGCAGCGGAGGTGGGGGAGCCTGGTTTTCCCAACCCTGTCCTCTGTGGCTCAGTGAGTGGCCGAATGGGGACTGGAACTGCCTCCCAATAACTGGACCAACGCTGGCCCAGGCAGGGACTGAGCAGTTGCTTCCCTGACCTCCTGGAAGAGTAGAGGCTGACCCTTGACCCGCAACCTTCCACCCAGCTTCCCTCTGCTGCTCGTGTGTCTGGGAGGGTCTTGACCAGCAAGCATCCTTCCCTGGGAGGTCCGGCTGCCCCAGCCAGAGGGCCCCGCCCACACCTACCTTCTCCAGGAGCCCCTGGCCCCACCCTGAGCAGGACCTGTGTGTGCCGTGCTGTCATTGAGCTCTTGAGTTTGGGGGCCACCGTCAAAGCTTGCAGTGCGGCCTGCGGGTAGGGGTCGTGGCGCTTAACTGGGTGTCTTCAGTTGCTCTAGCCCCATCCACAAGAATGCTTAGGTGGTGAGCTGGGGACACAGCGGGAATAAGGAGGGTGTGGACCCTGCCACCGCAGAGCTCTGGGGGACCCCGGGGAGGCCCCCAGATAATTCCAGGTCTCATACATGCAGTAAAGGAAATACAGCAGTGGCCACACTGGGGGCTGCGGAGCTGCATCTTGGGTGGTCTGGGGCAAAGTCTGAGATGGGGCAATCCAAACACCAGGGTGGGGTCTTGGGAGCCTGTGGGAGGGGTACCGGGTGTTGCCCTGGTGCTCAGTGGAGGCAGAGGGCACACTCTGGGCAAGGGGGTTGGGCCCTCTGTAGGTGCTGGGCCTGGGGGTGGGGAGAAGGCATCTCCCCAGCTCCTACCTCCTCCTCCTAGGATGAGGTCTGGCCCCTCAAGGGAGGCTGGGCGGGGTAGGGCCGCTGACTTTCTCAAACTCAGGTTGAGGCCTCTGGGGCCTCAATCAACCCCAAGCCTGGGAGGGCGCCTTTGTGTGGACAAACAGCAGATCTGGTTTCCTGGGGGGGCGGGGGAGCAGCCAGGACCCAGCTCTGCCCCCTCTCCTCTCCTCATCCCTGCCCCGGCTCCCAGCACTACCCCTCCCCTGCCAGGATGCAGGCCAGGATCCTGCTGGGAGCCTCCTCTCTTCCCCACTCACCCATGCAGGACAGGCCCCCAGCAGATGGCAGGCCCGGGACAGAAGCGGCTGCCAGGCTGTGTGTGTGAGCCATTACTCCTCACGGTGGCCCCAGGCAGGTGCAGCCTTATCCCCACTCTTTGGATGGGGACATTGAGGCTCAGCAGTTACTGTGACTTGGCCTCTTCCCAGGACTCGGAAGCAGCAGCCAGGAGGCCCAGGCCCACCTGCCGCTGTCCACACCTCCACTCTGGGGCCGGTCCCCACAGGCCTCCGGAACAGCTTAATTCTGTCTCTCTGGAGACCCTAATCCGGAAGGCTGTGGGCAAGATCTGGAGGTGGGGCGGGGTCTGGCCGCCTGGATCCCGGCCCTGACGGTCCTTCTGTCTGCAGCTCCCCCTTCCGCCCCCTGGCTTGCTGCATTTTGTCCAAGCCTCTCTGGAGCCCCTGGCAGGGCCAGCAGGGAGGGGTAGCCATGCTTTGCCTTGCTCCTGCCCCTTCTTGCCCCCTTGGCTCTAGACACATTGATCCACCTTGTGGTTTACTGTGAGACTCTTCCTGCCCCCAGGGCTCGTTGCACTGGCACCCCCTCTGCCTAGAGCACACCCCCCCCCTTACCACGTAGTGCTCAGACGCCACCCCCCTAGAGAGGCCCACCGAGATTTTCCCACCCAAGGCAGACGCCCCTCTCCACCCTGGTCTTCCTCTTGTCCTTAGCGCCGTGAGCAGCTCACATGAGCCACGTCCCCTGAGTCGGAGGCGCAGCAGGTGCTTGGCGCGTGTTTGCTGAGCAAGTGGATGAGGGGCGCAGAGGCTGGGCGTGGAACCAGCTCAGTGGGACCAGGACTTGTCTCGGGGCAGCAGGGTGACTGTGGAGGAGGAAGGGGGCCCCGGCCCTTCTCGGCTGTCTGACCCTCCTGTTCCCTCTGCAGGGCCAGTACTGCGACATCTGCACGGCTGCGAACAGCAACAAGGCACACCCCGCGAGCAACGCCATCGATGGCACGGAGCGCTGGTGGCAGAGCCCACCGCTGTCCCGCGGCCTGGAGTACAACGAGGTCAACGTCACCCTGGACCTGGGCCAGGTAGGGACCCTTCTTTGCGTGCTGCAGCCCCCATCTCTGTGTCTGTGCCCGTCGTGCCTACCTTGGGCCACAGGACCAGAAGGCGAGGTCTCCACCGTGAGCGAGACCTGGGGCCTGGGAGGCTGGACACGAAGGACTTGGTGGGGGGCAGTCCCCACAGGGACAAAGGCACGGCAGTGGTCACCTTTTGTTTGTGCTTTCAGCGTCCCCATGACACAGGGAAAGCGGGTGCTGATGGGGGTGTTTCCAAAGGCCACAGAGTTTGGTTGCGGGTGCTGAGTAGACAGCTTGGGGCTGGGAGGACGGAGGTGCTGTGAGCAGTGCGGTGGTGCCCCCTGCGTCAGGCGCCCTGCTGTTTAAGGAATTCCTGGCAGGTGCGGGAGGGGCTGCAGGAATGCAGAGGAGGCTGGCGCAAGTGGACATTCCTGGGATACCTGTGCCGAGGTGGCGGCCACTGAGGGTTAGGTGGGGTCGGGTGCCTGCTCTCCGGTCCCCAGCTCTGGGCTCTCCTTGGCCTTGGAGGCCCCTGCACAAGCAGGAGGCTGCAGCTGGGTGCCTCCAAGCGAAGAGTGAAACCCCCAAGGTGGGCCTGCCTGGCTGCCAGCCCTGAGCACCCCCAGATTGGGGGCGACTTGGCCTGGGTACCCAGCCTTGAGGTCCTGGCCTGTAAAATGGGCCAGTAATCCTGGTGCTTCTTGGGTCAGGGACAGTGGTGGGGCAGGTGGAGGAGGCTGGGCCTGAGAGCAGCCAGTGCCTGGAGTGGGGGCCCCAGGGCTGACCCAGAGGCCTGCATCCCAGCCGGCTCCGCCGCTGCCCCAGTCCCAGCGTGTGACACGTCGGTCTTCACCCCTGTCTGAGCCTCTGTCCCTGCCGTTGTCCTGAGGGTGTTAGAGATAGAGGTCTCCCTGGAGCCTGGCTGGAGGGCCGGCCCCAAGGGGCAGGCACCTTTGGCAGCCTTGGTGTTCTGCAGGCCTGGCCCGGGCTGGGCAGGCAGTGAGGGGAGGGCTCAAGCTCCAACAAGTGGCCTGGAATTTCCAGGGGTTCCTGAACTTGCAGAGCCCTGTGGAGAAGGGCGGGGAGCTGGGGAGGGGTTGCCTGTCCTGGGCTCCCTGCCTGCCTGCCAGGCCCCTAGCCCTGCCCTGGGCTCCCTGCCTGCCTGCCAGGCCCCTAGCCCTGCCCTGGGCTCCCTGCCTGCCTGCCAGGCCCCTAGCCCTGCCCTGGGCTCCCTGCCTGCCTGCCAGGCCCCTAGCCCTGCCCTGGGCTCCCTGCCTGCCTGCCAGGCCCCTAGCCCTGCCCTGGGCTCCCTGCCTGCCTGCCAGGCCCCTAGCCCTGCCCTGGGCTCCCTGCCTGCCTGCCAGGCCCCTAGCCCTGCCCTGGGCTCCCTGCCTGCCTGCCAGGCCCCTAGCCCTGCCCTGGGCTCCCTGCCTGCCTGCCAGGCCCCTAGCCCTGCCCTGGGCTCCCTGCCTGCCTGCCAGGCCCCTAGCCCTGTCCTGGCCTGGGTCTGGGTGTGGCTTTGCCTGTTTACCTTCATCTCACTGGGTTTCCCCGCATCTGACTCCCCTGTCCCCTGGAGCCTGGGGGTCCCTCATCTCTCTGGCACAGCAGCAGAGGCCCCCACCTTGGCTGTAGCGTACGTGTGAATTCTCAGCTGCTCGGGGCGGGAAGCTGGGTACTGGCGAGTTCTTCCCGCCCCTCCTCCTTCGAGAAACTAGGGGGCTGGGCTGGGGGAGGGGAGATGGCCCAATCTCCATGGCAACCCCAGGGTGGCTGCGGAGCCAGTGGGTGCAGTGCCCGACGTGCCTGGGTGGGGCAGGGAAGCCGGGACTGACACTCGGACCCACGAGCGTGGGCTCCACCACCCCTTGGCTCTGGGGCTCTCTCAGCCTCGGTGCACATGTATGAACTGGGCTGGAAACTTCAGGCCTGAAGCCAGTTTGCTTTTAGATTGTTCTGGGCCAGAAATCAGGTTCCACCATGTGAGCGTCTTGCTTCTCACAGCCTCAGTTTCACCAACTGTAAAATGATACGGAGGGAAAAGGAACCCTTTCCACTCCACCTGGGAAGTGGTCCCTCCACCCACCCACCCATCTATCCCTCCACCCACCCACCACCCATCTATCCCTCCACCCACCCACCCACCCATCTATCCCTCCACCCACCCACCACCCATCTATCCCTCCACCCACCCACCCACCCACCCATCTATCCCTCCACCCACCCACCCACCCACCCATCTATCCCTCCACCCACCCACCCACCCACCCATCTATCCCTCCACCCACCCACCCACCCACCCATCTATCCCTCCACCCACCCACCCATCTATCCCTCCACCCACCCACCCACCCACCCACCTATCCTATCCCATCCTGCTACCTGCTGACCCATCCACCCCCCTACCTATCCACCCAGCCACCCACCCCCTACCTATGCACCCACCCACCTACCCACCCCCACCCCCCCACTTATCCACCCACCCACCTACCTATCCACCCCCACCCCCCCACCTACCCACTCCCCCACCTATCCACCCATCCACCCACCTATCCTATCCCATCCCTCTGCCTGCTGACCCACCCACCCCCCCACCTATCCACCCACCCACCCACCCACCTATCCTATCCCATCCCTCTGCTTGCTGACCCACCCACCCGCCCCCCACCTATCCACCCACCTACCCACCCACCTATCCTATTCCATCCCTCTGCCTGCTGACCCACCCACCCCCCTACCTATCCACCCAGCCACCCACCCCCTACCTATGCACCCACCCACCCCCCACTTATCCACCCACCTACCCCCCTACCTATTCACCCACGCACCCACCTATTCTATCCTATCCCTCTGCCTGCTGACCCACCCACCCCACCCCCTCCCTATCCACCCACCCACCCACCCATCCTATCCCATCCCTCTGCCTGCTGACCCACCCACCCACCCCCAACCTATCCACCCACCCACCCCCTACCCATCCATCCACCCACCCACCCCCCTACCTATGCAGCACCCACCCCCCTACCTATGCAGCACCCACCCTTTATTCCTTGTTTCCATCCATCCGTCCATCTGTCTGCTCATTCCTCCCTCCACACCTGCACCGTCTTCCTTCCTTCTCACCCACTTTCCTGACCACGTGGATGTATCTTCCAAGGCCCCTGTCTCGGCCTAGGCCAGGGGGCTGCCAGCCTTGGTCAGGGTGGGGGCAGGGACTCCCTGGAGTGGGGTGGGGAAATGTCCTTCCTGGGCTTCAGGGCTGATCCTGGGGCGGGGCTGGGGCTTCCATCAGGAAGCCAGGCTGAGCGGCGGGTGGGTCCGGGCACTCCCCCTGCAGCGGGCTGCCAGCAGCCTTTGTTCTGGGATCTGGAGCGGATGCCCTGGGACGGGGGTGGGGGCGGCTGGCACTGGGCATCGGGAAGGCTTCCTGCTCCTGGAAGGCTGAGGAGGGCGGGATGGGCTGCATCACGGTTCGGATCTCATACCCCTGGTGTGTGGTGGGGCAGGGGCTGGCGCAGGGGAGGGGAGACTAGTCCCTGTGGTGTCCACCCAGAAGCAGCTGAGCCTGGGCCCCCGGGAGTGCCAGCTGGGCTCCTGGCCTGGGTCCCGCTGCGCCCAGCCGTGGAGGGGTTCTCTCTCCAAGGGTGGGGCCTCAGGAAGAGGCTCCAGCGCTGGTCACTGGTGACTCAGGGGGCAGTTTCCGAGTTCCAGACGTGACCTTCCCCAGGGGGTCCTTCTAGGGGGTTCTTGCGTATCTCCTTGCATCCTCCGGAAGCTTCTGGAACTGAGCGGCCACATCACTGGCCTCAGGCTCCTTCTTCCGAGAACCACACCCAGGCCCCAGGCCCAGGGAAGGGTGAGCGCGTTCATGACTGCCCAGGCACATGGCCAGCGGGTCCTGGCTTGAGCTCCCCCACCCCCTGGCTCTGCCGCAGGGTCCAGGCCCTTGCCCCACTACACCAGCACGCTAGCCCAGCGGGCCCAGGTTGTAAGGAGCTGGGCAGGGTGAGTGGGGCTGGCTCTGGCCTGTGTCCCCTCCCTCTCCAGTCGGCCCCTGGGTGGCCTGACCGTGGGGGCGGGGCTCTCCCCAGCAGAGGAGGGCATTGCCTCCCGCCTCCCTCAGATGAGGAGTGAGGACGCACGGGCCCCCTTCCGGTAGGGAGGCCCCTGCTTTGTTCTCTGTAGAGCAGGCCACACTGCAGGTGCTACAGGTGGGGTAGCGGCTTTGTCCCAGTCCCCAAGGCCCAGAGCTGCAGGGCAAATGGGGAGGCCCAGGTGGGGGTCAAGGTGTGGGGGAACTGGGGCTGGCAGGGTATAAGGGGGTAGTTAGGCATGAGGCTAGAAGTATTGGTTGGGGGCGAGCAGTGCCAGGTGAGGGCCTGTGCCCCTGGGGATGGTGGAGACCCATGGGAGGGCAGAGTGGACAGGTAGGGCCGGAGAGGGGAGGCAGTCAGCTGTCCCCTCCAAGTGGGGGTACAAGGAGGCAAAGCTCTGCTGAAGTCATTGGCCACTGGAGTGTGAGTTTCCCTAGGCACTTGGGGAAACTGAGGTGGGGTTATGAGAGGGTCAGGGCCAGTGTGGAGTGCCCAAGGTCCCAGTGCTGGGGTCTGGAGGACTGTGGGGTTGGCCATGCTGTCTGCAGTCTGGGTTCCCGGGCTGGTTCCTCCTCTGTAAATGGGAGGAGCACCGCAGGAGGAGGACCTGCCGGAGGCCCGGCGCGCCCAGGCTGCCTCACCCTTCAGGACTGCCTGTTCTCTGGCTGGCCGGCTTGGGCTCTGGGCAGGCCTCCTGGTCCAGGGTGCCACTGGCTTGGCTCCCTGGGCCTGGTTGGGCACTCAGCCATGTGGCCAGTGCCCCAGGACGGTCAGTGGGTTGTCCAGGGAGGGACAGGAAGTGCAGCCGCGGCCAGGCTCTAGTTACAGAGCTCGGCGGCCGGGACAGGTGCACGGGCTGAACCAGACGCAGCCACTTGAGCAGGGCTCCCTGGGGGGTACGGCGGGGGTCCTGGGAGGCACCACTCCCCTCCCCTGGCACAGGATAGATGGCAAAACCCTCCCTCTACGTGTCCTGGAAGGAGGACACGGCCCAAGGGGCTGCCATGCCAAGGTGGGGATGGGGCCGCTCCTCTCCCCGCACCCCCGCTGCCATGCTTGCCCTTGGTGGCTGCATGGCCAGACCTGGCACTCAGGGCACAGAGATGCCCCAGCACCCACCTAGACCCCCAGGCCCTGGTGGTTCCCAAAGGCTTCCTGTTTTCTGTCTGTTTCTAAACAAGAGCCACCACATTGGCCTCTGACAACACAGCTCAGTGAAGACGAAACTGTTTGAGTTTCAGGCCGAGGGGTCCCCTTGGGATAATCTCTACTTCCTGTGTCCCCGGCTGACCATCTGGCCTGACCTGGGCTGGGCTGCAGGGAGGGAGCCTGGAGCTTGGGCTGCAGTGGTTGGGGTCCCTGAATCCACCCCAGGCCCAGCTCTGTTGAGGTGCGGGCAGCCCCCTGGCTGGGAACCCATCCTCTCCCTCCAGCTGGGGAGCTCCTGTCCCCCCGCCCACTCCTGGAAGTTTTCCTGTCCTGCTTAGGACATCTGTAGTTGGGCATGGCGGCGTCCAACCCCAGAGTTGGGGGTTCTGGCCTCAGAGTTGTTATTTTTCTTCCCAGCGGTGGGCTTGCTGTGGAAACCCCTGGCTTTTCCATTCCACGTCCCTCTGGGAGAGGTGTCTGTGTGGGGCATGTTTCCGGACCCCTGATAGGTTGTGTGGCCACCGTGCTTATTCACCCAGCTGGGGGCCAGTGGAGATGCTCCCGGCCACCGCCCCGCCCCTGCTGTGGGGTTTATCTACGTTTCCAGATGGGGTCTCTTCGAGGGGAGGCACACAGCAGGAGCGGGCAAGGGCTGGGCTGGCCCAGGACTCTGGGCATCGAGGGGGCTGGGTGCCCCGGTGCCCTGTCCGAGCAGTGCGGTCAGGGTGCCCCGGTGCCCTGTCCGAGCAGTGCGGTCAGGGTGCTGGCCCGGACGCCTGGGGCTAGGAGGGGCTTTTCCTGCCCCGGGAATTGGCACAACGCCCTTCTTCCTGCAGGGCGGGGGCTGAGTCACAGACCTCTGTGATCCAGGCTGCCGGGGAAGGCTGACTGGCCCTCACCCAGCACAGTGGGCACCTGGACCTGGCCCTGGTCTCCCCAACCCAAGATGGGTCAGGGCAGAGCTGGGTTTGGGCACAGGACAGCACCGCCTCCCCTCCTCTGGGGGTTCCAGCCACAGCCCACCCCATGGTGAGGTGGGTGCCTCAGCCCAGGAGGCTGCTAGCCAACAACCCCACGCCATCCCCAGGGTCCCCGAAAGCCCCACCAGAGTTTCTCTGTAGTCCTCACCGTGCTGCCCAGACCCCAGCACCTACTCAGTCCCCTCCGCAGCTTTGCCTTCGGAGCGCCGGTGAGTGGGGCAGCTCCAGTGGGGGCCTCTCAGCGTCTCTGCGGGGTGGCTGCTGCCCCCCAGGAGCAGCTGGCGTCCTTCCTCCCAGGGCGCTCAAACCTTCATGCCCTCATGAAAGGCATTTTATCCTGATGCCCCTCTCTGCAGCTCTTCCCACTGCCCTGTGCCCAGGAAGGGGAAGTGTCCGCCCCAGGGCCACACAACCCCTGAAGCCTGGAGCCGGCCTGGGCCCTGGGCCCCGGGTCCTGGGCCCCGTACTCCTGGGGCTCCTGCCCACCCCCTGTGAGGCAGTGGTCACCGGGCAGAGGCCTCCTCTGGGAACCGTGGCCCTCCCAGGTCAAGCTGGGTAGGGGGGACTGGAGGGTGCAGTGGCTGAGAGGCGGGTCCGGCTGCCGTCCTGGAGACGTGCCTGCCCCAAAATAGCCGATTTTTAAAAATAACTCAGGCAGCTTTTGTTTGGCTTTTGCTTTAAAAGAATTTTTTTTTCTTTCTGCACAGAACTATGTAGCAGCGGAAAGGTCAGCACTGGCAGCTGAGCTGAGCGGGGCGTGGAGGGGGAAGGGCGGTCCTGAAGCCAGGGGTCTGCGCTCGCTCCGGGTCATGGCGAGGGCGGCCGGTGTGGCCCTGGGAGCCGCAACCAGGTCAGAGACAGATGGGAGTCCTCCAGCGCGGGCTTCCCTTCCTGTGACCATCTGTGCAGCCACCAGGCCCTCGAGGACAGCTGTCCAGGGCCCCTGTCTGACAGACAGATGGTTGGGATGGGGGACAGACAGGAGGCCAGGATCTTCCTGTGCGTCCCAGGGGTGGGGAGGGCGAAGTGTCTGTGTCCCCCTCATCCTGCTGATCAGTGTCTTCAAGTCAATATTTGTGCAAGTGCTCTCAGCTGGGAAAAATGTGACTGGCCTGCTGAAGGGGAGGGAGGAGGACAGATCGGGCCGAGGAGAGCGCAGCCTCCATCCAGGCACTCAGGGAACAGCGGGGGCGGCTCCCAGGGGGCTCAGTCGGGACCTTTAGTCTCCTTCGGAGCCTTTGGTGGGAGGGGCTGTGTTGCCAGCTCCCCGAGAACAGCCTGTGTCCCTGCCCCTGTCCACCTCTAGCGGGCCCTTCCCTGTCCAGGCAAAGGGGCCATTGGCCCCCACCTGGGGCTCTCTGGAATGCTTGTGGTCAGGCCCACAGGGGGCTGCTGAGGCCCAGGTGTGGGGCTGGGTATAGGGTCTGTCCCTGAAGAGGCTCATACCCCTCCCTGCTGGGCAGGGCATGTCTCCCTGCCCCCCACCCACAGGGAGGTAGACAATGACCTCAGAGCCTGGCAGCCGGTGAATAGGCCTGTGCCCGCCCCCACCCCGGAAGGCTGCGCTTGGCTCCCACAGTCCCCGCAACACCAAGCCCTCCAAGAAGGGTGGGATTTGGACCTGGGATGTCTGGAGTCTTGGAACCTTGCCCCCTACCTGGAGTCTGGGCAGCTGGTGCCCCCAAGGGCTGAAGCTATGAGGGGTCTGTGGTCTTTTCATGGGGGACCCCACAGCAGTCTCAGTCCAGCTCAGTCCAGTGGGGTGACTGTAGGTCTTGTGCAGCTCTGGGGGACCCCACTCTCCCCCTTGGGGCCCTAGGCTTCCAGGCCTACCTGGCCAACAGCACCCAGCTGTTCCCGGGCGTACCTGCTGTGGGGAGAAACTCTCCGGAGGAGTGGGCACTGGCGGGTCAGGGTCCCGAGGAGGTGTGGTGGGTGGCCCTGGGGTGTGGCGTGACCCTCGGAGGCCTGCTGGCCTTTTTAGGGCCCACCTGGGGGCCCACCTGTGAGCAGAGGAGGGGCTGGTCCCCACTGCCGCCCACAAAGAGTTGGGCTGAGTACTGAGGTCTCCCAAGGTCTCCATCGTGGACCCTGTGGGCCTGTCAGGGGAGGTGTGGGCCGGGACAGGCAGGCCACACCTGTGCTGTGGGTCCATGAGTTGCCTCTCTCCCCCAGCATCCGGGCCTCCTTGCACAGGCGGGGGAGAGGTTCGTGTTTCCTCCGCCTCCCTGCCAGGTCCCTGTGGAGCCTCTGGCTGGGAGAGCCCTTTCCCCTTTGTTTGAGAGAGGCTGGGGAGAGGCTCACCCTCCCTTGGAGCCTCCAGGCTTGTGACAGGGCCTGGAGACAACTTCCCTCCTTTGCCCCCAGGTAGGGGGAGCCTAGGGCTCCCCTCAGAGGCTATGGCGGGTGGGAGCACTTGGCTGCAGCAGGGGCTGAGCCCTGGCTTGCATGAGTGTGAAGGCGGGGTGCTGCTTGGGCACCGCCCCCTCCTGTGTGCCTCGGGACCCCCCCTGCTCCTGGGTGCAGCCTCTTGCCATTGAGGCCATGGGCTGTTTTTAGGGACCAGAGACCTTTTCAGAGGGGGCCTGTGGCCTGGGTCCATGGAGGAGCCACCCCCACGGTGTTTCACTGTTGGGCGGGTGTGTGTGCACCCCCAGGTGCAGGCATGGAGGCCCACGGTCATGTCGGGTGGGTGCAGAGATGAGGCTGGGTAGCACTGACTGCTGGGGGCAGGAGAGGCTCAGGCCTGGAGTCCTGAGGGCAGGGTGTCAGGGGATGGGTAGGGAGGGAGGGAGGGAAGCCCAGGCTGATCAGAGGCCTGAGGGGAGTCAGCAGGCCTGGCCTGTGCGGAGAGAAGGGCCGGGGCCTGGGGAGATGTCCGCAGCTGAGGGTTAGGGGGAGGGGCTGCAGTCAGGGAAGGCTTCTCTGAGGAGGTGTACAAAGCGTCCTGTGAAGACTGAGCCAGGCTCTCCCCCAGCCCCGAGGCATAGACACATGGGCTGTCCCTGGGTGGAGGTCAGGCTGATACACGGGGAGAAAGTGGGCAGAGCCAAGGTGGGGCTGGGGCAGGGGCTTGGGGTTTCGGGGGCCTGGGAAGGAGCAGCTTTCCTCTGCCCTGGGCAGGGCTGCCCTGACGTGCACCGGGCCACAGCAGTGCTACTGCCCCAGTGCCTGGGCTGGTGGAGTCTCCGAGGCAGACTCAGCTTCAAGAGGGCCCCCAGCCTGCAAGGCTGAGCCCCGCTTGCTCCCTGCAGCCCAGCCCCTGGGGGCTCAGTGGGCCCCTGGCTGTGGGCTGGTCAGCATGGGAGTGAGCAGAGCCTGGGGAGGGGTGCCCGGTGTGAGGTGGGGGCAGGGGCCCCATCTTAGGAGCTGCTGACCTGTCAGAGGGACTAGGGGGTTGGACCTTTGGACCTGCCTGGTGGCAGGGACCACTGTCTGGCCACCAGGCCTGGCTGGACGTGAGGGCTGTGGGGACACTGGGGTGTGTTCCTGCCTCCACCCTGGCCAGTCCCTGCCTGGGCCGCAGGTAGGCCTCTCCCTAGCTTGCTCCATCTGCAGCCACAGAGCTTGCAGGACCATGGGGGAACCCCAAACTCCTGCGGCAGGGAAGGGGAGGAGGCAGCGCGTTGGTCCCGAGTGCAGGTGGGGAGCCCTTCCAGGAGGGCTGGTTCCCGGGGGCTCATCTCCATCCCTGGGGAGCCCTCTCCCCTGGGCTCGTCTGCCCCACACAGGCAAACCCAGAGGTGCCCCCTGTGTGGCGAGGGTGCCACATCTCCTGCTGTGGCCTCACCTGAGGGGCAGAAAATGAGCCAGGCCCCTGGGAGCATGGGAATCCAGGCGCCCCTGGCTCCCCTGACGCCCTCTCGGCCCACAGGTCTTCCACGTGGCCTACGTCCTCATCAAGTTTGCCAACTCACCCCGGCCGGACCTCTGGGTGCTGGAGCGGTCCATGGACTTCGGCCGCACCTACCAGCCCTGGCAGTTCTTTGCCTGTGAGTCTCTGCCGCCATGGGGCCTGGGGGGAGAGGCAGGGGGGTCCCTGGGCAGGCCCTCCATGACCAGGCTTCTGAAGGTCTCCGAACACCCAGCCCTGCCCTCACACCCGGCTGCTGCGGTCATGACTGTCAGACGAGGACCCGAAGGCTCATGGGGATTTATTGGCTCCTGTCCCTGGCGTCGGGCACAGCCAAGTCCAGGGGCTGTGGCGCCAGGAATCTCTGGTGCCATCTCTTGGCTGCCTCTGGATGGCTTCATGCACCGGCAGCTCCCGTGGTGACAAAAGGGGCCTGGCAGCTCCCACCTCGCCTCCTGCCAGCCTAGCCACCTGCGTCAAGAGTACTGGAGTCCTAGCCCGGATGCTGGCCGTCCCTGGCCCCGTGCCACCCTGACCAGTCATGCTGGTGGGAGTGGGTGCTCCTCCCCAATAGGGCAGGCCTGGTCACGTGTCCCCCAAAATTCCCTGGCCTGAGAATGGGGGAGGGGCGGGTCAGTGATGGGCAGTAGGCATCTGTCCCCAAGGAAGGGGGTGAGGATGGTCATCGAGGGGGGTCACTCGCACTCAAAGCGTGCAAGGGAGAGCAGTGGGGGGCAGTGCAGTCCAACGGGCCAGGCCCCTTCAGCCAGTGAGCTGTGGTCTCTGTCACGCGGCCTCTTGGCCTGTGGGAGCCTCAGTGGCAAGGCCCGGAGACGTCAAGGGGCCCGGGCACTGCGGGGACCCAGGCTTTTCTGGTGATCCAGCGCCCTCCCCTCCCGCCATTCCCCGCAGCCTCCAAGAGGGACTGTCTGGAGCGGTTCGGGCCACAGACGCTGGAGCGCATCACACGGGACGACGCGGCCATCTGCACCACCGAGTACTCACGCATCGTGCCCCTGGAGAACGGAGAGGTGGGCCGGGGAGGGGCAGGGCGGTGCGGGGGCTGGAGAACGGAGAGGTGGGCCAGGAGGGGCAAGGTGGGCCGGGAGGGGCAGCGCGGTGCGGGGGCTGGAGAATGGAGAGGTGGGTAGGGGAGGGGCAGTGCCGAGCGGGGCTGGAGAATGGAGAGGTGGGCCGGGAGGGGCAAGGTGTGCCGGGAGGGGCAGCGTGGTGCGGGGGCTGGAGAATGGAGAGGTGGGTAGGGGAGGGGCAGTGCCGAGCGGGGGCTGGAGAATGGAGAGGTGGGTAGGGGAGGGGCAGTGCCGAGCGGGGCTGGAGAAGGGAGAGGTGGGCCCGGGAGGGGCAGTGCTGAGCGGGGCTGGAGAAGGGAGAGGTGAGCCGGGAGGGGCAGCGCGGTGCAGGGGCTGGAGAATGGAGAGGTGGGTAGGGGAGGGGCAGTGCCGAGCGGGGCTGGAGAAGGGAGAGGTGGGCCCGGGAGGGGCAGTGCTGAGCAGGGGCTAGGGCCACGCTGGCCTCACCGCATACTGCCCACAGATCGTGGTGTCCCTGGTGAACGGACGTCCGGGCGCCATGAATTTCTCCTACTCGCCGCTGCTACGTGAGTTCACCAAGGCCACCAACGTCCGCCTGCGCTTCCTGCGTACCAACACGCTGCTGGGCCATCTCATGGGGAAGGCGCTGCGGGACCCCACGGTCACCCGCCGGGTGAGCTGCCCATGGCGCAGGCGGGGGAGGGGGACTGGCCGGGTGGACCCGGGACTCGGGGTGGGTGAGGCCTGGCCGCCTGGTGCTCACGGGGCCTGCGGATGCAGTATTATTACAGCATCAAGGATATCAGCATCGGAGGCCGCTGTGTCTGCCACGGCCACGCGGATGCCTGCGATGCCAAAGACCCCACGGACCCGTTCAGGTGAGGCCCCATTCAGGTGTGGCCCCGTTCAGGTGAGGCCCCCCCAGCTCCCTGCCTGTCCTTGTCACCCCTGCCTAACCTGAGGGTGGGTGACCTGGTTCCATGGCCCACCACAACCCTGCTGTCTGTGTGACCTGCACTGACCACCACCGTGTGTGCCTCAGTTTCCTCATCTGTGCAGTGATGTGGAGGCCAGGGCATGTGCAGCCTCCCCAGGGTGCCCTATCTTGGTTTGGGGGGCCTTGCCCTACTGCCAGCAGAGGTGGGGCTCTCCGGACCCCCAGGCCAGCTGGCCTTCCCACCATAGTGGACACCTGGGGCCCTGTGGAGGGGAGTCAGCAATGGGGATGATTGATCCCCGACTCCAAGACTGCGTCCCCCGGAATGGACAGGTGCCCACTACCTGCCGAGGCAGCCCTAATTCACTTTGGGTGTGCCCGCCCAGCTCCCCCAACCTTTCAGGACACAACAGACAACTTCCCTGCTGCCCCAGCCCTGCCCTTCACTCCAGTCAAGCAGGGACCAAGGCCCAGGACGGGGATGGCAGGGTGGGGGCAGCCAACACCCCACATCTGCTGTGCCCTGTGTGCCTGCTTTCGGGGGCAGCCGAGGGCACTGCAGAGCGTCCACCTCCCGGGAGCCCCTCACAGGACGGGCAGCGGCCCTGGTGCTGGCACCGGCACATTCCTGGGCCTCACCCAGAGTCCTCAGTAAGGTAGGGCCGGGCTCATTCTGCCGAGAAGCAACCCCAGGGCACGTCCGTCCTTTCCTCCCTCCCTCCGTTGGTTCCTTCAGCCAGCAGCTGTATGTTGAGCGCCTAACACATGCTGGGCCGTTTTCCTGGGAATGGGAACACAGGGTGGGACCCCAGCCTGGCCTCAGGAGCACCTGTTCCAGGGGAGGCAGCTGGGAAACACGCAAACCAGTACTCAGCGTGGTGCCCGGAGGGTGTAACACCCTAGGGTGGCAGTGCAGGCATGGGGCTGGACAGAAGCCACTCAGAGTGGTGCAGCTGAGGCTGAGTGTGTGACGAGGCTCCTGGACCCCCAGCAGGGAGCTGGCAGGGCTCATCTAGTGCCTGCAACCGAGCAGCCCAACTTTCATGCGCTTGGATTTGGGACCCGCCCCTGCCTTCTGTGGGGCCTTACTGCTCTGTCCACGCTCCAGTTTACAGGGGAGGTGGGGAGGCGGGTGGAGCTCAGACAGGACAAAGGTTCACTCCCATTCTCACGGCCAGTACCGAGCAGAGGCAGGAGCCCTGGGCCCCTTTGGATGTGGCTGGTGGATCTGAGGGGAGGAGTGGCACAGTCACCTGAGCCGGAGGACTTGGGCTGTTTGCCAGGAGCTGTGGGCCCTGGGGACCCACCCGGGCACTGGTTGCTGCCAGCACAGCTTCAGGTGCTGAGCTCCAGCAGAGCTAACTTGTCCTGGGAAATTAAGTGCCAAGTGGGGATGCAGCTCGTGACAGCAGGGAGTGGAACCCACCAGGCAGCCAAATGGGCCTCCAACGAGAGGAAGGGCGCGGGAGCCGGGGGCTTGCCTTGGCCTGCAGGGAAGACATTGCCATCCCCTGACTCACCACACCTGGGTGTGGACTGAGCTCAGCTCTCCCTGCAGGTGCAAGCAGGGGTGACTGGGAATCTTTCATGGAACCACAGCCTCTGTTACCAGGACCTGGTCACCCACCAGTGTCCCAAAACATTAGCCTGCCCATGTTCTCCCTGCACCCTTTACCCGCCACCCCACCTCTCCTCCAGGGAAGGGGGCTCCATGTCATCAGCCAGCAATTTTCTGCCTCTTTACCTCCACCATCACCTTACTCCCACCCAAACCATCACCCCCACTACCAGCCCACTCCCACCATCATCACCCCCACCATCACCATCATCACCCCCACCATCACCATCATCACCCCCACCATCACCATCATCACCCCCACCATCACCCCCACCATCACCATCATCATCATCACCCCCACCATCACCATCATCACCCCCACCATCACCATCATCACCCCACCATCACCATCATCACCCCACCATCACCATCATCACCCCCACCCCCACCATCATCACCCCCACCCCCACCATCATCACCCCCACCATCATCACCCCCACCATCATCACCCCCACCCCCACCATCATCACCCCCACCCCCACCATCATCACCCCCACCCCCACCATCACCCCCACCCCCACCATCATCACCCCCACCCCCACCATCATCACCCCCACCATCATCACCCCCACCCCCACCATCATCACCCCCACCCCCACCATCATCACCCCCACCCCCACCATCATCACCCCCACCCCCACCATCATCACCCCCACCCCCACCATCATCACCCCCACCCCCACCATCACCCCCACCCCCACCATCATCACCCCCACCCCCACCATCATCACCCCCACCCCCACCATCATCACCCCCACCCCCACCATCATCACCCCCACCCCCACCATCATCACCCCCACCCCCACCATCATCACCCCCACCCCCACCATCACCCCCCCATCACCATCATCACCCCCCCATCACCATCATCACCCCACCATCACCATCATCACCCCACCATCACCATCATCACCCCCACCATCACCATCATCACCCCCACCATCACCATCATCACCCCCACCATCACCATCATCACCCCCACCATCACCATCATCACCCCCACCATCACCATCATCACCCCCACCATCACCATCATCACCCCCACCATCACCATCATCACCCCCATCACCCCCATCACCCCCATCACCCCCATCACCCCCATCACCCCCATCACCCCCACCATCACCATCACCATCACCATCCCCATCCCCATCCCCATCCCCATCCCCTGGGTTGCTGCTTCCTCCTTCCTGAAATGCACCCTGTAGTTTTTCTATTCCATGACAGTCTATCCGGAATTGTCTGAAAACGGCTGTTTTGTCCTCCCTCTTGAATGATAGTTGAGCTGACTGTAGGATTCGTGGTTGATAGCTGCATCTCTCAGCACTTTGGAGAAATGATTTGACTGTCTCTTCACCTCTCCAGGTGCTTGGGAGAGTCCATTGTCCCTGCAGTTGCTGATCGTCTGTGGGTCGTCTTCTTCTCCAGGACTTTTTATGGTCTTTTTGCCATTGGTGTTCTGCAGATTTATTGTGATGTGTTGAGGATTGGGATTTTTTTCTTGCTCAGGACTCACGTTTTTGTTTTTTTTTTTTTTTTGAGACGGAGTCTCACTCTGTTGCCCAGACTGGCGTGCAGTGGCGCGCTCCGCCTCCCGGGTTCATGCCATTCTCCCACCTCAGCCTCCTGAGTAGCTGGGACTACAGGCACCCACCACCACGCCTGGCTATTTTTTTTTTGTATTTTTAGTAGAAACGGGGTTTCACCATGTTAGCCAAGATGGTCTCGATCTCCTGACCTCGTGATCCACCTGCCTCGGCCTCCCAAAGTGCTGGGATTACAGGTGTGAGCCACTGCACCTGGCCATGTGTTCATTATTAATTCAAGACCATCCTTGGCCATTCTTTCTGACTGTTGCCTCCCTTTCCTACCTCTTTTCCCCTGGAGTCCCCATTAGATACAGGAGCACCTTCTGGTTTCCTTCTCATAATTTCTATTTCCTCTCTCTTTATCTTCTGAGGTGTCTTCTGGATAGCTTCCTTTGCTCCTCTTCCACTTCACTAAATCTCTCTTCCACTGTGTCTGTCTGCTGTTTAGCCCATCCATTGAGTCTTTAATTTTATAGTTTCATTTTTCATTTCTAGAAGTTCTGATTGGTTCTTTTTCACATCTGCCTGTTTTCCATAGTGTTATTTTTTTATTATTATGTTTTAGATTTCTTTTTTATTTTATTTTATTCTTTTTTGAGACAGAGTATCACACTCTTGCCCAGGCTGGAGTGCAGTGGTGCAATCTCGGCTCACTGCAAGCTCCACCTCCCAGGTTCGTGCCATTCTCCTGCCTCATCCTCCTGAGTAGCTGGGACTACAGGCACCTGCCACCACACCCGGCTAATTTTTTGTATTTTTCTTTAGTAGAGATGGGGTTTCACCTTGTTAGCCAGATGGTCTCGATCTCCTGACCTCGTGATCCACCCACCTTGGCTTCCCAAAGTGCTGGGATTACAGGCGTGAGCCACTGCGCCCGGCCTATGTTTTAGATTTCTTTATGACCATTTTTAACAGTCTTCTCTGGCTTCTACTAGATTACTCCATTTTGTGAGGTTCTTGGGGCTCTTTCTGCTGACCTGCCACATTGTTTCTCTGCAAGGTCTTTAGCAGGGTTTATCTTTGTGCTTCTGGCGTGCCCTGGGATTGGGATGGTTTTGGGAGAGCTTTTGCTATACACCCCAGGGTATCGCCAGCCTGGCACCACTTTTCCTATCAATTTCTTGACCATGTGGATTTTTGAAAAATGGAACACCAGTTCAGGCCCTTGCTTATAGGTACTTGGAGCTGGTGTGACGACAGAGCAGCTTCTTTGTTGATCACCTGTGCTGACGGGCAGTTTATTTCCCAATTCCTCTCATTGAGGGTATGGCCCTCCCAGATGTTTCTGGATTCTGAGGGAAAGCAGTATTGATTCCCGAGGCCCTGTGAGGTGGGCCCCGTGGAGGACAGGACTAGAGCTGGACCATTTGAGGCTCTGGGTCTAATCCTCATGGACTGGACTGACTTCTGGGGTCCTGCTCAGGGAATGCACGGCCCTGCAGCCTCCAGCAGAGCCTGATCTGGGGCAGGGACTCCCGCTGTGGTCTGGCTAATACTGAGCAGTAGGTGCTTCCAACCTCAGGCCTTGTCTCTCTCCAGCTGTCACCCTGCCCACAGGACATAAGGCAAGATTCCAGCCCTGTGACTTAGTGTCCACCCCAGCTGGAAGAAGGAAGCAGTTCTTGGCCACTTGGCCCTAGGGAGGTGACCAGGATGCCTAGGAGTCCTGCCTGCTAAGCGAAATCTGAGCCTTGGGGGGTGCAAATGGACCCCTTTCCCTTCTGGCTCAGGGAAGTTTTGGGCTTACGCTCGAGTCCTGGCCGAAGTGGAAAGGGCATAACTCAGTTTTGGAGAACGCAGATCTCCATCCTGACCTGCAGGCAAGGGGGACTCTACTGACCCCTGAGGTGCCCTGTCCTAGGCCCCACCCGGTCAGTGCACACCTGCTCCCCAGTCCCGCCTCCACAAAGGCCCTGTGAGACCCTGTCCTCCACCGCCTCTTTCCTTGTGTCCATTCCCTGAGCCTGGGGAAGTTGCGTCCGAGCCACTGGCTCGGGGATGCTGAGTCTGGGCGAGCGCTTGCTGCCTGACAGCTGGAGAAACAGCAGCGGGGGGCCGTGTCCATGTGGCAAGCCAAGCCATCGAGGGGATCACAGGCCCCTTCAGGGAAGGGACTGAGCACCTGCCACCTGCCTCCAGGATGGGCCTGATCACCCCTCCTGTGTACCCCACAGGCTGCAGTGCACCTGCCAGCACAACACCTGCGGGGGCACCTGCGACCGCTGCTGCCCCGGCTTCAACCAGCAGCCATGGAAGCCTGCGACTGCCAACAGTGCCATTGAGTGCCAGTGTGAGTGCCTCCTCCCACACACGTGTGTCCTGCCCACACCCTGGCCCATGAGAGGGCCCCGGTGCCCGGGCCTGTGGAGGGCATGCCAACAGCTGCGCTCCCCTCTCTCTAGCCTGTAACTGCTACGGCCATGCCACCGACTGTTACTACGACCCTGAGGTGGACCGGCGCCGCGCCAGCCAGAGCCTGGATGGCACCTATCAGGGTGGGGGTGTCTGTATCGACTGCCAGGTGGGCTGGGCTAGAGGGCTGGGAATGGGCTGGCCCCAAGGTGGGGCAGGGACCTCCCCAGACTCAACGGCCATTGCGCTCCCAGCACCACACCACCGGCGTCAACTGTGAGCGCTGCCTGCCCGGCTTCTACCGCTCTCCCAACCACCCTCTCGACTCGCCCCACGTCTGCCGCCGTGAGTGGGCTCAGCTGGGCGGGTGTCCTGGGTCTCAGGGTCTGCCTGGAAAGAGGCGTTCTTGGGCCTTTGGGGCTGCTTTGGAGGGGATGTCCTGAGCTTCCAGGCCAGCCCAGGAAGGAGCCTCCCAGGCCACAGGGCGGGTCCCCAGCCCTCATGTCCCCCCAGGGGGCCTGGCTGTAGCCCTCATCCCCATGGCCCTGGCTGGGGAGGTAGAGACTGCCACATCTTGGAGCCCACCCCTTGAGTCCTGGTAGCTCCAGGCTTACCCGGCTCCTGCCCCTGCCCAGGCTGCAACTGCGAGTCCGACTTCACGGATGGCACCTGCGAGGACCTGACGGGTCGATGCTACTGCCGGCCCAACTTCTCTGGGGAGCGGTGTGACGTGTGTGCCGAGGGCTTCACGGGCTTCCCAAGCTGCTACCGTGAGCACCTGCCAGGGGCATCCAAACAGACACCACTGCCTGCTGGACTCCGGGAGCCCTGCAGGGGGTGGAGGGGTTCCCCGGGATGGACCGTGTTATCCTGCCTGCATCTCCGATTGTGCTGAGAGACCAAGGGTGGCAGGGGGTGTAGGGTGCTAGGGTTCTGAGCAGACCTGGCCAACATGCGTGTCTCTTCCCCTCAGCAACGCCCTCATCCTCCAATGACACCAGGGAGCAGGTGCTGCCAGCCGGCCAGATTGTGAGTAAGTGTCCTTGAGGCCCCCAGGTCCCCGGCCTGCCCTGGAGCCATGGGGGCGGCTTTACAGGAAGTTCCTGGAGAAAGGGAGGATTTTCATTTGGTCACTTTATTTTTGGCTTATTTCTTTTTATGCAAATTATGCCTGTTCACACTGGAAAACCTTCGGAAATATAGGTCGGCATAAAGCCAAAGAAAAAAGTTAGCCCAGGCAACATGGTAAAACCCTGTCTCTACAGCAAATACAAAAATTAGCCGGGCGTAGTGATGTGTGCCTGTAGTTTGAGCTACTCTGGAGGCTGAGGTGGAAGGATTGCTTGAGCCTGGAAGGCCGAGGCTGCAGTGAGCCATGATCACACCACAGCACTCCAGCCTGGGCAACAGAGTGAGACCTTGTTTCAAAAAAGAAAATTGGGCATGGCACATGTATACATATGTAACTAACCTGCACAATGTGCACATGTACCCTAAAACTTAAAGTATAATAAAAAAAAAAATAGAAAAAAAAATTGATTGGGCACAGTGGCTCACGCCTGTAATCCCAGCACTTCAGGAGGCCAAGGCAGGTGGATCACCTGAGGTCAGGAGTTCAAGGCCAGCCTGGCTAACATGGTGAAACCCCGTCTCTACTAGCTGGGCATGGTGGCGGGCACCTGTAATCCCAGCTACTCAGGAGGCTGAGGCAGGAAAATCGCTTGAACCCGGGAGGCGGAGCTTGCAGTGAGCCGAGATTGCACCACTGCACCCCCGCCTGGGCAACAGAGCGAAACTCCATCTCAAAAAGAAAAACAAAAACAAAAAGTTATCCACAATTCCACCAGCTCTGCACAGCGCTTGAATGCTCTCTGTACACAAGCACTTCTCTTTCACAAGCTTCGTCATGCGCTCTGCACCCTCTCCTGTGATTACGTCCCAACCACAATCCTGTAAACACATTGTCTTGTGGTCCATTTCATAGGGACTAATGAAGTATTTATTTAAACAACCCCCAGTGGTTGGAAATCTAGGTTCTTTTTTTTTTAATTATGCTGTGATAAAGCATTATTAAGATGAGGTAGAAAACTGGCCGGGCACAGTGGCTCACACCTGTAATCCCAGCACTTTGGGAGGCTGAGGCAGGTGGATTACCTGAGGTCAGGAGTTAGACACCAGCCTGGCCAACATGGTGAAACCCCATTTCTACTAAAAATACAAAAATTAGCCAGGCGTGGTGGTGTGTGCCTGTAATCCCAGCTACTTGGGGGGCTGAGGCAGGAGAATCATTTGAACCTGGTTGCAGTGAGCTGAGATCCACCATCACACTCCAGCCTAGGTGACAGAGCGAGACTCCATCTCAAAAAATAAATTAAAAAAAAAAGAGTCTCCCAGCATACAGTCACAGCCACAGAGCAGCATGGCACCTGCTGACCAAATCATTGCCATTACCACATAGCAGTCTATCACTCTTGGCTTGATAGACAAAAAATATTCTCAAGTCAGAGCCATGTTCCCTTGCTTTTTAGTGTTTCTGGAATTGGGACGTGTCTTTTGCTTGATGGCATATCACAGTCTAGTTGGTAGGGTTTTTCCCTTTCATGACGGGACATACAAGCATGGCATCTTTCCCAGTAAGTGGGGTCTTACACTTAGATTGTATTTGATATGACGTCTTTTTTTTTTTTTTTTTGAGATGGAGTTTCGCTCTTTTTACCCAGGCTGGAATGCGATGGTGTGATCTTGGCTCGCTACCACTTGTGCCTCCCAGGTTCAAACGATTCTTCTGCTTCAGTCTACCGAGTAGCTGGGGTTACAGGCATCCGCCACTAAGCCCAGCTAATTTTGTATTTTTAGTAGAGACAGAGTTTCTCCATGTTGGTCAGGCTGGTCTCGAACTCCCAACCTCAGGTAATCCGCCTGCCTTGGCATCCTAAAGTGCTGGGATTACAGGCATGAACCACCATGCCTGGCACGATATTGTGTCATTTTTAGCTGCACTTTGACTACTCTGTAAGCTTGAATCTTCTTGACTTTTCAAATGCTTTCTTTTTTTTTTTTTTTTTTTTTTGATGGAGTTTCACTCTAGTTGCCCAGGCTGGAGTGCAATGCTGCAATCTCAGCTCACTGCAACCTCTGCCCTCCGAGTTCAAGTGATTCTCCTGCCTCAGCTTACCATGTAGCTGGGATTACAGGCATGTGCCACCATGCCTGGCTAATTTTTGTATTTTTAGTGGAGACGGGGTTTCTCCATGTTGGTCAGGCTGGTCTCGAACTCCTGACCTCAAGGGATCTGCCCGCCTCAGCCTCCCAAAGTTCCGGGATTACAGGTGTAAGCCTCTGCGCCCAGCCTGTATCACCTATTTCTTATAAGTTGTGTGTTTTTCTCCTGATGGGTATTTGCCCCTTATTTTTGGGGGGAGCTTTTTTCCGTGTCCTGATTTTGTAAATTTTGAGGTGAATCTGCCCACGTTGTTCTACCGAATCTCTGGCTGGGTCGGGTGTAGATGCTCCTCCCTTACCCAGGAATTCTCTTGTCTGCTGGTTCTGTGATGGTTTTTTTATGTGGAAATGTTTAGTTTTTCATCAATAGTGTAAACCAGGGGTCAACAAACTGTCGGAAAAGGCCCAGACGGTAAATGTCATAGACTGAGGGCCGTGCGGTCCCTGTGGGGAAACTCCTCAGCTCTACCGTTACCAGCTGTAGCTTGCAAGCAGCCATAGAACACGTATTCATGAGTGGGGTTGGCGGCGTTCCAATAAAACTTTATTTACAAAAGCAAGCGAGGAGTCCATAGACTAGTTTGCTAATCCCTGGTGTAAACTGACAATTTATCTTTTCACTACTGGGCCATAGTAAGCACTCAGTAATTACCTGTGGCTGTACAGTATTCACTTTCAATGTGTTCATTACAATGAATTGTATTGTCTTTCCTAATGGGGACACAGTATTGAACATCAATATTTTATTTTGTCTAAATTCACAAGTGAGATTGTTTTGGTTTTGTAAAATACTTGGGAAATCATCCACACTTTTTTATGCTCCCAATCAGTTTAAAAATCACAGAAATTATTTACTTGTTAAAAGTCTGGTCAAACTTACAAAACCCTTTAGTCCTGATACCTGTTTTTCTTTTCTTTTCTTTCTTTTTTTTTTTTTGTTTGAGACGGAGTCTCGCTCTTGTCACCCAGACTGGAGTGCAGTGGCACGATCTCGGCTCACTGCAAGCTCTGCCTTCCGGGTTCACGCCATTCTCCTGCCTCAGCCTCCTGAGTAGCTGGGACTACAGGTGCCCGCCACCACGCCCGGCTAATTTTTTTGTATTTTTAGTAGAGATGGGGTTTCACCATGTTAAAGCAGGATGGTCTCGATCTCCTGACCTCATGATCCACCCGTCTTGGCCTCCCAAAGTGCTGGGATTACAGGTGTGAGCCACTGAGCCCGGTCTCTGATACCTGTTTTTCAACAGAGATCTTAAATTAAGGTTTTAATGTATTCTCTGGCTATTGTATTCAGTTTTCTACCTCATCTTTTTTTTTTGAGATGGAGTTTCACTCTGTCGTCCAGGCTGGAGTGCAGTTGCACGATCTCGGCTCACTGCAACCTCTGCCTCCTGGGTTCAAGCGATTCTCCTGCCTCAGTCTCCCAAGTAGCTGGGATTACAGGCACCTGCCACCACGCCTGGCCAATTTTTTGTATTTTTAGTAGAGACGGGGTTTCACCATGTTGGCCAGGCTGGTCTTGAACTCTGACCACAAGTGATCCACCTGCCTCGGCCTCCCAAAGTGCTGGTATTACAGGCATGAGCCACCACGCCTGGCCAGTTTTCTTCCTCATCTTAAGTCAGGTTTGATTATTTGTATTAGCAAATTGTGTGTTTTGTTTGGATTTTTTTAATGTATTGACATAAAGTTATGCACAGTGGCCTGTTATAAAGTTAAAATTTCTGTTCATTTCTATTCTCGTCTATTTTTATTTTTATTTTCTTTCTTTCTTTTTTTTTTTTTTTTTGGTTGATCAGACCTAACACAGGTTTGTTGAGTTTATTGGTCTGTTCGAAGTACAGGTGCAGTTCTCTTGATAAGACCTGCTGAGATTTTTCTTTCTTTAGTTGGGAGGAGAGATTTTCCTTTCTAATATTCAATTTCTTTAATCCACTTTCTTTGATTTATTACTTTTTTAAAATAGCTTCTTGAGTTATTATTTTTAGTCTGTCTTCATTCCCAACAAAAAGGCTTAAAGCAGTGGTTCTCAGCCAGTGGTGACTTTGATGCACAGGAAGCATTCGATGATGTCTGGAGACATTTTTGGTTGTGACGATTGATGGATGTAACTGATCCGGTGGGTAGAGGCTAGGGATGCTGGGAACCTCCTACAACACAGGACTGCTCCTGCACACATAACAAAGAGTTATCCAGCCTGGACTGTCAGTAGTCCTGAGGCTGGGAAACTCTAGTTTAAAGCTATAAATTTTCCTCAGAGTATAGCTTTGGCTAGGTATCTTGTAGTTTGAGATGTGGGGTGTCCTCATTGCTGTGTTTTTTTTAAACAGTCTATCATTTGGGGTTTTATTTTCTTTCAACCTGTCACTGTTCAAGGTGCTGAGGTTTCCCTCCTGTCCTTTTCATGGTGTGCAGTTCTGGTTTTGCTGCATGGTGGTTAGACTTGGCACACTGATAGTTTCTGCCTTTTGTCTTTGGAATTTGAGATTTTCTTTGTTTCTAACCTAGAATGTGACGACTTTTATTTTTTAATTTTATTTATTTATTTATTTATTTATTTATTTATTTTGACACAGAGTCTCACTCTGTCACCCAGGCTGGCGTCCAGTTGCACGATCTCGGCTCACTGCAACCACCACCTCCTAGGTTCAAGCGATTCTCCTGCCTCAGCCTCCCGAGTAGCTGGGACTGATTATAGGCGCCCACCACCATACTTGGGTAATTTTTGTATTTTTAGTAGAGATGGGGTTTTACCATGTTGGCCAGGCTGGTCTCGAACTCCTGACCTCAGTTGATCCACCCACCTCAGCCTCCTAAAGTGCTAGGATTACAGGCATGAGCCACTGCGCCTGGCAGTTTCTGCCTTTTGTTTTTGGAATTTGAGATTTTCTTTGTTTCTAATCCAGAATGTGACCACTTTTAGATTGTTCCAGGAACATTGGACAGGAATGTGTGTTCTCTATGGAGTACCGATTTGGCATGTTAAAGCAAGCTTGTGGCCAGGCGCGATGGCTCATGCCTGTAATCCCAGCACTTTGGGAGGCTGAGGTGGGCAGGTCACCTGAGGTCGGGAGTTCGAGACGAGCCTGACCAACATGGAGAAACCCCGTCTCTACTAAAAATACAAAATAAGCTGTGCATGGTGGTGCATGCCTGTAATCCCAGCTACTCGGGAGGCTGAGGCAGGAGAATGGCTCGAACCCGGGAGGTAGGGTTTGCAGTGAGCTGAGATGGCGCCACTGCACTCCAGCCTGGGCAACAAGAACGAAACTCCATTTCAAAAAAAAAAAAAAAAAAAACAAAGGAGGCTTGTTCATTATGCTCTTCAAACCCACAGTACCCTTGCTCAATTTCTGTCCCTCTGAGCTGTCACAGTCTACCTATGTATCTCCATCCAGTCTTTGTCTCTCTCTGACTCTGGTTTGCCAAATTCTCCTTGCCATTTTAATAGTTTTAGCTTCCCTCACCTCCAGGACACGTTACCTGCTCCTAGAGATTCGTTTCTGCTGCCCGTTGGGTGACATGCCTGAGCTTCCCTCTGTCTCGTTACCGCCGTGCCTTCTGTCCTCACTCCTCTGTGTTTGCGTTCACCCCAGCTCCCTACACACAGCTCTCGGTTTACCACCTGTCTGAGGCGTTGGTTTAAGGTACGCTCTTTCAAGAGGCTATGGCTGGAGTTTCCTCTTGGTCACGCTGATGTCTTCGGTTTTTATCTCATGAAGGAGACAGCCCAGCCCCACGATCGTCCTTGCCTCTGTCAGTTCTGGCTGGCTCCTGCCCTTGTATCATTTCTCCTTTTCTGCTGAAACATTTCCTTTCCTGACTTTCACAAGTTAGAGCAAGAAAACGTGCTTTGATTTTGGTCTGTTTGTTTTTGCTACTGTTTCCTCTCTGGGGAGGGTTTGCAAGCTCTCTTTCTGTGTTCTGGTCTGACCAGTGGTTACTCTTACATTTTTGACAAGTATTGAACCTTTATTTTTCTATCAGTAACAAAAACTGAAGCGTGTTCACAACCCTCCTTTCATGCGTAAGTTAAGACATTTGATACATTCTTTCTACCTTCTTCCCAACACCTGACATTGTTTCTAAAGAAACTATAATTTTAATCCCAACACTTTGGGAGGCTGAGGCAGGCGGATCACGTGGTCAGGAGATGGAGACCGTCCTGGCTAACATAGTGAAACCCCGTCTCTACTAAAAATACAAAAATTAGCCGGGCGTGGCAGCGTGCACCTGTAGTCCCAGCTGCTGGGGAGGCTGAGGCAGGACAATGGTGTGAACCCGGGAGGCAGAGCTTGCAGTGAGCCCAGATCGTGCCACTGCACTCTAGCCTGGGTGACAGATCAAGACTCCGTCTCAAAAAAAAAAAAAAAGAAACTATAATTTGTTTTGCAGCTTGTTTTGAGTTTTGATTTGTTTGTATTTTCTCTTTGTGTTAATGCTTGCAGCTAACTAGGAATCTACGTAACAAATAACTAATGAAGCGTTTTGATAGTTGGCCTGACTTTGTTGCACACCACTGTTTTCCCAAACACGCCTCTCCCTTGTTGGAATTTTTTTTTTTTTTTTTTGAGACGGAGTCTCGCCCTGTCGCCCAGGCTGGAGTGCAGTGGTGCGATCTCGGCTCATTGCAACCTCCGCCTCCCAGGTTCAAGCGATTCTCCTGCCCCAGCCTCCCAAGTAGCTGGGATTACAGGGGTGCACCACTATGCCCAGCTAATTTTTGTATTTTTAGTAGAGACAGGGCTTCACTATGTTGGTCAGGCTGGTCTCGAACTCTTGACCTCATGATCTGCCCGCCTCGGCCTCCCAAAGTGCTGGGATTACAGGCGTGAGCCACTGCACCCAGCCCTTGCTGGGATTTTTATTATTTTATTTTCTAGTTAGTGTTGTGTAAAAGTGTAAGAAAATGAGTTTGTGGAGAGGGAAGGTTTGCCAGGAGGGGCGTACTGGGGTCTGCAGGGCATCTGAGACTCCCCTGCCTGTCCCCACCCTCCAGATTGTGACTGCAGCGCGGCAGGGACCCAGGGCAACGCCTGCCGGAAGGACCCAAGGGTGGGACGCTGTCTGTGCAAACCCAACTTCCAAGGCACCCATTGTGAGCTCTGCGCGCCCGGGTTCTACGGCCCTGGCTGCCAGCGTGAGTCCCCTCTCCCCGCTCAACCTCTACCTGCACTCGAGGTGGACACCAGAGGCCTGGTGCCTCTGACCAAGCATGTGGGCCGCCCTTTCCTGCAGCCTGCCAGTGTTCCAGCCCTGGAGTGGCCGATGACCGCTGTGACCCTGACACAGGCCAGTGCAGGTGCCGAGCGGGCTTTGAGGGGGCCACATGTGATCGCTGTGCCCCTGGCTACTTTCACTTCCCTCTCTGCCAGTGTGAGTGGTGCCTCTCCACGTGGGCGTGGGTAGGGGAGGCCCGTGGGCCTGGCCTACCGTGACACCCGCTCCGCTCTGCAGTGTGTGGCTGCAGCCCTGCAGGAACCTTGCCCGAGGGCTGCGATGAGGCCGGCCGCTGCCTATGCCAGCCTGAGTTTGCCGGACCTCATTGTGACCGGTGCCGCCCTGGCTACCATGGTTTCCCCAACTGCCAAGGTGAGCAGAGGGTCAGGGCAGGAAGGGGCTCTGCCACCCACATGGCGCCAGGGCCTGACCCCATTGTCCCTCTGCAGCATGCACCTGCGACCCTCGGGGAGCCCTGGACCAGCTCTGTGGGGCGGGAGGTTTGTGCCGCTGCCGCCCCGGCTACACAGGCACTGCCTGCCAGGAATGCAGCCCCGGCTTTCACGGCTTCCCCAGCTGTGTCCGTGAGTGCCTAGGGAGGAAGTGGTGGGGAGGCAGGTGCAGTCTCCACTGCGTGCCCACGGCTATCCTTGTCCGCAGCCTGCCACTGCTCTGCCGAAGGCTCCCTGCACGCAGCCTGCGACCCCCGGAGTGGGCAGTGCAGCTGCCGGCCCCGCGTGACGGGACTGCGGTGTGACACGTGTGTGCCCGGTGCCTACAACTTCCCCTACTGCGAAGGTGAGCAGGCAGGTGGCTGTGTGCACCAGGTGCCGGGCCTGTGTGTGGGTCTGTGTGCTGTTCACACGCTGCCTGCCTTCCTGTGAGGCTGTTCACGTGCATCTTGCTGTGTGTACTGCGACTGCGTCCCCACGCTCTGTGTTCGCACCTTGTTCACATGCCGTGCAGGGGTGTCCGCGTACTGCCCGTGTCTGCGTGCTGTGCATCCGCGCCTGTCGTGTCTCGTGTGGGTGCGTGTGTTGCGTTCTGTGTGTGTACGGGTGTCGTGTTGCCTGTGTGGGTGTGGGTGTCACCTAAGTGTGGGTGCGTGTGTCACGTAAGTGGGTTTGTGTGTCACATGGGTGCGTGTGTTGTGTGTCGCGTGTGGGCGTGTGTCGCGTAAGTGGGTGCGCGTATCGCGTGTCTCAAGTGGGTGTGCGTGTTCATGTCCTTTCACGGGCGTGTGGGTGTGTTAGTGCACGTGTAGTGGGTGCATCTTCACGTGCGTTTGTGTGCTTGTTCAGATGTGTGTCACACACTGCGTGTGGAATGTACACGGGTACCCCACGCGGTGCACGTTTGCGTGCACGTCCGTGAGCAGGTGCTGTGTGGTGGGATGGCACATCCGTTGCTGCGGAGGGAGCAGGGAGGTGGGTGTTTTCAGGCCGTCCATGTGGATGAGAGGCACCTGTGCTGGTCCTCAGCTCCTGTGGGACCGTGGGTTCTGGCTGGGCCTGGGACACCCTTGGCCTTCCGGGTTGGTCACTGGGAAATGACCGAGGCATGGTCCTCTCTTCACAGCTGGCTCTTGCCACCCTGCCGGTCTGGCCCCAGTGGATCCTGCCCTTCCTGAGGTGAGCCCAAGTCTGCTCGTGTGTGGGAGATGGGTGGGGACCCAGGCCAAGCTAAAAGTCCCGAGTCCGGTGAGACCAGGGCTTCCTGCCTGCTGCTCAGTTGCCATGGCAACCCCAGGGCCTGTCTGCTCCTTAGGCTGGTCCTCTGCCCCCACTGCAGGTGACTCCTGTGAGTCACAGGTGAGGGCCCTCAGCCCTCACCACCCCTTGTCAGGGCTCTATGGCTGAGGTTTGTGGGTGGGAGAGCAGGGCGCCCGCTCTGACCTGCAGTCTTGTCCTCTCCCAGGCACAGGTTCCCTGTATGTGCCGGGCTCACGTGGAGGGACCGAGCTGTGACCGCTGCAAACCTGGGTTCTGGGGACTGAGCCCCAGCAACCCCGAGGGCTGTACCCGTGAGTGTGCCCTGGAGTATTGGGGTACAGGGGTTCCTTGGGGAACTGTGCCCACAAGTATATCCTGGAGGGAGTGTTGGGGTGCAGGGTTCCTGGAGGGGCTGGAGCCAGTGAGTGTGCCCTGGAGGGAGTGGTGGGATATGGGGTTCCTCGGGGATTGTACCCATTAGGGTGCCCTGAAGGGAATGTTGGGGTGCGGGGTTCCTCAGGGGGGCTGCGAGTGTGCCCTGAAGGACTATTGGGGGTATGAGGGTTCCTTGGGGGGCTAGAGCCTGTGAGTGTGCCCTAAAGGGAGTATTGGGGTATAGGGGTTCCTCGGAGGGGCTGCACCTGTGAGTGTGCCCTGGAGGGAGTATTGGGGTATAGGGGTTCCTCGGAGGGGCTGCACCTGTGAGTGTGTCCTGGAGGGAGTATTGGGGTATAGGGGTTCCTCGGAGGGGCTGCACCTGTGAGTGTGCCCTGGAGGGAGTGTTGGGGTGTGGGGTTCCTCAGGGGATTGCACCCATGAGTGTGTCCTGGAGGGAATGTTGGGGTGCGAGGGTTCCTGGGGGGGGGTACTGGAGTCCATGAGGGTGTCCTGGAGGGAATGTTGGGGTGCAGGGGGTTCCTGCATGGGACTGGAGTCCATGAGTGTGCCCTGGAGAGAGTGTTGGGGTACGGGATTTCCTCGGGGTGCTGGAGCCTGTGAGTGTGCTCTGGAGGGGTGTTAGTGTGTGGGGGTTCCTCGGGGGGGCTGCACCCGTGAGTGTGCCCGGGAGGGAATGTTGGGGTGTGGAGTTCCTCAGGGGATTGTACCCATGAGGGTGTCCTGGAGGGAGTGTTGGGGTACAGGGGTTCCTGGGGGGGGCTGGAGTCTGTGAGTGTGCTCTAGAGGGAGTATTGGGGTACGGGATTTCCTTGGGGGGCTGGAGCCTATAGTGTGCTCTGGAGGGAGTGTTGGGGTATAGGGGTTCCTTGGGGGATCTGTACCTGCAAGTGTATCCTGGAGGGAGTGTCGGGGTACAGGGGCTCCTGGGGGGGCTGGAGCCTGTGAGTGTGCCCTGGAGGGGGTGTTAGTGTGTGGGGGTTCCTCGGGGGGCTGGAGACAGGCTCTCCTGCCCCACCAAGCATCTGAGTCCTGCCCTGCTCTCCCCAGGCTGTAGCTGCGACCTCAGGGGCACACTGGGTGGAGTTGCTGAGTGCCAGCCGGTGAGTCTGAGGACCAAGGTGTGGGGGATTTGGGGGCACACGGGTCGGGACCCTCCCCTGCCCCACTTCACCTCCTCCCTTGGCCCCCAGGGCACCGGCCAGTGCTTCTGCAAGCCCCACGTGTGCGGCCAGGCCTGCGCGTCCTGCAAGGATGGCTTCTTTGGACTGGATCAGGCTGACTATTTTGGCTGCCGCAGTGAGTGCCCACTCGCTCGTCCCAGACCACGGCCCTGCCTCCCCTTGGTTTATGCTGGGGAACCCAAGGCCCGGAAGGACAAGTGCAGCCTGGGCAGCATGAGGCCCGGGTGATGGATGGCTGCCCCTTGGTGCCAGCCTGTGCCAGGGTGCGGGAGAGGGGGTGCAGCTCCCACCCAGATGCGTGGCTTCCTCTCCCCTGTCCTACACCCGGGCAGACGGCACTAACAGATCCCAGCGCCCTCGCCCTCGCCCTGACTCTCCATCATCCAGAGAGCCCCAGGCAGGCTTCTCAGTCTGGCTGTGAGGGGCCCCTGAGGCTGGGTGGGGGCCAGGCAGCCTCTGACCTCCCACCTTCTCCCTGCAGGCTGCCGGTGTGACATTGGCGGTGCACTAGGCCAGAGCTGTGAACCGAGGACGGGCGTCTGCCGGTGCCGCCCCAACACCCAGGGCCCCACCTGCAGCGAGTGGGTACCCCTTCCCCACTGGGTGGTGGGGAGCGGGGCAGGCAGCTTGTCCTCCGGGCCTCTCCGTGTCCCTCACCATGGGCCCACGTGAGGCCTCACCCTCCCTGGAGATCTGGGGCCGCTGTGCAGGGCTAGGTAGGATGGCCAAGCTGCACCTGACCAGCCCCTGCTGTGGCCAGGCCTGCGAGGGACCACTACCTCCCAGACCTGCACCACCTGCGCCTGGAGCTGGAGGAGGCTGCCACACCTGAGGGTCACGCCGTGCGCTTTGGCTTCAACCCCCTCGAGTTCGAGAACTTCAGCTGGAGGGGCTACGCGCAGATGGCACCTGTCCAGGTGGGCGCTGTGCTCCCCCTCCCAGGCTCAGCCTAGAAGTGGAGCCAGGCGTGGCTGGCAGGGAGGGGTGGGCAGGCCCCTTGAAGGCCCGGGCCTCAGGCTGGCAGTGGTCAGGGAGAGTGACCCGACGCTCCATGCCCACCCAGCCCAGGATCGTGGCCAGGCTGAACCTGACCTCCCCCGACCTTTTCTGGCTCGTCTTCCGATACGTCAACCGGGGGGCCATGAGTGTGAGCGGGCGCGTCTCTGTGCGAGAGGAAGGCAGGTCGGCTGCCTGCGCCAACTGTGAGTGGGGTCCCTGGGCCACAGCCCCTGCCCCACCTTGCCCTACCCAGCCCCTGCCCCACCAGCCCAGCCCACCCCACTCCCAAGCCCCGCCACCTTCCTCTGGCTCATGTGGGTGGTAGGACCAGCCTATCTCCAACCCTGTAGGGGGTGCAGCCTGGGGTGGCCCCAAGGGCTGGGCTCAGGAGTCTCACCCCCCGCCCCCGCCCCCGCCCCCGCCCCCGCCCAGGCACAGCGCAGAGCCAGCCCGTGGCCTTCCCACCCAGCACGGAGCCTGCCTTCATCACCGTGCCCCAGAGGGGCTTCGGAGAGCCCTTTGTGCTGAACCCTGGCACCTGGGCCCTGCTTGTGGAGGCCGAAGGGGTGCTCCTGGTGAGGCAGGGGCCAGAGTGAGGGCTGAGGGCTGAGGGCTGGGGGCTGGGTCAGGGTCAGGGGGTGGGGCCCACCACTCTCAGCACCACCTCCACCTCCACCTCCACCCTGCAGGACTACGTGGTTCTGCTGCCTAGCACATACTACGAGGCGGCGCTCCTGCAGCTGCGGGTGACTGAGGCCTGCACATACCGTCCCTCTGCCCAGCAGTCTGGCGACAAGTGAGGGCAATGCGTGCGGTGGGACCGGGGTGGGGGCTTCCTGGACCCCCACTGTGCCTGGCTTCCCCCACTCAGCCTGTCTCTGGGGACCTGGGTGGACCTGGGGCTGACCACGGCCTGTGTCCCCCCAGCTGCCTCCTCTACACACACCTCCCCCTGGATGGCTTCCCCTCGGCCGCCGGGCTGGAGGCCCTGTGTCGCCAGGACAACAGCCTGCCCCGGCCCTGCCCCACGGAGCAGCTCAGCCCATCGCACCCGCCACTGATCACCTGCACGGGCAGTGATGTGCGTGTCCTGGGACCCCACGGAGCAATGGGTGTTGCAGGACCTTGGCCTGGGGGCTGGGGGTCCTGTGGCAGTGGCAGGTTATAGGAGCAGGGCACTGCCTCAGGCAATGGAGCCCAGCACCCAGGCAGGGCGCCCCTGCCTCCTGCCTCCTGCCTCCTGCATGTGTGACCTCAGTGCCTGTCTGTACGTAGGATTGGCTGTGGCCTCCACATACAGCTCAGCCCCCACCACTTGCCTGGAGCTGTCCGGGCCAGGGTGGGACTCGGCTGAGGGGCAGGCCCTGGGGTCAGGGAGGTGCTGGAGTGGGAGGGGAGGGAGGTGGGAAGGGCGAGGGGTGGCGGGCCTCTGGTCACCCTGCCTTCCCTGCAGGTGGATGTCCAGCTTCAAGTGGCAGTGCCGCAGCCAGGCCGCTACGCCCTAGTGGTGGAGTACGCCAATGAGGATGCCCGCCAGGAGGTGGGCGTGGCCGTGCACACCCCACAGCGGGCCCCCCAGCAGGGGCTGCTCTCCCTGCACCCCTGCCTGTACAGGTGAGTGGGAGCCGGTGGGGCTGGAGTAAGGGCACGCCTGGGGCTGCCCCACCTGCTGACCACCCTCCCCCCACAGCACCCTGTGCCGGGGCACTGCCCGGGATACCCAGGACCACCTGGCTGTCTTCCACCTGGACTCGGAGGCCAGCGTGAGGCTCACAGCCGAGCAGGCACGCTTCTTCCTGGTAAGGACCCCTCAGGTCCCCACTCCAAGGGGTCAGCTTCTTTCAGAAGATTTGAAACATGCATGAGAGGGGAGAGGACAGTTGGGGTCCCAGGTCCCCAAGGCGGCCACACTCGCTCATGCCCAGCATGTTTCTTCTGGAACCCCTCCTGCAAGCGTTTTGTGGATTCAGTCCCTTTTGACGTACCCCCGAGCTGTTCCATGTGCTCAGGAAAGCACCTGCAGTCACAGCTCCCTGGCCCCAGGGCAGCCACCTCCTGGCACAGACAGCGTTGGTTGCCTGTTCTGGAACTTTCTTTTCTTTTTCTTTTTTTTTTGAAATGGAGTCTCACTCTGTCGCCCAGGCTGGAGCGCAATGGCAAGATCTTGGCTCACTGCAACCTCCACCCCCTGGGTTCGAGCGATTCTCGTGCCTCAGTCTCCCAAGTACCTGAGACTATAGGCACTCACCACCACGCCTGGCTAATTTTTGTATTTTTAGGAGAGACAGGGTTTCACCATATTGGCCAGGCTATTCTCAAACTCCTGACCTCAGGTGATCCGCCCTCTTGGGCCTCTCAAAATGCTGGGATTACAGACAGGAGCCACCACACCTGGCCTGGAACTTTCTATAAGTGCCACACAACATGTTCTGTGCAGCCGCGTCTCCCAGCGTTGTGTCAGCGGATAAGTTGCCGTGTTCCGAGACACCAACCTCACATGGCCGCACAGAAAGGGAGCACCCATTTGCGGCTTGTGCCTGCTGAGTGCCTGCCTGGGTCAGGTCCTGGGAGAGCTGGGCCTGTCCCGGCCTGGTGGCACCAAGCAGCACTCGAGATAAGAGTGGGGGAACAGTGACGGATGGGAGGGCGAAGGGGAGGAAGAGGGCTATGGGAGGAGCCGCATAGGCCTGTGGGCCCAGGAACTGGCCAACACGCTGGTCTGCGGTTGGGGTTTGTGCAGCTGGAGGAGGAGCAAGGGTATCTTGGAAAGAGCAGGGCTCGGTCGGACGCCTGGGTTTGTAGTTTCCTGGGTCTGAGCTGTGTGACCGGTCCCCCCATCGTACCGCCTGCACCCCCCATCGTACCGCCTGCACCCCCCCATTGTACCACCTGCACCCCCCATCGTACCGCCTGCACCCCCATCGTACCGCCTGCACCCCCCATCGTACCGCCTGCACCCCCCATCGTACCGCCTGCACCCCCCCATCGTACCACCTGCAACCCCTATCCTCCCCGCACCACGGGCGTTGCAGCATCTCGTCCCTCTGCCTGCAGCACGGGGTCACTCTGGTACCCATTGAGGAGTTCAGCCCGGAGTTCGTGGAGCCCCGGGTCAGCTGCATCAGCAGCCATGGCGCCTTTGGCCCCAACAGGTAATGGCAGGTAATGGGGCTGGGAGGGGCGCGGCCGAGGGCCCGGCGGCAGGGCCGGCTCTGACTCACCCACTGTGCTCTCACCAGTGCCGCCTGTCTGCCCTCGCGCTTCCCAAAGCCGCCCCAGCCCATCATCCTCAGGGACTGCCAGGTGATCCCGCTGCCGCCCGGCCTCCCGCTGACCCACGCGCAGGATCTCACTCCAGCCACGTCCCCAGCTGGACCCCAACCTCGGCCCCCCACCGCTGTGGACCCTGATGCAGAGCCCACCCTGCTGCGTGAGCCCCAGGTGAGGGCCACAGTCTCTAGAGGGACGGGGGTGTCAGGGCAGGACTCCGGGCCCCAACCCAGGGCAGGTTGTCCAGGGGGCAGCAGGGGCTCATAGCTCAGCCTGCTCACTAGGGCCTATCCCTGCAGGCCACCGTGGTCTTCACCACCCATGTGCCCACGCTGGGCCGCTATGCCTTCCTGCTGCACGGCTACCAGCCAGCCCACCCCATCTTCCCCGTGGAAGTCCTCATCAACGCCGGCCGCGTGTGGCAGGGTGAGTGTCTGGTGTGGGGGGTGGAGAGGCTACCACACACGATGAGGCTGGAATGCTGGCGCCACAGCGTGGCCTGTGCTACCTGCTATGAGCGACAGGCAACATGACTCTGTCCTGCCATCAGTTCTCAAACTAGCTGCCCTTGCAGCCCGCAGCCCCTACCCGCCCACTCCCGTTTCCAGAAAAGCCTGGGTCTCCCCTCTGTCTCGTGCGTTGGGAAGCCCCGTTGTGCTCCATGGCACGTGGTGAATTGAGGGCTTGCCCCAGGATGCCGCTGGCAGCACATGTGGCCCTGTGTGTTTGTCTGGTTCCTGGCTCAGCCAAGCCTGGGGTCATGGAGTTGACCAGTACCTAGAGGTGTCCCGCATGACATCTGTAGGTCATGATGCGGCCAACCCCCGTGACATGAGGGGCCGGCCTTGCAGACCTCTTGGGCACGTCCCATGCCTGTGGCCGTTGGCCAGCGGGCATTCCTTGGCTGCCCCAACGCTGCCATCTTCAACCCTCTGGGTGTCTTGGGGGCGCTAGAGATGGGGGCCTGACCCTGCTTTTCTCCCCCTCCCAGGCCACGCCAACGCCAGCTTCTGTCCACATGGCTACGGCTGCCGCACCCTGGTGGTGTGTGAGGGCCAGGCCCTGCTGGACGTGACCCACAGCGAGCTCACTGTGACCGTGCGTGTGCCCGAGGGCCGGTGGCTCTGGCTGGTGAGTCCCAGCTGATGTCCTGCTCAGGGACCAGCTGTCCTTATACTTGTCATTACCACTGTGGTACACTTGGGCTCGGTCTGTCTCTTCTGGGCCTGCTGAGGCCTGGCCTTGTGCCCAGCAAAGCAGCTCCTGCCTTTGGGGACCTCCCGATCCACCTTGTGAGGCTCCAGAGGGGCCCTGGACCCTGCACCCTGCACCCTGCTGGTCAGGGTGGCCTTCCTGGAGGAGGTGGGGCCTCCAGGAAGGAGAGGGAGGAGGAAGGCGTGGCCAGCAGACAGAGATGTGGGAGACACCAGGAGGTCTCATCAATGCTGCTGCCTCCTCACGCCCCCGAAAGCTGCTGTTTGGCTTGGAGTGGCCTCCCCTGAGCAGCCAGGGCCCAGGGCTGGGCTGGGCTGGGCTGCTGCTGCTGCCAGGACTCTGAGCTGCCTGCAGGACCCTGGTCCCAGCCAGCCTCTGGGGGCCTCCCGGCTGCAGGCTCTGGGCCCGCGGGAGAGTGACCAGGCCTCACCCCCTAGGATTATGTACTCGTGGTCCCTGAGAACGTCTACAGCTTTGGCTACCTCCGGGAGGAGCCCCTGGATAAATCCTATGACTTCATCAGCCACTGCGCAGCCCAGGGCTACCACATCAGGTGGGCAGGGCTCTGGCAGGTCAGGGGTCCGGGGTGGGGGTCTGGGCCGGGAGCTGGCCTCACCACGTGCCCCTCCATGTAGCCCCAGCAGCTCATCCCTGTTCTGCCGAAACGCTGCTGCTTCCCTCTCCCTCTTCTATAACAACGGAGCCCGTCCATGTGGCTGCCACGAAGTAGGTGCTACAGGCCCCACGTGTGAGCCCTTCGGGGGCCAGTGTCCCTGCCATGCCCATGTCATTGGCCGTGACTGCTCCCGCTGTGCCACCGGATACTGGGGCTTCCCCAACTGCAGGCGTGAGTACCCCAGTCCTTGGGCGCCCAGTGGCAGGGAGTTGGTGCCAGAGCCCAAGGTGGACGGGTCGACCAGAAAGCAGGGTCAGGAGAATGTTCTAGAGCCTGGCAGGCCAGCATTGCTGCCCCATCTGCGGGCCTGGGCCCAGGACTCCAGCTTGCGGGCCATGCAGAAGGTTTCAGGGACCAGCAGGTGGTCCACAGTCTCTGACGATGACATTGATTCTGAGCAGCTGCCTCCATGTCAGGAGCTGTCCAAGGCTCAGCACCCGGGGCAGGGGTCCCTGTTCTTGTCTCCCCCGCCCCCGTCACACTGCCACATCCCCTAGGGCTGCATTCTGGGCCTCTGAGAGGGGCGGGACTGGGAAGAGGGGTCAGTAAACCCTGTACCCGCCCCACAGCCTGTGACTGCGGTGCCCGCCTCTGTGACGAGCTCACGGGCCAGTGCATCTGCCCGCCACGCACCATCCCGCCCGACTGCCTGCTGTGCCAGCCCCAGACCTTTGGCTGCCACCCCCTGGTCGGCTGTGAGGAGTGTAACTGCTCAGGGCCCGGCGTCCAGGAGCTCACAGACCCTACCTGTGACACAGACAGCGGCCAGTGCAAGTGAGAGCCCAGAGCGGCATCAGCGCGGCCCCTGGTGGCCTTAAGGACAGCATTTCCTCTAGCCAGAGGGTCCTGGCACCCACCCTGCTCCCATTTGTGCTCCCTGGGTGCAGCAGCGCCCTCTCCTCCACTTCTGGGAGGATGCTGCCTGGGTGGGGGGTGCCTACGAGGTCTCACTTTGGTGTGAGTGACCTGGAGTGGAGGGGGCTCAGCTCCTGCCCCTGCCGCAGGTGCAGACCCAACGTGACTGGGCGCCGCTGTGATACCTGCTCTCCGGGCTTCCATGGCTACCCCCGCTGCCGCCCCTGTGACTGTCACGAGGCAGGCACTGCGCCTGGCGTGTGTGACCCCCTCACAGGGCAGTGCTACTGTAAGGTGAGTGAGGGCTGGGCCCAGATCTGGCCTCTCCCTCCGGCCTCATCAGCTGAAAGTGTCCTTACGGGCCTTTCGGGGCAGCTGGGGCTTCCTAGAAGCTTTTGGGAGAGTCATCCCCATTGGCAAGTGGGTACCAGGAACCTGGGGTCAGGCACCTGGCACCTGCCGACCACTCTCACTGTCCTCTCATCCCTAGGAGAACGTGCAGGGCCCCAGATGTGACCAGTGCAGCCTTGGGACCTTCTCACTGGATGCTGCCAACCCCAAAGGTTGCACCCGCTGCTTCTGCTTTGGGGCCACGGAGCGCTGCCGGAGCTCGTCCTACACCCGCCAGGAGGTGCGCCTGCAGGACTGAGGGCATTGCCTTCTCGGGGAGGGCTTAGGTGGGACTGGATGCAAGATGGGGCCCTGTGATGTGTGGGCATCCACCCGTGTGCACCCACACGTGTGTGCCCACAGTTCGTGGATATGGAGGGCTGGGTGCTGCTGAGCACTGACCGGCAGGTGGTGCCCCACGAGCGGCAGCCAGGGACGGAGATGCTCCGTGCAGACCTGCGGCACGTGCCTGAGGCTGTGCCCGAGGCTTTCCCCGAGCTGTATTGGCAGGCCCCACCCTCCTACCTGGGGGACCGGGTAAGCAGGGCATCAGGTCTGGGGGAGGCACTTTGAGGATGGCCAGGATGCCTGAGAGGGTTGGGAGCCAGGAGTGGGGTCTGTCCAGGGAGGGGGAGCTCCATGAGGGTCCGTGAGGGTGCCCAGGCCCTGTCCCGGTAGGGAATGAGCACAAGTATCCAGGCCCAGTGCAGGGCTCTGTGCTGGGGGTGCCCAGACCACTGCTGACGGGCTCTGAGCCTGTGGCCAGAGTCTGGCCAGGTCACCTCTGTCTGTCCCGCCTCTAGGTGTCATCCTATGGTGGGACCCTCCGTTATGAACTGCACTCAGAGACCCAGCGGGGAGATGTCTTTGTCCCCATGGAGAGCAGGCCGGATGTGGTGCTGCAGGTGAGGGAGCTGAGATGATGTAGCAGGGTGGTTGGGTGGGCGTGACGCAGTGGCACCGTGGTCCAGGCCCGTGCCAACCCTCACCTCCCCATGTGCCTTCCCAGGGCAACCAGATGAGCATCACATTCCTGGAGCCGGCGTACCCCACGCCTGGCCACGTTCACCGTGGGCAGCTGCAGCTGGTGGAGGTGAGGGGAGCTGGCTTGGGCACCCAGGTCCCTCCTGGACCTCAGCTCATCTGGGAAGGCCGGAAGGGGTCCCAATGCTGCTGTGCCCATTCTCCGTGGTGGAAAACAGCCCAGGAGCAGAAGCGGGGTGGGGGCTGGGGAGGTCCCCACACCCGTTGTCAGACATCTTCTGCGCTGGTCACCCTGGGGGGTGTCATGCTGTCTTCCCACCTGCTTTGTGAGTCCCTGATCCCTGAGGGGTGAGCAGCTGCTCAGTAGCTGTTGGCTTCCTCCTCCATGCACTGCCTGTTAGCATCTTTTGCCCATTTCTCTTTGACTTGCAAATCTTTTTCCATTCTTTTAGAGTTCTTTGTTATTCTTGGTGCTTACCCTGTCAGACTTCAGAGTAACAACCGTCTTCTCCCCTCTCACAGCTCATCTGGTTTTTCTTTGTTTTTTTTTGTTTGTTTGTTTGTTTTTGAGACAGTCTCGCTCTGTCGCCCAGGCTGGGGTGCAGTGGTGCAATCTCGGCTTACTGCAGCCTCTGCCTCCCAGGATCAAGCGATTCTTCTGTCTCAGCTTCCCAAGTAGCTGGGACTATAGGCACCTGCCACCACACCCTGATAATTGTGTATTTTCAGTAGAGATGGGGTTTCGCCGTGTTGGCCAGGCTGGTCTCGAACTCCTGACTTCAGGTGATCCTCCCACCTCAGCCTCCCAAAGTGCTGGGATTACAGGCGTGAGCCACCACACCCAGCCTGAGCTGTCTTCTGATGAACGGCCTTATAGTTAATGTACTTGAATTTATCCTTTTTTCCTTGGCAGCAAGCGTTTTTGCATCTTGTTTAAGAAAGTATTTGTCACTACTTGATCAGAAAGGACCTGCCTATGTTTTCTTCTAGAAGCTTGGCTGTTCTCTTTGTGTATTTCAATTCTTAAGGCATCTGGAGCTGGTTTGATGTGTGGTGTGAGGCAGGGATCTAGGTGCTGGCTGGCCTTATGGGAGACTGGTTTTTCTACCTGTACCTCCTCCTTCCCCATGGTCTTTGTGCCCCTCCATCCCCTACAGGGTTGGGGGGGTCTGTTCTAGGCTCCCTGTTCTGTCCCATTGAGTGTGGCCCCATTGAGTGTGGCCCCACTGAGGTGCCATCCTGGACCCACAGGGGAACTTCCGGCATACGGAGACTCGCAACACTGTGTCCCGCGAGGAGCTCATGATGGTGCTGGCCAGCCTGGAGCAGCTGCAGATCCGTGCCCTCTTCTCACAGATCTCCTCGGCTGTCTCCCTGCACAGGGTGGCACTGGAGGTGGCCAGCCCAGCAGGCCAGGGGGCCCTGGCCAGCAATGTGGAGCTGTGCCTGTGCCCCGCCAGCTACCGGGGGGACTCATGCCAGGTGAGGTTAGGACAGCACCAGACTGCGAGGCGGCTCACCTGTGCACACCCTTCCCTCCAGCATCCTCCCTGTGTTCCCTTCCTTGCTGCCTCCACTTCCTGTCACCCTACTCACCTCTCTTCCTGCCCCTGCTTTTCGCAGGCTGCTGGCCAACTCATGGGCCTGCCTGTCCCCTGCTGCCTGTCTGCCTGCCCCTCGTCTGCCTGCCCCTCATCCGCCTGCCTGCCCCTCATCCGCCTGCCCCTCCATGCACACACCCTCCATACCCCTTTCCCACCTACCCCAGCCCCCACCACTAGGTCACCTGGACATCCCCCACTGACCATCCTGGCGTCTGCCTGTCATTCTGCCCATCCCTCGCCCACTGTGTGTCTGTCCAGCTGCTAATCTGCCCTGCTAATCTGTCTGTCTGCCGTAACTTTGCTCCTTCTGTATGAGGAGGTTTGTGGTTGAATACCTCCTAGAAGGAGTGGAAAGAGCAGGCCCTGGTCCACATGGAGGGGGTGGTCACCAGCCCCAAGGCCTGGTCATTCCCGAGACAGGACATCCGTGTGGCTTTGAGAGCTATGTTCTCAAACAGCAGCCAGGTGCTGGCCCACCTCCAGCCGGCTGAGGCCAGGAGTTCCTGACCAGCCTCTGACCCAGCGGTGACCATGCTCCACGGGTTCCCAGTGCCTCGTGCCTGCAGGATCCCTGAGGGTCTGACCTGTGAGCTTGCAGGGTGGGGCCCCTCGTCCTCTCAATCGCTGATGCCACCTGCCCCCGTACACCCTCAGGAATGTGCCCCCGGCTTCTATCGGGACGTCAAAGGTCTCTTCCTGGGCCGATGTGTCCCTTGTCAGTGCCATGGACACTCAGACCGCTGCCTCCCTGGCTCTGGCGTCTGTGTGGTGAGTAGGGGCTGGTGGGGCCAGGGGGGCAGCATTCACTGAAGGCACAGTCAAGCGTGCCAGGGAAGACCAGGGGCTGCACTTCCAGGTCAACTGAGGTCTGGGGAAGGGTGTTGCCCAGTGGGGGACCATCTGGCCTTGGGCACAGAGTCTGAGGCAGGGGTGGTGGGAGCTGCACAGACTCGGCAGTAGGATGTGGGTGTCCACCATAGCGCTGACTGTCCACTCTGCCCCAGGACTGCCAGCACAACACCGAAGGGGCCCACTGTGAGCGCTGCCAGGCTGGCTTCGTGAGCAGCAGGGAGGACCCCAGCGCCCCCTGTGTCAGCTGCCCCTGCCCCCTCTCAGTGCCTTCCAACAAGTAAGCCAGCCTCCTCCCGGGACGAGGCCCTGATGGTGCCAGGCTCCCTTCACCCAGCAGCGGGGTGGGTTCCCACTGCCCTCTGCAGAGGCCTGGACAGCTGGAGGTGTCCGTGAGGTCTGGGCCCCCGACGCCTGGCGTGTGTTCCAGCCAGAGCACAGTGTGCTCGCCCGGGCCCGGGCACTGCCAGGGGCCTAGTGACTGACGCTGCTGGTCTTTGCAGCTTCGCCGAGGGCTGTGTCCTGCGAGGCGGCCGCACCCAGTGCCTCTGCAAACCTGGTTATGCAGGTGCCTCCTGCGAGCGGTGAGCTGGGGCCAGGGCAGTGGGGCAGGGCCTGAGTGCTGACCCCAGGATATGCGAGGGTGGGCGCCACGGGCCACTGATGGCCCCTCCCCACCCTGCTCCCAGGTGTGCGCCCGGATTCTTCGGGAACCCACTGGTGCTGGGCAGCTCCTGCCAGCCATGCGACTGCAGCGGCAACGGTGACCCCAACTTGCTCTTCAGCGACTGCGACCCCCTGACGGGCGCCTGCCGTGGCTGCCTGCGCCACACCACTGGGCCCCGCTGCGAGATCTGTGCCCCCGGCTTCTACGGCAACGCCCTGCTGCCCGGCAACTGCACCCGTAGGCGTCGGGCTGGGAGGGATGCACCCTGGGGAGGGTTGCGCGGGGAGGAGGGAGGCCTGCTGGGCATACCCCATAAGTAGGCTGTGTGCCTGATGCTGGGGCCCAGCCGGGACAAGTCGGAGCCAGCCTTCTGGGTTCATGGTCAACCCTTTCTCCCCCACTATGATCCGGTCCTCCCGCCCCAGCGATCAGGCCCTCCCGCCCCAGCGATCAGGCCCCTTCACCATCAGGCCTTCCCCCGACCATCACACCCTTTCTCCCTACCACAATCAGACCCTCCCCATACCAGGATCACATCCCCCCTCCCCTACCCATGATCAGGCCTTACCCCTCTATGATCAGGCCCCCACCTTCACCATCAGACCCTCCCCCCAACCCATGACCAGCGTCCCCCCCACCTCACGATCACATCCCCTCTCCCCCCACAATCAGTCCCCTCTCATGGTTAGACACCACCACCAATGCCCCACCACTGGCAGCGGACACCAGCCGTCAGAGCAGGGCAGGCCATGGCAGGGAGTCTGCAGGTCCCTCGGGCCCAGGGGAGGCAGCTGGGGAGTGGGGCCAGGCTGGGACAGGAGTGGGTAGCCGGGTGGTCCGGGCGGCCTGGAGGCAGTGAAGTGAGGGCTTAGGAGGGTGCCTAGGGGCTCCCTGGGGGGTGAGAGGGCCCAGGGCTGCAGTCACGGACCTCTTCTCCAGGGTGCGACTGTGACCCATGTGGGACAGAGGCCTGCGACCCCCACAGCGGGCACTGCCTGTGCAAGGCGGGTGTGACTGGGCGGCGCTGTGACCGCTGTCAGGTAGGGCTGTGGGGTAAGCAGGGCTGGGTGGGTGGGGCCTAGGGACTAGAGTTGGGGCCTGGGGAGAATCTGATAGGTGGAGCTGAGGGGCAGTGTTTGATGGGCAGAGCCTCGGGGTGGGGCCAGATGGGCAGGACCCCTGGCTTCCAGGTTGGTCTGGGACAGTCTTGAGGGCTGGGCAGGGCAGTGACCACAGCCTGTGCCACAGGAGGGACATTTTGGTTTTGATGGCTGCGGGGGCTGCCGCCCGTGTGCTTGTGGACCGGCCGCCGAGGGCTCCGAGTGCCACCCCCAGAGCGGACAGTGCCACTGCCGACCAGGGACCATGGGACCCCAGTGCCGCGAGTGTGCCCCTGGCTACTGGGGGCTCCCTGAGCAGGGCTGCAGGCGTGAGTGCTGGCCGGTCACAGGAGGGCGGATGGGGACTTCTGAGTGGGGTATGCTCCAAGGTCCCAGGCCAGCCATGCTCACCCAAGCCCCCCCACCACAGGCTGCCACTGCCCTGGGGGCCGCTGTGACCCTCACACGGGCCGCTGCAACTGCCCCCCGGGGCTCAGCGGGGAGCGCTGCGACACCTGCAGCCAGCAGCATCAGGTGCCTGTTCCAGGCGGGCCTGTGGGCCACAGCATCCACTGTGAAGGTGCGTTCTCAACACCCGACTTCCCCACACCCGATGGAGTAGGAATCCAAGTCCCACACAGCCTGGTGACCCTAGTGTTAACTTCGACCTCCCAGAGTGGTCCCAGCTGCCTTCCATTTCCCAAGAGACCCATGCCTGTCCAACTCCAACCACGCTGAGGAGCGCTGCAGCTCCAATGCTGGCTGCACCCCTCTACTGTCCCTAGCCTTCCTGTGTGCCCTGGCCCCACCCCATCTGCTGGCCCTGCCCCCCGCACTGACCCCATCCCTCTGCTGGCCCTTCCTCCCCCACTGACCCCACCCCTCCACTGGCCCCACCCCTCTGCTGGCCCTGCCTCCCCCACTGACCCCACCCCTCCTCCACTGGCCCTACCCGTCCTCTGAACCCACCCCTCCACTGACCCCACCCCCACTGGCCCCACCTCTTCCACTGGCTGCACCTCCTCCACTGGCCCCCTCTTCCTCCACTGGCCCCACCCCTCCACAGGCCCCACCTCCTCCACTGGCCCCCTCTTCCTCCACTGGCCCTCTCTTCCTCCACTGGCCCCCTCTTCCTCCACTGGTGCCACCCTTTCACTGACCCTGCCTCCACTGGCCCCGCCCCTTCACTGGCCCCACCTCCGGCCCCAACCCCTTGTGCTGGCCCTACCTTCTCCCTGGGTGACCCCATGCCCTTCACTCCCATCTGACTCCTACCTGACCCTATGACTCTGCCAGAACTCTGGGACGTCCCCACAGGTCCTGTGTCCCTAAGCTGACCTCATGACCTCTGGCTGAGCCCTCCCCACCCTAATGACCCCAGGGCCCCAGCTGATCATTCTCCCCTGGCCTGACCCCATAACACTGACCTGTGACCCCACATCGCCTGCAGTGTGTGACCACTGTGTGGTCTTGCTCCTGGATGACCTGGAACAGGCCGGCGCCCTCCTCCCCGCCATTCGCGAGCAACTGCGTGGCATCAATGCCAGCTCCATGGCCTGGGCCCGTCTGCACAGGCTGAACGCCTCCATCGCTGACCTGCAGGTACTGAGCGTCCTGGCCTTCCCTCCCCAACCCGGGCCAGTGCAGGCCTTCACCTTCCGCTTCCCACAGAGCCAGCTCCGGAGCCCCCTGGGCCCCCGCCATGAGACGGCACAGCAGCTGGAGGTGCTGGAGCAGCAGAGCACAAGCCTCGGGCAGGACGCACGGCAGCTAGGCGGCCAGGCAGGAGCCCCAAGACCCCCCAGGGCCCCGGGAGGCTTTCACCTGTGTTCCCTGCGGTTCGCTTGTCCTCATTCAGCAGATGTTACTTCATGCCTCATACATGTGTCAGTGCAGGGGACAGGAGCTTGAGAGTCTTAGGGGTTGACCAAGTCACTGAATTACTATCTAAACTACCTAATACATTTGTTTACAGTGTATAATATCACTCAAATGTCTTTTTTTTTTTTTTTGAGACACAGTTTTGCTCTTGTTGCCCAGGCTGGAGTGCAATGGCTCAATCTCGGCTCACTATAACCTCTGCCTCCCGGGTTCAAGCGATTCTCCTGCCTCAGCCTCCTGAGTAGCTGGGATTACAGGCACACGCCACCATGCCCAGCTAATTTTGTATTTTTAGTACAGATGGGGTTTCTCCATGTTGGTCAGGCTGGTCTTGAACTCCTGACCTCAGGTGATCTGCCCATCTCAGCCTCCCAAAGTGCTGGGATTACAGACGTGAGCCACCGTGGCCGGCCTCAAATGTCTTAATGAGTAACTATTTCATTAAATTGACAGGAAATAACAAATGGCAAGTAATAACCAATTATTTTAGGTAACTAACAAGTGATAAATAACAAGTCATCAGATAAGAGAGTTAAATAGATAAGGGGCCCCTCTTCCCTGGGACCCTCGGCGCTCCCCCAGACCCCAGGCCCTCCCTTGCCACCCCGACCCTCGCCTACCAGCAGCATGGGCTAGTGGGCTCTTCCTCCACAGGCCGTGGGGACCCGAGACCAGGCGAGCCAATTGCTGGCCGGCACTGAGGCCACACTGGGCCATGCGAAGACGCTGTTGGCGGCCATCCGGGCTGTGGACCGCACCCTGAGCGGTAGGGGCCAGCCCAGCCAGGCTCAGGGCTCAGAGCCAGGAGGGCTGCCTGGGGTAGGGGTGGGGGTGCCTGGCCGAGCTTGGCCTGGAAGAACAGGCAGGGTCTGTCTGTTTAGATGGGAGACAACGCCTCTGGAGTGAACAGTAGGGCAGGGTCAGGAGGTCGGCGACACAGCCGTGTGGCCAGACAGGTGGCCCCGGGAGACATCAGACCCCTCGACAGCCTCCCCAGGAAACGCGCCGGTTAGATGTTCGCGCTCACAGATATCCCGTAGTGCACACTGAGACATGGGACTCAGGAGAGACTTGGCTCCCTGAGCCTGCCTAACAGGACCTGCCAGCCCAGCCTGGGGGTCGGCAGGGGGTGCCATGTCAGAGAGAGCTGGCCAGGGAGCAGGGTGGGCCAGGTGGAGAGGGGCAGGACGAGAAGGCTCAGAAGCTAGCTGAGCAGACTGGTGTCAGGGTGTTGGAGGCACTGCAGGAGGTGAGGGCCGGGCAGGTGAGGCAGCCGTGGCCTTTCGCCAGGTGCTCTAGGGGCCACCCAGGTGCGCTCAGGTTCCGGGCCGCTGGCCTGCCAAGGATGGCAGGGCTGGGGTCTCGGGCTTGGAAGCCAGCAGGCAGAGGTGCACTAGTACGGGCGGCCCCAGGCTCTGACGAACCCCTGCCCCACAGAGCTCATGTCCCAGACGGGCCACCTGGGGCTGGCCAATGCGTCGGCTCCATCAGGTGAGCAGCTGCTCCGGACACTGGCCGAGGTGGAGCGGCTGCTCTGGGAGATGCGGGCCCGGGACCTGGGGGCCCCGCAGGCAGCAGCTGAGGCTGAGTTGGCTGCAGCACAGAGATGTGAGTGGTGTTGTCCCTGGCAGGCGGGGTGGGGAGAGGCAGGGACCTGGGAGCTCCAAGGGGGAGGTCAGCATGGAGTGGCATCAGGTGGGCATCACGGGGCAGATGGATCTGGCGGGCACCAAGTGGAGACCAGGGGTCACGAAGGGGCCTGGCTTCCAGAGTGACCACCCTCACCCTGGTCTCGGCTAGTGCTGGCCCGAGTGCAGGAGCAGCTGAGCAGCCTCTGGGAGGAGAACCAGGCACTGGCCACACAAACCCGCGACCGGCTGGCCCAGCACGAGGCCGGCCTCATGGACCTGCGAGAGGCTTTGAACCGGGCAGTGGACGCCACGCGGGAGGCCCAGGAGCTCAACAGCCGCAACCAGGAGCGCCTGGAGGAAGCCCTGGTGAGGACCCCGGACTTGTTCTTCCTCCTGCTCCTCTTCCCGCCTCCTCCCTGCAATCCCTCTCCTCTCCCGCTCCTCTCCCGCTCCTCCCCTCCCCTCGTCCTCCCTTCCCCTCGTCCTCCCCTCCCCTCCCCTCCCCTCGTCCTCCCCTCGTCCTCCCCTCCCCTCCCCTCCCCTCCCCTCGTCCTCCCCTCGTCCTCCCCTCCTCCTCTTCCTCCTCCCCCTCCCCCCTCCTCCTCCCTCACCCTCCTCCCTCTCCTCCCTTGCCCTCCTCCCCCTCCTCTCCCCCTCCTCCCCCTCCTCCCTCGCCGTCCTCCCCCTCCTCCCTCGCCCTCCTCCCTCTCCTCTCCCCCCTCCCCCTCTTCTCCCCTCTCCCCGTCTTCTCCCCGTCTTCTCCCCTCTCCCCCTCGTCCCGTCCCCCTCCTCCGCTTCCCCGTCCCCCTCCTGCGCTTCCCCCTGTCCCTCTCCCCCTCCTCCCCCTCCCCCTCCCCCCTCCCCCTCCTCCCCTTCCCCCTCTCCCCCTCCTCCTCCCCTTCCCCCTCTCCCCCTCCTCCCCTTCCCCCTCTCCCCCTCCTCCCCTTCCCCCTCTCCCCCTCCTCCCCTTCCCCCCTCCCCCTCCTCCCCTTCCCCCCTCCCCCTCCTCCCCTTCCCCCCTCCCCCTCCTCCCCTTCCCCCCTCCCCCTCCTCCCCTTCCCCCCTCCCCCTCCTCCCCTTCCCCTTCCCCCTCTCCCCCTCCTCCCCTTCCCCTTCCCCCTCTCCCCCTCCTCCCCTTCCCCCTCTCCCCGTCTTCTCCCCTCTCTCCCTTCTTCCCTTCCCCCCTCCCCTTTCCCCTCCCCCTCCCTTTCCCCCCCTTTCCCCCCCTTTCCCCCCTTCTCTTCTCTTCCTCCCCAATCTCCCCCTCCTCTTCAACCTCCTCTCCTCCTCTCACCCTCCCACTCTCCTGCTACTCCCCCTCTCTCCTTCCTCTTCTCTCCCTCCCCCCTCCCCTTCCTGCTCTCCCCCTCTCCCCTCTCCCCTTCCTCCTCTCCCCCTCCCCCTCTCCCCCTCCCCCTCTCCCCCTCTACCCCTCCTGCTCTGCCCCTCCCCCCTCCCCTTCCTGCTCTCCCCCTGCTGCTCTCCCCCTCCCCATTCTCCTCCCCCTCCCCATTCTCCTCCCCCTCCCCATTCTCCTCTCCCCTCCTCCCTCCCTCTCCCCTCCTCCCCCTTGCCCCCCTCCCTCCCTCTCCCCTCCTCCCCCTTGCCCCCCTCCCTCCCTCTCCCCTCCTCCCCCTTGCCCCCTCCCCTCCCTCTCCCCTCCTCCCCCTTGCCCCCTCCCCTCCTCCCCCTTCCCCCCTCCCTGTCCCCTCCTCCCCCTGTTCCCTCCTCCCTTCCCTTTCCCCTCTCCCCTTTCTCCTTCCCCTTCCCCCTCTCCCCTACTCCTCCCCCTGTCCCCCTTCCCCCTCCCTCCTCTCCCCTGCTCCCCCTTCCCCCTCCCCCTTCCCCTCCCTTCCCCCTCTCATCTCTCCCCTCCCCCCTCTCCTCGCCCCTCTCATCTCTCCCCTCCCCCCTCTCCTCCCCCCTCTCATCTCTCCCCTCTCCCCTCTCCTCCCCCCTCTCATCTCTCCCCTCCCCCCTCTCCTTCCCTTCCCCCTCTCATCTCTCCCCTCCCCCCTCTCCTTCCCTTCCCCCTTCCCCCCTCTCCTTCCCTTCCCTCTCCTTCCCTTCCCCCTTCCCCCCTCTCCTTCCCTTCCCTCTCCTTCCCTTCCCCCTTCCCCCCTCTCCTTCCCTTCCCCCTTCCCCCCTCTCCTTCCCTTCCCCCTTCCCCCCTCTCCTTCCCTTCCCCCTTCCCCCTTCCCCCCTCTCCTTCCCTTCCCCTTCCCCCCTCTCCTTCCCTTCCCCTTCCCCTCTCCCCTCCCCCTTCCCCTCCCCCTCTCCCCTTCCCCCTTCCCCTCCCCCTCTCCCCTTCCCCCTTCCCCTCCCCCTCTCCCCTTCCCCCTTCCCCTCTCCCCTTCCCCTCCTCTCTCCCCTTCCCCCTTCCCCTCTCCCCTTCCCCTCCTCTCTCCCCTTCCCCTCCTCTCTCCCCTTCCCCTCCTCTCTCCCCTTCCCCTCCTCTCTCCCCTTCCTCTCTCCTCCCTCTTCTCCTGTCCTCATCTCCTGTTCTCTCCCTCCCCACTCCCCATCTGCTCATCATCCCCCTCCCCCCCTCCTTGTCCCTCCCTAATCCTCATCCCTTTCCCCAGCTCCTCTATTCTCTCCTTCCCCTTCCCCTCCTCTCATTTCCCCATCTCTCCCCACCCCCTCCCATCCTTTCTTCCTCTTCTCCCCCTCCCTGTCCCCTCCCTTTTGCCCCCTTCCCCCCTTCCTTTCTCTTCTTCCCCACTTTTCTCTCTACCCCTCTATCCTCCTCCTTCCCTCATACTCACACGTTCTACCCCTCCCCTCCTCACCCCTCCCCCCTCCTCACCCCCCATACTCACCCTCTTTTCTTCTCCCTTCCCTGCCCTGCTGTCCACCCCATCACATCCTTTATTCTTTTCTTACCCCTCATTGTCCCCAACTCCCCTGCATTGCCTTCAGCAAAGGAAGCAGGAGCTGTCCCGGGACAATGCCACCCTGCAGGCCACTCTGCATGCAGCTAGCGACACCCTGGCCAGCGTCATCAGATTGCTGCACAGCCTGGACCAGGCTAAGGAGGTGAGTGCAGCCCCTGGCCCCTGTCACCACCCCATCCACGGCCAACTCCCTCCCAGGCCCGTGGGCAGCTTTGTGTGCACACTTGCGTGCAGAGCCCGCCCTCGGGGTCGTGGATCAGGTGGCTGTGAGCAGGAGGAGGGGCTGCTAAGTCCACTCGAATTCCAGGAGCTGGAGCGCCTCGCCGCCAGCCTGGACGGGGCTCGGACCCCCCTGCTGCAGAGGATGCAGACCTTCTCCCCGGCGGGCAGCAAGCTGCGTCTAGTGGAGGCCGCCGAGGCCCACGCACAGCAGCTGGGCCGGCTGGCACTCAATCTGTCCAGGTGCGTGGCCAGGAGAGGAGGGGCCCTGGGCCCACCCTGGGGATGCAGACAGGGCCTTGGGAGGGCCAGCTGGTCTGGGAAGGCTCCTAGGGGCTGAGGCTGTTGTCCTCAAAGAAGCCAGGCCTTCCTCAGCTCCACGGCAAGCTGGGGCCCAGAGTGACAGGAGCAGTACACCCAGCAGGCGACAGGCATGGGCAAAGACCTGGAGGCGGGACTTGGCGGGCAGGCGCAGGCACGGCTGGTTGTGAGCGCAGGAGGCTGGAGAGCCAGGCCAAGGGCATCTGCGCTTACCCACTCCTTCGACCCTCCCTTCCGCCGCAGCATCATCCTGGACGTCAACCAGGACCGCCTCACCCAGAGGGCCATCGAGGCCTCCAGTGCCTACAGCCGCATCCTGCAGGCCGTGCAGGCTGCCGAGGACGCTGCTGGCCAGGCCCTGCAGCAGGCGGACCACACGTGGGCGGTGAGGCCCCTCACTTCCCCTCAGCCCCAGCAGGAGCGCCCCCACTGCCTGCACCTCCCGCAGCCCCGGCCTGCGTGTCTGAGCCACGGTCTGCCCTGGCATCCACAGACGGTGGTGCGGCAGGGCCTGGTGGACCGAGCCCAGCAGCTCCTGGCCAACAGCACTGCACTAGAAGAGGCCATGCTCCAGGAACAGCAGAGGCTGGGCCTTGGTGAGTGCTGGGCTCCGATGGGGGCCCTTAGGCCTGCTGGGCATCTGAGCTCCCAGGGACCCTCAGCCCCCAGCCACATGCACGCGTGGGGTTTGTGGGTCACCGCAGCATGGTTTGGGGTGGGAGAGCTTTGGAGATGGCTCCCCAGCTGCTTGTGTGTCAGCCCTGGGGAGCCCTGCAGGGGAGTCCAGGTGCCTCCTGCGAGGCACCGGCTGCCACTGAGGCACCAGCTGAGCCACAGGGCACAGGGCAAGAGATACGTGGCCTCTGCTCTGCTGACCTGAGGGCCACACGCGTGCCAAGCTGCGCAATGAGAAAGGTGTGAGCTGCTAGGACCAGAGGGCTGTCTCTTCTGAGCCTCTATTGTTTCATCTGTACAATGGGGACAGCTATGCCTGCAGTGGGACCAGAGGCCTTCAGGGAACAGAGGCCACGCTGAGACTGAACACCTCCCCACAGGCCAAGGGACTCCATGTCTGAGTGTCCTTGTCTATCTATCTGCTGTGTGTCAGCCTTGGTCCTCCTGGGGTCAGAAGGGTGGAGGTGGGCTGCAATTGTATACTGGGGGTGAAGCTGCCTGGGAGCTGAAGCTGCCTCCCCCGCAGTGTGGGCTGCCCTCCAGGGTGCCGGGACCCAGCTCCGAGATGTCCGGGCCAAGAAGGACCAGCTGGAGGCGCACATCCAGGCGGCGCAGGCCATGCTTGCCATGGACACAGGTATGCGGAGCCTGGGCCTGGCTCTCGCAGCCGGCCGACCATGAGGCTCTGTGACAGTGGCGCTGGCCACATGTGGTTGGTGAGCGCTCACTGTGCTGCTGAAGGGACCCCCACAGTGGGCAGCTGGGGCCAGACACAGAAAGCCTACCAGGGAGGTGCCAGGGCTGCAGATAGCACAGACAGCCCCAGCCGTCGGGAGCCTGGCAAGCTTGGAAGTGCTTTGGGTAGAAATGGAGGTATAGGTGGGAGGGCTGTAGGCCTGGGGGGGGGGATTGGGGCACACCCTGCAGGAAGGGCACCCAGGAGGGCACAGTGGTCAGCGTGGCTGGAACCAAGGGGCTGGCAAGACCTTGGGTGGTGAGGACCAGGGCTCCCACCCTGAGCGGCTTGGAGCAGAGGACGATGTGGCCTCACCCAGTTTCTGAGGGACCCCTGTGGCTGCGGACTGTTCCCAGCAAGCCCAGGAGAGATGGTGGGGGCCAGGTGGTGGGAGGTGACATGGGGCACATGTCCAGGGACCAGCTGTGGCCTGAGAGGCTGGGTGCCTGTCCTGGCATGGAGGGGGCGGAGGCATTTAGGATGGGTTTGGATTGCACTGAGCAGCGGGGTGTGAGGGTCTCACACGATCCATAGGGGGTTGGATGTCCCTGTTGCTGGCCCAACAGAAAGACTTGGGGACATGAAGCCAGGATGGTCCCCGCTGGCCCCTGCTGAGCCTGCCCTCTGCCCACCACAGACGAGACAAGCAAGAAGATCGCACACGCCAAGGCTGTGGCTGCTGAAGCCCAGGACACCGCCACCCGTGTGCAGTCCCAGCTGCAGGCCATGCAGGAGAGTGTGGAGCGGTGGCAGGGCCAATACGAGGGCCTGCGGGGCCAGGACCTGGGCCAGGCGGTGCTCGACGCAGGCCGCTCAGGTGCGCCCATGGCCCTCGCGGTGCCCCTGATGGAGGCGGGCAGGGTGGGGGGCAAAGGTCTCAGGTCTCCCTCTCTGCAGTGTCTACCCTGGAGAAGACGCTGCCCCAGCTGCTGGCCAAGCTGAGCATCCTGGAGAACCGTGGGGCGCACAACGCCAGCCTGGCCCTGTCCGCCAGCATTGGCCGCGTGCGAGAGCTCATTGCCCAGGCCCGGGGGGCTGCCAGCAAGGTGGGTGAGAGTCCCAGGGGAAGGTGGACATCAGGGAGGGTGGTGGTGGACGCTGATGGACCGTGCCCCGCAGGTCAAGGTGCCCATGAAGTTCAACGGGCGCTCAGGGGTGCAGCTGCGCACCCCACGGGATCTTGCCGACCTTGCTGCCTACACTGCCCTCAAGTTCTACCTGCAGGGCCCAGAGCCTGAGCCTGGGCAGGGTACCGAGGATCGCTTTGTGATGTACATGGGCAGCCGCCAGGTACCGGGCTGGCTGGGTGGATGCGGCCCGAGCTCAGGCTCTGTTTGGAAATGAGTGGTGCCTGGTCCCTGGTCCCCATCCCGACTGTGTGTCTGTCACTGCCGCAGGCCACTGGGGACTACATGGGTGTGTCTCTGCGTGACAAGAAGGTGCACTGGGTGTATCAGCTGGGTGAGGCGGGCCCTGCAGTCCTAAGCATCGATGAGGACATTGGGGAGCAGTTCGCAGCTGTCAGCCTGGACAGGTGGGAGGCCCAGGAGAGAGGCCGGATGCCTCCAACTGCAGGGCCTGTGCCCGTTCGCCATCTCTCCCCTCTCTGTGTGCACCCACCACCCTTCACCCCTCCATGCCCACTTGCCACCCCTCGCCTCTCCGTGCCCACCCGCCACCCCTCGCCTCTCCGTGCCCACCCGCCACCCCTCGCCTCTCCGTGCGCACCCGCCACCCCTCGCCTCTCCGTGCGCACCCGCCACCCCTCGTCTCTCCGTGCGCACTCGCCACCCCTCGCCTCTGCCCTCAGGACTCTCCAGTTTGGCCACATGTCCGTCACAGTGGAGAGACAGATGATCCAGGAAACCAAGGGTGACACGGTGGCCCCTGGGGCAGAGGGGCTGCTCAACCTGCGGCCAGACGACTTCGTCTTCTACGTCGGGGGGTACCCCAGTACCTTCACGGTGAGCCCGCCCGGCCTGGGGCAGCCTGGGAGGGGCTCCGCAGCCCCGAGTCGCTTGTGTCCTGGAGAGCCGCGGGTTCTCTTGGTATCTTGCCTCAGTCCGTCCTGCTGTAGTCTGAAGTCCCCTTGGTCCATCCTGGAGGGGAGGCGCCTCAGGCCAGGTGCCCTGACCCAGCCCTGTGCCCACAGCCCCCTCCCCTGCTTCGCTTCCCCGGCTACCGGGGCTGCATCGAGATGGACACGCTGAATGAGGAGGTGGTCAGCCTCTACAACTTCGAGAGGACCTTCCAGCTGGACACGGCTGTGGACAGGCCTTGTGCCCGGTGCGTGTGGCCTGCCCTCCCCGTCTCCACCCACCCCACCCCACCCTCCGCTGACCCCAGAATCTCCGACCTGCAGCTCCAAGTCGACCGGGGACCCGTGGCTCACGGACGGCTCCTACCTGGATGGCACCGGCTTCGCCCGCATCAGCTTCGACAGTCAGATCAGCACCACCAAGCGCTTCGAGCAGGAGCTGCGGCTCGTGTCCTACAGCGGGGTGCTCTTCTTCCTGAAGCAGCAGGTACGCCAGGCACACCCGTCCTGCCATCCCCGCTTGCACTGACCCTGCCCCACACTAACCCTGCCCTGTTTCTGCAGAGCCAGTTCCTGTGCTTGGCCGTGCAAGAAGGCAGCCTCGTGCTGTTGTATGACTTTGGCGCCGGCCTGAAAAAGGCCGTCCCACTGCAGCCCCCACCGCCCCTGACCTCGGCCAGCAAGGCGGTAGGGCCAGGGTGGGGACCAGGGTGGCAGGGAGAGGAGATGGAACGATGGGGACGGGGCAGGCCGCAGGGACACAGCTGGCCCTGGAGCCCCCACTGGTCCTGTAGATCCAGGTGTTCCTGCTGGGGGGCAGCCGCAAGCGTGTGCTGGTGCGTGTGGAGCGGGCCACGGTGTACAGCGTGGAGCAGGACAATGATCTGGAGCTGGCCGACGCCTACTACCTGGGGGGCGTGCCGCCCGACCAGCTGCCCCCGAGGTAAGCACTGTGCGCAGCTGGGGCTCCGAGGCCAGGCTGTTGGGGCGGTAGGCTGGGCTTGGAGGTGGCGCCCTGACCCGCATCCCCGCTTCCCCACAGCCTGCGACGGCTCTTCCCCACCGGAGGCTCAGTCCGTGGCTGCGTCAAAGGCATCAAGGCCCTGGGCAAGTATGTGGACCTCAAGCGGCTGAACACGACAGGCGTGAGCGCCGGCTGCACCGCTGACCTGCTGGTGAGCAGCCCTCCCCGGGCTGGGGGTGGCATCTGTGGACATGCAGGGGCACCCGCGGGCACTCAGGGATGGCCTCCCCGCAGGTGGGGCGCGCCATGACTTTCCACGGCCACGGCTTCCTTCGCCTGGCGCTCTCGAACGTGGCACCGCTCACTGGCAACGTCTACTCCGGCTTCGGCTTCCACAGCGCCCAGGACAGTGCCCTGCTCTACTACCGGGCGTCCCCGGTGAGACCTCACACCCGTGCCCATTCCCCACCCCGCGGTGGCCGTCGGAGCAGTTGGGACTGGGGTGTCTGGAATGAGTCTGGGTCCCCAGGCCGGCCGGCTGACCTGGCTGCCGTCCCCAGGATGGGCTATGCCAGGTGTCCCTGCAGCAGGGCCGTGTGAGCCTACAGTTCCTGAGGACTGAAGTGAAAACTCAAGCGGGCTTCGCCGATGGTGCCCCCCATTACGTCGCCTTCTACAGCAATGCCACGGGGTGAGCCTGGCCGCTGGGCCCTCATCGTGAAGGTCTGGAGGGACGCCCGCCTGCACTTGCCTGGACCTCTATCTCCTCTGCGGTGGGGGTGGGCAGGGTGGGGAAGAACCGAGCCTCCGGCCTCCCGCCCCCCAGAGTCTGGCTGTATGTCGATGACCAGCTCCAGCAGATGAAGCCCCACCGGGGACCACCCCCCGAGCTCCAGCCGCAGCCTGAGGGGCCCCCAAGGCTCCTCCTGGGAGGCCTGCCTGAGTCTGGCACCATTTACAACTTCAGTGGCTGCATCAGCAACGTCTTCGTGCAGCGGTGAGCCTGGTGGGCGCTGGGGGGCAAGGTCCCAGCTGGCCTTCTGCAGCTGCTGACCGCCTGCCCGCCCTGCACAGGCTCCTGGGCCCACAGCGCGTATTTGATCTGCAGCAGAACCTGGGCAGCGTCAATGTGAGCACGGGCTGTGCACCCGCCCTGCAAGCCCAGACCCCGGGCCTGGGGCCTAGAGGACTGCAGGCCACCGCCCGGAAGGTGGGCACCCCAGGGGTGAGCAGGCAGAGCTGGGGTGGCTGGAAGGGTGGCCCCTGTGTGGGCAGCCCCTGCATTCACCGTCCACGCCCCCAGGCCTCCCGCCGCAGCCGTCAGCCCACCCGGCATCCTGCCTGCATGCTGCCCCCACACCTCAGGACCACCCGAGACTCCTACCAGTTTGGGGGTTCCCTGTCCAGTCACCTGGAGTTTGTGGGCATCCTCGCCCGACACAGGAACTGGTAAGGCCAGGCCCGGCTGGGGTGGGCTGAGAGGGGCCGCGCAGGCTGACGCCAGCTCCGCTTCCAGGCCCAGTCTCTCCATGCACGTCCTCCCGCGAAGCTCCCGAGGCCTCCTCCTCTTCACTGCCCGTCTGAGGCCCGGCAGCCCCTCCCTGGCACTCTTCCTGAGCAATGGCCACTTCGTTGCACAGATGGAAGGCCTCGGGACTCGGCTCCGCGCCCAGAGCCGCCAGCGCTCCCGGCCTGGCCGCTGGCACAAGGTGAGGGCCGAGAAGAAGGAAGGTGGTGGGCAGGGCCTGGCAGCCCTACCCTGACCCATCTCCTGCCCCCAGGTTTCCGTGCGCTGGGAGAAGAACCGGATCCTGCTGGTGATGGACGGGGCCCGGGCCTGGAGCCAGGAGGGGCCGCACCGGCAGCACCAGGGGGCAGAGCACCCCCAGCCCCACACCCTCTTTGTGGGCGGCCTCCCGGCCAGCAGCCACAGCTCCAAACTTCCGGTGAGAACCATCTTGCCCCAGCCCCCACTCCCCACCCACTGTTCACCCCTTTCAGCTGCCCTGGGCCCTGATCCCTGCCCGGTCTGCTCCTATAGGTGACCGTCGGGTTCAGCGGCTGTGTGAAGAGACTGAGGCTGCACGGGAGGCCCCTGGGGGCCCCCACACGGATGGCAGGGGTCACACCCTGCATCTTGGGCCCCCTGGAGGCGGGCCTGTTCTTCCCAGGCAGCGGGGGAGTTATCACTTTAGGTCTGTGGGTGCTGGCATCCCAGGCCCCAGCAGGGCAGGGTAGGGGGCTCCAGGAGGTTCTGGGGAGGGGCCCCCCCTTTCTTCTCCATCACAACCCCTCCCCGCAGACCTCCCAGGAGCTACACTGCCTGATGTGGGCCTGGAACTGGAGGTGCGGCCCCTGGCAGTCACCGGACTGATCTTCCACTTGGGCCAGGCCCGGACGCCCCCCTACTTGCAGCTGCAGGTGACCGAGAAGCAAGTAAGCCTGGCAGAGGTGGCGTGCCAGGGCAGGGTTTGCCTCCCCATTCTGGTGACCTCGGGGCACAGCCTGACCCTCCCTTCCTACCCCGCCAGGTCCTGCTGCGGGCGGACGACGGAGCAGGGGAGTTCTCCACGTCAGTGACCCGCCCCTCAGTGCTGTGTGACGGCCAGTGGCACCGGCTAGCAGGTGAGGCCCCTCCTGTGGCCAGGGCACTCTGCCACCCCCACCCTTCTGCAGAGCGGGAGCCAGGCGGGACTCTGGGTGGGGTGGCTTCTTTTGGGGCTGGAGAGAGGCTGGGCTGAGGACCACCTGGCCTCAGGAGTCCCCCTTTCTCCCAGTGATGAAAGGCGGGAATGTGCTGCGGCTGGAGGTGGACGCGCAGAGCAACCACACCGTGGGCCCCTTGCTGGCGGCTGCAGCTGGTGCCCCAGCCCCTCTGTACCTCGGGGGCCTGCCCGGTGAGTGCGGCCTTGATCAAGGGTGGGGGAGCTGCTCCTCAGGACTAGGTGCTGCGTAACCTACCCCCCTCCCACCCCCCTCCCACCCTCCTCCCACCCCCCACCCCCTCCCACCCCCCTCCCACCCTCCTCCCACCCCCACCCACCCTCCTCTCACCCCCACCCTCTCCCACCCCCACCCACCCTCCTCCCACCCCCACCCCCTCCCACCCTCACCCCCTCCCACCCTCCCACCCCTCCCACCCTCCTCTCCCCCACCCTCCTCTCACCCCCCACCCCCTCCCACCCTCCTCCCACCCCTCCACCCCCCGGCCCCCTCCCACCCCTCCACCCCCCTGCCCCCTCCCACCCTCCTGTGATGTGGAATGAGACAGGGGCTGGGTGGGGCACTGACGTTTGGGAAGGGCCTGTGGGTCTCTAGCTGCCCCCCAACCAGCCTTCTTCCATCTTCCCTGTGCCCCCAGAGCCCATGGCCGTGCAGCCCTGGCCCCCCGCCTACCGCGGCTGCATGAGGAGGCTGGCGGTGAACCGGTCCCCCGTCGCCATGACTCGTTCTGTGGAGGTCCACGGGGCAGTGGGGGCCAGTGGCTGCCCAGCCGCCTAGGGCACAGCCAACCCCGGCCCCTGGTCAGGCCCCTGCAGCTGCCTCACACCACCCCTTGTGCTCGCCTCATAGGTGTCTATTTGGACTCTAGGCTCTACGGGTGACAGATCTTGTTTCTGAAGATGGTTTAAGTTATAGCTTCTTAAATGAAAGAATAAAATACTGCAAAATGTTTTTATATTTGGCCCTTCCACCCATTTTTAATTGTGAGAGATTTGTCATCAATCATCACTGGTTCCTCCTTAAAAATGAAAAAGTAACTTCTGTGTAACCGAATGTTGACTTAAATACGGAGAGAGTCTCAAGACAGGTCTGGAACCGGCCTGGACAGAGGCACCAAACTCTTCCTGGGGTGACCGTTTTCCGTTGTTAGGTCAAATAACTTTCTCTGGGACCCTACAGCAGCTCCCCACGCTAGCACCTGTCCAGCCAAAACTCCCTTTGGGCAAAGAAACTAAGCGTTGGCAGGTAAAAGAAAAGACTTTATTAATAATCAGTGGGTGGGAGGTGAGGGTGTGCAATGCACTGCAAGCGCCCAGTTCCTCGGAGGACGGCGCGTGGCTCAGTCCAGGCTCATGTCCTCCTCTTCGTCCTTCTTGTCCTTCGTGTCGCCCTCTTTCTGCTCGGGCTTGGCGTTGTTCTGCATGGCTTTGGCAAACGCTTCCACATCTAGAACACGTTAAAGACACAAGGTGGTGTCTAACCCTTGCCCAGAACTGGGGATCAAAGCGATGGGATCAAGGGCAGAAGGGCTGTGACCTTTACCCCCTCAGCCCCACTTCTGCAGATCCAGGGGGACAGGAATGGACCCTGCCCCTGGCTCTGGCCTGGAGGTGCAGGCGCAGCCACTTACCGCCCTTGTTGGCGGCCTCCACAGCCTCTGCAGGCAGACCGAACTGGCACATGAGGGGGCCCAGCTGCCCCGAGGCCAAGGCTGCGCTGAACATGCCCAGGGCCTGCAAGAAGAGCCAGGCGAGGGCTGAGCTCCAACCCGGGCTGCGCCCCAGAGCCACACTGCTCAGCTGCCAGCTCTGCGGGTCAGGCACATGAAGCACTGGCCACGGTGAAGGTGGGGCAGGGCCTCCTCCTCCCTCCTGCCCACTCCCTGAGCACACAGTGGAGGACACCCTGGGCCCGGCCTCTACCTGCTGGAACTGGGGCGAGGTCAGGGTATTCTGGATCTCATCCGCGGTCTGCGGCAGCGACTCCCCAGATGGCAAGTAGGGAAGCAGGCGCTCCTGGACATCCGCGTTGGCGAGGATGGGAGCCATTATCTCCGGCGTCAGCACACTGGCCAGGTCCACTGGGGCACAAGAACACGGCCATCAGCTCCATGACAGCCTAAGTGCCCACATGGAAGGCATGCAAGCAGGGACTCAGCCCATGGCCCCAGCACCCCAGGCACGCACACTAGGCAGATGCCTTGGAAGGTGAGCGTGCGAGGGTCAGCAGGCCCCATGCCCCCCACCCAGCTCCAGGCGACAGCACACGTTACCTTGCTGGCCGCCTGCTGGCCCGGCTGGTACGTTCATCGTGGCCAGGATGCTCTGGAGGTCACTCAGCTGGATGGGCTGGGTCGGGCTGGCTGCTGTGCTGGCTCCATTCCCGGAACTGGGCGCGGGGCTCGGGCTAGTTGCTGAGGCAGCTGCTGGAGCGGAAGGGGCTGGGGTGGCACGGGTGGAAGAGGTGGTGGATGACGGGGTGACCGCTGCCGACTGGCTCCGGGAGCTGCGAAGAGAGAGGGCACCGCTGGAGCGGACACGCCCCACACGGCAGGGCCTACTCGCAGGGTCCAGGGTGCCGGGCCAGGATTCCCCACTGCCCCTCCCTTAACACCGTGGAACCTGCGTGGCAGGAGCGATGGGGCTCACCTGGAGGAAGAGCTGCTCCCTGGAGGCCCACTGCTCCCCAGTAAGCTGGCCAGGCCAGGTCCAGTCAGGGCCCCCAGCCCACCTGCGAGGGGCAAGGAAATGCGAGCTCAGGATGCCCTCTAGCCCACCAGGAAGAGCCTGGCCCCTCCCCAGGCCAGAGGAGCAGGAATTCCCAACACCAAAGCCAGGAAGAAGCGGGGCGGTGGGGACCCATAGGCCTGGAGGAGCGGCGTGGGGCGGGTGGACACTTGCGGCTGTGTTCTGGAAGCAAGGTCACTTCTGTTCCATCCCATTACACAATTCATGTGCTTAGATGAGAAGATTCAGTCCAGATCCCACCCAAAGGGACAAGCGTTTCTGAAGGGCCAAGCACACGGGTCTGCACTCCATGAGCTAGCAGCAGGCAGGCAGCCATGTGGGGCCAGGAGACCCAGGGCACAGGAACCCCAGCTCCCTCCAGTCCTCCAGCCCCACCGCTCGGCCAGCCACCCTCCTCCGAAGTACCCAGCTGGGGTCCTCACCAGGGGCCCAGAAGCCCTCGCCTACCCAGCTCTAGCCACAGGCAAACAAGCGCATTCCCAAAGGGGAACCAGCTTGCGGACACACAGGCTCCCCCAGGCTCCCCGACACTACGCAGACAGAGCCAGCAGAAGTTTAAAGGAAACAGAGACCGGGCCTCAAAGCATTCCCAGCAGAAGCTGCCCGAGAGCCCGGGCCTCAAAGCATTCCCAGCAGAAGCTGCCCGAGAGCCCGGGTGGCGCACGTTACCCAGTCCTCCGAGGCCGGCTGGTCCGATGAGCTGCATGAGCTGGCTGTGGCTCATGTTTCCCAGCAGGCTCTGCAGGCCGCCCTCACCTGGAAAACACTGCAGCTCAGGCGGGCCTGCCCCAGCCAGATCCACGCGGGCCCCACCGCGCTGCCTGCACCTCTGCTGAGCACCGCACTCGGCTGCCCCTGAACCCTACAGGAGGCACCACTTGAAGTGAGGCGACGGTGGGATGCAGACCCGTCCTACCCCGTGAAGGTGGGAGTGGGGAGTGACCCAGGGAGCTCACAGGGTCTCTAACTTTTAGAATTTTCTATTTGCACTTCCAAACAACCTGTATTGAGGGGGCGAGTCATCCACAGTACTCTGGCCTCCCAGGAAACCCTGAGCTCACGTGACACATGTGACAGTTACCGCCTAGCGCAGAGAGTTCGTGGCCGCTGCTTCCGCTGGCCCCCAGCGCCCCAGGCATCGGGGGGTTGTTCAGATACTCGTTGACTTTCCGGCAATGCTCCTCATCCTGGTCTGTCTTGGGTTCCTGCAAGAGGAAGGGCATGTAAGGGCAGGAGCTGGCGCCAGCTCACCCAGGGCCACCACAGCCATCCTCTGACCTGGCTTCCAGGTGAGGGACCTGAGACGCAGAGGCGCGTGTGCCTGGCCACACAATGCTGAGGAGACAGGACCCGGCCCAGCAGGTGAGGGGACGGCAGTGGCGCCTCCTGAGCACGATGCTCCGCGCCCTGTCCCCATCCGCCGCAATCCCGGGTGTGCCCTGTCCCCCTCCGCCCATTTCACAAATGGGAAGCCTAGAGCTCCGAAGGCACTTAGCTGCTGCCAGACCAAGCCCTCTCACCCTCCTGCCCTCTGGGGTGCGGTTCTTTACACACCCGTCTCCTTCCTTCAACCAGTGGAAGGCAGCGAACTGGCCCGCTCAGCACACCGCGGCCCAGGGCCACGGCAGGCGCTCACAATCGAGCACACGCGTGTGCACACACACGTGCACAGATCAGTGTCAGAAGCATCGACCTGCGAGCTCACAGAGCTGGGAGCAGAGCACCCACGCACACCCCGAACGGCTATGGAAGCTGCAGGGGGCCAGGGACACTGGGAGTCCCTGCTCTCATGGCAAAGCAGGGACAGGGGACTTAAAAGCCACCAACAGGAAAATCGGGGAAAAAAGGGAGACGGTGGTAACAGTTGGACACTATTTCTTGGCAAAACCGTGGAAAAACACGTTCTACACCAACAGGTGGCAAATTGTGGCCCCCATCTGTGTTTGCAAATAAAGTTTAACTGGAGTTTGGCTATGCTGTTCATTTTCTCAGGCCGCTGCACACTACTTGCACAGGTGACCAGCAACACAGACCATGTGCTCCACAGAGACCTCAGACACGGCCACCCCTGCTCTCGAAAGTGCCAAGGGGGGTGGGGTGGGGACAGCAGCTCCACCTCTGGCAGACAGCATGGCCTTCTCTCTTCACACTGCAAACGCATGCACACGCTTCCTGACCACAGGCCCGCCACCAGTTTTCACCTACAGATGATACTGGCTTATGGAAAATGATCTGTGTACCGGGCAATTCTTTGCAACACTGCCTGTAACAGCACAAAAAACGGCAACAAGCTCAATAGTCACTGACAGATGGCAGAATGAGCAGCGGCCTCTAGACCCAAAAGACGCTCTGCAGCTGTGGGTAAGAGAAACCCTGGGCACTGACACCCCTGGCCTCCAGGACACACTGCCAGGGAAGGGGCAGGACTGTGGAAAGTGTGAGCAGGATGCTTCGTTTCTGTGAGCACCAGCAGGGAAGCCACACAGGGGCCTCTGCCTCTGCTGTGGGGGCCTCAGTGACCCACGGCAAAGGGCAGAGAGAGGGCACTGGGCATCGTTAGAACCAGGGCCAGCATGCCTGTCTGCCTGGAAATTTCACACTGCAATCGGTTGCCCGCAGCCCAGCCTGGAGCCTCCGTACTCTGGGAGAGGACCTCGGCCCCAGGTGGCATGCACCGCAGCCCTGAGGTGGCATCTCAGGCCGTGTGGCCGGGTGTGGCCGGTGCCCGCTGGTTTATAAAAGCCAATTGCACCACACTGTAAGCAAGTTCCTAACCGAATCGCAGGGCAACAAAAAGGCACAACCCCAAGGCCTGCCCCATACCTGCATCCAGAAGAAAAGCCGCTTGGACCCTGCCTTGAACTTCAGCACGTAGACCCTCCCGCTGGGGCACTGCGGCACCCGCTTGAACTCACAGTCGTCAGGGAAGATGATCAAGTCCTGGCAAGCCAGGGGAAGAGAGAGTCAGTGGCGCAGATGGCATCACTGTGCCCAGTCTCAGGAGAGCGTGCCGAGCCCTGGGTCTAACCGGGTGGGGTGCGCAAGGGGCAGCTAAGCCGCCAGACCCCTCGCTGGCAGGGTCTCCACAAGGCAGAGAAGCCAGGGTCAGAGACAGCCCATGAAAGGCAAGGCCGGGGGAGAGAGCAGGGAAGGGGGCCTTTCAGATGGCAACGGGGTTTCTGAGACGTGCTGGAAACAACATTCCCAGAGTAGTTAAAAAGTCAACTCCAAACTGCTCTCAAATGTAACAAAGAACAACTTAGAGTTTGAAAAACAAAGACGACTGAGTGAAGCCGCCAGGCACAGAGCTCCAGGCTCTCCAGGGCCACACCTCCAACCCAGGCACCTCACACGGACAGTTCAAGATACACAGTGGCCGAGATGCCCCTGTCACCGCGGAAACCAGGACGACCCATCAGCAGGGCAGTCGATGACGGCCCCACGAGCGGTCCCCAGATGCGGCCAAGCCCCCACCGCGAACTCCAAAGCGAGGACTCCGAGGGCCCGAGAAGTCGCCTCTCCTGCTGCTGCGGCTCAGGGACACTCACGTCTTCCACGTTCCCGGACGTCCTGTCCTTCCAGCAGAAGTGAATAAGCGAGTCGTCCGTCTGCTGAATGTACACCAGCCCTTTCCGCTTATCCGGAGTCACGGTGGTCCCCTTCAGGGACATCTTTCCCGCCCGAAACTCCACCAAGTACTTGTTGGAGGCGCCCCGAGAGCCTGGCACCAGGCTTGGAAAGAGCGCGCCCGAGGTCGTCATCCTGAAAGCGCGGAGAGGACGCTGAGACGCGGCGGTCACTGTCGCCTGCGGTCCGGCAAGCTCCCGCCCCCTGGGGTGTTTGGGAGCAGGGGGCCTGCGCCCAGAGCTGCCTAAGGCAGACACGGACACGCTGGGCTGCCTTTCCGCGTTTCCCTCGCTCACGACGATCGCACCGCCCGCACTCGGCGCTGGGCCGGGGCAGCCCCGCCAAGCCTAGTGGGGCCGACCCTAGGCGTGACGCCGTCTCCGCGGGGCACCAACCTCGACGCGCCGCCCCAGCGACCGGCTCCGCGGGGCAGACCCGCCCGAGCTCCCGCCGAGCCCCACGCTCAGAGCCGCAGGCGGAACCGGGGCGGCGCCCGAGACCCCAGAACCCCCGCCCGGCCCGGCCCCCGCAGGCCCCACCCGCCGCGCCGGCCACCTTCTCGTCCTGGCTGCCCCCGCCCCATCCTTGGTCCAGCAGCCCCTGCCCCCGCCTCCGGTCGCCCCCGGCCGCCCCAGGCCCGGCGACTCCCGCACCTGCCTCGCGCCCACACTCGTTCGAGAGGCGCCGTCCGGGCTCGCTCTTCCTCCTCGGCGCCTGCCGGACCCCGCCGGAAGCCCGCGTTCGGCCCGCCCCGCCTGCCGCTCTCGCCGCCGATTGAGCCCCGTAGGCCGCGCAGCCGGCTCTAACCTGCCAACGATTGGCGAGGGCGACCGTCCATCGCACTCGCTCCTCCCCGGTCCGCCCCCGCGCCGGCGGCTCTTTTCCGGCGGAAGCGCGGGCCGCAGGGCGCTTGGACCAGAGCGGCCCCTATTGTTGCTGTGTCATAGGGGAGCGGCGGCGGCCCCTAGAGGCGGCGCCAGGGACCACAGGCGGGTTTCAGAGGGGCGCTGGGGACCTGCTCAGGTGGGGCCGAGCCCACCCCTCGGCGTCGCCAGCCCGGGCGGGCAGAGCTGTCACTCGCGTGGCTGAGCCAGGGGTTAGGCGGAGGCCGAGGAGTGCGGTCCGGCTGTGGGCGGCGGGCACCAGGGCTACGCATAGAAGTGACCGTGGGTTCAGCGCTTTGGGGACCCAGGCAGGAGCTGGAGTCCACGCGTCCGGGAGAGCAGGGGTCCGGGAGGGTAGAGCAAGGGTGAGAACCGTGATATGGTCTCAGCTGTATACATCTAGTCCCGCAGGGGTCCGGGAGGGCAGGGGTCAGGAAGAGGTGGGTCCGGGAGGAGAGGAGTCCCGAGAGAGGAGGGGGTCCTGGAGGGGAAGGATCTGGGAGGGGTGAGTCCGGGAGGGGAGGGGGCCCGGGAGGGGAGAGGGTCCCAGAGGGGAGGGATCTGGGAGGGGTGAGTCCGGGAGGGAGGAGTCAGGGAAGGCCTGAGTCCCAGACGGGTGGGGTCCTGGAAGGGAGGGGTCCGGGAGGGCAGGGGTCCTGGAGGGCAGGGGCTCACCCTCCGGACGCCTGGATGGGAAAGGCCACAGGGTAAAAAGGCGGGCAGTCGCCCGCCAGTGTTGTGTAACTTTGAGTCACTTTGACACAAACTAAAGCGAAGACAACAGATAGTGTTTGTGGCACCCCAGCCAGCTGCTGAAGGGACACGTTCTTTGGGATTTGCCTACAGCGACGCCAGGCGGGGGCTCTCAGAGGGCTCAGGCGCGGTGGCTCACGCCTGTAAACCCAGAACTTTGGGAGGCCGAGGCGGGCGGATTACTTGAGGCCAGGAGTTCAAGACCAGCCTGGGCAACATGGTGACTGAAACCCCGACTCTACTAAAAATGCAAAAATTAGCCAGGTGTGCTGGCACATGCCTGTAATTCCATCTACTCAGGAGGCTGATGCACGAGAATCGCCTGAACCCGGGAGGTGGAGGTTGCAGTGAGCCGAGATTGCGCCACTGCACTCCAGCCTGGGCGACAGAGGAAGACTCCTTCTCAAAAAAAAAAGATAATAATAATAGTAATAAAATAGAGAGGTCAGGCGCTTCGTGACAACCCTGAGGTGCAGTGGCCTCTGCACCCCAGTTAAGCAAGACTAGATGTTTGCAGCTGAGACTGTGCCAGGGTCCTCGGGTTCTCCTTTGCCCACCGCTCACTTCCTTCTTTCCTTCAGATACTTCACTCCCTTCGGGCTCTCCCCGGGGTCACCGTGTGCTTGGTGGCTCACCCTCAGAGTGGATGCACAGCTGTGTGCTTACGTGCTCTCTGAGGTCTTTAGGTGTGTGTTTTCACTCACCCTTGTTGGGAGATGCGTTGGTGTTGATGCTGGCAGCTCCAGTCCTTTCATTCTGCAGGGAGCCTACTACTCAGGCCTCCATTGTCTCGGTGGCAGAGCTTGTGCCAGTTATGTTTAGTTGCCAGCTTTTGACTGTCATAATGCTTCCATTTGAAACATTGATTGAGCTAAAGATTCACGTTTTTTGTTTTGGAAAATGTAGCCACTTTTCATTTTAAAATGTGTGTTAACAGTAAGTTTGTTATTGTTATTTTTATGTAGCTAAATAATTTTAAATGTTATCTTAATTCCTAGTATGGTAAATGTCAATAGATAAAGCTCACATAAACAAAAGCTCTTTGGGGTCCTGTATAATTTTTAAGAATTTAAACGGTTCCAGAAGCTAAAGGGCTTGAGAGGGGCTAACACAAAGCTCTGTGGCCCGCTGGTGACGGTGCGTCACTGATACTGCAGCCCCATCCTCGTGCCCTCGTGTAAAACAGGGAAAAGGTGGAAATGAGAAAACCCAGCCTGGCTTTCCCGGCAAGAAGGTGGCAAGCAAGTGTCACTCGTTTATGTCACAGACAGTAAAGCAGAAGCCCCAGGGTCCGCAGGGGCCAAGTGTGCAGAGGCCAACGCAGTGGCCAAGAGGACCCTGGATTTACCATTTCCTCCACTTCCTGGAGGCCCTGTGGCCTGGGATGGCTCAAACAACCCCAGGACTCTTTACCCACACTTCAAGCGAAACTCCCACATTCCTATGAGCACGCTGCAGTGAGGAAACGAGCCGCAGCCAGGCAGGCATTGCAGAGGCCACTGTGGGTGCCCGCTGCCAGCCCACGGGCTCTATGCGTGTGTGGGGTATGGCACCTGGAGCACCCAGCAGCCCAGGACTCCAGCTGTGGCCACAGAGTGGGTGGGGGGGCACACGCTGCTTTGTGTCAGGAATCTCGGACTTGAAGCACACACAAGGTCGGAAGGGCTGTGTGACAGGTGCAGCTGTCCCTATCTTCTAATTGGTCGCTGATGGCAGTTGGTGGGATGTCTGCAAAATGCCCGCAGCGTCTAGAGGAGCAGCCTCACCGGGACACGCGCATTCAGCTAAAGGATTTGGACTAAGAGATCCCCCAAAAGAGATTTCTATTCATCCTGTTTAGCAAAAAAAAAAAAAAAAAAAAAACAAGCCCCAGACTTGCATGATGGCTCACACCTGCAATCCCAGCACTTTGGGAGGCCGAGCTGAGAGGGTCCCTTGAAGCCCAGGAGTTCAAGACCAGCTTAATCAAGACAGTGAGACCCCGTCTTTAGAAAAAGACAAATTAAAAAAGAGCCAGCCATGGCGGTGCATGCCTGTAGTCTCAGCTACTTGGGAGGCTGAGGTGAAGGTCAAGGCTGGCGGTGAGCCGTGATGGCACCACTGCACTGCAGCCTGGGTGACAGAGCGAGACCCTGTCTCAAAAAAGCCCCAAACTGTGAAGAAAGCACACCCTGATGCTCTCCACGTGCTGCAGGCTCCTCGGGTGAAAGGTGGGCGGCAGAGCCCAGGCTGCGCCTCCACGTGCGCAGAAGACACCTCCAGATGTTTCACCAAAGAGGTCACAGGCGGCAAAGGCACCATGGCAAGCTGCTCAACACCATTATTCATGAGGGAAATGCAAATGAAATACACCTGCTGGAACTTAGCAAACGACGGAAGGTGCCAGGCAAAGTTGGAAACACCAATGGCACGGCTACTTCGGAAAAGCATTTGGCAGGGGTAGGGTTTTTTAAACTTTTTTTTTTTTTTTTTTTTTTTTTTGAGATGAAGTCTCACTCTATCCCATAGGCTGGAGTGCAGTGGCTTGATCTCAGCTCATTGCAGCCCCCGCCTCCTGAGTTCAAGCAGTTCTCCTACCTCAGCCTCCTGAGTAGCTGGGATTACAGGCATGTGCCACCAGACCCAGTTAATTTTTGTATTTTTATTAGAGACAGGGTTTCACCATGTTGGCCAGGTTGGTCTCGAACTCCTGAGCTTGAGCGATCCACCCGCCTCAACCTCCCAAAGTGCTGGGATTACAGGTGTGAGCCACTGCACCTTGTGGGTTTTTTTTTTTAACATTTTAAAAATAGACAAGTCACAACTGAGTGGAAGGCAGAGAGTTCTGGTCCCCCTGGGTGTTCGGTGAGCTACGCCGCCACCGGGTCAGCGCCCAGAGCCCGGCATTCGCGTCGAGGTCCACGTCGGTCCATCTGTGCTGCTACCACTGACCAGGCAGTTTACAAAGAACCGAAACGTACTTTCTCACAGTTCTGCAGGTCCGGAAGTCAGCGTCAGTGGGGCGGCAGGCCTCACAGTTCTGCAGGTCCGGAAGTCAGCGTCAGTGGGGCGGCAGGCCTGGTTGTCTGGTGAGCGCTGTCCTCACCTGGCGTGGCGCTGATGCTCTGTGGGGCAGACCAGGCAGTGTGGGAGGAGCCTCTGGCTCCAGGCTCAGGCAATGGTGGTGGAGCCCCACAGCCAAACCCCTGGAGCATTCCGAGAGCATGGACGTCTTGTGGACCGTGTGTCCCTCTGCCCCAGCCACACTGACCACTGGGACGACTGAGTCTGCTCAGCTTACGCTCCTGAAAAGCACGAAGGTGCTGGGGCCACTTACGGCAGAAGGCAGGCAGCTGAAACCTGGGGCACCGGGCACTTCGCTGCTTCTAGCAGTAGCGTCCCCCTGCCAGGGGAGGGGGGTCCATCAGAGCCTCCTGCTGCTCGGAGAACCTGGGCGCTCCACCCATCACATGTGCCGCCCGACAGGTGTCACGAGTGTCCCCCAGCCCCCTCTCCACAGGGCAGTTTTTGGAAATGAGCCATTTGCTTGGCCAATCCTCAGGAACACACGGTCCAAGCTTCTGATAACCAGGCATGAGGACTCATCCATAGCAGATTTGTAGCCCTTTTCAAAATGGCCAGAGCGGCTGAGATGGTGAAAAATTGCTCAGTGTAAAACAAAGGTCACCTGCTGCCCATCTTCAGAGAATCTTCATTCAAATCTTAGAGGTTAACATTTATTTTCACAGATGTGTACACAGCCCTCTGAAAAATCTGAGGATGACTGTGTTAATGCAGTTTGGCACTGACAGTTGTTAAATATTATAAAATAAGCACGTTCTGCTGGCATCTTTTCTCAGCTGCCATGTCCTTGCTGCCTGCTGGGATGAATGGCACTGGAGGAGCAGCTGGGTGAAGGCACGGGGAGGGGTGAGGGCCTGCAAGGTGTGGGCGACAGGAAAGCCCGGCTGCACACCATCGCCCTCTGCAGAGCCACCGTCGTGCTCCTAAACATCTGGCCACGGCAGCCTGGCTCCCAAAGCTCACCAAGCGAAGGACCGACTGTAAAGTGAACTTCGTACCCAGAGTTGGCAAATGTGGCTTTCGCCTCACAGAAATTTTACATCAGCCTGTAGAAGATGGTGAGGAACCATCTTTTGAGGGGTCCGAGGGAGACCCAGCTCCCGTGCTGCCTGGCAAGCAGCAGGAGGCACCGCCACGTTCTCGGCCACGGCAGGGGCCCCGTCTTTTGTGTCCACTTTACACACAGGCAAGTCCAGATGTGGCCATCAAAGAAAACTGGGACCATCAGGACTTCCTGCAGATGGATCGAACTCTCCTCTGGGGTCCAGCTGCGCCCCTCATCCACATCTGTGCTGGCTGGAGGGTCAGGGCTACACTCTGCCCGACAAGCAGTCTGGTGCAGGGGACGCAATTGTCACACCCAGCAGGGCCCAGCACTTGGAGACCTGAACTCTGTCACCCAGCTCAGTGGGAAGCTCACCGGAACTCGTAACTGTCTTTGCTTTGTTTTCCTTCACGGAAATGACAAGGACCTGTAAAACTTGTAAATCCCCATTTCTGCTGGGGAGAAATTTTCCCCAAAGAGCAGGATGCCTTGTGAGGAGGCCTCCAGGCATTTCTCTTGTCCTGTTCTAACCTCCTGACCTTGTGTTCAGATGTGCCTGGCAAACCGGGGCAGGTCCTTGGTGTTCAAGGCCAATGCCCCAGATGGACAGCTCCATGCTCAGACACGTGGACAGTGGGGTGCCCGGAGGCCACCAGGGTGGCATGTGGCACTTCTCCAAGTGCCGGGCCCTGCTGGGTCTGACATTTGCGTCCCCTGCACCAGACTGCTTGTCGGGCAAAGTGTAGCCCTGACCCTCCAGCCAGCACAGATGTGAGCTCTGGGGATGGCGTCTGGAAGGGGTGGTGGTGACCGGGAGCACCTGCAGGCACCACTCTTCCTGTACCGGCTTTCCCACTTGCCGCCGGAGGCTGGGAAACTCACGGCACACACAGGCACCTCCCCGCGACCAAGGCATCTGGGCCGCTGGCTCGCTCTCCTCCCAGACAGCAGTCTCGGGACGGTCTGGCTTCAGGACAGCCTGCACCAGCAAAATGCCGGATGTCCATCAGGGCTGGGGACCAGGGCCAGCTGTCCCCCACTTCCCACAACGCAAGCCTCGCCCGGTGAGAAGGCTGCAGGTGTTGGTGACACCCGACCCTTCACCGTCCCTGGACACTAGGGCAGGGCAGACGTCGCCACGTGGCCAGCGACTCAGATCCACACCGTTATCCCAGGTGAGCCTGGTGAGCAGCAGCATGTGCTGTGTTGCCAACACGTGCTTTGCATGTGGCCCTCCGTGCTTTGCATGTGGCCCTCCGTGCTTTGCATGTGGCTCTCCGTGCTTTGCATGTGGCTCTCCGTGCTTTGCATATGGCTCTCCGTGCTTTGCATATGGCTCTCCGGGAGGCATGCCTGTTCACCGTTCTGTCTCCAGCAGCTCACAATACATACACCCTGAACCAATGACCATGGAACCGAATTCTCATTTCAATTAGCAATAGAATCCAACCAAGGTATTAGGTTCTGTTGGGGAATAAGCTTGCTAGGTTTTTCATTCTGTAAGGACATCCTACATGACAGGATTAATTTTTTAAAAGAACCAAGGGCCTGGCACAGTGGCTCACACCTGTAATCCCAGCACTTTGGGAGGCTGAGGCAGGAGGATTGCTTGAGCCCAGGAGTTCAAGACCAGCTTGGGCAACACAGTGAGATCCTGTCTCTACAAAATTGTTTTAAACAGCTGGGTTTGGTGGCATGTGCCTATGGTTCTAGCTACTTGGGAGGCTGAGGCTGGAGGACTGCTTGAGCCCAGGATGTCGAGGCTGCAGTGAGCTATGACTGCACCACTGCACTCGAGCCTGGGCAACTGACCCTATCTCTAAAAGTGAATAAAGCACCAAGACCCTTGGTCAAGGCCATACTCACACCCGAACGCGTGGCCCACGAGAAGGCCATCACTTTCCACACATTAAGTGGTGGCCATCTTTATTAGAGATGTTTAACATTCAATAGATATCCAAGGTGACAAAAGTTAGGTCATAGTTTATGTGTTAGCATTTGCAGAAACAGTAACAAAAAGTAGTAAAAAGTTAAAGTCACCTCGACACACAGCCGCTTTCACCATCAGCCTTCCTACTGTTCTTCCTCCACCTCTGGTTTGGTGTCTGTCCTCAAGGACAGCAGAAGAGGGGCTGTCTGTGCAGCCAACCAGCCCCTGAAATACCAGGAGCCTGGTCCTAGAAGAGGACTTGGAAACAAACCCGTGGGCAAATTATCTTAACCAGTAACAAGTGGAATGATCAGTAAGAACTTGTTAAACCTCCCTAAATGCAGTCACTTTCAATGTGTCTGAGTCTCACCTCTGGATGTTCTCAGCTTGCAGTCTTTCTTGGAGAAGGAGCCGGTTCACAACCACAGTCTGGAAAAGCAGATGACCCTCCACCAGAGGCACCTGGGCTCCACATTCCAGCCATCGGGGAATTGCAAAGTCTCCTCTTTGAATAACGCCACAATCCTGAATCCTCAGACCCAGCTACCAGTCACGGAGCGGTTCTGTTCAGACACTTTTGAGTGGCTGGTACGGAGCTCATAGGCCCCGAGGATGACACAGGACTCGGCACCAAACACCATCGCTTCCAGCTTCCAAAGCTACAAAATCAAGCTTTCAAAACGAGTGTTCACTTCCAGAAGTGCTTCCGTCGCAGGTGTGATGTGGACGCCAAGACACACGCAGGTGGCACCTGTCACTCAAAAGTGCCGGCCTGAGTAACCTGGACTCCATGCAACCGCGTGTCAGCGTGTGCATGAGTGCGTGCGTGCGTGCACACAACCGACGGTCTTTCAAAGTGCTCCACTGTGATCTCTCGTGTTGACAATTCTACATGAAAAAAAATCAGTCACGGCCAGGCGCAGTGGCTCACGCCTGTAATCCCAGCACTTTGGGAGGTTGAGGCAGGCAGACTACTTGAGGTCGGGAGTTTGAGACCAGCCTGACCAACATGGTGAAACCCCGTGTCTACTAAAAATACAAAATCAGCCAGGCGTGGTGGCGCGTGCCTGTAATCCCAGCTACTCGGGAGGCTGAGGCAGGAGAATCGCTTGAACCCGGGAGGCGGAGGTTGCGGTGAGCCGAGATCATGCCATTGCACTCCAGCCTGGGCAACAAGAGTGAAACTCCATCTCAAAAAAAAAAAAAAAAAGGAAAGAAAAGAAAAAAAAATCAGTCACTTGATAAAGGTGAATGCTGAGATGGACACATACCTATTTTTGGTTCAATAACTTTAATTACACCACTGTAAGTAGATTCTGCCTCTGACCCTCCCACAGCACACAACCGGATGTGATTCTTGTCACTTCTATTTTAAACATGCATACTGGGAAAAACAGAAACACAAGAGTGCTATGGGTACACGCGACGTGTGAGAAGAAATGAACCCCCTGGAGACACGGACACGGTGTGCGGTGACAGCCAGGCCTCACTGACAACAGGGCAGCGAGTCGCAGCCGGGACGCCTCTGAGGCGGAAGCAGTCTTGGGATTTCCTGTCACGCGCTCGATGCTTCTGCCCACTCTGGTTTGTCACGGGGATGCTTCATTTTGGACAGTATAAAACCGGTGATTAATGCATATCTTGCTCTTCAGCAAAATACTATTCAAGTAGTTTTAACTTAAATATTTTAAAAGTAATCTTTACATTATTGAAGATTGTTAAAAAATACAGAATCTGACAACTTTTCACTCAATCTGATGCTCTGAAACTCTTCACTTCTGTTTTATCATAATTTAGAAGGCAATCCCTGGCCTTTATAAAACTCTCTGCAGGATTAGTTTCAAGATCCATCTTTCCCCCACTGGTTCGAGTTTAAAAGACTTTCAGAACCTTTTGCCACTGCATTATAAAGAGAACATGAACCCCTTCCCATTACTTCCTTTAGCTACACATGCTATGACTGAGAGTGTGCTGGAAGCTAAACAAGCCCCAGCTGATTTCTGCCACATAAAAGGGCGCCGTGAAGAATTTCCTTGTTGAAACCTTAATGAAGACGATGATCCCAAGTGAAGCTTTATGAAGAGACGGCACAGCAGAGTGAAATGTTTGGCAATCAACAGTTAATTAGAATTACATCCTTGATCAGGGATGATGCTATCTCCGCGAACTCAGTCGTTAGAAAAGTTGGTTTCTGCCGTGATGAGGCTCAGAGTGGCCACTCGAGGAAGTCCAGCCTCGTCAGCCTCCGGTCCCGGGCCCCAGGCCCCTCCAGGCCCTCAGTAGATATCTGGGCAGTCGGAGAAATTCCGCTCAAAGTAATCCCCTGCATACAACCAGTCGGGGGTCCCAGTGTAGGGGTTATTGCCTGGGTAGAACCACCTGCCGGATACAAGGGAGGGGGGTCAGAAGATGCTCAGCCCAAAAGGAAAACGCAGCCCTGTTCTGGGTGCAGGACTGTGTTCCCCCAACTCAGCACCATCACGGTAACGTGGGTTTTAAAATGCAGCCCAGCGTAACAACTTCAACGGAGAATTATTGAGCACGTGGTCATGTGAATGCTGGAACCTAAAGATATCCAGCCACCCGTGTCAATTTCACTTCCCAACAAAATCTTGAGGGTTTAACTCAACACAAAATCCTCACACTGGGCCCTTATCAGAGAAGTTACTGGAGCCTAAATAATGCCTCTCCCTTTTCAAGGCAAAAGCAGTTACACTGTTCACATGTGCTGTCATTTAAAGCAAACCAAGTATTTGTTTTTTTAACTGAGGACAAAGGAAGACATTATAGGCAAAGAGAAGGTAGCACAGGGCCTGAGTGTTGGCGCTGGTTCAGCCGCCGTCCACAGCCCCCGGCTGGCACTCAGGGCCCGAGGGGTGTCCTTAGTGTTGGGGGTGGGGTGGGGGCAGCGCTCACAAAGGAGAAGACATTTTCTTCGAAGGACAAAAGATCATTATTTTCACAGTATATTTTTTTAACACTTTAAAAAAACAATGAACAGGCCGGGCGCGGTGGCTCACGCCTGTAATCCCAGCACTTTGGGAGGCTGGAGGCAGGCGGATCACGAGGTCAGGAGATTGAGACCACGGTGAAACCCCGTCTCTACTAAAAATACAAAAAAAAAAAATTAGCCAGGCGCGGTGGCGGGCACCTGTAGTCCCAGCTACTCAGGAGGCTGAGGCAGGAGAATGGTGTGAACCCGGCGGGGCGGAGCTTGCAGTGAGCCGAGATCACGCCACTGCACTCCAGCCTGGGCAACAGCAACAACAAAAAAAAAAATGAGGAAAGGTTAACTATTTTGAAGCTGATTTTTCTCTGGATTAAGGGCAAATTCCAAATATCAAACCATTCAAAGCCTAGTATTAAATTAAATTGGAAGCCCAAACAGTGAGAATTGGTTTCAAAATGCCAGCCACATGTAAGCCACCGGGTATCATTGTTGTTGGGCCTTGAGAACAAATCCTACCAAGCAGGTGGCCTACAGGATTAAGATGCTTCACAAACACCCAAAGATTTTTCTAACAAACTAAAACGTTTTACTTATAAATACATTTTAAAATTATACTTATTACAGTACATTATTGATTGAATCCTTATTCAATGGTTCTTTTCTCTTATGACTATTATAGAACAAACTACAGCCAGCTTAGGACAGTTACAGAAACAGGAATCATGTCCCAGCAGCTGATGCTTCTGTGAGGCCCACGCGGCCCATGCCACCGTCCCAGCCTCCATGTGCACAGATGCCACGGCACAGCACACGGGATTTAATTTTCACAAAACCTGTCCGGGTCATGGGGTGAAGATCAGCCTGAGTGGCACTGACAGGAAGATGTGGTTATCGGTGTGACAGGCATGGCCTCCACACGGTGCCACCTCCCTACACATGGGCCGTGGCCCCTGGGGCACCTCACCCATACGCTCACCAGCTGTGTTTTCCTAAAGGGAGCAGTCACATTCAGGCAACATTTTCTCTTTCACTTTGCCACAGTTGAAAAGAAAGCTTTGGGCCAACACACCATGAGGCCCGGCAGTAGACCCGGGTCTGAGGTGACAGGCACTCTGCACAGGCCACCCCCAGCCGGGAGGTCTCGGCAAAGTGTGCGCTAAGCTAGGATGGGCTCTTACCTGGGCAGTGGGAACCACATGGGTCAGGGGCAGCCACTGGTGTCACTACCTTAATGGAGCCATGGAACAGTAACTGCCCAGCCACAGGGGTGTGGGGGTGAGAGAAGGCACTCCCCGCCGTCCCCAGGTGTGTGTGGGGCCTCCCCGCCGTCCCCAGGTGTGTGTGGGGCCTCCCCGCCGTCCCCAGCTGTGTGTGGGGCCTCCCCGCCGTCCCCAGGTGTGTGTGGGGCCTCCCCGCCGTCCCCAGCTGTGTGTGGGGCCTCCCCGCCGTCCCCAGGTGTGTGTGGGGCCTCCCCGCTGCCCCAGCCTGCGTGGCTACCACAGTAGTCACCTCGTCTGCCACTCCGCCTCCTCCTTGGCCCGCTCCCTCCGTGCTTCTCTCTGCTTCTCCTCCAGCCGCTCCTTCTCCTGGCTGGCCAGATCTAGGATCCAAGCAAACAGTTTAGGTCAGACAGAGACCTTAGAACCGCACCCCGCCACCCCCTATGCACCTAGATCTCTAGTTGGTGTGTCTCACTGTGGCTGGAATGCCACAGACAACAGGTTCTGTGATCGGGAGACCAAACACAATCACAACTGCCGAGGCCACAGCGGCCGGCACGCCAGCGGGGCCCTTCCCAAGCAGAGCTGAGTAGAGCATGGGGGCTGCATGTGCTACGTGTTCTATGACAGCACTACTCAAAGTCTGCGGGTGCAGGAGTCTGAAGGACAGGCAGGGCCCAGGCACCACCCGATGCCCTGGTGTGCGAGCAGGCGCTCAGGACGAGGAGCCAGCCCCACCACGGGCTGCGCAAATCAGAGCCCATCTCTCAAAGACGAGCTCCCTTTAGACTTAACCTTCCCGGGTAACTGCCATGTGGCTTCTGTGAAGGACTGGGCACACATTCTGAATACAAAGCATGAGAAGTTACATCCATTCCCAGGTCACACTCCTCGTGAGCTGGGTTTCTCTCTGAAAACATCACTAATTCAAGCCGGGCGCGGTGGCTCATGCCTGCATCCCAGCACTTAGGAGGGCTGAAGCAGGCAGATCGCTTGAACCCAAGAGTTGGCAACCAGCCTGGGCAACATGGCAAAACCCCATCTCTATAAAAAATACAAAAATTAGGCCAGGCACAGTGTCATCCCAGCACTTTAGGAGGCCAAGGCGGGTGGATCACCTGAGGTCAGGAGTTCGAGACCAGGCTGGCCAACATGGTGAAACCCTGTCTCTACTAAAAATACAAAAATTGGCCAGGTGTGGTGGCGGGCACCTGTAATCCCAGCTACTCGGGAGGCTGAGGCAGGAGAATCTCTTGAACCTGTGAGGCAGAGGTTGCAGTGAGCCGAGATTGTGCCACTGCACTCCAGCCTGGGCAACAAGTGTGAAACTCTGTCTCAAAAAAAACAAACAAACAAACAAAAAAAACCTGGCCAGGCACAGTGGCTCATGCCTGTAATCCCAGCACTCTGGGAGGCTGAGGCAGGCGGATCACAAGGTCAGGAGATCGAGACCGTCCTGGCTAACATAGTGAAACCCCGTCTCTACTAAAATATACAAAAAAATTAACCGGGCGTGGTGGCAGGGGAACCTGTAGTCCCAGCTACTCAGGAGGCTGAGGCAGGAGAATGGCCTGAACCCAGAAGGCGGAGCTTGCAGTGAACCGAGATCGCGCCACTGCCCTCCAGCCTGGGAACAGCGTGAGACTCCGTCTCAAAAAAAAAAAAAAAAAAAAAAAACCCACAAAAATTAGCCAGGTGTAGTGGCAGGCACTTGTAGTCCCAGCTACTCGGGAGGCTGAGGCAGGAGGATGGCTTGAACCTGGGAGGTTGAGGCTGCAGTGAGCCAAGATCACACCACTATAGTCCAGCCTGGGCTACAGAGTGAGATCCCGACTCTAAACATAAATAAATAAAACATTACTAACTCAAAACCCAGGACACTTTGGATTTGCCTCCTCAGCCAGGAGTTTCACTGCGGATTCCATCTAGATGAGTGAGTGAGAAAGTTGTTCATCTGCCATGTTACAGATGAACGCTGCATGCACAGAGCCCACCGGGAGAGCGCGAGGCTGCAGGACACACCACACACGTGCCAGTGACTGCACTGATGGCTACACGGATCCTCACAGTGGAACACGTGCAGTTTTCTAAATGTAATCTTAACTTTTGTTTAATTTAATAATAACAAATTATGAACTTGTACTTTGTTTTTTGTTGTTGTTGTTTGTGAGGCAAGGTCTCACTCTGTCGCCCTGGCTGGAGTGCAGTGGTATAATCTTGGCTCACTGCAACCTCCACCTCCTGGGTTCAAGCGATTCTCATGCCTCAGCCTCCCTAGAAGCTGGGATTACAGTTGGGCGCCACCATGCCCGCCTAATTTCTTGTATTTTTAGTAGAGACGGAGTTTTGCCTTGTTGGCCAGGCTGGTTTCGAACTCCTGACCTCGGGTGATCCACCTGTCTCGGTCTCCCAAAGTGCTGGGATTATAGGCGTGAGCCACCGCGCTCGGCCTAGGATTTGTACTTTGTATGTATTTTTTCATTTCATTTTCTAGTAATGTAATTTTAATTTATTTACAAAAGGTTTGGTCTGAGGCAGGCGAGAGATCTTTAAAGCCCTTCACCACAGACGGTCTGAGAAGCCTAGTTAGAAGGCCTGCAGCCTGCTTGTTTGTTTAGGGAGAGGGACGGGGCTCCCCTTGTAGGCGAGAGCCTGGCTTCTGCCAGCGAGTGCTTTGTGCTCTCCCACCCTAGCCAGGGCATCCTTGGCCCCAAGCTTCCTCCTCTGACTGCGTGGACACACCCATGTTGCCATTCTCCATGCCGCGGATGTCAGGGCGCAGGCGGCAGTCCGTGGGTGGCAGGGTCTTCTCCATGCCTGTCTCCAGCTCGTTGAGGCTCACAGTGAAACTGGTGAAATTATACATCTGTGGAGCAAGGCACAGAGACGCGACCTCAGCAGGGCCTCTGAACCATGGACTATGCTCCAAGACCCCCAGTGGGCCCCTGAAATCCCGCAGGTGCTACCTGACTGCCACCATGGGAACCTACTTCCGCTCACGTCTTCCACCCGCAAATTCAATGCCTCTGCCGTCTTCACTAAGCACGTATCATGCACTGCGGCTGTAACGTTTGCATTTTGAGGTATACCAGCAAAACTCACACACATTTCTTTTTTTGTCTTTACAATCTCATCAACAGATTTGTCACCGGCTTGCTGGCAACACTCCAGCCACGCCACCTGTCTCCCACTGCTAAACCCTCAGCTCCTACCTGCTCCTTTCCTGCCCTCAGCCACACCTGCCCACAGGTTCCTCCCCTTTACCCCTGAAGCTGCCAAAGCCTCAGCCCTGGAGCAAGTGAATTTGTCACATTAACAACTGGAATGCTTAGGATATGACAGTCCCCCCGTGCCCAGGATGCCCAGAGCCTTGCTCTGCCTGACCTCTGGCTCGCAGCTGTCTGCTCGGCGTCTTGTGGACAGCACACCCAAGCAGGCCTGCGGCAGCACCCTGCACCCACAGCCTCCCAGCCTCTGCACCCACAGCCTCCGGCCTCTGCAGCCCTCAGGGCCCTGGCTCCACTCAGGTCCTCCCGCCACAGCCAGGCCCTCCAGCCACCACCCATGTCCTCCTTCTTCTGTTGCTGCCCTCACAGCATCTCAGCAAGCAGCCAGAAAGGCCACAGGAAACATCAACAGCACCCGTCACCCCCTGCTCAAATGACTCCTGGTGCCCCATGTCACTCACAGCAAATACTGAAGCCATCTGGAGACCCCTGCACCCCCTCCACCCTCATCCCCATGGCCCCCTGGGCCCTCACACACTAGTCTACTCCAGGGGTCTCTGCCCTGACTGTCCCCTCTGCCCAAACGCAATCCCTAGACACCCCCACCCCTACCCCATGACTGAAGCCACAGCACTCAGATGCCCTCCCTGGCACCCAAGGCACCACCTGGCTCTCAGGTGTGAGTCAACCACCTGCCCCGCCTCCCTCCTGGGACCTCGTCTGCCTGGTTCTAGTGCCCAGGCCCACAGGGCCTGGCAGGCAGGAGGACTCAACACATACGCTGAGCCAAAGGCTGGAAGCATGAGTTATCTTTAAAGAGACTTCCCTGAAAAAAAACATAGGCAATTTTCCTAATAATAAATTTAAAATACCAATAGTATCATTGGCAGGCCACAGTGTCTCATGCCTGTGGTCCCAGCAACTCAGGAGGCCAAGGCAGGAAGATAATGCTTGAGGCCAGGAGTTTGAGACCAGCCTGGGCAACATAGCAAGACCTCCTCTCTACAAAAAATAGAAAATGAGTCTGGCATGGTGGCACACGCCTGTGGTCCTCGCTACTCGGGAGGCTGAGGTAGGAGGATCACTTGAGCCCAGAAATTGGAGCCTGCAGTGAGCCAAGATCACACCACTGCACTGCAGCCTGGGTGACAGAGCGAGACTCTGCCTCTATTAAAAAAGAAAATAGCATTGTTAAACCAGTTCGTACTCTACTCAAATGATAACAGCGACTGTTGAGATAACGTGCTTAAAGTGAAGGTTTTGCTTCCTTTTCTGTATTTTACGCATGTTCTGCTGTGTTTATGGGACATACAAAATTGTATAAGTTGCATAAATTTTATGTGCAAATAAGAATTTATAAAAAATACTAAGATATTACGTGTGATATTTATCATATAACCATATATCACATATTTTGTCATAAAACATGTAGTTTATCATATATTTAATAAAAATTATAAGTGCAATTTTGAAAAATAAATAGCACAAGGCATTTCAGCATCTAAATTGACAAGTGAGAAAGCAATCTCCCCAAACAGGCTTGGAAGCCTCTTTTGATAAGACGCACTCGGTGCAGGCCTTGGCTGGCAATGGCCGCGTCTGTCTGATGTTCCCAGGGGAAGCACAAGCATGTGTGCCCGGCGGGCAGCTCCAACACGCAGCGGGCAGCTCTGACACGCAGCCGAGCATGCGTCCACACCTCAACCTGCATGTCCTATGGAGCAGCGGTGCCCAGCCCCAACAGGAGGCCCCGAGGCAGGCAAGCACAGGGCCGGGACGCAGCTCCAGGGACAACAGAAGCCACTCCGACAATGGCGGAGGCCCCTCTGTCTGCTCTGGGACAACAGGCTGAGGCAAGGCGGCAGGCAAGGGCCCAAGAACAGGGAAGAGCCGTGGGGCTGGGCCCAGAGGCGGGTGTGACATGGGCAGGCAGAGACGTCAGGCCATGGAGGGACACAGACCTGGGCAGAGTTGGGGGGCCGGGTGTTGATCCTCCACAGCAGCTTGCTGCCGGGAATGACCTGCACAGTCTCCTGGGCCACAGGCACGTCGTCAGCCACGTCGCTGTCAGCCTTCCCGGAGTCTTCATCCTGAAACACAGAACCCTGCTGTGTGGCTGCCCGGGGCCAGGCCGCTCTTGGCCAGGAGGACAGCTATTCTCAGAGCGCCTTTCAGACCAGTCACCTGAGCAGAGCCAGGCAGCCTTCTCCTTTTTTTTTTTTTCAGACGGAGTCTCGCTCTGTGGCCCAGGCTGGAGTGCAGTGGTGCGATCTCGGGTCACCGCAACCTCTGCCTCCTGAGTTCAAGAGATTCTCCTGCCTCAGCCTCCCGAGTAGCTGGAATTACAGGCGCCCAATACCATGCCCGGCTAATTGTTTGTACTTTTAGTAGAGACGGGGTTTCACTATGTTAGCCAGGCTGGTCTTGAAATCCTGACCTCAGGCAATCCACCCACCTCGGCCTCCCAAAGTGCTGAGATTACAGGTGTAAGCCACCACACCCGGCCTTTTTTTTCTTAAACTAAGGAGAAAATCGAATTTCCTCTCCAGTCTATGACACTGTCTGTCCATCACTGTACGGAGAGGAGCTGGGCCCCAGTCCCTAAAGCAGCTCACACTCCCTTCGTGGGGCTGTGCTGTCTGTTCTAACGGACACCCAGAGCGGAGACGACAGAGGTCAGCGGCCAGGCGTGTTTCCCTTCGGGTGACGACAAGAGGTCAGTGGCCAGGCGTCTCCCTTCGCAGAGACGAAGGAAGTCAGTGGCCAGGCGTTTCCCTTCATGGAGATGAAGGAAGTCAGTGGCCAGGCGTGTTTCCCTTCGGGAGAAGCGGTGCACGCGAAACAGCGCTTCATGGAGTCTGAGTGCGACGACACAGCGGTGCCTTCCAAACAGCAGGTTCATTCACACACACGGCGCCTCTCCAGAAGGCAGGTTCTGGGACTGAGAGCTTTCTAGATAGCGCAGCTTTGCCCCCATCAAGAAGTGGCTCCTGTGTGGGGGTTTCAGGCTCTCTACACCCTGATGAAAAGACAAAACCTGCCACATTGCTTCTCAAAATAAATAGGTCCTAGAAAAGGGAATGATTCCAGAAGCAGCTGTTCAGGGAGACCACTGAAAACAAGCGAGTCAAAGCCCAGGGCTTCCTGCACTAGCTGTATTCACACTGGCTGTAGGCACCACGGCCCGAGGCTGGGACGAGGGAGAGCCGCAGCTCAAGGACAAGGATTCACAGAGAACTCCCGTTTCTAGGTCACCTCAAGGAGCAGGAAAGCATCAAAAGACATCGCTAAATGGATTTACCCTTCTAGGTCTGTCTAGTGTGTAAGCAGAATTTTCCTTTTTAAATAAAAGAGGGTGATTAGAAAAGGTGTCTAACAGCACAAATCAATACTACAACATAAAAAACACTTGGGATCCGGAGGAGGCTGAATGTTTCCGTTAAATAAATATTGAACATTTCAGGTTTGGTACATTCCAATTCATTATGTAGAAAATAGGACACCTCTTTTGAACTATCCCTTTTATTTTTAAGTTCAAGAACAACTAGTCTTAAGATAATGAGTATTCCAAAGCTCTAAGGGGAAAAGCCTTGCCAGTACTTTCTGGCTGTTGAATATATTATCTGGTACTCACAACTAAAAACAAAAAATTGAAATTCACTTGATTTTTAACAATATGTCTAGGCTAACTCAAAGAAAGCGAGAAGATTTATTAAGAAGGACCCAGAACTTGGAGCTTCCAGAAAAGAAACAGCCTTGCCTGAGGTTCCCTCAGATACTTCCAGCCATGGGGGCCAGCAATTATGTATGACTCGTGGGCACTGGTGCCCACGGTTTATAGCAGCAGCCTCCGTGCAACCAAAATACAGATAAGCCGACTGGGTGTTGTGGTTCATGCCTATTAGTAATCCCAGCACTTTGGGAGGCCGAGGTGGGAGGACTGCTTAAGCCCAGGAGTTCAAGACCAGCCTGGGCAACATAGCAAGACCCCATCTCTACAAAAAAATAAAAATTAGTCAGGCATGGTGGTACATGCCTATAGTCCTAGCCACTTGGGAGGCTAAGGAGGGAGGATTGCTTGAGCCTGGTAGCTGGAGGTTGCAGTGAGTTACGACTGCACCACTGCACTCCAGCCTGGGCAACAGAGGGAGACCCTGCCTGGAGGGGAAAAAAAAAAAATGGAAAGAAATACAGATAAACCCCCTCACTGATACTGGAACCCACAATACATGGTTCATCTGGCCAGACAAATTCTGCACATTCATCTCTCCTGGTGGGGCCCAAAGGTTCCCTGGGACCCCAACAGGTGAGCTAAAGGCAGCAGTGGCCTGGCAGCCCTCAGCACCCAGGGCTCAGCTCTGCCTGGGGACGCCCCAGCCCTTACCAGCTTGGCCTTTCTCAGGTGGTCACCTCTCCTCTCCTGCTTCTTGAAGGATTCATACGAAACAGGATCTATGCCCCACAAACATTCCGTCCATTTGCCATAGATCATAAAGAGCTTCTTTTTGCTGTAATTAAATGGGATTTTTAAAGACAAGTTTTAGTCATTACAAACCATTTGTCTAAACATGTAGCACCTTAATTTTGACCCTGGAATAAATTCCCTTCAGGTATGTTTTCTTATGCATTTTGGGACATCTCTGGACATAAATGCGAAGGTGAAAATTTGCATTCTGGGACCATTCCTAGCCCTGATACACACCATGGAAAGGAAAATGAAGGGCCGGAAACCTAAAGGACGGACAGCCCACCGGGCTGCAGGAGATGGGAAGGGACAGAAACCCAAAAGACAGATGGCCCATGGGACTGCAGGAGACGGGAAGGGATGGAAACCCAAAGGATGGTCGGCCCAGGGGGCTGCAGGAGACGGGAAGGGGCAAAAAAGAGTGAGCGTTTTAAAATGTAAAGCTGCATGCGCCGACTGATCATTTTCAACACACTGAATGTGTTGTGTGTGTGTCCTTCAGCCCTTTTCTATCAATCAGTGCAGTCAATGCTGCTTGCTTGATCTTTGGTTCCCCGCCTGCCTTTTTTCATCAATAACAACCCAGAGACCTTTGCAGAGTGGCCACCAGAGCTCTCGATTCTAAAAGGGATGAAGCCAAATAGTGCCAGACTCCATTTTCTTTCTCCTTTCGCCTCTTGCTGGGAAGAGTCAACCGTGACCACAGACTCCCAGGAAGTGCAACTCTGACAGGCTCGGGACCCAGGAGGGGACGGTGTCTCTGCAGTGCCTGCAGAGCCAGCAGACAGAGGTGGGGAACTGGGCCAGGCCTCACCTAGTAGACAGCCTGGGGACAACTCTGTCTCCAAGGACAGAGCACCCTTAAATTTAGGATGGAAAACCAGACAACCAAAACACACTTTACATGCACTCACTGAAGGTCAGCGAGTCTGGCCTCGGGGTCCCCGCCCGGTTCTGGAAAAACATGTTTTACATGCACTCACTGAGGGTCAGCGAGTGTTGGCCTCGGCGCCCCCGCCTATTTCTGGAAACAGACAGCCAGCTGCTCCCTGGGCTGAGTTCCAAGGAGGAGAGGTGTCAAGGCACTGATGACTGCTACCCCGTTGTAAGACTGCTGTCCCTTCTAGGTCCACATGTTGATCCTCACATGTTTTATGGGAGAAATGGTCAGTCATAAGCCTGGCCATTTTATTTTATAGGCTGTTCAAACGGGTGCATTTCTGGTCTACCATAGACGGTGGACAGAGCAGAAACACCAACTGTCTTATTTTTTTGAGACAGCCTCTTGCTTGGCTGCCCCGGCTGGAGTGCACTGGCATGATCTTGGCTCACTGCAACCTCCATCTCCCAGGCTCAAGAGATTCTTGTGCCTCAGCCTCCTGAGTAGCTGGGATTACAGATGTGCGCCATCACACCTGGCTAATTTTCGTATTTTTAGTAGAGACGGGGTTTTACCATGTTGGCCAGGCTGGTCTTGAACTCCTGACCTCAGGTGATCTGCCTACCTCAGAAGTGATGGGATTACAGGCATGAGCCACTGCACCTGGCCCTGACTGTTTTAAATTGGGGACTAGTTTCTAATGGGAAATGTCTACATTTTTGGAACTAGAAGGAACTTCATGACATTCTATGGCTCAAAATCCTTACGAAAAAAACAAATGTGAGACCCAGATTACAAAGTAATTAACCCAAATGGGGAGAAAAAAACTGAAAAATTTGTTAAAACAGTACTGACCATTTCTCTGCTCACAAAAACTTGTGAAAGTCCCTGATTTAAAGACTGGAGTGAACTGGTCACGTGACACTGACGCCCCTCAAGCTAACACATTTGAGTCTCGCCTGACAACGTGCATGGGGTGCTGGTAGAAGGAAAACGCAAGGCCACACTTCCCACCCACCTCAGCTCTGCTGCGAAACAGTCTCCTCTCATCTCCCAGTGGAAATAGCTGACTTCTCAAGACAATTTTATCAAAAGAAGATGGCCCCAGTAACAAGCCACCTAGAAACTACATTCAAAAATACCCTTTATTTCATCTTATGCTCAATAACAAAATGTCTTTCCAAAACAAAAAAGAGTCATACTTCTGGACCATGAACAGAAGGCACTGGTGTACCCGCGTCTCGTGCACGTCGGCACACGCAGGCTCAGGAGCACCTGAGCCCTCTAACGTGGACACACAGGCTGTAGTGGTGCCCCATGAACACCTGGCAAGGACCTACTTTTTGTCTTGAATGTGTCCTTCCACCTTGTGAAGTTCTTTTCCAAATAATCCACACGGTTTAAAGTGAAGCACACACTTATGTCCGGTTCTGTGAGAAAAACAAACACAGGTTTCTGCTGCAAGACAGCAAACAGCCGGAAAGGGTAACTCTGTAACAGGAGAAGCGCGGTGGAGGCCCCTGGGGCAGGCGGGGGGTGACTGCAAATGGGTGTGGTGGGCCTTTGGGGCGATGGAAGTGTTTGAAACGGGCTGTGGGGACGGCTCCATGATTCGGTCAATTTACTAAAAATCACTTAAGTGTCCACTCAGAATGGGCGAATCTTATGATGCATCGATTATACCTCACTAAAGTGGTGAAAAGGCGAAGCCCACCAGTCATGAGCTTCCAGGAATAGGGCATTCAAGCCTAGACAGTGGCCAACGGCCGTGGACGGCCACTGCGCTGCACCTGGCAATGACACAGCTCTTCAGCATAGCTCAAAGCCTTAAAGTAACGACCGTGACGAAAAACGAGGTCTTGAACGAGGAGCATCCATGGCCAACACCGGTCAGAGTCAAGTCTAGGCAGCTGCTATGCCTGGGCTGGCGGGGACACGGCAGCAGCTCGTGAGGCTGAGCTAAAACCCACCAGGAGCACGGATGCTCACACTCCCCGGCTCGCCCATCCCCACCCGGAGCCTCGCGCTCTCACCCAACGGTGGGGTGCTGTCACCTGTGGTTTAAAATCTCCACTGTCCCATACTGCTCTATCCACAGCTTCCCGATGATGACGTTGTGGACGCAGCAGGTGGGGTTGGTCCAGGTGTAGGCTTCATTATGTCTGTGAAGACACCAGAAAACAAGCAGTGAGAGTCCAGAAAAGCCAAGACACGACGTGACCCAAGATGCAACGACCAGGCGGGGCTGGGTCACAACAACCGGCACCCGCGGGAGACCAGCACGCTGCTTTGAAGCCCCTGCGACGGAGGCTGTGTATTTAGCATGCGTTTGAAATGTACTTCTTCTTTCCTTTGTAGCATCTACAAAGCTTTCTACTTAAATGTCAAGACAAGTTAATAAGCAATCAAAGAAGACTGAACAAAGACAAATGGCTTCCCTGTGAAGTCGTCAAAAGAAAAGCCACCTCACCAAACACACACGGCAGTAATGCAGGGTCCTGGGCATACGGCCCTGGCTTTCTGGGGAGCTGGCACATGGCTGTGGAGGGGTGCAGGGTTTTCAACCGCACTCCACATACTTGTTTCCTTTATTCCTCATCCTCCCAAATGGCCCTGCCCAAGAAGAAAACACCCCACCAATGTGAGGCAGCAGATCAGCAGCCCTATGTTCTAAGGGGCTACGTGGGGGAGCCACAGTGAAGGCAGAAATCTGCTCAGAGCAGGATATTCTGCGACACGTCTGGAACTCTCTCAATTTCCTGGGGGTGGAACCCAAACTGGTTCATCAGCAAGGTTATCAGCAAGGTTATCAGCAAGGTGTGCAACTTCTCATTTCTGCACACCTCTTCTTAAGCAAGGCCACTGCACAACAGGCACTCGGCCGTACCAGCCCCAGGACACACTCTCAGGGGCTTCTCCAGGTCCTTATGGAACCTTCTAGCCACCATCCAGGCAGGGCCAATGTGAAGCAAAATCCACATCAAATGCTTCATCAGGCAAGGTGTCGTTTATTACTTATTTCTGTATGTATTTGTTAGGACCTGCTGCCTACAACAAGACTGCAGGCAGTGGCTTGGCAAGACTCACGTCTCGGAACTGGTGGCCCAGGAGGACGCCAGCATCCGGTCTGTGTCTGCCGGGTCTTAGCGGCCGGCATTTGTTGGAGACTTGTGTTTTGCTCTGAGGTGTCTTTGGTTGACACCTCAGATTGGGGAGCATTTAGGCTGAGAGTGAGGAGGGGTGGCAAGCAGCCTCTCAGAGGGTCCCCTCCCACGCTGTTTCAAATTCCAACCCTAAGTCACCCCTACCACATGAGCACAGGGTGGGGGAGTGTGCAAAGGGCCACTTCCCTGGCTTCCTTCTCAGCTCTCTCCCCCTGTGGGAGGCAGTGCCCTGCAGCAAGCAGCCCAGAAGGGGAGCCAGGACACAGGCGCCATGGGCAACCCAACCCTCATCGCCACCGCAACCTCACGGTCCCCGGCCCTCAGACACCTGCCAGCCTGGTGTGGAAGCTGCTAAGTTTGGGACAGTTATGCAGCAAAAGACAAGAAATACAATGAATGATGCCGGAAAGGGGAGCAAATTCCAACTGCAGACGTGAGGACGCACCCCAGCAACACGGGACCCTGGTCATACAATGAATGATGCCTGAAAGGGGGGCGAATTCCAACTGCAGACGTGAGGACGCACCCCAGCAACATGGGACCCTGGTCATACAATGAATGATGTGACCGAAAGGGGGGCGAATTCCAACTGCAGACGTGAGGACGCACCCCAGCAACACGGGACCCTGGTCAGGAAGCTCATCTGAAGACGTTTCTGCTGTGGGGAGGTCACCACCTCAGGAGAAAAATGACAGGGTTTCCTCCTGAAGGAAGCTTTCCCTCCACATCACCAGCACCCATTTCAGTTTCTGCAGGAAGCGGATCTCAGCAGGACGCACCGACACTCACTTGAGCAGCTCCAGGGTGATGGTGCCTCGGGGCTCCGCCTCCACGCTTTTGCCCCAGAACTTGAGCTTGGGGTAGATGGAGCCGTGGAACAGGAAGTCATGGTTGAGACCTTCCGAGTGGAACGCACTGATGGGGGGGTGGTGACTGACCTGTTCCGATATAAATCTGAATCCTAAATCTTCCCTAGGTCAAAGAATAAAAAAGAGAAAGAGACACATTAATGGCAGCAAAATAAAAGAAAGGGCAGCTCAGACATCATGTGGAGCCCCTCACAGGATGCTGGGAAGCAGGGGCCCTCCATGCCACAACATGTGGCGGAAACACCCAACACCACCTCTCCGACATCACACTTGGCCTAACGTTGGCAACACACACACAAACATGACATCGCACTCGGCCTAATGTTGGCAACAGACACACACACAAACACGACACCGCACTTGGCCTAACGCTGGCAACAGACACACACACACAAACATGACATCGCACTCGGCCTAACGTTGGCAACAGACACACATACGAACATGACATCGCGCTTGGCCTAATGTTGGCAACAGACACACACACACAAACACGACATCGCACTTGGCCTAATGCTGGCAACAGACACACACACACATGGCTTCCAGAGCACATCTGACCCACCCAGAGAGCGCAATGGTGCAGGAGAGGCCTCCACCCTGATGCCCCGCTTGCTCTCCACCTGAGCCACAGCAGTGTCTGGCTAGAGGTACCCAGAGACGCAGGTGGAGAAGCAACCCTTACACACCTCTGACTCCAAACCCTCAACCCCGAGGGACTCCCATTGCCCAGGAACTCAGGACCCTAAACCCTTTCTGAAGGGGGTGCCCCTTCCTTGTCTTTCTACAAGGCCCCTGAAATTTCCGAGATGGAATGGCTTATACCCCAAAATACTCCTGTCCAGGAACAGGATTTTTAGTGTACTCTCTTTTTCAATCAAAATGTCAGCTTTTAATTGTTCCGGAACTGTGAATACACCTACAGTTATAGTCATTAAAAATTAGAAAAGCTAAACCACATAATTACCAACTTAACTGGAATCAGAATTTCCAATCATTACAGAAGAAGGAAAGTTGAAAAATTAGATTTTAAAAGGTTGACTACCAAGGTATGTAATTTACAAAATGAATACTTGTCTGAGAAAAGAATGTGTATTTTTAGCTATAACAAGGGATCTGTAGGGATCCAGGGTATCAGGAAAGGACTTGGTCCACGTCCATGGCCCCTAACCTGACAGACTGCCAGGGTCTCACAGACACACAGCACATGGCAGACACTGGCAAGGACAATCTGGAAGTGAACTCATGACAGACGACGTGTCTCGGCGTTGCGAAGGTGCATAGCTTGCTTCCGGCTGTGCAGCAGGAGCTCCGGCCCTGGGTGCAGCCCCTGGGGAAGGGTGCTGGCGGCACGCCCCGCTCTACCCAGCCCAGGCGGCTTGCATTCCTCTCACCCACAAGGCTTCTTCTCTATCATCTAGAACTTCTTTCCTCTTCTGATTTATCTTTTTCTTTTTCTTTTTTTGAGATGGAATCTCAAAATCTCTGTCGCCCAGGCTGGAGTGCAGTGGCGTGATCTCGGCTCACTGCAACCTCCGCCTCCAGGTTCAAGTGATTCTCCAGCCTCAGCCTCCCGAGTAGCTGGGATTACAGGCACCCGCCACCACGCCCGGCTAATTTTTTGTATTTTTTAGTAGAAACGAGGTTTCACCATGTCGGCCAGGCTAGTCTCGAACTCCTGACCTCAGGCAATCTGCCTACCTCAACCTCTCAAAGTGCTGGGATTACAGGCGTGAGCCACCACGCCCGGCCTGATTTATCTTTTTCAAGACATTTTAATAGCTTTTTAAGAGCCAATCCCGTCAATGCCTCTGACAGTGGCACAGCACCCTGACCAGAGGACGAGAAGGCTGGCAGGCAGCAACAGGAATACTGCTCAAGAGAAATATCTAGAAAAGGAAGCACACTCTACATGAATTCAGAACAGAAGACTCCCTCACAAGTGATTCTCGTGGCCAGTCTTTCCCTTGTCCAGGCCTCAGCCTCCCCTTTCCCAGAAGCAGAAGCAGGGCTGCTCCCTGCAGCTTGTGCCAAGACCCACAGTTGCCTGCTGGACCCTGCTGTCACCACGCCACACTCTGTCCAAACTAGTCCTACTTGCTCAAAGGCAATGACATCTTGAGAACAGGTGCTCGGCTGCCCAGTGCCAGCCAACTTCTAAATCAGACAAAAAACACAAAGTTGGCATTCACGCACGGGCAGCATGTGGGTAAGGACCAGCAGCTGACCCAGCCAGGATGAGCCAGGAACAGATTAGAATTTGAAGCTGTGACATTTATGTTGCTTCTCCAAACTGCATAGTGATTTATATACAGAAGTGCAGGAAAGCTTGTACTACTAACAACGGATCCTCCCAAAATGGTCTGACAGGCAGTGCTGACACACCTTCTAGGACAAACGTGGGCACGCACTTTTAAACTCTTTACACACCGGAAAAGAGTCCATCTGAAGCAAACCAAATCCCACAACCATTTGCTCACTATTGATAAAAATCTCAATCATGGCCAGGCGTGGTGGCTCACGCCTGTAATCCCAGCACTTTGGGAGGCCAAGGTGGGCAGATCACCTGAGGTTGGGAGTTCGACACCAGCCTGGCCAACAAGGTGAAACCCTGTCTCTACTGAAAACATGAAAATTAGCCGGGCCTGGTGGCGTGCACCTGTAATCCCAACTACTCAGGAAGCTGAGGCGGAGAATCAGGAGAATTGCTTGAACCAGCAGGCGGAGGTTGCAGCGAGCCGAGATCATGCCACTGCCCTCCAGCCTGGGCAACCAATGGAGATTCCGTCTCAAAAAAAAAAAAAAATTCTCAATCATTAATAACACATAAAATACAATAAAGGGCCCCAAAACAGCGGCCTGAAGTTTCAAAGGAACTGCACTTCTTGGAACCCAAGATGCCATTCATTGCACTGCACACCATTATTTTATGAAAGAAAGAAAAAAATGCTGCAAATGAAACTATGACTTGGACTGGGCACAGAGGCTCACACCTGTAATCCTAGCACTTTGGGAGGCTGAGGGAGGCAGATCACTTGAGCTCAGGAGTTCAAGAGCAGCCTGGGCAACACAGCAAAACCCTGTCTCTACTGAAAATACAAAAATTAGCTGGGCATGGTGGCACACGCCTGTAGTTCCAGCTACTTGGGAGGCTGAGGTGGGAAGATAACTTGAGCCCAGGAGGTCGAGGCTACAGTGAGCCGTGATCATATCCAGGAGGTTAAGGCAGGAGGTCGAGGCTACAGTGAGCCGTGATCATGTCACTGAACTTCAGCCTGGGCGACAGAGTGAGACCTCGTCTCAAAAAAAAAAAAAAAAGGAACAAGAAACTGACATGTAGAAGTGCTGCCACGTGAACAAGGTGTCTTAGAATCGATGAAACACTCTAATTTAGAAAAAGTTTTTAATATCACAGGAAAATTATGACATGTTAAAAAGGGATACAAATTAACATTATCATATTTTGAAACACACACAAAAGAAAGTCTAACAAAATGCTGACAGTTCTCCTTATTTTTTTTAAAGAGACATGGTCTGGCTCTGTAGTCCAGGTTAGAGTGCAGTGGCACGATCACTGTAACTGAACTCCTGGGCTCAAGTGATGCTCCTGCCTGGGCCTCCTGAGTTGCAGGTATTCCAGGCGTGAGCCCAGCCAGCTATTGTCTTTTATGGGATTATGCCTGATTCATCTTTTCTACCTTTCTCAATGTTACACATTTTCTATAAGGAGCACTCTCTCGTAATTAAAAAAACAGACTTCATAATAAAATAACCCAACAGAATCTCAACTAACCCAGAATCCAAATAAGAGGCTAATTGTTTTGGCTCAACTCCCTTTTTCACAGAAAAATAATAAAACAAGATGATAAAGGAGCCCGCCTTCCCTCCCGTCTGCACTCTGTTCCTGGGCAGGGAGGCGTGCAGCCCAGCAGCCTGTGGCAAACAGCTTGCATTCTGCACAGCAGACTTGTCTAGATAACCACCCACGCCCCTCCAGCTCCTTCTCCCCAGGCAGGCGGAGCGAGCCCTGTGTGCTGGGCTCCACTGACAGTCAGAAGAGTGAAGGGCGTCCCACCAGCAAGCTCCTTCTCCCCAGACAGAGTGAGCTCTGTGTGCTGGGCTACCTCAACAGTCGGAAGACTGAAGGGTGCAGCGAGAGTGCCCTGCCCCTCCCTCCTTCAGAACCACAGCTTAGCCCTGTCACACAGACAGCGGCTGAACTATGCTCTGCTGACTCTCCCTACACATCTGCCCATGGGCACCTGCATGCATCTACAAGAGAATGACGGGGTCCACGGGCAGTGGAATAAAAATCATTTTAGACATCACCAAACGGCCCTGAAGGAAGCCACCCACATCCCTCTCATCCACAGCTCCCCGGAGCCCCAGCCAGGCTGCTCGATGGCTGAGGAATTACCACACTGCCACATACATGCCGTGGTCTGGCCTGCTTTTGACTTCATTTGTTGGTTTGGGTGGGCACTGTCACCTGGGCAGAATCCCACAGCAGTCCCCGGGGCAACCAGGTGGGTGAAGAGAACCCCAACCAGTCCTTCCAGAGGCCCAGCCACAAACAACGGATCTGGGGCCCGGCTGGACCTCTGGGGTCAGAGTTCTAGGACTTGGAGTCAGTCTCACGTCTGTGAGGTGAGGGCCACCAGAGACAGGAGGGAAGCTGGGGAGACTCCAGGAAGGGATGGCATCGCTGCCTAGAAGAAAGTTCCATAGGAAGAAGTTTCAGGGATGTCTGGAGATGAGGCGTGGTCTGGTTAACTCTCCCTTGGCCAGAGCCGTCTGACCCTTCCTAAAACTCTGGGGAGGCTGTGGTGGCAAACGTGGCCTTGGGAGTGAAGCTCCTCTTTGCAATCATTCCTGTGTTTGGATTTACCTGCTTTTTCAATAGCGTTCACTAAATGCTTTAGTAAAACAGGCTAGTTTTGCTCATTAGTACCTATTTCCATTTTCGGTGAAGCTCACAACAATCCTACACATTTCACAGACGTCGCACACACACACGGAAGCGTCTACAGTGCGCGCTATCTCCACGCTGGAGTCGAACACACTAAAATATCTCATTGCCAGCGCTTTACACTCACTCAGACGCCGTGGCACGCTAGCACAACACCCCGTGTGTGTGAAACATCTCGCCTACAGCATCCAAACGCTTTCGTGAGCTCTTAATTCAAACAGTTTATTCTCAGAGCAGAGGAATCAATGCTAGTGAAAGAATCAAACTTATCTGTCATCCAAGGAATTCCATTTACAAGATATTTATGATGGGCCTTTCCCCCCTTACCTGATTAATTCATACGTTTCTCCCAAGAGTGGATTAAATGGTTTGCCGGTCCTCTCCCACTGGGAAGCCACAGCCGAAACAGCAAAAGCAGCCACAGACTGTAAATAATCCACGGGGCGGACAGGAACAGCTTCAGTTAGGAAACGCGCTGGAGAAGATGGCCTCTTGTGGAGGGCGGTGGGCACCTGGTTTCTGTCACTATTTGTTCCGTGTGAGTTTTCAGTTTTCCCCAAGCAATGTGTCTGAGATTATGGGACTTCCAGGGAACGCCCTTCATAACCCGCCACTCCCCCGACAGCACAGAAAGAAGGAATTGGGTGCTGCCTTCCACCCCCGGAGCCGGGCCCTTCTGGCAGATGCTGCAGCAATGTCAGCCACTCTGTCTCATATGCACACACAAGGCCACACACTCAACACACGCACCCCAAGCACTCATTCACAGAGGCATGCACACACACGCGCACAGGGACACACGTTATGTGCACCCACAGTCACATACTTATATTCTGTTATTTTTTAGACACAGGGTCTCACTCTGTCACCCAGGCTGGAGTGCAGTGGCGTAATCGTGGCTCACTGTAGCCTCTAGCTCCTGGGCACAAGCGATCCTCTCTCATCAGCCTCCCAAGTAGCTGGCATTGCAGGCATGCACCACTGCACCTGGCTAAGTTTTAAAAAAATTTTTGTAGAGATGCGGTCTCACTGTGTTGCCTCAGCTGGTCTCAACCTCCAGGAGCAATTCATCCGCCTCAGCCTCCCGAAGTGTTGGGATTACAGGCATGAGCCACCGTGCATGCCCAGCCCACAGTCACACACATGCACACACATGGGGCGCGGTGGTGCAACAGGACCCAAGAGGAGCCCAAGGGCAGAGCCCACCGCCACTTTCAGCTCCAAGAGGCGGAGACTCCCGGCAGGAGGCGGCAGCAGGGAGCTCTTGGGGCCACTGAGAGCCCAATGGCATTTCCGGCAAGTTCTGTCATCACACACCTGTGGTGACAGGACAAATGCCACGACCGCCAGGCAGGATGGCACTGAACACTGGGGGGAGCTGTGCGAGTCCTCACAGATGCCTGGGGCCCCAAGACTGTGTGGCCAGACATGCAAGGGGCGTCACTTTCATGACAAACTCCTGCCTGGCACCCCTAAGGCCCACCTGCATCCTCTCCAGGGGCTGGGGCTGGCAGGAGGCCCTGTGGATGAGGTACACGTGCTCCATGTACTCCGTGATCCGCTGCAAGAAGCTCAGAGGCTCGTTGAAGGCGATTGGCATCGTGATCTTGGACAGCTCCTGGAAAGATGGGGAAGACTTGCTGGTTACTGCTGCCTTCCTGACACCGCTGGGCTGCCCGATGCCCCTGCTCTGAGCATCCCTTCATGGAGCCGCAGCCTCTGGGGTTGAACCGGATCTTCAAACCCCCCATGGGTGAGCCACTCCCTGCCCCATCGGCCCTGCCCTGTGAGCCTCGGCTGCCATCAGACCTGACACACAATCTGTGCTGAGCCTGCAGAGGTCTCTGGCATGACACCCCTGAATCCTCTCTGCCTCCCCAGCCCACCGCCCCATTCCAGACACAGAGACTGCCACAGGGGCTCCTGGGCCCACCTGCGCCCCCTCCCCTACTCCACATCTTCTCCACCCCACTTCCAGAGTAGTGGTCCCAGGCTGGGCACGGTGGCTCACACCTAAAATCCAAGCACCCTGGGAGGCCGAGGCGGGTGGATCCCTTGAGGTCAGGAGTTCAAGACCAGCCTGGCCAACACAGCGAAACCCTGTCTATACTAAAAATTCAAAAATTAGCTGTGCATGGTGGCGCACACCTGTAATCCCAGCTACTCGGGAGGCTGAGGCGGGAGAATCGCTTGAACCCAGGAGGTGAAGGTTGCGGTGAGCCGATATTGTGCTATTGCCCTCCAGCCTGGGAGACAGAGCCAGGCTCCGTCTCAAAAACAAAAAAACAGAGTAGTGGTCCCAGGCAGAGCCACCCGCGCCATTAAAAATAGTCCCTGGCTTCCCGTCCCTCCAGGATGCCTCGGACACACCTGAACCTGGCAAATGAGGCCTCCCATAACATGGCTCCATGCGGCTTTCCCCTAAGGCCTTCTGAGTTGGCAAAGGAGTCTCAGGTGTCTGCTCCCAGGCCCTGGACGGCACAGAGAGGGCGCATGGCTTAGTGGGGGAAGCTGGGAAGGTGCCAAGGGGACGAGTGCCCACAGGGGCCACTCTTCCCGCCGGGCTTCCAGGAAAGGGATCCCAAGGGCAGTAGGCATTCCAGGGAAACACAGCTGTCACCTCAGGGCAGGCTCTTCAGGAAGGAGCAGAGTCTGGGGTGGGCAAAGCAGAGGTAGAGGGAGAGGGACAAGGAGAGAAGGAGAGGACCAGAGAGACCAGAAAGGGACAAGGAAAGGACCCAGAGAGGCCAGAGAGGGACAAGGAGAGGACCCAGAGAGGCCAGAGAGGGACAAGGAGAGGACCCAGAGAGGCCAGAGAGGGACAAGGAGAGGACCCAGAGAGGCCAGAGAGGGACAAGGAGAGGACCCAGAGAGGCCAGAGAGGGACAAGGAGAGGACCCAGAGAGGGACAAGGAGAGGACCCAGAGAGGGATAAGGAGAGGACCCAGAGAGGGACAAGGAGAGGACCCAGAGAGGCCAGAGAGGGACAAGGAGAGGACCCAGAGAGGGACAAGGAGAGGACCCAGAGAGGCCAGAGAGGGACAAGGAGAGGACCCAGAGAGGGATAAGGAGAGGACCCAGAGAGGGACAAGGAGAGGACCCAGAGAGGGACAAGGAGAGGACCCAGAGAAGGACAAGGAGAGGACCCAGAGAGGTCAGGGAGGGACAAGGAGAGGACCCAGAGAGGCCAGGAGAGACAAGGAGAGGACCCAGGGAGGGACAAGGAGAGGACCCAGAGAGATCAGAGAGGGACAAGGAGAGGACCCAGAGAGGCCAGGAGGGAGTGGAGGAGGAGATGCTAGTGGCAACAGGGACAGGGCAGGCTTTGGAATCCACTTGCTGTGGGTTCCCAGCTGACACACACACGAGCTGCTAAGCCTCTCAGGCTCCTCGTCTGCACCAGGGACTAGGACGGCCCCACCAAGGCCTCAGGACACCACGGGCACTGCGTGCGCAGGGTGGACGGAGGGTGGGCGGGGTGTGCACAGCACCACAAGGACGCGCTCTGCCTGGGCCGCGAGGTTCCCAAAGCTCAGCGTCCGTGCTGGGAGGGGGGCTCTGCTCAGACACTGGGTTAAGGACGAATGCAGGGACCGAGGCTGAGAGCACAGGGCAGACGCACAGAGCCTGCGGCTCAGGCTGCTGCAGGGGCGAGCAGGCCCCAGATGGCACTGGACACACAGGGACTGTGGGCTTAGGAGGGGCTAGAACTGGATTCCAACTGAGGCAGCCCCGGCACATGGGTGTGGCCAAGACTGCACAAGGGAATGTGGCTGCCGAGGAAAGCAGGAAGAGAGGTGACCCTCGTGATCAGAGCTCAGCATTGCAAGAGCACGTGGCAGAGAAAGAAGGAAGCCCCGAAAGAATGAGCAGAAAAGCAGACAGATGGGGGAGCATTTGCAATTTACATTCCAGACCAGGATCAACAGCCTCCCGTGCTCTAAACGCTTGGTAAACTAGAAGAGGCCACAGTCCACAGTGGCCAGAGATGGGACCAGGGAGGCCAGGAAGTGCGGCCGGTGGCGGCCCTGAGCATGGGGGAGACGCTGCCTTGCTCAGGAGAGGAGAGATGGTATCGCAACTGCGTGCAACTCCCACCCAGGGAAAGCCCCCCGGCTGCTGTGGAAATGCACAGTGATGCAGCCCCACGAGGGGACTGGGCTGCTTCTAGCAAACTCTACGGGTATTTGCCCCTGACCCAGCAGCCCCACTTCTAGGAACCTATCCCACAGAGCCTCGGCCAAACACACATGCAGTGCTCTTTGCTGCCGCACGGCTGGATCCATGAAAGATCAGAAATGACCCGTATGTCCAACAACGGGGCGCCAGTCCAATAAGCTAGGGGGCAGCCATGTGAGGGGGCGCCGCGCCATTAAAAGATTCAGAAGTCGGCCAGGCGAGATGGCTCACGCCTGTAATTCCAACACTTTGCAGGGCCAAGGCGGGGAGGATCACTTGAGGCCAGGGGTTTAAGATCAGCCTGGGCAACAAAGTGAGACCCCGTCTCTACAAAAAAACATTTTTTTTTTTTTGAGTTAGAGTCTCACACTGTCGCCTAGGCAGCAGTGCAATGGTGTGATCTCGGCTCAGTGCAACCTCTCCGCCTCCTGGGTTCAAGCGATTCGCCTGCCTCAGCCTCCCAAGTAGCTGGGATTACAGGCATGCACCGCCACACCCGGCTAATTTTTCGTATTTTTAGTAGAGACAGGGTTTCACTATGTTGACCAGACTGGTCTCGAACTCCTGACTTCGTGATCCGCCTGCCTCAGACTCCTAAAGTGCTGGGATTACAGGCGTGAGCCACTGCCAAAAAATTTTTTTAAAGTAGCTGGGCATGGTGGTGGGTTCCTGTAGTCCCAGCTACTCCAGAGGCTCATGTGGGAGGTTCACTTAAGCCCAGGAGTTTGAGGTTACAATGAGCCATGATCCTGCCACTGCACTCCAGACTGGGTGACATAGCAAGACTCAGTCTCTAAAAAGAAATAATAAATAAATAGATTAAGAAGTCACTGCATGTTGCTATGGATATACTATTGAATTTTAAAAGGTGGAGAAAGCCTCTCATTTATGTAAAGAAGTGGGGAGAAGATACATATAGAATCAGCTGTGTGACGCATGAAAGACATGCCCTAAACTTGGCTCCTGGTCACCTGTGGGGAAAGCAGAGAGCACCAGGAGGGGACAGGGACAGGAAGCTGACTCTCCTGGAATATACCTTGCTTGATAAATTTGATGCAGGACCCATAATTTAAAAAGAAAATTAAATTTTAAAAAGTCATCTCTCAATATCAAAAATGAAACAAATGAACCTATGTCATTCCTTTGGTGGCACAATCACCCAGCGAAGAAGCACCCAGGTGGTTTTAAAATGCAGGCATTTGGCCGGGCGCGGTGGCTCATGCTTGTAATCCCAACACTTTGGGAGGCCGAGGTGGGCGGATCACAAGGTCAGGAGTTTGAGACCAGCCTGGCCAACAAGGTGAAACCCCGTATCTACTAAAAATACAAAAAAAAAAAAAAAATTAGCCGAGCACGGTGGCAGGCGCCTGTAGTCCCAGCTACTCAGAAAGCTGAGGCAGGAGAATTGCTTGAACCCAGGAGGCAGAGGTTGCAGTGAGCTGAGATCGCGCCACTGCACTCTAGCCTGGGCGACAGAGCGAGACTCCCTCAAAAAATAAATAAATAAATAAATAAAAAATAACGCAGGCATTTGAGATATACCCTGAAGACAACGACAAGTGGCAACTGCAGGAGGCACAGACATGTGCTGTCTCAGCAAAGACACTGTCGGCAGCAGAGCTGGTCCCACAGGTATGTGGGGCAAAGTGAGTGAGTCACAACTGCGTGCCGGTCTAAATCTGTCCTCGCCAGGGCTGCAGAAAACTGGGACTGTCAGTGAGGGAGAAAAGAGACGCAGACATGAGGCCGCAGAGGTTAGGTGGAGCCTGTTGGCCCAAATTTGAAGCATCACCGAAACAAACAAAAACACAGTTCCTAGCTGTAGGAACAGACCTCGAAATAAGACTACCCCGGTGGCCTCCTGAGAGCCTGGCTGTGGTCCTGAATTCTCCTTCTCTCCCTGGACAAGTAGATGATGCCAGACCCCAGACAGTAAACGCACAGGATAGGCCTGAAGCTCCTTTTGTAAAGGACTCCAGGCCACCTTGAAGAGACTCTCACTGACCAAAGATGGAACAATCTGTGGACTGGAAGACATCCAGAACTATCCCCGGCAATCAATAAAGGGTGATCATGTTGGCGCAGCTCCAACTAGCAATTCCTAGTGAGTTAATGGACCCAGGCTCTGAGTGCCCACAGCTCTGTTTGTTTGTTAGAGACAGGGTCTCACTCTGTCACCCAGGCTGGAGTGTAGTAATGTGATCACCGGTCACTGCAGCCTCAACCTCCCAGGCTCAAGTGATCCTCCTACATCAGCCACCCGAGTAGCTGGGAGCCCAGGCATGTGCCACCATGCCTGGCTAATTCTTTTTTGTAGAGATGGGATCTCACTTTGTTGCCCGGGCTGGTTCTGAACCCGTGGCCTCGAGCGATCCTCTCGCCTCAGCCTCTGACAGTGATTATAGGCGTGAGCCGCCGCACGCCTGGCCTGCCCACAGCTTTTAAATTCAGAGAAAGAGCAACAAAAAGGCTTCCTGACAGAGGGACACAAACAAGGTCCAGACACAGGACTGCAAACACCAGAGGGCAACACGTGAGACCACTGGACATTTGAACATAGATTGAGTATCTGATGATATTAAATAACTTTCTAAAGTTATTTTCTAAAGTATAATAATAATATCACAGTCACATTAAAAAAGAATCCTTACCCTTTAAATATACATAAGAAATATTTACAAACAAAAAGATGTCTGGAATTTGCTTCAAAATACGAGGGAGGAGAGAAGCAGGGGGGTGTGGACCAAACAGAAAGAGCCACAGCCTGTCACTGCAGATCCAGAATGAGCCACAGCCAATCACTGTGGATCCAGAACGAGCCACAGCCAATCACCTCGGATCCAGAACGAGCCACAGCCAATCACTGCGGATCCAGAACGAGCCACAGCCAATCACTGCAGATCCAGCTATGGGGACATGAGCTCACCACTGTCTGTCTGAATCTGTCTATGTTGGGACTGTCCACGTTGCCAAGTGTGCTTGTGTTTTTTCAATACAAGCTGAGAAGTAGTAAAAAGAGTGGAGTGCCACCAAAGCCTCCAAAGGGGAGTGTTTCAAAGTGAAGTGTAAGGGGTGGAGCCGCCCCGCAAGGCCCCTCCCAGCGCCTTTCTACTACGCTTGCCAGTCCTACGTGCTCACATGAAACTTTCACCTCAATCTCTCCACAACCCTCACCTAGGGAATGCAATATACATCACTTCATGTTGTTGAAAAGATGCTTTTGGTCCTAGAATCTTTATTTATTTTTTTTTAAGAGACAAGGTTTCCCTCTGTCATCTAGGCTGGAGCACAGTGGTGAAATCACGGTTCACTGCAGCCTCAAACTCCTGGGATCAAGCCATCCTCCTGTCTCAGCCTCCCCAGTAACTGGACGACAGACATGTGCCACCATGCCTGGCTAATCTTTTAAATTTTTTTGTAGAGTTGGGGTCTCACTATGTTGCCCAGGCTCTGGTCTCAAGCTCCTGGCCTCAAGCAATCCTCTTCCCTCAGCTTTCCTGAGGGCATGAGCTACTACCACACCCAGCCTGTCTCAGAATTTAAAAGAGTCAAAATTAGGTGGTTTGTCAAGTTCACAAAAGACATTCCTCATCTATACCAAGACAGATATTTTTGTCAAGACCTGAATTATCCACATAGTCAAAAATGTACAAAAAACATTGCTGAAAAGAGAAAAAAAATCTCAAATGGTTTATTTTAAAAGAAACATACAGATATATACATAAATACAGATGTGTATGCATGAGCATTAGCACACTCGTATTTTTCAGTGCTGTCTGCTGAGAGGGCCTGCAGGCAATGATACCTCAGCAGCAATGAGCTCACCCAGCACTGGATTGTGGTTTCTAAACACCATTACCCAGTGAATGGGCTCCCTGGGGAAGTGGCTGATTCCAGGGTTAAGGCAGGGAAAATATAAGCTGAACTAGAGCATTCTTTAGTGCCTGAAATAAGTGTTCAGAAAAGGATGGGGGTTCAGCAGAAGGGGGAAAACCAACCTAGAAGAACTCTCAACACCAAAGGTAGAACACTTTGAGCAATTATTTATAGTCCGTAAATAAGGACTCCACTGGAATTCAACTCACAGAATAAAATACATGCTCATGAGTTCATACTAATACAAATAAATAACTGAATAAATATATAATTAGGGGAGAAGGGACAGCTCTCCTTTACAGAACAATTCCGATTAATAAAGGTAGAAGAAAGAACGAGAATGGAAAATCTCCATTAGAGTGATTTCAGTAAAACCCACCAATGGATGCTACAATTGGCAAGCAGAATCCAAGTGTCTTCCCTAAAGCATTGATTACAAAGAGAAATGCAGCAACTTTGCAGTGGAGACACTTGACCAAGTGATCAGGTTAACAGTCCCACTAACAAGACATGTGGCTATCACAGAGCCCCTCAGACAAGGCCCTGGCAAGGGTACCTCACTTCTGTGTGTGCCAAAAATACAGAACCTCATTCTAAGAAGAAAACATCAGACAAACCCAAATTAAGGAAAAGTCCACTAAGTAACAGACCAGAGCAGCTGCCACCAAGTGGAGGAGCCCAAATGCCATGAGGGTCCTGGGACAGGAAACGACATCGGGGACACTGAGGAAATACAAGTGACATGTGGAGCTAAGATGCATTTCTTGCTTTGGTCACTGACCTATGGTTATTCCGAGAGATGCTGGCATCAGGGGAGCTGGGTGGTGGGTCTACAGGAATGCTCTGTGCTATTCTGTGATTTTCCGTAAGTCTAAAATTATTTCAAAATAAAAAGTTGAGAAAAAGTGAAGTTCCCTCTGGAAAAAGAAAGGACTAAAACAGATAAGGGCAAAAAATCACCAGCACTAGAAGACATGGTCTGAGCAAGAGTGACACGTATTCCCAGGCCATTTGAGTTTTCAGTCATCAAGCGCTGGCCCAGGAACCAGCACGGTACAGAAGGCACGGGACACTCCCCGCCCCTGTGAGGCACAGCTTGGGTTCTCACAGTCAGGAAAGATCATGAAAGGGAAAGTCTGTAACTTCTGGGTGCTCATTCCCAGCTGGTTTTTCTGTCCCAAACCCTGAGCACCTGACAAAGGCTGACACCCCTCCTGCAGCTCAGCACGTGGCCAGGGAGGGTGCCACGGAAGCCCCACCCACCTCACGCAGGCCACAGGGCTGGATAGGTGCTTGCAGGATGGTTCTTATGTCCCGTTTCACCTACAGAACACCTCTTCCCCTGACTTGCTTGTTCTTTTCCTGTTTTATTGTCTTAATCTCATGCTGTTTATAAACGTAAGAGTGCATTTTTTCTTTTCCTTTTTTTTGTTTTTGAGATGGAATCTCACTCTTATCACCCAGCCTGGAGTGCAATGGCACGATCTCGGCTCACTGCAACCTCCGCCTCCTGGGTTCAAGCAATTCTCCTGCCTCAGCCTCCCGAGTAGCTGGGATTACAGGCATGTGCCACCATGCCTGGCTCATTTTGCATTTTTAGTAGAGATGGTGTTTCTCCATGTTGGCCAGGCTGGTCTCGAACTCCTGACCTCAGGTGATCCCCCACCTCGGCCCCCCAAAGTGCTGGGATTACAGGCCTGAGCTGCCGCACCTGGCAAGAGCGCATTTTCTTAAACCACCAGCACTGCAATACCTTCCCAGGAGTCAGTGGTGCAGCCCCATGTGTGAACACGGGCCCCCGGACTCACCAGGCCAACACACTTCTTCAGGATGGTCCACACGCTGAAGTCGCTTCTGCTGAACATGGGAGCCGGCAGCGATGTCCTGCGAAGCACAAAAGGGGTACGTGTGGGTGAATTCAACACAGGACTCTGACTACTCAAGGCGGCTGTGCTCAATGACCATTTCTCTTTAATTTTTACACCTAAACATTGGCATTTCTACATTCTGGCATGCCTAGGGACACAGGGCACGACTGCTGCCTAGAGGCCTTCCACACCCATGTTCCCAGGGCTTCCTGGGAATGTTCATGACAACAAAGATGACTCTGCAGTCTTGGCCCCGCAGTAGCCCTGCTGTTGTTTCCTCTCAGAGCTGGGGGACAGGGTGGCAGCTGGAGGGAGTCCCTCTGCCCACAGAGCCCACAGCCTTCTGGGGGCTCCTGCTGGGTCCCTGGGGCAGTGGCCAGACCACAGGCAGAGGTCAGGCACGAGGCCAGCAAGAGTGACCTGAATTAAAAGCTTTTCCGCCTTTAAACACGTGCTTGCTTTCCTGAGGAGCATTTCTTTCCAGGTCATCTTCCAGTCGGCTGCAAGGGGGAGCCCATGCCCTCATGCTTGCACCAGGAGACCCTCACCCCCACCACTGCTCACCACTCATCGACCGGGACCACTGACCCGGGGCCCTGGTCTCCCCACCAGGAACGTGGAGCTGGAATGAGACACTGTCTCCATCTAGGAGGGGAGCGCCTGAATGGAGACATAAACTTGGATTTGGGGAGAGGCGTGCCAGACCCACACAGGACACCACAGAGCAGGGTGCAAAGAAGGTGCTGCAGAGTAGGGGCCCGGGGTTCCCTGCTGCTCACAGCCCTCCAGGGACACCCCAGGGCTCTCCTGCTGAACTCCCATTTCATGGAAGCTGCTTTGAGGGGCGTTTTGCCTCACACCCAGCAGAACCTTGGCACCGACACTCTGACCTCCGGAGTGATGAAAGCGCGAGCTCTTGTCTGCTCTGCTCCCGAGCTATGCCCCGGGAATGCCACGTCAGGGCAGCTGGGTCAGGGCACACTACTGGTGTCAGGGGGCAGGAGGGAAAGGACATGGCAGCTATGAGGCAGGGTGGAAAAGAAAAGGAACATCTGCTGAGTATCAGGCCCGGGCTGCCAGAAGCCAGCACCCAGCTCTGCTCCGCCATCGTCCGTGCACGCATTCAGTGAATACTTTGTGATTCGGAGGTGCTACCAGGAGGGGAACGTGGCTCTGCAGAGGGTCAGGTCACATCCCCCAAGGATACGAACCTGCATGGAGATGGGATGCATAGGAACTACAGACAGGAAAGAAGAGAAAAGAGGCCCCAGGCCAAGGGAGCAGAGGGAGCTGACACACCCGAGGACCTGAAAGAGGCCCCTGCAGCTGGGACGGGAGGCAACAGGGCTCGGGGCCAGGCCTGAGGGCACAGGTGAGGGTGCTGGCTTTCTTCCTAAGAGGTGAGTGACCACATGGTGCACTGTCCGAGCTGGGTCATTTCTTCTAGTATAACAGGGCGCCATTCACAGTTCTGTAGGAGCAGCAGTGTGAGGCCGGCCATGTGGTCATCCTGCCTGAGTTTTAGGCAGAGGGTGACGGGGTGGGGGGGTCCAGATCTGTCTTTTGAAAAGTGCCTCTGGGCTGGGCATGGTGGCTCCTACCTTTAATCACAATACTTTGGGAGGCCGAGGCAGGCGGATCACTTGAGGAGGTCAAGACTAGCCTGGCCAACACGGCGAAACCCTGTCTCTACTAAAAATACAAAAATTAGCCAGGCATGGTGGCACATGCCTGTAATCCCAGCAACTTGGGAGGCTGAGACAAGAGAATCATCTGAACCTGGGAGGCAGAGGTTTCCGAGGTCACGCCACTGAACTCCAGCCTGGGCGATAGAGTGAGACTCCGTCTCAAACACAATAAATACACATATACACAAATGCCTCTGCACAACAACAGGAATAAAAGGCAGGGATGCAGAGGCCACTCTGGAAACAAGGGTGGTTGGGTAGACGGGCATGTTGCAGAGGAAATGGAAGAACTGACGGACCTAACAGCATTTAAAGCGACCGCAGAGTCAGGGCTAGAAAACGGGGAATGCAGGAGCGGGGGTGGGGGCTCCCATATCTGTAGGGTGAGAGAACGAACAAACAAGAGGTGAGATGCACATGTGGGCGCCCAAGTGGACCCACCAAGCAGGCGTGTGGGCCTACAGCTCGAAGGAGAGCCTGAGGCCAGGCTGCAGCAGCTCCCTGGAGCTGAGACACACATCAGCGGCTGTGCCTGGAGCCCGCAATGCAATGCCACCAGCTCCAGGGCCACTGCCTGCCCCACCTGACACTTGTCCTGCCTTTGTGCCTTTTTTTTTTTTTTTTTTTTGGAGATGGAGTCTCGCTCTGTCACCCAGGCTGGAGTGCAGTGGCGTGACCTCGGCTCACTGTAACCTCTGCCTCCCGGGTTCAAGTGATTCCCCTGCCTCAGCCTCCCGAGTAGCCGGGACTACAGATGCGCACAGCCACGCCCAGCTAATTTTTTGTATTTTAGTAGAGATGGGGTTTCTCCATGTTGGCCAGGATGGTCTCGATCTCCTGACTTCATGATCCGCCCACCTCGGCCTTCCAAAGGACTGGGATTACAGGCATGAGCCACTGCGCCTGGCTCGTGCTTCTATCAACAAAGACTGAAGACTTCTTCCCTTTATTTTTTGAGCCAGGGTGTTGCTCTGTTGCCCATACTAGAGTGCAGTGGCGCCATTGTAGCTCACCATAGCCTCGAACTTCTGGGCTCAACGGATCCTCCTGACTCAGCCTCCCAAGTAGCTGGGACCAGAGGCGTGCACCACCATGCCCAGCTAATTATTTTAATTTTTTTGTAGCAGTGGGGTCTTGCCATGTTGCCTAGGCTGGTCTCCAACTCCTGGGCTCAAGTGATCCACCTGTCTCAGCCTCCCAAAGTGCTGGGATTACAGGCATGAGCCACCACGACCAGCCAAGGACTGAAGACTTCTTGTGATGGCCACTGTCACTGGACTCTACCTACATGAAAACGAACGTGGTGGAGGAGGAAAGGGAATGAGGTCTTGCTACATCAAGGAAATTAAACCCTTCTTGTCCTGTAGGGGTCAGAGCTGAACACACTGCAATAGAACTCCGCTGAGACAGAGGATGAACTTGGCCGCCCATGGAAGAGCAGGCAGATCTGTAGGAAATCAGCAAGGGGTCTGATGATCAAAACGCCATGTACTATTTGCCAGGCCCTGTCAAAGCCTGTGTCACCCCAAATCCTCTCACAGCAACTCCTGAGGGCAGGGAGGGGAACAGAGGCATTTGTTAGATGGGGAAAGGCACTGCTCAAAAAATTGCCATCTGTGGATTCCAGGAGCCAAGAGAGGCATGGAGTCTCTCTGAACCCTTGCTGGCCAGACACAGGAGGCTGTCCAGACGGGGAGGCCAGACAGCTGTGGGGGGTGCCACTCCAGCTCAATGCTCGTGAGGGCTGAGGGGTACCCTGCAGAGTATTTTTGGGGTGATTACAGACACATTTTAGAAACGACAGACGTGAGAGAACATACCTGTGTTTCTGAATTCCATTCTCTTGAGAGGGCCTCTCCCCAATTTTCCCAATCCTATTATTTTTGCTGGTGTCTAAGTCAATCATTCCCGTGACTTTCTGATTTGCCTCTGAAAATTCCCCAGAAGAGTTATCAGAATCAAAGCCTGTGCGAGACAAGAAAATGGTCATTTTCGCTGGACCTGAAAGATTTTTTAAAAGCCTACCTCCAAGAATTCTGACTATGCAAGCAGGTGACTACAGAGCTCAGTTGTGTGAACGGACACATTTAGAAGAATTAACTCTGGTTCCCCAGAAGTAGACACGGTACAGAGAGAACAGGAGGGCGCCACGGAGCTTCCCTCCTAAGAACGCGCTCCCAGCGAGCTCCAGTGCCCAGGCTCCTCCCACGCTTGTGATTTGAGGTCCAGTCCCAGGCCATGAGCTTCATCTTCCAGAAGGAACCCTTTCATCATTTTAATCTGCGACCTACATGCTCTGGGTGGGCCACTTCTATCGGATTCAAACCCATCCCAAGGCTGCGACGCGCCCGTTGTGGCTCAGGGCTTGTGACCAAGGTCTGCGTCTTGGTCTGAAACACGCCTGCTGACAGTGTTTCAAGGGAGACCATCGCGGCACGCAAAGGCACCACTGAACTGTACCCAGCTAGGGAACAATCATGGAAATGCCACACACGTGACTGGACTCGGAGTGGACTCCGGATGAAGGGGGACTCTGGAGAAGGAGCTCTTCAGAATGTGAGTGAGATCCAGCCATGCATGCACTCCTGGAGCAAAAGTCCTGGAGAAGAACGGCCGGCCGCTGCCCTGGTGGGGTGGGCCCTTCCCCAGGACAGAACAGGCAACTAGGGAACGGGAACATACGTCTCCCTTCAACTCCTGTCAGTCTGAGTCGCTGGAAGGGCCAAGTTCTGCTCCAGAGCTGGGCGGAGTGGGGGCTGGGGCCCCGCGATGAGTTTATTCCATGGGGGCTCTGGGCCTGTAGGAGCCGGCAACCACCCAGTGCTTCCAGGGTCTGAGGGCTCCACGTGAGGGGCACAAGCCCGGGAGGGTCAGGTAGACAACTGCGGTCGGACCCCACATGCAGATGAGTCTGCCACAGGCTCCACAAGAACAAAGCAAAGCTGCTGTGTCCTGCCCCTCCACACAGCAGAGTCCATCCATAAAGGCAGTGCTGGGGTGGATGACATCGTGATTTTGAGAGGATGGGTTAAAAAGGAATCCTGAAATGGCCCACGGTTTCTGAAATAGCCTGCCATCTCTCATGTTTTGCTCTCTGTCCCAAAAGCAACATCTCTAACTTCTCACTCTGAAGTTATCTTAAAAACATTCCCTACTTAAGGGAATTCCATGGGGCAGGACCTGCCCCCACCCAGAAGAATAAAACAGCACATCCCGGCAGCCACTGCAGCCTCTGACTCAGCCAACACTACACGGATGGCCTAATAACATTCTAAGACCTGGCAGCCACCGCAGCCTCCGACTCAGCCAACGCTACACGGATGGCCTAATAACATTCTAAGACACCACATGCATTTATTGTAGAAAAACAGAAAATACAGATGAGCAAAGGAGGAAGCTGAGATCTCCTATCATCGGCTCCCTCGGAAACCCCTGCTTTTATTAGCCCCTCTGCATTCATAGCCCTTAATCCCATACACACTGTTCATGTCCTCCAAACCTTTCCTTTGAATGGCACTGATTCTTAAGACAAATTAAATGCCTAATGAAGTCATTCATTTAATAACTGCTTAGTTTACATACTTTTGAAATTAGAGTTACAAAGTCAGATGAGTATTATAGGCGGTGAAGGAGTCGAGAGTCTACCTCTAGCACGGGTATTTCATCGCATAAAGAGATGAAGTGGTTTTTTCCTTCCATTATTTGTTTTGAAGCCCAAGAACTGAGGGGGAAAATTCTTGTCACCTAGATGTCTGTCCCTTCCACTTCATCCTTGGGGACACATGGAGAGGCCTTGCCATGCAGGAGCAGCGCCCCACAGCCCCGCACACCCTGTGGCTCCTAGAACAGTGGAGTCCATCTGAGTACCACATCACACACAGCTGGGAACCCTGGGAAGTCACAGCAAACTGACTCAAAAAGCTCAGAGGTGGCCAGGCGCAGTGGCTGACACCTGTAATCCCAGCACTTTGGGAGACCAAGGCAGGTGGATCATCTGAGGTCAGGAGTTCGAGACCGGCCTGGCCAACATGGTGAAACCCCATCTCTACTAAAAGTACAAAAATTAGCCAGGCGTGGTGGTGGGCATCTGTAATCCCAGCTACTCGGGAGGCTGAGGCAGGAGAACTGCTTGAACCCGTGAGGAGGAGGTTGCAGTGAGCTGAGATCACGCCACTGCACTCCAGCCTGGGCGACAAAGCAAGACTCTGGCTCAAAAAAAAAAAAAAAAAAAATGGCCAGAGGTATTCGGGAAAGTATCAGTCACACCAAGACCCCAGACAAAAAGGACATCCTATGAGACTCCCAGGAGAGGAGGGACCTCAAAACTGCGCTCTCTGTGACAGACATGGCATCCCACTAGAGGGCAGCCCGAGGGTGTGAGAGCCTGACAACCCCTCCGCTGTGTGGGATTCAGCAGAGAACACAGAACCACCACGGATGAGTTGCAAGCTCCATGGACCCTCCTCTGAGAGTGCATCCGAGGCAAACACGCTGCAGATAATTCAGCTACGAAATCATGGAAACTGACTTCGAAATTGAGCCTTTGAAGCCAGTAAGGAGCGCAGCATCCCCTTCTCCTGGGGTTTTGGATAAGAGTAAGTCAACCATCTTGAGCTGCCAGAGCAGGTACAGGAGCAGCACAGCCTCGGGACAATCAGCCCGCTCCAGCAGGGCCACGGACTGGAGGCGCCACCAGAGCCATCAACGTCCTCGGGGTGTGGCCACAGAGACCCTCCTGACACACCCACCCTGGCAGGGCCACAGACTGGAGGTGCCAACGGAGCCATCGACGTGTCCTTGGGGCATGGCCACAGAGACCCTGACAGATCCTTGAGCGGCAGTAACCGCAGAAGTGCTTCTAAAGATCGTCACTAATTCCTGGCCTGCGGCCACATTTCCAAAACCGCTCCTTTCTGATCCCGACGCCTAAGGACAAGGGAACATCAAGGAGAATCTCCTGATGCCCCTTCCCACCAGCAATGGTCCTTTCCAGAAAAAACAAGCGGAATTCCAGATGCTGACTCCGAGGCACAGAAGAGTGGAGAATGAACATGAGGACCTGACAAGACACGAGCTCGAAGGGTTTCAGGCTCTTCCCTGTGCCAGGAGAAGGGGCGGCTCTGGGAGGCCAAGCTGCCAGCCCCGCCTGCCCTTTCCTCTAGCCGCCCCGTCACGTGCCCATGAGCCCTGCAACACGGTCTTCATTTTCTTTTTTTGAGTGACTGGATGCCAAAACACATTCTTTTCAATTAGGCCACAGGATTTCATTCAGACCACAGGCTGCACGCCGCCACTTTAAACCATCGTGCGAAAGAAAAAAATAACTGCATTCTGAGGCTGTGAGCGCAGCTGTGGACCCAGGGGTTTGCTGTCTGATGGGATGCATCAAGCAGTGCCAGGCAAGACAGGGCCACCATATCTAGAACATTCTCATCATGAAGCAGAAATAGGAGAAGAAGATGGCTATCTCAGGAGACAAATGAAAATATCCGCACCCCAGGAAACTCTTCGGGAGACTTAAACCCTGTCAGCCAAAGTCAAGGCTTTTCCCACCTCTGAGATGGATGTGAGGTTTTGCTGAACAGTCCATGTTTGGGATCGTGAACGCTCACCCACACACTGCTTTACTGAGCATCTTTACACCCCAAACGCCAGGTCCAACATCTGAATCCAGGGACGTTCACCCTTCCAGTACGTCCCTAGTTGGTTCTTTCGACTCACCTGTGACGGCATCAAAGAATTCTTCCTCTCCGTTCATCCTTCAGCAGCCAGCCTCCACAGCCCCTGACGTGTGCTCTTCTACTGAATCATCGTATCTGATCCACATCTACAGTGTAAGGAATTTTACAAACTTTCTCTTGGAAAAATCCAATAGACACAGAAGATCTAAAGGGAAAAAAATTTTGGCATACTTAGCTTCCAGAAGTTTCACGGTTTAAAAACATTTTAAAAATACCCATTCACCATCCTAAAATCAATCTAAATTCCATGTAAGCAAATTAGTAAAATAAATTATCACATCACAAACATAATTTCAAAAAGTAAACGAGAGGGAGCATTTATAACGTAAGATCAATCAATGAATAACAGACCAGTAATTCAGCCCTATAACAAGAGTTGTTTCTAAAAAGCATTATTGGCTGGGCATGGTGGCTCACGCCTGTAATCCCAGCACTTTGGGAGGCTGAGGTGGGCGGATCACTTGAAGCCAGGAGCTTGGGACCAGCCTGGCCAACATGGTGAAACCCTGTCTCTAACTAAAAATACAAAAATTATACAGGCGTGGTGGCGCACGCCTATAGTCCCAGCTACTTGGGAGGGTGAGGCAGGAGAATCTCTTGAACTCGGGAGGCAGAGATCGCAGTGAGCTGAGATCGTGCCACGGCACTCCAGCCTGGGTGACAAAATGAGACTCTGTCTCAAAATAAATAAACAAATAAATAATTAAAATAAATAAAATTAAAAGCATTATCTACAGTTATGTAAGAAAACAATAAAACATTAATTTGGGAAAAGTCATGGGGGCAGGGTGTGGTGGCTCACGCCTGTAATCCCGGCATTTTGGGAGACCGAAGCCGGTGGATCACTTGAGGTCAGGGGTTCAGAGACCAGCCTGGACAACGTGGTGAAACCCTGTCTCTACTATAAATACAAAAATCAGCCAGGCGTGGTGGCAGGCACCTGTAATCCCAGCTACTCAGTAGGCTGAGGCAGAAGAGTCGCTTGAATCCGGAAGGCAGAGGTTGCAGTGAGCCGAGATCACGCCACTGCACTCCAGCCTGGGCAACAGAGCGAGACTCCATCTCAAAAAAAAAAAAAAAAAAAGAAAGTCATGGGGGCAGTCAGAGAGAGCAGGTGAGCTTCAATGAGGTGTTCAGCATCCGAGGTTCAAACACGGCTCAGGAAGTTTTGCTGAAAATCATTGCAAACATTCACCAGAGGCTGGAACAAGTGGCTGTATAAGTAAATGGAAAATTATGTCTAAAATTTCACAACTACCTGAAACCAACATCAATTCTAGAGAATTGAGGCTGCTATGTATGTTAGCTACTCCCAGGATAAACTGAAGTAAACTTACATTTTCTCACAACGACCTTAGCTCAATATTCTAGAACTCATGCACATTAGTGTCTCCCATCAGGAAAAGCAGCGTTTGATGAACGACAAGAGAAGGAAGCCAAAATCAGCATCCTTACTTGTGCCAAAAATACAAAAACCAGCCCAGAGCTCTCTGCACAGTTCTGAGGGTGAGGGCGCCGGGGCGAGAACGGCCCCCAGTGCTGGGTGACCCCCCAAGCGGCTCATCCCGCAGCCCTGCCACAGCCGCAAGGGGCAGCAGCAGCTGCTTCCCTCCAGACAACAGGACAGCCACCACGTCCCCTGAGAGACTCTCCAGTGTCTCCTGGTTCCTCCCTCCTTCCCAGCCGGACTGCGGCAGCCCCTGAAGGCCGGCGCAGACAGCCCTGCTCACGGCCAGGGTGTGCTTGCCCTTGCAGACGGGAGAAGTTGCTGTCACTCACTCAGGTCCCCTTCACAACTGCAGCGATGTGCTTCCCCCTTCAGAGCCACTGAGGGGCCAGGGCTTCCTGAGGAGACGCGGCTGAATCCAGGACTGGGCTCCTCTTGCCATGGTAGCAAGGAAGCTGCCTGCCCAGAAAGACTGGGGTGTAGAGTTGGAATGTGCATCCCTCCAAACACATGCTGAGATCTGACTGCCATGTGACAATGTTAGGATGTGGGGCCTTTGAGAGGTGGTGGGACTGTGAGGGCTCTGCCCTCAGGAATGGCTTAATGCTGTTTTATAAAAGGGTCTGTTATAAAAGGGTGAGTCGGCCGGGCGTGTTGGCTCACGCCTGTAATCCCAACAGTTTAGGAGGCCGAGGTGGGCAGATCACCTGAGGTCAAGAGTTCCAGACCAGCCTGGCCAACATGATGAAACCCCGTCTCTACTAAAAAAATTCAAAAAAATTAGCCCAGGCATGGTGGCAAGTGCCTATAATCCCAGCTACTTGGGAGGCTGAGACAGGTGAATCGCTTGAACCCGGGAGGCAGAGGTTGCAGTGAGCCGAGATCACGCCCCTGCACTCCAGCCTGGGCAACAAGAGTGAAACCCTGTCTCAAAAAATAAATAAATAAATAAATAAATAAAAGGGTGAGTTTGGCCCCCTTTAGTGCGCTCTCTCCCCCTCCCTTTGCCTCCCCCTCCTTCTCCCTCCCTTTCCCTCTCTCCTCTCTCTCTCCCCCTCTCTTCCCTCCTCTCTTGCCCTTCCACCTTCTGCCATGAGATGACAGCAAGAAAGCCCTCAGCAGACACCAGCACCTTGAACTGGACTTCCAGACTCCAGAACGAGGAGCCTGCACATTGCTGCTCATTCTAAACTGCCCAGCCTGTGGCACTGCTGTAGCGGCACAACACAGGCTACGCCAGGGGCTCTCGCCGAATGACTCAGGATGAACCTACGGAAGCTCCCACAAGAAAGAGGAGACAATCTGAGCACCAGTACATGGGAAAAGGCTGAAACACAGTGAATACATTCAAGTCCAGAGTTCCTAAGATCCTAAAAAGGAGATTAACTGGTCATGGTGGATGACGCCAGTAAGCCCACAAGTTATTTTGAAACTGGCAATCAAGGAGATAGCATCCTGCCTTCCCTACACACACTGCTGTGCCACTGTCGCCAGGTAACAGGTGAGGAAATTGCGCTTTATGGAAGCATCCCAGCAAATGGATGAACAAGGCACACAGGTGTGTGACCATCACCATTAGACGACACTGGAGAATTCACACATCCAGGCACTGAACCCCGAGAGACGGCCTTGGGTGCCTCCCGGGGAGAGATGACACTGCCATTGCTGAAGCAGTTTTGCCCGGAACACTGAGCCCAGGTTTGTCCAGTTTCTAGCTTTATCTACTGACATGGTCTGGATGTGTCCCCACCACCAAACCTCCTGTTGAGATGTGATCCCCGGTGTTGGATGCAGGCCTGATGGGAGGTGTTTGAGCCATGGGAGTGGATCCCTCACGGCTTGGTGCTGTCCTCCTGGTCCTGGGCAAGGATGAGTGCCCATGAGATCTGCTTCTTTAAAGGCGTCTCTCTCAATCCTCCTCGCGCCATGTGAGGTGCCTGCGCCCGCTTCGCTTTCCACCATGAGTAAAAGCTCCCTGAGGCCTCCCCAGAGGCTGAGCAGATGCCAGCGCCATGTTTCCCGTAGAGCAGAACCGTGACCTAATTAAACGACCTTTCCTTATCAATTACCCAGTCTCAGGTATTTCTTTATAGCAACCAGGAACAGCCTAACACACCTCCCAACCTAGGGAAGTACAGAGACCAGAGGCCACACCACGGGGACTCAGCAGCAGCACCCGGACCCCTGGCACCTCGCCCAGCAGAGCTGGCCTCTGCAGAAAATCAACCACATTGAAAAAGGAGGCACCCAGGAGGAGCAAGGAAACCTCGTGACTTTGACTGAGCAGCCACTTCTTAGGTGTGGGCACACCATGTTCGACTACCTGCGAATGTGGGGGTGCAATCAGCAAAACCCATGCACGACCAACCCAGTCTCTCCAACAAATCAATTACAAAGACAGAGAGAGAGAAGGAGAGGGAAGGCTTCTCACCATCTTGATTATGGTGATGTTTTCATGGGTGCACATGCGTGTCAAAACCTATCGTACACGTTACACATGTGCAATTGATCATATGCCAATTATACCTCAAAAAAGCTATCTTTAAAAAAAAGACATACCGGCCAGGTGCAGTGGTTCCTGCTTGTAATCTCAGCACTTTGGGAGGCTGAGGCAGGTGGATCGCTTGAGCCCAGGGGTTGGATATCAGCCTGGGCAACATGGCAAAACCTCATCTCTACAAAATACACAAAAATTAGTCGGGTGTGGTGGTGCGCCCACCTATGGTCCCAGCTACACGGGAGGCTGAAGTGGAAGGATCACTCGAGCCTGGGACATCAAGGTTGCAGTGAGCCATGGTTGCATCACTGCACTCTAGCCTGAGCGACAGAGCAAGACCCTGTCTCCAAAAAAAAAAAAAAAAAGGCATACCAATTAAAATGACGCTTGAAGCAGGATGCAAACAAGGCCTACACACAGGCAGACAGGATTTCATGGAGACATTTATAAGACAGTGGAAATCTAAACACAGCGAGTATCTGATGGTAGGAGGATTCCTGCTCATTTTTAAGATGTCACGATAGGCCAGGCGCAGTGGCTCATGCCTGTAATCCCAGCACTTTGGGAGGCCGAGGCAGGTGGATCACCTGAGGTCAGGAGTTCAAGACCAGCCTGACCAACGTGGAAAAACCCCATCTCTACTAAAAATACAAAATTAGCCAGACATGGTGGCGCATGCCTGTAATACCAGCTACTCGGGAGGCTGAGGCAGGAGAATCACTTGAACCCAGGAGGCAGAGGTTGCAGTGAGCCGAGATTGCACTATCGCACTCCAGCCTGGGCAACGAGAGCAAAAATCTGTCTTAAAAAAAAAAAAAAAAAAAGTCACGATAGTATGAATATCTTTTTGAGAGAACCCTAAAAAAAAAAAAATTGGCCAGGCGTGGCGGCTCACGCCTGTCTGTAATCCCAGCACTTTGGGAGGCCAAGGCGGGTGGATCAAGAGGTCAGGAAATCGAGACCATCCTGGCTAACACGGTGAAACCCTGTCTCTACTAAAAAACAAAAAATTAGCCGGGCGTGGTGGCCGGCGCAGTGGCGGGCACCTGTAGTCCCAGCTACTCGGGAGGCTGAGGCAGGAGAATTGCTTGAACCCGGGAGGCGGAGGTTGCAGTGAGCCGAGATCGCGCCACTGCACTCCAGCCTGGGCGACAGAGGCTGTTTATTTTATTAACAAATAAATAAAAATTTAAAAAGCAAAAATAATTTTAAAAAGCAAAAGTTAGGCTTCATAATTGAGTATCAAAGTTGAGGAATATACAGAAAGTTAAATGTTTAAGAAAAAGCATTAGGAAGGCAGAGTTTATTTCCTGAATATGTTCTTCCACGTGCAGATCTCACTTTGCACTCAGAAAACAACCCCCAGAGAGAGTATTTCAGGAACAAACTTTGCTGGGGTTTTCTGTCTGTTTTAATGGGCTCTTTCTGTTCAACTTCTCCCTTTTCTACTTCTAGAGAAAAACCCTGGGGCCTGAGTCTGTGCTGGGCATCTCTGCTGGCCTCTTGCCCTTTGTCCTTCTCCAGTGAGAGTTTTTTTTTGGGGGGGTGGGGGGCACTTCCCTGGCCCCAAGGACGCCATCCCTGCAGGCCCCAGTGAGTCTCAGTTCCCCTAGCCCAGGGAACTCACCAGTCCCTTGAAAAGGACCCCAGCACACTTTCTTAAAGGTGCTGTCCCCGTCCCACCAGGATCTCAAAATGTCCTACACCACCGGTATGAAGACTTGGACTCAAGTCGTACAAACCCATCTTTATGTTTTTCTCAGATGTGGGCCCTGCACGGTGGCTCACATCTATAATCCCAATACCTTGGGAAGCCAAGGTGGCAGATGGCTTGAGCCCAGGAGTTTAAGACCAGCCTGAGCAACACAGTGAGATACTGTCTGTACAAAAAAACAAAATAAAATAAATTAGCTGGGCACAGTGGCACATGCCTATAAGTCCTAGCTACTTAGGAGACTAAGTCAGAAGGACTGCTTGACCCCAGGAGTTGGAGGCTGCAGTGAGCTATGATTGCTCCACTGCACTCCAGAGAGGGCAACAGAACAAGACCCTGTCTCTTAAAAAATAAATAAATAAATAAAGCAAGCAGATCTGACAGTTCAGGAAGTTGGTGAACGAGACTGGGGATCCGGTGCTGACCACCACGGGCGACCTGCTGGAAGTTCAATTACATGTCGTTACTCTGTCCATCAGAAACAGGCAGGGCACCCCGGACATGCTGGACACAGAGAGTGCACTGATCACAAGAAGATTCTAAAATCACTTCTGAGGTTAAATATCAATTCTAAGTTCATACAGTTCTGCCCGGACACGATGGCTCACGCCTACAGTCCCAGCGCTTTGGGAGGCCGAGGTGGACGGATCACCTGAAGTCAGAAGTTCGAGATCAGCCTGGCCAACATGGTGAAACCCCATCTCTACCAAAATATACAAAAATTAGCCAGGCATGGTGGCGTGCACTTTTAATCTCAGCTACCCAGGAGGCTGAGGTGGGAGAATCGCTTGAACCTGGGAGGCAGAGGTTGCAATGAGCCAAGATTTAGCCATTGCACTCCAGCCTGGGCAACAGAGAGAGACCCTGTCTCAAAAACAAAAAAAAAACAAAAAAAAAACAAAAGAAAAAAGAAAAAAAAAGAAAAGAAAGAAAATATAAGTTTTATTTCATAATTTAAAAATACATCAGCAAGCAGCACTAACAAATAAACAGCTGTGCACAGAGCCTTATGTGGCATTTTGCTGAAAGGGAAAACGTTCCCACTATTAACAACGATGGGGTTCTGTCTTAGAAAGGACCCTAAGGGGCCGGGCGTAGTGGCTCACACCTGTAATCCCAGCACTTTGGGAGGCCGAGGTGGGCGGATCACAAGGTCAGGAGTTCGAGACCAGCCTGGCCAATATGGTGAAACTCCATCTCTACTAAAAATACAAAAATTAGCCGGACATGGTGGCAGGGGCCTGTAGTCCCAGCTACTAGGGAGGCTGAGGCAGGAGAATAGCTTGAACCTGAGGAGGAGATTGCAGTGAGCTGAGATCGCACCACTGCACCCCAGCCTGGGCGACAGAGCGAGACTCCAGCTCAAAAAAAAAAAAAAAGAAAGAAAGAAAGGACCCTAAGGACCCCATCCAACACTACTTCCACTTGAAAGAATGCTCCTCCTCCTGCCTCCTCCTGCCTCCTCCTGACAGGTCAAAGCCACTGGCAGAGACTTTCAAACTCATTCCCGTAGGGATCACACTGTGGTCGGGCATGGCCGGGGAGCTACAGTCCCTCAGTCCCCGCGGTCCCGCTGAGCTTCGCAGGGAGGCAGCTGCGGCGTGGGGGCAGCAATCATAAGCCAAGGTGCCAGGGCAGTCACAGGGAATGGGTTCCACAGGCCTGGTTCTGCTCCACAAGAGGCCACATCCAGCACAACCACAGAGCAAGCGACCCCAGAGGACCCACAGGAAGATCTTCAGTGCCTAAGCCAAGAGGCAAGCTCAGCCATCCCCGCACTCACTCAAGCCGACGTGCACATCAAACCAGCTTCCAGGGCCAAGCGAAGTTCCCAGTGCAGCATCATGCACTGAAGAGCACCTGCCATCCGCTCAAGGTCAAGGCTAACACGTGAGCCCAACCACAGTGCAGAGCAGAACTAGGTCAGGCTGGGGCCGGCCAAGGAGCAAACCAAAGCCACTGTCACATCCCTGCAGGACTTCTCCTTCCCCAGAGCAGTCGGCGACCTGGCAGGGCCTAACCTGGCCACTCAAATGCTTGGAAAGATGCTACCATAACACTGCGAGGTTGCCAGAGCACCAGGAAGGGAAACAAGTGTCACCTACGAGCATCAGAGTCACAAAGTTTAAGGACAGAATTAGCTCTCTGTGGAAATTAAAGAACAGAAGGTCTCCCGGAACAAGGCTGGAGGATGGGAACATGAAATCATGGACAGCAAGACAAAGCCTGCTGTGACATGAACGGACGCAGGGAGAACCTGGTGTGAGAGGCCTGCACCTCCGTGTGGCACTGAGGGGGAGGGGCAGGGGCTGAGGCACAGCGGCGCAGCTCTCTTCACCCAGCACCTTCTAAGCCCTGGGGCAGGAGTGACCAGTCAGGGCCTCTCTGACACCTCATCCCTCCCTGCGTGTCCAAGCCTAGCGTGGGCAATGCTTCTCAGCTAGCATTTCAGCCTTGACACATCCACTTTGCAAACTCAGCCCATGCATCACCCGGACGCCTAGAAGCCCTCACCCCACTGACACCCAGCTGGCCACCAGGCCACAATCTCGTTTCTTTTGCAAAAAAACAAAACTTAACTAAAACAAAGACTCAACATTTCACAGCTTCAGAGCTGAGCTTAGACTCTCCCATGGCACTGGAAATGTCATCTGTCCAGTGTCGTCCCTATGGGCCACAGGTGGCTACAAGCACTTGAAACGTGAGGGAGAACTGAATGCCGGATGCTAATCAGCTGAATTGACTTCACTTCAACAGCCACCCACGGCAGTGGCGCCCATCCTGGACACAGCGTCCCGGGGCCCCATGGGGCTGAGCCATCGTGGGACCAGGCCCTGCCTGTGACCAGCCCCACCAGAGGGTGGAGGAAGATGGAGGCGGCGGCAGCAGCGAGAGCAGGGGGCTTTGCCAGCCCCAGGCGCAGGTCCAGGCCTCTGCGAGGAGACGCGGGAATGGCAGCCGGCCCCCCGCCACAGCTACCTCTCAAACACCAACCCCACAACGATGGAGGGCCGTCAAGGACGCCGCCGGGCCAGGCCCCATTCCTCCTTCCCAGACCTCCCTGGATTGCTCCGTCTGTGCTCACTGAAACACGCCTTCTGCCAGTTGTTGAGGAAAAAAATCAAGCCTTAATATTCCTGTCATTGTAAAAGCTTAACGGTTATTTTTACAGATTTTGTATAAATTTAGAACCAAATAAACAAGTCATATGCTATTCACAACAATGACCTTTTTTAAAAAGGGGGATGTGCACGGCTGTCTGTCCTCGTCACCGTCTGCAGCCCGTCACGAGTGAGGCACGTACGACCGGCCGCTCAGGCCTTTGCCCTTAAATGCACTGTGTTTTGGTGGCAATGGGATGGAATCAAGAGTGACCTTTATTGAACACTGGTTCTTGATCCTTTAGCCAAATAAGGTTAAGTCCAACTGCATCAGAAGCTCCAGGAGACAGCCCTTCTGAGCACAGAACCAGCTGGCTCTAGGTCTGTGCTTTTTAACCTGAACAACCTCTCCGCCTTCTTCAGGCCTGTATGGTTCTTCTTAGCGTGGGGCTCTACGTGGCTCATCACAAACAGGCTCCCTAACACCACACAGAATGTAACACACCTTAGCTGAAGAACAGGTTTCAGGCCGGGCGCGGTGGCTCACGCCTGTCATCCCAGCACTTTGGGAGGCCACGGCAGGCAGATCACTTGAGGTCAGGAGCTCAAGACCAGCTGGGCAACATGGCAAAACCCCATCTCTACTAAAAATACAAAAAAATTACAGGTGGCACATGCCTGTAGTCCCAGCTACTCAGAAGGCTGAGGCACAAGAATCACTTGAACCCATGAGGCGGAGGTTGCAGTGAGCCGAGATTGCGCCACTGCACTTCAGCCTGGGCGACAGAGCAAGACACTGTCTCAAAAAAAAAAAAAAAGAACAGATTTCAGCCCTTTATCCTAAGACACCAGCGTGGACACACGAATGGCTCAACCCTGACTCGGGAAGGCCCTGTGCTACGCGTGCCAGCCAGGCAAACTTGCCAGGTGCACATGAGGACTCTGCATCAGTCCAGAATTCACGCAGGAAGTTTCTACACTGAGAAAGGCAGGTGAACCTCTCCCACTGTGCAGACAGCAGCACCCCCACTGTTTACCATTCTCCATGCCATGAGGGTGACCTTGAGAGGCAGGCAAAGGTGAGCCCGGCTTGGTCCCAAGAAGCAGCTGTGGGGAGTGGCAAATCTTCCCACTGGGCCTCGCGGCCAGTGTGGCCCGATGTCCCGGAAGCGGAGCCTAGCGCCCCACTCACCACAGTCAACTCCCTCAAGTCTTGTCGCTGACTTAACTGCTTCCTGTGGAATATTAATTGCCAAAAATACACCACGCACCTCGAGGAACATTACCTTGTAATGCAGTACGATGTATTTCCAAACACACAAGATGAATGCAAGCGCTTCCGTACAAAAACATGTGTTTTAATCAACCTTCTCCTTATGCAACACAATAAAAAGCTGTTCCAATGCGGCCCACGAGACTGGGTGGGAAGGCAATGGACAGGGCGCATGCCCCACAGCTCACGGGCACCCTGCTCTCAGAAAGCCATGCCGGAGGGCAGGGAGAGCACTCCAAGGGCAGCAGCAGTCCGGCCAGCCCCCGACCCGCCGCCGCTGTGTATCTCTGATGATCAAAACCAACGGCCCCGAGAGGAGCCCAGCCTGCGGCTGCAGCTAGAGGAGAAGGAGACACCTTGTACCCACATCTCACAACCCAGCAAGGGCCACAGCAGGCGGAGGACGCGGTGAGGGAGTGGGAGGAAAATTAAGACAGCAAAGGGAAGTGAGTGAGCCAGGTGAGAGGCTGTTGTCCTGCAGGGCTCCCGGCCTTCCCCAGGGCACCTGCCCAGCCAAGGAGTGGCTGGCTTGCTGGAGTGCGTCCTTGCCCTCTGGCCGCCTCCTTCTCTGTGGCCTCAGCTCCAGGCCCTCCTCACCATCATGCCCATCTTCATCCTGTGCAGCCCTAATGGGGTCCACTGTGCTGAGAAACCTGTCACCCTAACATCAGACCTGCCCACGTGGCTGCCAACTGTGCTTCCTGAGCACCTACAGGCAGGGCTTCAAACCAAGGTCAGAGAAAACCATGAATCTCTAACCCCTCTACCCTCTGCAAAAAAAAATTTTTTTATTAAAAAATTTTAAAAAACAGGAAAAAATAAATTGTGTTCATTTTTTTCCCCAGAACAATGACCCAGATTATTCATATTCATGAAGTTCTCAAAGGGGTCCTTGATCTAAAAAAGGGTCCTGACCCCGCCGTGGGCCTCCAGCACTTGGACTCCCTGCTGAGGACCCACCCCAGACCCTCCCAAGCTTGTTAAACACATCTCTTCCCGGGCCCCTCCCGGGAAACCCAGGCTCAGTGAAGCTGGGGCTGGGCCTTGAACCCACACTTTTTAAAAAGTTCCCCCAGCTTTTCTGATGAGAAGCAGGGGTGAAAACTCCATGATGTTAACCCAGGAGCCTTCTACCCTGACAGCCGAGCCACTGAAGAGGCGGAATTGCCAGGCAGGCGCTGCGGGGCAGGGGCTTCGGGGCAGGTGCTAGGGCTCCTCGGGCACCTCTGCACTGGGACCCCTCCCCTGGCCCCAGCTCAGGCACTGCCCTGGCTCTGCTTCCGCTCAGGTGTTCCAGCATTTCCCACAGGTGAGACTTACTTGGAAGACGGGTGATGATTACAGCGAGACTCCCAGCTCTGCTACATCATCAAGAGAGGCCAAGCCAGAGCCAGGGCACTCGCAGGAGCTCGCCACCACAGATCCAGCCCGTGTCCTCTTTCACAGTAAGAGGGTAGCCCCACGCCCTGTGCGCACCTGACACCTGCCGTCATTATCGGAGTCACCGAAATGTCACTGAATCACAGTCCCCCTAGTTTTAAGGCAATAATGGAAGTCGCTCTCTGGCCGAGCACAGTGGCACAAGGTCCCAGGTTACAGGGGGCTCTTTCTCACGATCAGCCTTAGGTTTATTCAGTACAAAGCACAGGCACTCACTTCCACACCATAGTCCTCCTTCCTCTACAGCTGCCTCCGTCTTTTCTGGAACCAAAACTCCACACGACTCCCTACACACTACAGTCCTCCCTGCCTGGTGCTCCTCCAAGAACTCCCCGTATGAGCCCACAACAGGCGCTCTCTGGGCACCCCTGAAGGTTGCAGTCCCAGCGCCTTTGATAAAGAAATGTGCTCAGTGTCTGCTCAGCCAAGAGCCCCTCAGACCCTTCCCACCCCTGACTTGCCTCAGCGTCGGGGCCACAGCCCCCAGGCCCTCAGTGCGCAGGTGAGAAGTACACACCTTACACCCAGGAGAGAGGCTTGATGACCGCCACAAGCCCTGAGGGTGCGGGAACCTCTTCAGGCCCCAAACTATGGAGCCAGCCACTAGCTCAACAGGACTGATCCCAGAGTTTGTTTCTCAAAATACATCAAGCGAGTGTTCCACTGAAAACAGAAGGCAAGCAAAGAGAAACAGCCACAAACATCAGGCACGAGTCTCAGATCCAGTCCCTTATAAAAGCTCACTTCCACCACTCAGCTCAACTCAGAGGTCACAGGATTTGCATCAGCAGAAGCTCCAGCGGAAAGAACGTGGATGCTGTGACATTCTGCTGAATGATCCCAAGTTCTTTTCTGAATCTGGAAGGAAAAGGAAAGAAGTGCCAAAAAGTTCACGCAAACAGTGCTGTGAGCTATTTAACAGATGCTTTTATTATCAAGAGCTGCAGAGGTGGGCCGGGACACCGCCACGCTTCCACAGTGGGACCCTAGCCCAAACCAGCAGCCTGAGAGGCCGGGACACCATGCCTGAAACTCACTAGCAAGAACACTCTGAAAAAGCAAAAATGACAGCAGATTTACAAATCAACTAGCATATGTGGAAAGTGCATTTAAACTATCAAACCAGAACCCACCATATTAACTCAGGACTTCGGTCCTTTTTAATAATCAGTCATGTTCAAATACTGACTTCCTTTCAGTGTAGATAAGGTTATAAATCAACCTGAAAATGTACTACATATTGGAATTAAACCTCATACTTGACAATCTGTGCTAAACACTAAACGAAATGTCAACACCCAAACAGGAAGTATGACAATGATTAGGAGAAAATCAGCCCACACCCAACCGCACTGCCCACAGAGGCCCCGACACCACACACACAGGTGCCCCTCATCACGGAAGCCGAGAAAACCCTTGCCTGGCAGAGCTGTGTTCTGTTTAAAACAAGTCACTCTTGAATAAGGGACCATTCAAGTGGGGGGCAGACTTATACAAAGATCCCGGGACACCTGAGGGTGTGACTGCTGCACTGCTGAGAGGCTCCAGCTTCAGCAGGTGTTGGAGCCAAGGGGGGCCCAGGCACCCACAACGTATCAGACACTTGATGTTATATTTTCACAGATTCCACATAGTAATCCGTCTTACAGGCAAAGACACTGAAGGCAGGAGCCAGTGGGAACCCACCCAGGACCCAAGAGCCCTGGTCTGGCGCACCACCTTCGCAAAGATGCTGTGACTCAGGAAGGCACGGCGCCAGCTGCGCCTGCACGGCCAGACAAGACATGGCTTGCATGGGGACATTAAAGAAATCACCTTGAGGCAGCTTCCCTGCTTGAAGACAGCATAAGAACCTAAAATGTGTCAACAATTCCCTTATACAAAATGTCACTTTTGTAATTGGCTGAAAGTACTAAAACTTTAAAAGTCGAGCAAGCTTTAATGACAAATCCAAGACCTAAAATTAGCCAGGCGTGGTGGCGGGCGCCTGTAGTCCCAGCTACTTGGGAGGCTGAGGCAGGAGAATGGTGTGAACCCGGGAGGCAGAGCTTGCAGTGAGCCGAGTTCGCGCCACTGCACTCCAGCCTGGGCGACAGAGCGAGACTCCATCTCAAAAAAAAAAAAAATCCAAGACCCATCTGCTGGCATCTCCTGGACGGCACAGAGGAGAGACACTGGGATGAAAGTCAAGTGGCATTTTTTCACATTCAAACAGCACCCCTCATTAACGTGGAACACAGCAGAGTCTGACCCTCTCAACGCACTCGAGGCGTGGAAGAAAAATGTCCTACGTGTGTACTCTAAGGCAGTGTGTGAAGTCCCCTGGAACTGAACTCAGAACGGAGACCTCAGAGTCTGGACTGCACACCTGTCAGCACCCATGCCCCTCAGTCCTCCCTCTTCACACAGAGACCACCACTGAATCTGCCAGTAACAAAGGAGCTGGGTGGCAGGGAAGGTATTCTGGCAAAATCCTGAATGGTCAAACGGTAAATTACTTTATTTCAGAAAAAATGAAATGGCTTTGTAAACACTCAGGCTCACAAAAAAGAAAGTCTATTAGTTCTATATGTAGCAAAATCCCGAAATTCTGACACACAGTAATGCAGCATGATTAGAATATTCTAAACAAAAATGTTAAATGAAAATCTTGATATTAAAAGGCAGTACAGGGTAGTGTTTAAGAGTGTGAACCCTGGAGCCTGGATTCAAATCCATATTTCATAATTTACTGCTGTGTGGTTTAGGTAAGTTACTTAACCTCTCTGTTCCTTAGCTTCCTCATGAATGAACTAAGGATAATGTCAGTACCTGCCCAGTGGACTGTTGTGAAGATCACACAAAGAAAGTGAATACGACATGCTCGTAACAGTCCTGGAACAATCATTATTAAATATTATCGTCTGCTGGGGTAAGAGCTGTCATTAATAGATGGACACATGAAGAAAACAGGGTAAATTCTATGAGGGAGACTCAGTCACTCACTCACTCATTGCCACATTGTAAAAGACGACACTGTGGCAGGCACTGGGCTGGGCAGGGAGGAAGTGCCACCGACAAAGTTCCTGTCCTCAACAAGGGGAAGGTAACTGGCATTCCGGGGTGCGCACTAGGTGTCAGAAACTGTGGTAGAAAATGATTTCATGGCAGGGTGCGGTGGCTCGCATCTGGAATCCTAGCACTTTGGGAGGCTGAGGCAGGCGGATCCCTTGAGGTTAGGAGTTCGAGACCAGCCTGGCCAACATGGTAAAACCCCATCTCTACTAAAAATAAAAAAATTAGGCGGGCGTGGTGGCCGGCGCCTGTGGTCCCAGCTACATGGGAGGCTAAGGCAGGAGAATGGCTTGAAGCCGGGAGACGGAGGTGGCAGTGAGTCAAGATCGCACCACTGCACTCCAGCCTGGGCAACAAAGCGAGACTCCATCTCAAAACATAAAACAAGAAAATGATCTCGTTTGCTTCTCTTATCAGCAAAGTGCTACATGTCCGGATGAAGGAGTTGAGGCTGACAGCCAGAAAAGAGGCCGTGGGCACGAGTTAGGAAGGGCAGCAGGGACGGCCGTGGCTTCCCAGCATGTGGCCCCTGCACCAGTTCCGGGCTCCTCAACTCTCCGCTGTCCTCGCCACACATCCAGCTGGTGGGAAGGCCGCACAGCACCCAGCCAGGCCCACAGCAGGCATTCGAGAAACGTCTGTCCAACCAAACCGAATGGGACCCCTTCTCCAGGTGTTCCGGGCCGTCATCCCAAAGCTGCCGGAGCCAGGCTAGGCCAGGGCCTGTCCTAGAGGACGGTTCAGATAGAAACGCCCCTGGGAGGTGACCCTCACCCCAGGAGAGCCTGCAACACCCCGACACCCACTGCCTCGTCGCCGGTCCTCCCATGAAGCGGGGAGGCTGAGGTGCTGTGACGACCTAACAGTCTTGGTCTGGGCTTATAAACTTGGAAAGTCTAAAGACGTATTCTTCTGAGTACCAAAAGATAACTGGCGAAAGAAAGAACCTCTTAAAATTACATTACCAAAGATAGGTTTTAGGTAGCAAGTTCTCAACCGTGTGTAGTCTGCTAAGATTTATAAATTAAAAACAAAAACAGAGCCCAGGGGAACGGACAAGGGCTCGCGGGCACCCTCCCCGGGACGACGTGCACACAGGCCTGCGGGACAAGAAGGCCAGGGTCGGAGTGGGACTGCGTCTCCCTGCCCTTCTTCCCGGCGGAACTCGCCCTCCTCACCTACAGGATCGCCCTAAATGCGCACGAAATCCTTCCCTGTTCCCGGTGAGCTGGTGAGAGAGGGCGAGGCCGCGAGCAGGTGCGCCCGTCCCCACTTCCTGCTCAGCGGGGCAGCAGGGGGGCTGGGGGTCTCGGGGGGGCCGGGCCGGGGGTCCCGGGATCGCAGTTGCCGGGCGACCGCAGGGGGAAGGGTGCGGGGGCCGCGGGACCCAGGCCCAGGCCCCAGGCCCGGCCGGAACTTTCCTCCCAAAGTTTCCCCGGGGCGCCAGGCTGCGGCCTAGGCCGGGCGCGCCTCCCAGTGGGGGGTCGAGGCCGGGGCCGGGGCTGGAGGCGGCCTGCGGACCCGGGTCCTGCCCGGCCCGCCCTCCCCTCCCCGCCCCGGCTCCAGCCCCAGCCCGCGGCCCAGGCCCCGCAGCTCGCCGGGGTCCCGGGCCTTCGCGTGGCGGCGGCGGGGGCCACTCACCTGGACGCGGGTCCCTCGGTTGCCGGCCGAGCTCACTGCCGCCCCGCCCCCGCCCCGTAGGCCCGCGACCCACTGACACCGAGGCGGAAGTGCGGCCCGCCGCCTCGCCGACTGACAGCCCGCGCCCGCCACTCGCTGCGCCCGGCGCCGCCGCGTCGGCCGCTGCCTGCCCAATCAGCGCCCGGCCCGAGGCTCGCGCCGGGGGGTGGGACTATGCTAATCCCTTCGCGAAGGGCCTCTACCTGTGCCCCCTCAGAGCCCCGCCCACGCAGCGGAGTGACGGCAAGGACAGCCAGTCACAGCAGGAGAGAGGCGGGGTTATGCCGCCCCTGAGCCAAAAGGGGAGGGAGGCAAGGAGGAAAGGGCGTGGCTGCAGAGAGCAGAGTTGACAAACAGTGAGTCAGGTGGCCCGGGGCGTGGGTGCTCCGCCCTCAGGTGCACTGCGTCCTGGCGGCAGTGCGGGCCTGCGAGGCTACCCAAAGCCCTGGGGGCTTTTTCCTACAAATGCTGGGGACCGTGCGATAGCTGGGGCGTAGCTGCTTCCACTGTCCTACCAAATCCTGAATATCGTCCACCTCCTTTGCATGCCATTCACCGCCAACCAAAATCCAGCGCCAATTTACCCCTCCAGCTGCATCCCCGACCGTTTCACCACCATACTTAAAACCCTTTGGACTCCCACTGACCTACAGTGGCTCCATGGTTAAGCCCAGAAGTTCTGGAATCAGACCTGGAGCTTGCATTCTTTACCAGCTGTGTGGATTTGGACAAATTAATTAACCTCTCTGAGTCTGTGATCACTCAGAGTTTCATTTGCAAACCAGGGTTCCCCTGTCAACATCTCATTGAAGTCATGGGTCTGGTTTGAGGTGAGTGGAGTGGCATAAACCAGGCTGGCTACATAGTCACAGCAGTTGGTTTAGGGGTCAGCCTGTGACCCAGTTCTAGCCAAAGAGGCTCAGTCCTGGGACTTTTGCTGTAGGGTCAGAGTTCAGACCGGATGGGAGGCTGAAGTCAAATGACTCTCCCATCTGCCCACAGACCTCTCCAGAGCTGGGTTAGGTGAGAGAGGGAAGGGGCCAGTCTTCCACATCTCACCACCCGAGAACAGGGCTGCACGAGAATGAAGCCAGCCCAGAGGAAAGCCGGAGCAACCACGGCCGGGTCACGTGGACCCTGCTGCACCTCAGCAGGTCCTTTCCTTGACTTTTCAGTTACGTGAACCACATGCTCATTTCTGCTTCAGCCCATTTGAGGTAAAGCCAAGAGTCCTGGGCTTCCTGTGGCCTTGAGAGCCCTGGCGGATGACCCGTGACCCCGCAGTGCATCCTGCAGCAAAGCCAGCCCCCGTTGGGCCTCTGCACCCCCTCCTCAGGCCTTGTCTCCCCACTTCCAGGCTGCCCCTAGCAGGGTCATGGAGGCAGGGACAGGCCTTTGCCCCATCTGTGGCCCCGTGGCAGACGTGGGTACTCTCTATAAATTTCAGGGCATGAGTGAGCCAATGAACGTGGCCTCTGTGGCAGGGGTGGGGCCCAGGCCACATCTCTGGGCCCAGCAGGGCCGTTCTCCCCAACCCCAGGGGCTGGCCCTACTCACGGGTGGGCCACTGTCAGTCGGCGCCACTAGAGACGTGCCGGGACTAGGAAGGAGCTGGCTGAGCCTCTCCTGAAGAGAGAACGGGGAGGAGGGCGGGCAGGCCTCAGAAACAAAGGGGTTGCCATGGTTACCTCTGAAGAAAGCGACTCCAGCCGGTGAAAGGGAAGGGAAGGCGTGCGGCCCCCAAGCCAGGACAAGGACGATGAGGCCAGTTGCCACGGAGATGACCGCGCTCCACAGCTTTCCCTGTGGGCCTTGCCAGGGCCAGCTCAGGGTCCCAGAAACCCACCACTCTCCATGTCCCTCACCCTAAGTCTCTAAGACTCTAACCCCTGTGCCCTTGGGGGGATCCAACCTGCCCACCCACCCCTTGACCACGAGCTCTGCAGTGAGGGCAGCCTCAGAGGCTCAGGCAGAAGGACCCTCTCATCTGCCCAGGGACCACCCCAGGGCCAAGCAGGGAGATCCACCCTGGCCTTGGGGTTGGGGGTGTGATCTCAGATGGCCCCTGGGCTGGAACAGGGGTTTCACCCCTCTCCACAAATGCAGTAACTGAGCTTCAAGGGTAGTCTGCCGTCAGCCAGCACTGCTGGAGACGTGCCAGGACTGGGAAGGGTGCTTCCTCCCCGGGGCCAGTTGCTGGGACTAGGCAAGAATCCTCCCTCAGTTGGTGGGTAGTAAGGAGGGTGCCTTGAGACCAACTTAGGCGTCTTTGTCATGATCTTTACTAGGTCACAAGGCCAATTCAAGAGGCACAGTTCTCCAAGGATGGAAGATGGGGGTGGAGAAGGCAACAAAGATGGATGAGCTGGGGCCATGATGATGAAGACGATGATGAGGATGATGATGTTGATGATGATGATGGTGATGGCGGCCGAGTGCCCTGTGATTTACAGGCCCATCTGGTTTCATGTTTGCAACAGCCAATCAAGTGGGTACCAGGTGCCATCATTCCCACTTTACAGATGAGAAGACTGAGCCCCAGACAGGTTAAGTGACTCCCCCAGCCCTGCAATGAGGAAGGGCCCAGCACAGCTCCAGGCACAACAAGCAGGCACTCCAAGCATAGGGAGGTCTGGTGGACCAGGCCTGGCCCAGGAGCTTGTCGGCAAGGCAGAGCCGCATCCAGGCTCCCGGACCAGGATCCGCACACGAACAACAGGCCCAGGAGTTCCCATGGCTGTGGCTGCTGGACCCCCGCACCAGGTGGGCTGGCGGCTGTGTGCCACACATGCTCTCTAGAGCCTGAGAAATGCTCATCCTGCAGGTGATTTGGGGGGTGTCTGCTCCCACCTTCACTGCTCTCAGACCAAATTTCTGCTTCCTGACAGAATTTCTAGGATCCTCCCTCTGTCCTCTTAGCCAAGGAGGGGAGAAGCTCTCTCCCTCCCTCACCATGGGGCAGGTCACCAGTGGGTGGATTTCATGACCCACATACCTCCCAGGGCTGGCGTGCGGGGTCCAGCAGTCCCAGCCACAACTATGTCATCCCGCTTCCTTTCCTCTCACGGTGAAGGAGGCGGAAGAGAGGTTGTTGCTCCCACCTTTTGGATGGGGAAACTGAGGCTTAGAGAGCAGAAGCAGCTTGCCCAGGGCCTGGCAGCACCAGTCCCGCCCACGACCCACCGCCCTTTCCCCCGCTCCACTCTTACCTCCTCCCCCAGGTTTCTGGGTCTGGGTTTATCTCTTTATCTGGGTCTGCACCCACAGCTGCCCCATTAGATCAAACAGGGCTTGGCTTCCAGGAACGCCGGGTGCCTTGGCATTGCTGGCCTGGCTGGCAGCTGCTGGCTGGTGAGCCCCGGCCGAGGCTGTCTCCTCTCCCCAGGCCTTTAGAGAGGACATTCTCCCACTCTCTTTTATGGAAAGCCATGGAATCTTCTGTGTGGATGCAGCCTGGGCAGTCAGAGAGGGGCCTGGCCCTCACGTGGCCGCAGCTGACCCCTCCCCGCCGCGGCTCTCCAGTCTCCTCTGCGACGTGACAGCCCTGGCTTCTCTGCTGTGGGGAGGAGAGTATTTTTAGTTTTGAACCCACCACGTGAAGCGAGACAAGTTATCAATAGCAGCAGCAAAGGGCTTTTTCTTTCTCTCTCTCTCTTTTTTTTTTTCCCCATGTCTTTGGGACCTGAACAATCTGCACCCATTAAATTCTGCCAAAAGAAAAAATAGTGTTCCTCTTATAAACTTTTTACCCCACAGCTTCCTTGCTGCTGCAGCTTTGCAAACCCACTCTTCCTGGGGTGACCCCACCCGTCTCCACAGCCCCCCTCTCCACTCCTGGGCACTGAGACCTGCCTGGGAACAGGCCCTTCTGAGCAGAGGGCCAGGGTGGGGCTCAGGCCACAGCTCCAGAGCAGTTGGAATGAGGGGCTGGGGAGAGGGGAGAAAGGCCCCCCAGTTTCCCGCTCACAGAGCTGGCAGCAGCCACAGCCTCTCCTGGAGTGCTTGCTGCCTGCCCGGGGCCAGGCCCAGCTCCTCTGAGTGCAGTAGCTCAGGGACACGCCCCACCCCGCAGTGAAGGGCAGAGAAGGTGGCCTTCCCAGAGGCCTTTCTGGCTGTAATTCCTTGTTTCTGGAGGAAGGGGTTCCTCAGTCGAGTAGGCTTGAGAACACTATTTAAACAAAGTCAACAGGTGCCCTCCCCAACCTTAGGCTTCCCAGAGCCCTTCCCACTCAGGTGCACATGGAGGCTCCAGGGCCCAGGAAGGGCCTGATGCAGACCCCCAACATATGGGGATGGAAGCCTTTTTTCTATGAAGTTTCTTGCAGGACACTGGAGTGGCTTCCTGCCTTGCTGGGGGAAGCATTTGAGCCAACATGGCTGCCTGCCCTTTAGAACTGGTTAGAGCTGCGTTCCTGAGAAAGCTCAGAGTAACAGAGGCTTCGACAGAGTAGAAACGTACTTTTCTCTCGGGTGACACAAGCCTGCGCTGTCCAGCTGGCAGGGTACCGTGCATCCTCAGGGACACAGCTCCTATCTTACACTGTCCTCTCCTAGTGGCATCCTCAGGGACGCAGCTCCTACCTTACTGTATCACTCTCCTAGTGCTGGCTTCCAGCCTCAGTGTCACCTCATTGTGCAAAACAGCTGCTGATGCTCCAGCCATCACAAGCATACCTGACCAGAAAGGAGGAAGGAAAAGACGAAGAGCAAAAGTGCTGCCCCCTAGATGAGTCAGCTCCCTTTGAGGATCTGTCCCTGAAGACACACCCAGCACTTCTGCTCACATCTCACTGGCCAGAACTCCATCCTATGCCACTTTTGGTAGGATAACGGCATTTTAGCTGAGTGCACTTCCAGCCTAAACAAAACATGGGGCTACGGGGAGCAGATTACAGATGGCCCCAAAGCCAGGCCTAGATCGTCCCAGACCCAGAAATGTGGACATCTCCAGAAGTGACCTATGAGTGCCCTGCCTCAGAAGAACCGACAGCCCCAGATGCAAGACAGAGCGCCTGGCACACATTCCCTGGCACGCCTGTGGCACAAGGGCTGTACTCCAACTCCGTGCCCCAGCGTGGTGCTGCAGCGGCCACTTCAGCGTTGGCCCTGGAGTTTCCCTCTTCCTGGCTGCACCCTGACTGATGGGAAGTGGGTTCCTGCTCCTTCTTGAAATACCTGTTGAAAACCTGCTGCACTCTGCTGGCCCCACCCTGGGCGCCGGGGTACCTCCAGAAGCAGGGCACCCACCCCAGAGGCTGCTAGGCAAAGGGCTTTCTTAGTGTGGGAAAGTGGGGGACCCTGGGGGACCTCTGCACCCTTCCTGAGGGCCCATGTAGGGTGGGCAGGGTGTGGGCACATCCCTGCAGGGAACGGGAGGGGCAGGTGGGAGCCGGAGGAGAGACAGCTGGGCTGGGTTAGATTTAACTTGCTGCGGGAGCCAAGTGCGTTGGCTGGAGCCACTGGCTGGGCCTCAGTGCCAGGGGATCCGCCAGGCACGGGGGTGGGAGGGGCAAAGTTTAAATATGCCTGAGGAGCCAAGATGGGGGGCAGAGATGGGGCCCAGGTTGAGGAGCCACCGGGGGCCTGAGGGTGGCGCCGTGGGTTTCTCCTCAGGAGCAGCCCAGCAGCACGCTTGCCCCTCAGCGGAGCTGGGGATGGGGGTTGGGTAAGAGACAGCCAGCCAGAGATTTGGGGTTCTTCTGGGGATGGGTGTGCTCCCCCAGTTGCATCCCTGGGAGAGGAGGTCAGGGAGGGGGTGGAGGGGATGGCTAGGGGTCTGTGTGTCAGGAGTCACAGCAGGGCACTGCATACCCAGCCCAGTCCTCGTGGTCACGGTAGAGAGGGGTGACCCATGAGGCAGAGCTGTACCCACCAGGAGCTTCATGCATGGCTCACAGCACCCAACCTGTGCTGTCACATGGCACCTGAGGTTAATTTACCAATCTACCATTGCCGTCTTGAAATTCTTCATCATCTTGGGGCAAGGAGTTCACATTTTCACTGTGCGGAGGACCTGGTAAATCCTGCAGCCATCCTGGGTGAGGAGGGTGCGGCACTGGAAGCAGGGCCCACGGGGTTTCAGCAGTTGCATACAGCCGGCTGGGTGATGCCATCCCTGCCAGGCATGGTGACAGGCTGGGCAAGCAGGCTGGGCCTGTTCTGGGGAAGAGATGGAGGGGCTGATAAGAGGCCCTGTGCTGGGCTTCTGTGCCTGGTGCCGGCCTGCACAAGCTGGGGGAAGGCAGTCTGCCCAGGAGTCCCATGTCCCAGGGCTGGGAGATCCCTGGGGCCAGGGAGGACCATGCTGGCCGGTGCTCCCACTCGCTGGCTGGCTTCAGGAAATAGGGGTTCAGTAATGCCCAGGGCATCTGCAGGAGGTGGGTGTGGGTCGGTCTGGGCAGATGGCTGGGAGTTGGGTGGAACCTGGAGCCCATGGGGGTCTAGACCCAGCCTTTGCTGATGGAGGTCTTAGCTGCCGATGGAGGTCCTAGCTGCCGATGGAGGTCCTAGCTGCCGATGGAGGTCCTAGCTGCCGATGGAGGTCCTAGCTGCCGATGGAGGTCCTAGGTGCTGATGGAGGTCCTAGCTGCTGATGGAGGTCCTAGGTGCTGAGGGAGATCCTAGCTGCTGATGGAGATCCTACGTGCTGATGGAGATCCTAGGTGCTGATGGAGGTCCTAAGTAGGCCACAGAGGCACTCTGAGCCTCAACTTCTTGGGGGCTTGGTGAGGCTCAGAGAAGGCAGAGCAAGGGAAAGTTGTTTGGAGGGCATGTGGGCATTGCCGGGGCTCTGCCCAGTATCCACCACATCTCCTAGGAGCAGCCCTGAATCCTTCTTTGGGAACTACCCATAGGCTGGTACTAGGCTGAGCCCATCTCTTGCCCCAAATAGGGCATGTGACTGGGACCTGGGCATCACTCATTGCCTAGCCATAATCAGTCAGATTGTACTTGGGCCCTTCATGGACCCCAGGTCTGAGCTGGGATGTCAGCCTGGAGGTGCCATGCCAAGGGCAAGGGCTGTCTGAGAGGACAGCAGGCTGAGCCCAGGGTGGGGACACCAGTTTTGATGGTAGCTGTCGGGCTCCTGGATCCAACCATGCCTGAAGGAGATGGCACCACCAGTGTACTCTCAGATGCAGGCAAAGTTTCCATCCTGGTAAATGAAGTGTCCTGAGCCATCTGCCCACCTCGCCACACAGGGAGAGGACGGCCACATGTCCCAACAGGTCTCTGACTCCCTCCTCTCCTCATCAGGGCATTCCGGGCTGGGGTCACCCTTCAGAAGAGCACACAGGTGGGCACTCAAGATGCACACCAAGGAGCCCCAGATGTTTCCACCAGGGTCTTTCCACCACTGGCTCATCCAGTGCTGCATAGGTGGGACACAGAGCCCAGGGGACGGAGGAGTCGCCCAGTGACCTCACCGTGCATCCCTTGGGCACTCCCATCTCTGCTTGGATCAGCTAAGCAACTCCAGAAAAAGTGAGAGGATAATGGGACGCCAAGAAGAGGCAGATCCAGGCGAGGTTGGCCAGTGTAGGGGAGGGTCAGGGGGAGGCACCAGGGTAACAAGCACTCCGGGGACGTGGACCGTCATTCCCTCAGGGCCATGGGGAGAGCCCAGATGGCCTCATCATGTCCTGCAAAGACAGCCTCTGACCTGGGTCTAAGAGCTGCGCCTCCATCATCCTCCATCAAGGCCCGGCGCTGCCCCCTGCTCATGTCCTTGGTCTGGCCCGGGACCTCGGGTTCCCAGCTGCAGCCGGGACGCACCCATGCCACTTTGGTGGGTTCCAAGCAAAGCTACGTGAGGCCCTACAAAGCCCTTCGGTCCCAGGCACTCTCCCCTGCTCCCCCAGGGACAGCCCAGGTGGGACAGCTTGTTCCCTTGTTTTCTGGTTGTGTGAGTGGAAGTGTGTGTGGCAGAGTGTGTGTGAGTGTGAATGTGAGTGTGTAGTGTGTGTGGCATTGTGGGAGTGTGTGTGGAAGTGTGAATGAATGTGTGTGAATGGAAGAGTGTGGAATTGGGGGAAGTGTGTGTACGAGTGAGCGTGTGAGTGTGAAAGTTAGTGTGTGTGAGTGGAAATGTGTGTGAGTGGAATTGGAGTGTGCGTGTGTGTGGAAATGAATGAGTGTGAGTGTGTGAGTGGAAGAGTGTGTGGAATTGGGAGTATGTGTGTATGGGTGTGTTGAGGGTGTGAGTATGGAAGTGAGTTTGTGTGTATGTGTGACTGTGTGAGCATAAGTATGTGGAATTGGGGAAGTGTGTGAGAGTGAGTGTGTGTGTGGAATGGGGGAAGTGTGTACGTGTTAGTGTGTGTGTGGAATGGGGAGAATGTACGTGTTTGTGAGTGTGTGAGTGTGGAATGGGGGAAGTGTGTATGTGTTTGTGTGTGTGGAATGGGGAGAAATGTGTGTGTTTGAGTGTGAGAGTGTGGAATGGGGGAAGTGTGTATGTGTTTGTGTGTGTGGAATGGGGAGAAGTGTGTTTGTGAGTGTGAGTGTGGAATGGGGAAGTGTGTACGTGTTTGTGAGTGTGTGGAATGGGGAGAAGTGTGTGTGTGTGAGTGTGAGTGTGTGAGTGTGGAATGGGGAAGTGTGTATGTGTTTGTGTGTGGAATTGAGAAGTGTGTGTTTGAGAGTGTGGAATGGGGACAAGTGTGTATGTGTTTGAGTGTGACTGTGTATGTGTTTGTGTGTGTGGAATTGGAGAAGGGTGAGTGTGTGGAATGGGGGAAGTGTGTACGTGTTTGTGAGTGTGTGTGTGGAATGGGGAAGTGTGTATTTGTGTGGAATTGAGGGGAAGTGTGTGTGTTTGAGTGTATGTGTGAATTGAGGGGAAGTGTGTACGTGTTTGAGTGTGAGTGTGTGTGTGGGGAATGGGGGGAAGTATGTTTGAACGTATGAGTCTTTGAGTGTGTGTGGGATGTGTGTGTTGAGTGTGAGGGATGTGTGTGTGGGATGAGTGTGTGTTGAGTGTGTGGGGGTGAGTGTGTGGGTGTGTGGGATAAGTGTGTGTTGAGTGTGTGTGAGTGTGGGTGAATGTGTGGGTGAGTGTGTGTGTGTTGAGTGTGTGTGGGATGAGTGTGAGTGTGTGTGTTGAGTGTGTGTTGAGTGTGTGTGTGTGGGATGAGTGTGTGTGGGATGAGTGAGTGTGTGTTGAGTGTGTGTGTGAGTGTGTGTGGGATGAGTGTGGGATGAGTGTGTGTGGGATGAGTGTGAGAGTGAGTGTTGAGTGTGTTGAGTGTGTGAGTGTGTGTTGAGTGTGTGTTGAGTGTGTGTGTGTGGGATGAGTGTGAGTGAGTGTTGAGTGTGTGTGTTGAGTGTGTGTGTTGAGTGTGTGTTGAGTGTGTGAGTGTGTGTGGGATGTGTGTGAGTGTTGAGTGTGTGTGTGGGATGTGTGTGTTGAGTGTGTGGGGGGGGATGAGTGTGTGAGTGTGTGTGTGGGATGAGTGTGTGTGTTGAGTGTGTGTGTGTGGGATGAGTGTGAGTGTTGAGTGTGTGTTGAGTGTGCGAGTGTGTGGGATGAGTATGTGTTGAGTGTGTGTGTGGGATGAGTGTGTGTGTGTTGAGTGTGTGTGTTGAGTGTGTGTGTGTGGGATGAGTGTGAGAGTGTTGAGTGTGTGGGGGATGAGTGTGTGTGTTGTGTGTGTTGAGTGTGTGAGTGTGTGTGGGATGAGTGTGAGAGTGTTGAGTGTGTGTGTTGAGTGTGCGAGTGTGTGTGGGATGAGTGTTGAGTGTGTGTGTGTATGGAAAGGCGTGTGGGCAGCAAGTGACAGTGATTCGTGCCCAGACCCAGGGGAGGGGGGTCTGCCTCTAGAGCAATTGTCGCCCCCTGCCCTGGCTCAGGGCCTTGTGGAGGGAGGAACTGTTTCTCCCACCCTGACCTGTCCCTTGCAGGACAGAAGGGGACAGTGTCAGTTTCCTCCCGACACCTCTGTCACAGCTCGCACCAAACACCCTCAGACACACCCACAGACCCACAGACGCACGTGCACACACACATAGCCCAGAGAGACACGCACAGACATACCCGGATGCACAGAGACGTGTACACTGACAGACGCAGACATAGACGCACGCATGCACACGCATGCATTCTTTGCCTGCTGCTTGGGAGCCCCCATCCTTCCTCCCCCAGCACACGGGGGCGGCCACATTCACTGGGTCCCAGCCCCAGCACTGATCAAAGCTGGGTTAGTTTTTCCAGCAGGCACCAGGTCCCCAGGAGCTGCCCTGGATCTGCGGGACTCCAGGGAGTCAACAGAGAGGGTCGTCCCCGTCCCTGTCCCCATCTCCGTCCTCGTCCTCGTAGAGCCCAGACTCCCCCTCCAGGACGAGGCTCCCTGAGCCCACCTGCTATGCTCAGCCCCTCCACGTGGCGCCTCTTCCCGACCTTCTGCAGGGGAAGAGGACCCAAGGCTCCAGGAGGGGTCAGGGTGCTGCGTTTGCCCTAGGGGTGAGGGCATACACTACCTGGGACCACGGTCAGCAGCTCTGGGAACAGCACAGGCAATGGGAAGACCTGGAATAACCCTGAAGGCTTCTGGGAGGAGGCACCCATAGGGGAAGGTGCCGGGTGGGGCAGAGCCTGAGGGGCGTGTGTCTGGGGAGGGGCATGGAGGTGCAGGAGGTGGGGACAGAGGGAGGAGGAGGGGCCACCTCCTCACCAGGCTTCAGGTTCCAGGGTAAGGCTGGCCTCTCAGCCTTACCCCGAGAATGGATCCAGGCGGCAGCCAGATGGAGACCGGCCTGCACAGTACTCACAATGGGCCTCCAGTGTGCCCGCCCCGTGGCCATCCTTGCTTCCTCCCCAAACAGACTACCCCACCCAGGTGGGAGGCAGGGGGTGGACAGAGACGGGGCTAGCCCTCCAGCAGCCCTGGGCGGTGAGCACAGGTGTGCTGGCCACATGTCCCACGTTCTTGTCTGTCGCCCTCCACTAGATCCACCAGGCCCCTGCCTATGCTGACCTCAGCTGCTGGAGGGGAGGGCCCCAATGGCCTGTGTGTGGAGCAGCCAGGAGCACGTGGCCCCTGGCTGGCCTGCCTAGCCTTGCGCCCTGGATGGGGGTCTGCAGGATGGACCAGGGTCACCAAGACTGGTCCCCACTTGGTGGGGGACCTAGGCTGAGGGGGTGGGCAAGGTATTCAGGGCAGACAACAGCCGGGTCTCAAGGCACCCTGGCATGGGAAGCAGGAGGAGCTGGATGCCAACCAGCTTGACGGTCCAGACATCCCCCTCCCCCAGGGCCTGTCCCTACCTCTGGCCTGGCCCAGCGGCCCCCTGGCTTGATGCTTACCACTGTCCAGGGCCTGATTCACCCCCAGGCACCAGCAGGGATCGGGGGTCATGGCCTGGGTTTGGCTCGGAGGCCCCCCCAGGCAGTGCTGCTCTGTTGGATCATAGCCACAGGAGGCCCCACCAAATGCTCTTACGGATGGGGTGAGGGCTCCTGGGCTGGGGCTGGGTCCCCCACAGCTGGACTTGGGTTTGGGGCTGGGTCCCAGCTGCCCTGGAGCCCTCTCGGCCTTTCAGAGTGTTCTGGAAAAGCACAGTGGAGACCGTTCTGCTTTCTGTCTTCTTTTCTGTTTTCTCTATCACGTCTTCATTCTTAGCCCACGGAGGGAGGCTGCACAGATGCAATCTGTTCCATTCATTCAGCGAATACTTCTCAGCCAGCCCTAGGAGGTGCACACTGCGCGCCAGCAACAGTCTGGTTCACACGGAGGGACTTTCCGGGGAGGCAGGAGCTCCTTTCCTCCGGCAAAGATTTTTTATTCCTCCAGTTTCTCCGGCAGCCTCTGCACTCACCGGGCTGTTGACCCTCAGATCAGACCTGGGTTCTCAAGACCGCCTCCAGGCACCACCTCCTCCAGGGAGCCTTCCCGGGATCACTCCTTCTTTCGTGCTTGATGTCTCCACCAGGCGCCATCCTTAGGAGGGAAGAGCGCTGGGTCAGGCTCCATTCAGTTCTGCACTCTCCCTGCCCCAGCCTCTGCCCTCGGACCCAGGCCCCAGGGCTCAACAGGTCCCCAGTCTCAGCAGGAGGAGCTGAGGTGTGATTGGAGCTTGGTTTTCTGGGGGCCGCTGTCCTGGCCTGTGGTGTGGGTGTGCCCCTGCCTCTTTATTTATTTTCTGTAGAGACAGGATCTGTCTGTGTTGCCCAGGCTGGTCTTGGGCTCCTGGTCTCAAGCAATCCTCCTGCCTTGGCCTCCTGAAGTGTTGGGATTACAGGCATGAGCCCCCACTCCCAGCCTGCGACCCTGTCCCTTAAGCTGGCTGTATCAGCCCTGGGTGAGCAGGGAGCAGACCCCGAGCGGGCTGCAGGCTTCCTTCCTACGGATGGACCACGGGTGGCTCCACAGCCATCCTGCCCGGGCCCCTTGAGACCTGCCAAACTGCCACCACCCATCACTGCCCCTCTCCCTGCTCTCTCAGCCTCACTTCTCACAGCAGCCAGGGAACAAGAGAAGCAGATGCCCCGAGAGAAGGTCATCTCTGCAGTCGCACTTTCCCTGCCGCCCCAACCACGGCCAGGCTCTCTGTGCCCAGGCCCACTGTCCCAGCAGGATGGCACTTGGACCCCTGAGGCATTGCTGGGGGATTAGGCAGGGGCTCCTCGCGGGGACCTCAAAGCAGCTTCAGGGATGACCACCACTACTCCCCCTCCACTCCTCGTGCATCCTCAGCCAGGGTTTGACTCCACCGTTGTGAGCTCAGGCATCACGATTGCCCAAGCCAGGCCAATGCCAGGCCAAAGCAGCTGATCCTGGGGTTCTGTTGGCTGAAAGGCAGCCTCCTCTCCTGCCTGGGGATGGAGGAGGGGACAGGGGAGTCACTTGGAGCTGCAGGGAGAGACCTCAGGGAGATAATCCCTGCCTGAGGATGAAGTGCACACAGGATAAGACGAAATGGAGGGAGCAACTGTACTTGAGCCCGGATGCAGCTGTGCCTGAAACTCACTGCCCCTGGACTTCGTGGGCGTAGGAAACAGCACCTGCTCCTTGTCCTTAGGCCCTTTGGAGTTGGGCTCTCTCACTTTCAACCAAACTATAGCAACTAATGTCTGGCTCTCCTGTCCCCTCTCTCCTTCCTACCACCCAAGTCTTGGGCCCAATTCTGCCTGGTCTGCAAAGGCAGGTAAACCAGACTCAACTTTTTATTCCAAGTTGGCGGCCTCAGACGCCATTCTTGTCACACCCAGGCCCTGAGCTCGTCAGGATGCACCCGGAGCTGGCTCAGAATGTCACGGGGGAAAAAAAGACATGGAACAAAAAAAGAAAAATTTACATTCCCATATTCAAATGAGCTCCTGCAGAAAGAGAGAAAGCAAATATGGGTTCCTTGGAAGAGGCGGCCCAGTGCTGGCCCCAGACCCCCACAGGTGCCTTGGCTGTAACTAGCAGGACAATTGTCCTGCACTGGCCCTGGCGGCCCCGCGCCTCACCCCCATATTACTCACCAGCAGCTGCGTCCCCATGCAGCAGAGACAGAGCACTGCGGGGACAGCACCTGGGCGCACCATCAGCTTTTCTGGGCACCAGAGATGCTGGCCGCAGAGCTGCTCCCCCGATGGCACAGGGTGATGGGAGGGCGTCCTGCTGTCCGCTGCTGTGACACCAGCATGGCCACCAGCCCAGAGTTCCTCTCATCCCAGCCCCTGACTGCCCATTTGACCAGTCTCATCTCTTGAACATCCCGTTGGCAATTCAGCCTTGGCGCCCTCAAACAGGGCACCTCTTCGTCCCCCAAACCTGCTCCCTCTGGTTCATTGTCAGCACCTTCTTTGAGGCATTTGAGCCCAAATTATGGAGTTGGGCTGGGCCCCTCATCTCCTCTGCCCTCTCACACCTCACATGCCAGCTCATGTCAGAATCTGCCCAGGTCTGCCTGACCCCCACCGCCACCATCGCCTCCCACCTGGAGTCTTGCAACGCCTCCCCTCTGGTCTCTCTGCCCTCATCCACCTAGAGACCACTCTCCAATGCAGTCAGGGGATCGTGTAAAAGCGTCCCCCAGGCCCTCCTGGAGCACCTGTCTGAGAAAACATCAGCATCCTTGCAGCAGCTCAAGGGGCTACAAGACCTGCCCCTGGAACGCACTCCCCACGCCCCCGCCTGAGCTCCGGCCGCGCGAGCCTCCTCATTGTCCCTGGAACACGAACGTGCTCCACCCCTTGCCCTTCACTCCTGCTGTTCTCCTTCCTGGAACTCTGCTTCCTCCAATATCCACCTCCCTTTCTTCCCCCTTTGCTCGTGTGTCTCCTCAGTGGAAACTCCCTGACCACCCTTTCAAAACTGGAACCTGGGCTGTGGGTCCTCCAGGAAGCAGACGCCGAGACAGCGTGGGAGGTGGAGAGATGTGTCAGGGTGAGGCCTGTGAAGGATCAGGGGTCAGGGGACAGGGGCTGAGCTGGGGCCCCGCCTGGCACGCGTCCCCTCCCTCCTGCACTCTCCCACCTCGGCTGTGGCCACTGCAGGTCCTGGAGGCTCACGCTCCTTCCCTGAGCCCTGGCCACTGGACCTTCTCAGGCTGGGGTGGCCACACTTGTCCATGCACAGAAACGATCAGGCCAGGGGGTGCCATGGCACCCAAGAGGGCCCTGAGTCTCACACCCACCCCCTCCCACCCCTCCTCTCCTGGAAATAGCAGCCCCACCTTCTCCTGCTGATCAGGGCCACTTACCCCGACAGAAAGGCGGCTCCTCGTCTTGTCTGCTGGAGCTCAGGAGCTCAAAGTGCCTGGGAGCCATCCACAGCTGTGTCCCCAGTGAGCAGGTGTCCCTCAGAGATGAGAAGCTTGAGCCTTGCAGAGCCCAGAGTTTGGAAAGCACAGATTCCCCTGAGGATGCTTGGGAGGGTGCCAGGCGGGGCCCCTCCTGCTCCTTCCCTGGTCCTGAAGGCCTGTGGTCTTCTTGTTGGAGACGTGACGCCATGGAAAGGACTCTGCTCTGTCATCCGTGTCTGCAGGGCAGAGTCAGCCTCGGAGGTGAGTGCCCCAGGCTGGTGTGCCTCTGGAGGCTGCTCCTGTGTGGTGTGGCAGCCCAGACCCTGGTGGGCCCATGGCCGGGGGGCCATGCCGGCTCTGCCTTCATGGGAAGAGGGTCCCCTGGCCAGATGCCACACTGTGTAGGAATCTCTGCCTGTGGATCTGAGGTCCATAGGCCCCTGGATTGCAGCGTAGGCTCAACAGGCAAGACAGGCCGACGCACACCCGGAGCAGGTCTGTGGTCCATGAGGGCTAGGGGAAGGGGACCCATGGAGCCATCTCACCAGCAGCTATTTGCTGTCATCAGAGAATGTCCCCTTCTTGGGGCTGGGTGTTGAACGCTTGCTGGCGGTCAGACATTCAGAGGCAGCAGCAGCAGGTGGGCCTTGGGAGGTGGGGGTCGGTGCCCTTTGGCCCACACGTAGCCTCCAGGGTGGCCACTGCACTTGGTGGGGCCGTGCTGCGCTCACTGCACTCACCTCAAACATCCCAGTTCGAGGGTGGCCAATGACAGGGGCTTGCTAATGTCACGTCTTCAGGGTGAATGGCTTCTTGTGGGTGTTTGCTTGTGATAGGAAACCAACAAGCTAGGCCCCCAGTCACGTGGCCGTCCACATGGCTCTGGCCCAGAGCTCCTGTCTCCATCTCTAGTCCTTTTCCTCCCCAGCCTGGACCAGCCTGCCGGGACATTGGTCTCTGCCCATGAATACAGGGATGGTCTCCCCTGGCGACTTTCTTTTCTCATGACAACGTACACAACATAGCTGCTCCCTGGGACAGGGCCCCCCAGGGCTAGACGGGCTACACAGGGACCAGCCACATGCACCCTGCATTGCTGTGGCCACATCAAGCCGCACCCCAGAGGACAGTGGCCTCCTGTTTGGGCAAGGACAGGGGCCTCTCGCATGGCTGCTGGTCATGCTGGTGCGCTTGCTGGCCTCAGGCTGGGCTGGACATGTGGCCATGGAGAGGGTGCGCCTGCGTGACCTCGGGCGGGGGTGCTCACCAGCGCTGCAGGGAGGCAAGTCCCGCCCAACTTTATGGTCTTGCAGGGGCTGGTGAGGTCAGGTACCAAGCACTCCCACCGAGTCTGGCTGAGTCTAGGGGGCGTTCACGGCCGCCAGCCACTGTCATCATCAGACCTCGGGGACAAGCCAGGCCCTCTCCTCTCTAGGCAGCCTCCATTTACAGCAGCTTAGAGAAGTTTGGTAACTCACCCGGGGTCACACAGTTGGGTCCCCACTGCCAGGGGCCAAACCCCGGGGCCTCCTTCTGACTTCCCACGAGGGTGCCCTGAGGTGACCCACAGGCGTGTGATGGATATGTGTCACCACTGTGGTGACAGGCTGCAGAAGTGGGTCCCCTGGCCGATGCCACGCTGTGCGGGATTCCCCGCCTGTGGGTCCAGATTCCATGGGCCCCTGGATCTTGGTGCAGCCTCCGCGGGGGTTTCAGTACAGCTGTGGGGCAGGTGTGGGCTGAGCTGTCCCCCCTGAGGCTCTGGGGCAGAGAGAACACCAGGAAAGCTCCCTCTGTCTGGGTCATCTGGCTCAGGCCAGCACTGCCCAGGCTCTCCGGGGCTGGTCAGTTCACGGGGAAGCCTGGGCAGCTGTGGATGACAGGGGAGGAGGGGTGGGGAGGGAGAATGGCTGGGCGGGCCTCCAGACTCCTTCATCCTTGGTTCTGCTTGGGATTCCAATTTATATTCCCCATTCCAAGATGGGGACACTGAGGCTCCAGCCAGTGAAGGAGAGAGCCAGGGCCCCCTCTTAACCCCCACCCAATGCCATCTCCTGCAGCCTCAGTGGGTATTTGGGGAGGAGGAGGGCCTGGGGAGGAGTTCTCTCAACAAGGAGTTCTGGTTTGGGTGGGGACAGTGAGTCAAGAGCTGCAGCAGGCCTGGGTGGCAGCTCTGATGGCCCCACAGCCCCTTGCTGCCCAGCTCCATGGAACTTTTCCCCTTGAAAACTTTTCCCTGGTCCAGGCAGAGTCCCTCCACACTGGGTGAGTTGGGGTGGGGTGCAGGGAACATGGGGGAGCCTGTATGAGGAGTAGGGTTTGCAGGTGGAGTGGGATGAGTACAACCAAGCAGTCAGAGAGGGAAGCCGAACCCCTCCCCCAAGAGCAGACTCCTAGAAGCCGTGAAATCGTGGGCTGACGGGTCCACGGGTCTGGGGGTTCCTTTCTGCAGTCAGCCCTGAGGTGGCAGCAGAGGAATCCCAGCTCCTCCTTCCCCAAAGTTTCTGAAGCGCCACTGGGGGCGAGGGGAAGGGGCAGGTCCCCACAGTATGGGGAAGCTGCTATAAGTAGGGGAGTGACGGTGCATGTCAGCGCCTGGGGTCCCCTCTGCAGCCCCTCCCCCAGACACGCGCACTCTGGCCTCTTTGAGGCACCAGGGATGCCTTCGGCTGCTTCCTTCTCCTGTGAGCGGAGTTGCTGCTTCCTTCTCCTGGGGCGCGGCTCCCTCCCTGCCTGCTGTCTGATGTGTGTCTAGCTCTTGGTGGGTCCTCAGCCTGGCGCTGGTGGCTGCTTCCCTGGCCTGTGGGTGTCTGTGTATCTGAATGTGGGCATGTCTGTCTGTCTGCCCTGAGTGTTTCAGGAGGAATCTGTCCTTGACCCGGTGTATCTGAGCGCATGTGTCTGGTGGTGGGGGCGCTCCCTCCTGCCACCTCTCCTCTCCTCCCCCGTCCCCTCCCACAGGCGCTAACACAGCCACCACCTGCGCCCTGAGCGCAGTGACCTCGTCTGTCCGCTGCAGTGGCGACTGCCCCTCTGTCCACAGGGGTCCGTGGCTGGGCTCCGAGCGGCTTGCTGCTCCCTCCTCAGCCTGAGGCCGCCGGAGCCCAGGCTAGACGCGCTCCCCTCCGGCTGGGTCCGCCCGGCGCCTCATCTTCCCTTATGTAACTCCACATCTGCCTGCGCCTTGCGGGTCACCCTGGACCCTGCACTGGGCCCTGTCCACAGGGAGGCTGGCACCCAGGGTCCGTGCAAACGGGAGGTGGAGCGGACCCCTGGTCTGGGCACCGGCTTTCCAAGACCCCCTCCTCCCCATCCCTTCTCCTCCAGACGTTCCTTGCCCCGGAGACCCACATTCCCAAAACATGCACCGAGGAAATGCCCCGCAGGGCAAGTCCCCGGAGCGCGGGTGCAGGCGTTTCCCCCACCCCCACCCCGGGTCCCCACAGGCGCCAGGGCTCTCCATGATGACCGGGCAGGGGTCACCAGGGCCGAGGGCACGGGAAAGGCCGAGCAACCCAGACCCCGGCTCCGAGTGCGCGGGCTGACTGACCGCAGGCGAGCCCCCAGACCCGGTCAAGCCCCGGCCGGGCTCCCAGCCAGCTGCTGTGAGCGCAGGGGCTGGGCTCCAGGCAGCCTGGCGGGCACGCGGCGCTGTCCGTGGTGCTGCCGGCGCCGGGCGGGGCGGGGGCGGGGAGGGGGCGGGGCGAGGGCGGCAGCCAATGGCGGGGGCGCTGCGCGGGGCGCGCGGGGCGGTGGGCTGGGCGCGGGGCGCACTCGGCTGCGCGTTGCGCTCCGGCTGCACGGTCGCACCGGCAGCGGCTCAGGCTCCGGCTCCTCTCCCGCTGCAGCAGCCGCGCTGCCGGCCCCACTGGGCTCGGATCCGGCCCCGGCCCCCTCGGCACCGCCTGCTCTGGCCCCGGCCCCGGCCCCGCGGACCATGCGCTGGGCGCCCCCAGGGGAACCCGACCCGGCCAAGGGCCCGCAAAGACGAGGCTCCCGGGCCGGGGCCCCTCCCGGCCGCCCAGCTCTCGGCCGGCGCCCTGCCCCGCGTCCCGGAGCCGCGTGAGCCTGCGGGGCCATGGAGCGCGCGCCGCCCGACGGGCCGCTGAACGCTTCGGGGGCGCTGGCGGGCGAGGCGGCGGCGGCGGGCGGGGCGCGCGGCTTCTCGGCAGCCTGGACCGCGGTGCTGGCCGCGCTCATGGCGCTGCTCATCGTGGCCACGGTGCTGGGCAACGCGCTGGTCATGCTCGCCTTCGTGGCCGACTCGAGCCTCCGCACCCAGAACAACTTCTTCCTGCTCAACCTCGCCATCTCCGACTTCCTCGTCGGTAAATCCCCAGCCCCTGGCCGCTGGGGACCCAGGGGCGCCCAGCGTGGCCGGGCCAGCGGGGACTGGAGCACGGACCTGGGTGGCTCCCGCAGGCACACGCCCCACCAGGGGACCCGGCCTGGGAAGGGGGCGTCCGGAGCCCATGGGGTGGGGGGCACAGGCGAAGTTCCTTGCCACTCAGGCCTCGGGACAGGGGCTGGGGAGAGATGTACCCGGGAAGGGACACGGGCACTGGGCGAGGCGCAAGGCGCAAAGGCAGCGGGTGCAGCTCTGGCTCCTGCGCTGTAGCCAAACAAAGGCTGCTGCGGACTTAGGACGCGCGGAGGGCGCAGTGGGGCGGTTTAGAGAAGATCTGGGGGAGGGGACATGGAAGGGGGATTTTTAGAGCTGTGTTGGGGGAAGGGACGGTGGGGAAGGTGGGGGTTGGGGGAGACGCTCGGAGGAGCGTGCTCTCACGTGTCCAGGCTCTGCTGCCGGCTGGGGGGCGGGGCACGCGGAGGGGGCTGGAACGCCAGACACCTGTTGGGGCTGTGAGGTGCGTCTCCCAGACGCTCCAAGCCCGCTTGGCAGTAGTAGTAGCGGCTGGCGGCTGCAACCAAGTGCCCTTTCAGCCAGGAGAAAGGCTTTCTCCTTGTCTAAGCTGAGTCCGAGGGCTGTCCAACGCCAGGGTAGGGGCTGGAGTCCAGCGGGGGAGGGGAGAAGGAAATTGTCTTCTTTCCTCCTTTGGGGGCTGGGAAGGCTGGACAGAAGTCCAGGGAATCCCGACTCCAGGCTCTCGGGGGTCTTGTGGTGGCCAGAGCTCCCCATGCCTGGATCATCCCTCCTGCCCCCAGGCCCAGGGGACACAGATAGTGCTGGGAGCTATGTGGGGGTGAAGGCTGGCGGCAGGGCAGAGTTTGTGGCTGACACCAGGTGAAGGGGTGGTAAGATGAGGATGGCTAGTTCCAGAAAAGCAGCCACCATGTGACCCCAGGTCCCGCCGGTGTCTGCGCTTAGGTCCGTCTGGCCCCTGGCCCCTGGCTGCATGGTCCCACTGTGGCCCTACTCCCCACAGGCGCCTTCTGCATCCCACTGTATGTACCCTACGTGCTGACAGGCCGCTGGACCTTCGGCCGGGGCCTCTGCAAGCTGTGGCTGGTAGTGGACTACCTGCTGTGCACCTCCTCTGCCTTCAACATCGTGCTCATCAGCTACGACCGCTTCCTGTCGGTCACCCGAGCCGTGAGTCCTGGGCTGCGGAGCTCCTGTTCACTCCGCAGGGACAGTCGGGACGCCCATGGGAGGCACCTGGGTGGGGACGGCCACTTCTGAGTTGTGGGCAGAAGTGGGCTTGGTCCCACTGGCTTTGCTGCTGACACATGGGCCACTCGACGGCCAGCTGCCCACTCGGGGCCATGGCTGCAGCCAGACTGACCTGGCCCAGGCAGGAGATGGGGAATCTGGACGCAGATGGTCCTGAAGGCAGGGCTGTCGCTGCAGCCCCCGCCCTGGGGCAGGTCCACAGTCCCCGGAGTTAAGGGAGGATCTGGGGCCAGAGGCCCTGGGTGACATCCCTCCCACATGCGTGTGTGCAGCGTGCACACACACACAGGCCCCGGGAAGGCAGGCGGCAGATCCTGGCTCCGCAGATTTCCCTTCGTGGGAGCGGCCACCTGAGTCAGGGACCCTGCCCCACCCAGGCTCCCGCATCGGGGCCATGCAGCCCAGGGAGCCACTGCTGAAGTCACACCTTCCCCTTCTCATCTCCTTGGCAGCTCACCTCCCCAGGGCTTTATGGGGGCCTCTGCAGGACTGAGGGCAGGTTGTTTGGTTCTAGCCTAGAAAGGCTAAGAGACAGGGTGCAAAGAGCATGGCTTTGGGTTCCTCTTGAGCCCATCCCCCTGTGGTCTCTCCCTCCTTTCCTGGAGCCACCAGGCATGGGGCACAAGGAGAGCTGCCACGAAGGGTAAAGCGGCCGAGCAGAGAGCCTGGCATGGGGGTGCTCTGCCCACCTCTCATTAGCAATAGCTGTGAACATTGCTCCCGCCGTCACCAAGGTAAACGCCATCAGGCTGGTGGGGGAGGGTGGCAGGGGCTCTCAGGTCCTCCTCCTCGAGCTGTCCTACCTGAGACCCCTCAGTGGGATCCCTTGGCCCTCCTGCCCCCTGCCCCCACCAGCTGGTTGCTCTCTGCCCTGAGGAGGGCCCTGCCCTCTCTCCCTCTTCTTCCCAAGAGGCCCTGATGTCGATCTGGGATGCTTTGTTCTGTGGCGGGGCGGGGGATGTCTCCCAGCAGTGGGCCAACTTGTGGCTTCACTCCTGCACCTCCAGCTCCCAGGGGTGCGAGCACCTGTGCAGGAGGGGGCTGGACCTCCCACCCCAACCTCTGCAGATGGCTCAGGCCTTTGCAGGATCAGGATGCATCATGTCAGAAACAGCTGTGTGTGCACGTGGTCTGGGGCTGATGCTGAGTCTGGTCCCAACGGTGCAGGGGCCAAGGACAGGACCCCCAGGGAGCTCACAGCTGGTAGGGGGTGGTAAACAGGCAGCCTAGCAGAGAGTGAGGGTTCAGGTTGGTCCCAGGGAGCTTCTGAGGCTCTCACTGAGTGTGGCAGGGCACCAGTCCGGGACCCCAGTGGGGAGGGTTAGAGGAAGGGAGGGGAAAGAGGGAGGGAGGGAGGACAGGAGGGGAAAGGAGGAGCATTGCTGCTGAGGGAAGGGCCCACATAGGGGCCCACAGGCTACGGGGGCGCACCCAGTCCAATATTCCTTCCGCCCCGCCCCTGACCAGCCTGCCCTTCTGCAGGTCTCATACCGGGCCCAGCAGGGTGACACGCGGCGGGCAGTGCGGAAGATGCTGCTGGTGTGGGTGCTGGCCTTCCTGCTGTACGGACCGGCCATCCTGAGCTGGGAGTACCTGTCCGGGGGCAGCTCCATCCCCGAGGGCCACTGCTATGCCGAGTTCTTCTACAACTGGTACTTCCTCATCACGGCTTCCACCCTGGAGTTCTTTACGCCCTTCCTCAGCGTCACCTTCTTTAACCTCAGCATCTACCTGAACATCCAGAGGCGCACCCGCCTCCGGCTGGATGGGGCTCGAGAGGCAGCCGGCCCCGAGCCCCCTCCCGAGGCCCAGCCCTCACCACCCCCACCGCCTGGCTGCTGGGGCTGCTGGCAGAAGGGGCACGGGGAGGCCATGCCGCTGCACAGGTATGGGGTGGGTGAGGCGGCCGTAGGCGCTGAGGCCGGGGAGGCGACCCTCGGGGGTGGCGGTGGGGGCGGCTCCGCGGCTTCACCCACCTCCAGCTCCGGCAGCTCCTCGAGGGGCACTGAGAGGCCGCGCTCACTCAAGAGGGGCTCCAAGCCGTCGGCGTCCTCGGCCTCGCTGGAGAAGCGCATGAAGATGGTGTCCCAGAGCTTCACCCAGCGCTTTCGGCTGTCTCGGGACAGGAAAGTGGCCAAGTCGCTGGCCGTCATCGTGAGCATCTTTGGGCTCTGCTGGGCCCCTTACACGCTGCTGATGATCATCCGGGCCGCCTGCCATGGCCACTGCGTCCCTGACTACTGGTACGAAACCTCCTTCTGGCTCCTGTGGGCCAACTCGGCTGTCAACCCTGTCCTCTACCCTCTGTGCCACCACAGCTTCCGCCGGGCCTTCACCAAGCTGCTCTGCCCCCAGAAGCTCAAAATCCAGCCCCACAGCTCCCTGGAGCACTGCTGGAAGTGAGTGGCCCACCAGAGCCTCCCTCAGCCACGCCTCTCTCAGCCCAGGTCTCCTGGGCAGCTGGCCCTGCTGCCCCCCACCCGGCTCGTTCCCCCAGGGGTGAGCCCCGCCGTGTCTGTGGCCCTCTCTTAATGCCACGGCAGCCTCTCTTAGGCCACCCACCCTGCCATGGAGGCGCCTTCCTGGGTTGGCCAGAGGGCCCCTCACTGGCTGGACTGGAGGCTGGGTGGCCGGCCCTGCCCCCCACATTCTGGCTCCACCGGGAGGGACAGTCTGGAGGTCCCAGACATGCTGCCCACCCCCTGCTGGTGTCCACCCTTCGCAGTTACTGGTTGGTGTTCTTCCCAAAGCAAGCACCTGGGTGTGCTCCAGGCCTCCTGCCCTAGCAGTTTGCCTCTGCACGTGCACACACCTGCACACCCCTGCACACACCTGCACACCGTCCCTCTCCCCAGACAAGCCCAGGACACTGCCTTTGCTGCCTTCTGTCTCTTGCATAAGCCTCAGGCCTGGCCCTTTCACCCCTCTTCCCACCAACTCTCTCTGCCCCCAAAAGTGTCAAGGGGCCCTAGGAACCTCGAAGCTGTTCTCTGCTTTTCCATTCTGGGTGTTTTCAGAAAGATGAAGAAGAAAACATGTCTGTGAACTTGATGTTCCTGGGATGTTTAATCAAGAGAGACAAAATTGCTGAGGAGCTCAGGGCTGGATTGGCAGGTGTGGGCTCCCACGCCCTCCTCCCTCCGCTAAGGCTTCCGGCTGAGCTGTGCCAGCTGCTTCTGCCCACCCCGCCTCTGGGCTCACACCAGCCCTGGTGGCCAAGCCTGCCCCGGCCACTCTGCTCAGCCAGGACCTCTGGGGGTTGTTGGGAGGAGGGGGCCCGGCTGGGCCCGAGGGTCCCAAGGCGTGCAGGGGCGGTCCAGAGGAGGTGCCCGGGCAGGGGCCGCTTCGCCATGTGCTGTGCACCCGTGCCACGCGCTCTGCATGCTCCTCTGCCTGTGCCCGCTGCGCTGCCCTGCAAACCGTGAGGTCACAATAAAGTGTATTTTTTTATTGGTGCTGATTCCTGAGGACTTTGTGGGGTGCTCAGAGCCTTCGTGCTTTGAGGAGAGACTCCAGGGAGTCCAGAAACCACTGAGAAGCAGGCGTGAGGCTGAGGGCTCTGTGTTTTCTTCTAAGTCGGGGGACTGCAGTGGGGATGAAAGACCAGCCTGCCACACCAGGGTTTAATCCCAAGAAGGGTTTCATGTGCCCTACCGCCAGACCCCTGCACTTCTCAGGACCTGGCTGGCGGGTGAGGAGATGCAGCCCACGCCCTGCTCAGGAGGGGCCCGCTCTGGCCCTGAGAACACAGACATGCAGCCTTCCTGCCCCCAGGACAGGTGCCTCATCTTTCTTGGTCAGGAGCAGGGTTGCACCCCAGCAAAACTCGGGACCCAGGGAGGATCATGGCCATGCCCAGCGTGTGCAGGGGCTGAGTGGCAGAGGGACTGCAGTGACCAGAGGGGAGGGATTGGGCTAGCTGGCTGGAGCTAGGCTGGAGGGGCTGCTAGAAGGGATGACCCTGGAGCGAAGGCATCTTTGGGAGAGGAGCTGTCCTGGGCAAAGGCCTGGAGGGGGGACTGAGGGTGCAGGATGAGGACGCTGGGAGGAAGATGGAGGGAGGGAAGGTAGCACCCTTCGCTGTGGCCCGTGAGCCTTTAATCCCGAAGGCCGTTGCACCTGCTCCAGGGGCCCCAGGAGAGGGAGGCGGACACCAGCCCGAACCCAGGCAGATGCTGGTCCACACCTAGGTGCTCAGAGGCCACTTGGAAACCAGACAAGCCCAACCTAGGTGAGATGCAAACTCGGTGGGCCAGGTGCCACCTCCCCCAACGTCGCCTCCCCCAGCTCCAGCCTCCAGGGTCCTGACGTCTCTGAGCCCACTCTACTGACAGTGCAGCCTTGCTAGGCACGCTTCTGCTCATATCTTTCCTTCCTACCCAGGGAGAGAATCTCGCCATTTTCTGGCTACTCTCACAGCCAGTGCTGGGGGTGGGGTGGAGGGTCCACCTGGGCAGGGAGACCCGCATCTCCCCCTCAAAGCACCACTTCCCAGCCATGCCAGCTCTCAGCACTGCAGAGGGGAAGCTAACAGCAAAATGCCTCACCTCCAGACTTTTTTCACACCCTGAAGCTAGAAGCTAGACCTGCACTTTTGTTTTCCAAACTCCCCGGAAACTTCTCCCAGAATCTGAAGCTCCACACCCCCCTCCAACCCCCATGCCCACTCTCCTTCCCCCCGCCCCATCCCTGCTCTCCCTCCCCCACCCATCCCTGCTCTCCTTCCCCCCATCCCTGCTATCCCTCCCCCCATCCCCGCTCTCCCTCCCCCCATCCCCGCTCTCCTTCCCCCACCCATCCCCGCTCTCCTTCCCCCACCCATCCCCCCTCTCCTTACCCCCCATCCCTGCTCTCCTTCCCCCACCCATCCCCCCTCTCCTTCCCCTACCCATCCCCGCTCTCCTTCCCCCACCCATCCCCCCTCTCCTTACCCCCCATCCCTGCTCTCCTTCCCCCACCCATCCCCCCTCTCCTTACCCCCCCGATCCCCGCTCTCCTTCCCCCACCCATCCCCACTCTCCTTCCCCTACCCATCCCCGCTCTCCTTCCCCCACCCATCCCCCCTCTCCTTACCCCCCATCCCTGCTCTCCTTCCCCCACCCATCCCCCCTCTCCTTACCCCCCCGATCCCCGCTCTCCTTCCCCCACCCATCCCCACTCTCCTTCCCCTACCCATCCCCGCTCTCCTTCCCCCACCCATCCCCACTCTCCTTCCCCTACCCATCCCCGCTCTCCTTCCCCCACCCATCCCCCCTCTCCTTACCCCCCTGATCCCTGCTCTCCTTCCGGCTCCTGGACTTATGACTGCCTCCCAGACACTCAAGTGACCCCTCTGAGACAGGCTCCTCTTCCTGGGCAGAAGCCACACAAGGCCCCTCTTAGTGACAGAGGGAGGGGCAAGACGGGACACCTGGGCCTTCTTCATAATTCTAGCCCCAGCCCGTGTGCACCTCTGTCCCTGGGGCTGGGCACAGTCCCAAGCGGAGCTGGAACCATGATGGCAGATGTCACTTTCAGAGTGGGGCGCCCCTTCTGCCTCTGGGAGGCCCTGAGGCTCCTCCAGCAGGCCAGCCGTTGGCCTCCCCTGCGGGCCCCCCGTACCACCCAGCCTGGCTCCGCAGCGGGTGTTGTTCCCGTAGCCGAGAGCTGTCTGGGAAAGGACAAAGAACTGTTCTCTGCAGTGATGGACGGTTCTGTGCCGACAACCCAGCAGAGCCCTGGCTGCCCCTCCGCCCGGCCCTGCTAAATGGCTACAAATTGGAAGATAAAAGCACAGGCTTTCAAGCAATTTTGCCTTCAATCTCTGGAAACTGCTGCTCCCTGGAGCTCCTGTGCGGGATGGAGGAGGAGAGAAGAAAGACACCGAGTCTATTGGGCCCGAGTTCTGCAGCAAACAAACACACAAGGGGGCCTCTCTCTGTGAGTGAGCATCTTGGAGGGGAGACAGAGCCTGCGGGCCCCGGGCTGGAGCTGCCGCCCGGGTGTCTGCCCACCCAGGCCACTGCTGTTTACTGAGCACCTGCTGTGTGCCAGGCATGGTGGTGGGGAGCGGGCTGCACAGGGCAAGCACTCATGTGGTCCCCGAGCTTCTGTGAGCTGGACCAACGAACAGCCAGCCTTGAGTCCCTGAGGAACAGGACGTGCTGGGGACACAGGGGGCTACCATGGTGCATGTGGGTAGCCTGGCCACCTAGCGGGGCCACCCTCGGCCCTTCTGTTGCAGGAGACAGGGCTGCAGCCAGGCCCTGGGTGGTCCTCAGGAAATAGGGGCCCAGGCCCTCAGAGGCTGCCACTGGCTGTGTGTCTGGCCACCTCACCTGCCTCGTGCTGGTTCTGGGGTGCCCCTGGGACACGTTCTGGGCACACGCTGGGTGGGGATCCTTCCCAGCTTGGGATGAAGCCCCTGAGCTCTCAGGGTGCCCAGCAGGCAACCCCATTTCCGTCCTGTAGGAAAGGCCCAGTTACTGGTGAGCCAGGGCCACAGCGAGGGACAGCTGGGGCCCCAGGCAAGGCTTCTGGAGCCCTGACCTGGGGGACACATGGCTGCCTGGCACTGTCTCTCTGGGCCCCCAGACCACACAGTGCTTATAGCCGGGCCTGGAGGTATGAAGAGCCTTTCGTCCAACATTTACTGGCACTCTCCTGGGTGCCAGGTCCAGGTGGGGAACCCTATGCCCTTGAAGCCATCTTGGGAGGCACGGACACGCTTCGTTCTACAGATATGAGAACCAGGGTTTGGGAGGCTGGTGACACCTCTGTCCCACGCCACCCTCGGCAGCTGGGAGTGCAACCAGGACTGGACGCCAGGTGTGACTCTGAAGCCCATGCTCTTTTGGCTCCATCATGCTGTCCCTGAGTGCCTACTGTGTTCTGGGCACCAGGCAGGTGTAAGTAGCTCCCCCCACTCCCGTGGACTGTGCCCTCTTGGGGGACACCACTGTGTGCAGTTGCTGGTGGGGGTACCCCCTGGGACAGAGAGCAGAGTGGGACATCCAGGAAGCCTCTGTGGGCCTCAGAACTGGACCTCAGCTCTGCTGATCCTCACAGGAAGCATCTATGGAGTGCCACCGGGGTCCCTCCATCGTGCCGGGCACAAGACCCCACTCAGCCAAGCTGGGGCAGGAGCTGGGGGAAAGAAAAGAGAGGAGCAGGGGGTGGGCTGTGGAGCCCGAGGTCCCAGTTGCCCAGGTCAGGCAGAAAGTGTGTCTGGAGGGGAAACTGAGGCCTGGCGTACGGGGATTGCCCCAGCCCACCCAGCAGGTCTGCATTAAGGCTGGGACTAGAATCCAGACTTCCTGGGAGGGTGCCAGCCCCGACCCTTCCTGTCCCTGCCCGTCTAAGAGGCCAGGCCGGGGGTCCCTGGGCCTCGGCTTCTTCCCCTGCAGAATGGGCTCGGCCACACTCGGGGGTGGATGGAGCAGCGGTTGGTGAGTGGCCTCTGCCTGGCCCTCCGAATCCAGTTGGCACCACTCTCCCTGCCTGGCTGCAGCTCAGCAGGCCCCTCGCCCCCGCGGGCAGGAAGCGGCTCTGGCGCCCGCTGCAGGCCTCCCCATCATTACCGAAAATTGCTCCATTGTTGGCGGTGCACGCACCTGCTCGCAGCAGACAGCACTGTGCTAACGTCATTAAGCGCCGGGCCTCTCAGCAGGCAGGGCTGGAGGTGGCCGGCTGGAGGAGGCTGGGAGAGGTCGCTAAGGTCCCTGGAGGGTCGCCTTCTCCCCACCCCCTCTCCTTCCTTTCTCATGGGTTGGAAATGAGCATGGGGTCTGGAGTCGGCTGGACTGGAAGGTTGGTCTGACTGGGGCCACTTCCCAGCGGTGTGACCTCAGACAGGTCCCTCAGCCCCTGGGGACCAAACAGTGCCCCCTTCACCACTGAAGTCTGGTAAGGATGGAGGGATGTCTTGCTCCCAATGCCCCTGGGGGCCAAACCCCTCCCCGGACCTGATGGTACATCCAAGGACTGGTGCTGGGGGAACATCCAGGGTCTGCGGATCCTGGAGCAGGAGGCAGGGTCAAGGGTCAAGCTCCAGAGGGGTCTCAGTTTCCCTTTGAGGACACACAGGGGTCCGTGGAGGGGTAGAAGCCCAGCAGGGCTGGAGCAGGGAGGGGCAGGGCCAAGGTTCAGGGGTCCCTTTCTGGCGCCCGCCTGGGAGGAATCCTCTTGCTGCCAGGCACATGTGACACGCTCAGGCCGTAGTAACAAGAAGAACAGCTTCTGGCCCACAGCACGACGTTTTCAGCACTGTTCTGAGCCCTTTCCTCAGCTAAACCCATCTTGTTGAAGGAGGTTAAGTGGCCTGGTGGACATCACACAGCTAACCTGGGACTATTTTCCCAACCCCTCAGCTCTCAGGGACACCTCAGGCACCTGTTCAGGAGACGCAGTTTTCTCTGGGGAACCACTGCCCCTCACTCTGGTAGGCTCGGCAGGGCCAACTCCACCCCTGGGCTCCAGGGTTCATGTGGGTCTCAGCCATGGCTCGGCGCCATCACCACAATGGGTCTGGGGTGACACACATCACATCCCCAGCCCCGCCAGTGGGCGGCAGTCCTGGGACTCTGGCTGGAAACCTGAGAAGGAGGTGCCCTCTCCAGCTGGAACGGCCGTCCTGGCCGCCTTCGAGGCTGCCCTTGCCGAGGCTGCCTGGTGGAGGGAGTCTGCCTGGAGCAGACAGCAAGGAAGAAAGCCAAGCTGAGAGCTGGGGGGAGGCGGATTCCCCATGCTGTCGTACCTGAGCACCTGGATCCAGCCCTGCCTGAAGCTAGACCTGGGGCTTAATGTTTAACAAATTACCAAGTCCACCTTCTTTCCTAAAGCCCATACAAGAAGCATTTTTATAACTGGAGTGGGAAAAATCCTGCCAGGTAAGACTCTGCCCAGGCTGGCATCCTCTCTCTCAGGGGAGAACAGGTCACTCCTGCCCAAGGGAGGTCTATGGCTCTGACTAATGAAAAGTGGGGAAGTTAGAAGATTTTCTGATAGATAATAGTGTGTTTGTCACGGTTGCGGCAGGAAAGGCATCTCCCAACACTGCAAGCTCTGGAGAGAGGACGGTGCTGTCCTTTCTGTCCACAGGAGGCGTCCATGAGATGCCTCGCCCAGGCGGCCTGCCTCGAGTGGCCCCAGCAGGGAGAGGCTTCAGCCCCTGCCCACAGCCTGTCCAGACCACCCCCTCAGGGGCTGGAAGAAGGCAGGGGAGGCTTCGGGGAAGGGTGTACCTCGTTCCCCTAAACCCCTGGCGGTCCTCTCCCCCAGGTGGCCCCGTCTCCCGGCACCCCCTCCCGGGAGGCACCACTAAGGAAAATCAGTGTTGAAGCCACTCTCCCTGTCACCACCTCCCCCTTGCTTGGGTCACTACCTCCTTTCCTTGGGGTCACCAGATAAGAAGCAGGACGCTCCTTAGGGTCACCAGATAAGATGCAGAGCCCTGAACTTCAGTGTCAGGATGAATAATGTTTCAGTGTGCACCTCACATGCAGTGCACTCTTCATTGTAAATCCAAAATTCCACTCTAGCAGCGTGGGCTGCGCCTGCCTGAGCAAACCTGCCCACTCCCTTTTCTCTCCCTCCAAGGCCCTCCCTCCGCTGACGGGGACACTGGGGGTGGGACGGGGTGCTGAGTTTTAAGAAGCCACGAAGCTCTTTGGCAAGGAAGAGAAGGGGCTAGGGTTGGGGTTGGGTGGGGGACTGGGGGAGTGGCTTCCTGGGACCTGGACCCTGGGGCCTGGTAGGGGGCGGCAGGCTGGGCACCAGGGGTGTGGGTTGCCCAGCACACGGGGTTGGGGGGGCACGCGGAGCCTAGCCACCAGACCCATGCGGCTCTGCTCCACCCTTGGCTGGGGATCCCAGGTGACACCCGGGACCCCTGTGAGCCCAGAGGATCCTGAACAGGGAAGGTGCCCCTCTGTGCCCAGGCAGGGTGAAGGGAGACTGCTCCAGGCCCAGGCGGGGAAGGTATGGCCTTGGCTCATTGGCTGGGTCTTGTTATCCCCACTGGACTGAGGAGGGAACAAGGCAGGGGGAGTGAGACACCCCCGCCCCCACCCTCAACACCCAGCCGGGCCACGGCCAGGCCTGTTCCCCTGGAGGCCATGGCAGAAAGCTGAATGATTTCCTGGCTCTGGGGAACATCATGGATCCATTGGGACCCATTGATTTTTTGCAAAGAAGCAATTTTTTTTTCTCCTAAGGAACCAGACGATTACAAGAAAGAAAAAACGATCAGGTAGCCCTGTTTCTCGCAAGCCCTGTCCCCAGCACCCACTCCTGGGGAGGGGTGGTAGTTCCCATGCAGGCCTGTCTTGCACCCCATGGGTTCAGCAGCCTGTGGGCCATCAGGTCATTAGGGCACATCCAGGGACCCTGCCCCTGTCTTGCCTGTGTGGCTAACCCCATGTCACATGGAGGAGCCTAGGGTCCTCTCTGACTGTCTGGCTCCTTTCAGAAGTGGAGACCCTGGCCTGGGGGTAGGGCTGTTGGTGGAGCCAGTCCTGGCAGTAAGAATATGAATTATTCGAACAGCAGGCAGGGTTGGGCCTGCCGTGCGTCCTCCGTACGGCCTCTTCCTGGCGGTGCTGCTGGAGATGTCCCCAGATCCAGGATCCTCAGCAGCGGCAAAGCCCAGGAGGGATGTTTCCTGCAAAATTCTAACACCAACGGGTGTGCAGCCTGCAGAAAAGTTTGCTTTTGTTTTCAGCTGACCTCACGCTGTCTTCTTCTAGCAGAGATTGGGCAAGAGCACCAGGAGGGGACAGTCCCAGGAGGGCTGGGGTGGTTGCAGCCCGAACATTCCATGGAGCCTCCAGGAGCTCGCCAGAGGGCAGTGGGCTCCCGACGCCTTGACTTTTCCTCTTTCGAGATTGTTGTAGATTCCATGCTGTTGGGTGCAACACTACAGAGACCCCACATGCCCTTTATCGGCTTCCCCCACAGGGAAGCTTGGGTGAGCCACCCTCTAAGACCACAGCACACGCCATCACCGCACGCAGGACACACGCCATCGCCGCACGCAGGTTCCCACTCCCCTGCACTCGTGTGTGTGCATGTTTAGTTTTATGTCATATATATATATAAAATGTTTTTTTTTTTGAGCCAGAGTCTTGCTCTGTCGCCCAGGCTGGAGTGCAGTGGCACGATCTCGGCTCACTGCAAACTCAGCCTCCTGCATAGCTGGGACCACAGGTGCCCGCCACCACACCCAGCTAATTTTTTTGTATTTTTAGTAGAGACGGGGTTTCACTGTGTTAGCCAGGATGGTCTCGATCTCCTGACCTCGTGATCCGCGCACCTCGGCCTCCCAAAGTGCTGGGATTACAGGCGTGAGCCACCGCGCCCGGCCTATGTCATATTTTTCATCGTGGTGATAAACATAAAGTTCACCACTTGAGCTATGTGAAGTGTGCGGTTCAGTGGCTCTCCCATCACCACCCTCCACCTTCAGAGCCGGTCATCTTCCCAGCCTGAAACACTCAGCCAATAGGATTCTTTCGCATGTGCAGACTCGTGGCCCCACCGCCAACACACAGGGTGATGGTCTGAGGACCCTGGCACGGCCCTTTTGTGTCCACGGCTACCTCCACCCTCCCGCCCTCCTCAGCCCCTGAGGACCACCAATCCATTCTCCTCATCGTTTCTGGAACACTCTGTAGAGGGAACCATCGTGTGTGACCTCCTGGCACTGGCTCTCCCCGGCTTGACACCTGCGGTCCCCAGGTGGACACCATGCACGCAGAGCTGCACCCCGCCCCGCCAAGCACTGCCGCACCCCGCGGCTCTGCAGCCTCTTTAGTGGCACCAGGGCAGGCCCCCGGCACGTGTGTTCACTGACGAGACGCTCCGGTTGCCTCAGCATGTCTGCCCTTCAGGCCTCCATCCCGGGGCCAGCGCCGACCCAGGCACTGCGCACAGACAAATGAGGCCTCTGTTCTCCAGGAGCTTAGGGCGGGCGGGGGGTGACGGCGGCTAACGTGAAGTGTGGAAAGTGCGTGCACGAGAGGGTGGTGGGCCCAACTGTGCAGAGCCTGGGCGCGTGTGGCTGTCTTTGGCTTTTTGACTAGAGGGCATTTCACGGGGTGTCTGGGCAGGGCACGGGGTCACAGGGATCAGCAACACCAAAGCCTGCAGTCCAGGGAGTGGCCTCAGCATGGCTGAGACGTAGGAAGGGGCAGTGGGGCTGGTGCTGTGGGCACCAGGGACTCCCAGTGAGGGGCCTGGCTTCCTGGCACAGCCACATGGGAAGACTGAGGGGCCCGGGCACCAAGTAGGGGAGACGTTAGCAGGCCACTGCCATTGTCCAGAGCGGGGTGGAGGTGACAGGCACGGCGGGACCTGGGGTGGACCCGAGGGCAGAGCTGCTGTGCTGGCGAGGTGAGGAGGCAAAGGCCCCACGCGACACTGAACTCAGCATAGCACGTGCGCCAGGAAGCACACACGACCACAAGATGGAAAGGGAGGCCGGGAGTGGAGGCTCACACCTGCAGTCCCAGCACTGTGGGAGGCTGAGGCGGGCAAATCGCCTGAGCTCAGGAGCTCGGGACCAGCCTGGCCAACATGGTGAAACCCTGGCTCTACTAAAAATACGAAAATTAGCTGGGCATGGTGGTACATTTCTGTAATCCCAGCTATTCAGAAGGCTGAGGCAGGAGAATGGCTTGAACCTGGGAGGTGGAGGTTGCAGTGAGCCAAAATCGCGCCACTGCACTCCAGCCTGCATGACAGAGCAAGACTCTGCACCGCCCCCACCGCCACCAAAAAAAAAGATGGAAAGGGACATTGCTTGGGGTCAAACAACGTGCCCCCAAATCCACATCCACAGAACCTCAGAATATCACTATTGGAAATGGGGTCTGTGCAAATGTAACTAAAGATCTCAAGATGGGACCATCCTGGGTTTAGAGAGGCCCAAATCCCACAACTGGCTTCCAGAAGATAAGAGGACAGACACACGGGGAAGTTACATGAAGACAGGGCAGGGGCGGGAGCCTTTGCCACTGCTAGCCGAGGATGGAGCAGGAAGGACCTCCCTGGCCTTGAGAGGCCTCACCCCCCACAAACAAGAGAATCCACTTAGGTTTTTTTTGTTTTTGTTTTTTTCTTGAGACAGAGTCTCACTGTGTCACCCAGGATGGAGTGCAGTGGCGCGATCTTGGCTCAAGTGATCAGGGGTTCAAGCGATTCTCCTGCCTCGGCCTCCTGGGTAGCTGGCCACCACCCCTAGCTAATTTTTACATATTTTTTAGTAGAGATGGGGTTTCACCATGTTGGCCAGGCTGGTCCTAAACTCCTGACCCCAGGTGATCCGGCCGCCTCGGCCTCCCACAGCGCTAGATGACAGGTGTAAGCCCGCATGCTCGGCCAACTTCTGTTAAGTCACCCGGTTTGTGGCTCTTTGTCACAGCAGCCCCAGGAGACTGATAAGGAATAGATAAAACTTCATTTTCAAATGGACACACTATGTTTCCCACAGCGCTCAGGAGACTGATAAGGAATAGATAAAACTTCATTTTCAAATGGACACACTACGTTTTCCTACAGCGCTGCTGTGGAGCTTGGCTTCTACAGGGGATGCTCAGGGCAAACCCCTCCTCGCCCGTGTCCAAGTGGAGGGTGGCAGGGCCCCAGGGCACCCAGACTCCACCCCACCTGGGCTGCGGCAGGAGAACTGCTTGAACCCAGGAGTCGGAGGTTGCAGTGAGTGGAGATCGCGCCACTGCACTCCAGCCTGGGTGACAGAGTGAGACTCCATCTCTCTCTCTCTCTCTCTCTCTCTCTCTCTCTCTCTCTCTCTCTCTCACACACACACACACACACACACACTGAGTTTCAGGCCAGGCGCAGTGGCTCACGCCGGTAATCCCAGCACTTTGGGAGGCCGAGGTGGGCAGATCACCTGAGGTCAGGGGTTCGAGACCAGCCTGGCCAACATGGTGAAACCTTGTCTCTACTAAAAATACAAAAATCAGCCAGGCGTGGTGGTGCAGGCTGTAATCCCAGCTACTTGGGAGGCTAAGGCAGGAGAATCACTTGAACCCAGGAGGCAGAGGTTGCAGTGAGCCGAGATCGCACCACTGCACTCTAGCCTGGGCGAAACAGTGAGACTCTATCTTAAAAAAATAAAAATAGTTTCAAACTAGGAGCAGCCTGAAGGCTCCTCATGCCAGCGCCATCCTCCGTGCACCTGCCAGCGCTTACTGACGCCGTCTCTGGGTCAGGTGTTCTGAGGCTGCTGGGGATACACAGAGACCCTGTGTCCAAGGCGGCCCACACATGCTGACTGTGGGGGGGTTGGCCTGCACCCGCGGTCCCTTCCGTAACTGAAGACCGTGGTATCGGCCGCCTCAGGCATGGCTACTAAAGACCCGCACAGATGGCCACATAGTGTACACTCCAATTACAGGATCTGTCTGGAAGGCAGGTCCCTGGGGACAGAAGGTAGACGGGTGGGTGCCCGGGGGAGGGGGAAGGGGGTTCATGCTAACGGGCACAGGGTCTGTTTTTGGGGTGATGAAAACGTTCTGGAATTAGCAGTTTGACAGTTGCACAACCTTCTGAACATATAAAAAAAACCACTGAATTATATAAAGTGGTGAATTTTATGGTATGTGAATCATATATCCCATTTGAAAAGCAGACTGACAAAAATTTGTTTCTAGGCAGGAAGCAGGAAACTGGGGAAGCCAAGTGTAGCTTTACCCTACTCAGGGAGAACAGTGTTGGAGAGAAAGCTGTCAGCTTTTAGAACGCGATGGCAAAAGCTGTGTGTGTGGCAGGGAGAAGTCTTGGGGCTTTTTGCAGCAAGGAAAGTTCTGGGCAACCTTCGTGGCAGTGACTCCCCCTCTGGAGCCTCAGCTTCAGCAAAGGACGAGGGCATGTCCCCAGAGCGGCCACAGTCAGGCCCAGATCAAGCTTTCAACCCACGGGGAGGCTGGGCTGGGGGCTCCGTGCAGGGGTCAAGCCATGAGGCATCTTGAGCATCCCCTGCAAGAGCATAAAGATGAAAGCCAGGGATAATTAACGCTGTCAGGCCTGGGGTGACTCCACAAAATCCTTTGTGGTGGCCTGAAAGAAAAAGCAAATAGATGCAAAACCCATCCTGGTTTCTAGGATAGAAGGACCTTTGAAATTATAAGACATTAAAATAAAGCTTCGGGTAAAAGGACTGTCATGTTCTAGCTGCAGATTTGATGTGAGATCAAAACGGAATTGCTCCTGAAAGCCCAGGCACCGGCCTGCTGTGCAAAGCGCGCCCCACCCCAGCGTGCAGAGACGCGGCCCCGCACCCTTGCGGCTCATCTCACCTGAGGCTGCCGTCTCTCCTCCAAGGGCTGGGGGTCCCCTTCTGATCATCCTTCTCTGCTTCTTTGTCCCCTCCACTTTTTTTTTTTTGAGATGGAGTCTCACTCTGTCGCCCAGGCTGGAGTGCAGTGGTGCGATCTCGGCTCACTGCAAGCTCCACCTCCCGGGTTCACGCCGCTCTCCTGCTTCAGCCTCCCGAGTAGCTGGGACTACAGGTGACCGCCACCACGCCTGGCTAATTTTTTGTATTTTTAGTAGAGACGGGGTTTCACTGTGTTAGCCAGGATGGTCTCAATCTCCTGACCTTGTGATCCGCCAGCCTCGGCCTCCCAAAGTGCTGGGACTACAGGCATGAGCCACCACGCCCAGAATGTTCTGGTTTTTTTTTGTTGTTTTTTGTTTTTTTTTGAGACAGGGTCTCGCTCTGTCACTCAGGCTGGAGTGCAGTGGTGCAATCACGGCTCACTGCAGCCTTGACCTCCCAGGCTCACATGATCCTCCCACGTCAGCCTCTGGAGTGTCCCCTCCACTTTCTTTCTTAGGGGCCCCTCAGGGACATGTCAGAGGCCTGAGACTACTTGGGGGATGTCTATGGGCCAGGCAGGCTGCCAGCAGCTGAGCTGTCCTTGCCCTGGGGCTCCTCTGCAGTCAGGGAGACACCAAGCACGGGCCTGGCTTGGATGCATCAGTACTTGACTGCAAAGACTTAAACCACAGACAGAAAAGGTGCTGCTGCAGTCTCGAGGGTCAAATGCAAGGCCCCCTCAGCTGCTGTCCCACTGAGGGGCGAAGGCCCATCATCTCCCTTCGGCTTGGTAACTGCCTGGCGCAGCGCAAGGGTTCTCTTTAAATCCCCAGCAAATGGAGCTGAGTGGAAATTCTGCCCCATATTACCAGGCACACGTCTCCTTCCGCTCCTCACTATACCCTGCCCATGCCACGGCCGCCTTCTGAGAATAACGCTGACAGTTCCATGGCCCACACCCCCTCTAGTTAACTCGCTGTGCACGCGGCAGCCCAGCCAGAAACACGCAGCCAGGTCGGATATTGGGTGCATTCAGTCGTGAAGCCTGAGGCTTCCTGGCTCCCACTGAGCACAGCGAGGTGTTCTGAAGGACAGGAAGAAGCTGGCCTCACTGCTCTTCTCAGACGGCTGATGGAGAAAAGCTCACAGCTGCCTGCGCCGCTCTGCTTGGACTTGCATCCTCGGCCCCACCCCTTGTGCAGCAGTGAAGCTCCCCGAAACACGGGTGCCTGGGCTTGCTGTACCGCAGGGCTGCTGGACAACGGGCCAGACGCAGCCCCAGTGTGGATCCAGAGGTCTCTCTCCGTAGCAAGCCATGGAAGCACGACGGGCACTGTGTTGAGAACCCTGGTCTGCACTTCTGACCTGGGGCTCTGGCTGTGTGGTTCTGCTGAGCTCACCCGAGAGTCCACGGGTGCATGGCGGAGACCTGAGTCAGCGGCAGGGCCACCCTGTTATGGGCACCCCAACCCCTTATTAGGGGTGTTAATCAGCACAAATGAGCCAACTGGCTCATCAGTCGGCGCAGGCTGACAGGTGCAGGAAATATGGAGGGCAGGCGGGGTGGGGGGCACGGAATGCTTCCCAACATGAGGGCATCCCAGGCCAGCAGGCGGGGCCCAGAGACCCAGAAGCACCACAACTCCCCCGCGTCCACAAGGCACTTTATGCATTCAAAACCACCGAATTCACACCCAGGTTTGCTCAGACAGAGGCCCAGAGGCGATCCCGCTCTGGCGTGGCTACCACCTGAGCGGCTGGCGGCCCTGGCCCAGCTCGGCCTCCGCGTAGGCGTCATACAGCACCTTCAGGTGCAACAGCAGCTGCTCCAGGTTCTCGCCGGTCAACGCCGACAGCACGATGACCTCCTGTCCCAAGTGATCCTGGAGCTGGGACAGATTGGCTTGGGCTTCAGGGAGGTCAATCTTGTTTGCGACGATTGCGTGGGGCCTCGCAGACAGGCCCTTTTCATACATCTCCAGTTCATATTTTAAATCGTCAACTTGAGTCCACGGCTCAGGCTGAGAAAGATCCACCACGAACAAGAGAAAGCGGCAGCGCTCGATGTGCCTGAGGAAGGCGGACCCCAGACCCCTGTTCTGGTGGGCGCCTCGTATGATGCCGGGGATGTCGGCCACTGCAGGGAAGACAGGGGCACACGAGGTGACCACTCGGCACACCCAGCACCCAGGAGCGCCTTCCACCTCGAGCCTGGGAGCCCACTGCAGAGGCGGATTTCCTGAGTTCTAACACTTTCCTTTCAAGGAACGCCTTGAACTGAAGCCATTTGATTTAGCACCTGGGTGATTCATTGGGCCAACTGACACCTGAGGAATTCAATGCTTGGAGATGTTTGGGAGACCGGCATGGCGATGGATCTATCTAGTAGAGTACCTTTCATATCTTCTCTTTCTGCTTCTAATAGGACTCAAAAAAGAGGAAAATGGCTGCCTGTACTCTACTAATCATTTGATTACTGATAGAAATTTACATGTAGAGTACTCTGCAGATATAAAGTGCCATCCAAATAACCTTACCAGCAGGCTTACTATTTTTAATGGGTGTATTGTCTTCTGGGAAAAAGTTTTATTCTCTCAAACGGCACAAGGAAAGCTTTTAAGTCATGTGTTGTGATGCTGCTGAGCTTCCACAGATGAGAGGGGACAAATAGAGTGGGAAGAAATACTGTCCTCAGGGCTGGAATTTCAATGCAGGTTTCTGAACTGTAACTGACAGATTCCTAGGGGATGGGGTGGGAACCTGATTTTCATAGAGAACAGGCTGATGAAAATTGTTTAAATTAGGGCTCACGCCTGTAATCCCAAGACTTTGGGAGACCAAGGGCCGGGGGGGCGGGGCAGATCACTTGAGATCAGGAGTTCAAGACCAGCCTGGCCAACATGGTGAAACCCCGTCTCTACTAAAAATACAAAAAAATTAACTGGGCGTGGTGGCACACGCCTGTAATCCCAGCTACTTGGGAGGCTGAGGCAGGAGAATCACTTAAACATGGGAGGTGGAGGTTGCAGTGAGCTGAGATCGCGCCACTGCACTCCAGCCAGGGTGACAGAGTGAGACTCCGTCTCAAAAAAAAAAAAAAATTGTTTACATTAGGAAAAACAATGCTACCTTTTTTTTTTTTTGAGATGGAGTTTCGCTCTGTCACCCAGGCTGGAGTGCAGTGGTGCGATCTCGGCTCACTGCAAGCTTTGCCTTCTGGGTTCATGCCATTCTCCTGCCTCAGCCTCCCAAGTAGCTGGGACTACAGGCGCCTGCTACCACACCCAGCTAATTTTTTTGTATTTTTAGTAGAGACGGGGTTTCATCATGTTAGCCAGGATGGTCTCGATCTCCTGACCTCGTGATCCGCCTGCCTCGGCCTCCCAAAGTGCTGGGATTACAGGTGTGAGCCACCACGCCTGGCCAACAATGCTACATTTTAAACAGAAAGCTAAATTTAAGAGTTACATCATTACTTTTCTGAATTACATCATTTAAATCTAACCTTTGGGAGAATTCTGGAAGTTCTACCTGCTATTTGTAGGTGGCCTTCGTAGTGGACGATCCCAACGTGGGGCTTCAGGGTGGTGAACGGGTAGGAAGCCACAGCGGGTCTGGCGTTTGAAATGGCCCGGAGCAGTGAGGACTTCCCGGCGTTGGGGAATCCCACCTGGGGGAAAGAGGGAAGATGGTGGCACGGCCCGCGGCAGCACCTTTGTTAGCGCAGAGTCTGTAACTAACTGGGATTGGAGGGAGGATTTCAGGGCTGGGGGAGTCACAAGGGCTCATGCTCACGACCAAGTCAGCAGTGTACTGATGGGAAAAAGGTGAGCCGCAAAGCTGTTCTCTTCCAGGCCACTGGCAAATCCCCATTGAGAAAAGTGGATTTTCTAGAGCTGAGTGTGTGCAGATGCTGTTGGCAGTGGGGACACCTACCATTCCGGCGTGGGCCACCGTCTTGAGCTCCAGGTGGAGAACTCGCTGCTGTCCTGGCTGTCCAGGGGTACAGGTCACAGGGGCACGGTTGTTGTTGGCCAGGAAGAAGCGGTTGCCTTTCCCTCCTGCCCCGCCCAGCGCGGCAATGTACTCAACTCCCACGCAAGACAGGTCGGCCACAACTCTGCCTCCCTCCTTCACCAGCGTGCCCACGGGGACCTGGGAAACAGCAGGCACTCATCAGCTGAGCTCTACCAGCAGTGAGGAAAGGCGGCCTTAACCCATTCCTGAAGCAAGCGCTAAGGAAAGAAGACAAGAGCGGACTGTGCCCCGGGCAGCTGCCCGCCCCACTCACCTCTGCCAACAGCTCCGGAGCACAAGGAAAAGGTCCCAGTGCTCCAGGGCTTTCACAGGGCTGCGTACACACCCTTCTGACTGCACAAAGGGCTTTTTCAAATAGTGTTTCTAAAATGTTAGTGTGAACTGAAGCACCGGAAAAAACATCTGAGACGAGTGAATTCAGCTCGCGAAGGAGACGCAGGCCCGCTGGGTGCCAGTGGCCTCCCTCAGTCAGAGGTCGGCTCATGGGGTCAGAGACGGAGGAAGCGTCCGTGCCGTGGGCTCCCTCTTTTTAAAAGAGAATCGTTTCATGACTTTTTCACTAGACATGCACATGGTGCGACCCTGGTACAAATGCCCGTCTGGGTTTGCTTTGAGGGGTGGGGCTGCTTTCCCGCTGTCTGCCAGCCTCCGTTTCCATTGTGCTGTTTCCTAGCTGTGGGCATCAAGCCACAGGGGCCCCGTGGGTCACACGGTGGACCCCAGGAGCTGGATGATCCAGAACAACGGGGACAGGGCCAGGTCCGGCAGTCTCGGCTCACCCGGATGTAGAGGACAGCGCCACTGCGCCCGAAGCAGTTTTTACTCCCTCCATCTTCTCCACTGAAACCCTGGTACCGCGACAGGACCGACGACAGGGACTTGACTTGCTGGTCAACTAAAGCAAGAACAAGAATCTCAGTCCCTTTGTGTTACAACAACCATGGCCTATCGCTGATGTGTCTGGGTCCAGTTTAAGAACCTTAAAAATAGGTATGGAAGCATGGAGTGAGGTTGCAGCAGAAGTTACAAAACCAGCAAAGTGATTTTTTAAAAATGAAATCCTTATTTTCCTTCAAAAAGTGCTATCATTTCTGAAAATTTTTAAATTTCTTATTTTTTACAGTAGCTGTATTCTATGCTTTTGTTGTGAAGGCTTCACTCCCAGCTCGCTAGGAGTCTATGCTGAGTGAGTGTGAATATAACCAGCAGCCGGCGGCACCCACCGAACCCACCACACAGGCCTCGTGCTTTCACGCGACCAACATGTCAGCTTCCCTGACAGGAAACTCTCTGTGCTCCTGAAATTAAACAAACAAAACAAAACATGTTCAAAGTTGCTTTTTCTTTTTTTTTTTTTAGACAGAGTCTCGCTCTGTCAGCCAGGCAGGAGTGCAGTGGCATGATCTTGGCTCACTGCAACATCTGTCTCCTGGGCTCAAGCAATTCCCCTGCCTCAGCCTCCCAAATAGCTGGGATTACAGGCATCTACCACCACGCCTGGCTAATTTTTCTATTTTTAGTAGAGATGGGATTTCTCCATATTGGCCAGGCTGGTCTTGAACTCCTGACCTCAGGTGATCCACTCGCCTTGGCCTCCCAAAGTGCTGGAATTATAGGCGTGAGCCACTGCGCCTGGCCTCAAAGTTGCTTTTTTGGGTGTGCTATTTAACTATGAATATCCATATAATTTATTTTTTTTATGTTTTATCTTTTATTTTTTTGAGACGGAGTTTCACTCTTGTTGCCCAGGCTGGAGTACAATGGCATGATCTCAGCTCACTGCAACCTCTGCCTCCTGGATTCAAGCAATTCTCCTGCCTCAGCCTCCCTAGTAGCTGGGATTACAGGTGCCCACCACCACGCCCAGCTAATTTTTTTTGTATTTTTTGTAGAGACGGGGTTTCACCATGTTGGCCAGGCTGGTCTCGAACTCCTGACCTCAAGCGATCCACCCGCCTCGGTCTCCCAAAGTGCTGGGATTACAGGTGTGAGCCACCACGCCCGGCTGAATATCCATATAATTTATAAAAATGATATCCATACATCAGGGTTTTTTGTTTGTTTTTTGTTTTTTTGAGATAGGGTCTTCCTCTGTTGGCTGGAGTGCAGCAGCACAATCGGAGCTCACTGCAACCTCGACCTCCTGGGCTCAAGCCATCCTCCTGCTTCAGCCCCGAGTAGCTGGGACTATCAGTGTGTGCCACCACATCTGGTTATTATTATTATTTTTTAAGAGACAGGGTTTCACCATGTTGGCCAGGCTGGTCTCGAACTCCTGACCTCAAGCGATCCACCCGCCTCGGTCTCCCAAAGTTCTGGGATTACAGGCATGAGCCACTGCGCCTAGCTGGGTTTAAAAAATGTTACTTTTTTTTTTTTAGAGATAGGGTATTGCTCTGTCACCCATGCTGGAATAATGCAGTGGTGTGATCACGACTCACTGCAGCCTTGAACTTCTGGGATCCAGCAATCCTCCTGAGTAGCTGGGACCACAGGTGCACGCTACCATGTCTGGCTAATTTTTTCAAAAATTTTTTGTAGATCCACAAACCTTGAGGCCAAAAAAAAAAAACAAAACAAAAAAGACATGGTCTTGCTATATTGTCCAGGCTGGTCTTGAACTTATGGGCTCAAGTGATCCTCCTGCCTCAGCCTCTCCAAGTGCTGGGATCACAGGCATGAGCCACTGTGCCTGCCCATACATCAGGTTTTTAGTTCAAATGCACATGCAGTCTCGGGGCCCCTCCTCAACCCCGCTGCACTGCCCCAGGGCACCTGCCTCTCAGAATGACGTGTCCACCGTTGCCTCCGTCCCCTCCATCAGGGCCTCCAAACTCCTTGCGGGGCTCACTGTGGAAGCAGCTTGCCCCAGCGCCTCCATTTCCTCCACAGACAAGCACTCTCCGATAGTCCACAAAATACCTTTTCTACAGAGAACACAAGTATCCCACGTCATCTCAACACTCCAAGGTCCTTTCAAGACACCATGCATCCATTTGAGATGTACATCTTCTATCTATAACAGCCTATTAAAATTAGAGGTTAATGACACTAATATTGCTAATCACTTCTAAATTCGGAAGATAAAAAACAGTCTCCACAAGTCAGCTGCATTTGTAGACCGAGGTAAATCCACAATGCAGATGTAAGTATTCTGTGTGGACCTACACTTCAAAAATTCAGCATTTCTTACTCTGGGTGAGACTGATTTAAAAACCAACAACAACAAAAATCAGCATTTCTAAGCTAAAAAACCCACATCTTGTTTAGGAAATACTCCTTATATAATGTGTCTTTCCATTCAAAAAAACCATTCCTGAAATCATAGATCTTTACTCTTAGAAAGTTCTAGTTTCCCAGGATGCGATAGGGAAATAGGAAGTTAGAATCGTTCCTGGACAATTACCAGGCTTTCGACTCTGAAGAAAGAGTATTTTCTGGGGCCTGATGAAAACAGGGCTCATTTAAAAAATGTAGTGATGCAAACAGAGCCCCTTGCTGGAGGGAAAGCTGTTTTGTTTTGTTTTTTGTTTTTTGTTTTTTTTTGAGGCAGAGTCTCACTCTGTCCCCCAGGCTGGAGTGCAATGGTGGGATCTCGGCTCACTGCAAGCTCCGCCTCCCAGGTTCATGCCATTCTCCTGCCTCAGCCTCCCAAGTAGCTGGGACTACAGGCACCCGCCACTGCGCCCGGCTAGTTTTTTGTATTTTTAGTAGAGACGGGGTTTCACCGTGTTAGCCAGGATGGTCTCGATCTCCTGACCTCGTGATCTGCCCGCCTCGGCCTCCTAAAGTGCTGGGACTACAGGCGTGAGCCACTGTGCCCGGCTAGGAAAGCTGTTCTGTAGGTCACTAAGGTAGGTGCAATCTGGATGAAGAAAGAGAACCAACCAGGTTACTGTTCAACACACAACAGCTCCTACCACAGGAGGGTCAGCTCCCGCAGCCCAGGGTGCTGCAACCTCACCACACGCTGGGGAGGACACCTGGCTTCTGCCCACGTGCACAGACAGATGTGCCCTGCCCCTGACAGCCACCCAGGGCTGCTGCCTCTGCACTCCGATCCAATACTCCTCAAATGCAGTTTTTTTTTCTTTTAAAAGAAAATTTTAAAACATTTAAAATTTTTAAACACAAAAATTTTAAACACAAAAATTTAAACACAAAAAAAAATTTAAAAATTTAAAACATAAACATTCTAAGATTCTTTGGCACCACCATGTGGGAAAACCACAAACTGTTATTTCCAAATTTCAATGTGTAATGCTGTCATGCGCCAACGCAAGCAAAATCCACCAGACAGGGAGGAAAGCCCCACTGGTGAGCACTTTGTGGAGGACAAAACCTCGACTCACTTTCTCTCCTGGGGAGGAGACGAGCCTGTGCGAACGCTTCAGCTATTCGAGCACACATCCCACCAAAGCGGCTTTTCCACTGGAAGTGCTGTTTGTCCCAGTAATGCTTATCTGGAGCCCCTCCATTCAGCAGGAAACGAAGGGAGTCATAAACGAGCATTTTCTTGAATTTATTAGAGACAATTCATGTTTTAAATAGGAGGTTTTGGTAAATAGAACAAGAAAAACTTGTAAGGCTTAAAGAACCATAAAACGGAAGGTCTATTCCCCCCACTTGTTTTATTTTTATTTATTTATTAATTTAAAAAGTTTTTTTTTTTTTTTAGTAGAGACAGGGTTTCACCATGTTGGCCAGGCTGGTCTCGAACTCCTGACCTCAAGTGATCAGCCTACCTTAGCGTCCCAAAGTGTTGGGATAACAGGCATGAGCCACCGTGCCCAGCCTCCGCATTTGTTTTAAATTAAGAAATAGCCACACATATGAAAGGACATATGTAACATACACGTAAAATACACAGGCTCATGGGAAAATGAGCAGCCTGTATCACGGCTTTCCAAGCACCCAGCGCCTCTCCCGGCCTGCCGGGATTTGCTGAGCGTGGGATTTAGCACGCAGGCCTGCGTTTCACCCCGTCATTTTCAAGAAGCTCCACGTGCCCCATCACTAAGATCATCAACTAACATCAACAGAGATGCGACCCAGAGGAGGACCCAAAACCACACCCTGTGCCTTCTGAGGAGGAGACAGGCAAGCTGCTCTAACTCCAGGAGTCTCACCAGCTTTTTCTCAGAGAGCGGCTTCTTCCCCGGGAGTTTCTGATGCTTGGCGAGGTCCGCACAGCCGACCGAGAGTAGCCTGGGAGAAGCCTGCTGTGGCAGTAGCCGGCTGGGCTTCAGGCCAGCCCATGTGGACAAAGCCCAATGCCCCACGCCCTGAAACACGGTCCTCAATCTTGCTGAGAAACGCCTTGCAGGTGCCATGGCCCCTACAGAAGTCAAATTGGCAAAATGAGATACTTGGATTAATGGTGGGCATGAAACAGAAACTGAAGACGAGGGCCTCATGCGGCAGGTCTCCATGCACGTTTCTGAAACAAACAAGTGAACTGATGAATCCGATTTTCCTGGTCACTCACCCTCTCGGCCCTGGGTCACGTCTTGTCCTCTGACCCATCAGCCTATCTGTGACTTGGGAGCAGAATTTCTGTACAAAGGATTTAAAACATGAAATCTTCCACAACACTGGACACATCCTCTTATGGAATAGCAAGTATCCGCTCAACGAAAATATTAAAAAGGAAATCTGAAGTGCAAGTCAAAATTTCTTGAAAATAAAAACACCCATTTATTAAAATGTTATCAAGAGTGTTATCCTGTGTAATTTTAAAGTTGTTACATTGGAACACAAGAATATTAAACATGGGGCATAGCGGCTAAGCACCCAGGCTCTGGAAAGTAACTCTAAGGGAAGGCCACCACCTGTGTGGCCTCGGCCTCCTCACTTGTAAGGACAGGGCTGGGTGAGGACGGGCTGAACTGATCCACACGGCTGCACAACCGCGGCCCTGGCTGTGGCACTGATAGAATGAGAAGAACACACTTGGCCCCTGCTCCTGGCTCCTGACACAGAGCTCTCAGAACGCTGGTGATTTCCTGAGTTACAGGGGTGATAGGGGTGCCTGACACAGAGCTCCTAAATCCCTTGGACTTCCCAGGTGACAGGAGAGTCTTCTGTTCTAATGAGGCACCTCTTGGTGGGCTCCTGGATGGCCTTGGGAGGGGGCTGGTCATCATAAAGACCAAGCCACAGTGAGAAGCCTGGACCTTTTGGCCTCACCCCCACCCTCCAAAAAGGGGAGAGGGGCTGGAGGCTGAGTTCATAACTGATCATGTCTCCATGACGAGGCCTCCATGGAAATCCTTGAACTAGGGGGTCTGGAAAGCTTTCAGTTTGGTGAACTCATCCCCGTGCTGTAAGGCCAGCCACACAACTCCCTGGGGACAAAGGCTCCTATGCTTAGGACCCTCTGGGCCTCGCCCGTGCCCCTCCTCACCCAGCTGCCTGCCTGTGCCCGCTGTGGCATCCTTTATAGTAAACTGGCAATGCAAACCAAGTGCCTTCCTGAGTTCTGTGAGCCACTACCGCAAATCATCAAACCTGAAGGGGTCGTAGGAACTCCCAATGTGTAGCCAAGATGGACAGAAGTGTGGGTACCCCAGGGACCCACTACTTGCAATTAGCATCTGAAGTGGGGGGTGACTGAGCCCCTAACGCTGGGGTCCCTGACAACCGCGGCAGGGTCAGACTGAACTGAATTACAGGATGCCTGGCTGGTGTCTGCAGAGGACTGGCGAATTGTTGGTGTGGAAAACCCACACATTTGGTGCCTGATGTGTGGTGTGGGTGGAAATATCCCCGGAGCGACAGGGTTGGCACAGCTGCAGACTCTAAGTGCCAGCTACTGTCACTCTCAAAGCCTCATTTAAGCTGTCACTCATTCAACAAGCCGCTCATGACAGCCGGCTACCTTGCAGGTGCCAAGGGCACAGTGAGGAAGTCGCTGACCCTGCCCTCCAGGAGAGGACAGCCCCTCTCCCTTCACCATGAGCACAAATACCTGCCTGCTCCCAGAGCTCCCCAGTCTACAGCAGGTCGCACAGGAGGGACCTTACAAGGTGCTCCCCATCCTGACTACGAAAGATGTGTACAGAAGGGGCCCCAGTGGACGGCTGAAAACTCAACACGGGGCCAGAGCGGGAGCACAACGAAGGGACGCCGCCCGCCTCCTCCCTCGCAGTGCCTCGGACGCCTCCCTCTCCCCAGCCTCACTCCTCTGAAAAGGTGCCACCTCCTTTGGGGGGGTCACTATCTCTGCGGGGTCCTTGGCCATTCTGCTTTAATTCTGAGGCAATCACAGTTACAGAAAAGCTGGAGGAAGAGTACAAAGAACTTCCTCCTGAATCACTTAAGAGTCAGTCGCCGACTGGACTTCCCTGCACCCCGAACAGTCCATGTGTGCTTCCTAGAGAAAATGGTGTCCCCTCCAGAACCAGGGTGTCATTGAGACTGGCCATGACCGACAGCCCCTCCCACGTGGGCCCCGGTCTCAGCAGTGCCTCTCCCCGTAGGAAAGTCTGCGTCCCTATCCCGGCTGCCTGCAGCTGCCACACCTTGTCCAGCTCCTTGGGCTGGAAGGTTCCTCAGCCTCTCCTGACTCCCGGGCCGGCCCTGACACCTGGGAGGCAGCAGGCCAGCTATGCACAGGACGTCCTCATTCCCAATTCAGCACTCTGGGGTCATTCTAATTTTCTCTTGTGGTCTTGGTAATTCCATTCTCCGCCTATAAGAAACCGGGCCTCCATGCACTTTAAGATATTTATGGAGCTGCTCAACCCCTACCTGCTGTGACCCGCCCTCAGCTCCACCTCCCCGCCTGCTCCCAGAGCTCCCCATTCTTTAGCGGGTCTCTGTTCTCCGACTGGCTGAGTTCCTGTGCCGGGCCACCTCTCCATGGGACACCCTCCCCTTGATACCCTTCCTGTAAATATAGTTTACAGGACAGCTGATTTTGAGATGGTTTTAGATTTGTGGACAAGGTGCAAAGGCATGCCTGCGGACCTCCTCCCCAGTGCCCCCCACAGCCGTGCCTGTGCGGCCGCCGCTGGTGCACTGCTACTAACTGAGCTCCAGGTGGGGCTTGGGGCTCAGCAGTTTCCCAAGAGCGTCCTTCTTCTGGTCCAGGATCTAGGCCAGGATCCACCCTGCTTTTAACCATTATGTAGGGATATTTTTAAGTGTTGGAAGAAAAGAGGCACTGAGGTATTCTATACGCAGGGAAAATATCTTTCAGAAACGAAGGTGCAATAAAGATTCTAGATGGCAGAAAATGAACATAGTTTGTCACTAATATAACTGCTGTATAAGGAATGCTCAAGAAAGTTCCTCGGGTTGAAGGAAAATGATACCAGAGGGAAGCCTGGATCTTGCGGAGGGAAGGGAGAGCAACAGAAATGGTAAATATAAAATACTATTGTTTTCCTCTTAGGAGTTCTTAAATATGTAAGACTGTAGACAAAAAAATACTGCGTAGTTGGCTTCCAACGCGCACAGAAGTAATCCACATGAAAGGCAACAGAAAGGTCAGGAGGGGATTCGAGGGACCCAGATGACTGCAAGGTCCCCACGTTTCTGTGAGGGGCACAGTATGAACTCTGAGCAGACAGTGAAGGCTAACAGGTGTGCAGACTGGAACCTCCAGAGCAATGACTAAGACACAACACAAAGACACACATCCGAAAAGCCAAGAGATAAATGAAATGCTCAGAACTAGCCCAACAATTCCAAAGAAAAAGAACAAACAAAAAACAGAGGGGACAAATAGGAAACAAATAATAAAAGTGCACCTAAATCTAACCATATAAATAATTTCATTAAATGTTAATGTTGGCTGGGCGTGGTGGCTCATGCCTGTAATCCCAGCACTTTGGGAGGCTGAAGCGGGCAGACCACAAGGTCAGGAGTTTGAGACCAGCCTGACCAACGTGGTGAAACCCCGTCTCTACTAAAAATACAAAAATTAGCTGGGCATGGTGGCGTGTGCCTGTAATCCCAGCTACTCAGGAGGCTGAGGCAGGAGAATCGCTTGAACGGGGAGGCGGAGGTTGCAGTGAGCCGAGATTGCATCATTGCACTCCAGCCTGGGAGACAGAGCGAGACTCCATCTCAAGAAAAAAAAAAAAAAAAAAAAGTTAATGTTTGCAAATTCTAATTAAAAGGCAGAGGTTGACAAAGTGGATTAAAAAGAGCTAGCTGGGCACAGCAGTTCCTGGCTGTAATCCCAGCACTGTAGGAGGCCAAGGCGGGAAGATCTCTTGAAGCCATGAGTTCGAGACCAGCCTGGGCAAAATAGCAAGACTCCTGTCTCTACCAAAGGAATTAGCTGGGCATGGTGGCGCACCCCTATAGTCCCAGCTACTTTTGAGGCTGAGGTGGGAGAATCACTTGAGCCCATGAATTCAAAGCTGCTATGAGCTATGAATATGCCACTGCACTCCAGCCTGAGCAATAGAACGAGAGAAAGAGACACTTTTTTTTTTTTTTTTTTGAGACAGAGTCTCACTCTGTCACCCAAGCTGGAGCACAGTGACATAATCACAGCTCATTACAGCCTTGACTTCCTGTACTTAAGAGATCCTCCTGCCTCAGCCTCCTGAGTAGCTGGGGCTACAGGTAAGTGCCACTGTGCCTAATTTTTAAATTTTTTTTGCAGAGACAGGGTCTCCCAGTTACCCAGGCTGGTCTCAAGCGATCCTTCTGTCTTGGCCTCCCAAAGTGCTGAGATTACAAGCATGACCCACCACACCTGGCCTGAGACCCTGTCTAAAAATAGAAAAATAAAAACAGTAAAGACATAAAATCTGAACAATACTATCAAAATATTTATCTAGTTGACATTTACATAACAGTACATCCAACAACTGTACAATATACACTGTTTTCAGGTGCAGGTGGAAGTCACCAAACAGACCATAAGATGTGTCATAAGTCTCAATACATTGAGAAGAAATCATAGTCAGTCCTCCGTATCTGTGGGGTCAACAAACCTCACGTCAAAAATATCTGGAAAACAAACAAAAAAACCAGTAACGATACAACAATTTTTTTAATTTAAAAAATAAAGTATAACAGCTATTTACATAGCATTTACATTGTATTGTACTATAAATAATCTAGAGATTACTTAAAGTATACAGAAAGGCCGGGTACAGTGGCTCACACCTGTAATCCCAGCAGTTTGAGAGGCCAAGACAGGAGAAAAAGTTGAGGCCAGGAATTTGAGAACAGCCTGGGTAAAATAGAGAGACCTTGTGTCTACCAAAAAAAAAAAAAAAAAAAAAAAAAAAAAGAAAATTAGCTGATTAGCTGGACATGGTGGTGCATGCCTATAATACCAGCTACTTAGGAGGCTAAGGTGGGAGGATCACTTAAGCCCAGGAGTTGGAGGCTGCAGTGAACCATGATCACACACTGCACTCCAACCTGGGTGACAGAGCTTCTGTGGTGGGGCTGGGGGGAAGTATATGAATACCAACCACAGGGTCTATTCTCGGAATTAAATTGGAAGTCAATAGCTAGAAAATATCTAGGAAAATCCCAAATACCTGCAAATCAAACAAGCTTCTTCTAAATAATCCATAGGCCAAAGAAGAAATCAAAAGAGAAATTACAAAATGTTTTGAACTGAATTATAATGGAAATGCAAAATACCAGAATTTTTTTTTTTTTTTTTGAGACAGTCTCACACTGTCGCCCAGGCTGGAGTGCAGTGGCGCGATCTCGGCCCACTGCAAGTTCTGCCTCCCGGGTTCAGGCCATTCTCCTGCCTCAGCCTCCCGAGTAGCTGGGACTACAGGCGCCCACCACCATGAAATACCAGAATTTAAGAGATGCAGCTAGAGTAGTGTTTAGAAGGAAACTTACAGCTCTAATGGCTACCTTGGTAAAGAAGAAAGATCTAAAATCAGTAACCTAAGGCTCCAAATCAAGAAACCAGAAAGAGCAAAGTAAGCGTCGAGTAGGAGGAGGAGAATAATACAGAGCAGAAATAAAGAGACAACAATAACATGTAACAGAAAAAAACAGGCTCACTGAAAAGACAAGCTAACTAACACACCTCTAGCCTGATCAGGAAAACGAGAGAGCGCAAACCTCCACTGTCAGGAATGTTCAACGGGTTATCAGGACACACCTTACAGTCAGCCAGAGGGCAAGAGAATGCTGGGAACGACTTTATGCCAGCAAATTCAGTAACAAATTCAACTTACATGAAATGGACAAATTTCTTGAAAAAGGCAACTTATTAAAGAAACACAAGAATAAACAATCTAAAATAGCCCTGTATCTACTCAATAAGTTAAATTTCTTATAAAAGAACACTCCCCAAAGGAAAACTCTAGCTCGGCTTGTTTTCCTGGTAAATTCCGTGTAACATTCCAGGAAGAAACAGTGCCAATCTTACACAAGCTTTTTCAGAAAACAGAGGAAGTGAGATCACTATCCAACTCATCCTATGAGGCTAGTACCAAAATCTGACACTAAGAAAAAATAAAATTATAGACCATACCCCTCATGAATATAGATGCAAATAACTCTTAACAAAATATTACCCAATTGAATCCAGCAGCTCAGAAAGGATCACACATCAAGACCTAGTAGGGATAATCTCAGAACACAAGGCCACATCAAGCAGTCAAAACTCAGCCCAGGCACTTCACTGTATCAACAGGTGGTACCACCGTCTCAACACCCACTCATGAGGAGGAAAACAAAACATCTCAGCAAACTGGGAACAGACGGGAACATCTTCGCCCTGATAAGGGCACTACGTAGGGCCTACAGCTAATCACATTTAATGAAGAAAGACTGAATGGTTACCTCCCAAGATGGAGAAAAAGGGCCTCCACACACACCACTGCTATGCAACAATGTCCTTTCACACACTGAAATAAAGGGGGAAAAAAAGAAGTAAAACTGTCCCTGTTTACAGAAGAGAGGACAGAGTTCCACAGAGAATCCCAGGGAAGGCTGGGCACGGTGGCTCATGCCTGTAATCCCAGCACTTTGGGAGGCCGAGGTGGGCGGATCATTTGAGATCAGGAGTTCAAGACCAGCGTGGCCAACATGGTGAAACCCCATCTCTACTAAAAATATAAAAATTAGCCAGGCATGGTGGCACGTGCCTGTAGTCCCGGTTACTCGGGAGGCTGAGGCAGGAGAATCGCTTGAACCTGGGAGGCAGACGCTGCAGTGAGCCGAGATCACGTTACCGCACTCCAGCCTGGGCGACAGAGCAAGACTCCATCTCAAAAAAAAAAAAAAAAAAAAAAAAAAGTCCCAGGGAAGGGAACTGAGCAAGATGGCATGTTATCAGGCTAATATAAAAAAATCAGTTGTATTCTTAAATACCAGCCGCAAACAACTGTAAATTAAAATTAAGAAAAAACCCCATTTATGGTAGTGCCAAATACAAAAAGTACCTGAAAATAATTTAATAGTAAACCTTCAAGACCTCTACCTCACTACTTGCAAAATACTGTTCTAAGTATTTTTCAGGGATTAACTCATTCAGTCCTCATAAAACTCTGTGAAGTAAGTCCTTCATCATCCTCATTTTAAAGCTGCGGAAACTGGGCAGACAGGTGAAGAGACTTAACCCAGAGCTATCAGATGGGAAGGCTCAGGGGTGGGGCATAAAAACAGGTTGGGGAAAAACAACTCGGGCTCATCAACACAAGCATAGCCACGGCTCAGCCTGCTGGAACGTTACACCATCCAGCCCGGATATTCTGGAAACCAGGCTTCCTGATGCAGGTGACACGGAACCTGCAGATCAACCGCAGAGAAGGTTGCAAAGCCAACCAGAGACCTGAACTCGGAATCTTGCCTAATTTGCTTCCTCCTTTTTGCCCTTTCAATTTCTCTTTGGAGGCCCGCTGAGTGCTGTGCTCTCCCCTGCCGGATGAACAAATCCCACTGTTTTCACGCTGCTCTTTGGTGTCTTTATTTTCCTTCCAACAAGGCTGTCCTTGACCTGTCCAGCACAGTCCCCACTGGCCAAATGTGGCCATTTGGCTAAAATTAACTGAAATGTAAAAACTCAGTCCCTGAGGTAACATCTAAGTGCACACAGCCACATGTCACGAGTGGGTACATATGGGACAGCACAGATTAGAACACTGCCCTCGTCACAGACAGGTTTTTTTTGAGACAAGAGTCTCACTCTGTCTCACTCCCAGGCTGGAGTGCAATAGCATGATCTCACCTCACTGCAACCTTCGCCTCCTGGGTTCAAGCAATTCTTGTGCCTCAGCGTTCCAAGAAGCTGGGATTACAGGCACCCATCACCAGGCTCAGCTAATTTGTGTACATACATATACATGTATATATATGTATGTGTATATATATTTTTATTTTTATTTTTATTTTTTTTGGAGACAGTCTCGCTCTGTCACCCAGGCTGGAGTGCAGTGGCGTGATCTCAGCTCACTGCAACCTCTGCCTCCCGGGTTCAAGGGATTCTCCTGCCTCAACCTCCCGAGTAGCTGGGATTACAGCTGCATGCCACCACGCCCAGCTAATTTTTGTATTTTTAGTAGAGACAGGGTTTCACCATGTTGGCCAGGCTGGTCTTGAACTCCTGATCTCGTGATCCGCCCACCTCAGCCTCCCAAATTGCTGGGATTACAAGCATCAGCCACCACGCCCTGGCCATTTTTTTTCTTTTTTATTTGAGGCAGAGTTTCACTCTTGTAGCCCAGGTTGGAGAGCAATGGTGGGATCTCGGCTCACTGTAACCTCCGCCTCATGGGTTCAAGTGATCCACTCGCCTCAGCCTCCCGAGTACCTGGGATTACATGCACCCACCACCACACCCAGCTCATTTTTGTATTTTTAATAGAGACGGGGTTTCACCGTGTTGGCCAGGCTGGCCTCGAACTCCCGACTTCAGGAAATCCACCTGCCTCGGCCCCCCCAAAGTGCTGGGATTACAGGCGCGAGCCACCACACCCAACCAATATATCCACTTTTAAATGTATTCCTAACGATAATACCCTGCGAGGGGTAATACTGCATGCCGAGCTATCTTCCATTTGCTTTTCCAGACCAGCTTTCCACCCTGCCCTGTGCTGTGTGTCAGGAGCCTGAGCTTGCCCCATAGGAAAACCTACTGGGACCTGGCCCTCTACCAGAGACGGGAGGCAGGAGCAGGAGGCCAGGACATGGACCTCCCTGCCCACTCAGACTGAGGCTCACACCTCCAGTCCAAGAAGCCCTCCCCAGTGACTCTTCTCCCTGTCCCGATCACTGCTGCCTTCCCTGATCCTTTGGAGTCCAGGAGTAGAAACTCCACTGCCACCAGTTCCAGGCTAAAGGACCAACTGTCATTTACCTGCACTCTGCCTTTGCAAACGGTCCCTTTATAAACCCTCCTCAAATCCTCCTGTGAGCATGAAACGTGATTTTTTTGGGGGGGGGGTATGTTTTTGAGACAGAGTCTCGCTCTGTTGCCTAGGCTGGAGCAGAGTGGTGCGGTCTCGGCTCACTGCAACCTCCACCTCCCAGGTTCAAGCGATTCTCCTGCCTCAGCGTCCCCAGTAGCTGGGATTACAGGCGCCTGCCACCACGCCCGGCTACTTTTTTGTATTTTTAGTAGAGATGGGGTTTCACCATGTTGGCCAGGCTGGTCTTGAACTCCTGACCTCGTGATCTGCCCGCCTTGGCCTCCCAAAGTTCTGGGATTACAGGCGTGAGCCACCGCGTCCAGCGGAAACCTGATTCTTGACTTTACATTTTTTATGCCCATCTAAAGCAGTGGAGGCTGAGACTCACAGAGGTTCAGTCACTTGCCCAAAGTCACACAGTATCCTCTGGCCTCCCTGGCATGCTGCTGACACCTGCATTTTATGGCAGGAATCTTCTCACTGAGGTTCGCGTACACAGACTTCCCAAGGGACTAAGGCCAGGATAATTTCAAAGGAATCCATTTTCTGCCCAAGTTTTGCTACGTTCTCTCTGCTAAAACAGAACTGCCTGAGGACGAACCTGCGTTTAAAACAATTTGAATTCTCCTTTCCCGTCCCCCTTTTATAATGGGTCCTCCCCTTTACAAAAGAAAGGTATTTCTCTAGTGACACTGCCCAACAACCCCTCTAATTCCCACCTACAGGTCTGTGTGAACGCCGTTCCTCGGTATCCACAGCTACGAGAACGTAAATGGGAATAGAACGGGTAACCCGCTCACTGGGCAAAAGCCACCCACGGACAGTGAATTATCTGGAAATGCGTCTCCCTGAGGCGCGTTTACAATACAAAACTTTATTGTTGTTTTATCATCCAAATGTGTACATATTTCTGTTGTTTTGTGCAACTGTGTACTGCCAATAATCACTTTAAAATGTTTAATACTTAGAGCGCTGGATCAAGGCAAATTCCTAACAACTTGACTCGGAACTCACACACGGCACCCATCCCGTGACAGAGCACCACCGGGGTGGCTGACAAGACTTCTGACCCCAAAACGCGGTTCTGCGGAGAGAGTAGGGCAGGACCGGGGAGCAAGGCGCCGCTCCCCACCGCCCGAGCGCTCGCTACTCCGGGGCCGCAGCGCTCGGTCCCGCCGGGGTTCGCAGCCCGGCAGCGCTCCAGGCCTCTCAGCTCCTAGGCCAGGGCCTCTCCCGCTCCCAGCGCCCCGGTACCCCGCGGCCCAAGCCGAGGCCCCTCCTTGCGCCCGGGCCGCGACCACCCCCCGGACCCACGCTCCCCGCTCCCCGTTCCCGCACTCACCGGCTCGGGAGAGCACGTCACTTCCGGAGCGTCGCAAGCGGCCGACCACTTCCGGGGCCTTTTGGCTCCGGAAGCCCAAGGCTTGCCCAGTGCGCAGGTGCAGAAAACACGCCGACGGACCGAGAGGCGACCTTGTCCCTGGTAGCGGAAGCAGGAGCAACAGCAGGAGGGCTGCGGAGCGCTCAGCTGCAGCCGCGCTTCTCGCCGGCGCCCTCGCTGCCCGAGCACAAGGACAGCCGCCCCGCCCGTTCCACCCGGTGCCCAGGGTCCCCCAGCTCCTCTGACCCCTCCGGCGTTTGCGGAGCCTCCCGGGTCTGACGAGGACACCGCCGTTGCCCGAGGAGGCTACGGGGCAACGCAGAGCAGGCAGTGGGGACCGCAGGGCAGCCCCGGGGCGCCGTCCCCACCGCCCTTACCCTGGCTTCGCCTTGCCGCCGCGGGGAATCCGGTGCGGACGCACGGGAACTCTGCCCGGGAGCCGAGGTGACAATCTACCGGGTCTTGGTAATAAGTATTTGCAAAACACATCACACCAAAATCCCGTTAACTTCATGAAAACTCACTTTATAGGATGATTTTTGAAGAACCAGTTTATTAAGAGATTACACCAAAAGCATAAACAATTTATACGTCAAACTCCGACTGAAAAAAAAATAACCGATAAGGATGTTTTTTAAATGTACTGTACTCACAAATAACAAGACAAATTTGACCTGTTCAATAAATAGAAGTGAAGTGGCTAAAAATTTTTAAATGGAAATGGAAAACAGTCTTCTTCTTTGTACAGTTTTGAAGGGGTGCCCCCTATTCAAGCCTATACGTAGAAAAACCCTGACAAAATCAGAGGTTCACTTAACACTCCAACCATATGAGCGTATTAAGGTTTCTTTTCAGATCTTAGGAGATCTTGTCCACCTTAATCCCATTCACAGATCTTAGGAGATCTTGTCCACCTTAATCCCATCATAAAGACTGTTGGCATGAGTTCTGATGTACTGTTTTAATATGCTAAGTACTGTTGATTCAACAACAAACCTTAATGGGTGATGAGCTTTTGCATACCAATATGAATTTGTCAGCACTTCTGAAAACTGGCCATCATTTTTCAAATTCACAATTTGCTGGATGTCAGGGAACAATAGGAAGAAGAATGAGCGTCAATTTTCATGTCTTCCTTTGCTTCTTCACTGGCCTTCCATAGAAGTAGTCAGAAAAAAACAAAGCACCATCAACCACACTTCACAAACAATTCATGTTGGCCTAAGCTTTGCTCAACATTCATATGACAGAAGATAGAATAATGAAAAGGAACTGCTGGCATCACTTTCCCCATAATATGACATAAAAATCGACAGCACATTAAATAAACATTCTGTTATTAATCATTAAATATATTAACACCAAAAATCATGTATAAATTAGGAAATAAATGTACAAACTATTTTGCAAAGTGCTTTTTAAAATATATACACAACATTCAAGATATTCTTAATGTAAGACATTTCAGATTGAAGTTTTGGGATAAGTGTCCTTTTCTTTCAGAAAGTATTATTAATACAGCACTTAAAAAAACACACAAACACACAAAAAAGGCATATTCCCAGATTGGCAAGGAATAAAAATAAACTATTTTCACAGTTATCTAAAATGTTTAACATTTTCAGTGGGAAATTTTAGTCCCCGATTGAGTTTGCAAATTAGTTCTATGAAAATTGACAGGAAAAGAACAAAATCAAGGGAGATGACTCCCTAACTGAAATTGCTAATACTTTTGTCAATTAGCAATTACGAACTCTCATTTCAGTAATCGAACATGAACATATACATTTATTTTTAAGCCCTTACCAGTGTTAAGGGTTTTAGAAACCCTTAACGCCTACACAATAAACACTTCTATCCCCATTTGTGTGTGACATCTGTCTCCTAGAAGAGGGGAGAATGTCCTAGAACAGGACTGGTATTCAACACAGGCAAGTCCTTTAATCTGTGCCTCAGTTCTTCATCTCTAAAATGGGAACTGTTACCTGCCTCCAGATTTCCTCATAGGGGCTGTCAGAATTAATTCAAGCAAAACACATAAGTGACTTGTAAATTCTAAAGCACTCAACTCTGGGTAAAGAATTAATTTTAACTTATTTATTTATTTATTTATTTATTTGAGACGGAGTTTCACTCTTGTTGCCTAGGCTGGGGTGCAATGGCGCGATCTTGCCCCACCACAACCTCTGCCTCCTGGGTTCAAGCCATTCTCCTGCCTCAGGTTCCCGAGCAGCTGGGATTACAGGTATGCACCACCATGCCTGGCTAATTTTGTATTTTTAGTAGGGACGGGGTTTCTCCATGTTGGTCAGGCTGGTCTCGAACTCCCGACCTCAGGTGATCCGCCCGCTTCGGCCTCCCAAAGTGCTGGGATTACAGGCGTGAACCACCATGCCAAGAATTACTTTTAACTTTTAAAACAAAACATCAATTAAAGAGAAATATCGTTATTACTAGGCCTCATATATCAAGCATTGGATATCTTTTGTATTTTCTTGGTAGTTCTTGGAAATCTGTCAGCATTTATCCAAAGATTTTTTTAAAAGGATTCATAGCAAATATGAATATTATTATTCCAACTAAAGGTTGATCAAATGTCCATGCTACTTGTTAATTGAAATGTGGGATTTTTTTCCTTTGACCATACTTTTGCAAGTGTGCTGTCTTTAATGTTCACACAGAATTTAAATGGGATTTAATGTCTTAGAAATGTAAAAATTACTCAAGTTTCTCTATATAAAACCTTTACTTTTCATTAGAAAGAACACAGTAACGTAACTGGATGTGACTTTCAGACATCCCTAAAAGAAAAGAAATGCTTGCTTGGAGATCTGAGCAAGTAGGTCCTGGAAGAAATAATATAAAATAAACAACTTGCCAACTGTTTGGAAGATTTGGTTTGAATATTTAAAATTACCTATCAACTTAGAATTGGGCATATTAAATATTCCAATCCCAGAAATGACCATCAGCTAAACAAGGGTCAAAGCCAGAGTAATCTCTGAGGGCCCACCTCCCAGAGAGCTGCCCCTTTCCTTCAGCAATACCGCTGGCCCTGGGTTAGGCAATTTGTCAACGGCCCTTAGGGATTCATATTTATTTGGAATACAGTCATTGATCCCTGTTTACTTTTTAATACAAAAACATGTACCTTTTTGGATAAACGGATTTGGCGAGAGACAGGCAATGGGCAAGCTCTGGAAGTGGCCATCTGTGGCCTCTCCCGTGGGAGATGTTTATCCTTTTCGTTACGTAACAGAAACTGACCCAACGCACAGAAGATGCCCTCCCACCCACCCCATCGAGGCACAGGAAGAGGCTGCCCTCCAGGGGCTGCATGTGTGTCCAGCTGTGGCGTAGCCAGTTAAAGAAAAGTTGACAACCCACACTACAACACTGCATGAGGAGGAAAATGAGACCTAAGGTCTGTTGACGGGAACAGGTGGACTGTGGTGTCCTTGAGATCTGTCCTGTCCCTGGGCACAGAATGCTCTGATGACAAAATGACCCCCAAAGCTAGCTAGAAACATTGAGAAGGGGGCGGGGGACAAAAAAAGGATACCTCTCCGTGTACCGACATACAATACTATACACAGCACCAAAAGTATCACACCACCAAGCGCTGTCTCACGCCAGTGGTGTGCGCTCGGCGTCATACCCAGCATGAAATGAGCACGCTTCACATGCAGACGTGGCACTGGGCGAACAGGTAACCAACATGTCACAATTCACCAGAGCTGCCGCCAGCCCATCCGGCCCCTGGATGAACACGCTACCACAAGGGCTCCAGCCAGAATGTGTGTCCCTTACTGCTGGTAATTTCCATACTGGCCCTAAAAGAGATCAAGACACAGATTACACCCCTATAGTAATGAGTGAAAGGAAGACAGATGTCCACCCCAGCCCGGACAGGGGGTAGGAGGGACAACAGCAAGCAAGCAACCTCTGCTCACATCTCTGCGGGGCAGCGAACGGCTTTCCAGAAGCCACTGGCCAAGCCTGGGGCTAACAACGTAGACAGGGCCAAAGGTTCATTTGTTCAGTCACACACTGGCATCGCTGCGGCTGGGCCTGTGCCAGGCCTGGCATCAGAGCCTTATGCTGGGCCTGCTATGCAGGAAGGCTCTCCTCCAAGCTGGCCCCACTGGGAGCCAATGCAAACACCATCTGCCCCCCAGCCTGCTACAGTAAGAAAATGGGAGCGGGGACGACCAGGGTGATGGATTTCAATCTATAAAAAAAATCTGAAGACCCAGGCTGGGCAACATGGCCAGACTCCATCTCTACAAAAATCCAACTATTAGCTGGGTGTGGTGGCGTGTGCCAATAGTCCCAGATACTTGGAGGATGAGGTGGGAGGATTGCTTGAGCCCAGGAGGTCAAGGCTGCAGTGAGCCGTGATTGCGCCACTGCACTCTAGTCTGGGTGAGACCCTGTTTCAAAAAAAAATCTGAATTTGGGAGGCCGAGGTAGGAGGACTGCTTGAGCCCAGGAATTTGAGACCAGCCTGGGCAGCACAGCAAGACCCCATCTCTACAAAAAAAAGAGAAAAAATTAGCCTCGGCCAGGCACAGTGGCTCACGCCTGCAATCCCAGCACTTTGGGAGGCCGAGATGGGTGGATCATTTGAGGTCAGGAGTTCAAGACCAGCCTGGCCAACATGGTGAAACCCCATCTCTACTAAAAATACAAAAAAAAAAAAATTAGCCAGGTGGTAGTGGCACGTGCCTGTAATCCCAGCTACTTGGGAGGCTGAGGCAGGAGAATCACTGGGCCTGAGAGGTGGAGGTTGCAGTGAACTGAGATCATGCCACTGTATTCCAGTCTGGGTGACAGAGTGAGACCTTGTCTCAAAAAAAAAAAAAAAAAAAAAAAATAAGCCGCCACATGTTGTGGCGCATGCCCTGGAGGTTGAGGCTGCGGTGAGCCATGTTTCTGCCAATGCACTCCAGCCTGGGCGACAGAGTGAGACCCTGTCTTAAAAAAAAAAAAAAAAAAAAAAGGCCAGACACAGTGGCTCATGCCTGTAGGATTACAGTCCCAGCACTTTGGAAGGATCACCTGAGGTCAGGAGCTCGAGACCACCCTGGCCAACATGGCAAAATGCTGTCTCTACTAAAAATACAAAAATTAGCCAGGTGTGGTAGCACGTGCTTGTAATCCCAGCTACTCCGGACGCTGAGGCAGGAGAAATCGCTAGAACCCGGGAGGCAGAGGCTGCAGTGAGCGAGATCGTGCCACTGCCCTCCAGCCTGGGCAACAGAACAAGACTCCATCTCAAAAACAACAACAAAAAACAACATGAAGAGAAACTAGAGAGCCTGTGCCCCACAAGGCCACAAGGCAGAATTCCTTGGGCAGCAAAACGGAGCATCGGATCTGTGGTGAAAGCCACTCAGGAGACTGCCATGGGGGGAGACAACGGATCATCATCGCGTGCCTGTTCTCCACGGGGGGAGACAGCGGATCATCATCGCGTGCCTGTGCTCCACGGGGGGAGACAGCGGATCATCATCCGCGTGCCTGTTCTCCACGGGGGGAAGACAGCGGATCATCATCGTGTGCCTGTGCTCCACGGGGGGAGACAGCGGATCATCATCGCGTGCCTGTTCTCCACGGAGGAAGACAGCGGATCATCATCTGCGTGCCTGTGCTCCATGTGTCCCCAGCTAGGTAATGATCAGATTTCCCGAGTGCCCCCAGCGAGGAAGTGGGGGAGGGAGGAAAGCTGTTCCAGCCTGACCGAACACGTCACATTCTCATTCCCAGAGCTGCCTGTGATGATCCTAGTTAGTGGGAGTCTGTTCTGATGTCTTTCTGCCCCTGCACCATTGGGTAAGACGGAAAGCCTCAAATCCAGAGCTGCTCAGCTGAAGGCATGGCAGCCCTGGAGCCCTGTAAAACCACTGGCAGCCCCAATGCCTCAGCACCTTTTTTTTTTTTTTGAGACAGAGTTTCGCTCTTGTTGCCCATGCTGGAATGCAATGGCGCGATCTCAGCTCACTGCAACTTCCGTCTCTATCTGCTCCCGCCCGCCTCGGCTTTCCAAAGTGCTATAGGCGTGAGCCACAGCGCCCGGCCGCCTCAGCACATGTTTAAGTGTAGCCCAGTGGTTCTCAAACGGAGACAATTTTGCCCCTGGGGCATCTGACAATGTCTGGAGTCATTTTAAATTGTCAGACTGGGCAATGGGGGTGCTACTGGCATCGTGGTGGAGGCCAGGGGTGCTGCAAACGTAACACAGTGTGCACAATGGCCCCTAGGAGACGCCCAGCGCCGGCAGTGCTGTGCCAAAGCGCCACGGCCAGCTACACTGGATGCTGACTAAAGGCTATCTTATGTTAATATTTTGCAGTTAGATGGACACATTTCCCCCCAGATGTGAAATTCTATTCTCTATCTTCCCCATTGCTCTGTGTCTTTTTCTTTTCTTTTTTTTGAGATGGAGTCTCTCTGTCGCCCAGGCTGAGGTGCAGTGGCGTGATCTCAACTCACCTCTGCCTTCCCGGTTCAAGCAATTCTCCCACCTCAGCTTCCCGAATAGCTGGGCTTACAGGCACCCGGCTAATTTTTGTATTTTTAGCAGAGATGGGGTTTCACCATGTTGGCCAGGCTGCTCTCGAACTCCTGACTGCAGGTGATCTACCCGCCTCAGCCTCCCAAAGTGCTGGGATTACAGGTGTAAGCCCCCACGCCTGGCCTTTCTTTTTCCTTTTTTTAAGACAAAGTCTCGCTCTCTGTAGCCCAGGCTGGAGTGTAATGGTGCAATCACGACTCACTACAGCCTCGACCTCCTGGGCTCAAGGGATCCTCGTGCCTCAGCCTTCCAAGTAGCTGGGATTACAGGCATGCACCACCATGCCTGACTACTTTATTTTTTGTAGAGACAGGTCTTGCAATGTTGCCCTGGCTGGTCTCAAACTCCTGGGCTCTAGTGATCCTCCTGCCTTGGCCTCCCAAAGTGCTGGGATTACAGGCATGGGCCACCACGACCGGTCACGGTCTTTTCATAGGTAGGTATAAAGTTATATGTCCTCTGCTTCAGTCTTATAATTAAGTTAGGACATTCACTTATTTCACAAAATCCAAATAAGTTATTTTCAGGACTGTATGAAGGAGGTATGGCGTCTCATCAGAATCATTCAAATATAATTCTAATTTAACATCAGGATGCAGACTGCTGTCCTTCCAGACTCCAGCATGACACTCCTGTGCAAACCTGGAGGGCCAAGCTGGGGCCTGCTCCCCACTGACCAGCGCCCAGCACACACTGGGGAGAGGCGGCCCCTGCATCGGCTACAGTGGCCTCACAGTGTCCTGAGAGCACACCAGAGCCCTCCTGACATCTGTGTAAATGCCTCATCAGCGTGCCCTTCCCAGGCATGGCCGAGTACGGTGCCCTGGCAGGGAGACTGTGTTACATGGTCTTTAGGCTTCTCTACATCTACCTGGTGACCCTTTGCCCTCTTGAAGAAGGAGGACGAGAAGCATTTAAAAAACAGTGTTTGGCCTCTTACGTACCCAATTCCCTGAGAAAAACAAACTTGAGCGATGTAGTGCTTTGAAATTTCACTGGCAGTGTAAAGTGTCCCTAACACCTCCAGCCAGCTCAGAGTCACCAACACAGAGCCACTTCCTGCTAAGGACTCTCTCAAAGGAGGCTCCAAAAAATGTCCCAGACCATTCTCCTTCATATGCCCCGTGCTCCAGCCACCGAGCCTCCTTCAGGCTGCCTTCACTGGGACAAACCTCCTGGTGCCTCAGGACCTTGGCACGCCCTCTTCCCTTGCCTGGCTCATTCTCCTCTAGGAGGCCCTCGCTCCTGCAGTGCTCCCACCACACAGACCCTGTCCTCCTCCAGGGGCCCCATCCCACTCAGAGGGAAAGCGATGTCTGCTTTATGGAGGCCCCCACGCCCACCTGTCCCTGTCACCTCCCGCCACATCGGCCTCCTCACTGTCCCGAGAGCTCCCGCTCTTCCATCTTCCAAGCTGCTCTTTCCTCAGCTCCTTCAAAGCCCTGCTCACTGTTCCTGGGCAGAAAGGGCTTCCCCCTCCCTAGGCTGAGCCTGGGGCTGCCAGCCACTCCCCGCTGTGTCTTCGTCCTGGAATTGTCCACACGGGCCAAATGCGGTCGCCTGCGCCCCCATCTGGAAGGCGGGCTCCATTTGGGGCCCCCCGCTCTGTCCTCAGCACAGTCTGGCCCTGTGGGACCACCTTATGTCTCTGTAGCGAGACATAAGCTCTAAAAGTGCAGGGTTCGTGTCGCGGCCACACGCCAAGCACTCAGCAGAGACCGGACGCGTACCCAGTACGTGACAAACATTGGCAGAGTGAATGAATGTGAGAACCAGGCGTGCAGATCTAACGGTGAGCTTAGGGTATGAAAAGCCAGCTGGATGACTGAGGTGAGCGTATACACAGAGGTAATTCTACAAAACCTTACAGGCTCAGAGACTTAACATTCTGGAAGGAACCCTGGAAGCCAGTTAGTTCCAGCTCATTATTCCTCATGGCCATAAGAGAAATCTTCATTATGTCTCGACAGGCGCGGCGGATGGGCACATCTGGAAACATCCAGAAAGCTTGCCTGTTCATAGCCGTAGGGCCGCTGCTGCTGGGCAGACGGCGCTGTCTGCGGTGCTCGGTAGCTTCCGTACTGCTGGCCTTGGCCTTGCTGGTAGCCGGGGTACTGTGATGGGGCTCCCTGGGCAGGCCCTGAGAAAACACCAGGAACTGTGAGGCCGGCCAAAACGGGCACATCTTTTTTTTTTTTTTTCTTAACTTAAAATTTTTTTTAAAACTTCCTCTTCTCCTTGAAAAATTCCTGTCTCAATGCATCAGCCTTTTGTCAATCTCCAGAACACCTGGCACCTGCACGTGCTCCACGTTAACTCTGTACAGCGAGAGCACCACGTAATCGACTCACCAGCCCCTCCAGTCCTGTGAGGTCCCAGGACTGTGCCCCAGGCCCCCCACCAGCATGGCGAGGGCTGATGGGCTCTCTCCATCATCCCAGAACTGCTGCTACCTGAAGGCAGGACAGCCCTCCAGAACCCGCTGGCCCCAGTCACACTGGCTGCTGTAACTTGTCACTGAACTACCACGGGAGCTGCTGAAAACCTGCAGCAGGTGAGACAGAGACATCGTCTCTAGGAAGGCTAAGTCAAAGGCTCCGGCAAGAACTGATAGAGGCCAATTTTTTTTTTTTTTTTTTTTTTTTTTTTTGAGGCAGGGTGTCACTCTGTCACCCAAGCCAGGCTGGAGTGCAGTGGCGTGATCTTGGCTCACCGCAACCTCCACCTCCCAGGCTCAAGTGATTCTCCTGCCTCAGCCTCCCAAGTAGCTGGGACCACAGGAGTGTGCCACCATGCCTGGCTAATTTTTGTATTTTTTGTAGAGATGGTCTCACTATGTCATCCAGGCTGGTCTCGAACTCCTGGGCTCAAGCAATCCTCCTGCCTCAGCCTCCCAAAGTGCTGGGATTATAGACATGAGCCACCACACTGAGCCTCAAGTAATTTATTTTTTTATTTTTATTTTTTGAGGAGGAGTCTCACTCTATCGCCTAGGCTGAAGTGTAGTGGTGTGATCTCGGCTCACTGCGACCTCTACCTCCTGGTTCAAGCAATTCTCCTGTCTCATCTCCTGAGTAGCTGGGACTATAGGCCCCCACCACCATGCCCAGCTAATTTTTGTATTTTTAGTAGAGACGAGGTTTCACCATATTGGTCAGGCTGGTCTTGAACCCCTGACCTCAGGCCATCCGCCCACCTCAGCCTCCCAAAGTGCTGGGATTATAGGCGTGAGCCACCACGCCTGGCCTCAAGTAATTTTTATACTATTTAATTAGTAATGGCTGTAAAGGGCTAAATAAGCACAGCAGAATCAGGCACGTGCCTCATAAGAAACCACGTGTGTGGAGCTCATCCTGAGAACTGAGATTCTGCTCCAACAAAAGACCTGGGGCAGCCCACACCTTATTTTTCAGAAGTTTCCTGGGTGATTGTAAGCTGCAGTGAAGGCTGAGACCCACAGGCTTTGACCTGCTCTGTCAAAGAGGTCGAAGCTGGGCCTGAGGCGTGCAGGTGACGGATACACGGGACACTGGCTCCCGTCACAGGCCACGTGGGCAATGAATTTATGTTTAAGTTAAAATAAGATGTTTCAGGTCTACGTGCATGGATGTTTCCAACTTTTCTGGAAACCTAAAGGTATTCAAAATAAGTTTATTACACATCTGCCTGAGCACCAGCGTCACCGGGCATGTACCCACATGTGGCAGGGGTGGGCACTGGGGGGCCCCGAGGAGCGTGCTCGCCTCTTACCGTAGCCCTGCTGCTGCCCGGGGTAGCTCTGCTGGCTGGGGTACTGAGCACGTACCCATGTGTGGCAGGGGCAGGGGTGGGCGCTGGGGGGCCCCGAGGACCGTGCTCGCCTCTTACCGTAGCCCTGCTGCTGCCCGGGGTAGCTCTGCTGGCTGGGGTACTGCTGCTGGGAGTACGTCTGCTGCTGCGCGGCACCCTGCTGGTACCCGGCCTGCTGCTGGCTGTACTGGGAGTTTCCTGGAGGGAGGAGGAGACACAGAAATGACTTTCCCCACCTGGGCTAAGGGGGCTCATTCTGTGGCCCACTCACGACACGGTAACTTTGGAATCCCAAAACCAAATCCATTGCTTCGGCATGTTTATTTTTTCACAACCATTCAAATACTATACTACACCTTTATCTTATAGAAATACAAATGGAAAGCTAAGAAACGAAATGGTTAATATGACAACTAAGACAGAGATGAACGCCAGCGTCGCGGGTCAAACTGTGCTCCCCAGAGAGATGCTGATGTCCTAACTCCAAGTACCTGTGAATGGAACCTTATTTGGACATAGGGTCTTTGCAGATATAATTTTTTTTTTTTTCAGAGACAGGGCCTCGCTCTGGCACCCAGGCTGGAGTGCAGCGGTGCAATGAGAGCTCACTGCAGCCTCCTTCTCCCTGGCTCAAGTGTTCCTCTCACTTCAGCCTCCCGAGTAGCTAGGACTACAGTGTGTGCCAGCGTGCCCAGATAATTTTTTTTTTTTTTTGAGATGGAGTTTCGCTCTGTTGCCCAGGCTGGAGTGCAGTGGCGAGATCTCAGCTCAGTGCAAGCTCCGCCCCCACCGGGTTCACGCCATTCTCCTGCCTCAGCCTCCCGAGTAGCTGGGACTACAGGTGCCCGCCACAACGCCAGGCTAATTTTTTGTATTTTTAGTAGAGATGGAGTTTCACCATGTTAGCCAGGATGGTCTCGATCTCCTGACCTTGTGATCCGTTCACCTTGGCCTCCAAAAGTGCTAGGATTACAGGCGTGAGCCACGGTGCCCGACCATGCCCAGGTAATTTTAAATCTTTTGTAGAGACAGGGTCTCCCTATGTTTCCCAGGCTGGTCTTGAACTCTTGGCCTCAAGCAATCCTGCTGCCCCTGCCTTCCAAAGTGCTGGGATTACAGGCGTAAGCCACCATGCTCTGCGCAAAGAATCCATTTTCTACTTTACTTTTCTGGTTGGAAATAACTTTCCTTTTTTAGAAGCTGTAAAATTTAAGTATTTTAAAACTCCAATCTAGTTTTTTTTTTAAATAACAGCTTTATTGAGATAATGCACACTGGAATGGTTTAAAAACCTATCAGGGTAATTCAATCTGTAGTTAGATGGGATGACAAAACTAACACACGCTCTTATTCCAGGCTGAACTCCTCCTAAGGCGAGAGCTTTGGAAAAACTTACTTGAGCCTTTCCAGTTATTCTCTATCCAGGAAGTACCTTGAGTCTTGAACTTCCAACGCCTTCCTCTAAATCCAGGGCCGGTTCCAGCAACAGCTGGCAAACGAGCTGTCACCGTCACGGGAGAAGACTTAAGGTCACTATCCTTTCTCCTGCCCCCATGAAAGCCATCTGAGACATGGGGGAGTGGGTTTTCAAGGGTGTCAGGCTTTTGGGGGTCAGCCTGCATATTCTCATGTTTTATAGCCCACTTTATTCTTTACATAATAAAGGAGCCAGTTTGTGGCCGGGTGCGGTGGCTCACGCCTGTAATCCCAGCACTTTGGGAGGCCGAGGCGGGTGGATCACAAGGTCAGGAGATCGAGATCATCCTGGCTAACATGGTGAAACCCCGTCTCTACTAAAAATACAAAAAATTAGCCGGGCGTGGTGGCGGGAGCCTGTAGTCCCAGCTACTCGGGAGGCTGAGGCAGGAGAATGGTGTGAACCTAGGAGGAGGAGGTTGCAGTGAGCCGAGATCGCACCACTGCACTCCAGCCTGGGCAAAGAGCGAGACTCCATCTCAGAAAAACATAAACAAAAAAAAAAAAAATAAAGGAGCCAGTTTGTAGGAAACGGGCCAGCTTTGCCCTGGCACCCAGCAGGTATGCAACAACTGTGAGAGTGCCAGCTCAGAACACCCAGCCCCCGCACACAGGGACCAGGCCTGGCTCTCACACCCCAGTGGGTGCTCAGGCGATCTAGTGTGAACTGGCAGCAGCCGCCCTATCCCCAAAGAAAGGGGGCTGCTGAGATAACTGCAGGGAAAGGGGGCACGACATCTGTGGAAAAGGCCTTCCCCGTTTTCAGATGTGTTTCATGAAATCTGCAGGGCTCGGGGGAGCCCAGGCCGTGCTCTCAACAGGACAGCAACAGGGCGGGCAGATGTGGGGCCTTCCTCCACAACCAGCAAGTACTCCAGGGTTCTTTCTTTTCTTTTCGAGACGGAGTCTCGCTCTGTCACCCAGGCTGGAGTGCAGTGGCACAATCTCGGCTCACTGCAAGCTCTGCCTCCGGGGTTCACGCCATTCTCCTGCCTCGGCCTCCTGAGTAGCTGGGACAACAGGCGCCCGCCACCATGCCCGGCTAATTTTTTTCTATTTTTAGTAGAGACGGGGTTTCACCGTGTTAGCCACGATGGTCTCGATCTCCTGACCTCGTGATCCACCTGCCCCGGCCTCCCAAAGTGCTGAGATTACAGGCGTGAGCCACCGCGCCCAGCTCTTTTCTTTCTCTAAGAATCCTCTGGCATTCTGCGGGGTGCCCGTGAGAAGGTGCCGGGCAGCATGGCGCGTCTGTGTGTGAAACAAGAGGCCACAGCACACCCTCTGCTTCCTCAGGAGCAAGATGTGGACACAATGAGCCACGAGGAACACGTGAACGACGCTCAAAGCCGTGTCACATAAAAACCATAAAAACACAGTGATCCACACGAGGACGCAGCCAAGGCGGCCCCAGCGCTGCCCAGGGAAGATGTGTCCCACAGGCCCCGGCCACACCACCCTGTCGTCCACTCCTGGGACACGCTGGTCACCACCTGGCGAGGGCCTGAGAAATGCATACGACACGCCAGCCGCGCTCGGGACTCCAGGAGGTGTGGACGGTGTGGACAGCCATAAAGTGAGGTCCTTTCAGTTTCTGTGACAGCCAATGATGTTCCTTTTTTTTTTTGGAGATGGAGTCTCGCTTTGCCGCCCCAGGCTGGAGTGCAGTTGCGTGATCTTGGCTCACTGCTACCTCTGCCTCCTGGGTTCAAGTGATTCTCATGCCTCAGCCTCGCAAGCAGCTGGCTTTACAGACATGCGCCACCAAGCCCAGCTAGTTTTTGTATTTTTGGTAGAGATGGGGTTTCACCATGGTGGCCAGGCTAGTCTCAAACTACTGATCTCAAGTGATCCACCCGCCTCAGCCTCCCAGAGTGCTGAGATTACAGGCGTGAGCCACTGTGCCCCGCCCCAATGATGTTTAATTTAACTTCTGAAGCTGCCAATACATCTACATGATTCAAAGGTACATACAGACAGACCCATACCTTCAAGAGGTCCTGGGAAGGTGGCCGCTTCCACTCCTGCTCTGGACTGCCTGAGCCCTAACCCCATCTCCTACCCGGAAGCATTTGTGTTGGTTGTTTTGGTGTTTGTCCATTGGCTGACGGTGTGAGTGTGCGTGTGTGCAAGGGCACAGTCTCCTCTTGCCTGCATTTTCACAGAGGCGCATCCCACGCATCCAGCTCCATACCTGGCCTTGGCAGCTCATGGGCGGTCTCTCCTAGCAGCAATGGCGCCCAGACGCCAGGTCACGAGGGGCTGCGCTCTGTCCAGTATGCGTCACTGCAAACCTCACTGTGACGCGAACGCGGGACTCGCGCCCTCTCCTGGCCCCTCCCCCACCGAGCACCACATCCCGATGCTCCTGCCCAGCACAAGTGACCCCGTGGCCCCTGCTGTCCCCTCCTGGCTTGGTCAGCCCCAATCTGGTCCCCTCCTATTACTGATGCCCTGCGCATGAACACCCTCTCGTTTTATCACATTCTGCAGGCTCCTGACTGATGCCGTCACCACGAACAATTCCAGCACCAGCCTGTCCCACTCATCCTGCTGTGGGATGACTCAAAAGTTGGAAAATTCTTTTTATTTTTGAGACAGGGTCTTGCTCTGTTGCCAAGGCTGGAGCGCAGTGGTGTGATCATAGTTAAGTACAGCTTCGACCTCCCGGGCTCAAGCTATGCTCCTGCCTCAGCCTCCCAAGTAGCTGGGACAACAGGCGCATGCCACCACACCTGGCTAATGTTTTTTAGTAGAGAGGGGGTCTTACTATGTTGCCTAGGCTGGTCTCAACCTCTCAGGCTCACGTGATCCTCTGCCCTGGCCCCCACAATGCTGGGATCACAGGTGGGAGCCACCGCACCTGGCCTGATGCTGGGATCACAGGTGGGAGCCACTGCACCCGGCCTGGAAAGTTCTTTATGGTGCCTTTGACCCATTCCTCCTAACGTCCCCCCAGCCTCTCCACTGCACCATGGGCCACAGTTGTGTTTGAAGGTGGCTATGACACATCCACCAATCTCTTCAAAGCAAAGCATCTCCAGGCCTCTCACCCCTGCAAGACTTCACAGTACCATCTGCTGTAGGGTAAAGTGTCACCTACGTATGTGCACTCCTCATGTCAGAGTCTAACAAACAGATGGAATAAAATGCTTCTAAATCAAGGAGGAAACCACACCATCTGTCTTACTGGTCTTGAGGTTACTAAGCTTTTCAGCAAATTTCTCATCAATGATGGAAGGCAAGAGTACGTAACCCACAACAAGCTACGGAAGTACCTATCAGCCGGGCACGATGGCGCACACCTGGAGCCCCTGCACTGTAGGAGGCTGAGGTGGCACTTGAGCCCAGGAGTTCAAAACCAGCCTGGGCAACATGGCAAGACCTTATCTCTACAAAAATTAAAAAAAAAAAAAAAAAAAGCCAGGCCTGGTGGTGCATGCCTTTAGTCCCAGCAATTCGAGAGGCTGAAGCAGGAGGATCACTTGAGCCTGGGATTTCCAGGCTGCAGTGTGCCACGATCAGGCCACTGCACTCCAGCCTAGGTGATAGGGCAAGACCCTGTCTCTTTAAAAAAAAAAAAAAAAGTAGCTACATCAGACACTAAAAGGCTGAGCAGCACATCCTGCGTTTGTTTTTGGGACAAAGTGTGGCAGCCTTGGGCAGATGCATGTGGACACCTCGCCATGGACAAGGCTGAACGCTGTGCTCTAGTTGGAAGGGACAGGGCCAAGCCCATGATGGCAGAGATCCTGCTGACTCCCAGGGCTTACGGAGGCACCACTGCAGCCAATATGCCAGAAGATAGCCTCTGGGCGCTGGCCACAGGGTGGCTTTTGTTTTGAGACAGGGTCTGGCTCGGTCACCCAGGCTGGAGTGCTGTAGCGCAATCTCAACTCACTGCAACCTCTGCCTCTGGGTTCGAGCAATTCTCCCACCTCAGCCTCCTGAGTAGCTGGGATTACAGGTACCCGCCACCATGCCCGGCATTTTTTTTTTTTTTTTCCGGGAGAGAAAGGATTTTGCCATGTTGCCCATGCTGGCCTCAAACTCCTGAGCTCGGCCGGGCGCGGTGGCTCACGCCTGTAATCCCAGCACTTTGGGAGGCTGAGGCAGGTGGATCATGAGGTCAGGGGTTCGAGACCAGACTGACCAACATGATGAAACCCCATCTCTACTGAAAATACAAAAATTAGCTGGGCGTGGTGGCGGGTCCTGTAATCCGAGCTACTCAAGAGGCTGAGGCAGGAGAATTGCTTGAACCCGGAAGGCGGAGGTGGCAGTGAGCCGAGATCGTACCACTGCGCTCCAGCCTCGGCGACAGAGCGAGACTCCGTCTCAAAAAAAAAAAAAAAAAAAAAAAACTCCTGAGCTCAAGCAATCTTCCTCCACTGGCCTCCCAAAGTGCTAGGATTACAGGCATAAGCCACCATGCCTGGCCATTTCTTTTTTTTATTTCTTTTTATTTATTTATTTTTTTATTTTTTTTTTGAGATGGAGTCTCGCTCTGTCGCCCAGGCTGGAGTGCAGTGGCGCGATCTCGGCTCACTGCAAGCTCCGCCTCCCGGGTTCACGCCATTCTCCTGCCTCAGCCTCCCGAGTAGCTGGGACTACAGGCGCCCGCTACCACGCCCGGCTAATTTTTTTTGTATTTTTAGTAGAGACGGGGTTTCACCGTGTTAGCCAGGATGGTCTCGATCTCCTGACCTCATGATCCACCCGCCTCGGCCTCCCAAAGTGCTGGGATTACAGGCGTGAGCCACCGCGCCCGGCCCTCTTTTTATTTTTTTTGAGACAAAGTTTCACTCTTGTTGTCCAGGCTGGAGTGCAATGGCATGATCTCAGCTCACTGCAACCTACACCTCCCGGGTTCAAGCAATTCTCCTGCCTCAGCCTCTTGAGTAGCTCAGATTACAGGCACATGCCACCATGTCCAACTAATTTTTGTATTTTTAGTAGAGATGGGGTTTCACCGTGTTGGCCAGGCTGGTCTCAAACTCCTGACCTCAGGTGATCCACCCACCTCAGCTTCCTAAAGTGCTGGGATTACAGGTGTGAACTAAAGTGCTGGGATTACAGGTGTGAACTAATGCACCGAGCTAATTTTTTTTTTTTTTTTTTTTGAGACAGGGTCTTATCCTGTCGCAAGGCTGGAATGCAGTGGCACGATCTCGGCTCACTGCAACCTTCACTTCCCAGGTTTAAGCGATTCTCCCGCCTCCGCCTGAGTAACTGGGACTACAGGCGTGCACCACCATGGCCAGCTAATACTTGTATTTTTTGGTAGAGATGGGGTTTCGCCACGTTGGTCAGGCTGGTCTCAAATTCCTGGCCTCAAGTGATCTGCCTGCCTTGGCCTCCCAAAGTGCTGGGATTACAGGCGTGAGCCACAACACCTAGGCTCTTTCTTCTTTTAAACTTTCATTATGTATTCATATACTTTTTGTTTCCCCCAGGTTTACAAAGGTATAACTGACATTTCAACGTCGCAGGCATTTGTAGCGCACACTGTGATGTTTCTATATGTGCCTACACTTGCGTGCTTTATTTCTTCATAGCAGGCTGAGATGTGTAAGCTCAGAAGCAAAACCTTTACACATCCAATTCTTTAAGAAGTAACCCAAACAAGGAAATCTGTAGCCATTTAGTGCCCGCCTGCTTTGTGTACCTGGTGAAGCCTCACCAACACTGTTACCTCTTGATAAATCACAGCCCTGCAGTGGGAAGGCCTCAGCCACTGCTGCCTGCCGGTCAGCGTCAGCAGACACGAGGCCCCTCTCCCCAGGGACTGCAGGCCCGCCTTCCCTCCCGGACGAGGTCGCGCAATCCCGCAGGCGATCATCAGCTCTTCTCTGGGGGCCATCTTTATCCCGGGGTGGGACTGGAACTGGCTGTGTGTACCTCTTCCCAACTCCACATTCTGGGATGTTCTGTTGGGGTTTCAGGGCAGCCAGGGTGGGGGCACAGACAACACAGAAAGGGGCAAGTCCACCCGACACACAGCCCCCAGCGCAGCACTGCCCAGGACCGCCATGAAGGGCGGCAAGCCCCCAGCCACAGATGTGCGTTTCCTGGCCTGCAGGTGTCTGAAGAAACGCGAGGCCACACCCAGCGCAGCCACTGCTGGCCTCCAGCTGAGGAAGCTCTGAGAGTGGCTCGCAGGCCCCACGCTCCCTGGCCAGACCCAATAACAGAGTCTGTGTCCCCAACCCCAGCATGGCCGGCTGAATCCTTCCTGTTGCAGGCCCCACGCTCCCTGGCTGGACCCAATAACCAAGTCTGTGCCCCCAACCCCAGCATGGCCGGCTGAATCCTTTCCTGTCTCACGAACACGCACATAAGGCAAGCGGGGCTCCCGACACAGCCTGAATTTCCAGCTCCCAGAACACACTGTCTCTCCTCCCACGCGCTGTGCTGTGATTTAAGGGACTCACTGAAGGCAGGCACTGCGTGCTCCTAAGGGTGCAGCGTCTTAACTCTGCTGCGTGTGGCACTTACGCTCGAGCCCAGCACGCGGCCGTGCTCCTTACCCCCCTCATAGTAGTGCTGCGTGGACTCCTCGAAGGACCGGTCGTAGCTCTGCTCCGTGTAGGATGACTGCTGGTAGGCGTAATCGCCGTGGCCTGTGCGAAACGGAGACGGCGACAGTCAGTGGAAGCTGTGCACTGCACAGGTCCCGGAGGAGGCAACTGAGACCCAGGCTGGGGAGATGCTGTCTGGCCAGGGAGGCAACAAGAGCCGGCAGGACCCGTGTTCCCCAAAACCATGCCCCAACCTCCTGAGCCTCGGCCTCCTCACTGAAATGCAGACATCAATGCCTCCTTCTCGGGGCGACTGTGAAGCTACCTGGGGATTTACACAGACGATCAGCGCTTTCAGTGCCTGCCACACAGCCATGCTAGTGACCCGACTGCCTTCTGCCCGCCACCGCTAGCTCCTGGGAGGATGCAGGCAGGGGTGTCCAACCCTTACCGAGGCCTTCGCTGCATGTGACCATCACGTGGCAAGGGTGGCTTGCCCTGCTGCCACCTGCCCACCTGTCTGTGCACCTGCCCCTTGCTGGCTGAGGCCAGCTCCCTGCCTGGATGCCTCCCAGGGATCAACCCAGCCTTTAAGACCACTTTATTTTATTGTTATTTTTACTTTATTTAGAGACAGGGTCTTGCTCTGTCACCAAGGCTGGAGTGCGGTGGCACGATCATGGCTCCATGCAGCTTCAGCCTCCTGGGCTGAAGCGATCCTCCTGCCTCAGCCTCCCAAAGTGCCGGAATGACAGGTGTGAACTGCTGTTTTCAGCCAAGACCACTTTCAGTATCCCCTCCACAAGCCCTGGGACTATGCAAAGACTGAAAGGTGACGACGGTAAAATACTCTGCAGAGATGAGAAGGGGCAGGAGGAGAGGTGCTGCAGGTGGAGCCGTCACCTTCAGGGCATTCTCTGTGAAGCTGGGAGGCGCCTTCTTGAACATTTCCACCTATCTACAGCTGGGAGCTGCAATTATCCGCCTCCAACTCCCACAGCCTTTCAGGAAGTAGAGGCAAGGCCGCGTGGAGGCCAGTGCAGCGGTGTGTACCACAGCTTCTCTCTGCAGAGGCCAGGCACCACTGCCAGCCCAGCTCACCCCATCCCCTACACCTTGCTCCTGCAGGGCATCTGGCCGCTCTGCCTGTAGCCCAGGCCTGAGCTGGAATGACTGAGGACACACTGCAGTGGCCACACCCTCCTTGCCCCTGCAGCTGCTCTGCGTTCCTGGGCGGGGTCAGGCCGCCGCCAGTGCTCACCGTCGGGGTAGTACTGCTGGCCCATGGGCTCCGCGGCGCCCTGGCTGTGGCTGTACTGCTCGCCATAGTACTCCTCCTGGCCCAGGTACTGCTGGGAAGAGCCTGCGGGGGAACCACATTCAGCGCCAGCGTGGGCCGCGCCCTCCTCCCTCGGAGGACCTGCTCGCTCACTGGGGAAGCCAAGGCCTTGCTGAATGGCCTCACCCACCCGAGGAGAACACCCCACGCCGTCATCGTATCCAACTTATGTTTTGTATTTTTAGTACAGAGTTTCACCATGTTGGCCAGGCTGGTCTTGAGCACCTGGCCTCAGGTGATCCGCCCACCTCGGCCTCCCAAAGTGCTCGGACTATAGGCATGAGTCCGGCCTGTGACACTCTTAATGACAACTGCCGCCCCTGCCCCCAACACTGACTCCTCGGGGACAGCAGACCCTCCACGGATCACACCCTGGCCCTCACCCCCAGCGTCCACACTCAATGTTAACACCAAGGCGCCAAGCCTCACTCCCCCAGGCTCCCCGAAGAGAAGCACACACAGCCTGGCACTTCATGACCCGCGGCGGTCAGCTGTGCCCGAGACCTGGCCCGGCCGGGCGTTACCTTGCTGGGAGGGCCGGTAGGGCGCCATGGGCCGCTGCCCCATCATGCTGCTCCCCTGGCTGCCCTGCCCCATCATGGCGATGGACGACTGGCCCTGGTAGTGCTGGCTGCCGCCCTGCGCCGAGCTGTAGTGCGACGTGGCCGCCTGCTGCTGCATCATGGAGACTGAACGACAGGACAGAGGCCCCACATCACCCCGGGAAGCCTCCCGCCCTCCCTCCCACACCCAACTACCTCCTGCGCCCGGGCGGGTTCCTCGTTATTTTCCTGCGCTCCCCACGAGGACAGTGTCCTCCACCGCAAGGCACGCCTCCCCTACGTGGCCCGCACTGACGCCCTGCAAGCTCAGACCCGCTGCTTGCACCGACTATTTAAAAATGTGCCGACGTGCAGAAAACAACAGGGAGAGCCCCTGGGCAGGAAGATCCAGCGGCTTCCACAGCCAACAACCACCTTTCCACCTCTCCTCGGACACACAGCTCCCGTGACAATCCCACTTCCACTGTGGCTCGAGTCCTGTTCTGCCTGGTCCCTTGAGCTGGCCTCAGGGGTCACACTGTCCCCTCCTCAGCAGCTTTGCAACCTCACAGCCCTTCACATTGGCCTGTCGTACACGTCCCCTGCTCAGAAGCCCCTAGTGGAGCCCCGTCCAACAGAAATGACACAAGCCACACTTTTTAAAGTTTCTAGTAACCACAGCAAAAAAGTAAAAACAAACAGGTGAAATCCATTTAAATCATGCATTTTATTTGAGTCAGTATGTCCACAATAAACGCTAAACATTCAGTTACTGTGAGAAAATCCTAAGGAGGTCCTCGGCACCCTTTCTTGGCACTAAGCCTCTGAAGTCCGTGCGTCTCCAACACTCAAGAAACTCAACCGGGACTGACGCCCACAAAACACGACCAGGGCCGATGCTCGTGGAACGCGATGGGGACCCGCTGCTTCTCAAGTGCCCAACACCACACGTGGCCGCCATGGCGGACGGCCCCGCTCTCGGGCTCCCGCTGCCCTGCAGAAAGGCTGGGGCCTCTGGCCCAGCGCTTCTGGCCCCTTGTCTTCTCCACTGAGGTGCCTCTGGCCAGGCTGTTCCCTCCCCGGGGAACAACTCTACCCCACCTCTGAGAGCCCAGTGCTGTCTGTCCAGACCCAGGGCCAGTGGCCCCCACTCCCTGGGGCATTCCCTGAGACTCCATGGGAAACACCCCAGCCCCTCGCAAAGCTGGGGGACAGGAGGAGTTGATCGTGCACACACTGGCGCCCATCCCTCCGGAAGCTCTCAGAGGCAGCGGCCAGCCCCGATTCACGGGCCCCTCCCCTCCAGCACCCAGCAGGAGGGCAGCTTCCCCGGGACCACATGTCCAACGTGCATGTGTCAAGGGTCTTGGAGGCAGGCCCAGGCCCCCCGGGGTTGCAGAGGCAGAGTAGGTACCTGGGTTGGACTGCATGTTGATGTTGGTCCGAGACACGTAGTTGCCGATGGTGCCTTGCCCCTGCATGGGGACGCCCTGCGAGGCGGGTCCCGCGTGGCTGTAGCCGGGCCCAGAGATGCTCATGGAGGTGGTGGGCAGCGTGTTAGGCGCCGTCTGCTGCATGGACACGTGGCTCGGCCCTGGCATGGGGAGCAGGGAGTGGTGTCAGGCGCTGGGGAGCCAGGTCACCACTTCTGAAGATGAAGACACCCCAATTTCCCTTCAAGTGATTTTGGGAAGAGTTGCTATCAACAGCACTATTAATGATTAAGTGACTAATACATAAGTGGCCGGGAGCAGTGGCTCATGCCTGTAATCCCAGCACTTTGGGAGGCCGAGGTGGGTGGATCACCTGAAGTCAAGAGTTCGAAACCAGCCTGGACAACATGGTGAAACCCCGTCTCTATTAAAAATACAAAAAAATTAGCCAAGTGTGGTGGCACGTGCCTATAATCCCAGCTACTTGGGAGGCTGAGGCCGGAGAACTGCTTTAACCCGGGAGGCGGAGGTTGCAGTGGGCCAAGATCATGCCCATTGCACTCCAGCCTGGCCGACTAGAGCGAGACTCTGTCTCAAAGAAAAAAAAGAAAAGAAAAGAAAGCAGCGTACATGCTAGCAAAGTACAGGATGAATCGTTTATTTGTTGTTATTTTGTTATTATTTTCTGAGACAGGGTCTGGCTCTGTCACCCAGGCTGCAGGGCAGTGGCATGAACAAGGCTCACTTCAGCCTCACCCTCCCGAGCTCAAGTGACCTCTCTCCTCGGTCTCCCGAGTATTTAACAGTTTGGACTACAAGTGTGCGCCATCACACCTGGCTATTTTTTGTAAAGATGGGGCTTTGCCATATTGCCCAGGCTGGTCTCAAACTCCTGGCCTCAAGTAGTCTGCTGGTTCAGGCCTCACAAAGGGTTGGGATTAGAGGTCTGAGCCACCACGCCCGGCCTGTTATATTACTGTTAATGGTCTCCAAACGTTATCCATGCTTCTCAATCCAAAGACAGGAGCATTCCATTCCTATTACACAATCCACCTGGAACCCCGCAACTTGCATTTGAATTTGATGGAACGTGACAGTGTCAGAGAGAGTGGGCAACTGGAGCAGGGGCTCAGCCCAGCCGCACGGCAAGCTCGCTGCGGCCCTGAGCCTGGGCGATGGCAGCCGACCTGTGGCTACCCCAGGAGGAGTGGGTCCCATGCCCAGCCCTGTGAGGGGTGGGGTGCCCCACCATGGCAGCCGGCTGCCCAAGGGCTGCCTTGGTGGCCTCGTAGCCAGGAACGCCCTCCTCCCCGGCCGCACTCACCGTTGCCAATCTGGCCCTGCAGGAGGGAGGAAGGTGGCAGGCCCGTGCTGATGGCGTCACTCAGGCTGCCCTGAGAGTGCAGGCCCTGGCTGGAGCCGCTCTGAGTCAGGGCTCCAGGGCCCAGGTTCATGTTCTGCGTGGGCGGCTGCAGGCAACAGGAAGTTTTCAGGGAAAAACGGTTAATTTACGGAGAGCGACCTCCACAAGCCAGGCCAGGGACGAGAGGGCACCCGAGATTTGCCACCACACATCATGGCCACCTGGTCAATGTTTGTAATCAGCAGCCATCGTCACAGCCAGGTGACCGCAGAGCACCAGGCCCAGATGGAGATGGCAGAGTGAGCGTCTGGGTGAGCGTTCACAACTCTACTGAGTATCAAGTTCATCCACACGTGCCTGGGTGTGAAAAGCTGGACCTCCTCCTGGGACAGCAGGGAACCCCTTCCCCGGCCCACCAGGCTGAACGCACCCCGTCCCCCTCGGGCGCAGGTGACCAGCGCCTCCGTGCTCCCCGACCACGACCCCTCCGTGCCAAGAGCTTTGGCACAGGCGGGATCCCTCTCCTGTTTCCTGTGCTCCTGCTGCATGTGCCCCTTCCCCGACTCCCCCCACCCCACACCCGCCTCGGATCACACCACACAGAAGGGAGTGAGTGTGAAGTGGCCCTCAGCACTCTCCCAGATCAAGGTCAACCAGCAGCTCTGGAGGTCTGCACACACATGCTGTCTACACCTGGCCAAGAAAAGGAAATTTCCACCAGGACCCGTGGGTGTCTGCAGGGTGAAGAAGTGCAATTTGACAGGTCAGTGGAGGTGGGTTTAACATTTTTACTCGCAAAACACATCCTGGCATTTATGTCATCACTTGCTGAGGAATAAGGGTCACTAGGAGATACGTCATTCCCGGCGACATGTCTGTCCCGGAACCCCGTCAGCAGGACAGAGGCTGCAGCAGCACGACCTCGTCTTCACTGTGACAATTTAATCTTGGAAAAATGCATTTTAAAAAATCAAACAAAATAAAATATTTGAACTAACACTGGGAGAATTTACTGTGCTGGGCATGTTTTCTTTTAAGTTCCGTTTTCACCCACAGCAGCGCATGTGCACGGTTCACAGCGGCTCAAAGCACCCGGAGAGGCTCCAGGGAGACGCAGGGCCCCCATCCCACCTCTCCCCACCCCACCTCTCCCCATCCCACCTCTCCCCACCCCACCTCTCCCCATCCCACCTCTCCCCACCCCACCTCTCCCCACCTCTCCCCACCCCACCTCTCCCCACCCCTCCCCACCCCACCTCTCCCCTCTCCCCACCCCACCCCACCTCTCCCCACCCCACCTCTCCCCACCTCTCCCCATCCCACCTCTTTCCACCTCTCCCCACCCCACCCCACCTCTCCCCACCTGTCCCCACCCCACCTCTCTCCACCTCTCCCCACCCCACCCCACCCCACCTCTCCCCACCTCTCCCCACCTCTCCCCATCCCACCTCTCCCCACCCCCGACCCGAGAGCTGCGGCTGCTCCTGGAGTGGCTTCTCCGGGGCTTCCCTCCCTTCAATACATAACGAGGCTGAGCCACAGTTCTGACCTGGCCACCTCAGACGCTGTCATTACCCCCAGTCTGTCAGGAAGGGTTGGTCACCACCGCCCACACTCCCATTTCTGGTGGCTCTAGTGGTATTTTTGGTTTCTCTGAGTCATCTTTGCTACCTGAGGTGACATGCCCACAATTCCGATCTTAGGCAGTGTCCGAGTCCTTGCTGGGTAAAGGAGGCCAACCCCCCGTGGGTACTCACGGCAGGAAGCAGGGACTGCATGTTCTGGTTGGAGTCTGCGATCGTGGCCAGGTATACCAGGTTCCGGTGCAGGATCTGCTGGTACCTGCAGGAGAGGGGGCACGCATGAGGCAGGACGACGGGACCACAGAGTCCCCACGTGGATCCAAGGCAGAAGTAAAGTGTGAACAAGACAGCCTGACATCCAGCCAAACCCCATGAGGACATGGACCCCAGATGACACCCAGCTGGACACAGGCAGGTGGCAGGGTGCTGGGGTCTAGGCGGGGACGGGAGGGCAGCCTCTACCCCAAACCCTGAGCAGGCTCCCAACCCATGACAAAAACTCTGGAAAGACTCTAAGGTAACAGCTAAGCGGAAGCTGGCATTGGTCTGTTCAGAGGATGGAGATGGGGGGAGGCCACGAGGAGGCAGGGGCCTGAAGGTGACAGAGGGACAGAGCCCTCGTCCAGTTGAGCCAGGCAGTGGGCGGACTCCATAGAGCCAACGACCCTGAGAAAGCCCTGGAAAGAAATGGGGAAGCACAGTTCTGCCAGGGAAGGCCCCTCGTATACCTCGCACCAGTGGGGACCCAGTCCCTTCACCCCACCCACACCCAGGGGTGTCTGAGGCCATTCACGCACTTCCCACCTCCAGGTCAGTCTGACAGCCACTTGGACAGCCGCTTGGAGGGTGGCAGACTGGCCACGCACCCCTCCTATGCATCAGGCATTAGGTTCACAGGGTCACAGGAGGTCCCACCTGGAGTAGGTGCTGTCTCCTGGTGCGCTGGCTGTTGGCCACAGAGCTGCCCAGAGAGGCTGGCCCAGGCCTCCCCACACTGCTCCTGCCTCCCACTTTCCGCCTCCCTCAGAACTACCCCAGTTCTGGCAGCAATGCTTCGCAGCTGTGCCGGGGACTCTCGGGACATATCTGGCCTCCGTGCTGGGGGACTCTCGGGACATATCTGGCCTCCGTGCTGGGGGACTCTCGGGACATATCTGACCTCCGTGCTGGGGGACTCCTGGGACATATCTGGCCTCTGTGCAGGGGACTCCTGGGACATATCTGGCCTCCGTGCTGGGGACTCTTGGGACTTATCTGATCTCTGTGCTGGGGGACACTTGGGACGTATCTGGCCTCCATGCTTAGACTCTGCATGACACCCTCCAAGTGTTCTGGTGTATGGCGGGCACTCACTGCGTGCACTCGGCCGTCTTGCCCTTGCTCTGGTACTCCAGGATGCACTGGATCAGGTGGTGGTTCTCGTCCAGCATCTGCGGAGAGAGCGTGAGCGGGCGCTGCCGACGCGGGGCTGTCGCTGACCCTCGGGATCAACTGCCATCGCTACACATCTAGTTTTCATATAGGTTGAGCGTCCCTTACGTGAAACGTGTCAGATTTCAGATTTTTCCAGATTTGGGGATATGTGTATTAGACCCACCGGTTTGGCATCCCTAATCCAAAAACCCGAAATCCAAAATGATCCAATGAGCATTTCCTTTGAGCCTCATGTTGGTGCTCAAAAAGTTCTGGATTTTGGAGCACTTCAAATTTCCAGATCTCGGATGCTACGCCTGTTCTGTATACGAAACTGTTGTTACGTGCATTGCCTCAGCCACCACAGACCGAACATTCACACCTCCCTGTGCTGGGGACTTCATCCGTATGCGGCAGGGCCATCTAAGCCCACAAATGAAAACACAGAGGCCCCGTGCCCCCAGCAGCCCCCAGCCCGAAGGACCCTCCAGCTTCCAGGGCCCTTGACGGCAGAGCATCTGTGCAGCAAGGGTCAGCCAAGCCGATGGCAAGGATGTCAGGACCCTGTGGGCACCCCACAAGAGGCCCTGGTGCCCCTAGGTGGAGGGGATAGCCTCGAATTGCAACCACACAGGGTGGGGCACAGGTAACTGCCCCCTCCCAAGGATCAGCAGGGGTCCAGGGCACTCCCAGGTGGTAAGGGCATCGAGACTTCCTGCAGGGGCTGCACCAACCGGGGTGAGGGAGGGAAGGAAAGGGTCTGGGGGGGTCAGGGATGGCACCACCGGTAGAAGAAACCACACACACACAGGCCGGCGTGGGGGCAGAAAAGATGGGTGAGACTGCGGAACCCGGCATGACCTAGACCTGGGGCTGGCACCCCGCAGCCCTCACCCCCAGGGGTGCTGCGCTGAAATGCAGGAGAACGGCACGATAGGCCCACAGGCCACACAGGGAAGGCCGGTCCCGTCTTGAACCTTCAGTGTCTTACACATAAAGTGTGTGTGCCCAGACAAGGTCATGACCCTAAACCCAGATTAAACCAGTTTCAAGTGACTCAGGTGAACAGCCAGATGTGGGCCTCCCAGAGCTGGGCCAGGGGTCTCTCTGCAGGCGCCACGTGCTCCTAGAACTGGCAAAATGGAGGCTTCTGGTCCAGGGACGGCCAGGCATACACTCCGCCAAGCACGGTCTGCGCTCAAGATGGGCACTGCCAGGAACCTGTCAGATGCAGGGGCTCAGCCTGTCTCTGACCTGGTGACCCACGTGCCTGGCCACACCTGAGCAGCAGGGGGCTGGGCCCACAGATTCCCCAGGTTTCCTTCCCAAAGCGCCTCCTGAACGTGCTCTGTGGCCCCAGGAGGGCTCTGGAGCACTCCCCAAATCAAGCGGCCCAAGGCCTTGCGTCCACACACCTGCGCGTAGTCAGGACGTGCTGAGTCTGGTGGCTGGTAGAAGTGGGGAGGGGTGGGTGGCAGCAGAGGAACAGGGACTGGGGCCAGGCGGCATCCTGCAGACACCACACAGGACGCCCACAGGCCGTGGGGAGCAGGCACAGGAGAGCTGGCTCTTTCAAGATGTCCACCTGGGGGCAGCACTGGGTGGCCCGCGGAGACCCAACGGGAGGCGAGAGAGGAGAGAGGGGGTATGGGAGGGGACTGAGAAGAGGCGACACCCGCCCTGTGACCAGCCGCCTCTGTCTGCAGGGAGGCACAGAACTGAGCCCACCGCACCTGCTGCTTTTCATAAAAAGGCCTTTTCTCAGAGGCTGGCACCCAAGGAAAAAGCAGTGCCTTTTGGCTCCACTACAGCGTGCTGGGTCACTCAGCCCTAAGAGGCCGCTCCCGACAGGAGCTCTACAGGCCCTGGAGCAGGGGAGCCCTAGGGCAAGGGGAGGAGGAGCCCACCTGCCTGCCTGGGGCCTTGGGGCCACCCAGCTGTGCCTCCACCCTGCAACGTGGCCCCTCTAACTGCGATTTGACCTTGGGGCCCAAACTCATCCACAGGCAGAGGGAGCCCAGGGTGGAGAGAGCCAAGCCAGGCCAGCTCACAGGGCAGAGCCCGGACCCACAGCCCCAGCTGAGTGACTGCCCCCAACTCAGCTTCCTCCTCCGCCGGTCTCCACGACTTCAGGGTTGGTTTCTCCTGCTCTATTTTTTCTTAAAGTTATACCTTCCCCCTTTCCACTCTTTACCACTTTTCTCCCTGCTGGGGACAAGGTGCCCTGCACTCAGCTGAGCCCAATGGGGCCGAGGAGCCATCCTGAGATGGGGGTGGGGGGCCGCCAGGGGACACTGTGGGCCAGGCTTACCAGTGGGCAGGTGAGGGAGAGTCCACCTGCCAGGCGCCGGCATTCCAGATGGCTCTGCCTTCAGATGAACTGCAGGAAGGGACAACTATGGGCTTTCTTCCTTTCCTTCTAAAGGGCTTCCCCTCCTTGACTCCTAACCCCCAGGCAGAGACTGTCTCCAGGGACACGAACTAGACACGGCGGGCATTTCAGCATCACTCCCAGCACGGGGCCGCGATGGGCCAGCGGGCGCAAGCCACTGACTTCATTAGGCAGAGCCCCGCGGGTGTGCACTGGCCAGGGCAGTGCCGCGAGGTTTATGCACGCATGACGAAACACAGTACTGGTGTGGGTGTTTAAAAAACTGGATACAGAGAACTTTCTCATGTATGTTAGACACATACCCACTTCAAAAAGGGCAGGACAGGCAGAATGAAAGGTGGAAGACTGGACACCCCAAACCCCAGGCCCCGGCCGGCGACTAAGGATGGAACAGGTGTGGCCTTCTAAGGACAGAATGGGGAGGGCACAAGATGGCAGCGGCGGGAGTTTGGAAGCTGAAAAGCACATGGATGAGTAATAACCGAATCAGTGCCCCCAGGGCACCCGGCCTGAGCCACACTGTGCTGCGAAGCCCCACAAGGCTCAGGAATGTTAAAATTCCGGCACCTTTCAGGGTCGCCCAGGATCTGCTGGCAGGAGATGGGGTTGGAGGAGGGGGCGTCTCCAGGAAAGTGACCAGCCTGGAGGAAAGATGCTTGGGCAATGAAGGGAAAGAGCACCTCAGAGTGAACCATAGGCCACACGCCTGCCTGAGCATAGCAGGCAGTGCCCCGGCCTCCAATCCCCAGAAGCCACAGCGGTGCGGCCCCCACCTGCCATTTGAAAGACAAAGGCCAAAACCAGCCACAGAGGCCAAAATCCAAAGACGAAGGTTATGCAAGATGGAAACTTTTTCTATTTGCTTTTCTTCTGAGACAGGGTCTCGCTCTGTCACCCAGGCTGGAGTGCAGTGGCGTGATCTTGGCTTACTGCAACCTCCACCTCCCAGGCTCAAGTGATCCTCCTACCTCAACCGCCCGAGTAGCTGAGACTACAGGCGTGTGCCACCATACCTGGCTAAATGTTTTTTTTTTTTTTGGTAGAGACAGGGTCTCCCTGTGTTGCCCAGGCTGGTCTCGATCTCCTAGGTTCAAGTGATCTGCCCGCCTCTGCCTCCCCAAGTGCTCATTACAGGCATGAGCCATTGCACCCGGCCTGAAACTTTTTTAAAAAATCCAACAAAACCTATTATAAATATCCTCACGAAGTCAGCCGGTGCAGTGATGCAGGTTACTGGAGCCCCAGAAAAGAAGATGATGCCAGTTAGAAACAACAGAGGGGGCAGAAGAGCTCTGGAGGTGAAAACCTGTTAGTCAGAACACAACTCAACAGAGGGGCGGGATATGAAGTTGAGGAGGAGTCCTGGAAAGCAGGACGGATCGACCGAGGAGAAAACAGAAAGACCACGAAGAAAGGGAGTGGGCCAGCGCGGCCCTCCAGGAGCCCCAGAGACAGGAGCAGCAAGGAAATCACCCCCAAATCCTTCAATCATTTTCTCAGAGCGGAAGGACGCATTTCCCCATTGGAAGGGCCCCCAGGTGACCAGTTTGCCAAAAAAGACCAGGGACAAAGAAAGATCCTAAACATGACAGGAGAGAAAAACCAGGTTGCACGTGAAGGACAGTGGATTCCGACGGCACGGAGCCTCCTACATGGGCCCACAGGGGGCGACGACCTCACGGAGACTTCCGGAGGAGCTGTGTCCCATACCAAGGGACACCCCCTGAGGTGTGATGATCCAGTCCCAACGGAGACCTCTGGGGGGCCGATGGCCTGGCCTGAGGGAGGCTCTGGAGGAGAGATGAACTCACCATGGAGGTTTCCGGAAGGGCTACGGTCTGATCCTGAGGGAGACTTCTGCGTAGAAATTCTAGTCCGCCGAAACCGCAACCAGGCGTGAAGGGGGAATGGACGCACTTTCAGACCCGCAAGTTAGGAAAACGCACCTTGTACCCAAACCAGGGGCACTCGATGACTGGCCGGCATTCTTCAAAAACTGTCAGAGTCATCAAAGACAAGGAAGATGAACAAGTGGTTCTCAACAGACATGGTCCCAGGGTCCTTCCAGTAATCCTTAATGATGTCCTACAAAAGCCATTACCGGGACAACTGGGAAGTCACAGTGAGTTGGAGCAGACGGCTGTGCTGCTGCCACGTCAGCTCCCCCGTTTCAATCTTTGTATGGCGTCATGTCCTCGTCGGCAGCAAAGTCACGCTCAAGCATTTGGGAGTAAAGGGGCACCAAGTCTACAACTCATTCTCAAATTGTCAGGGCAAGAATAACACGTGTCCACAGGACAGAAGAGGGGAGGGGACAGCAAGTGAGGTGGCGTTAACATGCCAGCAGTCGAGTGAAGGGAGCGTGGGAATTCTGTTTAAAGGGACACATCCCAAACACCTGTTCTCAGGAGGCCATAAAATGATGCACCTCCCTCCCCAAACCAAGGGAGCAAATCCCAAGAGAAGATCCAAGACCCAACCCAAGAGAAGCCAGAGGAATTCGGCCAATGGTGGGAGGCCCACGGAGAGCAGCCCCGAGACTGAAACCCGGAAGAATACCTGAGCAAAGGAGGAGATACACTAGTGACAAGTGATCGAAAAGAAAAACAATCAACAACTCCAGGAAAAACAAAAGCCAGGCAGGAAAAGCAGTCACACGGTCCTGCGTGGTTCAGCAGTGAGCAAGGTGTTTATCATCACCACGTCAACAGCAGAGGCAGATCCAACCCGAGAAAGCCACTCTGATGGGTATGAGTGGGGAGCGCAGGTGTGCAGTGGGGAGGGCAGACCTTATCTGGTGACCTGTTCTCCCTGGTCACCAGGTTTAAGGTCAGCAGCCCTAAACCCATTCCAAAGTGGCCACTTGGTTTGGCCTTGAGAAGGGCAAGACAGTGCCTCTGGGAGGTGGGAGGCATTACTCCTGAGGTTACTCACACCCTGATAGGGTCTGGCTGTGTCCCCACCCAAATCTCATCTTGTAGTTCCCATTAGCCCCACGTGTCGTGGGAGGAACCCAGTGGGAAGAAATTAGATGGATGGGAGCTGTCTCCCCCATGCAGTTCTTGTGATGGTGAGTGAGTCTGCATGAGATCTGTTGGTTTTACAAGCACCTGGCATCTCCCCTGCTTGCGCTTCTCCTTCCTGCCGCCTTGTGAAGAAGGTGCCTTGCTTCCCCTTCCGCCATGATTCTAAGTTTCCTGAGGCCTCCCCAGCCCTGTGGAACTGTGAGTTAATTAAGCCTCTTTCCTTTATAAATTACCCCGTCTCAGATATTTCTTCATAGCAGTGTGAGAACAACTAACACACACGCCCATGGTGCTTCTTGACTCCTGATGTGCACGCGTGGCTTTGGTGAGCATAAAATCCAAAGCAAAAGACCCTGACAGGACGGAAATGCACCGACAGGCAGCTGTGGCCCCCACTCTGGAGCTTGTCGATTCGTAGTTTCTTATGTGTCTGTGTTTATGAAAATCTCTAAGACAAGCATTTACTCATGGTATCATCTGCAAAGCGACCTTAAAGAGGCCTGAAGTGAGTCTGGGGTTGCCAGGGCTGGTGATGGGCCCACCTGAGTCTCCTCCATGTGGTGTGTACCTCTAACACTAAGCTGAACAAAGAAGCCATTCACGCGGCCTGGAGCATTCTAGATCTTCTGTATTTACTGCTGTCTTCTGCAGACACTGTTTCCCAGCTTCCTGATGTGCACTTGTGTATTTTTCTGCAACGTGAGATACAGTTCTCTCCACCCTTTCCTGAGAGGCTGAGTTTCTACAGGTTCAGGGGTAAACCCGCGCCAGAGACGTCACCGGGAAAGCACTGAAGCTGGTGGCCTGAGGCCTCCCGAGGTGAGGGCGCTGGGGACAGAGATGAGGTGGCAACTCCATCTGGAGGAGCCAGAGGCTGGCATCGGGGGCCGCAGCAAGGAGGGGTAGTGAGATCCCATCTCTGAGCATGCTTCATCAATGTGCCCATCCTAGGCCTGGGTGAGTGGAGGCGACAGTGAGGAGGTGCGACCCGCTCTGCTCATGGTGGAGTGGGCATGGGTGGCCAGTCGGGTGAAGACCGACGTGGGCATGCATCTGCTCAATGCCATGAGGCAGCGGAGCCCCAGGAGGCTCCTGGGGTTGACGTCCAGCTGGGCTGGAGGCTGGGCAGGAGCACACGGGTAAGGTGGGGGAAGGGCGGCCCGCTGGAGGAAACAGGCACGTGCGAAGGCCACGGGGCATGTCCAGGAATGGAGGCCAGCTCTGGGGAGCGGGAAAAGAGGGGAACGGGGGAGGCCAGCTCTGGGGAGCGGGAAGAGAGGGGAACGGGGGAGGCCAGCTCTGGGGAGCGGGAAGAGAGGGGAACGGGGGAGGCCAGCTCTGGGGAGCGGGAAGAGCGGGGAACGGGGGAGGCCAGCTCTGGGGAGCGGGAAGAGAGGGGAACGGGGGAGGCCAGCTCTGGGGAGCGGGAAGAGAGGGGAACGGGGGAGGCCAGCTCTGGGGAGCGGGAAGAGAGGGGAACGGGGGAGGCCAGCTCTGGGGAGCGGGAAGAGAGGGGAACGGGGGAGGCCAGCTCTGGGGAGCGGGAAGAGAGGGGAACGGGGGAGGCCAGCTCTGGGGAGCGGGAAGAGAGGGGAACGGGGGCTGCTGGGGGACAGGAGTCCTGTGCCCATTGTGGGGGTGACTTTCTCAACCAAAGCCTGTGCTCACTGCAGAGGCTGGCTGGACCAAGATCCCAACGCGGCTGGGTGCATCCATTACCCAATGCGCAACAAACCTCCCGGAGCCGCGTGGTTGAAACATGATTTGTTAGTTCTCATGATTCTGGGCTGGTTCGGAGGATCTTCTGCTGGGCTTGGCTGGGCTCGCAGCTGGGGCAGCTGGGACACCCGGGCCTCCCACTCCCTCTCTGCGTGGTCACCCCTGTGGTCTCAGGCTCTGAGGGGCAGCCCCAACGTGTCTCTGTTGGTCGGGCTGGCTGATGCCCAGGGCCAAGCCCAGCACCCACAGGGAGACAAACCCAAGGGGCACGGAAGCTGCGGCCATGGCAATGGACCATGTGGGTGAGCAGAGAAACTGGATTTGGCAGGCGGGGACTGACGGGGGACACGGGGCTTGGCTTGGAGGGCCCAGGGCACAGCCAGGCACCAAGGATGGGGTCTGGGGCTGCTGAAGCCCCACCGTGGGGTCCTAACTGGGTAGGCGAGGGAGTGAGGATGAGAACTGGGGACGGAGAACTGGGGTCCCAGAGCCCACAGAGAGTAGGGGAAGGGCTGGGGCCACCAGGCAAAAACCTGGGTGAGGGGCTCTCAGCAGAACAGTCTCTCCCCAATGACAACCTGTGTGGGGCCCTGGAAGCCGGACAGAGGAGGCCTGGGGCTCTGAGGCTCACTGCCGGGGTTGGCTCAGCCCACACTGGGCAGGAAGACCTCCAGTGTCCTCATGGTTGTCCTTTCTAATTACAAAGACTTTTGGAACCTTTTTAATTTTGCAGGAGGAACCCGTGGCTCCTCCTCCCCAGACGCCAGCTCTGCCGATTCTGGAAGCGTCTGGCATGGAACCTGTGCACTCCCCTCCCGACTCTGCACACACCTGATAACGTTTTGCTCCCGCTGTTCCACACAGCTCCCTTTCCTCTCAAATATCTTGGAGACTGTCCTCTGTCAGCACATAGACACCTCACCTGTCCCTTGAGCCCAGGAGGACAAGGCTGCACGAGCTGTGATCACGTTACTGCACCTCAGCCTGGGCGAAGGAGCAAGACTCTGTCTCCAAAAAAAAAAAAAAAAAAATCCACCTCAATGTTTCTTATGCTCCGGAGAATTCCACAACATGGACACAACGTAGTACTCTGTCTGCTTGGACAGACATTGAAATTGTTCCCCGTCTTCTGCTACTACATGCAGGGCTGCCATGCACTCCCCACGCATGGCGTGGACACAGACGCAGAATCAATTCCTAGGAGTCATCAAGGTGTGAGGGGGACCAGCCTGGCTAACCGGAGAGCTGGTCGAGCATCAGCAGGTGGCTAAGCCAGCAATGGCACCTGCGCTAGCGCCTGCCACTCCTGTTCTCGGGGCAGACATCACTGACCCATCAGCAGTCCTTCCCTCTGAGCCCAGCCTGAGCTGCTCCGTCCCTGCCCCCGAGGTCAGCAAGCCGATACTACAGACTCCACTGATGGAAGCCAGTGGGGCCCCTCTGAACATTCACCCAACTGTGGAATCCGTGAAGTCGGTGTGTAGGTTTCAGAAGAGCCTCTCAATTTACACATGTGCAGTCTCCTTGGGAGGAGCTGGCTGCTGCCTCACGGCCCCACCGCTGTATGCTTGACGTGTGTGTGCAATTTCAAAGACTCTAAGAACATGTGAAGACACGCTGAACAGACACAAGAGCAGCCGCCTCTGCATGTGCCTTGGCAATCACTTTCAGTCTCATGGCGCTTTGGGCTGTCACAGCACAGCACAACACAACAAAATCACTGTGCTCCTGACAGTTTCCAAGCTGGAGACGTGCTTATTGTACTAGCAACATGCGACGTCTGTGTGCATCTCACCCATGTGCTGACACTGCCTTTTCTTTCTGACATGACCCTGGACTTGCGATGGTTTCCTGCAGTTTGGAATGGAGTCCTCACCTCCCTTTCCGAATACCATGGATAAATTCCGGCCATTCCTTGCTCGTTGAGTGCCTGATCAAAGGCTAAAGCTGACCAATTACAAGGCTGCTGGGCATTGCCTTACCCATACAGGCTATGAGGGAGGCCACAGCCCTGTCCTCTTCGTAAAGACAAGGAAACTGGGGCACAGAAAGGCGAAGCACACATCACCATCAGCAGGATAAGAATGTGAGCCCAGGAGGCCCGGCCTGCCCCACCCTGCCCTCCTGCAGCTCCATGGCCCCCATCCCCATCCTGGTAACACCGAGGACCTGCCTGCATTCCACACCTATTTCCCATTTGAGGAGGATATAAACAGGCCATTTCCGTCCCCATTGTGCACAGCAGCTGTGGTGGCCGATTAGAATCAGACCAGTGTCACAGGAGCCCCCTTCCTACCATCATCCATGGCACCTTCTCCCAACCCTTTGGACTCCTCTTGTGATCACATGGAGGGAGGTGGTGGAGGTGCCTGCCCGAACCAGGCGGGAAGACCTGCACTCCCTCTTCCCAGGCCCCACAGGCCTTACGGTCCATCAGCGCCAGCCCGCTAACTGCTCGGCACCCAGGGCCTGTTTATTCCTGCATCCACTGGGGGCGGGCATGACACTGCCACCACCTGCAGCCCGGGGATTCCAGGGAATCTGTCTTCTGACTCCAAGCACACAGAGGCAGGTGCCCAGGCCCCGACCCACTGGCCCAGGGCCCAGACCGCGCAAAGGGCCGGAGCCTCGAGGAGAGCACCCGCAGGACCGCCGGCTAGCGAGCACCACCTGGGCAAGACCTGGGCTGCCTTTGGCTGCTGGCTCCAGACTCCACACCCAGCGACTGGATGGCAGACAGGGACTCTGGAGACCCACCAGCCTTGGAAAGGTCACGGGTAAAGGGCAGTGGGCAGGCACAGTGTCTTTATCCAAATGCGTCCTCACCCTCCAGGCTGGGTAGGAGTTGGGAGAGCAGCTTCAGGAGCATCCAGCAAGAGGGTGTATGGCCAGGCTTTACAGGCAGAGGGGGGACAGAGGCCAGGCTGTGGCTGCTCCCTCCAGGACAATGCCTTTCTCCTGCCCACCTCCCCCGTGGCGCTTGGGTTCAAGGGCCTTGCAGAGCGCCTCCCTCACCTGACCGAAGACAGCAAGGAGGCTGAGCCTCCCTCACCTAAGACAGCAAGGAGGCCAAGCCTCCCTCACCTGACCTAAGACAGCAAGGAGGCCGAGCCTCCCTCACCTGACCTAAGACAGCAAGGAGGCCGAGCCTCCCTCACCTGACCGAAGAGAGCAAGGAGGCCGAGCCTCCCTCACCTGACCTAAGACAGCAAGGAGGCCGAGCCTCCCTTACCTGACCGAAGAGAGCAAGGAGGCCGAGCCTCCCTCACCTAAGACAGCAAGGAGGCCAAGCCTCCCTCACCTGACCTAAGACAGCAAGGAGGCCGAGCCTCCCTCACCTGACCTAAGACAGCAAGGAGGCCGAGCAAGGCTGGTGGCTGCGGGTTCCCTCCCCGGGGCTGAGCCCAGGCTCCGGAATGAGGGGACCCAACCCCCCTATCCCTGCGGATGTAAAGACAGGCCCCCATGCTCCCCTTCTCGGGTGGAGGGAGCCTCTGATCGCAGGAGGAACGCTGTCAATCAGCCACGTGCAAGGGAGGCTCGGCATCCCCAAGCCATTCAGTCACTGGACAGCTTTAACCTTACAAACACTCCTAGCCAAATTAGCTTGCGTTCCTTCAGACAGCAAGTTCCACGTCTGAGGGAGCACACAGGGTGCCCACTGCCTGCTGGGTGTGCACTCCATCCTCCGCAGCCCATCCCCACCCAGAAGTGCGCCCCTTGCCCATGCCCCACCCCCGCACCTGGGTACCAAGGACATGGGGTAGGGCTGGTCCAGCCTCAACAACTCCCTGGCTCTCAGACCCTGGGCACGGCACTAACCCACCCCACGAAGGTCTTGTCTTCCCACACCAAACCCACCCAGCAGGCGGCCCCAGGGGCCCACCTCCTCTCAGCTCCATCCCATTCCCTCAGAGCCTTTCCCCAACCCTGCCCCGCAACAGGTGCTGGGGATCCAGACACCCAGCAGACAGGCAGACACCACTGCTATTATCCGGCCAAGGAAACCAATGAGAAAACCAATACAAACAGAAACAGTAACACATTTATTGAGCAATTACTGCATGCCAAGCAGCAAAGAGGCAACTCAGGGGTCCCCTTCAAGCCTGGCCACGTGGTCCGAGGTGACCACTGCAGGCCCAGCCCCAACAGCAGCGTAAGGAGCACGCACTGGACAACAGAACACTACAGTCCCCAGCTGGTGGCTAGAGAACACCCAGCCAGGCCCAGGGCCACCGTGGGGACATGGCCCAGCCCCACTGCAGGGTTCCCCAGCACAGTCATGTCCTCTGTGGTGCTTGCCACAGAGCGGTTCTGACTGTCTCACCCACACACTGCTGCCTGGTCACCACCAGCTACCCTCCCCACATCAGCCCAGCACCCCCTGCTCTTCCACTTTAGGTCCCCCAATACCTGCTCCATGCAGGCCAGGCTCGGGACCCTCTGTGACTCCCTGCCCCTGCCCCATGGTTCTCTTTCTCTGGGATAGCCCTCACCACAAACGCACTCTCGTGGGCTAAACTGTACCCAGACCCCTGGTGCCTGCGCATGGGAGGTACTGGAAACGAGGTATCTGAAAATGAAATAAAGACGGGGTCATGCTGGATTAAGGTCGGCCCTAAAACCAGTGACTAGAGTCCTTATAAAAAGTGGGAAATTGAGGCCAGGCACGGTGGCTCATGCCTGTAATCCCAGCACTTTGGGAGGCTAAGGGGGGGAGGGGGCAGATCACCTGGGGTTGGGAGTTCAAGACCAGCCTGGCCAACACGGAGAAACTCCGTCTCTACTAAAAATACAAAATTAGCCGGGTGTGGTGGCACGTGCCTATAATCCCAGCTACTCAGGAGGCTGAGGCAGAAGAATCGCTTGAACGTGGGCGGGGGCGCGGAGGTTGTGAGCCCGAGATCGCGCCACTGCACTCTAGCCTGGGCAAGAAGAGCGAAAGTCCATCCAAAAAAAAAAAGATGATCAAAACAGAGACACGCTGGATGCACCTACAAGCCAGAGAACATCAAGGGCTGCCTGCAGTCATCAGAAGCCAGGAGAAGAGCAGGTAACTGACCCCTGGACTTGGGACTTCTGGTCTTCAGAACTGTGAGGGAATAGATTTCTGTTGTTTGAAGCCACCTGAGTTGTGGGAATGTGTCAAGGAAGTCACAGGACACGAACGCATCTGCTTATCTCAAAACACTTCCACTGATGGGACCAGCGTCACAGATGATCCGGCACGTGCTCAGCACTAACTGTGCTCAGACACTATGAGAGGCTGGGGATCAGCAAAGAATAATCAGTCACACGCCAAACTCAGGAGCCCAAGCAAGTGCTACAAGGGCCACATGACTGCCGACGGAGCATGAGACGTGGAACACGTGAGTGAGGCTTTGAAGGTTGAGTAGAAGTTGGCCTGGAAGATCTCCACCCGCACAGAATGCTGTAAGGACAAGTTGTAGACCTCCTTCTCCTTCACTACCACGCAGAATGCTGTAAGGACAAGTTGTAGACTTCCTTCTCCTTCACTACCACGCAGGCTTCAGAGGGGTCCCTGGCTTCTCTTAAAGCTCTCGGCATGACACTACCAGCACACACTGTGGACACAGCACACGTCTGAGGCATAGAACATACACCTCTCACACCTTTCTCAGCCTTCTCACACCTCCCAGTAAAAGATCCCTGGGTACATATATTCACCGTCAAAACACCAAGCCCAATACGCAGACTGCTGGCCCTACCAGGCCAAGTCAGCAGCCTAAACTGAAGGCCTATTTCCAATGGTCAGCAGGCTGAGTTTCTGCCCAGGGACCCACGGTCCACAGGTGCATTTCTTCCTTTCTGATCTGATGTTCGGGGCAGCACCTCAATACACACTTTTACCTGGAGAATTTGGGGAGCTTCAATGGAACTGTGTGCGAAGTGCAAATAATGGGATAAACGTTGCAGCCAAAGGTAGCTTCAGGAACAATGACTGTTAAGCTCCAAAAAACCAGAGTGCCAGCAGACGCTCTGGGTTCCAACATTTGCCTCTGAGCCTAGAGCTTGACCTCCGCCTGGCCAAATGTTCCCAGATCAAGGGGCACCAACAGAACAGATCCTGGAGCCACCGTATGGGTTCAACACCTGGCTGTGCCACTTACCAGCAAGGCATTTAGCCCCCCTAGGCCTCAGTGTCCACTTACCAGCAAGGCACGGCCTCCCTAGGCCGCAGCCTCTTTAGCTATTAAACGGGAAGCCAGTAGCTTCTATGAAGAATTGGATGAATCAAGATTTATAAAACCCCTAGAACAGTGTCTGGGATACGGTAAGCGCCACATAAGTGTTTACTAAGTAAATTAAAATGCCACACTTGTAAATCTGTATTTCTGCTATTCTCAATCTCTCCTGTTCAGAGTTGGCCAAGGTTCTCATTTGTTAAGACCATCAAATTTCTAAAACTAGCAACAGCAAAGGTAGTCTCAAAATAGGCGATAGATTTAGGACAACTTCCACAGGAGACTGGCACGTCATCAAGGAATAACAGCCTCAGTCAAGGTCAAGGTGAACCCCCTTAGGGAGACAAGCGGCTCCTGGGAACCTAGGAATACCACTGTTTATCCCTGCAATCCCACCAGGGTGAAGACGGAGTCAGAGTTTAGGAAAAAAAACCAATGTCATTCCAACAGATGTTGTGACAACTGAAACGGGTGTGGCTAATGCTGATTTTCTTCCGAATCTGTCTTCTACAGAAAAAACAGCAGAAAATACAAAGTCTCAATTTCACAACTTAGGGCTTTGGATAACGGTGTCCCAAACCCACGTAAACGCTGTCTCTTGAAAACCACAAGGCCGAACTTACGGAGCTAGAAGAAAGGCTGTGGAGCAAATCCGTCAAGTTTGTTAGGCGAGGCGGCTGGCGAGGGTGTCACGCTGAAACCCGGCGTAGCCGCGAGGATACGGAGGGGGCGGTGCGCTCCCTACGGGGCCGGGCTGCGTAACGATGCCCCCCAAATGGGGATCGGGACGCGTCCTTCCGTGCCTCCATCGTTCGCGCCTCGCTCCAGGAGCAAGAGGGGCAGCCCCGGCCACAGTCTCCGCGGTCGCAGTGCGCCCGGAGGCCGACCCGGGCCCCTCACCACTAACCAAGATGAGCGCAGAAAACGAGTACCGCCCGCCTTCGCCACCGAAGCTGGCTGCGGAGCGCGACGAGCCCTCGCCGCGGCTCCGGCCCCGAGGAGTCCCCGTGCGCCCGGCATAGCCCAGGACAGTTCCCAGCGCGCGCCGCGGACGCGGGTAACAGCGCGCTCGGGGGCCGGCAGCCTCCAGCGTCCGCCCGGCCCCCACTGCCCAGTGCCCCGGCCCGAGGGACCCGCGCGCCCCAACAAAGTTGGCGCAGGCTCTCCGGGGAGCGCCCCCCACACGGCCGGGTGCCCGCCGGCGCGCAGGCGTGGGACGCGGGGAAGGGCACGGGGCCGCCGTCGGGGCTCGCGGCCGCCCGGCTGCGCCCCGGCTTTGTTCGCGCCCCGCGCCCGCCAGCTGCCCGCGCCCCGTCCCCGCGCGCGCCCGCCCGCAGACCCGCCGCCCAGCGCCGCCGCTCCGGCCCGGCCCACCTTCTGGATGGTTTGCTGCGTAACCTCCCCTTTGCCTCTTGGCCGGGCAGACGCGAAGGCCACGGACATGGTGGCGGCGCGGGGCTCAGCCCGTGGTCATCGAGGTGGATACTCCGGCTGCGCTGGGCGGCCCGAGGCGCTCATTATCCGCAGTCGCGGAGGGGGGGGCAGGGGGCGGGAGCGCGGGGGGCGCCGCGTCGTGGGCTCGTCCGCCCCGTCGCCGTCGCCGCGCCTCCGGGCCCGCGGCGCCGCCGCTCCGCCCTGCAGAACGGTCTGCGGCCCAGTGCCGAACGGTGGCCCCCGGCGACCCCCTCGCACCCAGCGCCCGGCCCTCGCCGGAGCACCGCCTCCCACCCCCGGCCACCGGTGGTTCGGCCTGACCCCGCCCCGGCGCGCGCCATCACGTCCGCCCGCCGCCGCCTGACGCTGCCCGTCGCCGCCTGACGCCGCCCGTCGCCGGCAGCGCAGGTCACGGCGCCGAGGGTGGGGCGCGGGCGTAGTGGCGCCGGGAGTCGCGGGTGCGCGCGGGCCGTGAGTGTGCGCTTTTGAGAGTCGCGGCGGAAGGAGCCCGGCCGCCGCCCGCCGGCATGAGCTACGACCGCGCCATCACCGTCTTCTCGCCCGACGGCCACCTCTTCCAAGTGGAGTACGCGCAGGAGGCCGTCAAGAAGGGCTCGACCGCGGTGAGGCGCCGGGGCCTGCGCGGGGCCGGGGACGCGGGCGGAAGTGGGGCTGGGGAGCCGAGAGAGGGCCGGGGCCGGGCGCGGCGCTGTGGGCGCCCGCGGGCGTGCGCGGGGCAGCGGCGCGGGCGGTCAGGGCTGTAGCTGAGCGCGGGCCCCGCTGCCGGTCTCCACGAGTGCCTGCAGAGGCGGCGTTTGGCGTGAGCCGCGAGCGCTCGTTCTCCCCACTCAGCGCCTCGCTTGGGGCCCGGCCTCGCGTGGGGCCCCGGGCACGGGGGCCGTGACGACGCCATCTTGAGCACCCCTGGCCCCGGCCGGGCGCGTGGGTCGCGCCGCCGCCCCGGCGAGCAGAGGCCGGGCGAGGGCCGCCCTGGGCCGCGGAGCGCGGGGGGTAGGCCGTGCGCTCGCTGGGGGGCTGTTCACGCAGCCGGGTGGCTGGGGAGCGAACTACTCAAACCCCCCTTATGGGGACCCCCACCCGCTCCGGGGCAACACTAATTCTCTAGGCCCAGGTGGGCTTCGAGAACAAAGCGACTCGCTGGCCTGGCCGGTGGCGGGCGCCTCCCGGGTCTCCGCACTCTGCCGGGAGGAGCCTTCCCGGGGCCGGGCTGCAGCCGCCCGGGTCAGGACTGGTTTGAACGCGGCCGTTTCGTTTTGAGGAGGGCTCGTGTACATTGACCTTAGTGACATTGTTTGAAACTTAAATTTGTACCATCAAGACGTGTCAGTTTAATTGGTCAGCCTGTGAGATCGTTATTCTTTTATCACCTGGTATTCAGAGGTTTGAGCAGGCAGACAAAGCAGCACACACGGTTCTGTAAATTTTGAGTTGTTTTCATTTTCTGAATCTTTGTTTTGAAATGAAGGCCCAGTATTCATCAGGTGATCTAACTCAGCTTAAAGAGGACTAGGAGTCGGCTGACCCCTGTACCCACCCCAATACTGCCACCCCCGCCAGCTGGCCGCCGCTGGCTTTAACGAACCGATATAGCTTCTCTGGGCCTCGAGTCAGTCGAAGGTCAAGTGAGTCAGTACCTGAGAAAGCTCCCAGAAAACCCAAACACTTCAGATCAATACTTCTCAGCCAGGGATGGTTTTGGGCCCACACGGAGCCACTGGCAGTGTGTGGAGACTTTTCCAGTGGTAAGACCTTGCAGAGGTGCTCTTGGCATTTGGAGGGTAGAGGCCAGGGACGCTGCTCAATATCCCACCCGTGCTCAGGGCGGCAGGCACAGGGAGCTCCCCCTGCCCAGGTGCTCACAGTGCTGAGCTGGAGAAGCCCTGCTCTAAACCAGGAGGCGCTGTTTATCCCAATGATGGTTCCCTTTGTTTCTGGCTTGACTCGGGGTTGACTGTCAGTGATTGTTCATGCTTTTAATAACAGCCATATTCTTCTCCAGCATCAGCCATAAACAATTTGGGATAACAGTTGACACCTTGTCACTGACGGCAAATCAGGCCCCTTCTCATGGCTGTCACATGAGTATGTCACAGTGCAGGAAACAGTGCATTGTGGCTCAATATAATTTCACAACTACAGAAACACTGCCTTCAGAACACCAGACTTGAGTGAAAGTCTCAGGCTTCCAGGCTTTGCACGGGACTGTTTGATTCATTGGGTTGAAAGGAAACACATGCCGATTATATAATGGTTACTCACTAGCTATGTTGTAACTAAAACTACATCTCAGTATTTGAAAGGCCCAGGTTGGGCACCTAGGTGAGCACGCCTGGGCTAGCTCTACCAGCAGTAGATGAATACCCCTGGGTTTGCAGGATGTGGTGCCAGCCACAGTGACAGACAAGTAGAGGAGAAAGGGGTGTGGGTGAACACACCTTCCAGTGGGAGCTGCCACCCGGAGTACGTACCCCCCAGGACCCAGGTTCAGATCTGCTCCTACTGCTCGCTGCCTGGCAGTAGAACCATTTATCACTTTTTTGGGAGGATGGGGTGGGGTGAGGGGACAGAGTCTTGCTGTCTCTGTCTCCCAGCCGTCATGGCTCACTGCAGCGTCCACCTCCCAGGCTCTAGCGATCCTCCCACCAGCCCCCACAGTAGCTGGGACTACAGGCTTCAGCCACCACACCTGGCTAATTTTTGTACTTTTTGTAGAGACAGGGTTTTCCCATGTTGTCCGGCTGGTCTTGAACTCTTGAATTTAAGTCATCCACCCACCTCAGCCTCCCAAAGTGCTGGAATTAACAGGCATGAGCCACTGCACCCAGCACTCTTATCACTTTCTTACGTGGTTTGTGGATCTTAATTAAAGGTTGGTGTTCGAGGAAGAGACATTGTTGTTCTTGGTGTGGAGAAGAAGTCAGTGGCCAAACTGCAGGATGAAAGAACAGTGCGGAAGATCTGTGCTTTGGATGACAACGTCTGCATGGCCTTTGCAGGTATGAGTCGGTGGGGAGCACTGTCTTACTCTCTAGAGTCTCAGCGAAGAATAGGGCTTTGGAGATTAACTTGGGTGTGTGGGCTATTGTGAGCCATATAAACTGAGTAAATGAAAATCATTTAAAAGAATTGGATTTGAAGTTGGCTAATTTCTTTGGTGGCCTCTCTCTGCCATAGCGGGTGAAACAGAAATGGCTAAATGGATGAAAACACTTCTGGCTGCTGCGCAATTTGACCTCCACTGTTATTTTTCTGTATCAATCAGTTACAATCTAGAGAAAGGCTGGACTTTCTAGAGCTAACTGCATCTGTGGCATGGAGAGGACAGAACCACGTCCTGCCATCCCCAGCAGTAAAAAGGACCGCACTGGTGGATGCAGGCCATGCCTCGCCATGTTCTCAGTGCTGTTTTGGTCTTGCTCATTTCTCCTCTCAGCAGATGCAATCTAGGAAGATCTCAATTCATGTAATGAAATTAGGGATTAACTCAATTTCTAAGATTCCCAAGAGGACTCAGGTACTGTATTTAAGTATGGTCTGAAGTACACAATTCTTCATATGCAGACAGTCCCTGTTGATCTATGTTTTTAAAAATCCAGATTCTGCACAGCAGCCTACAATTTTTTATTTACAATGGGTTTATGGGGTAGTAAATGCATTTTCAGCCAGGTATTTTTGACTTACGATGAGTTTAGCGGGATACCACCCCACTGCACATCAAGAAGCATCTGTACACAATTTCCTGGAAGTTCCCAGGGGCTGATAGGTTCCGCTGCCAGTCAGTTAGAATAGCCTTGCTGCCGGTTTGGGGGGTCTGTGGAAGGTTAAATGCTGGGTCATCGTGTCTGTCCCCCACCCTGTAGTTTGTGCTGTCTCTCTAGCAGAAGCCTCTCTGCTTTCCTTGCAGGCCTCACCGCCGATGCAAGGATAGTCATCAACAGGGCCCGGGTGGAGTGCCAGAGCCACCGGCTGACTGTGGAGGACCCGGTCACTGTGGAGTACATCACCCGCTACATCGCCAGTCTGAAGCAGGTGGGTGCCTGCCCGCTCGCATGCTCACCTCTGGCAGCAGGGCAGTCACGGCTCTGCCATGGGGGGTCCTGCCATGTCACTTCATGTGGATTTGCATGTCACTTCAGGTGAATCAGAAAACTGATTTATTCCAGGGCGTGATCCTAATCTTGACTTGCACAAGTGTAACTTGACCTAGCTCACCAATTTCAGTAACATTGTTCTGTTCTCAGTTCCTGGCATGGGATATTCCAAATTCCTGTGTCTGGAGGGAAATGATAGCTTTTGTCTTGCCATCCTGAGTGACCAGTCACAAAGCAGTTGAAGGGGGCTGGAAGCCACCCTATGAGGAAACGCCATTAGTGTGTAAGCAGAATGTGTGTCTACCTGTCAAAGTAATTTCCAGTAACCTGAGTTCACAATTCTGGTCCTAGGTGAGTTTTTCTAGGAGTGAAAATGCAGAAAAGGATGTTGAAAGCTATTGGCTAATGTATCATTTGAACTGCTGATAACCTGAGAGGGGGCTCAGGCATGATTTAAAATGTTCGTATCTTCACTAAGTACGGTTCTTTCCTCACATGCAGTTTCTTAATTGGATGGCACTGACCTGTTTCTTTTCTTGCTAGCGTTATACACAGAGCAATGGGCGCAGGCCGTTTGGCATCTCTGCCCTCATCGTGGGTTTCGACTTCGATGGCACTCCTAGGCTCTATCAGACTGACCCCTCGGGCACATACCATGCCTGGAAGGTGAGTTCATGACAAAGGGGCTTTGGATAGTCTTGCCAGAAAAAGGCTTTGAGGGGTGGGAGGTCCTGGGCTTCCTGCTGTAGGCCCTGTATCAGTGAATGAGTCAGTTTAAGTTAACCTAGTCCTATGAGAGCAAGAAAATTATTAAACATTGCTGTTTGGAAGAAAATCAAAGGGCAGCAAGGTGTAAGCGTAGTCCACATAAATTAAAATTCTTGGGTGGGTGCGGTGACTCAACGCCTGTAATCTCAGCACTTTGGGAGGCTGAGGCAGTTGGATCACCTGAGGTCAGGTGTTCGAGACCAGCCTGGCCAACATGGCAGAACCCTGTCTCCACTAAAAATACAAAAAAAATTTGTTGGGCATGGTGGCACATGCCTGTAATGCCAGCTACTCAGGAGGCTGAGGCAGGAAAATCGCTTGAACCCGAGAGGCATAGGTTGCAGTGAGCCGAGATCACACCACTGCACTCCAGGCTGGGCAACAAGAGCAAAACTCTACCTCAAAAAAAATAAAAATAAAAAATCTCCCATTGCCTCTTGATAGCACAGTAAAAGATATAATCGTATAACCCCATTCTCGGTAAGAATCAGCACCAACTCTAAACAGCTCTTTGCAAAAGGAAGCCACGAGGCAGGGCCTGTGTCCACGGCTGCTGTCCAGCACTCCAGCTTGTCTCCTGCCACTGCCACTGCCACTGGCTGGGCGGCCCATGTAGGGCAGCTGTGTTCCAGGGCTGGCCCTGGGTTGTCATGCCCTATGCCACGTGAGAACATACGTGTCTGTTTTAGGCCAATGCCATAGGCCGGGGTGCCAAGTCAGTGCGCGAGTTCCTGGAGAAGAACTATACTGACGAAGCCATTGAAACAGATGATCTGACCATTAAGCTGGTGATCAAGGCACTCCTGGAAGTAAGTTTGCATTTGGAATCCAGGCAAGGTGGTGAAGATACCACGTTTTGGTGGTGAGTGGTGGGTAGATGGGCAGGAAGGAAGGTGGCAAGGATCCAGCAGTAATGCTTAATGACTGCTGTGTTCCAGGCACTGCTCTGGTCTATGGTGTATCCTAACTGCTGTGTTCCTTGAAATAGCCATGCAAGGTGTGATCATTAGTGTCTTTATCCAGCCGGGGCAGCTGAGGGTTGTGCAGGGGCACACAGCATGAGAACCAGAGGCAGGATGTGAACCCAGCTGTCCAGCTGTGGAATCTGTTCTCGAGCCATCACTAGGCCTTCCAGAGGCTTGAACTGTTGCTAAAGTCAGGGAATTAGAGAACTGGAGATATGGTTGGGCTTTGTCAAGACCTTGAAGTGCTAGCAGGTAAAACCAGAGAGGGACTAGCTGGAAGGCCAGGCGGGAGCGTAGGCATCAGGATTCCTGGTTGTAACCACTGTGTCAAGAGGAGGGCCTCGAGCACCGCTACTGTGCAGGAGAGAGGAGTCCCAGTGCTGGGAGGCGGAGGGGTGTGCAGGCATCCCAAACAGACTTCACAAATGGCCATGCGTTTAGGACAAAGACACAGGTTTTGGGGGCTGGGACCTCTGTTCCTGGGACGGTGCTGGGTTTGGGTACACACCTATTTAAGGTACTCCTGAGAGCTGCTTTTGTCTTGAATAGGGAAAGGTGGCTAATGCTCCTGTCTTCTGTCCCTTCAAGGTGGTTCAGTCAGGTGGCAAAAACATTGAACTTGCTGTCATGAGGCGAGATCAACCCCTCAAGGTAATCGCCAAGTTTGTCTGCTTTCTTTACCTGTCAGTTTTCTCCCATGATCAGGGCTGAGCAGTACCAGTTCCGAAGGAAACATCATAGGGCCATTCTGTGGTTGTAACATTAGGAAAATGTCTTTCTGAGGCTCCCCATACGTCAAAGAGAAGATTCCCATCTTCCTCTAATTAGATGGTCCACGCGTGTTCTCTGGGCATGCTGAGCGGCTGCCAGTCAGATCTGCTGCTGCTGCTGCTGCTTAATACTTGTCTAGGTCAGGCCAGCATCCTCTTGTTTTCCTTGAGGTTCCTCTCCAAAGAGGTTGTATGAGCAGCAGTGCCAAAGCTTGGCCGCCCTCCCCAGAAGAGGGCGCTGGTTCCTTGGCACCTTGTGTGGCTTAGGTAACCATGAAGTTTTTTTCGATAGATTTTAAATCCTGAAGAAATTGAGAAGTATGTTGCTGAAATTGAAAAAGAAAAAGAAGAAAACGAAAAGAAGAAACAAAAGAAAGCATCATGATGAATAAAATGTCTTTGCTTGTAATTTTAAAATTCATATCAATCATGGATGAGTCTCGATGTGTAGGCCTTTCCATTCCATTTATTCACAGAGTGTCCTACAATAAACTTCCGTATTTTTAACCTGTTTTTTTTTTTTTTAAGAGAATGTGTATCTTTAGGTGCAATCACAGCAGTCCTCTCATCTCTCACCCTTCTTTTTCAACCCTGAGCCACCGTAATTGAGCTTTCCTTTCTGTTCCTTGTGGCTAAGACAGTAAGCCAGTGTGAGACACAGTTTCCTCCCTTGGGAAGTCAGAGCTGCTGCCCTGGGTCCTGCAGAGAAACCTGGCCTTCAGCAGACCTGTTTCTCTGTTGTAGACACAGAATGACTTCCGTTTGCTTTTAGACCTTCATTCTAGTCCCCTAATGAATGTATAATGTCAAGGACACAAACACAAGTAGCCCTGGGTTCATTCTGTAGAGCAGCAGCTTTGTTCAAAGCAGCTTTGCATGTCTGACTTTCATAGACCACATCTTGACGTCTGCCCCCTATGTTGAAGACTGGTTCTGGCTATTCTCTGCCCTTTCCTGCGTTTTGACTTGTAGTCCCACAGTTTAAGGCTTTTGGGTCCTCCTCTGGTCCTTGGTTTTGGGCATGTGTCTTCTAAAAAGGAGTAAAGGGGCCCAGATACATTTTGAGCTCAGCGTAAAATGTACAATTGTCAAAACAATGAACATTTTAACAGCAAGGTCAGCTGGCACACGATAACCTGACTACCTTGCGATGCTCTGGGAGGCAATACCTGTTTCACCAAGTTCTCTAGCTGGGTGAGGACTGTGGCCACCAGTATCTGGCACACATAACATTTATTTTTCTGCTGGTCAAGGATATCCATTACCCCCACCCAAGAAATGGAGGGCCCCCCACTGGCAGTTCTGCTGTGGAGCCTGATGGCCACAGGCAGGTAATGAAGGGAGAACTCATGCAGCTGGTGTGTCTCCTCGTCCTCTCTGAGGGCCACTTTTAAGGTCACCTGGAAACCCATTAGACTAAAATGGGATGCTCTGAGCCTAGAACCAGCCATGTCTTTGTTTTTCTGCGTGGGTCCAGGGTGCAGCTTGCTCATGGCTGTGTAACATGCTCTATGGTGCCTGAGAACCTGAACGCTCCTGAGCTGGGGAGCTTGGAGGCAGCAGGAAGGTGGCAAAGGGGCCACTGCTTATGATACAGGTGTTATCTGTGAGCTGGGTTTTTAAAAGAACTTTGTATCCAGTTTCTGAGAGCAGAGCCATTCATCCCAGAAGGGTGGCCCACAGGGAGAACCCGGGTCTGCTGGCCGCACTTCACCCGACCAATTGGGTCAGCCACCTTGTTCCATCACCTGATGGGGCCCAAGTCTCCCCAAATTCCACCAGCCTGTGTGCTCCAGACCTGGACATGATGCAGAGGTGACTTGGGCAGAAGAGTCAACAGGATTCTTAGAGCATCAGAAAAGAAAATTTTAAAGGTTTGCATGTTTATTTATAATTACAATTTACATTACTCCAACAGAGGAGCCCCCTTGCTATGTTCTAATTCTTAGCCATTAAGTCCTACAAAAATAAACCCAAGCTTTTACAGTAACTTAATCAATACAGAACTAAAGCCTTTATAGCTATTAGAGGGGTTTAGTTACCAAGGTGCTTATTTTCGACAAAATGCCCTGTCACTCAGAGGACGCATGCGTATACTAAAGTTCTGACCCATCGACTCATGCAACAAATGTAGACCCCACCCTCCCTCCACCCACTGTTACAACACAAACACAAAGCAACGATGTACAACAGAGGGGAAATATGCTCTTGGTCAACTGACCTTGCAGAAAAGACTGGCTTGTTTCCAAGTGGATGAGAACGCCAGTGTGTGGCCAGAGTCCAGCAATGACTGACCGGCCCAGGTCAGAGGCTGGCAGGGACCACAGAAGGGCCAAGGCGCTGCCGGGGCTCATCCCAGGCTCCAACCCCAACCTGGAAGCTTGTGGACACCAGGCTCTGTGCAGCAGCTCCGTGGCTAGCGTCCAGGGCCCCTGGCCACTACTCCCAAATGCTTCTAGTCCACCCACCCCTGGCCAGCCCCAACCTTGACATCACTGTGGATGCCATCAGGGTGGTCTGGTTCACTTATACAACATGATCCATGGGAAAACCCCTTCCGTGCCCTCCACCCACCCACCCCTGCCCCCACACACCACCCTGTGCTGGCCCTGCCTGACTCCTGAGACCCCACCCTTGGCAGTGGGGGTGCCAGGCCAGCAGCACCAGGGGCCAGCTGGGTTACAGAGATGTACTTGGCTGCCACCTCTGCCAACAGATTTGGTTCCACTTTTAAAAGTCAAAGCTTGTCATTAAAAAAAAAAAAAAAAGTCACAAAGTAAGGATTCAGCTTTCACTATAGAAACCTTTTTGCAGAATACCAAAACCTTAGAATTAGGCTATGCGCAACTAAAAAGGAAACACAGGTAGAGAGACCTCAAAGAGGTTACCCATGAATACTTCCCCAAAACAAGTGGTTCTAACTCAGACCATGTCCAAGTTCAGTTAAGTCCAAAACACAAGTAGCAGTATGGGTCTCTTCCAAACTCCGTAAACAAAGTGACCACCTCTCCCTGTAAGTGCAGCGTTTTCCTCGCGTCCTGACACACACAGCGTCAGTTATGCGCCACTTCAGTAGGAGCCTGCAAGAGATGACAGGAAGTCAAGCATCTGCTGGGATAAGCTAGCACTGTTGCCCCTGCTGGCGAGCAGGAGCCACTCAGCCTCCCTCCTGCCCCCAGAGTCAGACTGGCTACCCCCATTCTTCTCACAGCCCACTCTGAGAATCCTACTTGTACAATACACTGGGGACAGGGACGCAGCTAGTGGCAGGAGGGCTAGTCTTTCCAGGGCCCACCTGGCTGTCCCGAGGTGCTGGGTGGGGTTGGCACCAGGCACCCCATGTGGGACGCTCCGCCCAAACCCTAAGGTGCCCACAAATCCACTGGGACCTGGTTAAAAATGAAGCCTCTGATTCATTTAGGGCCGGGTTGGGCCAAGACACTGGCTTTGGAGCAAGGTCTCACTTGCTGGCTTCACCTGGGTGGTGAGCCCCCAGCCCACGTGACTCCCGCACCACCTCACCTCCCACACCTGCAATCTCACTTGGAGGATCTGGGTCCTACCCCCACAGATGCAGGTTGAAGTTGGCCAAGAGCCTCCCGGGTGACTCATAGGGTTGAGGCCCTCGGTTTGGCTTTGACACCTCTGGGCCTCTCTCCTTCCTGGGAAACCGAGCCTGCTCCCCACCTTCCTAAGCTCTCCAGGTGTGCCTGACCCTACACCCTCCCACCAAAGTGTCCAGAAGGTTCATCCACTCACCTTTGGCTGCACCCTCACACCCTGCCAGTCCCGGCCCTGTGGGAAGTGGGGTTGCGACGGGTGGTCCCATTGCCCCTGCCTCCTCGGAATCCGCCCCGAGAACTGCGGCCACGAAGAAACCTCCCTGACACCCCAAAGGTCTCTGTGTTGAGCTTCCTCTCTTCGGCCCACGTCGTCCGCCTGGAGCTAAACCACAGAGGAAATGCTGATTGTAGCAGGCACTGACTCTCCCAGGCTTCTGGCCAGGCCTCGTCCTCAGAGCGGTCCAGGGAAGGAGGGACAGACTCACCAGGGCCACTACAGGGAAGGGGCGGCCCCGTCAGCTCTGGAGCCCAGCTCCGGCACTGCAGGTGCTCCCTGCCACGTTTCCAACCAGGACTATCTCCACAGTGGGCCGGGGATCAGGATCCATCTCTACCATCTCTGGCACCACAGGCAAGCAGTGATACTAGTTGGCTACCAAGGCAGCCGCTGTTGCTCGCTGGGCACAGAGAGGAGCCCTGGGGAGGCCCAGGGGCCCAGGAGACCTGAGACCGGAGCATGAAGTGGACCCTCCTAGACAAGGAGGGGGCTAGGATAGATGGAACAAGTTCCCTGGAATGTGATGCTTCTGCTTTGGGAGTTTGAAAGACAGGGATACAGCATGGACACTCATGCCACCCAAACAAGCTGCTGGTGGGAGACTATCTCCCACATCCAACTGTGCACCCAGCACTCCCACCCAGCACTCCTACCGACGCAGACAACAGCTCCAGCAACACACCCACCCTGAGCTCCTCTTCAGCCGGAAACCTGCTGCTCCCACAGACTTCCGTGTTCAAAGAAACAGCAACTCCACCCATCAGCCGCCCAGGCCAAAAGACTTAGGAGTCATTCTGGACTCTTCTCTTGTCATGTTGGCCAATTCTGTTAGCGCCACCTTCAAGATACATTTAGACTCTACTCCTTCCCTCTGTCACCACCACTGCCTGGTTCCAAGCCACCTGTGCTGCAGCACTGGCCCCTAACTGGCCAGTCAGCAGCCACACTTGCCCACCGTCCAACCACTCTCACCAAGGACGCCGTAAAACATCAGACCGCACCACGCTTCAGCACAAAACCCTCTGATGGCTTCCCGCGGCACTTGGAACAAAAGCCAAAGTCACTGCCATGCCCTACAAAACCCTACAGGAACCCATCCCCCAGACTCAGCCTGTCTGGAAGCACTTCCCGCACTCACCTGCACAGCCTGCTCTGCCTGTGAGAACTGATCATCCACTTCCCATCGAGTCCACAGCCCCATCCCATCGCCCTCACTGCCTGGCCTTCACAACATGCTGTTCTATTTTTCCCCTGGCAGAACATGAACCTGAAGAGGTGGCGCTCTCCAGCCTGCCTTCTGAGGCCCCCTCAACGCCCCGCGGCATGTCTGGCGCTCAATCTGCAGGACAAATGGGCCCAAGTTTCCAAGCCAGGCCCACACTGTAGATGCCACCCACTCCCTAGGTTGCTTCGCGGGACTTCTGACCAGCTGTTAGGTGTGAAAAATAAAACACACCACATGGTCCCTGGCCTCAAACAATGAAGTGAAGGAAAGCCAGTGTGAGCACGTTCTAGCCATACCTCAGGCTGCAAAGCAAGGACCTCAGGCTGCCAGGCCAGCGGGACCAGCAAGCAGAGCACCGTGAGGTATGCTGAATGTGGACACGGGTCTGCCGGGGAGGGCGGTGCAGCCCAGCCTTTGTGGGGACAGGGCAGCAAAGCCAAGAGGAAACAGGCTCGACCTCAGCCAACCCCTCGGGTCGGGATCCCCAAGAGGCTTCTCACACGCAACCTGCTGGGACTCCGGCACCCATCATGCAGAAACGCAAGCAGGACCCTAGAACAGCTACCCTGAGCCTCAGAGTCCAGCTCTGCCCTCAGGTTGAGAGCCCTCAGCCCTGTCCTTTCTAGATTGGAGGACTGTCCTCCCCTCATTCATTCAGCCTCTCACCTGGTCTTGAGTTCAGAAGAGATGTTGTCGAAGAACGACTTGGATTTGTCATAGTAGCAGTTGGGCCCCAGAAGGTCTTCCTCAGCGGGCGCTTCGGCACTCTGGGTCACCACAGCCAGGTCCTTCTCTTCCCCCTTCTCAGCCTTGTCATCTACAAAAAGAAGCAGAACACGTGGAGATGGAGGAGGGGCAGAGCGCACAGCCTTTTAGCAGGGTGGTCCCTCCGGGCTCACTCGGAAGCCACCCTCAAGCTAAGACATCAACTATGCCTTGTGCAAAGCAGAGATCTCTTCTTCTACCTTCTAAGCACAGGTCTCGTTCTGCCGTCTGGGCTGTGCAGTCTGCACCTTATCCCACCCGTTTTCACACCTCCCAGCACCTCACTTCATTAATTCCTCACCGCCGGTCACCATCCGCCTGGCATCCCCGGTTCCTCCAGGCATCTCTTCCTTTTCCTTGAGACAGAGTCTTGCTCTGTCGCCCGGCTGGAGTGCAGTGGCGCAATCTTGGCTCACTCCCACTGCAACCTCCACCTCCTGGGTTCAAACGATTCTCCTGTCTCAGTCTCCAGAGTAGCTGGGATTACAGGCGCCCACCACCACACCTGGCTAATTTTTGGATTTTTAGTACAGATGGGGTTTCATTGTGTTGGCCAGGCTGGTGTTGAACTCCTGACCTCAGGTGATCCACCCACCTCAGCCTCCCAAAGTGCTGAGATTACAGGCGTGAACCACCACACCCGGCCAGGCATCTCCTCCTAACACTCTCTAGGGGTACTCCTGTGCAGAGGATAATTTTCATAGAATGAGCCAAACCTTTAAAATTCAGTTTCTTCTTAAATTCTTTGTCAAGCTCCTCTCGGTTGAACTGGGCATTTGCACTCTCGAAATCAAAGTCACCCTCAAATTTGATTGTGTTTTCCTTGACGTTAGTTGGACGGTTTTGCCCTCTGGAGCGATTCCTTGTTCGCCTGTTTCCTGTGAGGACAAAGGACAGCCCTGGCTGAAGTAGGTCACCAACCCAGTGATCTCAAACACCTCACAAGGAATTTCCAGGCACACCCCCAAGGCCACAGAAGGGACAGAGCACACAAGCAGCGACTTCACACCAGCACCCCTGAAACCGCCAACCAGAGAAGCAGGCAGGAGGGCAAGCAGAGCTCAGCCTGATCACTCGTGGTCCCCAGAAATCAAGTGGCAACAGGTGTTACCTGATCGCCTCCTCTGAGGTCTTCTGTTCTCGTCATTCACCTGCCCTTGAGCTTGCACAGCTGCCGGCTGGACTACATCTACGGCGCAAAAGGGAAGAGTAAGGCAAAGCTCCTATAGCAGCCGGAAGCCAGAACCCAGCTGTGGAAGCAGGCCCCACCACCATGGGGCACGCGGCCAGGGAGGCACCGCAGGAGGCTGCTGCACAGGCCTGCCCTGCAAAAGCACATGGGGCTTAGGATGGGGGAGTAGTATTTTTTTAATTTAAAAAAAAAAATAGCCCAGGAAGTAGTGTGCCACTTTTAGAACATCAAGCAAACTCCAGGAAATGATGTGTTCAAGTACCGCTGGCCGTCTTGCTGCTCGGCTGGGCCTGACGACCGTTGAGCTGCGTCCCTGTGGTGCCCTTGCCAGGTAACAGCTTTTTAGCATTCAGGTTGTCAGCAGAACCAGTCTGCACAGCCTGCTCCACCATGGGGCTCTTGCCGACTGGGATGGATGGAAAACCAGCTCCTGAATTGAGGAGGGGAGGAGGGTTTAAAAACAGAGAGAAAAGAAGCAAGCCTTATATCTCCAGGCATTTCTCTTCTGCTGGCATGTCAGGAAGGAAAGGAGGGCAACTGCCTAGATGTTCTATCAAATCCAGGCAAAGCACCCCGACTGGGCCATTCCCTCTTAGGCTAGCCCAGGCAGCAAAAGAAAGCCAAGAGTCACTGGGCAGCACCAAGGCCAGTTCATCTTTGGACTCCCCACTCCCAAAGCCCTGAGCTTCCCAAGTTAGGGAACCTCAAGGACAGGAAAAACACCGTGCCTACAAACAGGCACCTCCCCAGAAGTGTGGAAACAGCTTTCTTAAAACCACACAAGCTCCAATCCCAAAGGAGCTCAGCAGCCCCAAGATCCTGATGAATTCAGGATCTGAGAATTTGTTTCATTCTGGTCCACACTGGAGAAGAACCAGCCCAGCCTGGGATTTTCTAGAAAATGCAGTGAACAAATTCTGAAGTTAAATTCTACAACACTGTCATTTCCACTTAAGGCACAATAAAACTAAAAATGATGAAGCAGGAGCTGACTTCCGAGACGTAGCGGCCTACACTTCTCTCAAGGGCAAAGGCTCATCATGAAGACACAAAGGGCTCCTAGGTAGCCTTTGGCAAGGGGCTGTGCCTATGAAACTGCAGTCCGAGGCCCACGCACAGGGGATGAACCCTCAGAAACCAGGCCCTCTGAACCAGGAGGAAAATGGGAAGCACCACCCACCTCTCTCCATCTCCTCCCTTTCCAAGGTTCCAGGACCTGTAGGGACTCTAAACAGGACAATGTGGGACTGGGTGTAAGTGAACAGAGATCTGAAACAGAAAAGGCACCCTAACCACAGGGTAATTATTATTAGACGAACAGCCCAATACACATGAAGACTGGGCATCTCATCTTACTGCTTTTATGGAATAGAAATGAAAAAAAAAATTGACTGTAGAAAAATTCCTTGTAACCAGATCAAGAGAAGCTCTCAAAGGGCAGGTTGGAACGACTCTGCATAGAGGTCTGGAAAGTGTCCTCTGGCGGGAATGCACCCGGGCCACTTTCTCACTGATTGTCTCACTCAGCATGTCCGGGAGACAAACACAGCACTGCCTGCCTCCTGATCATACTGTGACTGCAGGGGCATGGATAAGGGGCTTGTCTGCTTTTTTACACAACCAACTAGTTCAAACAAAGTCTTGCCCTATGAGCAGGTTTAGGTAACTGATCCTAAGAGCAATAGAAGTATCTGTGTCATTTTTAAGTGGGGAAAAAAAAAATTACTACTCTGTAACTCAGATACACAGAGTGCATGCAGGATTTGGAAAGCAGCACCTTCAGAATGACAGACTGACAGCAGCTGTGTGCCATAAGGAAAGCCCAGGCATCAACCTGGACCAGGGCCGGGTAATGGCGATGGTTCAGCTTGTCAGGGTGCTATGTGTAACACAAACATACACAAAATCGTCAATGTGAATTTTAGAACTTCAGGGGAAATGAGTAGAACGTGAGAAAAGGTCTAGAAACCCCACAGGTGCCGCCACCACCACAGCACAGAGACGGGTGGTGTACACTGGCCAGCTGGCCATCAGGCTGATACTGTCCACCTGGCCAAACAGTTGGCGACTGTCACCCAAGCCCCTAATTTTGAATCCCCTCAATGAGTGACCTATGAACCACACGGATCAAAGAGCAAAACAGGCATGTCAGGTGCTTTGGGGAGTCCCCCCTGCAGCACTCTGGAACACATTTAGGACCCAGCAAAAACCCCAGGGAAATGACTTTCTGTGAACAGTGAAGTTTCCCGTATGTGGTAGTCATGGTACAGGTCAACAGAGAACCTGGACCCAGGGAGAGAGAACAAACTACTCCGCTGATTCTTTGTAATCCCTTCTTTAACACTGAGAGTTCATCAATCAGGACTACATGCTGAAGCAAAACAAGCAGCTCAGCGGCCGCATGGGCTTGGCAAATGATCTGCTACAGCTACTGTCATTCTGTCTGCTGCTTTACCCCTCGCTCTCAGAATGGTTTGCAAGACAGCATGCAGTTCTCCCAAACTGCTGTTACCCTTGGCAGTGAGCTGCTGTGGCTCTGAGGACAAGTCAAGCTCTGAAACGGGCTGTGGAGATGGAGAAGAGCTAGGGCTGGAAGCAGCGGCTGAGGCTGGAGGGCTTACCAACTTCTCTAAAGGAAGATAAAGGAGAAAGAGCAAAAAGAAAGCACACAAATAAGTCAGGATACACTTGTCTTGTGTCTAGCAAGCTTGGAAAGAGCCAAGCAACCTCTTGTAGGATTCTGTCCTACAAACACGTTTTAGAAACACAGAGAGCTGGGCTGGGAAGGCCGCCTGTCACACTAGGAACAGCAACCAAGCAAGCATGATTTGTAGCAGCAAGTGGCCCACAGACCTCGCTTAGGGTTCCCTGTCTCACTACTTCATGCTGGATTCTGAGCAAGGGTCGTGGATCACCTGCCAATTCTACACTCTGAGCCCATCTGCAAAGCTAGGTCCAGGTTAAGGACAAGGCAGGATCTTTCTCTACATATGGAGAATGGAATCATACTCTGGGGTTTTTCAATCTTGGTTGAAACCATTTTTGAGCGAGGCACTTACAGTAGAATAAGGGACATGATGGGTGGGTTTGTATTTCCCGTCTATATTTACAGGCTTATAAATGTGCAAACAGCTAGACCTCATCTGTAATACTACATATATATCAGCTATTTCTTCTTTGAAGCAGATATACCAGGACTTCCACCTATTTATTTTTTGAGACAGAGTCTCACTGTGCCGCTCAGGCTAGAGTGCAGTGGTGCAATCTCAGTTCACTGCAACCTCCGCCTCCCAGGTTTAAGCAATTCTCATGCCTCAACCCCCCAAGTAGCTGGGATTACAGGTGTGTCCCACCACACCCAGCTAATTTTTGTATTTCTAGTACAGACAGGATTTCCCCATGTTGGCCAGGCTGGTCTCGAACTCCTGACCTTGTGATCCACCCGCCTTGGCCTCCTAAAGTGCTGGGATTACAGGAGTGAGCCACTATGCCTGGCCCAGGACTTCCACCTAGATCCGCCCTGACTCTTCGAATGAATTTTGATTTGATTCTTCTGTTCCAACACTCAGGCTGCTGCCTCTTTTACTTTCAGTTGAGTAGTTACTAAATGCTCTCACAAGCGGAAGTTGCACTGGGTAATTTACTAAGTGTGCAACAAAACAGTCTACGAGCTGAGCATGACAGGAATGCATATCCCCACCCTCAGGCTCCATCGCTCCACTCAGTGACAGTTACACGCAAGGGTAGTTTACCAGACAGAAACAGGTCACTCACCTAGACCCAGGGAGGCGGCATACTGCTGGCTGAGCAGGGAGCTGGCCGCCAGCGGGCCGTAGGGCGCCATCCCTCGGAAAGGGCTGTAAGGCACGTGCGGCTGGAAGGGCGAGGCGGAGGCAGAACCCAGGGAAGACTGAACAACGAGACATCGGGTGAGAACGGCGAAGGCCATCCCATCACCCCGCACGCCTTCATCAGGGCGCTTGTTCAGCTGGGAAACAAGCACCGTCCCATCAGCCTGCACCCTTGAGATGCTGGAGGAGCCCTTGGGGTGCAAGTTTCCAGTATGGTGAGAGCTGCCTTTTCCACAGCATTTCAGTTCCAGTTTCACCTGTCCATGTAATTCCTTCTTTTGTTTTGTTTTGTTTTTTGTTTTTTGAAAGAGTATTGCTCTGTCGCCTGGGCTGGAGTGCAATGGCGTGATCTCAGCTCACTGCAACCTCTGCCTCCCAGGTTCAAGCAATTCTCCCAGCCTCAGCCTCCCGAGTAGCTGAGATTACAGATGCCCACCACCACACCCAGCTAATTTTTGTATTTTTGGTAGAGACGCGGTTTTGCTATGTTGGCCAGGCTGGTCTTGAACTCCTGACCTCAGGTGATCTGCCCGCCTCGGCCTCCCAAAGTGCTGGGATTACAGGTGTCTTGTCCATGTAATTCTAACCCAAATTTCTCCTAACTCAAAGCCATCGGATGGCTTCCCACTGCTCCCAAAGCCGGCCCTGTGTGATCCCACCTTCCAGGATGGGTGCTCAGCACAGAACCTAATGCAGTCTGAACCCCAGAGGAGCTAGTGAATATTTAAATTTAGAAGTGAAGAAAATATTAATCTGGGCTCCCTGGGGGAGCATGGGCAAAATAAGCCATAACCCAATAAGCAGGCACATGGCATCAGACTTGCAAATCTGGTGTTGTATAACAGCAGCATGTAACGACTGGGCGTAACCCGAGGGCAAGCCCTGCAGTCCCTGCAGGTAGGTCACGCCACTCACAGCAGCTGCTCAGGGCTCAGACTTCTCCAACCAGAAACTAAGGGCAAACGCTATGCCCGAAACATCACAGGTCCAGGAGCATCCACTCATACCACACTACGCTACACACGCGCACACGCACACCCAACTCCCCAGGTCGCCTTCCTTAAGAGCCACGTGACACAGCACACACCACCTACTGTGTGTGCTACAAGAATCAACACCTTCTGTGAGAGCAGCAACAGCCTGGACAAAAGTTAAGCCACTTTTCATTAAAAGGTTATTCCTCAGGCTGGGTGTGGTGGCTCACGCCTGTAATCCTAGCACTTTGGGAGGCCAAGGCGGGTGCATCACAAGGTCAAGAGATTGAGACCATCCTGGCCAACATGGTGAAACCCCGTCTCTATTAAAATTACAAAAATTAGCTGGGCATGGTGGTGCGTGCCTGTAGTCCCAGCTACTCGGGAGGCTGAGGCAGGAGAATTGCTTGAACCCGGGAAGCCGAAGTTGCAATGAGCCGAGATCACGCCACTGACCTCCAGCCTGGCGACACAGCGAGATGCTGCCTCAAAGAAAAAAAAAAAAAGGTTATTCCTCACATTGAGCGTTCTGACCAAACATGCCACCAAGCTCCAAATGGAAACCAGCATCTCCTACAGCATGCACAGAGGGACAGTGGCACACTTACCTGAACAATGGCGGGATCCTGCGGGAGTGTGTGCTGAGCTTTCGGAGGTTCACACACAGTGATATCCTTGATGTCACTTCCTCGGAAAATGATGTACTCATAAATCTCCTCTCTGGGGGGCGCAGGCCTATCTGTGGGACGGTCTTCAGTGCCAAAGGACCTCACTTATGAGTGGAGAAAGAGAAGCGTTATTGTTGTCCTCAGCCAGTTCAATCAACCCTGACACCACTGCTCCCAAGCCTTCCAAAAGACGGCGACACTTGCTCAGAGCCACAACACAGCACCCCAGGTCCACGTTTCAACAACTACTTAATGCCCCGATTTTCAGTGGACAGTGCTGATAATGCACCAATTGGTGAAGCTCCAGACAACAGACAGCTCTAGATCACAAAGATGACAAGGAACAATTTCACAGACTGACAGTCTGATGTGCGAAGGCACCAACGTACACAGCTCTCAGCAAAACAAGGCTTGCTTCGTAAGGCCTCCCTGTTCACATTTGACTCTGTAGATCCAACAGCCAGCCGGCTGCTTTATGCCCAAAGCCTCACCACACATTGCGCCTGAGGAGGCAGTTTTCTCACAAAGGAATCTAGACGAGTGTTGCCCTTACCCTTCTATCCATAACAAACCTTGGAACAGCTGTAACAGAAAAGAAAGGGAGACAGGGTCCCAGGATTACGGACCTCTGACCCCGGCTTCCGCATCGACAAGGAATTGAGTCTACTAACCCCTGACCAGCAGGCTTCCAGGAGCGCTACCAAGTCTCTTTTTAGCAAGCCTCTAGGAGCAGAGGTGGGTGGGACAGCAGCCACTAACTGATAAGACACAACTCCTGCTAACTCCTGGGCCTACTCTGGGCCTCAGCTTCTCTAACTGGGCTCTCCTGTAATAAGTGTAGTGAGGTTCCATGGCTGCAAGTGAGTGCATAGCCCCGGCACACTCAACGAGCTCCTGAAGCCACGCAGGAGACGGGCTTCAAAAGGAGACACTCCCTGTTTGGAATGAGTGCGTTCTTCTACACATGAAGTTCCCTGTGACCTAAGCAGCGTTTCAGACGCGTCTAGACACTTCAAGAACCCCTGGGAGCCTAGCGCCAGATCCAGCACACACACGGGCTTAGGCAGACGTGGCTCCACGGGCACTTTTCTCTGAGAGGCAGGGGAAGTGCACTCCCCGTCTTCTCTGGGTGATGAAGACAAAGAAACTCTGGACCACCCGCTGCCTCAACAACCTCAGAGATTCTGACTCTAAAGAAGAGCCCCCCTCCTGTAAGTCCTCCAGCGGCCACAGCGGGTTACGAGCGCCCACAGGCGGCTGTCACCAAAAGGTAAGCCCCACAGTGGGAAGGTCAGGATAGAGCAGGAGAACCGTTTAAACCGGGGCATCTGGCTGCCAACGGATGCTTCTGCCTTGGCAGGAGGCTGCATTAGCACGCGGTATTTGTTCAGGATCAAGGCCCCAGCTGTCTAATAAGTTCCAGAAAGGCTTGCAGGATTCGCGTGTTGTGACCCCACCCCCAGCCTTCGGGAGACGCCGGGACACTGGCCCCGCCACCCGACCTCGAGGCTCCCCCGCAGGGATCCCCCCAGGCTGGCGGGGAGGAGGCCCGCTGACGGGAGCCGCCCTGCTCCTCGGAGCTGGCACCTGCAGAGGTGGGCTGGGCGGCCGAGGGGGCGGCACCGCGGGGGCCGGGCCCGCCCCTCACCAAACACCGCCGGGCGCCCGCGCACAATCACGCCGCCCTGGGAGCCTAGGGAGACCATTGTGCGGCCGGCTACGCTGTGGGAGGGTGGCGCGCGGGAAGGGGGCGCCTCGGGGGCGTCCGGGGTGAAGGCGCGGGCAGGGGATCTCGGCCCGGCTGTGCCCTGGGTGGGTTCTGGGCGGGGTCTGGGCGCCAGGCTCCGGGGCGCTCCGGGGCGGGGAGGGCACCGCAGGCCGGGGCTGTTGGCGGACGGGGGTCAGCGGGCTCGGGCGGGCGGCGGCCGCTACCTTTGGCGAGCGCCACGGTGGAGTTGTCGGTGTCGATGGTGTAGAGAATGCCCTCGTAGCGGATCTGTGCCTTGGAGATGAGGCTGATCTTGCTGCCCAGATACGGGGTGCCTGAGGAGCCGCTCATGGCGGCGGCCGGGGTGCGTCGGGCCGCGGTGGGGAAGGAGCGCCGGGCCGCGGCCCGCTCCGCCGCCGCGCGGTGGCCTGGCCGCCCGCTCCTGCGCTCCTCCGCCCGCCGCCGCCTCCGCCTGGGCGCCTCCTCGCCACCGCCCGAGGGGCCTGCGCGGGCACCGAGCGAACCAAGAAGGGGCGCGCGACCGGGGCTCTGAGAGGAGCGCGGGGGAGGAGGGGCCGCCGCAGCCACATCCGGGGCCTCGCGCCGCCACGCACCGCCCCTTCACGCTCGCCGCCCATTGGCTCGCCGCGCCCGCCGTCCTTTAAATATGGCCGGGCCGCCAGCTGGGGGGCGGGCCCTCGCGTCGTTCCTGCGCAGCAAGGCGCCGCTGGCCGGGGGCGGGTCTCCCCGGCACTCCGCCCCACCCTCGGCCGGCTCCCGGGCCCCTCGCGGAGCTGGGAGCACGAGACTGAGCGGGCGGGGGGAGGGGTGGGAAGCGGCCCGGGAGGAGCGCGCGTGCGCGTGGGCGGGCGGCTGCGGTTTGCACGCTCAGTGGGCGGGACCGGGGAGGAGCGCCAGGCCCCGCCCGCGCGCGTGCCGGCGCCGCCCCGGACCCTGGGCGCCGCGAACACGGGGGCTTTGCCCCCTTGGCCTCAGTTTCCCCTCCTACAGAAGTGGGGTCCGGACGACTCCCCTATCTTGGGCCAGATGCGCCTATAGCCCTCACCCTCATGGGGGACCGGGGAGTGGCGGAGGCCCTGGGCGCCGGGTGTTCCCGGGCAGCCCCGGGACTCCCGCCCCAGTGCCCAGGTGCCGGCGGGGGGCGGGCGCGGCGGCAGCTCCCGGGAAGGCGGCGCTTCCGGCGTGGCAGCCTCTAAATATAACATGCTGAGCACACTTTCTCTTTTAATCCTGCCCCTCCTCCCAAAGCCTGCTGCAGCTTTCCATTTCCCTTAAAATAAATTCTGACTGGCTACCGGGGGCCTCGGAGCCTCCGCTCGTACCCGGGGCTGCGGCCCGGAGGCCTTGCCCACCTCCCCGGCCGTGGAGGAAGCTCGGCCGCCCGCCGTCGCTTAGCTGCGGGCCCTCCTCGCGTATACTCCGCGTGATTAGTGACCGAGGGCGCGCGGTGTGTGCTTTTTTTGCTTCCGTCTTGACCGTGAACATCATCAGATCAGGGACCAATATTGGGTCCTGGAAAAAAAAAGTAGTGGGTGGTGACTATAAAAATGCAATAGGCTGGGCGCGGTGGCTCACGCCTGTAATCCCAACACTTTGGGAGGCGGAGGCGGGCGGATCACTTGAGGTGAGGAGTTCAAGACCAGCCTGGGCAAAATGGTGAAACCCTGTCTCCACTCTAAAAATACAAAAAAATTAGCCGGGCGTGGTGACAGACACGTGTAATCCCCAGCTACTCGGGAGTCTGAGGCAGGAGAATCGCTTGAGCCTGAGACGTGAAGATTGCAGTCAGCAGAGATCTCACCACTGCATTCCAGCCTGGGCGACAGAACTAGACCCCGTCTCAAGAAAAATAATAATAAAAATGAAGTAGAATAAGCTGGAAAATATCAGATGGCGTGGTGGGTGGCTCATGCCTGTAATCTCAGCACTCTGGGAGGCCGAAGCGGGAAGATCACTGGAGGCCAGGAGTTTGAGATCAGCCTGGGCGACATATGGAGACCTCATCTCTACAAAAAAAAAAAACTTTAAAAAAAATTGGGCGAGTGTGGGGGCACATACTTGTAGTTCCAGCTCCTGGGGAGGTGGAGGCAGAGGCGGGAGGATCACTTGAGCCCAGGAGTTGGAGGCTGCAATGAGCTGTGATTGGACTACTGCACTCAGGGGTGGCAGCAAGACCCTATTTCTAAAGGAAAAAAAGAAAATAATAGTATCTCGCATGGTGAAAGTAAGTATTATTTTGTGAAATATTTAATTCAGCTGTTTGTGTAAGTGTGGACTTGGTAAGGACCTAAAATGTGTTTCTGACTATACTAAGAAGATCTTACCTGCCCTGCAGGATAGACGCTGTGACTCCCCATTTGACAGAAGGGGAAACAGAGGCCCAGCACGGGGGAGTCACGCAGGGAAGTTGCCGTCTGGCCTGGTGGCATCCTCCACAGGCTTGGGGCCGCATCACACTGTCTCTTGTCTCTTCACAAAGGTGAAGCCAACCTGCTCCCACCAGAGCCCGGCAATGGCCAGTAAGAGAACAGTGATGAGTTTAAGGAAGGGGACACAGGAAGCAGAAGAGAAGAGGGAAAATTCAGTTTCATCTGCCAAGATTGACCTGTACATTCTAGAATTGCTTCTTGGCTCCTGGAACATCATATGCAGGAAGAGAACAGAGACAGCAAAGCCATGGAGTCAGCCCAGCTCAGGGAGGAGAGGTCTCCAGCGACTGGGGCATCTGGCCCTGGGAAGCGCGAGCCAGACTCTCAGCTTCTCAACACAGCACATCCTTCCCCACTTGGATATACAGGGTGCACCTGTCAGGAGGAGGTGCCAACCAGGTCTCCTGAGTGAGCTGGCCTGGTGATCCCATGTGGAGTCAAAGTCCTTCTGTCCCCCCACCCCACCCCATTTTCCAAGTAGGGAAATCCAAGGTCACAAATCCTGTACTTCATGCCTCCTAGTTTCTGAGCCACAGGCTTCTGGCTGTGTTGGGGGTGGGGTGCATGCTTCACTAGCAGGAGCTGATTCTGCCTTGAAAAGGAGCTGGCTTCTGAGCCCCCGGACTGAAGGCAGGGAGGGTGCAGTTCCCAGAGACCTCCGAGTGCCTGCCCAGCCCGTGGGTGTGCAGCTGGTGGCTCCCTGAGAACATTAGCCACCCTGCAAATGCCCAGGAAGGCAGAGGCTAAAAATATACGTAGTGCCCAGGTCCAGGAATGCAGGCCCTGCCATTCATTCCTTGGTGTCCTGCCCAAAGTGGAGGGCACTTGGGTGAGGTCTGAGAAGGCGACAGTTGTGCCAGGCCTAAGTCGACCTGGACGTTCACTGGCATGGCTTGTTTTCCAGGCTGGGGCACATGTATCCAGCACCTCCACTATAAGCAGCTCCTTACTGTGCACAGGTCTGAACAGCCCACCTGCCTGGTAATCACCAGGCTTTAGACCAGCGAGCCCAAGGATTTGGAGGAATGAGCTGGGGCTTCTGGGAAACCCTGGGCCACTTGGACTGCCTGCCTCAGTTTCTTCATTTGCCTGTCCATCTCACTGGTGTGCTTGAGGACCCCGGAAGATCATGCCTGTGAAGGGCTTTGAGAGTAACCAGGGGCTATTCTGGAGGAACGTGTAGGAACTGGGTGTGCTGAGGGCACTGGGAGGGCCATAGGGACAGCTGGAGAGGTTTCTGCTGCAGCCACAAGCCACTCATTACATGCTTGCTCTGTGTATGTAGGAGCATGCCGTGGTCCCCAGTGACAGGTGGGGAGACATGGAGTAAGGACCCTGCTCCACGTTGCATCACCAGTCTAGCTGGGGTGGCACAGGCCAGCATCCTGCAGCAGGTAAGGGTGCCCCACCACAGAAAACCATCCTGTGACTCTAATGTTCCCCTGAGCAAGAATGACTGGCACAGCCATTGATCTCACAGGTGTCATTGCTCAGTAGGCGCCACACAAAACAGCTGAGTTAATTCAGAGGGCGTTAACGATGGGTGGTCCACAGATAAGTCAGTGGTCTGAAGTGTGGCCACGTGCTGGTGAGACGGGACTCAACCGTCTCCATCCCCTCATTCAGGATCTGGCACAGGAGAGGGGATTGGGGAGGCCCTGCAGGCCTCAGGCCCCCTCCCCCGAGGAAGACCCTCCAACCGCACAGGTGCAACAGCGCCAGCCTGAAGGGAGCTGAGGAGGGCACAGGTGCGCCGTGTGGGGAGGCTCAGGGCCAGCTTTGCTAGGAGGACTTCCGGGCAGGGAATGGGACAGTGAGGCCCAGGGAGGGTGTTCGGGGCACAGGGACTCACAGGTGGCTGGACAGTAAGGTGAAGAGGGAGGGCTGAGTTGATCCTGTACCATCAGGAATTCTCATGGAGGTCTGACCTGCTCTCTGTGAATCCAGTTAAAATCCATTTCCTCCTGCATGGGGCTCTGCAGGGCTGTTTTCCCGGGAGGCTGGATGAGCACCAGTGGGTTGAAGTTCAGGCATCCTCAGACCCTCTTCCCTCTTCCCATCCATCTCCCCCTCCTGCCTCCTGTCCCCTTTCCACCTCCCTTTCTCCCCTTCCCACCCCAACAGCCGAGTTTCCTGGCGTGAGGAGCCCTGTGTGATGGGAAGTTCCTTGGAAAATAAAAGAGGAGTGTGTTGAACTCCAGCACCTAGCGGGCAGCCTCGGCCCCGCTTCCAGGTGCAGCTGGAGGGACAGCTGGCTGGAGCTGATGAGAACCTGGGCAGACCCAGACACCAGCTTTCGAAATGTCAGATTCTGATAGGGCCAGCCCTGGCGCTGCCACCTCAGAATGCAGGATCAAATGCTGAGAGATCCTGGTGGAACAGAAGACGGGCTGTCAGCGGGAGGCTGGCAGCTTTTCTCTCCCGGTGGCTGTGAGGGGCTCCTGGGCTTTAGGGGCTCAGGAATGGCTGGGGTGGGGGCAGCATTCCCCAGCCCTGTGTTCTACTTGGATAGAAAGTAAACGATGAAAGGCCCCTTCTAAGTCAATCCACCACTGTCTTACTGAGTGTCCACCAGCCCAGTCCCACCACTCAGTGCCAGACCTGGTGCCCAAGCCGGCCACGCATTTCCTCCCCGAACCCCTCCGCAGCCCTCCGGATGTGGTGCTGCACCTTGTGAGAGGAGGAAACCAGGCTCTCAGCCTGGGCTAGGTGACAGCCAGCGTCACACGGCCAGCACATGACAGGGCTGGGATTCCTGTGTCAGTCTGCCGGCTGCTAACCCTGGGTGCTCAACGTCCGGGCCTCCTCCCTGGTGGTCCTCTGTGCTCAGCCTTCAGGTTGGGGCGGGGGGAGGGGATAGTGAACGGCGGGAAGGGACAAAGCCCAGACATGATTTCTGCACTTGGAGCTCATGCTCTGCAGATGTCCAGATGGAGACTGACCTGAGGTTGGCACTGGGCATGAGGGAAGGAAGCAGCTGCTTCTTCAAGGGTCTCTCCTATTACATTGTATCCTCTCTTGACTCCATGCAAAGGATGCCGGGTGCGTCCTAGAGCGTTGCCATGGTTACTGAAGAGGCCTACGGGCTCATCCCAGCCAGGCTGGGCACTTGTCTTTACGCCTGCCTGATGCGGCACGAGCACCTGCTGGGCAGAGTCACAGCCCAGGAATGAGGTCATGTAGATAAAGGAGCGGTGCAGATGTCGGGAGAGGTGTGCCAGGCTTCCCAAAGCCTGTCCTCACCAGGCAGCGCACCCGCGGACCCTCGTCCGTGCACCAAGACATCCCCGTCGTCAGATGGAAAGCATTCTGCCAGGGCACGTGGTTATTTTTATTCATGTTCAGTTCCGACTTGTTAACACCGTAATCCTTTCCTTATGTCGCTGCCTTCACCACCCTGAGAGCACAGGCTAGATTGAGGCTCTGTGTGGCAAGAAATGATGTGCATCAGAAGCCGGCAGGCACCCACACGGGCCCACCGAGGTCGACCCTGGCAGTGAAGCCCATAACTGGCTGCGCGGGGGTGTGTGTGGCGGAAGGGGCAGGGCATGGGCCGGGTGAGAAGAAGGTGTGCCAGTGCAGGGCTGCCCCAGGCTTTTCCAGCAGGTACCAGGAGCTGGATGGGGAGGATGGCGCCTGAGACATTTCTGGTGGCTCATCTCGCTTAGACAGGCAGTCGCGGACGGACGCGAATACGTGTTAGTCTTTCCCAAGCACCGGAACATGGAAACCCCATTTGCCCTGGGAGCCTTGCTGCATTTGGGCCAGAGAGTGTTTACAAATGGCCTTCCCCACGCACCGCGGAATCTCGGAGTCTGGCCCTTCTGTGCTGGGTGGAACCGGAACTCGTGCCTTATTCATTTATGTGTCTAACAGCTTTATTAAGGTTGTTTATTTATTATATTCTATAATATTCACCCATTTGAAGTGTACAGTTTCGGCTGGGCACGTGGCTCATGCCTGTAATGCCAGCACTTTGGGAGGCCAAGGCGGGCAGATCATTTGAGGTCAGGAGTTTGAGACCAGCCTGAGCAACATGGTGAAACCCCATCTCTACTAAAAATACAAAAAAAAAAAAGTTAGCTGGGCATGGTGGCGCATGCCTGTTGTCCCAGCTACTCAGGAGGCTGAGGCAGGAGAATTGCTTGAACCTGGGAGGCAGAGGTTGCAGTGAGCCGAGATTGCACCACTGTGCTCCAGGCTGGGCAAAAGAGCAAGACTCCGTCTCAAAAAAAAAAAAAAAGAAAGAAAGAAACTGAAAATAACAGCAGACAAAATTCCTAATAGTTGAGTGCGTGCTGGGCGTTGTGCTGAGCAGTTTGTGTGTGTGGTGTTCAAAGCAACACTCTGGAACAGGTTTAATGAGTGTCCCCATTTTATAGCCAGGGAACTGAGGACCAGGGCAGTTAAAGAACATGCCCACTGTCCCAGCAGAGCCAGGATACAAACCCAGGTTGGAGAACCCATAGTCTTAGGCACAGTGTTACACATCCCACCCAGATATTTGCTGAGTAAATAAATGAACCCTGTCTGACTTTCCTGCCTGTCATCAACAAAGGCCAAGTGAGGTCAGGTGCGGTGGCTTACACCTATAATCTCAGTGCTTTGGGAGGCCAAGGCAGGAGGATCACTTGAGGCCAGGAGTTTGAGACCAGCCTGGGCAACATAGTGAGACCCTGTCTCTACTAAAAATAAAATTAGCTGGGCATGGTGGCATGTGCCTATAGTCCCAGCTATTCAGCAGGCTGAGGTGGAAGGATCACTTGAACCCAGGAATTCAAGGTTACAGTGAGCTGTGATCTTGCCACTGTACTCTAGCCTTGGTGACAGAGCAAGATCCTCTCTCTAAAATAAATACATTAATACATAAATAAATAAAAATAAAGGCTGGGCCAGGCATGGTGGCTCATGCCTGTAATCCCAGCACTTTGGGAAGCTGAGGTGGGCAGATCACTTAAGCCCAGGAGTTCAAGATGAGCCTGGGCAACATGGCAAAACCTCATCTCTATAACAAATACAAAAATTAGCCAGGCGTGGTGGCACTCACCTGTAGTCCCAGCTCAGGACTGAGGTGGGCAGATCACTTGAGCCCGGGAGGTGGAGGTTGCAGTGAGCCGAGATTGCACCACTGTACTCCAGCCTGGGTGACAGAATGAGACCCTGTCTCAAAAAAATTAAAAACTTTAAAAAGAAAGGCCAAGTGAGAGGGCTGTGGGCTGGTTTCTCTGGGAAGGAGACGCCAAGGAGCTGGAACTGAGAGTGCAGAAGTTAATGTGAGTTTCCCCCATGAGAGAAAACCTGGGGGAAGTGAATTAGGCTGGAGCTGTTGGCTGAGATGCCGACCTGACACAGCACCTGCTGAGCCGAGGGGGAGTTTGGCGAGTTGGGAGGAAAGAGTGGCCGGTACAGGAGCCAGGAGCCCTGACGGGGCAGAGGGGCTGGTCCTGGTACTACCGTCTGACTCAGCCACTGGCTGCGGACACCCCAGCGGGCGCCACCTCAGCAAAATCAGAGGCAAACCCTCAAGGCTCTAGCAGCTGCAGGCAGGAAACTGAGGAATAGGCAGTAACCCCTGGAGAAGGAGCTGGGCAGCAAGTCTCTTTCTTTCTTTTTTCTGACACAGAGTCTCGCTCTCTCTCCCAGGCTGGAGTGCAGTGGCATGATCTCGGCTCACTGCAAGCTCCGCCTCCCGGGTTCCCGCCATTCTCCTGCCTCAGCCTCCCGAGCAGCTGGGACTACAGGTATGCATCACGATACCGGGCTAATTTTTGTGTCTTTAGTAGATATGGGGTTTCATCATGTTGGCCAGGCTGGTCTCGAACTCCTGGCCTCAAGTGATCCACCTGCCTTGGCTTCCCAAAGTGCCAGGATTACAGGCGTGAGCCATCGCGCCTGGCCTCTTTCTTTTACCCTTTTTTTTGTTTTTGTTTTTGAGACAGAGTCTCACTGTATTGCCCAGGCTGTAGTCCAGTGGCTCGATCTCGGCTCACTGCAACCTCCACCTCCTGGGTTCAAGCGATTCTGCTGCCTCAGCCTCCTGAGTAGCTGGGATTACAGGCACATGCCACCTCGCCCGGGTAATTTTTGTATTTTTAGTAGAGATGGGGTTTCACCATGTTGGTCAGACTGGTCTCAAACTCCTGACCTTGTGATCCACCTGCCTTGGCCTCCCAAAGTACTGGGATTACAGGTGTGAGCCACTTTTCTTTTTTTCCTTTTTCTTTTTTAATTTAAACAGAGGCTTGCTGTGTCACCCGGGCTTGAGTGCAGTGGTGTGATCATGGCTCACTGCACCCTTGACTTCCAGGCTCAAGCAATTCTCCTGCCTCAGCCTCCTGAGTAGCTGGGACTACAGGCATGCGCTACCACGCCCGGTTAATTGTTTGTTTGTTTTTTTCCAAGTTTTTGTAGAGAAGAGGTCTCCCTCTGTTGCCTCGGCTGGTCTTGAATCCCTGGGCTCAAGCTATCCTCCTTCCTCAGTCTCCCAAATCACTGGGATTACAGACATGAGCCCCCCCGTGCCTAGTCCTTTTCTGAAGGGAGATCTGAGTGGTACATTTCTGTACCGTCCACCCCTTGTGCCCAGGGCCTTTGTCCCGTGCCTGGGCAGAGGCTGCTCCTCTGGGGTCTATAGCCCCTTTCAGGAGGGAAGATAGAGCAGGGAGGTGGGCAGATGAGCCCCCATTGCTGTGGCTGAGCTGGGGCCCACCTGGCATGTGTTCCCTCCCTCCTGCACTCTCCCACCTCAGCTGTGGCCACTGCAGGTCCTGGAGGCTCACACTCCTTCCCTAAGCCCCGGCCACTGGACCTTCTCAGGCTGAGGTGGCCGCGCTTGTCCATCCAAGAAATGATCCGGCCAGGGGGTGCCATGATGCCCAAAAGGACCCTGAGCACCCTTGGAATCCAGTGCCACAAGTGTCCCCCAGTCTTGGCAGCATGCACTGACTGAGCCTTGCAGCCCCCCTGGGGGTGTGGCCTCTTTCCTCCAGTGTCAGCCCAGTGTGTCACCAGGTGGGCTATGGTCTGGTTTGGTGTCTGGTGGCCCAGAGAGGATTCAGGACAGCTCTCAGAGAGGAGGAGCCTGTTATCTTGTCGGGGAGAGAATTCTACACTACAGAATTCTGGGGAACAGTGGGCTCTTGATGGGGAAGGGGGCGTCTGAGGGGTCAAATGCTACAAACTCCTCAGCACAGTCTGCACATTCAGTCTGCACCCCCAGCAGGGTGTCCCAGGGCTCCCAACCAGGGCTCCTGACAGCCTAAGCTGTGACTCCGCTGGCTGCTGAGCCATCTCTGTGTTCAGCCACTGTGGCTGTGAAATCTGGACTTGAACTTGAGCTTGTTCTGCACCCCTGCCTGCTGCCTGCTGCCTGCCTGCCCTGAGGGCTTCTTGGAAGCCAACACGCTTGCTGGCTCTCACACTTAGTCTTCAGTTGTTTGTTAATTGCCCTCAGCTTGTCATTATCCATCTCTTAAGTCAATGCGACTTAGTTAACAACCCTCCAATTCCATTATCCTCGCCCTCGCCACACATTTTAAGAACCCGAATCAGCTTGGGTTGTGGCACAGGGCTGGCCACGGTCTCTGCACCCTCTCATTCTCCCAGGTTATTGCAGGGAGAGCATGAACAGCTGGGCCGGCCAGGCTGGCTGTGCCCCTTGAACCAAGGAGAGTCCTGGTTACTGACCAGGTGGAGTGCGGTCCTGTCCACAAACCCATCTTGCTGCCTGCAGAAGTGCAGGCAGTCACTGCCTTGCTCAGCAGTGACTCGGGTCACTGGAGAAGAACATGACCTGCCTTGAGATGGTCATCTGGAGGCTGCCAGCTTACTCCACCCCCTTCCTTGGATGGGGATCTGGGCAGCACCTTTCTGCCTCTGCCATGGAGAGGATGTCGGTATTCACTATAATCCATGCCCTCAACAATGTCCTCGTGTGCCATTTTGTGAGGAGTCATGCACACCCTTTGGGAACCTGCCATAGTCCTTGTGTTTGAAATCAGCATCCACCCCATGCCCCTGCTGGATCAGACATGGGGCTCCCGCGGCCATGGCTGTGCTGCCCGGCCATCTCCTTTGTCACCAGTGATTGGATGGGATGGTCACCTGGCCAGAGGAACCAGTCCCTAGGCTGGGCCAACCAGTTCTCTCCTGGGAATCTGCATTTGGGGCACGAAGGAGGGTGCTGAGACTGATGATGGTAGGTCTTCTCACGAGAAGAGCACACAGGGCTGAGCTGGAGTCAGGGCCCCAGAGCGGCACCTATTATGGGGCTGCAGAGGAGCTGGGAGCAGTGGAGAGAGGCAGGCAGTGGGGCCAACACGCCCAGGTGCAGCTCCAGGAGAGGTGGAGGGAGTCCTCCCCTCCCCTCCTTTCCCCTCCCCTCCCCTCCCCTCTTTTGAGCCTGTGTCTCAGTCTGTTGCCCAGGCTGGAGTGCAGAGTGCAGTGGCGTCACCACGGCTCACTGCAACCTCAACTTCCCAGACTCAAGCAATTCTTCCACCTCAGCCTTCTGAGTAGCTGGGACTGTACAAGCATGCACCACCACACCCAGCTTTTTTTTTTTTTTTTTTTTTTTATTGAGAGAGAGGTGGGGTCTCACTATGTTTTCCTGGGCTCAAGGGATCCTCCCACCCTCACCTCCCCCAGTGCTGCGATTACAGGCATGAGCTGCCTGGTCTCATTTCATTAAAAAAATTTTTTTACGCATACATAGTAGTTGTATATATTCATGGGGTACATGAGATACTTTGATACAGGCATGCAGCATCTATTTTATTTTTTATTTTATTATTTATTTATTTATTTATTTATTTATTTATTTTTCTTTTGAGGCAGAGTCTCTCTCTGTCACCCAGGCTGGAGTGCAGTGGCGCCATCTCGGCTCACTGCAAGCTCCGCCTCCCAGGTTCACGCCATACTCCTGCCTCAGCCTCCCAAGTAGCTGGGACTACAGGCACCTGCCACCACGCCCGGCTAATTTTTGTACTTTTAGTAGAGATGGGGTTTCGCCATGTTAGCCAGGATGGTCTCGATCTCCTGACCTTGGCCTCCCAAAGTGCTGGGATTACAGACGTGAGCCACCGTGCCCGGCCTCAGCCGGTCACTTCTTGAATGCTTTGCTGCTTAGAAACTTCTTCCAGCAGATACTCTAAATCATCACTATGAAGTTCAAACTACCATGGATCCCTGGGACATGAACAGAATACAGCCAAGTTATTTGCTAAGGCATAACAATGGTGACCTTTGCTCCAGTTCTCAACAAGTTCCTCATTTCCATCTCAGACTTTGGCAGCCTGGACTTCATTGTTCTTATCATTATCAACATTTTGGTCACAACCATTTAACCTGTTTCTAAGAGGTTCCAAAGCTTCCTTCATCTTCTTGTCTTCTTCTGAGGCCTCCGAACTCTACCAACCTCTGTCTGTTACCCAGTTCCAAAGTTGCTTCCAAATTTTCAGGTATCTTTATAACAATGCCCCCACTCCTTGGTAACAATTGCCTGTATTAGGCTGTTCTTGCATTGCTATAAAGAAATACCTGAGACTGGCCTGGCACAGTGGCTCACGCCTGTAATCCTAGCACTTTGGGAGGCCAAGGCATGTGGATCACGAGGTCAGGAGATCGAGACCATCCTGGCTAACACGGTGAAACCCCATCTCTACTAAAAATACAAAAAATTAGCCAGGCGTGGTGGCGGGTGCCTGTAGTCCCAGCTGCTCGGGAGGCTGAGGCAGGAGAATGGCATGAACCCAGGAGGCGGAGCTTGCAGTGAGCCGAGATTGCACCTCTGCACTCCAGCCTGGGCGATAGAGCGAGACTCCGTATCAAAAAAAAAAAAAAAAGAAAGAAAGAAAAAGAAAAAAGAAATACCTGAGACTGCATAATTTTTTTTTTTTTTGAGACAGTCTCACCCTGTCACCCAGGCTGGAGTGCAATGGCGTGATCTCAGCTCACTGCAACCTCCGCCTCCCAGGTTCAAACGATTCTCGTGCCTCAGCCTCCCGAGTAGCTGGGATTACAGGCATGCGCCACCACGTCCGGCTAATTTTTTGTATCTTTAGTAGAGATGGGGTCTCACTATGTTTGCCAGGCTGGTCTTGAACTCCTCACCTCCTGATACACCTGCCTTTGCCTCCCAAAGTGCTGGGATTACAAGCGCGAGCCACCGCACCTAGCCATGACTGTATCATTTATAAGGAAAGAAGTTTAATTGACTCATGGTTCTGTAGGCTTTACAGGCATCTGCTTCTTGGGAGGCCTCAGGAAGTTTCCAATCATAGTGACAAAAGAAGTGGGAGGAGACACATCACACAGTGAGAATGGGAGCAAGGTTGGTGTGCCACACACTTTTAAATTACCAGATTTCATGAGAACTCACTCGCTATTGCAAAGACAGCACTAAGCGATAAGAGATCCACCCCCAGGACCCAGACACCTCCCATCAGGGCCCACCTCCAATGCTGAGGATTACAATTCAACATGAGATTTGTACAGGGACAAATATACAAGCTATATCAATTAGTTGTTTTTTTTTTTTTTTTTTTTTGAGACAGAGTCTCACTCTATTGCCCAGGCTGTAGTCCAGTGGCACGATCTCTGCTCACTGCAAGCTCCGCCTCCCGGGTTCACGCCATTCTCCTGCCTCAGCCTCCTGAGTAGCTGGGACTACAGGCGCCTGCCACCATGCCCGACTACTTTTTTTTGTATTTTTAGTAGAGGCAGGGTTTCACCGTGTTAGCCAGAATGGTCTCGATCTCCTGACCTCATGATCTGCCCACCTCGGCCTCCCAAAGTGCTGGGATTACAGGCGTGAGCCACTGCACCCGGCCTATCGATTAGTTTTGTGTTAATTTTTGTATATAGTGTGAGGTAGTATCCAACTTCATTCTTATGCATGTTGATATTCAGTTTTCTCAGCACCATTTGTTGAAAAGACTGTTTCAACAAATTTCCCATTGAAGGTGCCTGGTATCCTTGGCAAAAACCAGTTGCCCATAAATGTGAGAGTTTCTTTCTGGTCTCTCTGTTCTATTCCATTGGTCTATATGTCTATCCTTATTCTAGCACCACACTGCCCTGATTACTGTAGCTTTGTAGTGAGTTCTGATATTGGAAAGTATGAGTTCTCTAATTTTGTGCTTCTTTTTCAAGATTGCTTTGATTATTCTGGATTCCTTGCCTTTCCATATGAATTTAGGGATAGTTTGTCAATTTCTGCAAAGAAGGTAATTGGGAATTTGATAGGGATTGTGTTGAATCTGCCATACCAGTGGCATCAGGGAAATGCAAATAAAAACCAATTTGGGCAGTAATGTCATCTTAAAAATATTCGGCTTCCAACCCATGAACATAGGATGTCTTTCCACTTCTTTAGGTCTTTTAAAATTTCTTTCAACAACGTATTGTCATCTTCAGAATATGTGTTTTGCACTTATCTTGTTAAGTTGACTCCAAAGTATTATGGAATTGTTCTCTTCATCTCACTTTTGGTTTGTTGATTACTGCTGTATAGAAACACAATTGATTTTCATATATTGATCTTATACCCTGCAGCCCTGTTGTACTCATTTATTAGCTCTAATAGTTATTATTTATTTGTTTATTTTGGGACAGGGTCTGTTACCCAGGCTGGAGTGCAGTGGTGTGATCATAGCTCACTGCAACCTTAAGCTCCTAGGCTCAAGTGATTCTCCTGTCTCAGCCTCCCAAGTAGCTGGGACTATAGGCATGTGCCACCATGCCTGGCCAATTTTTAATTTTTTTTGTAGAGCTGGGGTCTTGCTACATTGCCCAGGATAGTTTTGAACTCCTGGGCTCAAGCAATCCTTCCACCTCAGCCTCCCAAAGTGCTAGTTCTAATATTTTTTCAGTGGCTTAGGATTTTCTATGTACAAGGTCATGTCATCTGCAAATAGAGATGACTTTACTTCTTCATTTTCTTTTCTTTTCTTTCTTTTTGAAATGGAGTTTTGCTCTTGGTGTCTTGTTCCAGGCTGGAGTGCAATGGCATGATCTTGGCTCACTGCAACCTCTGCCTCCCAGGTTCAAGTGATTCTCCTGCCTCAGCCTCCTGAGTAGCTGGGAGTACAGGCATGCACCACCATGCCCGGCTAATTTTGTATTTTTAGTAGAGACAAGGTTTCTCCATGTTGGTCAGGCTGGTCTCGAACTCCTGACCTCAGGTGATCCACCCGCCTCGGTCTCCCAAAGTGCTGGGATTACAGGCGTGAGCACTGCACCCAGCCTACTTCTTCCTTTTCAATATGGATGCCTTTATTGTATCTTCTTGCTTAATTGCCAACTCCCTCTCTTTTTATAGATGGGGCTCAGAGAAGAAAAGTGACTTTCTGGGTTGCTCAGCTGGGGACTGGCAGTTGGGGCTGATGCCCCACTGAGTAGAGGCAACTGCTGCCTCCCTGGCCCTTCCTTCCCCACCTATGTTATTGCCTTTTACTGCTGGGCCTCTCACTGGGGTCCTGGAACTCAGCACACCAGCACATGTAAGGCCTTGTGTGGCCATGGGGATGGGGAGGGCCCAGCATGCTCCAGCGTTTCCAGGAAAGCCTGTGAGGATCCTGTCTCCCCACAGCAGGACTCCCTGGAGTCTCCCTGACTTTTATGGCCTCCTGTGGTGAGAGGCTGGCTCTTATGAGCACATGGCAGGCTAGGTCTTCATCAACTTTACAGGCGCGAGCCGCCGCGCCTGGCCAAGACTGCAGCATTGATAAGGAAAGAAGTTTAATTGACTCAAGGTTCTGCAGGCTTTACAGGAAGCATAGTGGCATCTGCTTCTTGGGAGGCCTCAGGAAGTTTCCAGTCATAGTGACAAAAGAAGTGGGAGCAGACACATCACACGGTGAGAACGGGAGCAAGGTTGGTGTGCCACACACTTTTAAATTACCAGATCTCATCAGATGGCAAAACCAGATGCCTCCCCAGATGCCGTTCCACAAGATGGAGCTCTCTGGAGTGCTGGTTACTTCTGCGCCCAAGCCAGTGGGCTGTCTCTCCTGGACGCCAAATTAGGGTAAGAAGCTGACTTGACCCTGACCCCAGGCAGGTAGGGACCGGCAGGTGCATGGGGCAGCTTGATGCACTCTCCCCTCAGGGCATCAAATGGCAGTAGAGTCCAGCCAGGCACCCCCTGCCTTCCCAGGAGCCCCTTTTCTGGGGCTCTGTAGATACCCCCTCACTCTGGGAGGTACATGATGAGGGAAAACCAGGCTGGGGTTGCCCTCATGGAGCATCCAGATGAGAGGGGGAAGGAGAGGTAAACCAGGTACTCACCTGGCTGAGTAATGACCAGCAGCCAAGCAAGCACAGAGAAGACAAGGAGAGGGTGCATGAGGCCTGACCCTGTAGGGGCCCCAAGGAAGTGACAGCGAGCCCCAAATTGAAGAATGCATGGAGGTTAACGAGGCAAAGACAGGAAACTGCATGGCAAAGGTCCCGTGGCAGAAGGGAAGATGGCACTTCTGGGGAGCTAGAAGGAGACCAGAGTGGCTGGAGGGGCAGAGGTGTAGGTGGCGTAGAGTGAGGTAAGGCTGGGAGGGTTAGGGTGGGAGAGTGGGGGCACAGGTATGGGTGGGCCAAGGAGAGGCTGGGCAAGGGGCAATGGGGAGCTTCAAAAGGTTCGAGTGAGGCCCCTTATGTCTGAAGACCAGGCAGGGACATCTCTGCAGAATGCATCCCAGAGCAGGCCCAGTCCCCAAGAAGAGCTCAAGCAGAACACTTTTTTATCTTTTTTTTTTTTTTTTTTTTTTTTTTTTGAGACAGGATCTCGTTCTGTAACCCAAGCTGGAGTGCAAGGGTGCGGTCACGGCTCATTGCAGCATCGACCTCCTGGGCTCAAGTGATCCTCCTGCCTTAGTCTTCTGAGTAGCTGAGACTACAGACATGTGCCACCATGCCCAGCTGATTTATTTATTTATTTGAGACGGAGGTTCACTTTTGTCACCCAGGCTGGAGTGCAATGGCGCGATGTCAGCTCTCTGCAACCTCTGCCTCCTGGGTTCAAGTGATTCTCCTGCCTCAACCTCCCATGTAGCTGGAATTACAGGTGCTCACCATCATGCCTACCTGATATTTTTATTTTTGTACAGATGGGGTCTCACTATGTTGCCCAGGCTGGTCTTGAACTCCTCTGCCTCCCAAAGTGCTGGGATTACAGGCGTGAGCCACCATGCCCGGTGTCATCATCTTAATGATTAGAACATTGCCAAGTCCACAGGGGTTCAAACATGGTTGATTTATCACTCTGGTAGTGAGTCTGGTTCAAAGTCAGCATTAGCCTCTTGAATTATTTTTAAGCTAAATGTGTAAACATGAAGAATTTAAATAACAATGTAAGGTTATTTGTAATTATGTCCAGAAATAAAGGTTATAGGCAAGAACTTCTTGAGAACAAAGAGAAAGAGAAAAGTAATGTGAGAAAGGCCTTTGGATAAAGGTTTTGGGGGTATAAAAGACAACAACCCAGTCCTAAGAAAATAGAGTTGAACTGATATTCAGCTACACATGCATCTATCCATGCATCCACCCATGCATCTACTCATCTGCCCATGAATTCGCTTATCCTTCTATTCATGCACATATCCATCTATCTACCTACCCACCTATCTGTTCATTCACCCATCCATCTGCCCATCCATCCATCCATCCATCTGTGCATCCATCCATCCATCCATCCATCTGTGCATCCATCCATCCATCCATCCATCCATCCATCCATCCATCCATCTAGCCATCCATCCATCCATCCATCCATCCATCCATCCATCCATCCATCTGCCCATCCATCCATCCATCCATCCATCTGCCCATCTATCCATTCATCCATCCATCTGCCCATCTATCCATCCATCCATCCATCCATCCATCCATCCATCCATCCATCTGCCCATCTATCCATCCACCCATCCATCCATCCGTCCGTCCATCCATCCATTCATTTCTATTATTCATTCATACATTTATGCATTGTCTTGGGTCTGGAAACACAATAATGAACTGAACACAACAGGGCTCTCCCTTGCGGAGCTGGCAGAGATCAGCTGCAGCTGGTGGCAGAGACCAACGTATACCCAAGTGTGTGCTTGAGACGGGGTAAGGCTTCTTGATAGGCAGGTGCAGGCTGCAGGGAGGTGGGGGGAGCAGGACGGGGGCGCTGCTCCCTCTAGGAAGGTGAGAAGGCCTCCCAAGGAAGAAGCCGGTGTGATGGGGCTTCTCTCTGCTCCCAGCAGACGCAGACCCTCCCCACACTGGCCTGTCCACTCCTCCTCCTCCTCCATCTGGGGCCTTTGCTCAGCCCATGGTCTTGTCTGGAAAGCCACCTCCCCTCTACCTGGCTGATTTCTGCCCGTACTCCCACCTCTTCCAGGAAGCACTCCCTGATTAGTATCCACGTGACCTGTGTTTCTCAGAAATGCTAAGAACATTCACTGTTTGGATGAAGAACACAATATTTTTTTTCCTTCACATGCACTGGATGACTTCACCGTGTTTACTGTCTTTGGTTTTGTTCCAAAGTGGTTGTAAAAGTTGGGCCTGAGATGTGAAAACATCATTCTTGGTTGCTGTTTGTGCGCCTGGCTGAGTCCAAGTCCTTACAGGCAGTCCCTTCTGCCTCCCATGTATCCCTCACTCCCACCTCCCCCAACACCTAACTCTTCCTCCTTTCCCAAGGGCTCCCTCCCACCTCCCCCTCCTTTTCTCCACCTCCCCTGCCTCCCACCTCCCCTTCCCATTCCCCCCATCTCTTGTCTCCTTCCTTCCACACGGCTCCTCCCCCAGCCCCGCTGGGCTCCCTTCCCTTCTGCTGAGTCCTCTCCTGGGAACTTCAGCTTTCCCCTCTCTTCAGAGCCATCCCTAGTAGCCCCCAAGTATCCTGCAATTTTGCCCACTCTAAAGCCCCCTCCCGTAACCCCCTATCCCCGGCAAGCTTGCCTCCTGTTTTCTGCAAACGCCAGAGGAACTGCCCCTGCAATCACTGCCATTCTGCCATAAGCTGATGCTGTCGTGGTCAAGGTCACCCATGACTTCCTGGAGATTAAGTCCCTTAAGCTGTCCTCTGGGGTGGGGAGGGGCAGCTCGGCCGCAGTCCCCCCTCCTACTGCTGCCGGGCTCCCCAACATCCCCTGATTTCCTCTCCCTGCTGGCCCCACTTCTAGTCTCCCTCGGGTTCCTCCTGGGGCTCAGTGCCCAGTCCTGGCCTGGCCATGTGCAACCTCACCACATGGGGGCTTCTCCCTGAGCTGCAGCCCCCATGGCTCCCGGACCGCGGGTTCCCGTCCCCCTGGGGCTGCGTGCAAAGGACTGCAGTTCTGATGCCAGGGATGCAGATCTGTCTCCACCCGCCCCAGTGGCATCGGTCCCCACCACCAGTGCTCAGGCAAAGGCCCTGGAGCTCTCCATGACCCCCCGTCTTTCTCTCACAGCTGGGGCCAGGAAATCTCAATGCCTTGACTTTCAACACCTATGCAGAATCCAACGACACCTAACCTGCAGCCACCCGGCCCCCGCCGCGGCCACCTTGCTTGTGTTACAGGAGGAGCCTCTGCCTGGCCCTCCTCTGCCCTGGCCCCTCACCTGGTGCACACAAGGCCAGGGGGGATCCCTTCCGGAGTGTGGAGAGGCCTGGGGATCTGCCCAACCGCCCACCTCCCTGTTCCTCCCCCTTGAGGTGCCACTCGGGTCCCCTTGCTGTCCCCTGAGGACACTCCTGCCTTGGTGCCCTCTCATCTGCTGCCCCTGCCTGGAGACTCTTCCTCCAGACCCCATGTGGCTGGGCCTCAGCCTCCTCTGCTCTCGGAGAGGCCACCCGGCTCAAATGGCAAGCAGCTCCTCCCTGCCACCCTGGGTCCACCCTGCACTCAACCCATCTTTGCCTCATGTTCTTTCTGGCTCCCCGGCTGGCATGCCTACCCCGTGAGGGTGGCATGCGTCCCCAGCTCCCACAGCAGGCACGGAGGGGCACCAGCCCAGGCCTGAGGAGTGAAGGGCTCCGAGGCTGCCCCTGCACAGTGGAGGGGAGAAGGGGCCTAGAGCTGCCCCACAGTCACCCTAACTCCCTCGGCCCAGGGGTCATAGACTCACTAGTAGGAACGGTGCTAATGCTGGGGAGCGGGCAGATTTGAGGGGCACAGATCCTACCCCAGGGGGTGGGGCAGTTGTCACCCCAGGCCATTTTTTAAAAATTAAAAGTAAATTTTTATTTTACAGATAAATACATTGACACTCAGAAAAATGAAGTGGCTTGTCAAGAAGCCCCGGCTCTAAGCAGACAGACAATGCTGCTTTGTGGGAACTCGGCTCCAGAGCTGTTTTTTCTTTTTTTGAGACGGAGTCTCACTCTGCCGCACAGGCTAAGTGCAGTGGTGCGATCTCAGCTCACTGCAACCACCGCCTCCTGGGTTCAAGTGATTCTCCTGACTCAGCCTCCCGAGTAGCTGGGATTACAGGCATGCACCACCATGCCCAGCTAATTTTTTGTGTTTTTAGTGGAGACAGGGTTTTACCGTGTTGGCCAGGCTGGTCTTGAACTCTTGACCTCAGGTGATCCACCTGCCTTGGCCTCCCAAAGTGCTGGGATTATAGGCGTGAGCCGCTGTGCCTGGCCCAGAGCTGGTTTTTAAGAGGAGCTGTGTGTTAGGCTGTGGGGTTTTTTTTGTTGTTGTTTCTTTTTTTTTTTTTTTTTTTTTTGCATTGCTATAAAGAAATACCTGAGGCTGGGTAATATAAAGAAATAAGTTTAATTGGCTCACGGTTCTGCAGGCTGTACAAGCATGGCATCGCCATCTGCTCGGCCTCCGGGGGTCCTCAGGGAGCTTCCACTCAGGCAGAAGGGGAAGCAGGAGCAGGCACATTACCCGGCGAGAAGAGGAACAAGAAAGAGTGCGGGGCGGTGCCACACGCCTCTAAACAATCAGGTCTTGGAGAACTCACTATGGCAGGACAGCACCAAGCCACGAGGGATCTGTCCCCAGGACCCAGACACCTCCCGCCAGGCCCACTTCCAGCACTGGTAGCCACAGTTCAACAGGAGATTTGGAGGGGATGAACATCCAACCTATAGCAAGCTGGAAGTCTGAATGTGACGAGAAGTCTCCTGATTTTGTTTGTCGGCTGCTCCTACAACTGCCCCATAACACTGTGCCCCGGATTCTTCGAGGTGGGAGGACCGAGGGCAGAGGCTCCTGGCCCAGTCACCCAACCCCACTTCCGGGCTTCAGCTCTTGGGCCAGGTGGGCACACTCTGTCTTCTTTTTCTTGTGCAAGTGACATCCCAGGTGCCATTTCTCGAGGTTGCCAGGCTTCCCAGCCTCTGGCTCCTGCTTGTGTCTTTGTAGGGGAGGTGGCTATGATGGTGACAGCACATTCGAAGCAGCAGTGGTTACAGTTTCCTTCTAAAAATACATTGAAGACAGAGTCAAATGTAAGGGGGTGACTTCTGGTTCAGCACAGCGTGCAGAGCACACGCTTCTCCCTGGATCTTGGACCACAGAGGGGACACTGCTGACCTTGCTCCTCTGGGGCATCCCCTCCCTAGACTCACGGGAGGACCACAGAGGACACGGCTGACCCTGCTCATCTGTGGGCATCTCCTCTCTGGCTCAGCTGGAAGACAGACAGTTGGGCAGTACCAACTGGGCAGACCAGGGAGAGGCAGAGCCCAGGCACACAGGGTGGGGAATCCCCAGGACCCCAGAGGGACTCCATCCAGAAGGCCAGGCAGCTCTGAAGGTGGAGCATGGGGTGGACTGGGAGCTCAGACCCACCCCTAGGAGACTGCTTTTCCTACAGATACAGGCAGAAGACAGGGGTCCAGGTGCTGCTCTCAGGAGTCAGGGCTGGGAGGTTCTGGGCTGAGGCCAGGGGTAGGCACAGCCTGTGAGAGAGCAAGGCACTGAGGAGGGCCAGGAGATCAGGTCACAGCCACATCCTGAAAGGTGGCCTGAGCCCTTTACTCTGCTCCCTCCCCGAGTGCCAACAGCCTGATGTGTCTCCCGGGTGGGAGGTGGGGGCTCTGTGGAATTGCGCTGGCCTCTTAAGAACCCTGACCACATATTCAGACCTTGCTGCTTCCCCCTCTGAGGTCCACCCTGGAGCAGCCCCTCATCCCCCTACACCCACACTGCTCCACCTCAGCACTTTTGAGCCTCTCATGAAGACACGTGGACCCCAAGGGTCACTGGACTTTGAAGAAGAAAAAGACCCCACACGAAAGACAGATCCCACATCCCCATGCACCAAAGAAGGGAGCTTGGGGGAAAGAGTAGCAACCTGAGGAACAAAAAATATAAAAAAGAAAAAACCTTATTGCTGATACCCTTGGAGAGAGAAGAGAAAACAGCACATCCATGACCTAAGAACAGGATGTAATAAAAAAGGAACAGTGAGAAATTAAGAAAGAGCTCTTGGAAATGAAAAAAAAAAAAAGCACAAATGAAAACTTCCATAAAAGATAAATTTCTCAGGCGGGGCGTGGTGGCTCACATGTGTAATCTCAGCACTTTGGGAGACCAAGGCAGGCGGACCATCTGAGGTCAGGAGTCCGAGACCAGCCTGGCCAACATGGTGAAACCCTGTCTCTACTAAAAACACAAATATTAGCTGGGCATGGTGGTGGGCACCTGTAATCCCAGCTCTTCAGGAGGCTGAGTCAGGAGAATCACTTGAACCCAGGAGGTGGAGGTTGCCATGAGCTGAGATTGTGCCACTGTACTCCAGCCTGGGTGACAGAGTGAGACTCCGTCTCAAAAAATAAAAAAGATATTTTTTTCATAAAGTAGAGAAAACGAAATGAAAAATAGGGAAGAAAACATTAATAAGAGCTCCAGAAAGAGAAAACAGAATGGAGAGTGTCGCCAAGCAAGTGATTTATGAGGAAACATCCTAAAATGTGGACGTGAGGCTCCAGGTTGAATGAGTGAAGGAAGGCCGGCATGGCATCATGAAATTTCTGAACACAGGACATGAAGCCAACTCTTGGCAGAGCAGGTCCCAGTCCCACGAAAGAGCTGGTGATCTGACTGGCACTGCCTCTCAGGTGGCTGCAGGTGGACAATGTCGGCAGCGGGCAAAACCTTCACAGCCCCGTGGGAAGCTACTCTGCATCCTCGTCCCCCGGGGACCCTAAGACTGAGGAGGCCTCCAGGCACCTTTCTCAGTGAACTCCTAGAGAATGTGCAGGGAGTGAGCGGGGAGGGCAGTCGGGGGACCCAGGTTCCGCTCAGGACAAACCCCAACAGAGGTGTGGGAGCCCGCTGCCCGTGGACAGCAGTGTGAGGAGCAGCCGCCTGGGGAGTCAGGGCCAGGCTGCCCATGAGAGCCCCTGGGAGGATGGGGCTGACGGCTTTCTTGCTCCCCACGTGGAAAGGTGGCCCAGGACACGCTTTCTAGAGTCCCTGTGGAGGTTTGGGATGGGAACAGGCAGACACAGGATAAACTGACCACAAGAACGACTTACACCCAAAGCCTGGAGGAGTGCGCTGCTCAGGCCTGCGTGGGCCCAGGGGACCACCCTTTGCCGGGCGGGTGAGTGGAGGAAGTGCAGGGAAGTGCAGCAGGACAGCAGGGCCGTGGGGCTGGGAATCCAGAGCAGGCAGGGCCACGTTCTTCTCTTCGTGGCCTCATCTGTGGCCTCAGATCGTTTTGATGCAGATGCAAAGGATGCCTTAGGAGAGTCAGCTCTGTCACCATCAGGATTTCCGTCTGTATCAGAGGCACGGGTGTACCCATGGGAAGCAGAGGTGGGTCCAGGGGTGCACGGAGGAGGGTGGGCTGCTCAGACAGCAAGCAGGTGGTGAGGACAAACCCGAGAGAAGCCGTCTCAGCCAATAGCAGTGGCCACTCAGATCATCCAGTCATTGGTTCATTCATTGATCTGTTGATGGACTGATCCCCCCATCACTGATGTACTGATCCCACAGACACTCACTGAGTGTGGGTCAACATACAATCCCCACGCTGGTGAGCATCGGGGCTGGGGTGGGGCTGGGCAGTCTATGGTAAGGGCTCCTTCCTTGGTCTGGGACTGAGGCCTCCTACCTGCTGCACCCTGGATGTACCTCGAGGCTTCCAGGCCAACTCTAGGTGTCTGGTTTAATGGGCCTGGGTGTGGCTGAGTATGGGGTTTTATCCAAGCTTGCCAGGCATTCTAATAAGTAGCCGGGGGTATGAGCTGCGGGTCTAGGGAGAGCGGGGGAAGCTTCAGTGAGAATCTAGGAGGAAGGAGTGGGCAGGGAGGTGGGCTGCAGAGTCCCCTGAAGGCTGGTGTGGGGAGGCAGCTGTGAGGGTCTGAAAGGGGGTGTGGAGGGACAGGCCGGGGAGAGCCAGGAGGAGCCCCCACGGAAGGGCTGGGTTGAGGGAGGGCATGGGAGAGCAGAGCTGGGAGGTTGCAGGAGAGCCTGGAGAGGACAGAGGGGACGGCCTCGGCATGGCGGCTGCACCCACAGAGCGGGCAGTACCACATGGCACCTATCGAGTGCTGCCAGATGCCCAGTGACTGAAGCAGGGCTAGTGGGGCGATCTGTAGGCAGGATGTCCATGGGGTCCTGGGTCTTGAAGTGAAGAACATGCTTCTAGACTGTTCTTCACTGCCCTGTTCAGCTTTCCCCTGTCCAAGACACCGGCTCCCAACAGGTCGGGGGGTGACCTGGAATGGCGTGGAAATCCTCACCAGCTGGAAGATGGTGGAGTTGGGTCCAACCCAGCAACCACCCCCTCCACCATGAAGTGGCGGGATGTGAGTTCTGGGGAAAGCTGGTTGGTTCTAAGCAGCACCCTGTCTGTGGCAGGACAAACCCACCTGACCCAGTTCTGTGCTATTTTTTTCTTTTTTCTTTTTTTTTTTTTTTTTGAGATGGAGCCTCCACTGTCACCTGGGCTGGAGTGCAGTGGTACAATCTCGGCTCACTGCAACCTCCGCCTCCCAGGTTCAAGCGGTTCTCCTGCCTCAGCCTCCTGAGTCGCTGGGATTACAGGCGCCCACCACCATGCCCAGCTAATTTTTTCTATTTTTAGTAGAGATGGGGTTTCACCATGTTGACCAGGCTGGTCTTGAACTCCTGACCTCGTGATTCACCCGCCTCGGCCTCCCAAAGTGCTGGGATTACAGGCGTGAGCCACCGCGCCCGGCCTGTTCTATTTTTAAACTCCCAGCTTGCGGGACTCCTTCACCATCACCTTTTGATCTCCCTGGAAGACAAGGGTTTTTTTGGTTTCTTTTTTCTTTTTCTTTTTTTCAAGAAGGAAATGTTCTAAAACAAAAGATTTGTCTAGGCCTACATCTCCTTTTCCACAAGATTCACCTGGGAGGAGGTGCAGGCTGGGCGCCGCTGCAGCACCTTTTCCTGCCGTTCACTCTGGTGCGGGAAGGGACGCTGGGGAGCCTGTGACTGAGGGAACAGTGGACCCCAGGCAGGCCCCTCCCCAATGGCACCCTGCAGGTCCAGCTTTGGTGGAGCCCTACGCTCGTCCTGGCTGCAGGGTCTGTCCTGAGCAGCCCGTGAGGCGGTCGGGGCCCTACCTGGCTCCTCTCCTGCTTCCTCCCGGCCAGTGTCCAAAGAGCCCCAGCCCCAGGCCCAGGTCCCCACCCTGGGCTCCTGCGGATCTGGGCTCCAGCACATTGAAGCCTGGGCTTTTAGGATGACTGTGTTCACTCTGTGTTGGTCGGAAATCCATTCTGACACCAGAAAAGCCATAGGCTGCCCTTCCCATCTTCCATTTCTCTGCAGTGGGGCCTGTCTGCCTGTGTGTAAAATGCTTCCTGGAATGTGCCCTCCGCCCGACTGTCTGCGGTGCCCCCACCCTGCCTCTGGCAACACCCATCCCCCTGCATGGGGGCACAGAATTCTCTCTCCCCACACCCTCTCCCACCTGCACCTGCCCCTTCAGAGCCATGCCCCCCCAAAAGCATGCAGATGCCTGCCTCATGCCCACCCTCTTCCTGGGAACCCTCACGCCCATGTCCGCAATCGCCTCCCACCCCCTACTCCACTACGTTTGCCCTGAGTGTGGTGCCTGCGTGGCCTTCCCGGAGCAGCCTCTTGACAACTGTTCTGCTGGGGCTCAAATTACCCATCACTGGACAGTGGGTGCAGTGAGCAGGGGGAGTCCCCAGTGTAAGGACAGGCGGGAACTGAAGTCATGTCATGGGACGTGGTCATGGACAGGATGGTCTCCCACCCCTGGTGGGAGGACCCAGGGGTCTGGTCCCATGAGGCCCCCAGGGCATTTTGTCCTTGGCTGTGCCCGTGGTGGCATCAACACGACTTCCCCAGCCTAGGGGCCTTCCTTCCTCTTTGAGACCCCCACCACCCCCCACCCTGCTCTCTGATCTGACCAGGCAGGCCCTCCATTCCCCCGGTCCTTGCCATGCCCCATGAGGGACGCAGAGGTGGGACACTGTCCCTACTGCATGGATGAGAAACCCAAGCCCCAGGGCCCACCTCAGGCCACACAGCCGGCGGGGACAGAAGAGGCGCCCAGTGCCATTCTGGGTGACAGGTAACCGCAGGGCCCAGCCCTTCCTGGATCCACTTCTCGGCTCCCGGCCTGGGCAGTGCAGATCCCCCTGCAGAGTGCATCCCTCCCCATGCCTGACAGTGTCTGTGCCCATGACACCTCAGGGAAGCCCTCCCTGGCTCCTGTCCTCCCCCTCTCAGCCCTGCTGGCTCCTCCTGCCGGCACAACTGTGCTTGTCTCCTGTCTCCCTCCATGGTGGGAACGTGTCCCTGGCGCCTGGAACATGCCCGGCCCATCGTGGCACCTAGGAGGTGTCTGCAGAGCCAGTCAAGGTTGCAGAGGGGGAGCCTGCTAGGAGCTCCTGGCCCCTCCTCTTTCCCCCGAAATGTCTGCCAGCAGATCTGAGAGGGCCTTAGATGGTGAAGAATGAGGGGACCTTAGGAAACCCCTGTGGTCCCTGCCGCAGGCCCCCAGGGGAGGGCTGGTGAGTGTGGTGGGGCGGGGGTGTAGCAGAGGAGGCAGGACTGGGGTCCCAGAGGGAGAGGTCGAGGTGGGGCGGTGGGCCAGGGCATGTGTGAGCATGAGCGTGCTCATGTGTGTGTATGCAAGGGTGTGCAGCGTGTGCACCACGCGTGAGAGTGCAGACATGTGCATGTGTCCGGCGAGGTCTCGGATTACCTGTTCTATGTTTCAACTTGGTGCTTTGGTCCTTTCTCCTGCAACTCAAGTCCAGGATAGAGGCCCAGTACCAGGCTCCTAATGAGCAGATTCTGGCCCTCATCCATTCCAGAGCAAGGCTTTCTGTCTGGTTTTGGGTTTTTGTCTTTTTTGAGACAGCGTCTTGCTCTGTCCCCCAGGCTGCAATGCAGTGGCACGGTCACAGCTCACTGCAGCCTCCACCTCCTGGGCTCAAGCAATCCTTCTGCCTCAGCCTCCCGAGTAGCTGAGACAACAGGTGCACACCACCATGTTTGGCTAATTTTTAATTTTTTGGTGGAGACTGTGTCTCGCTATGTTGCCTAGGCTAGTCTTGAACTCCTGACCTACAGCGATCCTCCCACTTCATCCTACTGAGTAGCTGGGACTACAGGTGTGTACCATCATGCCTGGCTAATTTTTTTTTTAATTGTGTAAAGACAGGGGTCTCACTATGTTGCCCAGGCAGGTCTTAAACTCATGGTCTCAAGTGATTCCTTCCTCAGCCTCCCAAAGTGCTGGGATTACAGGCATGAGCCACTGCTTCTGACCTCCCTCTGCTGTGTTATTTTATTTTATTTTATTTTGTTCTGTTCTGTTCTATTCTATTCTATTCTATTCGAGACGGAGTTTCGCTCTGTCGCCCAGGCTGGAGTGCAATGGCATGATCTTGGCTCACTGCAACCTCTGCCTTTCAGGTTTAAGTGATTCTCCTGCCTCAGCCTCCCAAGTAGTGGGATTACAGGCACTCACCACCACGCCTGGCCAATTTTTAGTAGAAACAGTGTTTCACCATGTTGGCCAGTCTGGTTTCGAACTCCTGACCTCAGGTGATCCGTCTGCTTCGGCCTCCCAAAGTGCTGGGATTACAGGCGTGAGCCACCGCTTCTGGCTTTCCTGTTTTTTAAGCTGAAAAAAAAAATGTGCCTGGCTTATCGAGGCAGGACATTCATTTTGCAAACTGTTTCTGAACCCCACACTCCATTTTATAAAATATGAACATTACAATGCAGATTGACATGAATTTGGGAAAGGTTTTAATGTATGAGATTACATTCATCAGCCTCTTCATTAATTCTAGCCTCGTACAGCACGTTACTCACTTTGGCTTCTCATGCGAAGAGCAAATGATGTGTTTCAATTATCCCTCATTTTGGGAAACCTGAGGGAAAAGATTTGAGAGCACGAGCACCTTTTGTTGTAGAGCAGGAGGTCTCAATCTCGGGGGCTGTGAGAATCATCTGAATGACCTTTGCAGAATATGCAGGCGGCTGGGTCCCACTGACACCTGCTGGCAGAGCTCCTGAGAGAGGCTGGGCACACCTGTGTGCACACCTGTGCAGGTGCAGGCACATACGCAAGTCTGTGCATGTGAGCATCTGCTTTACTGTTTAATGTTAAATGTTTCTAGGCCGGACGCGGTGGCTCACGTCTGTAATCCCAGCACTTCGGGAGGCCGAGGTGGGCTGATCACAAGGTCAGGAGATCGAGACCATCCTGGCTAACATGGTGAGACCCCGTCTCTACTAAAAATACAAAAAATTAGCTGGGCGTGGTGGCGGGCGCCTGTAGTCCCAGCTACTCGGGAGGCTGAGGCAGGAGAATGGCGTGAACCTGGGAGGAAGAGGTTGCAGTGAGCCAAGATTGCGCCACTGCACTCCAGCCTGGGCAACAGAGCGAGACTCCGTCTCAAAAAAAATAAATAACAAATAAATTTTTTTAATGTTAGAAGAGTGCAGGCTGGGCGTGATGCCTCACACCTATAATCCCAGAACTTTGGGAGGCTGAGGTGGCTGGATCACTTGAGGTCAGGAGTTCGAGACCAGCCTGGGCAACATGGTGAAACCCTGTCTCTACTAAAAATACAAAAATTAACCGGGCGTGGTGGCACCCACCTGTAATCCCAGCTACTCAGGAGGTTGAAGCAGGAGGATCACTTGAACCCAGGAGGTGGAGGTTGCAGTGAGCTGAGATCGTGCCATTGTACTCCAGCCTAGGTGACAAGAGCGAAACTCCGTCTCAAAAAAAAATAATGTTAAAAGATTACATATATCAGAGTGTGTATAAAAGAGTATATATATCACACATGCAACTAAAAAAAAAATAAGAAGAAAGTGCACACCCATGTACCCAACACACCACCCAAGAGGTAGAATAGAACCAATACTCTGAGCCCCAGGAAACTTTCTCGATGGCTTCCCTTAGTGAGAGACTTCGTTTAGCTCACCTGCCTTGGTCTCGCATATGACAGCTCTATGGGCTGCCATAACAAAGTGCCATAGACTGGGTGGGTGGCTTATAAACAACAGGAATTTACGTCTTACAGTTCTGGAGGCTGGAAGTTTGAGATCTGGGTGCCAGCATGGTCGGGTTCTTGTGGGGGCCCTCTTCCAGCTTGCACCCTTCTCGGCTTCTCAGTGTACCCGCACGTGGTAGAGAGCAGAGAGACTTGCTCTCTGGAGACTCTCATAGGGCGCTAGTCCCTCTTGGCGTCAGCTGATAATGATCACCTCTCAAAGGCCCCACCTCCAGATGCCATCACACTGGAGATCAGACTTCAACATATGAACTGTGGGGACACACAAACATTCCATCCCAACCTCTTCAAATGTATCTGTTCTTCCCATGTAAACTGCATTCATTCCATCCCAACAGCTTTGCATGCCTTAGGCTTGCTGCAGCTTCTACTCTGAAGGTGTGAGCTCCAAGTCTTATCTAAATACCATCTAAATCCGATCCAGGTGAGACTCAGGGAACAATTCTTACAAGGCAAAATTCCCCTCCAGCCGCAAGGCCTTTTAGCCAAACAAGTTATGTGCTTCCAGAATACAATGATCGGGGCTGGGCCTGGTGGCTCACACCTGTAATCCCAGCACTTTGGGAGGCCAAGGTGGGCAGATCACTTGAGGTCAGGAGTTTGAGACCAGCCTGGCCAACATGGTGGAACCCCGTCTCTACTAAAAACACAAAAATTAGCTTGGGCATAGTGGTGGGTGCCTATAATCCCAGCTACTGGGGAGGCTGAGGCGGGATAGTTGCTTGAACCCAGGAGGTGGAAGTTGCAGTGAGCCAAGATCATGCACTGCACTTCATCCTGGGCAACAGAGCAAGACTCTGTTTCGAAAGCAGACAAACAAACAAAAATGGTGGGATAGGCATAGGATAGACATTTCCATCCTAAAAGGGAGAAATAGGGAAGAAGGAAGTGGTGGATCCAAGCAAGTTGAAACTTGGACTTGGAAAACTCCAAGGAAAACTCCAAGCCAAAATAGTCTTCTTTGGCCCCATGCTCTTCCTGCCAGGTGCACTGGGGCGGCAACCCCACCCACCAGCTCTGCCAGGCAGGGGTCCCACCCCCAGGGCTCTGCTGGGCAGGGGCAGGCCCCCATGGCTTCGGGCAAAGGTCATCTGGTCTGCCGAAAGTGAGGTGAGACCCCCCCTTTTGAAACCTGGGAGGCAGCCGTGATGAGCTCGGATTCACCTATGGGGTCTTTCTTCCACTGTCTTGAAGAATGGAGCATGTTCACACAGAGCAGCTCTATGGTCCTGACCCGTTAAATCCAAGAAGTCCAATTCCTTCATTCCTTCATTCCTTCCCGTCTCCTTCCCCTTCAGTTTAAGCTGCAGTGTTCCCACCGGGTGGCTGACAGAGTCTGAGGTTCATACCCACACGAATCTCCTTATCCACTGGTTGATGACTACACCCTTAGTCTTCTTTGTCAACTGTGCTTTCTCATTTGTTGCAATACGGATGGATAAGCTGACCATTTTCCACATCTTTTTTTTTTTTTTTTTGTGAGACGGAGTCTCGCTCTGTCACCCAGGCTGGAGTGCAGTGACACGATCTCTGGTCACTGCAAACTCTGCCTCCCGGGTTCACACCATTCTCCCGCCTCAGCCTCCCGAGTAGCTGGGATTACAGGCGTGAGCCACCACGCCCAGCTAATTTTTTGTATTTTTAGTAGAGATGAGGTTTCACCATGTTGGCCAGGATGGTCTCAATCTCCTGACCTTGTGATCCGCCCGCCTCGGCCTCCCAAAGTGCTGGGATTACAGACGTGAGCCACCGCGCCCGGCCCATTTTCCACATCTTTAAGTTCTGGTTACTTTTTGCTTAGCAATTCCCTCATCAGTCATTTCTCTCTTCTTACGTTTTGCTGTAAGCAGTCAGGAGGAACCCAGCCAGTCCTTTCACACTGCTTAGCAATCTCCTCAACTCCAATCGAATTTCATCACTGGCAAGTTCTCTACCTTTCCCGTAACACTAGAACATGAGCGCGATTCAGCCACGTTCTCTGCCTCCTTATAATAAGGATCATCTTTTCTCCATTGCCCAGTAACATGTTCCTCGTTTCCGTCTGAGACCGCATGAGAATGACCCGACTGTGCACGTTTCTCCCAACAATCTGGTCATTGATTGCATATTCGCTAAGAAGACAGAGGCTTTTGCTCTGGTGTCCTCTTTGTTTTCTGAGCCCTCACCAGAATCACCATTAAAATCCCTTCATGACAATCTCGGCTTCTTCAAGCATGCACTTCACAAGTCTTCCAGCCTCTACACCGCTACCCAGTTCCAATGCTGCTTCCGCATTTTTAGGTATTTGTTACAGCAGCACCCCACTTCTTGGTACCACCTTCTGTGTTAATCAGGGTTTTCCAGTGAAATGGTGCCAATAGGAGGTATATACATATACAATCATGTGTCACTTAATGATGGGGCTATGTCCTGAGAAATGTGTTGTTAGGCAACTTTGTCCTGATGCAAACATCATGGAGCGTGCTGACACGAACCTGCACGGTACAACCTACTACCCACATAGGCTGTACGGTAAAGCCTGTTGCTCCTAGTCTATCAGCCTGTACAGCCAGCATGCTACTGCACTGAGCACTCCAGGCAAGTGCTGCAGCTCAACTGCTTGTCCCCTCCAAACCCACATACAAGCTTGATCCCAGGGTGGTAATATTGGGGGTGTGGCCTTTAAAAGGTGATTGAGTCATGGGGGCTGTGCCCTCGGAATGGATTAATTCATTCATGAATTAATGAGTTAGTGGATTACTGGATTATCACAGGAATGGGACTGGCGGCTTAGCAATAAGAAAAGACCTGAGCTAGCAGGCTCAGGCCCTTCACCGTGTGATGCCGGCACCACCTTAGGACTTTGCAGGTTCCCCACCAGCAAGAGGGCCCTCACCAGATGCATCCCCTCCACGTAGAACTTCCAACCTCCAGAACTGTAGGCAATAAATTTCTTTTCTTTATAAACCAGTTTCAGCTGGGCACAGTGGCTCACGCTTGTAATCCCAGCACTTTGGGAGGTCAAGGCGGGCGGATCATGAGGTCAGGAGTTCAAGACCAGCCTGGCTAACGCAGTGAAACCCCCCCCCCCATCTGTACTAAAAACACAAAAATTCCATGGGCATGTTGGCGGGTGCCTGTAATCCCAGCTATTCGGGAGGCTGGAGCAGGAGAATCGCTTGAACCTGGGAGGCAGAGGTTGCAGTGAGCTGAGATTGTGCCACCGCACTACAGCCTGGGTGACAGAGCTAAACTCTGTCTCAAAAAAAAAAAAAATACCCAGTTTCTGGTATTCTGTTATAAGCAACAGAAAATGGACTAAGACAGCAATACGTATTTCTGTATTTAGACATATCTAGACAGAAAAGTTACAGTTGGCTGGACATGGTGGCTCACACCTGTAATCTCAGCATTTTGGGAGGCCGAGGTGGGTGGATCACCTGAGGTCAGGAGTTCAAGACAAGTGTGGCCAAATGGTGAAACCCCGTCTCTACTAAAAATACAAAAATTAGCCAGGCGTGGTGGTGAGCACCTGTAATCCCAGCTACTTAGGAGGCTGAGGAGGGAGAATCGCCTGAACCTGGGAGGCGGAGGTTGCAGTGAGCCATGATCATGCCATTGCACTCCAGACTGGGCGACAGAGCGAGGCTCCATCTCAAAAGAAAATAAAAGAAAAGAAAAATTAAAGTAAAAATGTGATACAAAGATAAAAAGGGCACCTGTGTAGGGCACTTACCATGGATAGAGCTTGCAGGACTGGCCGTTGCTGTGTGTGAGTCAGTGAGTGAATGTGAAGACCTAGGACATTGCTATAACTACTGTTGGCTTTATAACACCATACACTTAGGCTACACTACATTTATAAAAAATAGGTTTTTTGTTTTTGGCCAGGTGCAGTGGTTCACATCTGTAATCCCAGCACTTTGGGAGGCCAAGGAAGGAGGACCACCTGAGCTCAGGAATTTGAGACCAGCCTGGGCAACATAGCGAAACCTCATCTCTACTAAAAATAATAATAAAAAAAAAAATCAGCTGGGCATGGTGGTACATGCCTATAGTCCCAGCTGCTTGGGAGGCTGAGGTGGGAGAATTACTTGAGCCCAGGAGTTTGAGGCTGCAGTGAGCTACGATAGTGCTGCTGGACTCCAGCCTGGGTGACAGAGTGAGATGCCATCTCCAAAAATATATATAATGTGTATACATATATATGTGTATATATATTCTTTCCTCAATAATAAATTAACCTTAGCTTACTACGACTTTTTTACTTTATAAGCTTTTAAAAACTTTTTGATTTTTTTTGTATTAACAGCTAAAAACACGAACACATTGTGCAGGAAAATATAAAGAAAATATTTTTCTTTATATTTTTATTTTATAAGCTCTTTCTAATTTTTAAAATCTTTTATTTTATTTTATTTTTACTTTTAAAACTTGCTTGTTTAAAAGTGAGACACAAGCACACACGTCAGCCTAGACCTACACAGGGTCAGGGTTGTCCCTGGCACTGTCCTCCACCTCCACACCCTGCCCCACTTGGAGGTCCTCAGGAGGAGCCATCCTCTCCCGTGATAACAGTGCCTTCTTCTGGATACCTCCTGAAGGGCCTGCCTCACTGCTTTACAGTTAATTTTTTTTTTAATAAGTAGAAGGAGTACACTCTAAAATAACAATAAAGGCTGGGCGCAGTGGCTCAAACCTATAATCCCAGCACTTTAGGAGGGTGAGGTGGGAGGATTGCTCGAGCCCAGGAGTTTGAGATCAGCCTGGGCAACATAGTGAAACCCTGTCTCTACAAGACAGAAAAAAAAAAATTAGCCAGGCATGGTGGCACGTACCTGTAGTCCCAGCTACCTGGGAGGCAGAGGTGGAAGGATCTCTTGAGCCCAGGAGTTTGAGGCTGCAGTGAGCTGTGATCAGACCACTGCACTCCACCCTAGGTGACAGAGCAAGACCCTGTCTCAAAAATAAAATAAAATAGGCTGGCGCAGTAGCTCACACCTATAATCCCAGCACTCTGGAAAGCTGAGGCAGGTGGATCACTTGAGGTCAGGAGGTTGAGGCTAGCCTGGCCAACGTGGTGAAACCCTGTCTCCATTAAAAATACAAAAATTAGCCAGGCATGGTGGTGCGGACCTGTAATCCCAGCTACTCAGAAGGCTGAGGCAGGAGAATGGCTTGAACTCAGGAGACAGAGGTTTCAGTGAGCCAAGATCGCGCCACTTCACTCCAGCCTGGGCAACAGAGTGAGACCCTGTTTCCAAAAAATAAATAAATAAAATAAAATAAAATAAAAATTATAGCATAGTAAACGTATAAACCAGTAACATAGACGTTTATTATCATAACCAAGAATTATGTGCTGTGCATAATTATATGTGCTAGACTTCTACGTGAGGGCAACACAGGTTTGTTTACAGCCACGTCACCACAAACATGAGTCAGTAGGTTTGTTTACAGCCACGTCACTACAAGCATGAGTCATGCATTGCCCTAGGACGGCTATGATGTCGCTTGGAGAAAGGAATTTCTCAGCTCCACTGTCATCTTATGGGACAACCATTATATATGCAGTCTGTTGTTGCCCCTAACGTCATTATGTGGTGTATGACTGTATCTGTGTGTGTGTGTGAACACACATGTACATATAGCTCACATATACAGTCACAGTCATACACACAGGAGGATGTGTGAGTATGTGTGCAACTGAGTATACAGGAGTGCAGGTGAATGTACAAGAGCATGTGTGAGTGCATGCAGATGAGTGTACAGGAGCGTGTATGAGTGCGTGTGCAGGTGAGTGTACAGGAGTGCATGTGAGTGTGTGTGCTGGTGAGTGTACAAGAGCGTGTGTGAGTGCATGCAGGTGAGTGTACAGAAGTGTGTGTGTATGTGCAGGTGAGTGTACAGGAGCATGTGTGTGTGCAGGTGAGTGTACAAGAGCGTGTGTGAGTGCATGCAGGTGAGTGTACAGGAGTGTGTGTGTATGTGCAGGTGAGTGTACAGGAGCATGTGTGTGTGCAGGTGAGTGTACAGGAGCGTGTGTGAGTGCACGTATACATTAGTGTACAGGAGTGCATGTGAGTGAGTGCAGGTGAGCGTACAGGAGCGCATGTGTGTGCATGCAGGTGAGTGTACAGGAGCGCGTGTGGGTGCATGTGCAGGTGAGTGTACAGGAGTACATGTGAGCGCATGCAGGTGAGTGTACAGGAGCGTGTGTGGGTGAGTGTGCAGGTGAGTGTACAGGAGCGCATGTGCGTGCGTGTGCAGGTGAGTGTACAGGAGCGCGTGTGAGTGCATGTAGGTGAGTGTATAGGAGCATGTGTGGGTGAGCGTGCAGGTGAGTGTACAGGAGTGCGTGTGAGTGCGTGTGCAGGTGGGTGTACAGGAGCGTGTGTGTGCGTGTGCAGGTGAGTGTATAGGAACATGTGTGAGTGCGTGTGCAGGTGAGTGTACAGGAACATGTGGGAGTGCGTGTGTAGATGAGTATGAGAGTGAGTGCTTGGGAGCAGAAGTGTGTGTGAGTGTGTTTTGCATCTCCCCTCTTGCCTTTCGTGGTGCTGGTGCAAAGCAGCAGGGCAAGCTGGGCAAGAGCAGCTTGTCCCGGTGCGGTAAGCCAGGCTCCGCCCCTGGTCTCAGCAGGGTTGGATGGTTCGCAGATGTTTGCCGCAGCCTGAGTTGCGATGGACACAGCTGTTGCGTTGTTCGTTCAGGTCTGTTTCCTTTGCAGCCTGTGGGCTCCCCACCCAATGTAACATCCTCAGTCGTTCTTTAAAGACCCCCAAATTCTGGGAAGGGATGTGGCTGCTGCCCTCATCCCGACCTCGGCTGGGCTGGGGTCCCAAGGACTGTGTCTCTCCTTCCTTCTTGAGGCAAGAACTGGCCGCTGTGCCTACCCAGGTTTTACTGCCTTCAGGAGCTATGAGCCTCCGCTCCCTACTGGATGGCCGGTGGTCTCAGAGACCCCTAAAACACTTTTCTGCGGGAACCTGAGGGGTTCCCTTCCCAAGGCGCTCTGTGCCTAGCAGTGATTAATACTGAGCTTCCTTCGTAAATCCCAACGGCTAGAAGTGGAGACAGAGGTGTTGTTGTTAGAGAGTGAGGGGTGCCTGCTACCTACTGACACACAACCACTCACCCCCAAACTTAGCAGGTAAGACAGCAACCATTTTATCCTCTCTGTTTCTGTGGATCAGGGATCCGGGCAGGGCACCGTGAGGATGGTTGATTTCTGCTCCCTGGAAGCCTGTCCAGCCTCTGTGAAACCCCAGGCCCCCGCCTCTGTGTGACCCCAGTCTCTCTGTGTGCCCAGCTTCCATGTCACCCTCGAGGGATCCCATGGGTGGAGAGAAGCCCACCTCCTCCGTCCTAACAGGCAGAAAGAAGGCAAGGACAGACCAGATGCAGATCCACTCATCATGGTGGGAGCAGAGGGCCAGGGTGTTTGACAACCTCTCCCTTCTCAGATGAGTGGGGACCAAGGTGGAGGGTCAGGAGAGAGGGTTTTGCGGTGGTGTAGGAAGTTGGAGGAGTGTGGACAGTTTGAAATGCAGCAGTCGCTTGATCTTAAGACACAGAGTCTTTCTGCCATCAGTGTTCAAACTTCATTAACAGCATTTCTTTTTCATTTTCTGGGTTTTTTTGTTGTTATTGTTGTTCTTTTTTTTGAGACAGAGTCTTGCTCTGTTGCCCAGGCTGGAGTGCAATGGTGCGATCTTGGCTCACTGCAACCTCTGCCCACTGCAACCTCCGCCTCTTGGGTTCAAGCAATTCTCCTGCCTCAGCCTCCTGAGTAGCTGGGATTACAAGTATGCGCCACCATGCCCAGCTAATTTTTTGTATTTTTAGTGGAGATGGGGTTTCACCATGTTGGCCAGGCTGGTCTCAAACTCCTGACCTCAGGTGACCCACCCGCCTTGGCCTCCCAAAGTGCTGGAATTACAGGCGTGAGCCACCGCACCTGGTCTGGCTTTTTATTTTACATAATTTTGATGACATAAATCACACAAGACCATCTTCTCCTGGTAAAACATCAAAATATCATCCAAAATGCGAACTTCCTGGCGGCCACTCCTCCTCGTCCAAAGACTCTTTCACAGGGAACCAAGCTGTTTAAACAAGGTTTTAAAAACATCATTGAAAAAGTAACATGGCTGGGTGCGGTGGCTCACGCCTGTAATCCCAGCACATTGGGAGGCCGAGGCGGGTGGATCACGAGGTCAGGAGATCGAGACCATCCTGGCTAACATGATGAAACCCCATCTCTACTGAAAATACAAAGAATTAGCTGGGCGTGGTGGTGGGCGCCTGTAGTCCCAGCTACTCAGGAGGCTGAGGCAGGAGAATGGCATGAACCCAGAAGACGGAGCTTGCAGTGAGCCCAGATCGCGCCACTGCACTCCAGCTTGGGTGACAGAGCGAGACTCCATTTCAAAAAAAAAAAAAAAAGTAACGTGCATAGGTAGAAGAAAAACATCCAACCGTCCAGAGGAGAACTGGCAGGGAGTGCGACTCCTCTTCAGCCTGGCTCTACCCCTGCGTGTCTCTCTGTGCAGTTCCTCAGTCACCCTCAGTGCAGGCTTCCTCCTCCCCTGTGAACTAGCACACATCTCTAGAGACCCTGAGAATTCTGCAGGCTGACTCAAGTCCAACACAGGGGTGCTGGCAGGCCTCCCAGACTCAGCCCCTCCAAGTCACCAGGCCCCATCCGCATCTGCTGACCCCGCCTTGAAATCCTCCGTGACATTTGAACAAGGAGCCTTCAGCGTGACCTGGGGCTGCTGTGACAAATCACCACAAGCTGGTGGCTTAAAACAGCAGACCTTCATCTCTCACAGTTCTGGAGGCTGGAAGTCCAAAATCAGGGTGTCAGCTCCTTCTGGAGGCTCCGAGGAGAATCTGGCCCAGGCTCTCCTAGCTTCTGGTGCCTTTGGCAACCCTGGGCGCTCCTTGGCTGGGGGCAGCAGCACCTGCCCCTGCCTCTGTCCATAAGATGCTCCTGCTGTGTATTTCTGTGTCAAATCTCCCCCAGCCTCCTCTTAGAAGAACTCCAGCCACTGGATTTAGGGCCCACTCTAGTCCGGGATGATCTTATCTCAACATCCTTAATTACGTCTAGAGACCCTATTTCCAAATAAGGCCACATTCGCAGGAACCATGCTGTCAGGACTTGGAGATACCTATATCTATATCAATATCTTTATCTATATCAATACCTATATCTATGTCAATATCTTTATCTATATCTTTGTCAATATCTTTATCTATAGATAGACAATCTTGAAAAACTGCAACTTTATGTCCATTAAAAAACAGCTCCCCACTTTTCCCTCTCCCCAATCCCTGGTAACCGCATTCTACTTTCTGTTTCTGTAAATTTGAACACTTTAATTTTTTAATGTTTATTATTTTATTTGAGACAGGGTCTCACGCTGTCACCCAGGCTGGAGTGCAGTGGTGCGATCTCAACTCACTGCAGCCTCGACTCAACTCACTGCAGCCTCGACCTCCCTGGGCTCAAGTGATTCTCCTGCCTCATCCTCCCGAGTAGCTGGGACCACAGGCAGGTGCCACCACGCCTGGCTGATTTTTGTATTTTTTGTAGAGATGGGGTTTCACCATGTTGCCCATGGCAGGTCTCCAACTCCTGGGCTCAAGGGATCCTCCCACTTCAGCCTCCCAAAGTGCTGGGATTACAGGCGTGAGTCACCACGCCTGGCCTTGTCAAATTGACTACCTTAGATTTTTCTCATTTAAGTGGCATCACACAGCATTTGTCTTTTTAGGACTTGCTTATTTCGCTTAGCACTTATTTATTTTCTGATTTTTTTTTATTATGGTAAAATACATGCGACATAAAATGTGTCATCTTAACCATGTTTGCAAAGACTTTATTTTTTATTGACAAATAATTGTATATATTTATGGGGTACAAAGTGATGTTTTCAGACATGTATACATGGCGGATGATCAAATCGGGCTAATTCATACATCTATCACCTCACAAACTTATCCTGTCTCTGTGGTGAGAAAATGGCAAACCCACTTTTTGGCAGTTTGGGAATCTGTAATGCGTTATTTCTCACTCGAGTTGCCCTGCTGTCCATCCGGCAGAGACTTCTTGTCCTTTGAGTGAGGTCTCCCTTTCCCGCCTGCCCTTGGGTGCCCACCATTCTCCTCTCTGCTTCCAGGAGTGCTTCGGCCAGGGTTCTCCAGAGAGACAGAGCCATGGAGAGGTGAGGGGTTTGATAGGGGACTTGTCTCCTAGAGGTCAAGGAGTCTGCAAGCCGGAGAACCGGGGAGCCTGGTGGCGGGCTCAGTCCAAGACCGGAGGCCTTGGAACTTGGAACCTCAGATTGCAGTCACCAATCTGAGGCCAAAGACCCAGGAGCCCTGTGAGGCCCCACTGCAAGTCCCAGATCCCAAAGCCAAACGACCTGGAGTCTGATGTCCAAGGGCAGGCAGAGGAAAGGTGTCCCAATCCGGAAGCAGGAGAGAGGGAAAGAGAGGGAGAGAGAGAGAGAGAGAGAAGGAGAAAGAGGAGGGGAGAGAGGGAAGGAAAGAAAAAGAAGGGGAGAGAGGGAGGGAGAGAAGAAGAAGGGGAGAGAGAAAGAGAGGCAGAGAGACGGAGAGAAAGAGAGAGGGAGAGAGAAAGAGGTGCACTCCAGTCTGGGCAACAGAGTGAGACTCTGTCTCTGAAACAAAATTAAAAGATGAAAAGCCTCTAGAGATGGATGATGGTGAGGCAGTGATACCATTATGAATGTACTTAATGCTACTCGTACACTGAAATTGGGTAAGATGGATGCCCGAATGCCTGTTAGAAAGGCTACTGTCAAAAAGGTGAAAGGTAAGTGCTGGCCAGGCGTGGCAACCTGTTCATATAACAGCATTAGATGGGTGTTGTATTAGTTCATGCTCACATTTCTATAAGAAAATACCCAAAACTGGGTAATTTATTTTATTTTATTATTTTTTGAGATGGAATCTGACTCTTGTTGCCCAAGCTGGAGCGCAGTGGCACGATCTTGGCTCACTGCAACCTTTGCCTCCCAGGTTCAAGTGATTCTCCTGCCTCAGCCTCCTGAGTAGCTGGGATTACAGGCATGTGCCATCACGCCTGGCTGATTTTTCTATTTTAGTAGAGACGGGGTTTCACCATGTTAGCCAAGCTGGTCTCAAACTCCTGACCTCAGTTGATCCACCTGCCTCCGCCTCCCAAAGTGCTGGGATGACAGGCATGAGCCACCTCGCCAGGCCAACAGGGTAATTTATAAAGGAAAGAGGTTGAATTGACTCACAGTTGAGCATGGCTGGAGAGGCCTCAGGAAACTTACAATCATGGTAGAAGGCAAAGGAGAAGCAGGCACCTTCTTCACAGGGCAGCAGGACGACGGAGTGAGTGCAGCAGGGGAAATGCCAGATGCTTATAAAACCATCAGATCTCGTGAGATTCACTCGTTGTCGCAAGAACAGCAGCGGGGAACCACCCCCATGATCCAATTACCTCCACCTGGTCCCACTCTTGATATGTGGAGATTATGGGAATTATGGGGATTACAACTCAACATGAGATTTTGGGTGGCGACACAGCCAGACCATATCAGGTATGTTTGGTTTGAGAGAATGTGTTGATGTATGTCACTTGTTGGAATATGTCACACTTGAATGAAAGACAGTGAGGGAATGTCCAGCTCTTCTGAGCAGACTCAGCTTTCTGAGCTGGAAAACCTAAAACAAAACCCTTATTTTGTTTGAGAAGGAAACCAGAGTCCAGAGCTGGCAAGTGACCTGCCTGAGGCCACCAGGAAATGGTAGAATGTGGACCAAAACCCACGTTTCCTGAATTCCCAGACCAGCAGTCTCTCATCAACATTTTTAAAAATTGTAGTTAAGAATAAAGACAAAATTTACCATCATAACCAGTTTCAAGTGTAAGTTGGGGAACAGTGAGCATGTTCACGTTGTTGTGCAACAGATCCCCAGGACTTGTTCATCTTGAAACACTGAAACTCTACACCCATTCAAAGCTCTCCATTTCACCCTCCCTGCTTTGCCTGGTAACCACCATTCTACTGTCTGTTTCCGTCAGTTTGAGTGCTCTCGATAACTCATGTAAGTGGACTCACAGCATTCGCCTTTTTGTGCCCGGCTTATTTCACAGCATAGCAGCCTCACGGTTGATCCTTGCTGAAGGGTGTGTCCGAATTTCCTTCCTTTTCAGGGCTTAATAATATTCCACTGCACATTTTCCTTCTCCATTTCATCTATAGTTGGACCGTTGGATTGCTTCCACCTCTTGGCTATCGTAAATAATGCTGCTATGAGGCCAGGCACGGTGGCTCATGCCTGTAATCCCAGCACTTTGGGAGGCCAAGGCAGGTGAATCACGAGGTCAGGAGTTCGAGACCAGCCTGACCAACATGGTGGAACCCTGTCTCTACTGAAAATACAAAAATTAGCCGGGCGCGGTGGCACACGCTTGTAATCCCAGCTACTCAGGAGGCTGAGGCAGGAAAATCACTTAAACCTGGGAGGCGGAGGTTGCAGTGAGTCGAGTTCATGCTGCTGCACTCCAGCCTGGGTGACAGAGCAAGACTCCATCTCAAAAAAAAAAATAATAAAGCTGCTATGAACATGAGCGTGAAAATATCTCTTCGAGATGCTGCTTTCACTTCTTTTGGATATAATCCAAAAGTGGCCTCATCGACATTCTTTTTTTTTTTTTTTTTTTTTTCAGATGGAGTCTTGCTCTGTCTCCCAGGCTGGAGTGCAGTGGTGCAATCTCACTGCAAGCTCTGCCTCCCGGCTTCACACCATTCTCCTGCCTCAGCCTCCCGAGTAGCTGGGACTACGGGCGCCCGCCACCACGTCTGGCTAATTATTTTTTGTATTTTTAGTAGAGACGGGGTTTCATCATGTTAGCCAGGATTTTCTCGATCTCCTGACCCTGTGATCTGCCTGCCTCGGCCTCCCTAAGTGCTGGGATTACAGGCATGAGCCACCGCACCTGGCCAACATTCATAAGTTATTTAAGACTTGTAGGTTTTACTACCTCAAGCAAACTGTGAGGCTCTAGAGTCAGACATTGACTATCTAGGTGGGTACTGCTAAGTGTTTAATAACCGTCTCCCTAAGGAAAAAAAGCCCCGAAGCATAGCGTCTGCCAACGCCCCCCGAGGCATAGCGTCTGCCAACGTCCTTGGTGGAAATGCCCCCACCCTGGCTGGTTTCAAGCTGTCAGTGTGATGTCACTGAACATGGCGTTGGGAAGAGACACAACAGCTGGTTCTTGCGAGCTGGATGTGGTGTATGTGGCACTCAAGTTACCCATTTTTCCTTAACACTTGCCCCAGTGTGAAGGCACACAGGTCATTGTGGACAGGGATAACTCTTCTCCCATAGACACAGGAGGACTTGGCAGTAGATGTGAGCCAGGAGCAGTTCCAGAACGTGCAGGGGCTGGTGCAAAATGAAAATGTGGTGCTCTGGGGAAGGTTGAATAGTGTCACTGGAAAAGATATGTTCAGGGAGACAGAATGAGGAGTCAGTGTTTAATGGGTGTAGAGTTTCAATTCTGCAAGACACAAAGAGTTCTTGGCATACACTTGTGGTCCCAAGTACTCGGGAAGCTGAGGGGAGAGGATCACTTGAGCCCAGGAGGTTGAAGCTGCAGTGAGTGAGCTCTCTCACGTATCAAGAGTGGGACCAGGTGGAGGTAATTGGATCATGGGGGTGGTTCCCCGCTGCTGTTCTTGCGACAACGAGTGAATCTCACGAGATCTGATGGTTTTATAAGCATCTGGCATTTCCTCTGCTGCACTCACTCCGTCGTCCTGCTGCCCTGTGAAGAAGGTGCCTGCTTCTCCTTTGCCTTCTACCATGATTGTAAGTTTCCTGAGGCCTCTCCAGCCATGCTCAACTGTGAGTCAATTCAACCTCTTTCCTTTATAAATTACCCTGTTGGCCTGGCGAGGTGGCTCATGCCTGTCATCCCAGCACTTTGGGAGGCGGAGGCAGGTGGATCAACTGAGGTCAGGAGTTTGAGACCAGCTTGGCTAACATGGTGAAACCCCGTCTCTACTAAAATAGAAAAATCAGCCAGGCGTGATGGCACATGCCTGTAATCCCAGCTACTCAGGAGGCTGAGGCAGGAGAATCACTTGAACCTGGGAGGCAAAGGTTGCAGTGAGCCAAGATCGTGCCACTGTGCTCCAGCTTGGGCAACAAGAGTCAGATTCCATCTCAAAAAATAATAAAATAAAATAAATTACCCAGTTTTGGGTATTTTCTTATAGAAATGTGAGCATGAACTAATACAACACCCATCTAATGCTGTTATATGAACAGGTTGCCATTTATTTCTCCATTTTAATGTTGATGGAAATTTTGGTTGTTCCTGTTTTGAACATTAACGTGCTGCTGGGATGTCCAGGCACTTCTCTTGGGGCACAGAAGGACTCATTTCTTCTGGGTGCATATGGAGTAGAGTTGCTGAGCCAGATGCTGAGCAGTTATACAACTTTAGTAGAAATGGCCAAGCAATTTCAACAGTGGCTGAACTGACTCCTGTCTCCTCAGTGAGTGCTCCTTACCAACACTAGGTGTTGTCAGTCCTTTTAATTTTGGCTGTGCTGGTGGGTCTGCAGTGGTTTTAATTCAAATTCCCCTGATGACTAATGAGGTTGAGCGTCTTTTCACACCCCTGCTGGCCATCTGGCCATCCTCTTTGTGAAGTGCCTGTTCCAGTCTTTTGCTTATTTTTGTATAGTGCATATGTCTTCTACTCTGTCAGCTGTCTTTCCATTCTTGTAATGGTTTTGATGAGAGGTTCTTTTTTTTTTTTTGAGACAAGGTCTCACTTTGTCACCCAGGCTGGAGTGCAATGGCATGATCATGGCTCACTGCAGCCTCAACCTCCTGGGCTCAAGCAATCCTCCTACCTCAGCCTCCTAAGTAGCAGGGACTACAGGCACATGCATGATGCCCAACTCATTTTGTACTTTTTGTAGACATGGGGTTTTGCCATGTTGCTCAGGCTGGTCTCAAAGTCCTGAGCTCAAGTGATCTGCCTGCCTTGGCCTCCCAAAGTGCTGGGATTACAAGTGTGAACCATTGCACCCAGCCCATGAAGAGTTCTTAATGTCACACAATTTATCAATTTTTTTTCCTTTATAGGGTTTAGCACTTTTTGGGGAGGATGGGACAGGGTCTCACTCTGTTGCCTAGGCTGGAGTGCAGTGGTGCAATCATACATCACTGCAGCCTTGAACCCCTGGGCTCAAGTGATCCTCCCAGCTCAGCCTCCTGTGTAGCTGGGACTACACGTGTTTGCCACCATGTGTGGCTAATTTTATTTATTTATTTATTTATTTTGAGATGGAGTCTTGCTCTGTCACCCAGGCTGGAGTGCAGTGGCGCGATCTCGGCTCACTGCAAGCTCCGCCTCCTGGGTTCATGCCATTCTCCTGCCTCAGCCTACTGAGTAGCTGGGACTACAGGTGCCCACCACCATGCCCGGCACATTTTTTTTTTTTTTTTTTTGTATTTTTAGTAGAGAGGGTTTTCAGTGTGTTAGCCAGGATGGTCTCAATCTCCTGACCTTGTGATCTGCCCGCCTCGGCCTCCCAAAGAACTGGGATTACAGGCGTGAGCCACCGCACCTGGCCATGTCTGGCTAATTTTTAAAGTTTTAGTAGAGATGAAGTCTCACTATGCTGCTCAGGATGGTCTCAAACTCCTGGCCTCAAGTGATCCTCCCATCTCAGCCTTCCAAAGAGCTAGGATTACTGGCGTGAGCCATGGTGCCTGGACAGGTTTAGCACTTTTTGTGCTTACTTTTGAGAGAATTTTTGCCCTAAGATTAAATGCATGCTTCATTCTAAAAGTTTTGCCTGTTATTTGACAGTCTACAAATAGGTTAGAAAGTTTTATTTCAATATTTTAAAGATGCTTTTCCACCCTCTTCTGGTTTCCATAGTTTCTGACGAGGTCATGAGTTTTGATTCTTTGTTCCCCTGCCTGAACAATTACAGTTCACTCTAGCCTCTCACTCCTGGTCAAGTGATCCTCCCACCTCAGCCTCCCAAGTAGCTAGGACTACAAGTGTGTGCCACCATGCCCAGCTAATTTTTAAACTTTTTGTACAGATGGGGGTCTCACTATGTTGCCCAGGATGGTCTCAAACTCCTGGCCTCAAGTGGCTCCCCCACCTTAGCCTCCCAAAGCACTGAGATTACAGGCCTAAGCCACCATGTCTGGCCTTGAAACTGTTTTGAGGCACATATCAATTTATCATTTCTTTCTTCTTATGAGTTAACCATTTTATCATTATGCAGTGTCTCTTTTTATCTCTGAGAAGGTTCTTTGTGTTGAAGTTTATTTTATTTGATGTTAACATAGCCACCTAGCCTTGCTAGGCTTACTGTTTGCATACCATATCCTTTCTAAAGCATCTCTCTTGAAATCTGTAGTCTTGTCTTTCTATCCTTTTTAATTGATGTGCTTAATGCATTTAAATCTAATATGATGATTAAGGCCTGGCACAGTGACTCATGCCTGTAATCCCAGCACTTTGGGAAGCCAAGGTGGGCAGATCACCTGGGTGTATCACCTGAGGTCAGAAGTTCAAGACCAGCCTGGGCAACATGGTGAAACCCTGTCTCTACTAAAAATATAAAAATTAGCTGAGCATGGTGGTGTGCGCCTGTAATCCCAGCTACTCAGGAGGCTGAGGTAGGAGAATCACTTGAACCTGGGAGGTGGAGGTTGTAGTGAGCCGAGATCATACCACTGCACTCTAGCCTGGGCGACAGAGTGAGATTCCATCTCAAAAAAAAAAAAAATCTAATATGATTAATTGGTGGAATTTAGGTCTATCATTTTACTATTTGTCCTATGTTCATTCCTTCTAAAATTTCCTCTTTTTCTGCTTTTTTGGGATTATTTGAAAACTTTTAGCATTCTATTTTAGTTTATCTATTGGATTTTTATCTATACCTCTTTGTGTTGCTTTTCTAGTGGTTGCTTTAGGGATTATCACACACATTCTTAATTTATAATAGTCTTCTTTAATATTGTGCCACTTCATATAAAATGTAGAAAACTTCCAATATCATAGTTTCATTTTTTGCTACAGTTGAGTGTATTCCATCTACAGAGTAAAAATCTCACAGTTCAATGTTATAATTTTTCATTTATACTGACATATTTTAAATTAAGAGGAAAATTGTTTTTTAAAATTTAATCTACTATTTACCATTTCTGATGATTTTATTCTTTCCTGATGATCAAATTTCCATCTGGGATCATTTTCCTTCAGCCTGAAAAATTTCTTCAGCAATTCTTTTTTTTTTTTTTGGACACAGAGTCTCGCTCTGTCGCCCAGGCTGGAGTGCAGTCGCACAATCTCGGTTCACTGCAAACTCCGTCTTCTGGGTTCATGCCATTCTCCTGCCTCAACCTCCCAAGTAGCTGGGACTACAGGCGCCTGCCACCACGCCCGGCTAATTTTTTGTATCTTTAGTAGAGACGGGGTTTCACTGTGTTAGCCAGGATGATCTTGATCTCCTGACCTCGTGATCCGTCTGCCTCGGCCTCCCAAAGTCCTGGGATTACAGGCATGAACCACCGCGCCCGGACAGCAACTCTTATAAAACAGGTCTGGTGGTGATGAATTACGTTAATTTTTTATGTGAAAATGTGTTTATTTACCCTGTTTGTTTTTTTTTTGAGACGGAGTCTTGCTCTGTTGCCCAGGCTGGAGTGCCGTGGTGTGACCTCAGCTCAGTGCAAGCTCCGCCTCCCGGGTTCACACCATTCTCTTGCCTCAGCCTCCCCAGTAGCTGGAACTACAGGCACCCGCCACTACGCCTGGCTAATTTCTTTTTGTATTTTTAGTAGAGACGGGGTTTCACCGTGTTAGCCAGGATGGTCTCGATCTCCTGACCTCCTGATCTGCCTGCCTCGGCCTCCCAAAGTGCTGGGATTACAGGCGCAAGCCACCACGCCTGGCCTATTTACCTTCATTCTTGAAAGATAGTTCGACAATCTACAAATGGGTTAAAAAGTTTTACTTCAATACTTTAAAGATGTTCTTCCATCTTTCTGGTTTTCATAGTTTCGGATGAGAAGTCATCAGTTTTAATTTATTTGTTCCCCTGCCTGAAATTTTCTTTTTTTTCTGTTCTCCAGACAAAGTTTCACTCTGTTGCTCAAGCTGGAGCAGTTGCATGATCTTAGCTCACTGCAACCTCTGCCTTGGGTTCAAGTGATTCTCCTGCCTCTCAGTCTCCCAAGCAGCTGGGACTACAGGCGTGCACCACCACACTCGGCTAATTTTTCTATTTTTGTAGAGATGGGGTTTTGTCATGTTGGCCAGGCTGGTCTTGAACTCCTGCTCTCAAGTGATCGGCCCACCTCGGCCTCCCAAAATGCTAGGATTACAGGCACGAGTCCCTGCGCCTGGACTTGAAATGTGTTTTTGTACAGTTACTTTTAGGAATTTTGTTTTTAGATTTGCTTTCCAGCAACTTGACTATGATGTACCTACACATGGTTTTGTTTGAGTTTATCCCAGCTGGGGATAATGAAACTTCTTAAATATGTAAATTTGTCTCTTATTATAGAAATTCTAGGCAGTGTTTCTTCAAATACTTTTTCCTGCCTCATTTCTTCTCTCCTCTCTTTTTGTAATTTTGACTTCACGTTATAGGCTTTTTGATATTGTTTCACAGGTCCTGAGGTTCTTCTTGTTTTCCCCCCACCCTTTCTTTTTTAGATTGGATACATTCTATTGATTTATCTTCAAGTTAACTGAGTTAACTGTCATCTCCACTCTTCTGTTAGACTCATTCAGTTAACTTTATATTTAAGATATTCTAATTTGCAGTTCTAAAATTTCCATTTAAAAAATACAGTTTCTGCCAGGCATGGTGGCTCATGCCTGTAACCCCAGTACTTTGGGAGGCTGAGGCAGGAGGATTGCTTGAGGCCAGGTGTTCAAGACCAGCCCGGGCAACATGGAGTATCCTCAATGCTACAAAAAATACAAAAGAGTTAGCTGGGCATGCTGGCGTGAGCCTGTAGTCCCAGTTACTAGGGAGGCTGAGGGGGGAGAATCACCGTAGCTGAGAGGTCAAGGCTGCAGTCAGCCATGATTGTGCCACCGCACTTCAGCCTGGGCAACAGAGTGAGACCCTGTCTCAAAAAAAAATGTTTCTAATTATCTGTTGCGATTTAAAAATCTTGTTAAAAGTGTAATTTTGGCTGGGTGCAGTAGCTAACACCTATAATCCCAGCACTTTGGGAGTCAGAGGTGGGTGGATCACTTGAGCCCAGGAGTTCGAGACCAGTCTGGGCAACATGGTGAAACCCTGCTGTCTGTACCCCCCAAAAAAAAAAATTAGCCAGGTGTGGTGGTGCACACCTGTAGTCCCAGCTACTTGGGAGGCTGAGGTGGAGGATCTCTTGAGTCTGAGAGTCAAAATCTGCAGTGAGCTGAGACGGTCTCACTGTATTCCAGCCTGGGCAACAGAGTGAGACTGTCTCAAAAATAGAAAAGTGTATCTTCCTTTACAGCAGCAATTACAATAGTTGCTTTAAAATCCTTGTTTGCGAATTCATCAATCTGAGTCCTATCAGGGGTCAATTTCCAGTAGGATGGAGAATGTATAACAATTTTTTTCTTTGTATATTCAGTAATTTTGAATTTTATTCTGAACATTGTGACAGTTTGGAGTAGAGCATTGATGTGTGTGTGTGTGTGTGTGTGTGTGTGTGTGTGTGTTAGCAAACAATCGGCTTGATGGAACTGAGACTGCAAACCCAGTCCGTTGGACAGTGGCTCAAATCTCATTTCTGTTGTTTTATTCTAGGTCGAGCTGCTTGGAGTCTGTCCCATACATGTAGTTCAGTGCTCAACTAGAGATCTAGACAAAGAGTATCAACAGAATTTGGATCTGCAGCTCTCTCCTTTCTGGGATGCTCCCATACTTTCAAGAGGTTGTGGTTAGTTCAACTAGCAAAAAGTTTGCTAGTGGGTCACTAGGGGTGATGGTGAGTGGTGCCACTTCCATTTCCACCCCTTGATTTCTGGTCCTGTGCATCCTGGCTATGGGAGAAACAGTACCATATGTCGGATGCTGATTCAGAGCATGCATGGCCTTCTGGAGGACTCTGCCCCAGTCTTGCAAAGTATTCTCACCTAGTTGCCATTGTGACCGTGACTTCAAAAGGCCATTCCACCGTTCAATCAATCCAGCTGCTTTGGGATGGTGGGGAATATGGTACAAGCAGTGAATTCCACGAGCCTGAGTCCACTGCTGCCCTTCTTTAGCTGTAAAGTGAGTACCTTGGTAAGAGGCAATGCTGTATGGAATACCATGACGGTGGATAAGGCATTCTGTGAGTCCATGGATGGTAGTCTTGGTAGAAGCATTGAGTGCAGGATAGGCAAACCCATATCTGGAGTAAGTGTCTATACTGGTGAGGACAAACCACAGCCCTTTCCATGGTGGAAGAGTTTCAATATAATCAACCTGCCACCAAGTAGCTGGCTGATCACCCCACTTCTGGTACCAATGTACTGTATGATCAGCGTTCTCTAGAGGGACAGAATAGGATAGATGTATATAGGAAGGGGAGTTTATTAAGGAGAACTGACTCACATCATCACAAGATAAAGTTCCACAATATGCTGTCTGCAAGTTGAGGAGCAAGGAAGTCAGTAGTGGATCAGTCTGAGTCCCAAAACCTCAAAAGTAGGGAAGCCGACAGTGCAGCCTTCAGTCTGTGGGTGAAGGACTGAGAGCCCCTGGCAAATCACAAAGGCCAAGAGTCCAAAAGCCAAAGAACTTGGAGTCTGATGTTTGAGGGCAGGAAGCATCCAGCACAGGTGAAAAATGGAGGCCAGAACTCAGCAAGTCTGCTCATTCCTCCTTCTTCTGCCTGCTTTATTCTAGCCATGCTGGCAGCTGATTACATGGTGCTCACTCACATTGAGGGTGGGTCTGCCTCTCCCAGTCCACTGACTCAAATGTTAATCTCTTTTGGAAACATCCTCACAGACACACCCATAATCAATATTTTCCATCCTTCAAGCCAAACAGGTTGACACTCAATATTAACCATCACACTTGTCTTCTAGCTTTTCTAGCCAGAAAAACCTATGGCTTTTTATTGGAGTTTTATTTGCCCTGCATGGCATGGCCTGTTACCTGACTTTGGTCTAGGAGCTGTGAAAACCCGGTACCGTTTTCCTCTTCCAAGTGTTGACACCTTCAGAATGTGCCTGCTGTGTTCACGCTCTGGTGACTTCAGGTAAGTGTTGTTTCCTATTTTGCCCAGAGTTTATAGCGCTGCCTTTGGAAGGGTTAGTTCAATAGGCGTTTACTCCACCATATTGGAAACAGAAGCCCAGCTTGTCCATTTCTGTAAATAAATAAATAAAAAAGCTGGGATTTAAATATTCATTTTGTGTACAATCTGTAGATCATTTTGGGAGAAATGACGTTTTTACAATATTGAGCCTCTGACTCTTTTTAAAAATTTTTTTTATTATACTTTAAGTACTAGGGTACATGTGCACAACGTGTAGGTTTGTTACATATGTATACATGTGCCATGTTGGTATGCTGTACCCATTAACTTGTCATTTACATTACGTATATCTCCTAATGCTATCCCTCCCTGCTCCTCCCACCCCACAACAGGCCCCAGTGTGTGATGTTCCTCTTCCTGTGTCCATGTGTTCTCATTGTTCAATTCCCACCTATGAGTGAGAATATGCGGTGTTTGGTTTTTGGTCCTTGCGATAGTTTGCTGAGAATGATGGTTTCCAGCTTCATCCATGTCCCTACAAAGGACATGAACTCATCATTTTTTATGGCTGCATAGTATTCCATGGTGTATATGTGCCACATTTTCTTAATCCAGTCTATCATTGATGGACATTTGGGTTGGTTCCAAGTTATTGTGACTAGTGCCGCAATAAACATACGTGTGCATGTGTCTTTATAGCAGCATGATTTATAGTCCTTTGGGTATATACCCAGTAATGGGATGGCTGGGTCAAATGGTATTTCTAGTTCTAGATCCCTGAGGAATCGCCACACTGTCTTCCACAATGGTTGAACTAGTTTACAGTCCCACCAACAGTGTAAAAGTGTTCCTATTTCTCCACATCCTCTCCAGCACCTATTGTTTCCTGACTTTTTAATGATCACCATTCTAACCGGTGTGAGATGGTATCTCATTGTGGTTTTGATTTGCATTTCTCTGATGGCCAGTGATGATGAGCATTTTTTCATGTGTCTGTTGGCTGCATAAATGTCTTCTTTTGAGAAGTGTCTGTTCATATCCTTCGCCCACTTGTTGATGGGGTTGTTTTTTTCTTATAAATTTGTTTAAGTTCATTGTAGATTCTGGATATTAGCCCTTTGTCAGATGAGTAGATTGCAAAAATTTTCTCCCATTCTGTAGGTTGCCTGTTCACTCTGATGGTAGTTTCTTTTGCTGTGCAGAAGCTCTTTAGTTTAATTAGATCCCATTTGTCAATTTTGGCTTTTGTTGCCATTGCTTTTGGTGTTTTAGACATGAAGTCCTTGCCCATGCCTATGTCCTGAATGGTATTGCCTAGGTTTTCTTCTAGGGTTTTTATGGTTTTAGGTCTAACGTTTAAGTCTTTAATCCATCTTGAATTAATTTTTGTACAAGGTGTAAGGAAGGGATCCAGTTTCAGCTTTCTACATATGGCTAGCCAGTTTTCCCAGCACCATTTGTTAAATAGGGAATCCTTTCCGCATTTCTTTTGTCAGGTTTGTCAAAGATCAGATAGTTGTAGATGTGTGGTTTTATTTCTGAAGGCTCTGTTGTGTTCCATTGGTCTATATCTCTGTTTTGGTACCAGTACTATGCTGTTTTAGTTACTGTAGCCTTGTAGTATAGTTTGAAGTCAGGTAGTGTGATGCCTCCAGCTTTGTTCTTTTGGCTTAGGATTGACTTGGCAATGTGGTATTGAGCCTCTGACTCTTGAACCCAGTGTATCCCTCTGTGTATTTTTTTCCCCCTAATTTCTCTCAATCATGGTTTACAATCTTCTGACTATAGGTCTTACATTTCTTTTTGTTAGTTTGATATTCAGGTATTTGGTTTTTGATGCTCTTGTAAAGGGTCTTACTTTAAAAGTTTCATTTTTTACACTCAAATTGACGCTTGATGGTCAGCATCTATTATTTTAGCTTTATATGTCCCATCTTAACTATGCTTACTGAGCAAACTTTACCAATGACAAACCTGTGGTTTGTTAAATCTTCCAAAGCACCTGCAATGGAACTAAAGGTTTTTAGGAAGGTGGTTTTTTTGTTTTTGTTTTTGGCAGGGGGGCAGTGTCTTCCTCTATCACCCAGGCTGGATTGCAATGGCACGATCTCAGCTCACTGCAACCTCTACCTCCTGGGCTCAGTAGCTGGAACTACAGGCACTTGCCATCATGCCCGGCTACAGTTTGTATTTTTGTAGAGACAGGCTTTTGCCACGTTGGCCAGGCTGGTCTTGAACCTCAGATGATCTGGCCACCTTGGCCTCCCAAAGTGCTGGGATTACAGGTGTGAGCCACTGCGCCCAGCCAGGAGGTGCTTGGGTTTTATAAACTGAGTATGTGAACGGAATATGGGGAAAGTTATTTTAGGAAGTAACCAAAGCAACAATAGCACTCCTAAGAAACTCCTGGGTGGACCTCGTGCTTAGAAAGTGGAGCCCAGTAGCGTTGCACCTTTCCAGGTTAGGGAGGAGTCTAGAGGCCACAGGCTTCTCTCACCAGAAAGGTCATTTCTTGCTTGCACCTTGGGAAGGAGGAAGCGTCCCAGGAAGGCTGACTTGTTGGAGTGCCATCAGGACAAAGCCGTTCACTCCTGAGCTTTGAAATGCGCTGCTGTCTGAGTTAAGCTAGTAAAATCCATCCGCGATGGCTATGGTTAGCCATTTGTGGGAGTCAGCCAAGAGGCTGTTGTAAATGAGTCACTCAAGAGTTTGCAGACAGCCCCGCTTGGGAGATCTGGGTCAATTTCAGGGAGGAAGCAGGCCTGACTCTTGACTATAATTTAGTGGGCAGGCATCTAATCCGTGGCGCCTGGTGTGTGGATGCACGGGCTGGTCAACTGCGCAGTGCCAGCTCTGCCAGCTTTGGGGTCCAAGTCCAAGGTTTCTGCCCCTTCCACGAATGAAACCTGGGCTGCTGACTTAACTTCAAGCTCCAGTCCCTCCTCATCTGTACAACAGGCTCCACCTGGCCCTTGATCACGCGTCAGGCCTGATTAATGCTAGTGCCTGGCCAAGCCCTGACCCTGGCGAGAGAGTCCTGGCTGAGCAGATCTGAGAATCCTCATTTTCTTGGGAAAGCAGGGCAGGGGTTGGAGGTGTCTTGGCCAGTGCACTTCTCTACTTCGGAACTCTCAAGTCACAGGCTACTGTCTCAGGCTCCAGCCTCCCCAGACTTGTGTCCCGGGGTGAAGGGGCCAGGCTAAGTGCCTCTTATCAAAGGTCTCCCCGTAAGTGAACAGTAAGTAGCCATCCCGTATACTAGCTTGAATAGTGTCCCCTCAAACCATATCCACCAGAACATGAGGGTGTGACCTTATCTGGAAGCAGGGGCTTTGCAGACATAATTGGTAAAGGATCTCATGATGAAATCATTTTGGATTTAGGGAGGTCTTGAATCTAACGACTGGTATCCTTATAAAAGGAGAGGACACAGACACACAGGGAGAAGGTCAGGAGAAGACAGAGACTGGAGTGATGTGACCACAAGCCCAGGAATGCTTGGAGCCACCGGAAGCTGGAGGAGGCAGGAAGGATCCTCCCCTAGAGCCTCTGGAGGGAGTGCAGCCCTGCCCACACCCTGGTTCTGGCTTCTACAGCTGTGAGAATCCACCTGTTGTTGAAGTTGCATACGTTTGTGATCATTCGTTAAGGCAGCCTTGAGAAACGCATCCCTCTGCATTTACAGAGCAATTAGGTGGCCACAAGTTTCTCCCTGGGATGTGGATTCATTTTTGACCACAGACATCCCCCTGAGTCTGCAAGACTGACGAACGCTGCCAGCGGGGCTGGTGGACACCCCAAAAACATTCAGCTGCTATCTAGCTGCACGCCTTTTTCTTTGCGGAGTGGGTGGGGGGAAGGGGTCTCATTCTGTCGCCCAGCCTGGAGCGCAGTGGCACAATCATAGCAGCACAATCACAGCTCACTTGTAGCCTTGACCTCCAGGGCCCAAGTGATCCTTCTGCTCCAATCTCCCAAATAGCTGAGACCACAGGTGCACAACACCACGCTTGGCTAATTAAAAAAACCTGTTTTTAGTAGAGACAGTGTCTTGCTTTGTTGCCCAGGCTGGTCTTGAACTCCTGGGCTCAGGCCATCCTCCTGCCTCAGCCTCCTAAAACCCTGCAGTTATAGGCGTGAGCTGGCGCTGGCTTTTTTTAAAAAAATTGTTTTATGATGAGGGCTGTCAGGCAGACAATAAAAGCACAGGTCACCTAACAAACACCACAGACCTTTCACACAGCCTGCAGCTTGGAAATCACTGATTCCCTTTATTCTTAGATTTGTTTTATTCTTAATGTCTTAAACAATTCAAAACGTGTTTTTATTATTTTTTATATTTAAGTGAGCGTGTCTGATGCTCTATTTTATTTAAAAATACAAGACCCTGCTTAGTAAACTTGGAAGGCCCACTGAGCTGCCAGCCGCCGAGGCCACCTCTTTGCCCACAGCCTGGCAGCAAACATTTTTCCGGGTTGAAACAGTGCTTATGATTAACATTTGTTACAATTCCCCCTTTTCTCTTTTTATGCTGGGTGAGATTTTTCTTTCAAACTACACAAGTCCTAACTGCTTGGGGCAACAACTAAAATCACAGAGATACTAAAATTTGGCGGGAGGCCCCCAGGGTGACTCCCCACCACATGAACATTAGGAGGGGAAGTCACGTGCTGTCCTCACCCGCCTCCCCCCGCCCCCCCCCCCCCCCCCCGGGAGGCAGTGCTCCTGCAAACCCCAGACATAGAAGAGCTGCCGGGCTGTCTGCGGCTCCCACTTTCCCCAGGGCCTTCTGGTGCACAACACCCTCCTTGCAAAGGAAGCTGGGATAGGTGGGCACAGACCCTTAACTTCTCGCAGTTCCTGCAGCTGCCAGGCTGGACGGTTCCCCAGAAGATCCTGCGAACACGTTGGAATGAAAGACTCCTGGCGGGGCCTTGGAGAAGAGGGGTCACCACTGTGTGTAGATGGCAGGAGACTCATTACAGATCTCAGTGGAGTAGCAGCGGACTTGAAGAGTGGAGGCCTGAGCGTGGGAACCTTCAGTTACCCCAGCCTTTGGGACCCCGGGGGCCTTGGAACCTGGTCTGTTTCCTGCGAGTCCTGCGTTCTGCTTCTGCCCCGACTCCAATCTGAGGGGTCTGTGGGTATGGGCTGTGCAGTGAGCCTGGTGCGCCCCACCTTGCAAGTTGTGCGTGGGGCCGGTTAGCCTGCCTGTGCTTTGACCTGCTTTAAAAATGTTCTAATTAGTTGTCAACACTCAAAAATTAAAAATCCCGAGATTTAATCATCACTTTATATTTCTGTTCTTTCTGGAAAACTCAGACTGTCCCCCTACTGAGCTCAAGGTGCTCCGTAGGTGTACCCACAGGGGCCCTCCCTGCCATACTCAGCTTGCTTCATTCATTTCCTTTCCTGCCTTCTGGGAGCCAAAGTTCAGGTACAAAACTCCAGCTGTACGTTTGCAGTGATTTCCCCCCAACACTGTTCCCCTATAGGGGAGGCACCTCTCCTAGGCTCCGTCCTCAATGCTCATTGGCTGCTGCTGCTGTCGAGAAACAAGCCTGGGGTGAAGTCCCGTATTCCAGTTATCAGTAAGTCCATTCCTTTGCAAGGCTACAGTTCGAACAGGCACAAGGGTCCAGTTCGGGTCTGCTTTCGAGACTAGCAGTCTCCTTTGTTAAAGCAATTAAAAAAATCATTTTCTTTGTCAGCAACGTCATTCATCGTCCCGAGGTCTCTGCTTATTGCGGCGCTGTCTTCAGCTGCGAAGACTGACCCTGTGGCCTCTTGGCCCCAGTGAGGTCCGAGGCAAGGAAGCGTCTCTCTGAAACCTATTCTGGGCTCTTAGGAAGAAATGAGAGAAAGGAAAACCACTAGAAATGTCCAATAACACCATCTTTTGGTTGGAAAATAAAACACGCAGAAAGGGGACTGGAACTTTTACTGAAGTATTTCTAGAGAGAAGGTGCTTGGGAACACTTTAGGTAACTTACTCCCCACCCCCAGCAGAAGGTAAAAAGAAAGCTACTTCCAGACGTGCCGGCTTCAGGCTCGGGAACTTCGTTTGGCGCCTGGCAAGCACCGTGCTCTTACCGACGGACTTACAAGACACTCCTGTCTCCAAGGCAGCTGGGTGCGGGGACAGTCACCCCGGGGCGGCTTGGTTTATTGATTAAAAATGGAGGGAAGGGCCAGGGGTGGTCACGATTGGAGGGCGAGAAGAGCCGTGCGCGCAGGACCCCTCCCCACCGCCCGGGACCGGCTGGGCCAGAGGCGGACCCAGCTTCCCCGCGGCGGCTTGGAGGGGCCGGGCGCCGGTCCCCGTCCCCAGGGCGCGCTGCGAGAGTCCCCTCCCCGTTCCCGCCCGCCTCCCAGGCCCATCCACTCCAGGGCCTGCGCGCCGCCCGGCCGGCGCCCCGGCATCCCCGCGCGCTGTTCCCCGGGCCTCGGACGGGCCCTGCGCCGCCGCTGCCACCGCGCACGGCGGCCCGCCCGGCGCTCCCGTCAGCGCCGCCGCAGCCATTTTGGAGCGAGCCGAGACAAAGAGCGAGGCCCCGTCGCCGCCCCGCGCCCGCCTCGGCCCGGCCCAGCGCACCGTTCCCGCATCCCGCGCCCCGCCCGGCGGCCCCCTCCCCGTCCGCCACCGCCCCGGCGCCCGCGCCCCTGAGCTCCAGCCCCCGCGCTTCCCGCCGCTGCTGCCGCACCCCGGCCGACCGCCCGCGCCCCGGCCTCTAGCGCTCGCAGCCATTGGCCGCGCCTTTTAAGCGCGCGCCCCAGCCAATCGCCGGGCGCCCGCGGTCTCCGCGCCTGCGCAGGGCCGCCACCCCCGCTCCCCCGCCCCCCGGCCGCGCGCCCCCGCCCCCCGCCGGCCGCGCGCCGCCCCCCGCCCGCCCAGCGCCCGCCCCACTCGGAACCTCCTCCTCGCCCAGGCGCGCTCGGCCCGAGCGGCGGCGGCGGCGGCGGCCGAGGAAAAAAGATGGCGGCGGGCTCGGATCTGCTGGACGAGGTCTTCTTCAACAGCGAGGTGGACGAGAAAGTGGTGAGCGACCTGGTGGGCTCGCTGGAGTCGCAGCTGGCGGCCAGCGCGGCCCACCACCACCACCTCGCGCCGCGCACGCCCGAGGTGCGGGCCGCGGCCGCCGGCGCGCTCGGGAACCATGTTGTGAGCGGCAGCCCGGCCGGAGCCGCGGGCGCAGGGCCGGCCGCCCCCGCCGAGGGCGCGCCCGGAGCGGCGCCGGAGCCGCCCCCCGCAGGTAGAGCGCGGCCGGGGGGCGGGGGGCCGCGGCGCCCGGGCCCCCCCTCACCGCGCCGCCCCCTTGTCCCCGCAGGGCCCGCGCCGCCCGCCGCGAAGCTGAGGCCGCCGCCCGAGGGCAGCGCGGGGGCCTGCGCCCCGGTGCCCGCCGCCGCCGCCGTCGCCGCGGGGCCCGAGCCCGCCCCCGCCGGCCCCGCCAAGCCCGCCGGCCCCGCCGCGCTGGCCGCCCGCGCCGGCCCCGGCCCCGGCCCCGGGCCCGGCCCCGGCCCCGGCCCTGGCAAGCCCGCCGGCCCCGGCGCCGCGCAAACTTTGAATGGGAGCGCCGCGCTGCTGAACTCGCACCACGCCGCCGCACCTGCTGTCAGCCTGGTCAACAACGGGCCCGCCGCGCTGCTGCCGCTGCCCAAGCCCGCCGCCCCCGGCACTGTCATCCAGACGCCCCCTTTCGTGGGCGCCGCCGCGCCCCCCGCGCCCGCCGCGCCCTCGCCCCCCGCCGCCCCCGCGCCCGCCGCCCCCGCCGCCGCCCCGCCCCCGCCACCCCCCGCGCCCGCCACCCTGGCCCGGCCGCCCGGCCACCCCGCCGGACCCCCGACCGCCGCGCCCGCCGTGCCGCCCCCCGCCGCCGCCCAGAACGGGGGCAGCGCCGGGGCAGCCCCCGCCCCCGCCCCGGCCGCCGGGGGCCCCGCGGGGGTCAGCGGCCAGCCCGGGCCCGGCGCGGCGGCTGCGGCGCCGGCGCCGGGGGTCAAGGCCGAGTCGCCCAAGACGGTGGTGCAGGCGGCGCCCCCGGCGGCGCAGACCCTGGCGGCCAGCGGCCCGGCCAGCACGGCGGCCAGCATGGTCATCGGGCCAACTATGCAAGGGGCGCTGCCCAGCCCGGCCGCCGTCCCGCCGCCCGCCCCCGGGACCCCCACCGGGCTGCCCAAAGGCGCGACCGGCGCAGTGACCCAGAGCCTGCCCCGGACGCCCACGGCCACCACCAGCGGGATTCGGGCCACCCTGACGCCCACCGTGCTGGCCCCCCGCTTGCCGCAGCCGCCTCAGAACCCGACCAACATCCAGAACTTCCAGCTGCCCCCAGGTGAGTGGCCGCACGGGGCGGGAGGGAAGGGCGGCTCCCAGCAGCGCCAGCTGCCAGTTCCAGGAAGTTCTCCGCTGGTGGAATGCTAAGGTCATCTGTCCCGTAGGCCTGTGGCTGGAGCAGGCCGAGGGGCAGTCTCTACCCAGGTGCGGGGCCAGCCCGGGTGGCTGTCTGCGAGTGAGCCAGAGGGAGTCGGCATAGCCTGCGTCCCTGTCGCTGTCCCTGACGTCCGCGCTGGCTGCCTGTGCCTGGGGCTGGTCTGTTTCGGAGTGGCTCAGCCAGGACTCTTAGTGGAGTGGTCCTTACCTGCTCCCGCTCTATGCGTCCCTGCCCGGGTTGGAAGGCTCAGCGCAGGGGCTCCCTGGGCCAGGCGATGGGGTCTGCAGAGCTGAGGGCAGTACCTGGGGCTGTGAGTGGCAGCAGCTGTCCCCTGCTCAGTTCTGCAGTTAGGCGTGTGGCCTGTGTCCCCACTTAGCCTTTCTGCCCCTTGGTGACCCTGGGCTTGAGCCTCTTCAGTCTCCAGGCGAGGACGGGGGCGCGACGCCCCCTCATTGAGGCTCGGGAACTCTGGATGGAAGGCTTGGGCTCCTCTGCTGCCACCAGGCAGGCAGAGATGTCAGGCGCACCCTGTGAGAGTCCTCCCGGCGCGCAGCCTTGCTGAGAGCCACGCTGTGGAGTAGGGTTTCAGCACCGTGTGTGTCACTGTCTCTTCCAGAGCTGCGTTGGTGCCTAAAGGAAGGAGCGCCTAGCTACTCTGGTTGCTGCCCCCTCGGGAGGGCAGTGGGAGGGCGGTGGCAGCAGATGTTCTCGCTCCGTGCAGGGGTCTCGGGGCGATACTGGCTATGCTGCGGATGCCTGGGGCTCCGACGCCCCTTCCGCCTGGCAGTTCTCACGCTCCTGTCTAGTCTGCTGTCTCTGCGACTCGTCAGGGCCCCTCAAGTTTGACAGGAAAGATTGCCTGGCCAGCATTGCTGCTTTTGTCTGGGGCTCCCCGTCCCTCCCCAGCCGCCGTGGTGGGTGCTGGGCAGGGGAGCTCCTCCCCGGCCTGTGGTGACGCGTGCCGTGCAGTTGTAGCAGCGCGGTGGCAGCAGTAGTAGGAACTGCAAGGAGAGCGTGGGTCCCTCCTGCCTCCCCTCTCTGAATGGAGCTATTGGTCACTTTGACAGGGTTGCAGCATCTTCAGAAGTGAAAGGATTTCTTGTCCAAGTATGTGAGGTTCAGGGCTGGTGGTCAGACTCTGGACAGGGCAGGGGTGGGGAAAGCCTGTCTGGGCGGCTGCTAGGCTGCAGTGCTCCAGGGAGGAAGAGGGCTGTGAAGCTACTTCCCGGGGTTGCTGAGACGCCCTTTACGACAAGCTTTTGGGGTACTGAAGCGTTTGTAGGGGTGTTTTGTCAGAGGCTTGGTTTTGCTGTTATGTGTATGTTGACCTTTTAGTAGGAAACGTGGCTGATCTTTAGTAATGTTGTAAAAAGATGTTTGATGGCTGTGATCTATTATGTAAACTGTCACAATGCTTTATTTATAAAAATGTTTTTCCAGAGGTCCCACGTGTCTCAGCGCAGGCCCGGTGCCTGTTGCACCCCTTTGGGTAGGTATTGGGCTCTGTCTTGTGGGGCTGGCCAGGTCCTCTTGCTCTGAGCCACTGCAGAGGTTAAAGCCTCATCTCTGTCTCTCTTCTGGGAGAAGGTGAAGGAATACGTGGTTGGAAGAGGGCATCTCTGCTGTGTTTATCATGAGTGATCCTGGGACTCACTTCCATCTTCTGTTTTAAGATCAGTTTTAGGGTCGGGTGTGTTTGATGAAGAGACAACTTGAAAAACAACTGTAGGAGTGTTGACTGTGCGTGATTCCTGTGTGTGAGGACAGAGGAACAGCTCACACAGACGTTTGGGTGGCAGTGCTGAGAGCGGTGCTTTCAAGGAGCCGAATGCTACTGTCTAAAAAAGTGAGAGATTTACCCCATCTCTTCATGGCCTCCTGCAGTTGATCTACTGATGAGGAATTTTGATTATGTTATTTGTTTCAATAATAACCAAAGCAAAAAAAAAAAGTGTCAATAAAACTACCAGTATCCCAAACCAGAGTACTTTCTTTTGAACAGTACAACTTAATACTGTAAATCAGAATGGCAAATTGCAAATACTCTGGTTACTTCCTGTAATCGATTGATCAGAGAATATTAAATTATTCTAGTTGGTTCCGTTTTCATTGAAATATTTCGTAATAAAAATGTTTAGAACAAAGATGGAAGTAACTTATAAAAATAACTCTTGCTTGGTGAATAACTCATTCTCGTTACAACTCAGTCTTGCAAACTGAGGAGGAGCCGGGAGTATTAGGGGTGGGCAGGGTTCTCAAGGCTGCATGTGGGTGTCAAGTGGAGTAGCAGACGGGTGGCAATTGGATGGGGTGTGAAAGGGCCTGCCCTTCCCAGCCTTCCCTCCGTGGAGGTCTTGGGTGGGAGAAGGGAGGGGACAGAGGTTTCACCCTGAAGTCTTTAAGGCTAAGCCTTAGGCCCGAGTGTTTCAGCCCCATAGTGCACACCGGGTATGTTGAATTTGGTTTAGGTAGCTGTCATGATATTCTTTGTCAGGACAGTGTTGTAAAGACAGTTATGTTAGTGTAATTGTAATTTGCTGGTTTGAGGTGCCAGAGTTTAAATTTTATTCACTGAGGAAAAATGAGAAAACTCAGTCTTTAGTGAGATTGTTGCAGATGACACAGTTGTCCCAAGATCACGGAAAAGCACTAGTTATGTACAGCTTAGGATAGTCATAACGTCATAGTCAGGTTGTGATTACAGCTGAAAGAAGAAAAAAGTGATTTGACACCCACATTAGCATGTTGGTAAATTGTTGAGAGATCTTTTCAGATCGGTGTAAGGTAAAGAAGCTCATTTCCAAAGGTTATTTTTTGGCCTGGCAAATTCACATTTTCTTCAGTGTATCTTGGTCTATTGTGCTTTCATGCAGAATTTACTCTCCTTTTGCTCTAAGATTTGGCCCAAGTGTAGATTCCCATTCCAGGACAGAAAAGCACTTTCTCACCGTGGGCCTTGATCCCTTGGCCTAGGGAGCGTGTGCTTGCTGCGTGTTTTAGGATGAGTACTCCCAGGTGAATGTGTGTCTGTGGGTGCTGTCTGGAGCATTGGTTCCCATCTGTGGGGAAAGGGGGAAAACGTCCACTAGCCCTTAATCGCGCTGTTGGGACGGGCTGGATTTGGCGAGTCCAGGCCCATGCTGGGTGGCGGCATGCAGACGGCCACCCCTGAGGTTGCAGGAGCTGTGAGTTCTGGTGGCCAGTGGTGGCAGCCAGTGCTCTGGCACAAGGGACATTCCTAGAAGTTTAGATTTTGTGACTTGAGGGCCCTGTTGCCGTTTGACCTGGGAGGAATGTGTTGTTCCTCGGAGCCTCGGCTTACCCAGCTGTAAAGTGGGGTTGCCCTTTTGGTGAAGAATGGGAATTCTGTCAGGTTGGGCCAGATAACATAGCTGTCAGGTGGCGCTCACTATTCCAAACTCTCCCAGTTCCCCTCATTTTTCACTGATTTTCACACATTAATCCAGACTGGATGTTTTCTCAGGGACTGAGGTGTTTGGTGTGGCAGCTGACTGGTTCTGTCAATGGGGAAGTTACCGAGGTCTGAGGTGGGTCACCCTGGGGCGGCGGTTGCCAACATAGGGGAGGGTTGCGGTGGCCTTTGGAGGCCTGGACCTGGGCGGAGGGCTCACTTTAGGCCTGGACCTGGGCGGAGGGCTCACTTTAGGCCTGGGCCTGGGCGGAGGGCTCACTTTAGGCCTGGGCCTGGGCGGAGGGCTCACTTTAGGCCTGGGCCTGGGCGGAGGGCTCACTTTAGGCCTGGGCCTGGGCGGAGGGCTCACTTTAGGCCTGGGCCTGGGCGGAGGGCTCACTTTAGGCCTGGACCTGGACCTGGGCGGAGGGCTCACTTTAGGCCTGGGCCTGGACCTGGGCGGAGGGCTCACTTTAGGCCTGGACCTGGGCGGAGGGCTCACTTTAGGCCTAGGCCTGGACCTGGGTGGAGGGCTCACTTTAGGCCTAGGCCTGGACCTGGGTGGAGGGCTCACTTTAGGCCTGGACCTGGGTGGAGGGCTCACTTTAGGCCTGGACCTGGGCGGAGGGCTCACTTTAGGCCTGGACCTGGGCGGAGGGCTCACTTTAGGCCTGGACCTGGACCTGGGCGGAGGGCTCACTTTAGGCCTGGGCCTGGACCTGGGCGGAGGGCTCACTTTAGGCCTGGACCTGGGCGGAGGGCTCACTTTAGGCCTAGGCCTGGACCTGGGCGGAGGGCTCACTTTAGGCCTAGGCCTGGACCTGGGTGGAGGGCTCACTTTAGGCCTGGACCTGGACCTGGGTGGAGGGCTCACTTTAGGCCTGGACCTGGGCGGAGGGCTCACTTTAGGCCTGGACCTGGGCGGAGGGCTCACTTTAGGCCTGGACCTGGGCGGAGGGCTCACTTGAGGCCTGGGCCTGGGCGGAGGGCTCACTTTAGGCCTGGGCCTGGGCGGAGGGCTCACTTTAGGCCTGGGCCTGGGCGGAGGGCTCACTTTAGGCCTGGACCTGGACCTGGGCGGAGGGCTCACTTTAGGCCTGGACCTGGACCTGGGTGGAGGGCTCACTTTAGGCCTGGACCTGGGCGGAGGGCTCACTTTAGGCCTGGACCTGGGCGGAGGGCTCACTTTAGGCCTGGACCTGGGCGGAGGGCTCACTTTAGGCCTGGACCTGGGCGGAGGGCTCACTTGAGGCCTGGGCCTGGGCGGAGGGCTCACTTTAGGCCTGGGCCTGGGCGGAGGGCTCACTTTAGGCCTGGACCTGGACCTGGGCGGAGGGCTCACTTTAGGCCTGGACCTGGACCTGGGCGGAGGGCTCACTTTAGGCCTGGGCCTGGACCTGGGCGGAGGGCTCACTTTAGGCCTGGACCTGGGCGGAGGGCTCACTTTAGGCCTAGGCCTGGACCTGGGTGGAGGGCTCACTTTAGGCCTAGGCCTGGACCTGGGTGGAGGGCTCACTTTAGGCCTGGACCTGGACCTGGGTGGAGGGCTCACTTTAGGCCTAGGCCTGGACCTGGGTGGAGGGCTCACTTTAGGCCTGGACCTGGGTGGAGGGCTCACTTTAGGCTAGAGGCCTGAATCCGGTGTTTCTTTTGACATACTCAGGTAGGAGTGACATTTGAAAAGAACAAAGAAAAAGAACTTTTGGGGAGCTGTGTAAAGACAGCCCTGGACAGCTCTGCCTAGCATAGGGCAGGGGCGCCGCTCTGGGTCTTCCCTTCCTCCCTGCTTCCTGCCCCGCGGCTGGGGTCGTCACCATCGCCTTCGGGATGAACAGAGTCATCTTGGTGACAGGTTGGGATGGACCTCACCTGCCTTTGGTGTCTCAGAGCTGGTGACCCTCATGGCTTAGTGGCAGCCAGGACTCGGGGTCCTGTGACACTCTTAGGAGCCTCTCTCCTCACTGCTTACTGTGCCCGAGCACTGCATTCACAGCAGAGGTCTATGAGTTTGAACAGAGGATGACGTTTGAAGTTCGTTACGGTTGCCCTGGTTCTTAGGGCCTGTGAGAAGCTTTGTAGGAGAGGGTGTCCTGCTTGCTTCCGTGGCAAATGGACCTGAGGCAGGCCCCGGGCGCCTGGGAAGTTGGCCTTCTCCCAGGGCAGAGAGCAGAGCCACCCTGGCTCCCAGGACTGCCCCCGGGCTCCCCGGTGTGCTGTGGAAGTTGCCCCTTAGACATCAGCACAGGGAGGCCGGGAGGCGGCGTCTGGTCAGAGCAGCACAGACCGGGCTCAGCAGAACAGACTGGTGGGCGTGTCCGCACCCCGAAATCAGAGTGGAATGGAGACAGTTCCTGTTCTACCTCCAAAGCCTTTTCTACCGTATAATGTGAGTTTTCTTCCACTTAAGGGATAAATTTGAAGAAAGCTTTTATAAATTGTTGGTTGTAAGTGAGTTGATCAAAGCATAATTAGCAGCTGTGTTTGAGGATCTTGAAGCAGAGGTGTAACAGGGCTCTGGAGAAGCTTGCCTGAGATTTGGGGTAATTTGCAGGGTTCCCGAAGTGCTTTGCTTTTCTTCTTCATGGTGCTCAGTAGGAACCTCCAAGCCCTCGATCATCCAGGAAACAGTTGCTGTTTAGGGTGTTCACCTGTGGCGCCCGGCTCAGGCAGCGTGATGGTGGCCTTTACTTAATCAGGCCTTTGATAGCAATAAAGCAGTTAAATGGGCTTTTTGCTGCAGGCCCTTCTGTGCCGAGTGCTGTGCACCTGGGCTTCCTGGACGCTTCTGCTTCCAGGTGGGCCTGCGGTTGCTATGGCATTGTGGTGGTGTCAGCTGCAAACATGTACACAGCTGTTCTTTCCAATTCTTGCGTGGAATAATGAAGTAGAATAAGTGCTGTCAAGTTATGTTCGAAAATGGGGTGCTTAATATTTCCATGGTTGGACCATGAAAGTTTTGAGTGAAAACTTTTGATTTTTACATATCTCAAATGAACATTTGCACCAAAGATGTACAGCTTTCGAAAAACAAAGAGATACATGTTGTCCACCATGAGGCCCCTCTCCCATTTGAGAAAGTACCTGGTGTCCCCTGTTGGTCAGTCCGCGGTGGTCCCAGGCTCTTCTCCAGGCCTGCCTTCTGCCTGTTGCAGGCCATGCTGCAGTGTGCAGGATGATGTAGTGAAGTGCCCCCAGCTTCTCCCACCATGGGTGTCATGTTGTGGAGCAGAAGGTGTCGTTGGGAACCGTGTGTGAGGACAGGAGAAATTGTTTGTTGGGAGCCGCATGTTGAGGACAGGAGAAATTGTCTGTTGGGGACTGTGTTTGGGGACTGGAGAAGTTGTCCCCCCGAGCCCCATTGTATGTGGCCTTGTGTGTAGACCTGTGTCTGTCCTTCCTGAGGTCTTGCTGGGCCCTTTGTGTCCCTCACTGGGCATCACTGGAAAGCGCCAATGTGAGGAAGGCACACGTGGCATCTTGATCTCGAAGTTGTGAGAGGAGCGTGGCCAGGTAGGGTGGTGTTGGGGTACATGGATCTTGGAGGGACCATTTCCGAATAGTCAGGAAACCCCAGAAACAGGTTTTTCTGTCTATCAAATTTGACATTAGGTTTTAGAATGAGGGCCCTGCAGTAAGAAGGTCTGTGGCTCCCAAGGGAATTGTTTCAGGGTTGGGGTCAGAGGTCTGAGTGGACAGTGCATGGACAAGGCAGGACACTAGGAGCCAGGGAGCTGAACCCTTCTCTGGGCGCTGGGTGTGGCCCAAGCACACCCGGGGCAGAGGCTTTGTGGGTCAGCTGGTCCACTGGGGGCTGCAGACACTGTGGGCAGAGGTGCTACCGGTGGCAAGGTGGGCACCTTGTTCCATGGGGTCGGGGGACACAGCCTTTCATTTTCTGACTTTGCACTAAAGTGTGTGGGACAATGACCTGTGAAAGTTTTTAAAGGAAGTTCTGTGTCTTCTGCGGAGGAGTGTGGTCTCCGTGGTGTTCATAGGAGCCACGCACGGTGCTCAGAGCATGGCCAGAACGCACAGGCCTGCCTTGCTTTGGAGCTTTGCAGAAGGTTACGAATGTCAGTGTCAGAAGCACCATGACAGGAACGAGGGTGACACGGGAAGCAGGCTTGATTGGCTTTTTTATGTAACTGTAAGTGTAAAAAATTATTAGTTACTTCAACATGATTTTTCTGATGATAAAATTAGTTTTTTTTTCATTATAGGAAGTTTGGGAAGTAAACTGTAAAGAAGAAAATACAGTCACTTGTAACGTCACCTGGCCCAGACTGCTAAAATTTCGGGGTGTCTCACTTCAGCCTGTGTCTGCTGCATAGCTGCTTCTGTGTTTTTCTGTAATTACAGTTCTCCTGTGACCCAAGTCTGTGCTTTGCCTTGTCCTGTGTCTGGTGCACTTTCCCTTGGCCCTCGGTGGTCTCAGGCTCCAGCATTTGGTAACAGCCCCTGTGCCAGGGTGCTGTGCTGATGGCGACAAGTGGCCCCCTGTAGGTGAATGCCTTCATGTCTAACTGTGTGTGTGTCTGGTGGGTTGAGCATTTTCAAAGCTTTGATACATATCACCTTCCACCAGATTACACTTTTAAAACCATTGCCAGAATACGACTTTTGGGAATGGATACCATTCTTAAGAAAATCGTGTCTAGTTTTAAGTTGCATTTCTTTGAGTGAAATTAGACCTCGTTCATGCGGATGTTGGCTATTTATTCTCGCCAACTGTGCCTATTTGTATAAGCGCTTTCTTGTTTTTTCTTTTTTTTCGAGACAGAGTCTCACTCCATCACCCAGGCTGGAGTGCAGTGGCGCAATCTCAGCTTACTGCAACCGCCGCCTCCCGGGATCAGGTGATTCTCATGCCTCAGCCTCCCGAGCAGCTGGGAATACAGGCGTGTACCACCACACCCAGCTAATTGTTGTATTTTTAGTAGAGACGGGGTTTCACCTTGTTGGCCAGGTTGGTCTCGAACTCCTGACCTCAAGTGTTCCACCTGCCTCTGCCTCCCAGAGTGCTGGGATTACAGGTGTGAGCCACTGCGCCTGGCCTGCATGAGCACATTCCGAGGGTGTGTACTGGGCCACGGGGGAAGGCTGATGAGGGTACCAGGGTTCAGCTGTGGGGGGTCCCAGGCTGACAGCCCCTGCTTTCATGGTGTGTCCATTGTGGGGGCCAGGCAGTTAACAGGCAAACAGATCAGCAGGTATGTCTGATTGTGATTAGCACCCTTGGGTGAGAGGGGACTGCTGGGCAGGGTAGTCAGGGAAGGCTTTCCCAGGAGGCTGAGGGATGAGAAAGGGGTCAGCCACATGCAGCTGGGACCTGTATCCAGGCCAAGGAAAGAGTAGATGCAGGGGTCCCCTGTGTAGATTGTAGGGCTGCCCTCTGATAGTGTGAATTGATATTGTAGGGCTGCCTGTACACAGTGTGAATTGATTGTATCACAGGGCTGCCCCCAGGTAGTGTGAATTGGTTATATTGCAGGGCTGCCTCCAGGCAGTGTGAATTGATTTTATTGCAGGGCTGCCCCCAGGCAGTGTGAGTTGATTGTATTGCAGGGCTGCCTGCACACAGCGTGAATTGATTATATCACAGGACTGCACCGTGTGAATTGATTGTCTTGCAGGACTGCCCCCAGGCAGTGTGAATTGATTGTCTTGCAGGGCTGCCCGCAGGCAGTGTGAATCGATTGTATTGCAGGACTGCCTGCAGGCAGTGTGAATTGATTGTCTTGCAGGACTGCCCGCAGGCAATGTGAATCGATTGTCTTGCAGGACTGCCTGCAGGCAGTGTGAATTGATATTGTAGGGCTGCCTGTACACAGTGTGAATTGATTGTATCACAGGGCTGCCCCCAGGTAGTGTGAATTGGTTATATTGCAGGGCTGCCTCCAGGCAGTGTGAATTGATTTTATTGCAGGGCTGCCTCCAGGCAGTGTGAATTGATTTTATTGCAGGGCTGCCCGCAGGCAGTGTGAATTGATTGTATTGCAGGGCTGCCTGCACACAGTGTGAATTGGTTATATCACAGGACTGCACAGTGTGAATTGATTGTCTTGCAGGACTGCCCGCAGGCATTGTGAATCGATTGTCTTGCAGGGCTGCCCGCAGGCATTGTGAATCGATCGTCTTGCAGGACTGCCCGCAGGCATTGTGAATCGATCGTCTTGCAGGACTGCCCACAGGCAGCGTGAATCGATCGTCTTGCAGGACTGCCCGCAGGCAGCGTGAATCGATCGTATTGCAGGACTGCCCGCAGGCAGCGTGAATCGATCGTATTGCAGGACTGCCCGCAGGCAGTGTGAATCGATCGTCTTGCAGGACTGCCCGCAGGCAGTGTGAATTGATCGTATTGCAGGGCTGCCCGCAGGCAGTGTGAATCGATTGTCTTGCAGGACTGCCCGCAGGCAGTGTGAATCGATTGTCTTGCAGGACTGCCCGCAGGCAGTGTGAATTGATTCCAAGTGCCTCAGTGGCTGGAAGCCATTGAGGGTTTGAAGCTGGATAGGGCATAATTTAAAGTTGTATGTTGAGGTCACTTTTGCGTCTGAGCTGTGGAATGTGGGGGTGGTTGTGGCAGGGGCCTGGGGCAGATGGTGGGGCTTAGGGAGGTGTGGATGGGCTGGAGGGAGGGGTGAAGACAAAGGCTCTTGTGGAATGAGATTGAGGTGGGCAGGCGGGGTGAGAGGGAATGTCAGTGGTGGTTGGTGGGAGGCAGGAGCTCAGGGGAGCAGCTGGCACAGGCCAGGGTCTGGGAGTCGTGGTGTTGCCGGCTCTGATGGCCATGACGGTGTTATGAGCCTGTAGAGTAGACTAGAAGAACCGTAGGAGGCTGCCCTGCAGGTGCCAGCACCTCCAAGGCTGGGCCAGCTTGGGAGCCAGAGAGGAGTGCCGGGAGAGGCCAGCATTCATAGGATGCATCTGGCCAGCAGTGCTGGGAGTGGGATGGTGAGGGTGGACACCTGGGTGCAGGAGCCTGGTGGAGGAGGTTGCAGGAATGGTGGCCCAGAGCAAAGAGCTGTCAGCTCTTGGGGTGGAAGGACATGGCGTGGCCGTTGCTGAGAGCCTTGTGTGGTGGAGTAGCATTTGTTGCAAGGTTGGCGTCTCTCCTGGCCTCCAGCGCAGCGATGGCAGAGGTAGCATGGCTGTGATGGAAGCCGCTTTGCTCTTGTGTGTGCAGTCCTCACCTTCCTGCCGCATGTTGGCGTGCACAAATTCACAGATCTGTAGATCTCTAGAGCCAGAAAGTCCTGGAAGAGAGTCCCCTTCCACAAAGACGCTGAGGCTCACAGAGGTGACCGGCTTCTCCAAAACCCCGTGGCCCCTTAATGGAGGCTGCATGCCACAGGGCACCTGTCACTCCTTCAGGCCGCCTCCTTCATGCTTGTGCTGCTGAGAGAGACTGGAAATGGTTCAGCTTGGAGCAAACTTACAACTTAAAACCACTAAAGCACAGGGGCTTTCAAAGAGAAAATCCACAGAAGGGAATATCCTGAGTGCATGGTGAGGGGCTGTTGCACTGGGGTGGGTCTGTGTGGCGCGTGGCCTCACCCGACGATCCTACTGTGTCCTGTGGGCCCTCCAGTGCTTGGGCTCCCCCCAGCTGGTGGCCGTCTGCTAGGTCTGGGCCACCTCATCTGCTGGGGAGGCTCATCTCCGTCAGTCCCTGCAGTCCTGCGGCTGCAAGGGCGTCAAGTGGCCAAGAGGCACTCCTGGTCTTAAGGCCCTTGCTCAGAAGTGACGCAGGCCTCTCCCTAGTTCCAGCCGAGAAGACTTGGTCATTGTCTGTGTCTGTCTGCACAGAGTGCTGGGTGGTTTGGCTTGTGCCTGGGGGCGGGGTGGGATACGGGTGGACAGCCAGCAGGCCTCAGACCGTGCATGGCCTTGGTGGGCCAGGGGGATGAGTTTGGTTGGTTGGTCAACAAACGTTCACTCGGCAGTAGCTCAGGTGAGACCTTGTGGATCTGGCAGCTTGCTGACGGAGTTGCTTGGGGAGTGCTGCAGGTTGGCGTGGACGGGCGGAGGTGAGGTGCACGGATGCCGCTTCTCAGCATAAACGTCGCTCGTGGCTCCCTTCTCCAGAGTACCTTCTCGAGGTGGGCATCTTCTCTGTTCAGATGTGGGTGCCCCAGCGTTTCCCTGCCGCTCCTGCCTGACCAGGCACTTAATGGAGCTGCTTAGTGACGGATCCAGAGCGGCAGAGAGCTGGGCCGGGAGCTCGTCACAGGGCAGTGCGAGGGTGGTCCTGGTCCTCCGGCTCCGCAGCCTCATGGGCTCCTGGTTTCAGGATGGTGCTTGCACTCAGGGCCGCCGTGGCTCTCCCTTCGCCCCACCATCGATTAGACGCAGAGCTCTGAGAGTTGGGAAAGCACGGACTGGGCATCTTGGAGGCTGTGATTCTGGACAGGTGATAGGGCCGCCCTCTTCCACTTTCGGGTGCTCTGTGGGCCAGACGCAGCTCTGCCTGGGCCTGAAGGCTGGGCTTGGGGATGGCATCTCCTCAGTGCCTTGGAGGTTGTGGGCGTGCCACCAGAGTTCCCGTGTGGGAAGGGCTGCCACCTGCCTTGGGCCACGTGGTTCCAGCCCTGGAGACCTGGTGTTGTGGGGGGTGGCGGAAGGGACCTGATGTCATGGGGTATGGTGCGAAGGAAATGGCGTTTTGTGGGGTGGTGTGAGGGACCTGATGGTACGAGTGGCAGCGTGAGGGACCTGGGGTGTGGGGGATGGCCTGAGGGACCTGGGATATGGGGGATGGCGCGAGGGATCTGGTACTGTGGGGGTGGGGTGGTGTGAGGGACCTGGTGTTGTGGGGGTGGCTTGAGGGACCCGGGGTGTGGGGTGTGGGGGGCGGTGTGAGGGACCTGGGGTGTGGGGGGTGGCGCGAGGCACCTGGAGCGTGAGCCTGCAGTTCACAGAGGGGGGCAATGTGGGGACGGTGGTGTTCAAGCCATGGGACACTTGCCCATCTGTTGTGGGGGAGGTGACAAGATCCCAGCCCAGACACCTGGGTGGGGACATTGTAGTGATGCAGGGGAGGCAGTGACCCACAGGGCACACACGGGCTGGGGCTGGGGTGTGGAGCTGGTGCGGGGCAGGGCACCCTGGGGTTTGTCGATCTCAGCTGACTGGAGGCGGCTGGTTCCAGATGGCAGTGCTGGGGGTCAGGTTCAGGAGGAGATGGAGAAGTAGGTCACTGACTGTGCTGAGGGGGTCAAAGGACAGTTTCTTTGTTTTTTCCTGTTTGTATTTTAAGGAGAGATCTTGGAGCCACGCTCAATAGCGGAAACAAAGTGCGCCCCATTTGGATTCGTGCTTCGGGTCGGTGGGAGTTAGGCTGGATGAGGATGGGTGGGGCGGGAGGGGGAGGTTGAGCCTTTGACATGCTTCATGTCAGCCACTTCATCCAGGCCACTGTCATTTAGCCTGCACCCCGCTACTGCATCCCACTGGAGCTGGTTGGCCTGGGCACATCTGCGGTGCTCGGTGGCCATGCTGTGCTGCGGGGATGCAGGGAGTCCACGGTGCAGGACGCAGAAGGGGAAGGTGGCCTTCCTGTCATCTCTCTTCCTTGTGGTTGTGGAGGTGACATGGCCCTGCAGGGGTTTGGTCGTGTGTCTGCAGGCCCTAGAGCCTGGTGGGAGGCGGCAACCTTGGTTTGTCCAGGAAGGGGTGGCAGATATCCAGAATGGAGCATGTCCGGTGGGTGCAGGTTCCTCACGGGTGGATCTGTCTGTCATCACTGCATCCCTGCTGCCTGGGACCCTGAGGTATTGATGGCCTGGCCAGTGATGGCTGCAGGAGGCTTGGCAGGGGCAGCGTTGAGGGCCACAGGCCACCTGCCATGAGGTTCTGAAGTGGTGCCATGGCAGGGGCCAGGCCCCTCAGAGGAGGGACTGTAGGGACTGAGGGACTGTCTTGATGGCTATGGGGGTCACCGAGCGGATGGGGAGGGAGGGTGGCCTCTGTGGATCAGGGCTCTGGTGGTGGGAAAACAGGTCTGGGACAGGCCCAGCCCTGCGTCCTATGGCGGTGAGAGGGGTGGGAGTGAACGGTGGATGGGACTCATGCTGCAGGGCCGAGATGACGAAGTTCCCTCTGCACGTGCAGCCTGGGGAGGGCAGTCCCAGGGCCCTGTGGGGAGGGAGCATTGCTGGGTGGCTCCCTGCCTGACAGGAGTATCGTGTGAGAGGAGGCCTGAGAGTAGCCAGGCCGGGCGGTGACGCCCTGTGATTGCTTCAGGCACAGTGGGCCCAGAACCCCTGGTGTCCCACGTCAAGAGCTGAGCACCCTGGGTGTCTGGCCAGTGGGCAGGAAGGGGCCTCTGTGACTGGCTGGGGCGCAGACCGGGGCCTCGCTGGAACCCTCCCAAGGCTGCCTGTCCCACAGGGGACTTGGTCCCTTCTTGCTCCTCAGCCCCAGCGCCTGCGGGGCTGCCCTGCGCCCTGCCTTCCACTTGACACTGGAGGCCATGGGCTGAGGTTCATTTTGGATGTGATTTCCATGGTGATTTCCTCCCTTTCTGAACCTCCTTGTAACTTTTCGAGAGTGTGCTATTGACTTCAGATGCTTCCCCTGTGAGGGGTGAAAATGTTTTCTTCCCAGCTCTGAGCTGCTCTGTGGGAGGGGCCCTGCCTGGGGTCTCCACTGATTCCCCAGTGCCCAGGGCAGCGTGGGTAGTGGCAGAAAGGGGCCTTGCTGGGTGGGTGCAGGAGGAAGCAGCGCTGGGCATGCCTTGTTCTGGGGGGCCAGGTGTGGGGGTTCTGATCTCTTGGGGCCAATGTGTGTGTGTTTCCTCGGCAGAGGTCCTTTCTGCCGTGACTTCTTCCTTCTGCCTGGAGCCTGGCAGGTGGCTCTGGGTGATGCCTAGATGGCCCGTCCTATCAGCAGCAGGGGTGTGCCCTCCCGGGCGGGCCTCTGCTGTTCCCGAGCCCCGTGGCTCTCATGGAGCCTGCACTGGGTTTATTGAACTCTCTTGTCCTTCTCTTCTCTTTTTATTGGGGCTTTGACCATTTAAATTCCTTTACTCTTGCTTTGGTGGGTCTTGCTGGGGAGGGGTCGGGGAGAGAGGAGACTGTGCTGCCGGCACCCAGGGCTGCTCTCAGCGGGTGGGGGCACCTGTCTGGAATCTCCATGTACAAGCACAAGCAGGCATTGTGGCGTTTTGGGAAGAGTCGTCAGAAGTTGCCTCCTATGGGGCAGAGGTGCCAGGAGGAGACTCTTGCTGTGCCCAGGTCCAGACTGGCAGGAGAAGGGAGCGGTGAGTGATGGGACATGGAGTGGTCCATGGGGAGCAGAGCCAGGCCGGGACCCCGGAGGGGAGGATGATGAGAGGCCGAGGATAGGTCATGTGGGGGAGGAGCCCTTCCTTCTGCTGCTGTGCCCTGGTCGCTGCTGTGCAGAACCTTCTGGTCTGCAGTGTCCTCTGGGGGCTCTGGGTGTTACCTGTTTTGACTGTTGTGGCCTGATCTTCATGGAAGGTTGTAGAAAAACAGTTTGTCAGGTGTCCTCTGTGAGTACTTACGACTCCAGCGTGTGACAGTAGGCGTTGGGTGAAGATGGGGTGAGCAGGTGAGGCTGACTCCCTGCCTTGGGGACAGGCTGCTCCGTGGGGCTGCTGTGTGCTCCGTGACAGGTTGGGTTTCTGCAGCAGGTCTGAAGCAGTCACTTTGCTCCAAGCATCTTGAGTGCCGTCGTCTCTGGCACCGTGTTTAGTCTTTGTGACGATGGTGTCGTGAAACCTGCCTAGGGACGAGACACTGAGGCTCGTATTTCTATGAACTGCTCAAGGCCACATGACTGGTGGGGTCTGGGGCTAGAAACCCGGGCTCTGGAACCTCTGCCCGGGCCCTGCCTCCCTCTGGAGTGACCCTGGTGGCAGCTGTGGACTGCTGGGGAGTTGGGAGTTGGGCTGGGGTGCACGGTGGATGAGGGGCAGGGTGTGGGACTGGGGCAGGCAGGGATCTGGGCCGTGGTGCTTCTCTGCAGGTGTGAGTATGGGTGTGACTCAGGTAGATGAGACCCAGGACAATGCGGAGAGCAGGGCCTTCCTCTGCAGGCAGTGGGGACCCCTGAAGGCTGTGGAGTGGAAGAGCCAGAAGGTCTGGCCTGGGTTCTAGATGTTGGTCCTGATGACACACTGGAGACAGAATCAGAAACAGGGCGGTGGTCACTGAGCAGGGGATGCAGAAGTGGGCCTGTGTGTTGTGGCTGCTGGATGCTGGCTGGTGCCAGGCACCGTGTGCGCCTCCCATGCTCACCACTGCCCTACAGGGCAGATGTTTGGTATCCACTTCCTGGACAGGTCACAGACACTCGCACAGAAGCTCAGCCTGGGAACCCCGCTCGCAGGGTCTCGGCACATCCTGATGGTGGGGATAGTGGGTGCAGATGTGGAAGGCGGGCGTGGGCACTGCTGCACCTGGAGAACCAGCAGCCATGATGGGGCTGGTGGGTGGTGCCAGTGGAGGCACAGTGCAGATGCTGCAGCTTGGAGTTGGGGGACGGAGCCTGGTGACCGAGGTGGTCATGCGGGGAGAGGACTGGGGGAGGGGGGATGGAGCACAGTGACTGAGGTGGGCATGCGGGGAGAGGGCCCAGGGGGGGATGGAGCCCGGTGACCGAGGTGGGCATGCAGGGAGAGGGCCGCGGGACGATGGAGCTTGGTGACCAACGTGGGCATGCAGGGAGAGGGCTGGGGGGAATGGAGCCCGGTGACCGAGGTGGGCATGTGGGGAGAGGGCTGGGGTGGGGGTGTACGGAGCTGGGGGTGTACGGAGCCTGGTGACTGAGGTGGGCATGCAGGGAGAGGGCTGCAGGAGGATGGAGCCTGGTGACCAAGGTGGGCATGTGGGGAGAGGACCAGGGGGCATGGAGCCCAGGGACCGAGGTGGGCACGCCAGGAGAGGGCCCTGGGGGGATGGTGCCTGGTCACAAGGTGGGCATACAGGGTGAGGGCCTGTAGGGATGGAGCCTGGTGACGGAGGTGGGCACGTGGGGAGACGATCCTGCTTAACAGAGGTGTGGCCCCACACGAGGACCCTGGAAGTGCAGTGGGTTTGTGTTGCATGAGAGTGGGAGCACCTCTGTTAGGGGAAGAGCAGGGTCCACCCTGGGGACAGGAGGGAGGGGCTAGCTAGGACCTGCTGGCCAGCTGGAGTCAGGGAGATTCCAGCCAGGCCTTGCAGGTGGCCCTGTCTGTGGTTGTCCTCACTGCTCTGCACTCGGGATGCCCAGCTGAGCAAATCACTTGACAACTCCCATCCTTTCTTAGGTGTGTCCAGGAGGAGCTAGTACAGGGCTGGGCTGCCTCTTGGTTTTTAGAAAAGCATTTGTGGTACAACAGAGCCCCCAGAGGCAGCCCCCTTTCTCATCTGGGACTTGGGCAGGCACGCGCCAGCCTGCCCTGTGTGGGAAGGTGCTAGGTATGTCGCAGCCACAGGGAATTGACTCGGCATTGAGCCCCAGGGCTTCAGGGGATTTTCAGAGGTGACTTTGAGACTTGATTTCTTCTACACACCCTTCCTCGTATTGTGACTCTGGGTGGGGGACCAAGCATCTTGATGAGGGGGTGGTCCAGTGAGGGTTTGGGTGCTGGGGAGCTAGGTCTGGGATGGCCCTGATGTGGGGCGGTCCCGGGGCAGGGTTGCCGGTGTCAGGCAGCGCCCGTGTTTGAACATCTCGGCGAGGAATCCCGGGTGCTGGTGTTTATAAAAATAGACCTGCGGCTTCCATGGCTGTGTCCTTTTTGGTATGATTGACATTGGATAGCGTGCATTTGTATTCTGCCGTGTTCCTGTGGTGGGAGCCAGGGGCGACTCTTCTCATGGCGAAGTCTGGTTGGTGCTGAAGCACGTTGCATCGCCTGGGCTTGACGGTGCGCTCTGCGCTCACGGCAGAGGCAGAGGCTGCGGCATCTTCCGCCACCGTTTCCATCTCTTTTTATGCCAGCTATTTCCAGTGTGATGGTGCCTCTAGCGCTGTCCTGAGTGTGGCCTGTTGTGCATGTGATGGGGTCTTCACTTGCCTGTGGACTTACTCTTCTCAGCGCCCCTTTCTTGTGCGGGGGTGGGGAGGGTCTCGCTGTAGAGGGAAGAGGGTAGAGCAGGTGCCCTGAGACTGTGTGATCTCTTCCTTCTAAAGGAGCTCACGAATATTCATCAGCTTTAAGAGAAGTCCATGCTCTGAGTGCCTCCTTAACCAGACCTTGGTGTGACTCTCTCAGAAAAAAAGAATGTTTCTAGAAGGTCAGTGTTTCAGGGGTGTCAGTGCAGGCTGGTGGTGTGGCCTCTCGGGGTAAGGAGGGAGCCTGGTCAGCTTTGGGATTGCAGTGGTGGCTACCATAGCCCCATGCTAGTAAGAGTGTGTCCCGCTCATAGTGACACTGAAGTTGTCCTTCTGAAAAGAGAGTAATTGTCGAAGAATAGATGAGTAAAATACAGTGATGGTCTTTATGACTGTGGCTGGAGAAAGATTTCCTAGGATACAAATAGCATGAACTAATAGGGCAGAAAGTCGATACATAGGACTTCAAAATTAAAGGAAAACTTTTGCTGGTTGACAGACGTTGTTAAGACAATGAAAAGGCAAGCCGTCGACTGGGAGAAAATATTTATATCTAACAAAGAAGTGGTGTCCAGAGTACGTAAAGAACTCTCACGACTAAATAACAAGACGACAAACAACGGTTAAAAATGGGCAGAAGGTTTGAATAGACCCAAAAGAAGGTACACAAATGGCTAGCAGGTGTACGAAAAGGTGCTCACATAGTTAGACTCCAGGACATGAAACCCCAGTGGGATGCTGTGGCTGATAACACACCCACCTAAAAACAGCTGGAGTTAAACTGACAGCCATCCCGTGTGTCGGTGGGTGTGGAGGTCCTGGGACCCTCATCGCTGCCAGTTAGGAGAAGCGTAAAAAGTTAAGTACTGATTGACCATGTGCGGCAGCCCCGCCCAGGATATTTGGAAAGAACCGAAGTGTCCATCCTGCCATGAGTGGTGACAGGTGATGTGATAGATCCGTATGGTGAGATGCTGCTCAGCTCCACGCAGGAGCGGATCACGACACATGCAGCAATACAGTGAATCTACAAAATTCCCCACCAGGTGCAAGAAGCCGGGAGGGAAAGACCCCCTATCGCACAATTTCATTTGTATGAAATTCTAGAAAAAGCTAAGCTGGAACAGTTGTGGTTGCCTGGACTGAGGGTGACGTAGTGTGGCATTAGGACATGTTTTAAGCGAATAGAAACGTTTTAAATCTTGATTGTGGTAGTGGTTACACAACTGTATACATTTGCCCAAACTTTTCAAATTGCACACTTAAAATAGGTGAATTTTGTTTTATGTAAACTGTATTTCAGTAAAGCTGTACCAAGTCCCTGGGGCCATGTTCCTTCCTGTTGCCTGTAGCGTGGTGTTTCGGAGAAGGAAAGGCAGTTGTGGCTGTGGTTGTCATTTGTGTCTCATTTGTTGGTACAGAATCCCAATCCCAATGTCTGCCGTCTGCTGCACCGGGGCACCGCAGAGCGAGGGCTTTCAGCGGCCTGGCGGGAAACAGCCTAGTTAACTGCCTCTTAAATCTGATGCTGGCTGTGGAACTTTGCATTTCTTTAGGAGAGAATCAGTATTTGGAAGTGTTTGCGTGAGAGAAGGAAAATTTGTTAGTTATAGTTGTGAAAAAGAGGTTACTGCTATTCCTGCAGAGGACACAAATGAGGAGCTGTGTGTTTGGGACCTGTCTGTACCCCGGGCGTCAGTTCTGTCTTCGCTTCGTCCAAGCAGGAGCGTCTGCTCTGGATTAGACGAGAAAGAGTTTTCATGCCCGCCTGCTCTTTCGCCACAGATCTGTTGCGCTCTGCTCAGCGTTCACCCTTTCCAGGAGCAGGTGTGTGGCAATAGCTTATGTAGCCTTACACTCACAAACAAGGCAGTTTTCTGGCTTTTAAATAGTTATTTTCTTTCTGAGTAATACGTACTCATCCTAGAAAATTTGATAAAGGCAAAAAAGTATGGAAAAGAAACGCATGCTAATCTGTATTCCTGTCACCAAGGGAGAACTGTAGAACCGAGACCACGGGTGTGTGGCTCAGGCAGCATCGCTGGTTCATCCCACAGCACTCACGGAGTGCTTGCACGTGCAGGGATTCTGCGCCTGTTCTCTGAAGCTTAAACCCAAACAGGCGCGCTGTTGAAAGTTTCACCGCCATCGTCTCCACCAAGCACCTGAAGCGAGTCAAGGGTAGAGAGGAGCGGGCAGGCGCGGCAGGCAGGGCTTTCCCAGGAAGGGCAGGGAAGAACATTCCAGACCTTGTGTGGCCGGTGGGGAGGGTGCATGGGCCAGGAGGTGCGGGACGGTTGTCCCTGTGACAGTCCTGAGCGGGGAGCATCCCGATGGGATTCCGTTTGAGCGGCATGGCTTTGCGAGTTCTCTTCCTGCAGTGTGGCTAGACTGTCTCTCCCTACCTGAGGTTATTTACCTACTCACCTGTGTTTTCATGTCGGCGTTGTGAGTTTTCTTTTCCTTGTAGTCACTAATCTGTCCAGGATTAATTTTCATGTGTCACTCAAGGTGGCCTCTTTTCTCCCCCTGGGCCGAGTGGCTTGTCCATTGCCATGTGGGACTGCTCCCTGTGCCCATGGGTCTCCTCCTGGCCTTCGCTCCATCCTGTTTGGTGCCTCTGGTGCAAGACATCAGCCTCATCCTATATTTCCTGTCCCAGGCCTGTCCCTTCCCCGAGGAGCCTTGGAATGGCATTTAGAGGAAAATGACTCTCGAGCAGTTTCGGCAGCGCTGGGGGTGCTGGTCATGCTGGTCACGTTTTTAACACAGCACATTCTTCCCCTCCTGTAAATTCTGTGAAATGGTATTTTTATCTCTTCCCTTGCACAGAAAAGCTTAGATCCTAGTAACATAAACATATTTACTTACTTGGCTTCTCCTACCCTATACTTAAACACAGATTCAGAATTACAACAATAATATGAGAGTAACGTTTAAGGTTTCTTTGCACTCTTTGTCTTTAGAATTTATTCTTTAAGGATGTTAGATCAGTACTGTGTTCAAAACTCCACTGAAATGATCCTTTTTTGTGTTGGTTATGTTACCAATTTGATACACAATTTAGTTATGTTTTGGTTTGTTTTCAATTTTACTTTTTTTGTTTCATTTTGTATTTTGAGGGTATAAAACATTTATGTGGTTCAAAATACACATACTCGCATGCATACACACATATATTCTTTTTCTCCTATTATAACTAATGTAGCATATACGCTGATTTTTACCTTGATATTTTTTCTTAATATAATCTGGAGATCATCTCTGGTAGCATTTTATTTTAATTGAAAAACTTGAAGTTTTATGTGTAGTACACTCAGGAAATTACTTTGAATAGTGATGCTTTTCTGCATAATTCAAGCACTAAAACTTAAAAAAAAATTTTGTAAGGAAATAGTTTAAAAAATACATATATTTTTCTCTGCCAAGGCAAAAAGCATATAATAAGCACAAGTTAGCTCTGCCTGGGAATATTGGGCTGGAGACAGGGGAGGCTCAGTCTTAAGGGAAGGCCAGGCAGGGTGGTCTTTGCATTGGTGGGAGGCTGAAGCCTGGGTTAGCTAACGGGCCCTGCCTCTGTGTCTTCCCGTCCAGCCTGCAGTGGGCTTGGAAATACTTCCTGGAATTATGTGTAAACCAGGTACAGTCGCGCGCCACTTAGTGATGGGGATACATTCTAGAAACGCATCATTAGGCAATGTCATCGTTGTGCGAGCATCGTGGAATATACTAACACAAACCTGGATGGCACAGCCTGCTACACTCTTAGGCTGTGTGGTGCGGCCCCTGGCTCCTGGGCTGTAAACCTGCATGGCTTGTGACGTGTACAGTTGTAACACAATAGTGAGTTTGTGTATCTAAACATAGAAAAGGTACAGTAAAACTAGGGGATAAAAGATGAAAAATGGTGCATCTGTGTAGGGCACTCACCATGAATGGCGCTTGCAGGACTGGGTGTTGCTCTGCGGGAGTCTGTGAGAGGCCTGGGACATGACTGTGCTGCTGTAGGCTCTGGGGCACTCTATGCTTAGGGTATGCTTAGGGACTATGGAATTTATAAAAACACAGTTTTCTTTCTTCAGTAATAACCTTGACTTACTATAACTTTATAAACTTTTTAACTTTTTCAAACTTTTTGACTCTTTTGTAGTAACACTTAGCTTAAAACACAAACACATTATACAGCTGTGCAAAAAAATACTTTCTTTGTATCCTTATTCTGTAAGCTCTGTCACCTAGGCTGGAGTGCAGTGACGCAATCATGGCTTACTGCAGCCTTGACCTCCTGGGCTCAGGAGATCCTCCCACCTCAGGCTCCCGGATAGCTGGAACTACAGGCAGGCGTGGCCACCATGCCGGGCTAATTTTTGTATTTTTTTGTAGGTTTCACCATGTTGCCCAGACTGGTCTTGGACTCCTGGGCTCAAGCGATCTGCCTGTCTTAGCCTCCAAAAATGCTGGGTTTACAGACGTGTGCCACCACGCCCAGTGAGCTTTTTTCCATTTTTAAAATTATTTATTACTTTTTAAACTTACTTGTTAGAAACAAGACACAAGCACACGTTAGCCTAGGCCTACAGAGTCAGGATCATCCACATCACTGCCCTGCACCTCCAAGTCCTGTCTCCCTGAAAAGTCTTCAGGGGCAGTAACACACATGGAGCCGTCATCCCTATGATAACAGTACCTTCCTCTGGATTCTTCCTGAAGGACCTGCCTGAGGCTGCTTTACAGTTAACTGTAAGTTTTAATAAGTAGATGCAGTATATTTCTGAAACAGTGATGGGAAGTAGAATGTAGTGAATACGTAAACCAGTAACATCGTTGCTAATTATCATTGAAACAGGAGAGTTCCCTGACCCCCTCTGGGTACTTGCAACAGGGGGTGTGGCTCATTTGCTGGAAGGGGAGCGTGCAGACGGGCAGGTGCAGGAGCCTGGGCGAGCCCTTTTGGGCTCCGGCCCCACAGTAGCATCTAGGGGTAGATTACAATGAATGCTCTTTTAGCAGTTGCCATTCTCAGATGGCTAAGTGTTAACCAGCTCAGCAGAGAGTCAGGCGACAGCCTTTTTCCCCCTGCCCTCTCGGTACCCGAGTCCTTGTGCGGTGTCCAGGAAGAATCAGGTCACACGGACTTGAAGGATGGCATTTGTGGGGATTTTATTGAGTGATGGAGGTGGCCTTCAGTGAGATGGATGAGCTGGCAAGGGGATGGAGTGAGAAGATGATCTTCCTCTGGAGTTCAGCCGTCCCGCAGCCGATCTCCTCCTGGACGGTGCCCAGCCAAACCCCTCTCGACATTCAGACGCTCCTTCTCTTTTCTCCTTCTCTGCTGCGCCACTTTGCTCTGGTCAGTGGAGCTTGGGGTTTATATGGGCACCAGATAGGGGCGTGGCAGGCAGATTAGTCTTGGAAAAGGCAGTATATTTCTGAAACAGTGATGGGAAGTAGAATGTAGTGAAAAAAAAAAAAAGCCTTTGCTGGGGAATTGCCCTCTTCTACCCAGTATTTCCTTGCCTCCTGTCCGTATCATTAGCCAGTATTCTGTATGCTACAGAACTGTATGTGGGAGGGTTTTTTTTTTTTAGGAGATAGGGCCTCACTCTGTCACTCAGGCTGGAGTGCAGTGGTGCCTTGAACTCCTGGGCTCACGTGATCCTCCTGCCTTGGCCTCCCCTAAGTAGCTGCAACTACAGCCACTGTGCCTGGCTGATGTTTCAATTTTTTTTTTTTTTTTTTTTAGAGAGAAGGGCTCTTGCTTTGTTGCCCAGGCTGGTCTTAAACTCCTGGCCTGAGGCAGTCTTCCCACCTCACCCGCTCAAGGTGGTGAGCTACTGCACCTGGTCAGTGTGCCATACTTTTCTTTTTTCTTTTTCAGATGGATTCTCGCTCTGTTGCCCAGGCTGGAGTGCAGTGGCGCAATTTTGGCTCACTGCAACCTCTGCCTTCCGGGTTCAAGCAATTCTCCTGTCTCAGCCTCCCAAGTAGCTGGGACTGCAGGCGTATGCTACCACGCCTGGCTGATTTTTTGTATTTTTAGTAGAGATGGGGTTTCACCCTGTCAGCCAGGATGGTCTTGATGGGACCAGCGTCATGTGTGCCGTCTGTTATTGCCAGGAGCATCATGATGTGAGGCGTGGCTGTACGTGGAGGCTGACAGTTTGAGGGTAGGGGCTCTCCTTTAAATAGAGGTTAACATGCATAAAAATTCTTGGAGGGGACATAATTTATATACAATAAAATGCCCCCCTTGTAAATGCACAGATTGAGGATGTCTACCCCCATTTCGTTCAGCCCCCCAGAGGGTCTGCTTGTGCCCTCTGCTGTCGGCCCACAGCCCCGGACGGGAAGGTGTTCTCTGGGCCACCTCTCGCCGTCGGTGTCGATCTGTCCTTTGGAGAGCTCAGGTCGCTGAAACCCCAGTTGTGTGCTCCCTGGTGTCCGGCTTCCTACTCAGAGTACTTGGAGGGGCATCGTGTGCTACACGTGTCCACAGTTTGTTATTTTTATGGGGAATGGTTTCTGTTTGGATGTACGCTATACATTTGCCAGCTGAGGGGATCTGGCATGTTTCAAGTTTTTGGCTATTACGAATAAAGCTTCTTTTTGAACATTTGTGTTCAAGCCTTTGTGTGAACATACGTGTAGGCGTCCTTTTCTTTTGGGTAAATGTTAGGAGTGGAATCGCTGAGTCGTACGGAAGGTGTGAGTTTGGTCTTGTCAGAAACTGCCAGGCCGTGTTCCTGAGCGGCTCTGCGAATTTAGTTTCATCCGCGGGCCCAGTGCTGCTGCCGTGAGATCCTGCTGGCTCTTGGCGTGGCCAGGCTTTTCTGTTTTGCCCATTCTAGTGGGCATGCAGTGGTAGCACATGCTACTTTTTAAATCTCCGTTTATGGAGGCGTAGTTGGCGCGTGGCAGAGCGCACCTTTCTCAGCCTGTAGGTCTGTGAGTTTTAACGATAGTCACGTCTCCACCACCGTCGAGTACAGAATCGGAATCATTCTGTAGCCTCGTGCCCCTGGGGGTGAGCCCCTGCTCCAGCTTCCTCCCCGGCAGCCACTGAGCTGCTTCTGTCACTGTGATTTTGCCTCTTCTAGAATTTTGTATAAATGAGATTATGTAGTGGGAGCCTCACATCTGGCCCTTTCCTTTGGCGGGATACTTCTGCGTGGTGCCCAAGTGGTGTGTCGTGTGCGTGCCAGTAGCTGGTTCCTTTGCGTTGCTGAGCAGCATCCTGGTGTGCAGCTGGACCGCAGGTGATCTGGTTACCAGTTGATGGGTATTTGGGTTGTTTCTAGCTTTTGATTATTATGAGCAATGCTTCTATGAATGTTTCCTATAAATCTTTATATGAACATAAGTTTTTCTTTGTCTTGGGTAGATAACTAGGGGTGGGATTGCTGAATATGGCAAATGAATATTAATTTCTGAAGGAACTCCAAAGTGGCTGTCCTGTTTTGCATTGTGTCTCACCAGCAGCGCATAAAGGTTGACATCCTTGCGGAAAGCTGGTATGGTCAGTCTTGAATTTTAGCCTTTTCGATGGGTGCCGTGCCATTATGTTGTGGCTTTGATTTGCATTTCCCTAGTGACTAATGCTGAGCGTCTTTCCACCAGCTTATTTGCTCATTTGCCTATCTTCTTTTGGGAGGTGTCTTTTCAAATCTTCTGTCTGTATGTTTTAAATTGGGTTGTTAGTTTTGTCATTATTGATTTAGTAAGAGTTTAAAATGTATTTTTAGATGTAAGTAATTTATCAGATAGAATTGTTCTGTAACTATTTTCTTGGTCTGTGTTTGCCTTTTCTTTTACCTGCATGCGTTTTAAAGTGCAAGTTTTCAATTTTAAGGAAGCCCAATGTATCATTTTAAGAATTCATTTTGTGCCTTCTTAAATAAATCCAGTGTATCATTTTAAGAATTCGTCTTGTGCCTTCTTAAATAAATCCAGTGTGTCATTTTAAGAATTCATCTTGTGCCTTCTTAAATAAATTTTTGCCTAACCAAAGGTACAGGAGTTTTCTAGAATGCTTACGGCTTTAGCTCTTACTCAACCCAATTCAAGTTAATTTTGGGAGAGTTGTAAGGTAGGGGGTTGAGACTCGTTTTTTCTGTGGTTACCAATCATGCCAGCCTTATGTGTTGAGGAGACCTTCCTTTCTCTATTGAACGATGCTGCTGCCTTTATTGAAACTCAGTCGGCCACGTGTGAGGACGTCACTTCTGGGATGTGTTCTGTCCACTCATGTCCTTGTCTTCCCTTCTGCAGCTCAGCACTTTCCAGCCTATTTAGAGGGAGTGTTGATGGGTGGCGGGAGTCCTCCAGTGCTGCTTTTTCGAAAACGTTGAGGGCTGTTCTGGTCGTTTGCATTCATGTGTTTCAGAATCAGTTCGTCAATTTCTACAAAAAAAGGCTCTTGATACCTTGATAGCTTTTTGTTTGTTTTGAGACGGAATTTTTCACTCTTTCACATCTTTTCCTGGAGTGCAGTGGCACGATCTTGGCTCACTGCAAGCTCCGACTCCCGGGTTCAAGTGAGTCTCCTGCCTCAGCCTCCCGAGTAGCTGGGATTACAGGCACGTGCCACCACACCCGGCTAACTTTTGTATTTTTAGTAGAGATAGGGTTTTGCCGTGTTAGCCAGGCTGGTCTTGAATTCCTGACCTCAGGTGATCCGCCTGCCTCAGTCTCTCAAAGTGCTGGGATTACAGGTGTGAGCCACTGGGCCTGGCCAATACCTTGATATCTTGCTTGGGATTGTATTGAGTCTATAGATCGGTTTTATGATCATTGGTATCTTAGCAATATCGAGTGTTCTGATTCACGAACGTGGTGTACCTCTTCATTGATTTAGGCCTTTCAGGATTTTTCTCAGGGTTGTTTCAAGTTCTCAGTGTTTGTATCCTGAACATACTTTGTTAAATTTATTCTTAAGTATTCATATTTTATGCCATGTACGTGGTCCTTTAAAAAATTTTGTTTCCAATTGTTGCCAGTATTTAGAAAAACAATTGCTTTTGGCCGGGCGCGGTGGGTCAGTGGCTCGGTGGCTCAGTGGCTCATACCTGTAATCCTAGCACTTTGGGAGGCTGAGGCGGGCAGATCATGAGGTCAGGAGGTTGAGACCATCCTGGCTAACACTGTGAAACCCTGTCTCTACTAAAAATACAAAAAATTAGCTGGGCATGGTGGCACACGCCTGTAGTCCCAGCACTTTGGGAGGCTGAAGCTGGTGGATCACGAGGTCAGGAGATCGACACCATCCTGGCTAACACTGTGAAACCTTGTCTCTAGTAAAAATACAAAAAATTAGCCGGGCGTAGTGGTGGGCTCCTGTAGTCCCAGCCACCTGGAGGCTGAGGCAGGAAAATGGCATGAACCTGGGAGGCGGAGCTTGCGGTGAGCCGAGATCGCGCCACTGCACTCCAGCCTGGGCGACAGAGTGAGACTCCGTCTCAAAAAACAAAAACAAAACAACAAAAAAATTGCTTTTAAAAATAGTGACTTTATAGCTCTTCCCCAAGCGGCCTGAGATCTATGAAAATGGTTCATTAGTCACTTGACCCAGAAATCCCCACAAAATCGTGCAAATCCAGAGGTTCAGGTCTTCCTGATCACTTTAAGAACGCTCGTGAAACTGCCCAGGCTGTCAAGGGTATGCATACGTGAGAAGTCTCCAAGTGTCTGAAAGACGTCCCTTTATAGAAACAGTGTATGCCATTCCGACTTGGCAGGGGTGGAGCTGGCAGGTGTACCTAGGCCAAACAGTGGGGCTGGACACAGGGTTGGTGACGCGAAAAGAGCGCTGAATTTTTGCTGCACACAATTAAAAATGTGGAGAGTCACACTGAATGTGAGGGTGTAGATGTAGGCTCTCTGGTGTTTGAGCACCCAGGATGCGCCGTGGGACTTCCAGGGCTGGTGGTCGGGTTCATCCATACAGGGCGCCCCGTCACATTGAGACAATCCTCACGGTAAAGACACTTGTTCCCAAGCCAGGTGAGGAAGTTGCACAGAGGAAAACTGTACCAGAAGAAACTGAAGAAACAAAAACTTGTGGCATGGGAATAAACTCAGCATACAATAAATGCAATTAAAATAAAAAAAATTGACTTTATATACTGTGGCTGTGCTTAATTCATATATTAGTAGCTTTCTTCTGTAGATTTCTTAGGATTTTCTTCAAAGATAGGCGTGATCTGCAGTAAAGAGTGGTTCATATCTTTTTTTCTGGTCTGTGCACCTTTTATTTCTTGTTCTTGTCTCATTGCACTGGCCACAACCTCCAGTGTAATATGACAAACAGAAGCGTTGAGAAGGGACATTTTGCCTTGTTTCTGATCTTGGGGGAGGCATTCTGTCTTCTCTCATGACGCACATGATGTCAGCTGCAGGTTTTTCATAGAGGCCCTGCATTAGGTTGAGGAATCCCCTTCTGTCATAGGCCATTCTGGCTGCTGTAACAAAATACCATAGACTGGGAGGCTTCTAGACACCGGAAATTCATTTCTCACAGTCCTGGGAAGTGCAAGATTGCCATGCTGGTGAGGGCCTGCTGCCTGCTCCCATGCAGCTTCTTGTGTGTCCTCAGAGTGTGGAAGGAAGGGGCAAGGCAGCTGTGGGACAGGCTCTTTCATAAGGGCGCTAATCCGGTTAATGAGGGCTGGGCCCCCAAAGTCCCCCCGCTTCTGCTACCATCACCTTGGGGATTGGGTTTCAGCATATGAATTGTGATGGCATTCAGTCTATGCACCTTCTTTTCCTAGTTTGGTGAGAATTTTTGTCGTGAGTGGATGTTTATTTTTGTTAAAATGCTTTTCTTCCTGTATTGGGATGCTTGTATGGTTTTTCTTTTTTAGTCTGTTAACATGGTGAATTACACTGATTTAATTTTGAGTGTTAAACCCTGGCGAGTTCCTAGCATAACCCCTGTTGGTCACATGTATTATCCTTTTTATATACAGTTGCATGCAGTTTGCTACAGTTTGGTGTGTAGGTTCAGGAGGGATACTGGCCTGTCATTTCCTTGCAGTTTGTCTTGCAGTACTGCATGAGTAATGTTAGTTGCAACAGTTCACTTGCCTCCCAGCAGTTTCTGTTATTTTATATCCTTGATAGCACTGGGTGTTGTCAGACTTTTCAATTCCTCAAATCTGGGGGTGTAAAATGCTCTGATAGTGTTGTCTTAATTTTCACTTAAAAATTAATTAATGAGCCAGGCGTGGTGGCTCACACCTGTCATCCCAGCACTTCGGGAGGCCGAGGCGGGTGGATCACCTGAGGTCAGGAGTTCGAGACCAGCCTGGCCAACATGGTGAAACTCCATCTCTACTAAAAATACAAAAAATTAGCCGGTCGTGATGGCGGGTACCTGTAATCCCAGCTACTCAGGAGGCTGAGGCAGGAGAATCGCTTGAACCCGTGAGCGGGAGGTTGCAGTGAGCTGAGATCGCGCCACTGCACTCGAGGCAGGGCAACAAGAGCAAAACTCTTTTTTAAAAAAAAAAAAAAAGAAATTTAATTAATTTCCTTTAATTCCTTAATGAAAATTAATTTCATTTAACTTCTTTTCCTTTAATATAGAGGAAATTAATTTTCTATGTTTATTGTTTGTGGGTAACCTTCTGTGAAATGTCTGTTTGTGTCTTTTTGCCCAGTTTTCTTTAAATTATTTCGTATTAATTATAGGAGTTCTGTGCATATTCTGGTTACTGTTCCTTTATAGGTCATCTGTATATGGCCAGTATCTTCTTCCAGTTTATATCTGATCTTTTCACTTTCTTTATGGTGTCTTCTGATGAATAGGACTCCTTGATTTTACTGTAGTTGAATGTATCTATTGTCTCCTTTTTGGTAAGCTTTTTCAAGTCATCTTTAAGAAGTCCTTTCTAACCCGAAGGTAATAGGAATATTCTTCTGTATTTTCTTCTAAAATGATAGCTTTTGCTTTTGCTTTTAAGTATGTAATCCTCCTGGCATGGGGTTCATGTGTGGTGTGAGTTAGAGCTCCATTTTCATTTTCCTCCTATTTGGATTGACAGTTGTCCTGGTGTTATTTATTTGAATGGTCCTTCCTCACCTCTGTGGTCTCCATGGCCCGTCTGTAACATTTCAGGTTTTATATTATGTGGCATCCGTTTCTAGCCTGTCGGTTGTTTTCTCTTGGTTTATCTGTCTGTCCTTTCATCAGTAGCATCCTGTCCTTAAATAATTTAGCTCCATAACTAATTCTTGATATCTACTAGAGGTAATACTCCATTCTGTTGCTTTTGAGAATTGTCTGTGCAACTCTTGGCACTTTGATCTTCCTTATAAATTTTAGAATCAACTCTTCGGGGCCCATAAAAGTCCTTGTAGGTTATTTTAATTGAAGTTGTATCAATCTGTGGGTCAATTTTGGGAGAACTGAAATCTATGGGCCGGGTGCGGTGGCTCACGCCTGTAATCCTAGCACTTTGGGAGGCCCAGGCAGGCGGATCATGAGGTCAGGGGATCGAGACCATCCTGGCTAACATGGTGAAACCCCGTCTCTACTAAAAATACAAAAAATTAGCCGGGCATGGTGGCGGGCGCCTGTAGTCCCAGCTACTCGGGAGGCTGAGGCAGGAGAATGGCATGAACCCGGGAGGCGGAGCTTGCAGTGAGCCGAGCTTGCGCCACTGTACTCCAGCCTGGGTGACAGAGCGAGACTCCATCTCAAAAAAAAAAAAAAAAAAGAAATCTATGAGATAGTGACTATATCCATGAATATGGTATATTACTCTATTTACATATTTTGTAATATTTTTCAATCAAGTTTTATGTGTCTTTTTCATATAGGTCTTACACATATTTTGTTAGATATGTGTAGGGCATTCCAGGACATTCTGAGTTCATTGCTGCTATTTTAAGTATTTTTTTTTTAAACACATTTTCTGGCTGGGAATGATGGCTCATGCCTGTCATCTCAGCACTTTGGGAGGCTGAGGTGGGAGGATTGCTGGAGGTCAGGAGCTTGAGACCAGCCTGAGCAACATAGTGAGAACCCCTGTCTCTACAAAAAATTAAAAAAAAATTTAGCCAGGTGTGGTGGTGCATGCCTGTAGCCCCAGCTACTCAGGAGGTTGGGGTGGGAGGATCGTTTGAGCCCAGGAGTTTGAGGCTACAGTGAGCTATGATTGTGCCACTGCACACTAGCCTGGGTGACAGAATGAGACCCTTGTCTAAAAATAAATAAAAAATTGCGTTTTCTAATTCTTCTTTGATAGTGTGTTGAATCGCAGTTGAATTTTGGATATTGATCTTACTCTAGCACTCTTCAACTCTTCCATTAAAAATTTGCAATTTTTTGAGGGTCGTACCTAGAGAATTTATTACATGCAATTAATGACAATTGTATTTCACTGACGTCCTGTGCTTCATTCTCTTGTTGTCTTCTGGTATTGGGCTTGTTGGGGTCTCAGGTGTAGTGTTGAGGGGAAGTTAAGGAAGTTCTTTCCCACTCATTTTCTTTTTTTTTTTTTGGAGACAGAGTCTTGCTCTGTCGCCCAGGCTGGAGTGCAGTGGTGCGGTCTCGGCTCACTGCAAGCTCTGCCTCACGGGTTCACGCCATTCTCCTGCCTCAGCCTCCCAAGTAGCAGGGACTACAGGCGCCTGCTACCATGCCCAGCTAATTTTTTGTATTTTTAGTAGAGAAGGGGTTTCACCGTGTTAGCCAGGATGGTCTCGATCTCCTGACCTCGTGATCCACTCGCCTTAGCCTTCCAAAGTGCTGAGATGACAGGCGTAAGCCACCTCATCTGGCCCTTTTTCTTTTTTTTTTTTTGAGACGGAGTCTCACTCTTGTTGCCCAGGCTGGAGTGCAATAGCTCATTGCAACCTCTGCCTCCCGGGTTCAAGCAATTCTTGTGCTTCAGCCTCCCGAGTAGCTGGGATTATAGGCATGCGCCACTATGCCTGGCTAATTTTTGTATTTGTAGTAGAGACGGGGTTTCGCCATGTTAGCCAGGCTGATCTTGAACCCCTTACCTCAAGTGACCTGCCTGACTTGGCCTCCCAAAGTGCTGGGATTACTGGTGTGAGCTACCCTGCCCAGCTCCCACTTCTTATTTTCTAAAGTTGCTTTCTGTTTGCTTTTCTTGGGACAGGGGATATTTGTTAGTTTGTCTCAATGGATGTTGGATTGTATCAAATGCCTTCCTATTATTTAAAACCCACCAGGGCCCTTGTTAGCTCCTTTGTCCTGCCACCTCCGTCTTCTGCCTTGGTCTCTGATTCCTGCCACACACGCATCTTGGCAGGTGGCTCCCCTTGTTGCTTCATGGAGAGCACCAGAGCCATCCGCTGGGGGCTGAGGCCACCCTGCCTGACCCCGCCCCGCTGAGGGCTGAGGGATCTCATCTGTGGCCTCACTCTTCTCCTGTGGGTGGCCCTCTGCCCTGCTCTTCCTAGGTCACTCCCTCACCGTGTCCTTGCTGCTTTCTTTGCCCTCCTGCCTCTCACCACATCCAGACAGCTGCCTCCCCTCTTTTTTCCCCCCCGCATCCATCATTTCCCAGCTGCTTCCTTCGAGAAGCCAGTCTCGGTGCTCAGATGAGGCCAAGAAGATCTGCTGGTGGCAGGTTCTTAGAGGGCTGGGCAGCTCCCCTTCCTAGCACAGACTGATGAATCGCATTGATCGGAAGCTCTAGGAGGGTGTGTACCATCCACATGTGTTTCTGATTTGGGGCCAGTGCCCAGTGTGTGCTGGTTGGCCACCGGCTGCTCAGAGCCCCTGCTTTGCTGTCTCCCTGCCAATGTGTTCTGATAAGTGAGGTTGTCTGAAAGCTGGGTTCTGGAGAACTGACGTTTTGCTGTAAGTCATTTAAGGTCCATGTCATCTGCCAGCTGACCTCAGTTTTCTTGAAATTGTGCATGGGATTGGCACTATTTAAAACATTTTGAAAGTAAGCAGAACATTGGGAGTTGAGTGCTGGGGATGTGGTTTCAGGTGCTGAGAGCCGAGGCCCTGGTGGGCCACCGGGCCTTCTGGAAGCCCATCCTCTGCAGACAGCAGGCGCTGCCTGTGGCCCTGAGCTCCTCTTCTTGCCACTGGCACTCTCAGATTGGTCTCCCTTCCCCAGCCTCTCTGGATAAAGCTGCCTTAAAACACAGTGAACATGTGGAAGAGAAGCGATGCTTGTTGCCATCTGGACAAACGTGTAGACTTTAGGTTAGAGAAGTCCTGTGTCCTGGCCCATCAGAGGACACAGAAACTGCTGAGATGGTAGCTCAGGGAGCAGGAGTTCGGGGGTGGAGGGAATCTGAGCATGGTCCTTGTCCTCTCAGAAAAGCAGAGCCGACTGCTTGCAGAGTTGACTGCCCCCACCACTGGCCTGGAAGCACCATCCAAATGGTGACTTCACTAACTGTTTTTAAGTTAGCAGATCAAACGTATCCAAATATGTGAAGTCTTAACCTGGAGACTCCAGAGGTGCTGAGATACCGCTGGCTTCAGGAAGAGTGCGAGATGGGAGGTGCAGGCTCGCAGAAGGACAGTGCTGCGGGGGAGCTCTGAGGAAAGGAGGGTTGTTTCCTTCTTGCTTGCTGATGGTGAGAAGAATCTGGAACTTTTGTTTGGAAGTGTCCTGTGCGTTCCGTGTCTCGGTGTTGCTGGGCCAGCTGCCCTCTTCCCGGGCTGTTCCACGGGGCCTTCCCTGCGAGCCCCGTCTCCGGGTGCCAGGGGCTGCATGCCCTGCACCCCGGCCTCTCCCTGGGGTTTTGGTGGGAGCCTTTGCTTGTTGATTATTTTATTTGTTGACACATGTGCTTACTCTAGTAAGAACTTACGGTGACTAAGAAAAGTACTCATAACCCAAGAAGATATGATTAATGAGAAAGTGAGGGGAGAGGGAGAATAGAGTGAAAAACGCCCACCTTGGGCTCTGTTCAGCTGCTAGTGGAGTAGGGTAGGGGGAGGCTGGGAGGTGGGCACAGAGTTGGAACTGAGCTCTCAGTCAACGCAAAGGGAATGCCCAAAGTGTCATTTGAATGAATTCAGAATCTGCAGATGAAAGAGCACATGTTAAAATTGTGCAGAAGTGAAGGCTCTCTGTTAGTGCAGGATTTTTAGAGTCTTGGGAGTTAAATATGTGCAGATGAATATGCTTTATCCTGAGGTTTAGCAAAGTGTCGAGAAGGCACCCTGGGCCCAGCCAGCATGCTCACTGCTGTCGGCGGAAGCGAGCACAGCCTGATTCTGCACACGCTGGGCCTCAAGGTGTGCGGTGCCTGGAGGACGAGGGCTTGGACGCCCAGCCTGGAGCAGCCTGGCCACGTTCCGACCTTGGACCCAGGCTCCCTGAAAGAGGGAGTCAGTGAAGTCGCATGAGGCTTGTGGGTTTCAGAGATTTTAGAAACCTGAGAAAATTAGAAACCAGGAATGGCTGAGAATATAAGGGAAGGCTTCACGAAGGCAGAAGTGATACCAGGTGCTCAGTGTTTTCAACAGAAGCCTTTCACCTAAAGACGTGGAGAAAAACCCGCCTGAGACCAAGTGCAAGTCATTTCCTGTTTGTTGCATGTTGTGTCTGTCAAATAGACTCGGGCATTTCAGGAAGCTCAGGTGCAGCTGGGCAAGTGAATTGAGTACTGAGAAGAGGTGAAGGAGGCCATCGTATTGTGGAGGTGGTGGGGTACGGAGAGCCTCCTGAATCAGGCCCTGCCACGTGTTTATCCATGAGGTTCCACATCTGTGCTGTGTGGCCCTTGGTGTTGCTTTCGTGGTCACCTGATACATTTTGTGGGGCCAGTTTAAAAAGTAGATAAGACAATTCAACATTATTGGCAACTTAGTAAAGTTTTTGGACGAAATTTGTTTTCAAAAAATTATTACTCTAAGCATGTTAATTGGAAAATTGCAGGCTGTACTGAGGTGTGTGGAGTAGGGCAAGCAAGACCCTTCCCAGCACTGTCCAGCCCATCCTGCGAGTGCGTCCTCTGGCTTCAGGGCTAATTGAAAATGTGCCTCGAGGCACGACAGGCCGCAGTGGGGTGTGACAGTTAAGAAAAAGCCGAAATGGGCACTGCTGGGCAGGGTGAAAACTTTATTAACTGTTGAATGACTGGAAAATCATTTTAATGTTTCAGAGCTGTTTTAAATTATGTGTCTGTCTACGCATGAAAGCGAATCTAAATTAATATTGGGCTTTGGCATGAAAAGGCTGTGGTGTCCTGACTCTGGGTGGTGACGTCTGTGATGCTTGTGATGCTGCTGTGTCGTCCTATCCAGGACACCAGAAACTCAGATTCGTTGCCTGCACTGACCGGGCACTGTGGAGGTGCAGGTGTCCAGTTTCCTGGCGGGCTCGTTGGCGTCCCTGCCTGTGACTCCGCTCCCTGGAGTGCTGCAGAGGCCTCTGCTGCCTCCTCTCCTTGTGCACGTGGCCGCACACCCCTATCGGGGCTCTGGCCCGCTGCGCTGCTCACCTGGCCTCGCAGCGCTGGCATTGTGCGTCTTTCCTCCACCTGGCCAGCTCCTGACACCCACATGGGCAGCTTCACCGTGACCATGCCCCTGCGGCGCACTGTTCTTCCTTCTGGCCCAGCCCTGAGGCTTCCCCTGACCACTGTGGGTTACCTGTGCCTGCCATTCTTTTTTTTGTTTTTTTTGAGACGGAGTCTTGCCGTGTCACCAGGCTGGAGTGCAGTGGCGCGATCTCGGCTCACCGCAAGCTCTGACTCCCGGGTTCAAGCGATTCTCTTGCCTCAGCCTCCCAAGTAGCTGGGATTACAGGCGTGTGCTCCCACGCCCAGCTAATTTTTGTATGTTTAGTAGAGGCGGGGTTTCGTCATGTTGGCCAGGCTGGTCTCGATCTCCTGACCTCGTGATCCGCCCGCCTCGGCCTCCCAGAGTGCTGGGATTACAGGCGTGAGCCACCACTCCCAGCCTGCATTCCCATTCTTTACCAGACTGTCAGCTCCTGGAGGCCAAGAGTCAGGCCTTCCTTACCCCGCCCCACCACGGCAGCCCCAAGTACAGGTGATTGGATGGAGTGTGCATGTATGAGTGTGTGTGTGTGTGTGTGTGTGCGCGCACGCACGCGCGCACGCGGGCACTGGGCCCTGGTGCTGCAGAGCTAGCAGGGCTCCCTTCGAAGGGCTTCTGTGTCAGAGTTTACCAGGAGTCCCACTGTTTACCTTGTTACTCCACTTGCCCACCACCCCCAAGTGGAGATTATCACACAGAGTTGCATGTCTAGGTAGCAAAGCAGTCCTTGCCTCCGAGTTTTATCTTGCAAAATTTCAAACTTAAAAGAATGAGTACAATAAACAGCTATGTACACCTTCCCTAGATGCATGAATTCCTAAGTTTTTTTTGTTTGTTTGTTTGTTTTTTTGAGACAGAGTCTCGCTCTGCCGCCCAGGCTGGAGTGCAGTGGCGCGATCTTGGGTCACTGCAAGCTCTGCCTCCTGGGTTCACGCCATTCTCCTGCCTCAGCCTCCTGAGTAGCTGGGACTACAGGCGCCCACCACCGTGCCCGGCTAATTTTTTGTATTTTTAGTGGAGACGGGTTTTCACTATGTTAGCCAGGATGGTCTCGATCTCCTGACCTCGTGATCCGCCTGCCTTGGCCTCCCAAAGTGCTGGGATTACAGGTGTGAGCCACTGCGCCTGGCCCATGAATTCCTAAGTTTTGAGCAAAGCAGTTTTAACCTGTAGCTGACACAGGGGTTGGTATTTATGGGATGCAAGCCTGTGCCTTTGTTGAGTATCATTGGAGGCTTAGGCAGGTGCTTTATGGCACTCCTGAATGTGAGCTCACTGTCGGGAAGGAGATCTGTGTTGGAGGTCAGGTGGATGCCAGCCTCACTGAAGGCTGCTCACGAGCTTTTTAGAAGCAGCTTTGGGTTGAAGTTTGCAGCAGGGCTCTGCTCCCAGGCTGTGGCTTGACAGACACGCATGTGCACTGTACCTGTTCACGGAGGTGTGTCCATGTGCTAAGAATTTCCTAAAGTGATGGCGCCAGATACAGTCGCCCCGCAGTGTTCTCGGGATGGTTCCAGGGCCCCGTACGCACATACAAGTTCCCTGTGGAACCCAAGCAAGCAAAACGTCAGCCCTCTGTGTACGTGGGTTTCATGTCCTGTCAATGCCGTATCTTCAGTCCTTGCTTGGTTGAAAAAAATCTGCATGTAAGTGGACCCTGGAAGTTTGACCCATGTTTTTCAAAGGTCAACTCTAATATCCTGAAGTATTCTTACCAAAATATCTCAGCCATTTACAGTTAACTTAAAGAGAATTCAATTCAAGGAGGTAGCATTTTTTGGGGGGTATGTTTGAGTTTCCAGAAGCCCTGGTAGGCAAAAAGGCCAGAACCCGTGTGTTGGGTGGGTCTGTCCCTGTTGGTCACTCTGACCGGCCCCCCTTAGCACCTCCAGCATCCCAGAGCAGGTGCGGCTCCTGGCTGTCCGGGCCTCTGCTCAGTGCTTTAGGGAGGCTCAGCTGCAGGAGCAGAGCACGTGTGGGACCCTGCACCATGGAGAGGTGGCTGTGAGCAATCAGATGGCTTAGAAGCTGCTTTTACAACCTGGAAAATGCAATTCAGAATGATACAACTCCTGGCCTGGCTGACTGGTTGCACGACCTAGGCCGCCGAGGTGAGGGGAGAGCAACCCACCCAGCAGGGAACTGAGAGGGGTCAAGGGGCAGGCGGGAGGCTGTTTCTCAGTCACTGTTTCTTTGCCCCGTGCGCATAGAGCGATGTGGGCCATGCCTGCTGTGCCCTCCGTTGTGTGTTCAGGGCTTGGTGATAGTCAGTGTTTCATAAACACCTCTTGAATGAATATGTGATTTAGATGTTTGTAAGGTAAAGTTAATGATTTTTTTTAGGAATCCAATGCAGAAAATTAATTATTTGCCAAGGTTATTTTATGCTGTTCTGAAAATGGATAAATTTGACACAGTTCCAGTAGTATGGTTTTGTGGTTGGCAGGAGAAACGGAGACAGGTAAGGAATTAGCATATACGGTGGGAGAGGATGGGCCTGGGGTAGGCACAGCACACCTGTGCGTTCACTAAACTTTTCTCCAATCTGTTCATTTGCGTGAACTTCAGAGATTTAATCCCTGAGCCCAGGGAGCTTGCGTTGAGAGGGGAGACAGACGTTAGGGAATGACTAAATCACAGAACAGTCACCGAATTGCAACTGTGATAATGCCAAGGGGGAGGAGGGACTGTGTAGGCCGATGCTGAAGGCTGGGTGAAGGTTTTCCAGGGGCCAGTCCCATCAGTCACAGTGCCCGTTTAGGGTTTGCACCTTGCTCTTTTGATGACGCTGCTCGGCTCTCAGGGCTGCGAGGCTGGCTTCTTCCCAAACTTCATTCCACTCCAGGTTTCTGCACTGGGCCCTGAGAACCACATCTGGCCATCACTACAGATGCACTTTGCAGTGTCTCTGCATTTTGAGGTGAAAGACAGTCTTTAAACTTCAGGGTGAACTTCTCACTCGGAGTTTGGTGTATTGTTGCCATTTCTTTTGTGTTGATTTGCACGTAGCTCTTTTGTACACAGGCACGAGGGTAAGCATTCCTGTTGAGTCGCAGAGGAATTAACGAGTGAAACAAATCATGAGTAGAAGTCTCCACGGGTTGGTGTTTTAACTTTGCTCTAAGGTGAGCAACTGCGTATTTGTGAAATTTGGCCAAATGATGGGGGGATGCTGAGTTGGCTGACTGCTGTGCAGACCACCTAAGGTATCAGGATAAATCCTAGAATCAGAGCCCAGGGGAGAGTGTTGGGCCCAGCTCTCCACTCACGGGGCGGCAGCAAGCCGTGGGTGGGTTGGTGGAGGCCCCATTTCTGCCTGCGGAGCAGAGCTGCTGATCCTTCAGGAGAGGCTGCTCTTTCCTGTGCCGAGTGTGGCCTGCTGGATTCGTGTTTCTGCGGAGCCTGGCTTTCCAGAGGGTGTGGAGGGTGCGCGCAGTCTGTCCACCTGCGGCTTTGTGGAGATGGGGGCTGGAGCCAGCTCCCACAGAGCTGGTACTTTGTGGCCTGCTCCTCAGGCCTGACCACGGTTCCTTCTGCGTCATTTTGGGGGATCCCTTTTCCATCAAAGGAGCTAGCTTGGTGTTATTTTTCAGAGACTTGAGCACGCACTTTCATTCAGAGGCTGGGAGCTGAGGACCCCTGCAGCTGTTTCATGCTCCGAGCTACTCAGTGAGATACTCTGTTAAAAAGGCAGCGTGGTGGAGGGTGTGATCGCTTGGGGTGCCATCGACAGCACACTCACGTCCCTGTGTTGCTCACGGGGTCAGGTAGAGTAAAACTCATTGAACGTGGCCTGGTTTTTGTGTGTGGTGGTGAACAGAGTTGTTAATACGACTCTCGGGCAGCTCCTAGTGTTCTTAAGAGGCAGGACTGGTGGGGGAAGGTCGTGCGCTAGCTGTGAACTTGGCAGTTATTTTCACTCGGGAAGGATGTTGGGAAGAAGAGGATTAGAACTGTGCTTTCCATTATTTTTTGCGGGGAGGGTTGTACCTTTTTCTTGCTCTCTAAGGGCTATCTGCGTGTGTTTTAAGAGCTTTATTGGGGTGTGATCCACAGCAATAAACTGAGCACATTTAAAGTGACTGGTGAGTTTCGACAAATGTGCATGCATGTGGAGCCATCACCCCAGGGTCAGAATGGTGAACCCTACCCCCAGCACGGCCTCTGCCTCTCTCTAGCCCTCCTTCCTGTCCCTCCCACACCCCTTGTCCCATCTGCTTTCTGTCACTGCAGGGGAGTCTGTGTGTTTTAGAATTTTATATAAATGCAGTCAGACAGCGTATTAGTCTGTTCTTACATTGCTATAAAAAAATACCCAAGGCTGGGTGACTTATAAAGGAAAGAGGTTGAATCGACTCACAGTTCCACATGACTGGGGACAATCATGGCAGAAGGCGAAGGGGAAGCAAGTACCTTCTTCACATGGCGGCAGGAGAGACAGGAGGGCAGAGGAAACTGCCATTTATGAAGCCACCAGATGTCGTGAGAACTCACTCGCTATCATGAGAACCGCCTGGGGGAAGCCGTCCCCATGATCCAGTCACTTCCCTCCCTCCACACGTGGGGATTACAGTTGGAAATGAGGTTTGGTGGGGACACAGAGCCAAGCCATATCACATGGTGTGTACTCTCTCTTTTCTGGCTTCAACTCGGTGTGATTATTTGAGAGTCATCCGTGCTGTATCAGTAGTTCATCCCATTTTATTTGAGTGCTTTTCCATTATAGATACACCAGAAATCGTTTATGCTTTCATCCTTTGGTGTACTTTGGAGTTGCTTCCAATTTATGGCTATCAGAAATAAAACTGCTTGGAATGACTCATGTACAAGCCTTTGTAAGGCCACACACTTGCCTTTCGCTTGCTTAAACACCTCAGGTGGAATGGCAGGTCCTACATGAGGAGTATGTTTAACTTTCTACAAAACTGCAGGGCTGTTGTCAGAGAGGCTCCCACCAGTGGTGCCCAGGAGCTCTGGTTGCTCCACATCCTGGAGAGCACCTGATCTTTTTAGTTTTAGCTATTTTATTGAGTGTGTAGTGGTGTCGCTTTAAGGATTTAATTTACGTCTCCCTAATGACTAATGATGTTGGGGCTCTCTCCGTGTGCTCATTTGCATCCGTCTGCCACCTTTGGCGAAGGGTCTATTCAATTGCCCACTTTTTGTTTTTTGAGACGCGGAGTCTCTCAGTGTTGCCTCACTGTAAGCTCCACCTCCTGGGTTCACGCGATTCTCGTGCCTCAGCCTCCCAAGTAGCTAGGACTAGAGGTGTGCACCACCACGCCCTGCTCATTTTTTGTTTTTTTAGTAGAGATGGGGTTTCGCCATGTTGGCCAAGCTGGTCTCGAACTCCTGACCTCAAGTGATCTGTCCTCCTCGGCCTCCCAAAGTGCTGGGATTACAGGCATGAGCCACCACGCCCAGCCTGGGTTATTTTCTTACTGAGTTTTGAGGATTCTGCATATATTCTGGCTCCAAGCCCTTTATTAGATGGATGCTTTCTAAAGAGTCTGTCCGTTCTGTGCCTTGTCTTCTCATTCTCTAGCAGTGTCTGCTGAAAAGCCGAAGTTTAACATTTTTATGAAGTCCAGTTTATCCTTTTGTTCTTTTATGCATTTCGTTTCTGATGTTGTTTCTAAAATTTCTTTGCCTAACCCTGGGTCAGAGAAATGTTCTCCTGTTTTCTTCTGGAAGTTTTAGGTTTTACATTTAGGTCTGGATCCATTTTGAGTTGATGTTGGTACACACTATGGGGTGTCGGTCCAGGGGTTTGCCTGTGTCTGTCCAGTTGTTCCAGCATGTGAGAAGCCCGTCCTCACCACTGAATTGCCTTTGTCCATCCGTGTGTGGGCCTGCTTGTGGACTCTGCACGGCCGTGTTGATCTGTTTAACTTTGCACCAACACTGTGCTGTCCTGGTTACTGGAGCTTTTTTTAGACGGGGATCTCACTGTGCCACCCAGGTTGGAGTGTAGTGGGGTGATCTAGGCTCACTGCAGTCTCTCTGTCCCGGGCTCAAGCAGTCTTCCCACCTCAGCCTCCTGAGTAGCTGGGACCACAGGCGTGCCCACACCGTCTAATTTTTGTATTTTTAGTAGAGATGGGACTTCACCATGTTTCCCAGGCTGGTCTTGAACTCCTGACCTCAGGCGATCCGCCTGCCTTGGCCTCCCAGAGTGCTGGGATTACAGGTGTGAGCCCAGCCCTGAGATTACTGGAGCTTTCTTTTTCTTTCTTTCTTTTTTTTTTTTTTTTTTTTTTGAGATGGAGTCTTGCTCTGTTGCCCAGGCTGGAGTGCAGTGGCATGGTCTCGGCTCACTGCAACCTCCACCTCCCGGCTTCAAGCGATTCTCCTGCCTCAGCCTGGCGAGTAGCTGGGATTACAGGTGTGCGCCACCACGCCCAGCTAATTTTTGTATTTTTAGTAGAGACAAGGTTTCACCATGTTGGCCAGGCTGGTCTCGAACTCCTGAGCCCAAGCAGTCTCCCCGCCTCGGCCTTCCGAAGTGCTGAGCTTTCTAGTGCATCTTGAGATCAGCTCGTGTCAGCTCTCTGACTTTTTCTGGTTTGTTTGGTTTGAGAGGGAGTCTCATTCTGTTACCCAGGCTGGAGTGCAGTGGTGTGCTCTTGGCTCACTGCAACCTTCGCCTCTCTGGTTCAAGCGATTCTCGTGCCTCAGCCTCCACTACAGGGGTGCACCACCATGCCCAACTAATTTTTTGTGTTTTTAGTAGAGACAGGGTTTCACCATGTTGGCCTGGCTGGTCTCGAACTCCTGGGCTCAAATGATCTGCCCGCCTTGGCCTCCTGAAGTGCTGGGATGACAGGCGTGAGCCACTGCGGCCAGCCTGACCTTTTTTTTACAGTTGTGTTGGTTACTCTAAGACTTTTGCATTTCTGTATGAATTTCAGAATCACCTTGTCAGTTTCTACACAGGAGGCTGCTGGGACTTTGGGATGCATTGCTTCTGCAGATCAGTTTGGGAAGAGTTGACATCTTAACTATCTTGAGCCTCCTGACCCATGAACACAGTGCACGTCCCTTCACTTGCTCGCATTTTTGTTTTAATCAGCATTTTGTAGTTTTAGGGGAGGATGAATCAAAGTTCATGATTTTACAATAGTATCTGCAATGTGCGGGGGGGCTGCAAGTGCTGGACCAGGAGCTGCGTCAGAAGTTTAATCTTTAGCAAAATATTCGGGTTACAGTGGTGTTAGCGCCTGCGCCGGGCAGCACATGTTCCCCTGTGCTGCCTTGCTCCGGCCCTTATGCCTGCCAAACCCCGAGAGGTGGGAGAGAACACTTGCTTTAGCCAGAACAGGTTAGAAGGAAGATGAGGCCGTGCATCTGTCACAGCACAGCACCCGCTTAGAGAGAAAGCCAGCCTGTGTAAGGAGCGCACGCTGGATTCTGGAGGGGCCCTTTCCACATCTGGGCCGTCACCACGTGTGTCCTGTCCACCACTGGTCCCGGCTGGTAGCATGGAGAGGGTTCGAATGTCCTAGTTACAGAGGGAAGTGGGCCTGCAAACCCTCAGGCTTCAGACCACCCCTTTCCACTGCAGGGAAACACCACTTTTGCTCATCTCTTTGGCCCTTTTGGTAGCTTATTCCTTGAGGACCATGCTCCTCTCTGCTGGGGATGAGGCTGCCTGCTGGTGGCTCTGTTTGTGTTTTCTGGGCCTTCCAGAGGGGCTGCCTTTATTCTGCAGCCAGCCCTGACCCTTCCCACCTCTCCATGCTTGGGTGAAGAGTGAGGCCCAGGGCAGCTGACTGACAGCACAGCTGTCCTCTGCGTTTTCCTGGACAGAAACCATCGCAGGCCCACCCACCTCCTGACTGCACAGGTCTCCACGGCGCAGACACTTTCGTGATACCATTATAAATACAGCTGGGAAAGGGAGGGAGAGATTTTCTTAGATTTGTGTCCCCACGGGTCCATCCTGGGGTGTTCTTGCCCCTCTAAGACCTTGGCGGGCCTGGAGGGCCCGCTCCGCCTCTGACGCTGTCCGCCGCTGGCCGCTCTGTGCCTGAGTTTCGGAGCGCCCTCCCGGGCTTTGGACCTGCCCTGCTCCCCAAGGATGCAGTCACTCACAGAGCGGCCACTGCACACAGTGCCTCTCTGTCGCCGTCTGAGGTGCCGGCTGCCTTTTTTTTTTCTTTTTTTAAATATTTAAAAATGTAAAACTTTAAGTGAGACTCTGTTTCAAAAAAAAAAGTATAGAACTTTAATCATATGCCTGTTTTGAAGAGCAGAGCTTTCAGTGAGAAACAAACTCTGCTGGCCCACCCACCCCCTTTTAACTGCCTCTCAGAGGGGACCACTTTGAAAACGTGTATCCACATGGCCCTGCCTGTACAGCCACCTCCTGAGGTTGCCGAGTGAGTGTCAGCTAGCGACCGTCTGGCTGCCCAGCCGCAGTCCGCAGAGCCCCGGCCCAGCCCATGCAGCCCTGGCCGACTCCGCGTTGGGCGCGCACGGCCCTTGGCTGTGAACACGCTGTTTGAGTCGAGCCAAGTGCTGTGCTGCTTCTGCTCCCTGTGCAGGCAGCTGTGTCTCAGCAGCTAGAAGTGCTGCGGGTTCCCAGGTGCTTACTGCCCTGTGGCCAGCCCCAGCGCCCTGGCCCTCTGGACCCTGTGCCTGGCCATGCCTGTTCCTCCCTTCTGCTTCATCCTTGAGAGTCCCCTTGTTTCCTTTGGGTTCAGTCCCATGTTTCCTGGATCCTGTCTTTTGTTTTCTTCACTTATTCCCTTGTTTAAGTGGCTTCTCCCTTCTTACAGAATATACGTTTTTTGAGACCTAGTGTGTCTGAAATGCCTTTTTTTGCTTCTGAGCCTTGGTGGGTGGTTTGGCCTGGCGTTGAGTTCCAGGTGAAAGGTAATTTCCCAGGGGGTTTTGAAGGTGCTGGCCATCTCTTCCCGTTTCTGTGGAGCTCTCAGGGCTGCTGAGCTCTCCTTCCCTGTACTGTGGCTGGGATCTGTGTTTTTCCCCTGGAAACACGGGGAAGGTCTTTCCTTCCCAGTGGTCTGGCTTCTGTGGTGAGGCTGGTGTGCGCCTCCTTCCTCATGTTCACGCTGGCTCCAGCAACTGTTCTCCTTTCTGTCCTCCTAGAATTTCTGTTGATCACCTGTTGTGTTTTCTGGAATGCTCCTTCACATTTTCTCATCTGTTCTTCCAAGTTTCCACTCTCTTTTTCTATACTGTATTCAGGGGGAATGCCTCGGTGCTGTCATCTGGTCATCCCAGGAATTTTTAATTTGACTGTCGTATTGGATAATCTTTGTGATTTTGAAGAGGGTTTCTTGCTTATTTTGATCAGTTCACTGCTTTGGTGTCTGTCTGGGTTGATGCTGGGCCTTCCTCAGGTGGCTGGTGGTCCCTGGCTGTTTGCCCATCTGGTGGAGGGGCTGGTATTGAGCTGCGACATGACGGTGAGATGGGACAGAAGTCCTAACAAAGCTTCCCATTACCAGACACCCAGAAAGGCTGGGGAAGTTGGATAAATGTTCTTTTAAATGAAGAGTTTAGCGTTCTAGAAGATAGGGAAAACCAGCAGGGCTCAGACGTGGAGCTGGACAGCAGCTGAGGGTTGGGACCTTGTGTCCCCGTGGGCTGGCAGGGGCGACTGTTCAGCGCCTGGCTCCGTGCCCCTGATGCTTGTGCCAGAGAGTCCTGTAGCCTCAGGAGGAGAGCTGGGGCTGAGAGCCCCTCAGGACCAGAAAGAGCCCCCCCACCGGCAGAGGGCACAGCGGTGCCTGCAGCCTGTCCTGTGCGTTGGGAGGGAGGAAATGCCCCTCTGAGAATCCACAGGGGCCTGTCGTCCTGGGCTGGGGCTGGGGCTGGTGCCATGCTCCGGAGTGACTTGCATAGCAGGACGGTCACAGCCCTGGGTTTGGCAGAGGTGAACATGGACCCCTGTGGAGGGATGTGTCCTGACCTGGGCTACACAGGAGAGCCACAGACAGAGCCAAGCCAGGGCGGGTGGTGCAGGGCCAAGAGGTAGCCGGGGCTGGGCCTCAGGAGGCCAGGGCGGAGTCCACAGCCCCAGGCCCAGGGCCGGGGTTTGTGCTGAGAGTGCGGGGCGGCCTGCGGCACCCGGCAAAGGCATTTCCCCCACAGGTGGGGGTTCCCAGGGTGCAGGTGCCCGTGTGGTTGTGGCACAGCTTCGCATGCTCTACATTTTGGCTTCAAGTACCGTAAAAGTGTTACCTACAAAAGGAATCAGGAAAACTGTCGTGTGGGGTAAGAACCCTGGTGTTTCTCCTCAGGGAGGGTGGGATTCACTCACACTGTGGGAATCAGTGGCGGCATGCTGAGCTGGGGACGTGGGTCCCTGGAAGGCTCTGGGGGAGGCACTGGTCACCACTGGCCACTGGCCAGGCTTTGGAGGAGTGCACGCTGCTCCTTCCCCAGGGAGGCGTCTGGTGGCCACTGCTGGCTCTGCATTGCCCGCCTCAAGCAGTGTGGCCTTGAACCGCTGGGAGAGTGGAGAGTTTCACACTGTTTCAGTTTCAAAACCTACATTTTCACCATAATGAAAAATAGAAAATAGCTTAAATCTTCACCAGAAGGAAATTATAAACACAATTTGGATGAAATAGTATGTAGCCACGGACAGTTAGGTTTCTGAAGAATGTTTACTGCCATGGGAAGTGCGCCCGGGGAGCGGGCAGGGAACGGGGGAGCCGGCAGGGAACTCGGGCGGGTGGCCCCCGTGGTCCTTACGGCTTCCAAGTGCACGGTGCACACTGGGTGGCACCTGAGCTGTGCCAGCCAGGAGAGGGGCTTCAGGAGGTTTCCATTGTTCTTGTACTTCTCTGCACTTCTTAAATTTTCTGTGAAGAACACTTCTTTCTGTGGTAAGGAAGATATTAGGACAATTAGAAAAGGAAGCCCCAGTGCGGTTCTGTTAGCTGGACCCTGACACATTGTGGTGGTTGTATGTGCACATTGGCTGGTGTGGGGTTTTGGCTGTGCCGTGAAGGAGTCTCCAGGAAGGTGGGGTGGGGCAGAGAGAGGGGCTGTGAGCTGGGGAGGTTGCGGGGGGAGGCGGCGGTGGCCACGGTGGCCCGGTCAGGAGGCAGGGTCCCAGGCCCCAGCTTCCTGACCTTAACTGTTAATGACCTTCAGGGCTATGCCCCATCCCGTCACCACCTGGAATGGCCCATCTTGGTTGGACGAGGATGCTGAGGGTCTTTGGGATGGATGTCGTGTTTCTTGTTGCAGGTTTGACTGCTTCCTCCCTGACTGGAGGGCTGGCTGCGTGGAGCCGGTTGTGCCTCTGTATCCGAGAGCCCTGCTCCCTGTCATCCTTGGCTCCTCTCTGCATTCCTCACAAAGACCTGGGTGGGGACGCGGCCAGTGTCCCACGTGGCTCTCTCTGGGGAGCTCTCAGACAGAACCCTCCGCCCTGGCCTTGGGGTCCCATCTGTGGGGCGGGGTGGGGGCCACACCTGCCACGTGTACCCTGCTGCAGGTGCAGAGAGAGGAGTAGAGGCAGGAGGGGCGGCTGCCTTTCGTAGGTCAGGTGCCGCCCGTAACCACGGTTGATTACTCTTAAATTAGTTATGTCTTGAGACGGAGTTGCACTTCTTTGCCTTGGCGTGAATAGATGCTGCTGGATTATTTGTCCGTAAACAGAGCTCACAGGACCCAGAACTGTGAGAACATCTCGGAAACATGGCGTGGATGCAGCCGTTGGTGTTCTGAGTGTCCTCAGATCATCACACAGTGTCTGACTTTGCTTTTTGGTACAGTCAGGCTGTGATACAATAACCAGGGAGGCGGACAAGAAAGTCCCCAGTGACAGCGCCTCTTATGTGCTGTTTGTTGGAAGCAAACCTCAGTTCGGCTTAGGAGACGTGGCCACTCGCGCTTGGTTCACAGATATTTTCAATGCCTCCAGAAGCTACGTTGTACCTGCCTGAAGTCACATGGTCACTTCTTGTGGGACGTTTGATTCCTTCTCCAACTTTTTTCCTGACCACAAGGGACACTGGGCCCGACCACAGGGCACATTTCACAGTGACCCATGGCTGTTTCCCTACACTTCTGTGATGTCCAGAATGCCACTTTTATTTTGTTAGAATTTTAACCACATTGCTATTTTGTTAATACTTTTTTTTTTGAACGTATTCCTTTAAATATATCTGGATACTTTTTTTTTTTGAGGTGGACTCTTGCTCTGTCGTCCAGGCTGGAGTGCAGTGGTGCAATCTCGGCTCACTGCAACCTCCGCCTCCCAGGTTCAAGCGATTCTGCCTCAGCCTCCGAAGTAGCTGGATTACAGGCATGCGCCACCACACCTGGCTAATTTTTTGGATGCAATTTTTTTAAATTATTATTTTAATTTTTTGAGACGGAGTCTCGCTCTGTCGCCCAGACTGGAGTGCAGCGGCACGATCTCAGCTCACTGCAAGCTCTGCCTCCCAGGTTCATGCCATTCTCCTGCCTCAGCCTCCCAAGTAGCTGGGACTACAGGGGCCCGCCACCATGCCTGGCTAATTTTTTTTTTTTTTTGTATTTTTAGTAGAGATGGGGTTTCACCGTGTTAGCCAGGATGGTCTCTATCTCCTGACCTCGTGATCTACCTGCCTTGGCCTCCCAAAGTGCTGGGATTACAGGCGTGAGCCACCGTGCCTGGCCTTGGATGCAATTTTTTAAAGCACAAAGCTCCTGATAATTAAAGTCTCTTCACTCACTATGAGATTGTCAGGTTTGACGTTGGGTGTGGAGGCACTGGGATGGACACTGAAGCCTCCTTTGTCCTGTTTCCGTCCCATTCCCATGTGTGCACTTAAGTCTGCGTCCATTATTGGCTTCTCAGAATTCCTTAAAAACATTTTTTTTTTTGTTTTTAGGAGATGGGGTCTCACTCTGTGGTCCAGGCTGGAGTGTGATGATGCGATGGTAGCCCACTGCAGCTTCCAACTCCTGGACTCAGATGATCCTCCCACCCTAGCCTCCCAAGTAGCTGGAACTACAGGTGTGCCACCACGCCTGGCTAATTAAAAAAAAATTTTTTTTTGCAAAGATGGGGTCTCACTATATTGCCCAGTCTGGTCTTGAACCAGCCTCAAGTGATCCCTCCATCTTGGCCTCCTAAAGTGCTGGATTTCAGGTGTGAGCCACCACACTCACCCTGGCTTCTCAGAATTCTTGAGGAGGAGGAGCAGGTGTCTCCGAATGCAGTGAATGAAGTGTTGGGTTTGAGGACATTGTATTAGCGTTCTCTAAAGGGACAGAACTAATAGGAGAGATGAATCTATGAAGGGGAGTTTATTAGGAGAATTGACTCTCAGGATCACAAGGTGAAGTCCCTCAATAGGCTGTGTGCACCTGAGGAGCCCGGAAGCCAGTCTGAGTCCCCAGATCTCAAAAGTAGGGAAGCCGACAGTGCAGCCTTCAGTCTGTGGCCGAAGGCCTGAGAACCCCTGGCAAACCACTGGTGTAAGGCCAGGAGTCTAAAAGCTGAAGAACTTGGAGTCTGAAGTTCCAGGGCAGGAAGCATCCAGCTCTGGAGAAAGATGGAGGCCGGAGGACTCAGCCAGTCTAGTCCTTCCACGTTCCTCTGCCTGCTTTATTCTAGCCACGCTGGCAGCTGATCAGATGGTGCCCAGCCACATTGACGCTGGGTCTGCCTCTTCCAGTCCGCTGACTCAAATGTTAACCTTCTTTGGCAACACCCTCACAAACACACCCAGGAGCAGTACTTTGCATTCTTCAATCATGTTGACACTCCATAATAACCACATACATGGGGGTATTTACCAGGTGTCTTGTTTTGGGGTCCCCAGGCCCCGAGTGTGCTTGGGTGAGAGTGGAACTCTCCCTCGTTACGCGCAGCAGCTCTGGCGGCCACATGGCTGATGAGTGCCCGCCTGGCTTTGAAGCCTGTCCTTGGGCACTGTGGGCACAGACTCGGAGACGGAGCCTTGGAGGCCTTTCCTGTTACTTCGTTCCCGAGCTCCAGGCTTGGAGATTCCAGCAGGTTATTTGCTGCAGCTGGGTGTTTGGTTTTTGTTTGATTTCAGCATGGTTTATTTTGAAAGGGGCGTTTTGGGGGGAAGTTTTCTTAATGGGCATAAATGTGGCTTTTTGGATCAAGAATTTTAGATGTTAGCCCAGGAGAGGCATCACCATTATTCTTGATACCATGCTGAGTTTCGAAAGAGCTGGAGCCGACAGCCCTGAGAGTGCCCCAGCGTCATAGCGCAGGAAGAAGAAGCCCCACGCTCATTTGTCATCATGACCAACAGGAGGTTTTCAGGCCTTACTTCATCTTTTTCGAGGTTATCGTTTCCCATTCTCCGTAAAGGGGAGGAAGGAGAGGCTGGGAAACGCAGTGGCCGCCCCCTGTGCCCCGTGGCTTGGCCAGTGTGTGATGGGTGGTGGGGACGGCCGGTGGCGGTGCCTCATTGCACGTGTGTTTAGTTTCTCAGCTCCTTGGTGCTGGGCTGTCTGCCGAGGCTTCACTCGGGAAAGAGTGCAGTGTTTATAGCCCTGCTCCCACGGCCGCATCCCCACCTGTCATGGGAAGTTAAATTTAAAAGTTGGACAACTGTGTTGCTGTTTCTAATGGAATTTATGATATAACTGGTTGCTGTTTTTTGAAGCTAACATTAATGCCAAACCTGAATGGCAGGATTTGCTTTCCTGCGGTTTAGCTCAAGAACCATGACGGGCAAATGGTTCTCCTGTCCTAAGGGTTGCGTCGCATCTGCGCCTGTGTGGTGGTTGTCAGGGCAGTGTGGGGGCAGCACTGCCCCGCCTCCCGAGAGGAGGGTTCTGGTGAGGAGCCTCGTGGCCCACCCTCCCTCTGTTGGGTCTGGGTGTCACAGGACAGCAGGCTGGGAGACCCTGGAGTGTGGGCCGTAGACATGGTTGTGCCCTCTAGGCCCAGCCCAGCTGACGTGGCCCTGGCACAGGCAGGAGGTGGGGGCAAGGAGACTGGCATGTCTGTGGGGTGTGTGGGCCGGTTGGGGGCATGGGGGCACGTGGTGTGGCCGGTGGAAGCCATTGCTACACTGCCTTGCTGTCCAGCTCATTCATAAAAGGAAGGCTCAGGTGCCATTTTTTTTCCATGGCCTTTTAACAACCTTTACAGTTTTTTTGTCTTGTATACCATCTTGACTCACAAGTGTGTTTCGAGTTTGGGGGATTCGTGTGTTTAAGACTTGATTTCCTTTGTTTCCTTCTCACAGCTGTCAGCTTCCCCTGGGTCGGGCCAGGGCCTCCTCATGGCTCTGGGGTGGTTGCGTTCCTGACGCCAGGTCTCCTTTGTCTGCAGGAATGGTCCTCGTCCGAAGTGAGAATGGGCAGTTGTTAATGATTCCTCAGCAGGCCTTGGCCCAGATGCAGGCGCAGGCCCATGCCCAGCCTCAGACCACCATGGCGCCTCGCCCTGCCACCCCCACAAGTGCCCCTCCCGTCCAGATCTCCACCGTACAGGTGAGTGCACGTGTGCCCTGGAGTGCGAACCCCTTCCCTGCCCAGCCCCTCTCCCCACGCATGCTGGGGAAACCTGCAAGGGCCAGGCACAGCCATGGGAGCGAGGACTGGGAAGTGTGGGCGGCGTCCCAGTCCCATCCGTCCCATCTAGGATGGGCCCGGGACGGCGCTGCTCTCCTGTCCTTCTCTCGGTGGCAGGGCCGTGCCTGTCTCAGAGACACCAGCTCCCGCAGCCCACTGCAGGGCCGGCCGAGTGGGGTCAAAGTGAGCAGTCCAGGGTTGGCCGCTCCGGCCCCTTCCCTTCTCTCCCTGTGGCTTCACCTTCCTGTGCCTGTCCCCTCATCTGCAAAGTAGAGATGGTGCTAGGACTCCACTGGCAGGACCGCCACCAGCGCCGCATGGAGACTCTTAAGGCACCAAGAGTCCTGGAGCCGCTGTGTGCGAGTGGGGTTGGCTGCTGCTGTTAGGGGGCGCAAGAGGGACGGACACACACACACACACACACACTGGCTGCTGCTGTTAGGGGGCGCAAGAGGGACGGACACACACACACACACACACACACACACACACACACACACACACACACACACACACACACACACCCGCCCCCCCGCATCTGCCTTCAGGGCCGAAGCTCCCGACTCCTGAGCTGTGGTAGGGAGCACGGATTCTGACTTGGAGGGCAGAGTGCCCAGGACTCGCCTCTCCCGGCGTGTGTCTGTGTCTGACCCCATGACTGTCACCTGCACGTGCCCGCACGCTGCGTGTTCCTGCTCCGTCTCCTGCCGTGTTTCCCTGGCACTGTGACGCTGCTGCTCTGAATGACCTGGCAGGTTTGTGAAGACTGGAATGACTTGATCAGCATCCTTCTCCTGCTACGTGAGCTGCGTACCCTCTGGAGTTGTGCCTCTGTCCCATAGACAGGGACGTGGACGGACGTGCCGGAGGCTGCCAGAGACCACCCAGATCTGAAGTAGCACAGAACGGTGTCCTCAAGTCTGCAGCATCTGTCTGCTGAGTGGGACACCGTGGAAGACACTCGTGGCTTCACTTGCACTGTGGGCATCCCATTGCAGTCTGCCATCTGCTCTTTCCATGTCAGTCTCTCTCCGACAAACTTCATGGGCTCAGGACTTGTGGCGTCCCTCTGTCCTGGGCAGCCACCTTCCTTCCCCTCTCTGGCACTGACTGGCCATCTGGCCTAGGGGCGGCCACCTCCCTACCCCTTTGCGACACTGACTGGCCGTCTGCCTTTGCACCCTTTTTAGTGATTGTTAACGAGGTCACAAGCCAGCAGCACGAGGATTGATTTCTAGATACCTGTGTTCTTCAGAGATGACCTTTTGTAGACTCTGTTAAGAAGCCTAATGATATGTTTATTGTAGTATAGGAAAATGTTTGTCATACACTTGTTCTTTGGTAAGAAAACTTTAGAATTACAGTGGCTTCATTGCAGATCACGGATAAGCCTGGGACCCACTTGGATATACTAGTTACATATGGAAGGAATAATTTCTGTGTACCTGGGGGTGGGAATTCCTTTTACTTGCGCTCGTTTTAGGTGACTCTGCTTATTTTTCAGGCACCTGGAACACCTATCATTGCACGGCAGGTGACCCCAACTACCATAATTAAGCAAGTGTCTCAGGCCCAGACAACGGTGCAGCCCAGTGCAACCCTGCAGCGCTCGCCCGGCGTCCAGGTGAGAGGGCAGGCGGCGGATCTGTTGAGGCTGCAGGGGCCACGAAGTGTGATTTCTTTGATGCAGAGATCAGGCCTTAGGAGTTTTTTTTTTTTTTACTGGATACTACGTCAAATCTGGGGAGGAAGGTTCTCTGTGAAGAAAGTGCTTTTTCTTTGACCACCAACATGGGATAAGTCAGGATTTCTTTTTTTTTTTTTTAGTCACACAGAATTTAACACCAGCAGCACTGTTCAAGCTTTCCACCATGTTGGAAGCATTAAAACTATGTCCTTACTAGTACTTGATCATAAGGGCATGTCTGAAGCAGAATCAGCCTGCGGTGAGGACAGTGTGTGTGTGCACATGTGGCCTTGTGTGTAACTTGAGGACGGCAGCTGTCGCTAAGGTGAATGTGGCCGAGGCGTCGCTCTCACTGTTGCAGGCACATGGACCGTAATTTTCACCGCACCCTGGGAAGCAGGTGACATCACTCCTTTCATCTCGTGGTGCGGCGCTTACACTGAGGCAAGGGAGGTTCTGGGACTCACTCCCGGCCATGCCACCTGCACGGTGCCTGCCATGCCACGCTGCCACCTGCCTCTCACATCCCTTGTCTGTGGTGAGAGCATAGTTCTAGAAGGGTTCTGTATCCACCCTGGTGGCCGCTGGTTTCTAGAACAGCGTTTTCATCTGCAGAGAGGAGCGTGTCCCAGAGCAGGTGCTGGCCCCTCTCCTAGTGGTGCTGATGCTCCTGACAGCTCAGCCTTTGGCCTGCAGATCCCAGAAGGGTTTGTGTGCAGGCCAGGCTGTTCTGGAAGGGGTGGCGGAGGTGTGTGGAGGGGAAGGGGCTGGCCGGTCAGACGCACCTGGTGAGGGAAGCAGCTTTCTCTGGGCAGTCAGCAGGAAGCAGCTGGGAGAAAAATGGTTCAGGGGTTTTTCTTGGTCACCTGGTGTCTGTGAGCGTCTGTGGATGCGTAGGTCTCTATGGTGTTGGTCGCTGCTGGTGAAGCACCTGCCATGAGCCAGGCAGTGGGCCTGGACGCTCTGCCGAGAGATCCAGAGTCCTTGCCTCAGTGCCACAGGCCCTGTTCCCATTGCTCAGTGGTGAAATGGAGGCTGAGCCCCAGGGGGTGTGGACTCCAGGGGCAGCTCCCCCCGCAACCCCGGCTCTTCTACCCTCACTGGGTCATGTCCTGGCTGGCTGCAGCTGCAGTGGGTGAAAGTGGGTGGAAGGGCGGTTCAGTACCAGGGAGACGTGTGCTGGCCTTTGGTGCAGGCCCCGCCCTTGGTGTTTTCCCTGAAGGAGCTTGCTCAGTCCTGTGCTCTGATTGGTGCGTCTGGATTTTTGGTTACAGTGACTTTTCTGAGAAGGTAGTTGGAGCTTATGGTTAAGTTTTTGCATTATACTTAGTGGCAGACACAATCTGGATATCATCTGAGTGAAATATGTGTTCTTAGGAGTGGAAGTAAGTGTGAGGAGTCAGTTTTGATGGGAAAGAAGACTCCCAAAAGATGAGGTGGGTCCTGGGTACTCCCGGGGTCCAGAAGCAGCAGCTTGGTGTGTCCTTTTACGTTTTCTTCACTGGAGGTTTTTATTTGATGTTTTTCAGTTAAAAAAAAAAATCCATGCTTATTGTTACAAGTGAAAAGATACACAGACTTAGAAACAGTCCCTCCACCCTGCTGCCTCCTCACAGCCCATCCGCACCCCTCTGGAAGCGGGGCTGGTTCAGAGTTGCTTCCCGCGTGCTGGCGGGGCTGCACCCACTGGGAGAGAGCTCGCTGCTCCGGAGCCATTCTCAGGCTTACACTGCCCCCTGCTTTCAGAAGTTGCAAAGGAGTGTTTAAAAAATTGGAGAGAGAAAATGTTGACTGCTAGATTTATACATTGGGAAAGTACTAGTTTAAAATATTAGTAAACATTTGCATTCTGATTATTCATGTAGAATGGAAATGTTAGGAATCGAGTATGGGCCACTGAGTTGTCTGAGCTACCTTTTGGCGTCTGGCTGTTCATTTGCTTAGCAAAGCAGCCCCTCCTTTCTGACAGTTTGACACTGATGACCCATCCTCCATTGCTCGAATCTGCTCTGAAAACTCCCCTCTGTGGGAGGCTTCTTGTTGACACTCACTTTTGGGGAGTAAAGAAAGGTGGGTTTGGGTGATTGCAGGGACCTGGGGACCCTCCCCTGTGGGAGGCTGCGGCTGTGGAGCCCTGACCGCCCTGTAGCCAGCCTCTGCACCTGGGAGGATGGAGCTTTCAGGAGCCGTTCTTCTGTTTGTTGTTTTGATTTCTGAGAGATGGGGATCTGGGTTGCCTGTTAGGATTATTTACTCTGGTCTCTATGTGACTTTTTCCATGGACTTCTGAGGACTGGGGTCTCTGCAGTGCCTGGCTTTGTGAATGTCCGTTTTTGATGCAGGTGCAAATCATGCCTTCCTCATGCGCTCAGGACTGCGATCGTCAGGGCACAGGGCAGGCCTCCCAGCAGCACTCCCGTGTCCAGCGGGCTGGCAGGTGGCCGGGGTCCTTGGCTTCCTGGGCGTCCTGGCCACTGCAGGGAGGCTTGTTTTCTTTTGCTGGGTGTGAGGCTGGTCTCCCCCTCGTCAGCTGGTGGCGTGAGATGCCCTTACCTTGTGTTTTTGGATTCTTGTAGCCTCAGCTCGTTCTGGGTGGCGCTGCCCAGACGGCTTCACTTGGGACGGCGACAGCTGTTCAGACGGGGACTCCTCAGCGCACGGTACCAGGGGCGACCACCACTTCCTCAGCTGCCACGGTAAGAGCCACTCCTTTCCGTGCCTTCAAAGACGGTCAGGCCTGTGGCGCAGGTCAGAAAATGCAGCCTTGAGACCTCAGGCCGGCTTCTGTCCCAGACCGCTCGCTGCTTGCTTCACAAAGCAGTGAACAGTCTGGGGCCCACGTGAGCACGTGGGGCTCTGCTGCTGTGCTGCGTGAGGTGGGCCCCGAGGGCCTCAGACTGCAGAAGTCTGCAAACAGCAAAAGCCCAAACACCTGCCTTTGAAAAAGTCACTGGTGCACTGTCGCGTTGTGTGTAAAACAGCAGCGCCACCCGTTTGTACACACTCGTAGTGTCGGCCTGTATCGATACACATCTTTAAAACAGAAAAGTCACTGGTGAACTGTCGTGTTCAGTGTGTAAAACAGCAGCGCCACCTGTTTGTACACACTCACAGTGTCAGCCTGTATCGATAGACATCTTTAAACAGTGGGCCCCACTTGACGCCTTTTTGGTGTTTCTTTGCTGCGTACTTTTCGTTGCTTTAGTGACCGCATCCTATTTGGTTCCTTCTGTGTCCGTTTGGATTGGCATAGGTTGTCCTTATGGTCAGCAACATTGTAGCAGGCATCTTCACAGAGTCTCTTTTCACTTTTTTAATTATTTGCATAGCTGCATTCCTAGATGTGGCCTTGCGGGGCTGAGGGAGATGCTGACTTCGGTGGCCATGTGACTGATGTGGCTGGCCTGCCCCTCAGAGCACGGCCCAGGGTTCCAAGAGGTGGTGCGTTTTCTTGAAAGAAGTTTAGAGAAGAAATATATGTATCTTTTGTACATATGCATATTTTAGTAACCAAAGGCTGTGACAAAAATCTGCCTTTTAAGATTTTTCACTTATATCTTTTTACTTTAATCCAGGAAACTATGGAGAACGTGAAGAAATGTAAAAATTTCCTATCTACGTTAATAAAACTGGCTTCATCTGGCAAGCAGTCTACAGAGACAGCAGCTAATGTGAAAGAGCTCGTGCAGAATTTACTGGTGAGAAACCTTGACTTTACATTCGCTTTCCCCTAAAGCCTGTTGCATAGGACAGACACCTGTTGCCGCTGTGACCTGTGCCCGGGAGGCCTGTGCCAGCAGGGAGAGTTCCTCTGGAAGGCTGCAGGCGAAGGGGAGGGGTGCACACGTGTCGAAGGCGTGTGTGGCCTAGCTAAGGAGACTCCTTCCTGGGGCTGGGTGTTCTGGGGCCGGCGCCTGGCGGTCTCCCGGGCTTTGCCGTTTTCTGGTGCCTGCGTCCCTTGTCTGTGGCTCTCGTCTCCTCTGGCTGCCCCAACCATGCTGCACTCTGGTCAGGGTCCCCAGCAACTCCCTTCTGGCCCTCTCCCCACTCCTGTGTGACCTCATATAAAATTCCCAGGTGTCCGCAGTCCCGGCTGGAACAGGCATTCTGCACCCTGAGCCACCAGAAGCCCCCTCCCCATGGAGCAGACCAGCTGAGGCACATTCGTGCTCCAGTGGCAGAGCCGTCCCCCCCACCCCCACCCCTCCCGAAACCTCTGTCACAGAGAACAGCACTCTGTCCCCTGGCCGGAAGGTGGGAGGGAGGATTCCTGGCAGCCTCCCCTCTCCTTAACCCACAGTCCCAAGCTCCAGATCTCTACTCATGGCCGAGCTCTTGGCTGTCCACCTTCCTCAGCCTCATGGCTGTCTCGTGGCTCAGGGGTGTGCTGGCGTCAGTGGGATGGCCTGGGGATCTGGAGTGGCTGGTCTTACCGTGCCTTCTCCTTGTCCGCCTGACCATGTCTTCCCGAGTCTCTTAGGGTTCAGTCCAGGCACCGCCTTCCCACCTTGTCGCCTGTCTTCCCGACCTTTATTCCACACTGGCCTCTGTTTCTGAAACAGGATCTGGCCCTCTTGCTCTGGGCTCCCTTTTGTCTGACTGTAGACTCTGGGCACCCTGGCCGCTTGCAGGGGTGAGCACAGCTGTCATCTGCTCCTGAAGGCGCAGATGCCCTGACTGTGTGGATCCTGTCTGTGTGGCCCCTGGCACGCTGTGACCTCCTGCAGCACCGCACTTGCAGTGCTGGCTTTGATAATGGAGTTACTTTTAGGCTGATCTGCCTCTAGCAAAATGCCTGACACCGAGTAGGTGCCTGGTAAGCACTGAGTAAAGACTGGCATTGAGTAAGAGACTTAGAAAAAGACGAGAAGTAGACAGGTGACCCTCCCAGGAGGAGAAGTGGTCCGCAGCTGGCTGCACTGCAGTGTCCAGGGTGAGCGCCTGTCACACATGTACCTGTGAAAGGTGTAGCACGCAGACTTTCCCATCTCCTCTGTCCAGTGAAACTCGGGGCGGAATCAGCCGTAAAATACGAGACCAGAGTGATGCGGGATTCAGAAGTGTGTGTGGAATCTCATTCACCAGAATTTCAACATGGATTTTATTTTTAAGGATGGAAAAATAGAAGCAGAAGATTTCACAAGCAGGTTATACCGAGAACTTAATTCTTCACCTCAACCTTACCTTGTGCCTTTCCTGAAGGTAATTTCAAAGGCCCCGGTGCCTGCGAGCAGTAGGGCCAGGGAGGGGTGGGGCGCAGATGCTCCAAGTGCGCAGGGCAAGGATGCTCCAGGCACGGAGGGTGCACAGCGCTTGTGCTGCCTGCGGGGGTGGGGCCGGGGACTCAGTGCCTGGGGACAGAATGTTAGGTTTTTTTCTGTAAAGCAGGAGCTCCCCTGACACTGTGGCCTTGTGGTTCTGTCGTGCGCAAGGTGGTGAGAAGGGCGTGTGCTTCCTGAAAGTGAGGGGGACGGGGAATGGGGTAGCGTTTGCAAAACTGGATAGGACCAAGGGTTTCAACAGCGTCAGGCTGTCTCTGTTGGGTAATCATTGGTATCAGCACATTTTAAAAATCAATACGTATATTTGTACACATTTATGAGGTGTATGTGATGTTTTGTTACAGTCATAGAATCAGGATATTTGGGGTCTGTCACCTTGAGTACTTATTTCCATGTGTTGGGAACATTCAGAATCTTCTCTTCCAGTGATGTTAACATATTTTAAAAAGTATTTTAAAAATATGTCTCTTTCTGTTTGTTTTCTTGAACACATTTTGGATATTTGCTATCAGGAATAATCCCACTTAGTGGGAGGGCAGGATGGGGTCCTGGCCCCTGACATCCAGACATGCTGCCGTGAGGGCCAAGATCCATCTTACTTAGCTCAAAAACTTTCTGTAAAAGTTGATATTTCTGAATTTTTAAGCAAGGAAAACCGACGCATGAGCAGCCGCCTGACCCCTCGTGTCTGTCTTTCCACCCAGAGGAGCTTACCCGCCTTGAGACAGCTGACCCCCGACTCCGCGGCCTTCATCCAGCAGAGCCAGCAGCAGCCGCCACCGCCCGCCTCGCAGGCCACCACTGCGCTCACGGCCGTGGTGCTGAGTAGCTCGGTCCAGCGCACGGCCGGGAAGACGGCGGCCACCGTGACCAGTGCCCTCCAGCCCCCTGTGCTCAGCCTCACGCAGCCCACGCAGGTCGGCGTCGGCAAGCAGGGGCAACCCACACCGCTGGTATGGAAGGGGCGCCTGACTGGTCTGCACAGCCCACCGTGCCTCTGCTCCCGCCCGCTTCTTAGATAAATTGGCCACGGCTCAGAAACCTTTTCCAAGCATGCAGGAAGCCTCCTGCTAGAGGAAGCTTGGGTATTACCTTAAATAGTTAAAATAGAAACCAGAGGTTGAGGCCCTGGGATGTTGTATTTTGTCTCAGTAAAATGAAATAGTTGAGTTGGCTTTGAACCACCGGCACGTCCCCGCCCTGCCTTGTCTGGGGATGTTACTGGTGTAAATGAATGCAGCGTGTTTTTAGAGGATCTTGTAGATAGATGTTCTCTTGGATTAGGAGCAGCGGTCCAAGCGTAAGACACGGGCACCCGCGTGGGACAGGTGGGCAGGAGACTGGAGGCAGGGTAGCAGCTCACAGCACAGGGTGGATTTAGGTGAGTTCCGGGAGGCGAAGCCGCGGCTGCTCATAGCGGTTCACTTATGTGCAGTTTGGATCTGGCTTTCTTGGTTTTATAGTCATGACGTTTGCTCTGCAGCTAGAGAAGGGATGTCTTTGCCAGAAGAATTACATTTTGAGCACATTCCCTTTCATGGGCAGAGGGATTCACCAAACGTAGAGGGGCAGTTTTAAAAAAATTTCAGAGGTGTTTTCTTCCTCTAAAGACAGCTTAAACAACAAAATGGTGCGGGCTCCCTCATCATGAGCTGGTATGTGTTGTGATGGTGCACACATCAGAACCAGCTGGGGGAGGAGTAGCCATTAGGGGGCTGGCTCTTGTGCTCTGTTCAAGTTGCATTTGTTTTTGTCTTGATAGTAGCGAGGAGAACAGGGTGAAATGGCATGGAGGGAGGGTGTCCCTTATAAAGGCCAGGGAAGGGCTGAGCGCCTGTGTAAAGAGAGGGCTTCCTTGCCTGCCTTTTGACTCCAGAGGGGAAGAGATGTGCCGTGCCTCTTGCTTTAGTGTAAGGACAGAACTTCCCTGTTCACTAGTCAGTGGAGCTACTTTACCCAAAAAGGTGGGTTCTGTTTAAGCAGGCACAGCCTGTGGGCAATCATTTTCTTGCCAAGTTTTGACCTCTGGTGCTTAGTCACACACGAGCAGCATGGGTGTTTTTAGAATTAGGTGCTGTGTTTGGCAGCAGGATCACCTCTGCATTCTGCTTCCCTGGGCTCCTCCTGACCTCGTGTGGAGTCTGCAGAGCACAGCCAGTGGGATCCAGGGCATCCAATCCATTGCCTGCACCCTGAAGCCTGTGGAGGCAGAACCCAGGCTTCTCCCTGATTTGATGACAGGCTCCCTGCACCGCAGGGCCTGGCCCGGGCGTTTGATGGCAGGTTCCCTGCGCCGCAGGGCCTGGCCTGAGCATTGCCTGAGCTGCCTGAGGCTCTTCCTGTCCGGTGTGGGTGTTCCTGTTTCGTTGGAGACATGTTTGCATTATAGGCCGCTTCCCCAGGTCCCCACACATGTTCTGCAGCATAGAGTTTACCTGCCAGGGCACCTTTGCAAAATGGTAGCGACTAAATTCTGAAACACCTGGGCCCAGAGGTTTGAGGCCAGGCCTTATGGACTTGAGCATTGGCTTTTGACAAGGATGCCAGTGTCTCTAGGCCCCAGCATCCTGGGGACAGGGCCAGAGCACAGGCCATGGTCAGTGCTGCCAGGTTTTGGATCTCTGCCTTGTGCCGGAGGTGAGAGTGAGAGGCAGGATGACAGCAGAGCTGGGCAGACCCTGCCACGAGGGGCCCAGCAGGGGCTGGGCGGACAGAGCTGGCCATGCTGGGGGCAGTGGGTGGAAGCCCTTGAGGGCTAAGTTCAGGCAGGACTTAGGAACTCTAACCCCACTCCAGTAGAAAAGCCCTCAGCTGCCTTACAGAAAATTGAGAAAGGGAGCTGGGTTTGGTAGCTCATGCCTGTAATTCAGCACTTTGGGAGGTCAAAGTGGGAGGATCGCTTGAGCCTAGGAGTTCAAGACCAACCTGGCCAACGTGGTGAAACCCCATCTCTACAAAAAAAAAATACAGAAATTAGCCAGACATGGTGGGTGTCTATGGTCCCAGGTGCTCGGGAAGCTGAGGTGTAAGATCACTTGAGCCCGGAAGGCAGAGGTTGCAGTGAACCGAGATCATGCCACTACACTCCAGCCTGGGCGACAGAGCGAGACTTGTCTCAAAAAAAAAAAAAAAGAAAAAAGAAAATTCAGACGAGGTAGAACCACTTGACCTGTAGCCACCAGGCAACAATGTCACCTCCGCTAATATTTGGGGGGCAGTGGTCTGCCCCATCCTGGGTTGCTGAGGTCAGCAGGCATCAGTTTGCCACCCGCCCCCTCCAGGCCCTGACCAATGCCCAGGGGCAGCTTCTAGGCAGCAGATCTGCTCCCGCTTGCCCCTTCTGTGCTCACACGGGCACCTCTCGCCCACGTCCTGCCCTGGTCTGGCCGAGGCCAATGCCAGAGCATGGTCCTGCAGCCTGCTGGGGCTGAGCTGCACACGGGGTCTTCCTAGGACTTCTTACTGGGGGCGTGGGGTGCAAAGGAAGGGAAGGGAAGAACCTCCTGCTAGGGACTGAGTGGCCCCTGGCCCTCGGGGAGCATGCTCACCATTCTCTGCTGGCTCTGCCTCAGGTGATCCAGCAGCCTCCGAAGCCAGGAGCCCTGATCCGGCCCCCGCAGGTGACGTTGACGCAGACACCCATGGTCGCCCTGCGGCAGCCTCACAACCGGATCATGCTCACCACGCCTCAGCAGATCCAGCTGAACCCACTGCAGCCAGGTGAGGGCCTCACGGGCCCCTGGCCGCTCAAGACCAAGGGCTGCTCGCAGAGCCAGCTGCCATTGGGCTTTTATTTAATTGGGTAAAATGTACATTTACATAAAATTGGCCATTTTAAGTATCTAGTTCAGTGGCACTGATTTCATTTACTGTGTTGTGTAACCATCACCACTGTCAGTATGATTTTTAATTTTATGTATTTTCCATGGTTAGCTTCTTTATCTGTAATCATTCCTGCACTTTAAAAACCTTGATGAAATACAGGAAAATAAATGCTCGAGAGGTACAGCTTACACTTTGTACTGTAATTTAGAGTTATTAATATGAAGTTTTTGGAAACTTTCTTGTAGCTAATTAGGAGAGTGGTAGCTGTGCCCTTGAGCCTGTAAAGCACCAAAGCACATAGTTGATCTAATAAAAGCCTTGTGTGGTTTCCACTGTGTGTTTGTTTTGTAGTCCCTGTGGTGAAACCCGCCGTGTTACCTGGAACCAAAGCCCTTTCCGCTGTCTCGGCACAAGCAGCTGCTGCACAGAAAAATAAACTCAAGGAGCCTGGGGGAGGTTCGTTTCGGTAAGGAATGGGCCTGTGTACGTTGGAGAAGCGTGGCCAGAGCGGAGAAGAGTTCAGAGTCCGTGCTGCTCCATTCCCGCCCACGGGTCTTTCCCACGTGGCCCTGGCGGCCGGGGCTCCAAGGCTCCTGCTTCACGCTCACTTTCACCTCACGTTCACACAAGTGTGTTTTCCCATACAGTTGGCTCAAAGAGGTTTTGCTTCATACACATAGCCAGAAAGCGAATCAACTGATTATTTTTATATTAACTAATAGGAAATTCATTTTTTAGTATAACATCGTATTTTGAGTTCATTGCATTCCTAGTATAGAATGCTTCACTTTCCATGTATTCAACTTCAGAACCCTCAGAAATGCTGTACTGCTCCAGGCGTAGTGGCTCACGCTTACAGTCCCAGCACTACAGGAGGCTGAAGTGGGAGAATCGCTTGAGCCTGGGAGTTTGAGACCAGCCTGCACAACATAGTAAAACCTTATTCAACAACAACAAAAAATAAAAAATTAGCCAGGCTTGGTGGTGTGCGCCTGTGGGCCTAGCTACTTGGGAGGCTGAGGCAGGAGGATCACTTCTGCCCAGGAGTTCAGTGTTACAGTGAGCTATGGTTTTACCAGTGTACGCCAGCGTCGGTGACAGAGTGAGGCCCTGTTTCTAGAAAAATAACTGCTGTGCTTTGCCTGGGCCTCCTGGAGAGCAGGTGGTCTGAGCATCACCTCAGTCAGGAAGGTGCTTACAGGACCTGAGCAGTGGGAGAGTCTTGGAGTGATCTCTGTTGTGATCAAGGGGCGGTGGAGTTGTGTGTATTTCCGGAAGTCTTACTGTGAATTTTCCCTTTCCCAGACACTTCATCCCTAAAGGCATCAGGCAGGGCATAGCAGGCCTGGGGAGTGGCTGTGGCCTGAGCCAGAGTCCCAGCCCAAGCAGGGAGAGGTGGCCAGCATGCCTGGGCCCAGCGTGAGGCTGATACCTCAGTGAGAAGGGAGGGCACTTAGGGACATACACGGGTGAAAGAATTAATCAAGGCTGCAGGAAGCCTTGGTATTTTGCTGTCAAGGAGTCAGCGGCCTGGCAGAAGGGATAAAGGAGAGTGACCCCTGTGGGCTGGCTCAGGATTGGAATGCTGACGCAAACCCCTGGGTTTCCGTGTGTCGGCAGGCATGGATAACCATGGGTCTTGCCGTAAGTTTCTAGCTTTGTTCACCGCAGGGTCCTGGGAACAGTAACGCCCCAGTAACACTGAGCACACCTAGTGTTCAGATGTCGTCTTCTAAAAACCGTTTTCCACTAAAATGACAAGGACTCCTGAGAGAAAAGGCTGATTGCGGGACTGGGATAAGGAAATACAAGATGAGCGGAGACTGTCCTGTGTCAGAGAGCAGTGGACATGGGCATGACGTGGACGTGGATGTCAGCAGAGCAGCCTCCCTCCCACGGCCGGGTCCTTCAGCTGGAGCCCTAAGCTGTGCAGCCCAGCCACAGCCCGTGACCACCAGGGATGCCAAGACCCTGAGTGAGCACCTGGAGCCCATAGGAGGACTGGGCATGAGAACTGCTGTAGAGCTCTTCCCCGAGACACAACGACCCCAGGAGATGCCAGGCAGGCCCCCGGCCTCAGGTTCAAAGCCCACTGCTGGAGGCGGCAAGTGGAGGCTGCCTGCGTGTGGAATTCCCGGCAGGACTCTTAGCTCACATCTCCTCACGAGGGGGCCGAAGTCAGCCTGGAAGAGGACGTCCTGCACACAGCTGGCCTGTGCCTTCCAGGTGTCAGGGGCAGCCCAGGAGTCAGGAGAGGCTGAGGAACCTTCCAGCTCGAGGAGCCGGACAAGACGTGGCAGCTGGGATTGGGACGCAGACTGTCCTGCAGGGAGAGGCGCTGCTGGGACCGGGTCCTACGGGGGAGGGCCTGGGGAGGGGCCATTCATCATGGCCCGGTCTCAATGGCATCCTGCTTCTGGAGGGGATGCCCTTGTCTGTAGGAAACACGTGCAGAATGTTCCGGGTGGAGGAAAGTCAGGTTAGCAACTTTCAGGTGATTCAGGAAAAAATTGTGCGTACTCTTCTTCCAACTTTTCTGAGCCTTTAAAAAGAATTTAATGCTGCCTCTGGCTTTAAAAAGCTTTGCATAGATCAGACCCCTACAAGTCCCCGCGCTGCTCCCGGCTTTGTTTTCTCTGGACTTGAGTCCCCTGCGCATCTGTGTGTAGATGTTAACCCGGCGCCAACTCACAGCTCTCCTTCCGCAGAACAATCGAGCTTTCCAGGAAAGCAGCGAGGCACCCTCTCTGCTGTGGCAGATGCAGCAGGTGCAGGCGCGGGGAGGACAGAGGCCTGGCCTCCTCACGGCCCTGCCTTCCACGTGGGGTTTCCTGCCCTTACCACCCCAGCCCACCTCCCGATGAATTCCTTGTACAGTTAAAATGATCTTCCCTTCTTTCCTCAAGGGATGATGATGACATTAATGATGTTGCATCGATGGCTGGAGTAAACTTGTCAGAAGAAAGTGCAAGAATATTAGCCACCAACTCTGAATTGGTGGGCACGCTAACGCGGTCCTGTAAAGATGAAACCTTCCTCCTCCAAGCGCCTTTGCAGAGAAGAATATTAGAAATAGGTACGTTGGTGTTTAATGACTGAGTTCTTATTAAACAGCTGCGCTGCTGGGGCATGGGAGCTTCAGGTGAGCACACCTGACACCTGGTCATGTGTTTTGTCTGAGTTTGTGATTTCCACATGGTTGCTGGTGGTGGTTCTTGGGTAAAATGTGGGTACCACTGCCTTCCACCCCACCAGCCTTTCTGGGCTCCCCTTGGGTTGTATAAAAGCAGTAACTGCCGGATCAGAGATTAGCCATAAAGAAAGAACTGTGCTTAATGATTTTAAAATACTGTTTTTCTTGCCTGACCTTTAGGTAAAAAACACGGTATAACGGAATTACATCCAGATGTAGTAAGTTATGTATCACATGCCACGCAACAAAGGCTACAGAATCTTGTAGAGAAAATATCAGAAACAGCTCAGCAGAAGAACTTTTCTTACAAGGTAACAGGCTGTTTGCCGAGGAGAGCGTCTTTATGTTGTTGGCCCCCACTCTCTGCTGGCTGGGAGCCTCCTCCCCACATCTAGGCAGAGGGCGGTGGGTCCCAAGTGCCTCCATGTTCCTTACGAACGTGTTTTGGATTTCTTACAGGACTAGATTTTGGAAAGATTTCTTTTTGAGGTAGGGTCTCACTCTGTTGCCCAGGCTGGAGTTCAGTGGCGCAGTCTTGGCTCACTATAGCCTCCGCCTCGTGGGTTCAAGCGATTCTTGTGCCTTAGCCTCCCAAGTAGCTGGGATTACAGGCGCACACCACCATGCCCAACTAATTTTTGTATTTTTAATAAAAGAGACAGGGACTCGCGATGTAGCCCAGGCTGGTCCTAAACTCCTTGCCTCAAGTGATCCTCCTGACTTGGCCTCCTTAAATGCTGGGATTACAGGCATGAGCCTCTATGCCTGGCGGGTTTACCTTTTGGAAGGTGATCCTATTCACTTTGTGGCACCTGCCTCTCTCTCTGGGCCATGGGCTGAACTGGCAGACCCTGAGGTGCCGCAGCCCTATTCTCATGAAGCAGCTCTTCCAAGTAAAACGTGCCTTCCCCACCAGCAGTCACATATGAACACTCTTCCAAGGGCACACTGGGTGAGGTGGTGCCTGCTGCCACAGCCGGGAGGCAGTGCCTTCAGGGCAGCACTGAAATAAACACACTTAGCCCTTGCTGTAAAAGTAGTTCTGTGTTGCAGCAAAAAAGGTAAATGTTACTTTAAGAAATCTGACAGCATCAAAGTATATAAAAGGGACACTCTCCCACAAGTGTGCCCCTGAGACAGCCAACACGAGACTTCGTTCTGTGGACGTGAGCATCGATAGAGCTCTCGGGCACAGCATTTGCAGGGTGGGAGGGATCGGGTCCTCGCCGCATTCAGACTGGATGGAGGGAGGGCGTTGTGCACGGATGGTCCAGTGGTGCTAGACAACCCCTTTGCTTGCTGGGCTCTCAGATTTATGACAAGCAGTATTTTAACTTTCTTCATAGGATGACGACAGATATGAGCAGGCGAGTGACGTCCGGGCACAGCTCAAGTTTTTTGAACAGCTTGATCAAATCGAAAAGCAGAGGAAGGATGAGCAGGAGCGGGAGATCCTGATGAGGGCAGCAAAGGCGAGTCCTGGGTGTCTGCTGCTGCCGTCTGGGCACCTCCATCTCAGCCACAACCTGATGAGCTCACTGAGACACTGGGGTTTTGGGTGGTCAGAGCATGTTTTGGGCTGGCCTTGAAGCAAAGGTGATGGGTGCTGTCAGTGGAGCTGCAAAGAGAAGCCTCATTCATTTGGCACTAGCGTAGATGCTTGAAAAGCGGGGCTTCTTAAGATTCCCGGCACCTCACGCTCCACACAGTCACACCCAGGTGTGAAGCCCATGTTCCTAGAGCCCCCTGTGTGCGCTGGACCGGACTCTTCACACTCACGTTGTCCTTGTTCTAGAACATTCACAGCCAGGCGAGGCACCTCTCATTAATAGAATGAGACAGGAGACCACAGTTCCCCAGGGACGGGGGTGGGTACTGTGGAGTGGGAGGAGCACTTGCTTTGATCACAGCCACAGGCTGTCCCGTCCCTGGTGTGTGGGACAGGACAGCAAGGAGCCTATGAGGCCCATTCTGCCTGCCGTCATGCGGTCACATCAGGTCAAGTCAGAGCCTGCGATTGGTAGATGTGTTTCAAAGACTGTATCTTACATCCAAATGTTACTGACTTTTCTCAAGATTACTGGCTTTTTTCATGGTGTGTGATGTAAATTTTCATCTTTGGCTATAAGCATTTCACAAATTTGCTATGCATTCTTTAACATTACCTAGATGTTTTTGTATAGTAAATAACACATTTGTTAAATGATAAACATTTAGTTCATAACTTACTTTTCTTTTCTGCCTCTTTCAAAAATAGTCTCGGTCAAGACAAGAAGATCCAGAACAGTTAAGGCTGAAACAGAAGGCAAAGGAGGTGAGCCCTGTTAGTCGTGAGTGCTCGTGGGCACTTTGCTGTGCACTGTAGCGCCCCACGGGAGGGGGGCTAAGGAAACCGTGGCACTTCTGTACGATAGACATTTGCGTGTCTGTTTAAAATGTTTGCCAAGTTTAAATAAATACAACGTCAGAGGCATTTTCCTGTGCAAACAGTTGGTGTCCTACTTTTAAATTCAACGGTGACTTCCCTTTGCGGGGGGCATTAGTCTCTGTGCTTTTGACTTGCGTATATTTTCTGAGAGTTTTAAGACAAACATCTGTTGCATTAAAAAAAATCTTATTTTTTGGATTATAGAATATGCTTACTATTGAGAAAGTCAAAACATTAAAGAAGTTATGATTTAGAAAACCCTTTCATATCTATGTATTACTTTTGTGGTAAGTAAAAAACATGCAAGAAATGATGCTCCTTGTTTCCTTTTCAAAATAAAAGATGCAGCAACAGGAACTGGCACAAATGAGACAGCGGGACGCCAACCTCACAGCACTAGCAGCGATCGGGCCCAGGAAAAAGAGGAAAGTGGACTGTCCGGGGCCGGGCTCGGGAGCAGAGGTACAGCAGCGTTGTGGGATCGAGGTCCTGGGGGAACCATGGGGAACATCTTAGAGCCGCCCTCTTCTAGGGGACGGACACACATAGGGGAATTTGCTTTCTTACCATTTACATTTTGTCTCACCTTTTCTGGAGTATTTGTTTTACGTTTGACATTTTAAATCCAAATCAGCTTATTTGTGGCTGTCACTTGAGCTGAAAGTCTTTTTCGTGAGGAAGTTTGATTACTGTGATGAGGTTTAGGCTGGATTTGAAAAGGATGTGGGGAAGTTATAACTGTCAGAAGAATGATCCGAATAGGGATCTTGCTGATTGTGCTTCCTGCACAGTGTCTGTGGGATAAGCTGCTGTAGGAGAATGGACAGTTCGTGGAATGAAGGGGAAGAATTGCTGCCCGCTGCTGTTTCTCCAAATTCCATTAGTTTCTCGTCTATGTTTGTGGTTGTATCTTTTACTCTAATAATTATAAACCCAGCCTTGACATGTTATTTTTGCTTTCAACTGTCAGTTGTTTTTTTAAAGTAAATCACAGGAAGAAAGAAAACGGTCTTTTATGTTTCCCTCCTTATTTGCCATCTCCGGTACTCTTCATTCCTTCCCGTGGGTCTGTTTCCGTCTGCCACCATTTCCTTTTGGCTTGAAGGAGAGCTGTTGGGATTTCTTGTGGTGCAGATCTACTGGTGATGGATTCTCTGGCTTTGTTTACTTGAAAAATTGTATTTCACCCTCATTCTCTTTTTTTTTTTTTTTTTTTTGAGACAGTCTTGCTCTGTCGCCAGGTGGGAGCGCAGTGGCGTGATGTTGGCTCACTGCAACCTCCGCCTGCCAGGTTCAAGCAGTTCTCCTGCCTCAGCCTCCCGAGTAGCTGGGACTATAGACGTGTGCCACCACACCCAGCTAATTTCTGTATTTTTAGGAGAGACGGGGTTTCACCATGTTGGCCAGGATGGTCTCGATCTCTTGATCTCATGATCTGCCCACCTCGGCCTCCCAAAGTGCTGGGATTACAGGCATGAGCCACCACGCCTGGCCTTCACCCTCATTTTCAGAGGATATTTTTACTGGTTACAAAATTCTGGGCTGATTTTTTCTTTCTTGCAAAACTTTCAAGACCTTGTTCCACTGTCTTCTGATGTCCTGCTGTAATTTTTAGTTTTTAATTTTTTTAGATGCAGGGTCTCACTGTGTCACCTAGGCTGGAGTGCAGTGGTACGATCATGGCTTACTGTAGCCTTGACATCCCCGGGCTCAGGTGATCCTCCTGCCTCAGCTTCCCGAGTAGCTGGGACTACAGGTGCATGCCACCATGCCTGGCTAATTTTGTAGTTTTTTTTTTTTTTTGTAGAGACAGGGTCTCACCATGTAGCATGGGCTGGTCCTGCTATAATTTTTAAGCTTGTTCCCTGTACGTGGTATGCTTCATGTCTCTGGCATGACTTTCAATCTTTGTTTTGAGATGTTCTTTATTTTTTAGAGGTTTGTCTGTGTTGTGTTTTGCTGTGGTTCTCTGGATATTCAGTTTAGAGGTTTGTCTGTGTTGTGTTTTGCTGTGGTTCTCAGGATATTCAGCCTGTTTCAGGTTCTCTGAACTTCACAGATCTGTAGGTCAGTGTCTTTCATCAAATTTGGAACATTTTGGCTAATACTTCTTCAAATTTTTTTTTCCATTTCAATCTTACTTTCTTCTGCTGGGGCTCCAGTTACATGTATGTTAGACCTGTTGATGCTGCCCTGCAGGTCTTTGAGCCTGTGTTCCTGGACTTCAGTCTGTCTTCTCTTTGTTTTCCAGACTGGAAGATGTCTACTGATGTGTCTACGAGGTCCTTGGCAGATGGATTTCTGCCATCTCCAGTTGAAGTTTCCATTTTGTTAACTTATTTTGCAATTCTAAGATTTCCATCTAGTTCTTTTTTACAGTTTATATTTCCCCTAATTCTTTGAGCTTATCATTAAAGCTGTTTTATAAGGTTTTTGTCACGTTCAACACCTGGGCCATCTCACATTCAGTTTCTCTCGACTGCTGTTTTCCTCGGCCTTGCACACTTTCTTGTCTCCTTGCATGTCTCATGCTTACCTGCCAAGAGACTGGACTCTGTGATCTCCCTTGAAGAGTTGATTCTTGCAGGCGGTTGAGTTACTGGCTGACCATCTTGAGTTTGTGTGGTTTTGTTTTTCATTTTGTCAATAAGGATCTGGGGAAACCTCAAGGTGTTTCTCAAGCCCCTTTAACTTAGTGGGACTCAAGTTGCAAACTCTGTCTTTCCTGTCTGGGTTTGGCTTTAGGCTTTGCTAAGGTAGGTCTTACTCTAGGGTGTGATCCTTACGTACAAGGAAAGGTCTTGTTACTCGGGCAGGCTGGACTCCCATGCTTCTGGACTGCCCTCTACTCTGCCCGACCCCTGACTTCTCTGTTTCGCTCTCAGCCCCGTGGCAGCTGCTGTCTGATGCACATTGGCTGGTCTTGCACCGCTTCTTGGTATGCAGGTGCACTCTGGGACAGGGTCAGGGTAGTGACCTGATGAGGACAGAGCTCCCCCTCCCCACCAGGACTGTTGGAAATGTGTGGGTCGGATGTCCCAGACCTCCGTGCTGGGGCTCGCCTGCCCACATGCTAGCAGTGACCTCTGAGAAATGGCTGCCTGGTGTGGAGAGGAGGGACTCCAGGTGTAACAGACACTAGAGTTTTGGCAATATGGCATCCCAGAGGTTCAGAGAAATCCCTCCTGGGACAGTACAGGTTAAAATGTCGGGTACAATGTAGGAAGAAAATAAAGATCTTGTCTTTATAAATGCATGTGTGAGATATAGATAAAACAGGGGGATTCTTCTCTGGGCCAGAAATAATAAGTAAGTACAGATTGCCAAGGCTAACACGGGCTCTGGCCGCTGTGCGGCTGGGAGTCTTGGCCCGGGATGGGCCCCAGCAGGAACCTGCACTCACCTGGGCCTAGGCCTGAGTGCACACTGGCTGTGAGGCCCGCAGCCCACGCTGAAAATGTAGTTGTATACCAAGAAAGAACTGAAATTCTGAACAACAACAACATATATCGAGAAGAGCACTTAGAGTTAAGGACTTAGTTTTTTGTGGGGGAGGTGAAAGATATGATTAGCCTTTTTTTTTTTCCTGGATTTCTTTTATGGTTAACTGAATTCTCAAAGGCATAGATTTTGTAGCCCATCATCAGTTCGAGAACTAGAACGTTGTAATCCCAGCACTTTGGGAGGCCGAGGTGGGTGGATCATGAGGTCAGGAGTTCGAGACCAGCCTGGCCAAGATGGTGAAACCCTGTCTCTACTAAAAACACAAAATTTAGCCAGGCGTGGTGGTAGGCACCTGTATTTCCAGCTACTCGGGAGGCTGAGGCAGGAGAATCACTTGAACCCTGGAGGCGGAGGTTGCAGTGAGCTGAGATTGTGCCACTGCACTGTAGCCTGGGTGACAGAGCGAGACTCCATCTCAAAAACAAAGAAACAAAAAAAACAAACTAGAACATGCCAGTCACCTGGGAGATCCCCCACCCTTTTATGTGCCCCACGACATCACAGCTGCTTTTACCTCCCTCCAAAAGTAACTGCTGCCCTGACTTTATGGCAAAGCCAGGAAGAAATGCCAGGACCTGACAGTCCCCAGTTGTGCAGCAAGACACTGGTTAGCCTTGCTGTCCTTTCCCATTAAACTTGACTTAAAAGGAAACCAGAATTTAACATTTTAAAAAATCTGTAGGGCCCTCCCACCCCTCCATCACTTTCTTTTTCTTACAACTTGTCGGTTGAAGGACCAGGTCGTTTGGCCTGGGGTGTGTCCTGCGTCAGGATTGCTGGCGGTGCCCTTGTGGTGCAGTTCTGCCTGTTCCTCCGTCCTCTGAACTTCCTGCGCGTTGGTGGCTGGACCCAGAGACTCCTCCAACTCTGGCTGCCTCCCTGCGGCAGGACCCTGGCTGCTCTTGTGTCCCCTCATTGCGAGGACACGGGTCTGGGCTGTGCGCTCCGGGGACGGTGGCTGGTCATGCTTCATGCCTAGGGCCACTAGTCCCTTGAGGTTGGAGATGGCGGTGCTCTTAATCTGTGAGTTCCTTCTCACTTCCTCGTTGGGATGTTCTTTTGGAGACTCTTCCTCCACTACTGTTTGGCCGCTTGGTGGGTCCAGCTCATAGAGGAGACGCAGGGTAAATGCGAGCATGTTTTCTTCCATATATCCGGGTGAAGATAATGAATCAACAGGCTGTCACCCTCAGAGGGTGACCAGTAGTTTTACGTTTTAGTGTGTTGTTTTTATTTTTTACCGTTGTGATCTCAAGGACTTGCACATAATCCATCTATTACAGTTCTCATTTTGGTTGCAGTTCAGACTGTGCCATCTTTGGCCAATGGAAGCATCTCCAGGTTGGTTCCTGAGTCACGCTGGGATGTGGGGCTGATGTCCTGGCCGTCTGGACGTTAACATGTGTCAGGCTCACCTTACACCTTTCCTGTTTCAGACCGAAAAAGTCATTTCTCCAAGAACTGGTTTCTTCTAGTGGGAAATGGTGTTTGAAGACCACTCGCTGGGACTAGGGATGTCATTGCCGCTGGGGTGGGTTGGCCTTTTCAGTGGACAGCACTGGGAAATGTGTGTAAAACATGGTCTCATGGGCTTATATGGGTATTTCCAATTCAGGTAGTTCAAATTCAGAGGTGTAGGAGTTACCATGTTCAAAATGACGTCTTTATCTTCACAGTAAGAATTCTGGCTCTTGGCTGCCCCAAGGGCTTGGGGGCTGGGGAGTTGGAGGGGAGGGCAGGAGAAGGAGAGAGAGAAAAAAAAAGGTGGGGCCAGGCGTGGTGGCTCACGCCTGTAATCCCAGCACTTTGGGAGGCCGAGACGGGTGGATCACGAGGTCAGGAGATCGAGACCATGCTGGCTAACACAGTGAAACCCCGTCTCTACTAAAAATAAAAAAATTAGCCGGGCATGGTGGCGGGCGCCTGTAGTCCCAGCTACGCAGGAGGCTGAGGCAGGAGAATGGCCTGAACCCGGGAGGCGGAGCTTGCAGTGAGCCGAGATCGCGCCACTGCACTCCAGCCTGGGCGACAGAGCGAGACTCCGTCTGAAAAAAAAAAAAAAAAAAGAGAGAAAAAAAAAAGGATCCTGGTTGTCATGGACATAGGAGACAATAGAATTAAAATATCTCCTACCTTTGGACGTAGCCTGAGAATAAGAATATGGGCACTCCTGCCGAGGGTGGTGGAAACAGCCGAAAGTTGTTCATGTGCTTTCTCCCTTGGCCCCGTTTTGTATTTTGTGCTGTATTTATGTTGTCAAAACATTTAGCTGTTACACACCATAAGCTCTCCCTTTCGCCCTCTTTGAGTTTTAGTGCCATAAATAATGACATGTTTAATGCCGTGACTCGTCTTTATGTTGTGTCTCTGTAGTCATTTTGATTTTTCCAAATCTCATTCTCTGCTAGATTCTTTTGGAACGCTTCATGGGAACAGTCACTCCCAAGTTCCCACCTGCTGATGAGTTTGTGCCCTTTGTACCTGAAGGTCTGTTTTTTGGCTCACGTTGTATTTCCTGAAGTGTCTTAAAGACGTTACTCTGGATTATTTCCTCCCTAAAGTGTTACTGTCCAAATCTAATGAGAGTCTCATTTTACCTCCTTTGTAGGCCACGTGTTTTTCTTCCCTGGGTGTCCTTTTTCTCGGAAGCCGGCTCATCCCACTGGAGTGCGTGCTGGGGTTGGTTGTGCTGGGGTTGGTTGTGCTGGGGTTGGTCGTGCTGGGGTTGGTCGTGCTGGGGTTGGTTGTGCTGGGGCGGCGTTCTCAGTACTGGCTGTGTTCTTTCAGTGTGGTTCAAGTCTCCTTAGGAACATCTGCAATAATGATCCTTTGTGTTTGTTCTGTTCTTTTGTTTCTTTCTTCAGAGAGTCCCATTTTCCACGTGTTGTATCTTCTTTGCCTGCTGGAGCACTTTTTACAGTCTCTTAATTTTTAAAATCTCTCTCTCTCTTTTTTTTTGTTTTTTTGTTTTTTAGAGACAGGGTCTCTTTCACCCATGCTGGAGTGCAGTGGTGTGATCACAGCTCACTGCAGCCTCGACCTCCAGGGTTCAAGCAGTCCTCCCACATTGGCCTCCCTAAATGCTGCTGAGCCACTGTGTCCAGCCTAATTTCTCTCTCTCTTTTTTTTTAATTTTTATTTTTTGAGACAGAGTCTCCCTCTGTCACCCAGGCTGGAGTGCAGTGGCTCTATCTCGGTGTGATCTCAGCTCATGGCAACCTCTGCCTCCTGGTTTTCTTCTGCCTCAGCCTCCTGAGTAGCTGGGATTACAGGTGTGCACCACCACACCCAGCTAATTTTTTTGTATTTTTAGTAGAGACAGGGTTTCACCATGTTGGCCAGGCTGGTCTCAAACTCCAGACCTCAAGTGATTTGCCCATCTCAGCCTCCCAAAGTGCTGGGATTACAGGTGTGAGCCATTGTGCCTGGCCTAATTTTTCTCTTTTTTAAAAAATTATCTTTTTTGTCCTTTTTGGCTTCCATTTCTCTTAAGGCGTATTTGCTGTTTACCTGCTGTTTTGAGTATGTGTTTCTGAGGTCTTCTGTGGTCTGTAGGGATGCTCTTCTGCTTTTTATCCTCTTTTTCTCTCGTGGGAGCCTGTCTGGGATTTGACCTGAATGTCTTTCTGTTGCTAATTTCGACGTGAGTTTAGGTTTCTCGAACTTGTAACAGGACACGTGGTTTGCAGCGTTTGCTGACTTTGTGGTGCTCCTCTGTGGTTACTTTCCCGTGATGTTAAGAACGGGAGTCCTCAGCTTCTGTGGCTCCGGGGCTCTGTGCACCTCCCAAGCATCTGGACCTTGGTTTGCCTTCCTTGTCCCTGTCCTGCTCAGTACTGATTCACTCCCAGCAGGTTCTCTCCTGCATGAGGCCCTGTGCGGCAGGAGCCCTGGCAGGTCAGTGTGGGCATTTGCGGTGGCCAGGCTGCCCTCCCTGGTCCTCCCCTGCCCCAGGTTTGACTGCGGCTCTTGGAGGGACCTGCCGCTCTTCCCAGGAAGTCTGCTGGCTCCTGGGTCCAGGCCCGTCGGGGTCCGGTTCTGCAGCGTCCTTCAGGTGATGGCTGCTTGTGGTTCATCTTCATCAGTTTTGTTCTAAAGATTGTCCGCTGGCTTTTGGTTTTGCTGTGTAGTTGCTCTTTTATGTGGAACTTTGGGAAGATCCAGAAACTATGCTACCCCTGTCATCGTCTTCCAGAATACATTAACTTTGAAAATTACTTATTTTAGTTTGAAGTAGTTTTCAAATCTACAGAAAAGTTGCAAGAACAGAGTAAGGAGCTCCGTGCGGACTCCGGTGTATGAGCATCACGCTGTCTGCTTCGTGCCCGCTACACCACATGTGTTTGCGTGCACTCCTGTACTTTTTCAATATGTACACTTTAATCCTTGTTCTGACACGATACCCAGCACCCTAAATGCTCGTGCGGCTGATACCTTAGGTGGCTACTAGGCAGCCCTCCTGGTCAGGTGCTTAGCACTGATGCTACCACCCCCAGCATAGCACTTGCTGTGGGCTGTGTTCTCAACAGCGTCGTGGCCGATTCCCATGGCCGTGTTAGCATTTCACACGTTCCCACCTCACACAGATGCCCCACCCTTATCTCACCTCCACCCGCAGGCTCAATGTTATTAACCGCCTGCCTGTGTCGCCACCCCTGGGGCTGCTCAGTCGTGGGGATGCTTCAGGCACCCCTTCTGTTACTGCTGGTTGCCCTCTGCTGGGAAGCAGAGCTTCGCCCCTCCTCGTTGGTTTATTCGTTCGCTTATGGATTCGTTCACTCACTGCAGTGCTGTGGGTGCCGGGATCCCTCATTCACTCACTCACTGCAGTGCTGTGGGTGCCGGGATCCCTCATTCACTCACTCACTGCAGTGCTGTGGGTGCCGGGATCCCTCATTCACTCACTCACTGCAGTGCTGTGGGTGCCGGGATCCCTCATTCACTCACTCACTGCAGTGCTGTGGGTGCCGGGATCCCTCATTCACTCACTCACTGCAGTGCTGTGGGTGCGAGGACCCCTGTTGTGTTTGGTGGGCTCTGATCAGCACTCTCATTATTTCTAGGCTTGCTTGGTGGGAGCTTCTTGTGGCTGGAGTCTGTATCCTTTGACATGTCCCTTGTCTGTGGCATTCCTTATTGCCACGTGCACTTTCCCTGCCCACTCTGCAGCTTCCCTGGAGCTCTGGTTCCTCTAGTGGAGTCTGGTGTTGAGAGGCCAGGATCGGGGCACTTGGTGTGCTGATTGCTGGGGCCCCTGCTCCCAGGCCGTGCCAGCAGCCAGAGCTCGGGACCCAAATGCATGTAGGGGAGTGTGTGGTGTGCGCCCTTCCATGTCGAAGGGGTCCTGTGTGTTTGTGTTGAGACTACGGTCCTTGCCTAGCACGCCAGGGCTTCCGTTTAGCCGTCCCCCATCCTTGTCTATTAGTCCCTTCTCAGAAAGTGAGGAACCTGGTTCCCATCATTCAGTGTATTTGTTTTTTTCTTCAGTGTAACCAGCTTCCCAACCATTTTACCTGCTGGGGTCGCGGCGCCAGGAGGGAGGATTGGATGGGAAAGGCACATTGATGAACTTTGGATGTGAGTGTTAACATGTGCGGAGTAGCCTCTAGGGAGGAGTAAGGGAGCTCGTGCGTCCTCACTCACGAGAAGGGCCGGGGTGTGGGGCTGGGAGGTATGTGGAGTATCGAGAACGCCGGACATGGAGGACCCAGGTGAGGCGCTGCCGAGTGGGTGAAGATTGGCGCCGGCGTCTGTTTGGGGAGCAGTTGTTTCGCAGTTGTTTCGCTTGCCTTTTGTGAACTTTGGGGATCTTTGTGTGTTATCTATGTAACAATTCACACAAAACCCAGAAAGTAAAAGTCCTTCAGACACCTTTCTTCATCAAAGATGATGCTCAGTCATTCTTTTCTTTTTCTTGTAGGATATCTCTTAAGGGTAAGTCTTCTTAACTTTTACTTTTGAATTCTATACTTACAGGGAAGTTACAGAAATAGTACAGAGAGTTTCCATCTACCCCTCACCCTGTTTAGCCTCATGTTAAACATGGGTATGATACTGTTCATTGAAGACCTTATTTGATTTTTTCCCTTAATTTAACTTTAAATAAATTAATAAACTATTTTTTAGAGCAGTTTTAGGTTCACGGAAAAAGGAGGGGACTTTTTCAGTACAGAGACTTCCCATACCCTCCTCCCTGCAGGTGCACAGCCTCCCCCGCTGGCCAGGTGGTGCATTTGTTAGAATCCACGAACCCACGTCAACACGTCCTTCTCACCCAGCTTCCATAGTTCCCATCAGGGTGCACTCTTGGTGTGTACATTCTGTGGGTTTTGACAGCTGTAGAATGACGTGTTTCCACCAGTACCGTATCATGTGGAGTCGTTCCACAGCCCTGAATTCCTCTGTGCTCTGCCCGTTCATCCCTCCCCTCCTGTCAGTCCCTGGTCCACGGATCTTATTGTCTCCTAGTTTCGCCTTTTCCAGAATATCATGTGGTTGAAATTATGCAGCCTTCTCAAACTGGCTTCTCTCATTTAGGAATATCCACCTGAGGCTCCTCCGTGTTTTTTCATGGCTTGATGGCTCATTTCTTTTCAGCACTGAGCACTATTCCAGTGTGTGGCTGTGCCACAGTTTATTTTATCCACTCACCTACTGAAGCACATCGTGGCTGCTTGCAAGTTTTGGCAATTATGAAGAAAGCTGATATAAACATCTGTGCGCAGGATTTCGTGTGGACATAAATTTTCAGCCCCTTTAGGTAAATACCAAGGAGCACGATTGCTGGACCGTGTGGTAAGAGCACGTTTAGTTTTGTAAGAAACCGCCAGACTGTCTTCCAGCGGCTGCGCCATGTTGCCTTCCCAGCAGCCACGGCTGAGGGTCCTGTTTCTTCACATCCTCGCCAGCGTTCGGTGCTGTCCGTGTTCTGGGTTTTGGCTGTTCTAGTAGGTGTGTGCATCTTGTTTTAATTTGCATCTCCCTGGTGATGGAGGATGCGGAGCAGCTTATTGTTGATATTGTTGAGTTTCAGGAGTTCTTGGTATATTTTGGATAATAGTCCATTATCAGATGTGTCTTTTGCAAATATTTTCTCCTTATTCGATTCTTACCAGTGTCCTCGACGTCCTTTCCTGCCCCGGGACCCTTGCGGCTCCTCGGCTCCTTGGTCTCCTCTGCTTGGTGGTAGCTGCTCAGTCTTTCCTGGTCTTTGATGGCCTTGACGTGCTGGAGAGCGCTGGTCCTTGTCTGGTGGACGTTTCCTTAGTTTGCGTTTGTCTGGTGTCTCCTCGTGATGACGTCCAGGCTGTAGAATCTCAGTTAGAATGCCGCGGGCCGGCTGGCGTGTCCTCAGAGCACTGTATTGGGAGGCAGGTGGTGTCGCCTGGCTGTTGCTGCTGCTGCTGCTGACTTTGAAGCTTGGTTAAGGTGGGGTTGGCTGGTTACTCCATTGTCGAGTTACTCTTTTTCTCTGTGTAATTAGTAGGTATCTCAAGGAGACACTTGGAGGCTGCTGATACCATTTCTTATCAGGCCTTTGGCCCCCGCGTGGGCATTCGCAAGGATGCTGCCAGTGGAGGCTGCTGTGGCGTCTGATGCTGACTTTCTATTTCTGTCTTTCTGTTTACATTTATTAATTGGAATTCTGTAAAGAGAGCTGCCCCGTCTCCCTTATTTTTCCCACTTGTTAATTCATTCAGTTACTTACTTATATTAGCATGGATATTTATTTTTTTCTGTAGGTAACAAGCTGCTGCTACAGTTTATTTATTTTGTTGCTTGAGCAGCCCGGCTCTGGCCATCATGAGCTCCTTCAGGTTAGTTCCATGTCCTTGTGACACGACAAGAGGATTTGGTGACTTTATGACACCACAGAATGTTCCAGCACATCTTCTGTTTTCCATGATTTCTTGGAGGGGCATTGCTTCCTTTGATTGGGGATGGTGTTTCCTTTGATGGGGGATGGTGTTTCCTTTGGTTGGGGATGGTGTTTCCTTTGATTGGGGATGGTGTTTCCTTTGGTCGGGGATGGTGTTTCCTTTGATTGGGGCTGGTGTTTCCTTTGGTTGGGGATGGTGTTTCCTTTGATTGGGGATGGTGTTTCCTTTGATTGGAGATGGTGTTTCCTTTAATGGGGGATGGTATTTCCTTTGGTTGGGGATGGTGTTTCCTTTGATTGGGGATGGTGTTTCCTTTGATGGGGGATGGTGTTTCCTTTGATGGGGGATGGTGTTTCCTTTGGTTGGGGATGGTGTTTCCTTTGATTGGGGATGGTGTTTCCTTTGGTCGGGGATGGTGTTTCCTTTGGTTGGGGATGTTGGTTCCTTTGGTCGGGGATGGTGTTTCCTTTGGTCGGGGATGGTGTTTCCTTTGGTCGGGGATGGTGTTTCCTTTGGTCGGGGATGGTGTTTCCTTTGGTCGGGGATGGTGTTTCCTTTGGTCGGGGATGATGCTTCCTTTGGTCGGGGATGGTGTTTAGAACCATACTCTGGGCAGCAGGTGTGCTCATTGCTCCTGGGGTGTCCCTGCATCCAGGCCTTCCAGGTGGACTGGGGCATGTGCACACACACAAACACTCGTCTGCACCTGCACCTGTGCTGAACACAGCGGCCTTCTCACTTCTCCTCAGGCCTCAGGATCTAGTCTGACGTCACAGGCTCATTCTAGCTTCCCTTGTGCCTTACATGGGAACCTGGTTCTCATCCCCCACAGTAGATGTACTTCTGTGTTCAGTTCCAACATACAGATAAAGGACCTTCGGGATTGCCAAGCAGTGTGAGAAACAAACGTGCTAACTACTTGGAGTGTAGCATTTCTGTGCGGCCCTTTTATTTAACCTCACAGGTCAAAATAGTACATTTCAAATTTACATAGATGAGTATTGTTCTTGTTCATCCTTTCATTTTTACTTTTTATGTTTAAATTTTTATTATTTGTTTTTAGAGATGGGGTCTTGCTCTGTGTCCTGGGCTGGCCTGAGGCTCCTAGACTCAAGCAATCCTCCTGCCTCAGCCCCCACCAGGAGTTGGGACTGCAGGCACACACAACCAGGCCTGGCTTCCTGCCCACCCTTCAGTGTGGCCGTCACTCACCTGCAGCACAGCTCGGGTTTAGTGGTTACTGTTTGTGTTCCTGTTGGTTTCCTCCAAATCTTGGTTGATTTTTTGTTTGTGAGAGGTGGAGCGTTGCCATGGTCCGGAGAGTCAGAACTGTACAAAAACGTATAGAAAGAAGTGCCCCTTGGAGTGGTGTCCTGCCACACCCTCCCTCCCCCCGCTGCCCCCTCCCTCCCCCCACGCCCTCCCTCCCCCTGCTGCCCCCTCCCTCCCCCTGCCGCACCCTCCCTCCCCCCACGCCCTCCCCCCCACGTCCTCCCTCCCCCTGCCGCCCCCTCCCTCCCCCCACACCCTCCCTCCCCCCGCTGCCCCCTCCCTCTCCCCATGCCCTCCCTACCCCCGCTGCCCCCTCCCTCCCCCCACGCCCTCCATCCCCCTGCCGCACCCTCCCTCCCCACCACGCCCTCCCTACCCCCACCACCCCTCCCTCTCCCTGCTGCCCCCTCCCTCCCCCACCACCCCCTCCTTTCCCCGCCGTCTCCTCCTTCCCCCCACCACAGCCTCCCTCCCCCACCACACCCTCCCCCCACTGCACCCTCCCTCCCCCTGCCACCCCTTCCCTCCCCATACCACACCCATCCTCCCACCCCCTGCCCTGTCCTCCTGCTGCACCCTCCCTCCCCCCACCACATCTGTCCTCCCCCTTCCGCCCCCTCCCACCCCCGCCACCCCTGCCCTCCTCCCACCTTGCTCGCCCTCCTCCCACCTTGCTCGCCCTCCTCCTGCTGCACCCTCCCTAGTCCTGCGCACCCTCCCTCCTCCTGCCCTGTCCCCGTCCCTCCATTTTTGCATCCCGTTTCTACTCACCATGCAAACAGATGAGCTCCTGCATCTTTTTCCTTCCCTGGCAGTGCAGCACAGGTCAGTGACAGTCTCTCGCTCTCTGCAGCTGACAGAGTTCCCGGGCACTGCCCTCGTGTCAATGCATCAGGAGCTTCCTCTTTCCCAGCTGGGTGGCACTTCATCGTGCTGATGTCCCGGGCACTGCCCTCGTGTCACTGCATCAGGAGCTTCCTCTTTCCCAGCTAGGTGGCACTTCATCGTGCTGATGTCCCGGGCACTGCCCTCGTGTCACTGCATCAGGAGCTTCCTCTTTCCCAGCTGGGTGGCAGTTCATCCTGCTGATGTCCCGTAGCTTTTCACCCTCTCTCGTTTGCACATCTGGGCTGTCGACACAGTGACAGGTGATGCCATCAAGAGTCACCTTGTACGTATGTCTTCGTGCTGTTGGAGGCCTGCTGTTGGGGCTGAGTTCCGAGAGATGGGATTGCTGAATTGAGGGGTTGGTGCGTGTGCACTTGTGTTAGGTTTTGCCAAGTCCCCCTGTTGCGTGTGAGAGAGGCAGCTCTTTCCCCAGCCTCACACGTGTCCCACGTGTGTTGTCATAGTTCTTGTGTTTGCTGGTCTGGGTGGTGCAGTCAGCGTCTGTGGGTATGCTGTGGGTGCGTAGGGCTGAGGCACGTGATGAGCGGGTGGGCATCCCCGAGCCGCTCCTCAGTGATGAGGTCGCTCAGTCTTCCGGCTGCTGGCTTAGTTTTGTCCACTTGACCTGTTCTGCGGCAGGCATGCTGTTCCATGACTGCTGCTAGCATGTTTCTGTCTCCTTGCATCTCCTGCGTTTTTATTGGTAGGGGCTGCTGTGTTGTTTGGTGCATAAATATCCATGTGTCATATCTTCATTGGCAGCTGTGACTTTTTGCATTAGAAAGTATCTGTCTTTGTCACATGTCAGACCGTCACCCTGGGTGTCTTTCTTGTCCCCCAGCCTACAATCCCTGAGATCCTTACTTTTCACCTTCTGAATCACTTTGTTTTCCGTGTCTCTCTGTAGCATATGGTTTGGTCTCAGTTTATGAGCTGAATTGAAAATCTTTCTCTTTTAATAGGTGAGTTAAGCCCATTTACCTTTATTGATAGGACTGACATGTTTTGTCTTGACTCTATCATAATATTTTATAATTATGTAAATTTTTATCTATCTTTTGAGACATGGTTTCACTGTCACCCAGGCTGGAGTTTGGTGGCGTGATCATAGCTCACTACAACTTTGACTTTCTGGGCTTAGGAAGGATCCTCCTGCCTCAGCCGCCCCAGTAGCCTGGGACTACAGGCACACAGCACCACACCTGACTAATTTTAAAAATATTTTGTAGGAATGGGGTCTCGTTATGTTGCCCAGGCTGGTCTTAAACTCCCAGCCTCAGGGAATCTTCCTGCCTTGGCCTCCCTTTTCAAAGCATTGAGATTACAGGTGTGAGTTGCCGTACCTGGCCTGAATTTTAAATATTTGCTGTGTTTCTTTTTCTAATGAGATGTTTATTCTTTGCTCTTTTAATTGATTTTTTTTTTTTTTTTTTTTTTGTATTTAGGAAGGTTTGTATCTGTGTCTTCCTGGTTACTTTTGTACTTAAACTAGTGACGACGCCCTGGTCTCCTGTCTCACAGGACTGTTCACGCTGCAGTCGAGCAGTTTGCACGGGCCTGGCAGCTCCACTGTCGGCCATCGGCATCTGTGAGCCCTAGTGGCTTCTTCCTCTGCCTTTTGGTGACAGGACCTCCACAGGGGAGGCACACTCTGGTCCTCAGCCTCCCTCTCCCGCCTCCGCGTCACTCAGAGCCTGAGGATGTCTCTTCCCTGCAGTTTCCCGCCCAATAGAGGAGGCTCTTCCTCCCATTCCTGAGGCTGTTTCTGGGCCCTGACCGGAGGCGGCTTGGCTGGCTCAGAAGTCTTTTCTGTTCTTGCCTTGTGGGGGACGGGCGGGGAGGGGGGTGCAGGCTGGGAGGAGCCATGGAGGCTGATTCCTTCCCCTTCATGGGTTCTCTTCTCTTCCTCCCCGGCAGCCCTGCCGTCAGCTCTGAGAGCCTGTAGTGTATGAGGTTGCATCTCAGAGTCCCGCTGCCCACTGGGCCCTCTCAGTGCATTGGGTTTGGTGTCTCCTCTCGGGTGGGTGTGGGTTTGGTGTCTCCTCTCGGGTGGGTGTGGGTTTGGTGTCTCCTCTGGGGTGGGTGTGGGTTTGGTGTCTCCTCTCGGGTGGGGTGTGGGTTTGGTGTCTCCTCTCGGGTGGGTGTGGGTTTGGTGTCTCCTCTCGGCTGGGGTGTGAGTTTGGTGTCTCCTCTGGGGTGGGTGTGGGTTGTGTGGATTTTGGTGTCTCCTCTCTGGTGGGGTGTGGGTTTGGTGTTTCCTCTCAGGTGGGTGTGGGTTTGGTGTCTCCTCTCGGGTGGGTGTGGGTTTGGTGTCTCCTCTCGGGTGGGGTGTGGGTTTGGTGTCTCCTTTCAGGTGGGTGTGGGTTTGGTGTCTCCTCTCGGGTGGGGTGTGGGTTTGGTGTCTCCTCAGGTGGGTGTGGGTTTGGTGTCTCCTCTCGCGTGGGGTGTGGGTTTTGGTGTCTCCTCTTGGGTGGGGTGTGGGTTTGGTGTTTCCTCTTGGGTGGGTGTGGGTTTGGTGTCTCCTCTCAGGTGGGTGTGGGTTTGGTGTCTCCTCTCGGGTGGGTGTGGGTTTGGTGTCTCCTCTCGGGTGGGTGTGGGTTTGGTGTCTCCTCTGGGGTGGGTGTGGGTTTGGTGTCTCCTCTCGGGTGGGTGTGGGTTGTGTGGGTTTTGGTGTCTCCTCTCTGGTGGGGTGTGGGTTTGGTGTTTCTTCTCAGGTGGGTTGTGGGTTTGGTGTCTCCTCTCGGGTGGGTGTGGGTTTGGTGTCTCCTCTCGGGTGGGGTGTGGGTTTGGTGTCTCCTCTCAGGTGGGTGTGGGTTTGGTGTCTCCTCTCGGGTGGGGTGTGGGTTTGGTGTCTCCTCAGGTGGGTGTGGGTTTGGTGTCTCCTCTCGCGTGGGGTGTGGGTTTTGGTGTCTCCTCTTGGGTGGGGTGTGGGTTTGGTGTTTCCTCTTGGGTGGGTGTGGGTTTTGGTGTCTCCTCTCGGGTGGGTGTAGGTTGTGTGGGTTTTGGTGTCTCTTCTCGGGTGGGTATGGGTTTGGTGTCTCCTCTCTCGTGGGGTATGGGTTTGGTGTCTCCTCTCTGGTGGGGTATAGGTTGGGTGTCTCCTCTCGGGTGGATGTGGGTTGTGTGGGTTTTGGTGTCTCCTCTCCGGTGGGTTGTGGGTTTGGTGTTTCCTCTCAGGTGGGTGTGGGTTTGGTGTCTCCTCTCGGGTGGGGTGTGAGTTTGGTGTCTCCTCTCGGGTGGGGTGTGAGTTTGGTGTCTCCTCTCGGGTGGGTGTGGGTTTGATGTCTCCTCTCTGGTGGGTGTGGGTTGTGTGGGTTTGGTATCTCCTATCGGGTGGGGGGTGGGTTTGGTGTCTCCTCTTGGGTGGGGTGTGGGTTTGATGTCTCCTCTCGGGTGGGGTGTGAGTTTGGTGTCTCCTCTCGGGTGGGTGTGGGTTTGATGTCTCCTCTCCGGTGGGTGTGGGTTGTGTGGGTTTGGTGTCTCCTATCGGGTGGGGTGTGGGTTTGGTGTCTCCTCTCGGGTGGGGTGTGGGTTTGATGTCTCCTCTCGGGTGGGTGTGGGTTGTGTGGGTTTGGTGTCTCCTCTCGGGTGGGTGTGGGTTTGATGTCTCCTCTCCGGTGGGTGTGGGTTTGATGTCTCCTCTCGGGTGGGGTGTGAGTTTGGTGTCTCCTCTCGGGTGGGTGTGGGTTTGATGTCTCCTCTCCGGTGGGTGTGGGTTGTGTGGGTTTGGTGTCTCCTATCGGGTGGGGTGTGGGTTTGGTGTCTCCTCTCGGGTGGGTGTGGGTTTGATGTCTCCTCTCGGGTGGGTGTGGGTTGTGTGTTTGGTGTCTCCTATTGGGTGGGGTGTGGGTTTGGTGTCTCCTCTCGGGTGGGGTGTGGGTTTGATGTCTCCTCTTGGGTGGGGTGTGGGTTTGATGTCTCCTCTCGGTGGGTGTGGGTTGTGTGGGTTTGGTGTCTCCTCTCGGGTGGGGTGTGGTTTGCTGTTTTTTGTGAACGTCTCCTGGGTCATGGTGTGAATGTCCCACTCTGCCTGAGGGGGAGATTCGCCCAGCTCTCATTTGCCCTGTTTTCTCCTGACCCTTTTCCTCCTTTCTGTGTCTCGGTTCTGTCCTCTTGGCTTCCTGCCTTCCCTAGGTTCCTTACTGCATTTTCAGCGCCTCCCCTCCCTCGGACTGTTTGCAGTTTATTCATTTCTGAGATAATTTTGTCTCTTCCTTCCATTACTTTCTTAAGTCCAGTCAACTCTTATTTCCTTTTGGTGTTACATTTGTAATTTTATGGTTTTTATAAAAATTTGTCTCCTAGTTTTTGAGGTTCTGATTTGAGGTGATGATTTTCATATCCTTAAGTGCACACTTAAGCAGATTTTCCTGTATTGAGAGTGTTGTTAATTTTCTTGTTGTTCCAGGGTAGGTTTTTCTCTGATGTGTGTGGAGCCCCCATTTTCTGACTCTTCTCTGACTTTCCCGTGGCTCTGGGTGGCTTTACCGCCTCTGTCCCTTTGCCCTGGTGGCCTTGGGGTATTTGCCAGATCTGTGGTTTCCTGGCGCCCTCTGCTGGCCGCATGGGGAAGTCCAGGTCTTGAGCGGGTCCTTGCTGGTGTGCAGGACGGAAGTTGTCCTCCAGTTCTCCCGGCCCTTTCCTGCAGGACCCAGAACTTCCCCCTTTCCTTCTTTTCTGCCTCACCACCCAGTGGCCAAAGGGCTCCTCTCAGGACACGCTGTGTTGCCTTGACAACCCCTTCCCGTCTTGTGCTCAGTGGTCCCTGCCCTGTGGTCTGCACTGACCTTCCTGGACACCTCTCAGGCCCTGGGACTTGGGGTGGCTTAGCCTTTCAGCAGTGGCTTCCCACGGACCCCTGTCCCACCCCGCCCCACCGCGGCCTTGCAGGGGAGAGACTGGGGGGTCAGGCTCAGGCGTGTGTTGACTCTGCGCCGACTTGCAGTGATTTTGAAGTCTAGGCGCCCTCGTCCTGTGCAGACGGCGATGCTGGTGTAAACCTGTGTTCCTTGCTTGTGCTGAACTGTGTTTGGAAGAGAGGCTGGGAGACATCAGCTCGGCAGCCACGTTGTCTTCGGCCTCCCGGAAGTGATGCTAACTTTCTAAGCTGTGTGTCTGAGTGTTTTTCGCTACTACTGCTGTTCTTCAAAACGTGCTGCCAGTGACCTGGCCTTGTGTGTGTGACACCCCGTAAATGGTTAGGCACGGAGAGGGCACGTACGCGTTCGGGGCGGAGGTGGCTGGAGTGTGTGCGGCATAGGCTATTGTTACCCGCTGCCCGGGGCGGCTGTGGGCACAGCATTCTCCACCCATTGCTCGGCTGGGGCTCCGTGGCGGAATAAAGGACGGACCAAGGGGCTCCTGCCCCAGGAGCAGACGCGCTCCTCCCGGACAGCCCCCAGGTGCTGACTGTGCGGGGCCTGACGTTCGGGTGGCACAGACCCTGCACCAGGCAGTTCCGCAGACGGCGACTCTGCATTTGGCTTCGATACTGAGTGTCTATGGCACATATGCGGTGGAGAGACCTCCTCCTTTCATTTGATCCTTTTAAGAGCCCTGTGATGGGGCGAGGGCTGTCTGCAGCGCCATGTTTCAGAGGTGGAGACCTGCAAAGGGAGGGTTCATGTGGTATGTCCAGGGTCATGGGGATTTTGGTTTGCTTGCTTGTTTTCTAATCCCAGTACCTGTACCTAAAAAACCCCAAGCCCCTGTGTTTGGAGTTGTTTAGGCCGAGGCCCCCAGGGCTCCATGTTGGTGCCGGCCCTTGTGGAGCTGTCTGTCATCCCAGGCTCTGTTTTGCGCCATGGCGCCTGCACATGCCACAGTCCCTCTAGAGTGGCCATCGCGCCTGCACGGGCCGCAGTCCCTCTGGAGTGGCCATCGCGCCTGCACGGGCCGCAGTCCCTCTGGAGTGGCCGTGGCGCCTGCACGGGCCGCAGTCCCTCTGGAGTGGCCATCGCGCCTGCACGGGCCGCAGTCCCTCTGGAGTGGCCGTCGCGCCTGCACGGGCCACAGTCCCTCTAGAGTGGCCATGGGTGCCTTGACCCTGGTCCCCACAGGCCCTTCTTTCTCAGGAGTCCCATGGAGCTGGAAGCCCCCACTAAGCACTCTTCTCCAAGCAGGCTCCATGACCAGTCCCTGCCTGCCCCCCCTGGCTGCTACGCCCACCACGGGCACAGCCCATGAGGGGTTTGGATGAATCTAGGGAGGAAAGCCACTGCCACTGCCGTGTGGGTTGGGCACAGAAGGCCTTGGTCAGCTGGTAGCCCCAGTCCTGAGAAGAGAGGGGGAGGTTCCTATGAGATCTCCACTCCATCTTCAGAGCAGTTTAGCAGCAAACTCTGCGGGAGCCAAAATCCACATAGAATTCTGCAAGCAAAGACCCTATGGGAAAGACAGGGAGTCTGGACCCCTCCTGCCTGGGGCGAAGTGGGCTGGGGAGAAGCGGGAGTGTGCCATGTAAAGAAAGGCAACTGGAGTATCAGGTAGGTTAGATTTGTGTTTTTCTTTTAAGATTTAAGAAAAATTTGAAGAAAAATTTGTATTGATAAAACTCACAGAATCTGGAGAAGTTATATTGTTCATTCATAGTGCACCTTCAGACTTGGTGCAGAAGCAGGGCCTGGCATCAGTTTCTCAGCGTGCTGGGCCCTGGGGGTGGCCTCAGCCCCAAGGAGGCACCGTCTGGCCTTGGTTGGTCTCGCCCCCTCCCTTGGTTGGTCTCGCCCCCTGGCCTTGGTTGGTCTCGCCCCCTCCCTTGGTTGGTCTCGCCCCCGGCCTTGGTTGGTCTCGCCCCCTCCTTTGGTTGGTCTCGCCCCCGGCCTTGGTTGGTCTCGCCCCCTCCTTTGGTTGGTCTCGCCCCCGGCCTTGGTTGGTCTCGCCCCCTCCTTTGGTTGGTCTCGCCCTGTCCTTTGGTTGGTCTCGCCCCCGGCCTTGGTTGGTCTCGCCCCCTCCTTTGGTTGGTCTCGCCCCCGGCCTTGGTTGGTCTCGCCCCCTCCTTTGGTTGGTCTCGCCCCCGGCCTTGGTTGGTCTTGCCCCCTCCCTTGGTTGGTCTCGCCCCCTCCCTTGGTTGGTCTCGCCCCCGGCCTTGGTTGGTCTCGCCCCCTCCTTTGGTTGGTCTCGCCCCCGGCCTTGGTTGGTCTCGCCCCCTCCTTTGGTTGGTCTCGCCCCCGGCCTTGGTTGGTCTCGCCCCCTCCTTTGGTTGGTCTCGCCCCCGGCCTTGGTTGGTCTCGCCCTGTCCTTTGGTTGGTCTCGCCCCCGGCCTTGGTTGGTCTCGCCCCCTCCTTTGGTTGGTCTCGCCCCCGGCCTTGGTTGGTCTCGCCCCCTCCTTTGGTTGGTCTCGCCCCCGGCCTTGGTTGGTCTCGCCCTGTCCTTTGGTTGGTCTCGCGCCCTCCCTTGGTTGGTCTCGCGCCCTCCCTTGGTTGGTCTCGTGCCCTCCCTTGGTTGGTGCTGACACTTGCATTAGAATATCTTGATTTCTTACCCTCGGCAGCCTTTAAATTGAGCACCTGAGATGAGCGTCTCTCCTTCACCCCGGTCCTCTTTTTTAGCTGCTGAACTATTTTGAAGATAGAAACATCAAACACAGTCCGGAATTTATAGCAGGTGTCACTGGGTCACACAGCCTGTTTGGGTGGTGCCTGTGAGAGCCCTGCCCTCACCCTGCAAACTGTCACTCACCTCGCCTGAGTTCTCTTTTGGGAGGCCTGGCCTCAGGTGCGGATCACTTTATAATGAGCTAGTGTGGAGTGCGGAGGCTTCAGTAGCAAAGGGACCCCGGGCAGGTCTGAAGAAGGGCCCTCACAGCGCAGGGCGTCTGAACGGAGACGGGTGCCCTCATCTGTTTGAATCTCACAGGAATAAAGAAAATGCAGTGGGTCAGAGACACACTTGCATGCCATCACACAAGGCAGCCATGCTCCCAGCCTGAACTGAAAGTGGCAGAACGGGGAAGGAGGGAGGAAGGACGGGATGAGGGGCGGCGCCATGTCGGGGCTGTTCACAGCAAGGCTCCCGCTGGCACACACAGCAGAATCCGCTCCTTCCAGCATCTTAACTTTGGTTGAGAATGTGCTGTAAAGATGCCATCGTAATCTTTGTACTTAAATATATGTGAGCAGCTTTCACCATCGGAGCAGACCTTAGTTTTCATGCCAGCTGGGGAAATGACAGCTGTTGGGAGTTGTGTGGCGCGCGCCCCGCTGGGCGGTGTCGTGTGTGTGGCTCGCGCCCCGCTGGGCGGTGTCGTGTGTGTGTGGCGCGCGCCCCGCTGGGCGGTGTCGTGTGTGTGTGGCGCGCGCCCCGCTGGGCGGTGTCGTGTGTGTGTGGCGCGCGCCCCGCTGGGCGGTGTCGTGTGTGTGTGGCGCGCGCCCCGCTGGGCGGTGTCGTGTGTGTGTGGCGCGCGCCCCGCTGGGCGGTGTCGTGTGTGTGTGGCGCGCGCCCCGCTGGGCGGTGTCGTGTGTGTGTGGCGCGCGCCCCGCTGGGCGGTGTCGTGTGTGTGTGGCGCGCGCCCCGCTGGGCGGTGTCGTGTGTGTGTGGCGCGCGCCCCGCTGGGCGGTGTCGTGTGTGTGTGGCGCGCGCCCCGCTGGGCGGTGTCGTGTGTGTGTGGCGCGCGCCCCGCTGGGCGGTGTCGTGTGTGTGTGGCGCGCGCCCCGCTGGGCGGTGTCGTGTGTGTGTGGCGCGCGCCCCGCTGGGCGGTGTCGTGTGTGTGTGGCGCGCGCCCCGCTGGGCGGTGTCGTGTGTGTGTGGCGCGCGCCCCGCTGGGCGGTGTCGTGTGTGTGGCGTGTGCCCTGCTGGGCGGTGTCATGCAGGTGTCATCAGCTGAAACCGCCGGAGCTCTCCACAGGAGCTGGCACGCAGCAGCTATGCTTCTCCAAGCAGGAACACATCTGAGGCAGCTCGGGAGACACCTGGTCACCTGTAGGGGCTGACGGAGGCGGGGTCTGTGCAGCCAGGGCCCAGCCAGAGGCTCAGGGATCACTGTGGGAGCCACTGAGAAACCCAGCCTTCCCAGCTGACCCAGCATGCCCAGTCCCAGCCAACCCCAGGCCTCCCAGTGCAGGAATTCAGCAGCCAAGCGGGGATGACACACACAGACCTAGTGTGGCTTTTGTGCCCCAGCTGAGTCCACAGGCAGTCCAGCTGTGGTCACATGGAGGGTGGCCCTGGGGCCGCTCAGCCATTTGCCTTGGGTGGGTGCCACCGCCTGGTCCATCCTCAGCCCCAGGACCAGGTCCGAGCACTGTGGGGCATTGGGCAGCATCTGAGTGTGCCCTGTCCTGAAGGCGCAGCATGGGACCTCCTGCCCTTGCCCCTGCCCTGGCAGGGCCCTGGACAGCACCCCAGCTCCAGCTGTGGACCTGCCGGAAGGAGCCCGTGCCAGGCCTGGCCTCCTCTGGAATCGGGGTACTTGGCTCAGATACACAGGCTCATTGCAAGCCCCACTCTGAGCCCCACTAACACACTGTCTTCTCCTTTTTCATCACCAGGGGTCGGGCCCCGGCTCAGTGGTCCCAGGCAGCTCGGGTGTCGGAACCCCCAGACAGTTCACGCGACAAAGAATCACGCGGGTCAACCTCAGGGACCTCATATTTTGTTTAGAAAATGAACGTGAGACAAGCCATTCACTGCTGCTCTACAAAGCATTCCTTAAGTGACACAGGAGGACGCCTGGGGACTTTTTATATATTTGCAGATTACGCCTTTTTGTAACAAGCAAATGGGATATTGTTTAAAAAACAGCCACCTCTTTACAATGGAACAGTTTTATATTCCTGTTTCTAAATCAGCTCTTCAGTGTGAAAGAAAACACGTTTCTGTAACAGAGAGAACACAAAGGCCTGTGGATACTCTTAAAGGACAACTAAATCTTAACTCATCTTGATTGAGTGGCCTTCTTGCCAAACAAGCCATATATAAAGACTGATGGAATCGTTAGCAAATAATTAGCTGCCCTCTGTCAACTCATAGCAGTTTCTGCATTATTTGTGCATTTTGGTTTAGTTCTACCTAACTTACTATGTAGGTGTATGTCTACAGCCGATGACCTCATTTCGTTTATTTTATTTTTGTAATAGTCAGTTGGCAAAGCAAACTGATTTTTTAGACTATTTATCTTCCTTCCCTTCCCCTCCCACCCCGCTCTCCTCTCTGCCCCCTGCCCTCCCCTCCTCTCCCTTCCCCTCCACTCCGCTGAGAATCCTGGAGGAATACACAATTCATCGTTGCACCCCCACCTCAGAGTGTAATTGCATTTCTGCTTGGTAGAGGCCGAGCCCAGCAAAGGTGGCTCCTTCTGAATGTGTGGTCAGCATCTGTACAAATGCATTTTATTTGCTATAGTTTGTAAAGCTGTAAAGTTAAAAGAGATGAAAACCTTTTCAGCATAAATATATTTTACTTGCACTGTGTTTTTTAGCTAAAAGTGAAAACCTAGATTAAATAAAATCAAAGTTGAGAAGAATCATCAAAAGACTGTTTCTCGGTGTGAATCAAGTGTTGAAAAATGGTTGGTGTATTTTGTCAGTAATTGTACATAACTTTTGGCACATGACATAGAAATGGCTATGTAAACTATAATTATTTTGCTAAGAGACTGTATGCAAGCCTTGGGCCGACTTTACAGACGTCCAGAGCAAAGCCCCTTCTTTGTACCTATTTTTTTATTACAAATATACTAATTGGTTCTTTCTATTTTCAGAGGTTATTGTATGAAATTGTCTATTGATAGTACTTTTATGACTGTAAATACTCCGGCTTTCTCCGTGTGAATTCTCACATTAGACTTTAATTCGAGCGCGTGTGAACTGAACGCTGATCAGTATTTTTTATCAACACCTGAGAACTGTTACACCTTTTATTTTGTCTTTTAGGAAATCCCTGTCTTTCCATTTTTTCATGTAAATTTTGCACAGTTACTTGTTCATATGTAAATATTTTACTTTCAAAAATGAAGTTTTTAATTGCTATTGTTTTATATAGGATTGAAAGAAAATTAACTCCTTTATTAAAAACAAATTTATCTGTATTTGTTTTGCCTATTTTTCCCCCGTTTTCCAGTTTTAGATTCTGCTGCCAGATTGCACTCCGGCTCTGCTGAGGTGCTGGTTTCTGAGCCACCTGTTGGAATCTGTAGCTGAGCCCCATCAGAGCCGGGAGAAAGAACTTTCTCTGTGAGGACAGAGGCCGAGCTACTCTGTGCGTGGAGTCTGGGGGCTGGCGGCTGCGCTTAACACCTTCTGCTGTCACAGGTGGAGATGAGCTGGGCACAGCTAGGAGGGGCGGGGGGAGGCCCAGTGCTGGGGGAGATGTACACAGAAACGCACGTGGCGAGCCCGGCTGAGGTGCCCAGAGGGCCCCAGCCTCGACGCAGACCTCCTGTGGCGAGAGAGGGCGTCTCCAGGGCAGTTTGTGGTATTGGTTGGTCCTGACAGGTCACAGCTCCTGCTGGGCCCTCAGAGGCTCAGCGCCAATGTGTAGCGCTCCCTGCCTTCGAGCACCTTGGGGAGCCTTTGGGAACGGTCTCTGATGCGATTGGAGTCGGTCTCCCATTGTGACGTTCACTCCACCTACTGTGACGGACCCACAGCGATATGCAGGTTTATGTACACGTTCCGCTGGAGACACTGCCCCACTGGGGCTGCCGTCACAAAGGACCACAGATCGTCCCACCGCTCTGGGGGCCCCGGTTGGAGATCAAGATGCCAGCAGGGTGGGTTTCTCCCCAGGCTCTGGGGAAGGGTCTGCTCTCCCAGCTTCTGGCAGCTGCTGGCACCTTTGGGTTCCTCAGCTTAGACACAGCGCCCGATCTCTGCCTCTGCCTTTCCACAGCTTCTCCCTTGTGTATGTCGGTCTCTGGGTCCAGCTTCCCCTCTCTGTAAGGACCCCCAGTCCTGTTGGATCAGGTCCTGCCCAAACGACCTCATTCTGACTGGATTATCTCTGTAAAGACCCTAACTCCAGATAGAGTCACATTCTGAGGACCGGGGGTAAAGAGTCCTCCGTATCTTTTTTAGGGAGGAAACAATTCACCCTGGACACGTGGCCACACCGAGAGTCTCGGCAGGAAGCACTGGTGGGCGCCCTCTCCAGCTTCCCGCTCTAGGCCATGCCAGGGTCGTTCACTGATGGGATCACGTCTGTGCTTTCCATCCATGCCCCATACCTGCCTTTCACAAAGTTCTTGACCTGAAATAAATTAGTTTAATCAGGTACAAAGGGCAGTTGCACTTGAATTTCTGCAAGTATGATTGATTTCATTCCAGCTCTTCTGCTCTTCCTGTCGGGTCCAGTCAGTCTGCGTGGGACGGTCATGGTGACTTGAGGCTTAGGCCAACATGAGAGAGATTCCCCTCAGCCGGGCACTGCCAGAAGACCGGGTCTGCAGGCATGTTTGTTGTACTCTGTTCTTGAGACCCGTAGCTCCTGTTTCGCATCTCATCACAGATTTGCTGGCTGCCCTCAGTCTGATCTGGGTGTTTGCCCAGGCCTGGGGCACGAGCAGCCTCATGTGAACATGACCGGGACGGCCACTCTTGCTGCCTCCGCTCCCCACGTACAGGCAGCTCCAGTTGGGCAAAAAGGCAAGAAAAAGAGGCATCAAGTATAGAGAGGAAGAAGGTGAACAAAGGATTCAGAGGTGACACGACTGTGTGCCTTGGAAATCCAGACGAACCTACAAACACAACACTGAGCACGGTGCGTGAACTCCCAGAGGGCCAGAGGCGAGGCCGGTAGCTGGAGGTGTCTGTAGTTCCGTGTACTCGCAACCAACAACCAGAAGGTTAAAAACATGCCGTCAACAATAGCACGGAGAACACACGCCCAGGAATACACCGAATGAAAGATGTATGAGATCTTACACTGGAACTGAGAAATCGAAGCCCTCAGCGGAGGCCGACACCACAGTGCTAGTAGGGAAGACTCACTGTTGCTGAAGACAGCAAGTCTGTCAGAACTGAGAAACAGATGCAATGCCAGCTCAACCAAATCCCAGCAGGATTTTCCTAGAAACTGACAATCTGATTCCATAATTGTATATAGAAATGCAGAGGACTTAAATAGCCAAGACAGCCTAGGACAGAATGGAGCACTTGACCCTCCCACATTTCAAGACTTCCCCTGAAGTGACAGCAATCAGGATGTCGTGCTGTTGGAGCAAAGACAGGCGTGGCTGAAGGCCCTGGTGCAGTTCTGTGCCCTGTGGGGGAAACGTGATCTTGGAGTCCATCTTCACACTGTACGTAACCATCAACTTGAGGTGCATCAGACACCTGGAAAGCGTCAGAGGTCTTCATGACTGGGAGTGGGCAAGGATTTCTAAGCACATAGAAGGCACACATCCTGAAGAAGAATGGATAAATTGGGCCTCAAAGCTACAGCCTTTTGCTCATCAAGATGCCCTTGGAGGTTGGTCAGCGTTTAGTTCAAGGTCAGAGTGGAACCTTTGCTTTTTGGGAGTCATGTTGTGGTCCGAGGCACGGGATGCACAGATTTTCTTCAGACTGGCTTCTTCGCCACACTTACACGGGACGCAGAGGAGATTTTCTATAGACTGGCTTATTCACCACACTTACGAATGCCACAATCTATCATTTAGATTTCATGAACACAGTGGGAAAAAAGTGTCTATTCAATTTTTATGAAATACATTGTTTCTGAAAAAGTTTAGATACTAATCTATATTTTTTTCTTTATAGTTTTGCTATGTTACTGAGGAAAAATGGAATGTAAATTTCTCTTTAGAATGTTAAAAAAAGGTATATAAAGTAAAAAGGCAAGCCACAGACTTGGAGAAATATTTGCAATATTTATACATGACACAGGAATAAAGAATTCCACTACTCAGTAATAAAAAGATAACACAATAACAAATGTGCGAGACACTTGAACAGGTGCTTTAGAAAAGATACACAAGTGGCGAATAAGCAACTGAAAAGGTGCCCACCGTTACTGGTCATTAGAGAAATGCAAATGGACACCACAGCGAGGCTCCACTGTGTGCCCACCCTCAGGGCTTGAATCTGACTCTCATCCAGTGGTGGCATGTTGTGTGACACAGGAAGCTGAACGCACGTCTGCCCGGTGTGTGATGCAGTGATGAAGCTGAATGCCCGTCTACCCAGTGTTGAACGCATGTCTGCCCGGTGTGTGATGCAGTGATGAAGCTGAATGGGCATCTCTTCGGTGTGTGACACAGTGACGAAGCCGAATGCACATCTATCCTGTGACCAGCAGTTCCGGTCCTAAGCATCTACTTGAGAATGAGTTCCTTTGTCCACCAAAAAGTCATACAAGAATGTTCACAATGGCCGTATTCATTGATGCTCAAGATGGAAGCAGCCCAAATGCTCTTCAGCGGGTGAATGGAGAGTCAAACAGACGCATATTTAGTCAGTGAAACGTCCCCCGGGAAAAAAAGGAACGAACTACTGATATGCTCCACGAGGTAGCTGAATCTCAGAGGAGCTACGCTGACTGGAAGAGGCCAGACACAGAAGCCTATGCATTCTGATTCCGCCTGATGGAAGTTCATGAGTGGGTAGAAGCAGGGTGTGGGGCTCCGGTGAGGAGACTGTCGGGAAGGGGCGCCAGGGCCCTCTGGGATGATGAAAATATTCTGTTTTGATCATCGTGGGCGTCACACAGGCGCGTGCCAATGTGAAACACTAAGCTGACCGGTAATATCTGTGCATTTGAGCCAGTGTAAGGGCACTTCAGTTAAGCAACCGGGAAAGGCTTGGGCCCCACCCAGGTGGGTCACCTGGCCCCGCACTAGGGATCTGGCACCAAAGGACTCGTGGCATGTAATGGCCCCGATGGTGGGCCGAGTGCCCCGACGGGGGGCCGAGTGTTCCGATGGGGGGGCCGAGTGTTCCGATGGGGGGGCCGAGTGCCCCGATGGGGGGCTGAGTGCCCTGACGGGGGGGCCGAGTGTTCCGATGGGGGGCCGAGTGTTCCGATGGGGGGCCGAGTGCCCCGATGGGGGGCTGAGTGCCCTGACGGGGGGGCCGAGTGTTCCGATGGGGGGCCGAGTGTTCCGATGGGGGGCCGAGTGCCCCGATGGGCCGAGTGTTCTGATGGGGGGCCGAGTGTCCCGATGCGGGGCCGAGTGTCCCGATGGGGGGCCGAGTGTTCCGATGGGCCGAGTGCCCCGATGGGGGGCCGAGTGTTCCGATGGGGGGCCGAGTGTTCCGATGGGGGGCCGAGTGCCCCGATGGGGGGCCGAGTGTTCCGATGGGGGGCCGAGTGCCCCGATGGGGGGCCGAGTGTTCCGATGGGGGTCCGAGTGTTCCGATGGGGGGCCGAGTGCCCCGATGGGGGGCCGAGTGTTCCGATGGGGGGCTGAGTGCCCCGATGGGGGGCCGAGTGCTCCGATGGGGGGCCGAGTGCCTGAGAAGTTGTCATCGTTTTTCCAGTGCTGCTCTGACTACAGATCTGGTGGTTCTCCACAGTCAGTTGCTGGCGTTTTCCCTTCTATCAGACGGTGGCCTCCAAATGTAACTAAAAAAAATCTTTTTAATACTAGGTCTACAAATCAAGTGTAATTTTATCTAAAAAAGAAAAAGTCTGGGCGGACGTGGTGGCTCATGAGGCCTGTAATTCCCAGCATTTTGGGAGGCCGAGGCGGGCGGATCACCTGAGGTCAGGAGCTCGAGACCATCCTGGCCAACATGGTGAAACCCCGTCTCTACAAAAATAGAATTATCTGAGTGTGGTGGTGCGCTCCTGTAGTCCCAGCTACTCGGGAGGCTGAGGCAGGAGAGTCGCTTGAACCCAAGAGGCAGAGGTTGCAGTGAGCCAATGTCACGCCACTGCACTACAGCCTGAGGACAGAGCAAGACTGTCTCAAAAAAAAAAAAAAAAAAAGGAAAGGGTCCCCTGAGCCTTCACCTGGCCCTGCCCTCAGGGCACTGTCCACCCGGGGCTGCCGCTGAGGCAGTGGCATCTGTGCTGCTCTAGGCTTTCATTGGTCTGAGCAGCTTCGGGGACCCATCGGGGCCTCCTGTGTCCTCAGTGCCATACAGACAGCAAGTGCTCAACCAGTGCCTGATTTCACGATGGTGGTTACGCAATTCGAAAGACCCCAGTCCCTATGCAGCCTTCCGAAGCCCCCTGCCTGGCGGGGCTGGCTATGCCCAGCAGAGCGTTGACACAAAGCTGGGCTGGGCATAGTCCCTGTGACGCTGACCTCACCAGGAAGGTCGAATAGGAGCTTCCCAGAGCACCTTCAAGACTTGCTTGGAAGACACATCACACTCCTTGTTAGAAACGCAGCTAGCTGCTTGTCAGGCTGTTCACTCCTAACTGCTAGAATTTGTTTGACAAGGATGGGCATGCGTATATCTGTCTGCTAGAATTTCTGTTTGAGAAGGATGGGCATGCGTATATCTGTCTGCTAGAATTTCTGTTTGAGAAGGATGGGCATGTGTATATCTGTCTGCTAGAATTTCTGTTTGAGAAGGATGGGCATGCATATATCTGTCTGCTAGAATTTCTGTTTGAGAAGGATGGGCATGCGTATATCTGCTAGAATTTCTGTTTGAGAAGGATGGGCATGCGTATATCTGTCTTTTCTCAATGTTCTTACTCAGCAAGTGCTGTGAGAGCCTCTCAGGCACGGGAGCCCTTCCAGGGGCTGCAGGGGCCGGACCCTGGGGAGCCTCCTGGCTGGCGAAGGGGCTGGGTAGAGGCTTGAGGTGGAAAAGGCTGGGGCTGGGGAAGGGCGCAGGTGGACAGGAGAGCTCTCAGGTGTGAGCAGAAGAGAGGCGGCTTCTCTCTGGGTGCATCTGAGGAGGATGTTGAGAATCATGTTTCCTGAGCTTATTTAGAAATTAAAAACACAACAAAATACCAGGAACACACTGGTGAGGATGGGACCAGGACGAGTGTCGGGAGGGCACGGAACTCCTGGAGGTGCTGGGGTGTGGACTGTGGTTCACACCCTTCTGGCAGTTTCTTAAGGGGTTAAACATGCGTCTCTCACTGCTGCTTATGGAGAAATGAACACAGGTGTCCAGCAAAGCCTTGTACAAGGTTCACAGCAGCTTTATTTTACCCCGCAGCGGAACGCTTGCGACAGCAGGAGCCCGCTGCTTCCACTTGTGGGAGATGCTGGGCAGCGCAGTGATGGGAGTGAGGAAAGGCCCTTGGGCACCTTTGTGGATGGGGTGGGAGAGGCCTGCCAAGGGCGTGAAGAAACTTGGGTGATGGAGAATTATCTTGACTGTGATGGTTTCACAGGTGTGCAAAGTGTCAAAACTTTCCGCATTGCACACTATAAATATATGCAGGTTACCATACATCAATCAGGTCTATCTCAATAATGCTGCAAAAATAAATGAATGAAAAATAAAAAAGCTGCGTTCCTGTGTGGAGACAGGAACATGGGAGGTGCCAAATGGAAGAAGCAGAGGTGCGGGTGGGGAAGAGGTGAGGGTGGGGCAGTGGGGAGGGGGAAGGAAGGTGCAGGGAAGGGGAAGGAGGGTTCAGGGAGTGGGGAGGGGGTTACAGGGAGGAGGGATGGGTGAAGGGGGAGGGGAGCAGGGGGTGCAGGGAGGAGGGGAAAAGGCAGCAAGGGGAGGGGGAAAAGGGAGGGGAGGGGGGAAGGGAGGAGAGGGGGGAAAGGAGAGGGGGAAAGGGAGGGGGGAAGGGAGGGGAGGTGGGGAAAGGGAGGAGAGGGGGTAAAAAAAGGGGAGGAAGGAAGGGAGGGGAAGGGGGAAGGGAGGGGTGGTGGGAAGGGGTGTAGGGAGGTGGCAGGTTTGATGGTGCTGGGGGGCGGGGTGGGGGGCACTGCTCCTGACCCTGGTCCAGGTCCAGCACTGTCTGCTGATGCTGGAAGTGGGGTGGGAGGTCCGAGGTGGGAGGAGGGAGGAGGTCTGGTCCTGGTGGAGGGACCTTTCCATCTCTAGGCTGCAGGGGTGGTGGGGAGGGAGGGACGTACAATATTGTTTCGCCAACAAGCGTCCAAGGAGCTGGAGCTTGCTGGGCTGCCAGAGTCCCCCGAATGTGGCCCAGTTCTCTAGCAGGGCCTTCCACTCTGTGCTGCTCTTCCCCTATGTCCTCTCAAATGCCACCAGCTCCAGGAAGCCCTCCGCCTCCGTCCTGAGCACTCATCCCCTCACCAGCAGCCCTCTGGGTCACTTCAGACTTCACTTCTTGGCCACACTGGAGCCCTGGTGGTCCCTGGGCCGCCTCAGAAGCTTATGAGATATGCCACGTGATGACTGAGGGGGCCCCGTGTCTCCCGGCACAGTGCCTTGCACGGGCACATGGGGCCAGCAGGCCCCACCCATCCTACCCGCTCGGGGTGGACCCAGGGGGGTGGGTCATGTGGCTTGGCTTGTCTTGGTCACTGACACAAGCTGAGGGATGGCCGTGACCTCAGCCTGGCCAGTCTTGTCTCACCCAGACACGTTACAGGAACTCCCAGAAGGACACTTCATGTTTAGGGGCTGGCAGGACGTCAGCTCAGTTGTCCAAAGACCGCCACCGTGGCCACTGCTGGGCAGAGTGTGGCTGAGACCAACATAGAGGCCGAATGAAGAGCCAGCCTTGATGGCATCCCGGAGCGCCTGGATCCAGCTGTGCCTGAGGACTGGCGCCTGGATCCAGCCGTGCCTGAAGACTGGCACTGGGTCTGTTTTCATGGTTGGGGGCAGGTGGCTGTAAGAATGCCACACACCAATTCCAGGCTGCGGTGGACCCAGCCAGCCACGAGAACGAGCTCCCAGGAGCTGAGGATGGAGGGGGAGCCCGACATTGCAAGCCAGGCCCTGGAAAGCCAACTGCCCAGTCCTCGCTGCTGCCCTGCCAGGGCCCCTCCCCGCCCTTCCCCTCCCAGGGTAGATTGAGGGGAAAAGAAGCGTGGGCCCCAACCCTGGTGGTGCCGAGAACCCTTGCCAGAGAGACTTTGGGGAGCGCTCCCCCTAGAGGGGATGTCAGAGGCTTTTGGACACTCGGTGCGTGGGGAGGTGCTGAGACTCCTGGTGGGTCCTGAGGGCTGGATTGGGGCCACATGGCAGGGCTGAGGCCCACCCCTTCTGAGGTCCCCAGAGGGAAGGGTCCCCACACCCCCTCCTCAGAGCACCCACTTGCTGCGTTTGGGGAGGGGCTAGTCGAGGCCTCCCTGTTCCTCCAGGGAGAGTCCGGCTTAGGCCCTCCTCCGGATGCAGATGGCCCTTTCCCCTGTGAGCCTCAGTCTCCTCGTCTCTGAAATGGGGACAGTGGCAGCACCACTCAGCGCCCGGGTGGCTGAGGGTTGACCTCAGCGCACTCGCCCCCACCTGGCCGCAGAGACAGGAACACAAAACACGCAGCTGCCCTGCGGGGTAGGGGACACGTGGCAGGCCAGGGGAGGGGCAGGGCCAGGGGGTCGGGGTGGGGGCTAGAGGGCTGGGGGCGGGGCCGGGGGCAGGGTCGAGGCGGCAGGTGGCAGCGTGAGTTCGAGGCGGGTCTGGGGCGGACACAGGCTGTGCCTTGTGGGAGCCGAGGAGGAGCCAGGGGCGGGGGGCCCGGGGAGGAGATCAGGCTTGAGCCCGTGGGTAAGGCCCGGGGCGGGGCACCTGGGCCTGGGATGCTGGGTGCATGGTGGGGGCAAGGTGGGGGGCAACGGGATGTGAGTGGGGGCAGCTGGGGGGGCCAGGGAGGCTGGGGAGGCGGGACGCGGCCCGTGTGGGGACGCGGGTGCCGGGTGGAGGGTGCCGGGGACTGGAGTCCCGGTGCGCCCCGCGTCCTTCGTGGGGGACACCTTCGCCTCCTCCCACCCTGCCTGTGTCCGTCCACACCTCCCCAAGCAGACACCTGGCCCGTACCCCGGGGTTTAGAGCCCAGGGCAGTCGCAGTCACCCAGGCTGACTCGCGGGAGGGCTGCCGATGTGCCAGGCTCTGCGGGGAGGGGAGGGGTCACAAACCTACCACAGTCCCTGCACGTCGGGTCGTTGCCGGTGGAACTCCTGAGAGGGCACCAGACGTTGGAACCCAAGAGGCATTTGGCACCACAACCCCCAGGTAGAAGAAAAAAGGAAAAAGGGGCCCAGGAGGACGCAGTCCTGCGAACCCCGCGAAGGCTTATCTCCAGGGAGTAAAAGACTCGGGGACCCCCCCGCCTTCCCGGACCTCAGGGCATCCAGGGTCCTGCAGTCGCCTGGGGTGGTGACACCCGGAACGGTGTGCAGGCAGGGCAGGGCAGGCGGAGCCAGCACCGACTGCATCTCCAGGGGATCTTGCTTCTCAGAGAGGAGACTCTTCCCAGAAAGCAAAACAGGCGGGGACACCCTACATTCGGCAGCAGCTCCCAGGAGGAGGGACTGCAGGGACAGACTCGGGGCTTCCTGTTAGGCAGGTGGGCGGGAAACTGGCTCAGCCTCCACCACAGCAGCTTGAAGCACAGCCACCAGTGCCTGAGAAAGGACCTCTGCTCTTCCTAAAGCCAAGGAGGCTCCGTGAGGGTGAAGCGGGGCCAGACCCCACCCCAGCCACACAGGGCTTTGGCTTGCCGTCTTGACTCCTCCAGCAGTGACTTGAAGTTTCTCAGCTCAGTTTAAAAAAACAAAACAAAACAATAAAAAAAAAACTTGGCCTGTTGCGGTGGCTCACGCCTGTAATCCCAGCACTTTGGCTGGCTGAGGTGGGAGGATTGCTTGAGCCTGGCAGTTTGAGACCAGTCTGGGCAACAAGGCAAGATCCTGTCTATATAAAAAATACAGAAATTTTCATGCATGCCTGTAGTCCCAACTACTCAGGAGGCTGAGGTGGGAGGATCACCTGAGCCCAGGAGTTCAAGGTTGCAGTGAGCTGTGATCATGCCATTGTACTCTAGCCTAGGGGTGGACCCTGTCCGGGACCTAGGGTCTTGAGAGCAAGACCCTGTCTCCAAACAAACACCACCCCAAACAAACTCAACTAGGAATTTTACTGGGATTGCATTGAATCTACAAATTGATTTGGGGAGAACTGACATTTTACATTATTGAATTTTCTAATCCAGGAATATGGCATAGCCATTTATTTATGTGTTTAATTTCACTGTGTAGTTTGCAGGTGGAGGTCTTTCATGTCTCCAATTAGATTTATTTCTAAGTATTTGGATGCTGATATGGTTTGGCTGTGTCCCCACCCAAATCTCATCTTGAATTGTAGCTCCCATAATCAGTGTGTGTTGTGGGAGGGACCTGGTGGGGGGTACCTGAATCATGGGGGTGGGTTTTTCCCATGCTGTTCTCGTGGTAGTGAATAAGTCTCATGAGATCTGATGGTTTTATAAAGGGCAGTCTCCCCGCACACGCTCTCTTGCCTGCCGCCATGTAAGACGTGACTTTGCTTCTCCACCTTCCGCCATGATTGTGAGACCTCTTCAGCCACGTGGAACTGTGAGTCCATTAAACCTCTTTTTCTTCATAAATTACCCATCTTGGCTATTTCTTCACAGCAGTATGAAAATGGACTAATACAGATACTGTTGTAAATGCTATAATTTTAAAGTTCGTGTTCTGTTTGTTTGTGCTAGTCTACAAACACTTGATGGATTTGTTTTTTGGGTATATTGACCTTGTCCCCAGTGACCTTATAACTCCACTGATTAATTCTAACAGATTGTTTATCTATTCTTGAGGCGTTCCTCTGTATGCAGCTGTGTCATCTGTGAACAACCACATTTTATTTTTTTCCCTTCCAACCTTTACATCTTTTATTTTTTCTTGCTTTCTGCACAGGCCGAGGCTTCCAGGCCAATGCTAAGAAGAGTGTGGCCCGGGGCCCTTGCCTCCTTTCCATCTCCAGAGGAAGTCTTCCCGTGCCTCAGTAAACTTTCTGATCTTCATGCAAGTCCTGCGCCTGGCTGGGTGGGCTTTCCTAAGGCAAGTCCCTGTGTACTGTCCTGATATTTGTTGTACCCTGGGCACGGAGGGGCTCAGCCAAAGCCTCCTGTAGCCCAGCCCCCCAGTTGCTCCCCTCCCTTCGGGATTGAGAGAGGGAAGCAGGCCCCGGCGGTGGGTGTGGTTTGGTGGCAAGCGGCACTCCTGTCTCCTGTGCCTCCCGGGGTCTCTGTGTGTTTTGTCAGCAGTCTCCTGAGCCACGGGGGGCTTTCCTCCTAGATGTGCTCACGTGGTCAAGGCGGGCTCCTGGTTTTTTTGTTTGTTTGTTTGTTTTTTCTGAGATGGAGCCTCACTCTTTGGCCCAGGCAGAATGGCAGTGGTGCTATCTCAGCTCACTGCAAGCTCCGCCTCCCGGGTTCACGCCAGTCTCCTGCCTCAGCCTCCCGAGTAGCTGGGACTACAGGCGCCTGCCACCGTGCCCGGCTAATTTTTTGTATTTTTAGTAGAGATGGGGTTTCACCGTGTTAGCCAGGATGGTCTCGATCTCTTGACCTTGTGATCTGCCTGCCTTGGCCTCCCAAAGTGCTGGGATTACAGGCGTGAGCCACCGCGCCCGGCCATTTTTTGTTTTTGAAACAGGATCTCTCTCTGTCGTCCAGGCCGGAGTGCGGTGGTGCAGTCATAGCTCACTGCAGCCTGGAACTCCTGGCTCAAGCAATCCTTCGGCCTCAGCCTGTAGCTGGGACTCCAGGCATGCACCACCACACCTGGCTTGTTTTTAAAATTTTTTTGTAGAGATGGAGTCTCCCTATGTTGCTAGCATTGGTGTCAAACTCCTGGGCTCAAGAGATCCTCTTGCCTTGGCCTCCCAAAGCGCTGGGATTACCGGTGTGAGCCACCATGCCTGGCCTAGGCGGGCTCATTTTCACTGGGAGTGTCTGCTTTCTGGTCATTATCGGTGCCTGCTGTTCCTGAATCACTGCTGCCTGGAGACATCTTCCTGTTCTATCTGGAAAACTTCCTGGTCCTACAGCCTGTGAATGGCTGATCAGGGCTCATGAGCCAAGTAGAACTCTGGGACCCAATCCAATGAACAATGGTGGAGGTCACTGTGCACAGTGTGCCCCACAAACTCTGCTCCACGCCCTGTGGCAGCCTCTCCTCTGGCCTCAGCCCACCCTGCACCACACTCCCCAGGCCCATCCGCCTTCCCCTTATCAGGGAAGCATGACCGTGATTTTGGGCTTCTTGCCTCCAGAACTGAGGGAATACACTTCTGTTACTTTATACCACCTCGTTCATGTCCTGTGTCAGTGCAGCCCCAGAACATGAGCCCAGCTGGAGAAAGGGCCACTTGCTAGGGTTAGAGGGAACAATCCCCAGAGCTCACACAAGGCTGGGAATAGGGCGTCTAGCCATCAGTCAGAGGTAAACACCTCCTTATTCGTGGGGCGTTGCATAGAGCACCCAGAAGGACTTTTCCTCACCACCGAGGAATGCGCTGCTTTCTACCTAACAAAGCAAGGTCCCCAAGGATGAAACTGTTAAGTGACGTGATAGTGTCCCACAGCAAAGCTCAAGAATGTTTGGAATACAGAAACATCCAACACCCAGAAACGTAACAGTCACAATGTATGGCATTCAATTAAAAAAAAAAATTACCAGGCCAGCAGAGAAGCAGGAAAATACAACCCGTAATGAGCAGAAAATCCAACCCATTAAAATTGACCTAGAAATGTGATAGGTGAGAGAATTGCTATGCAAAGAAATTCACACAGTCACTGTAACTATGATGCATGCTCAGGAAGCCAGCTGAAAGCCCAAGCAGAGACAAAGAACATATAAAAAGGCTCTGACAAGACTGGGTGTGGTGGCTCATACCTGTGATCCCAGCACTTAGGGAGGCCAAGGCAGGAGGATCGCCTGAGCCCAGGAGTTCAAGACCAGCCTGGGCAACACAGCAAGACCCTGTTAAAAAAAAAAAAAAAGTCTCTGACGAAACTGCTGGAGATAAAAACCACAATGTCTGATGTGAAAATCACACTGGATGAGGTATGACATGAATGGTAGAGTGGACTTGGCGGAGGAAAAGAGCAGAGGACCTGAAGACGTAGCAGTAGAAATCATATAAAATATAACACATGGGGGGAAGGGAGGGAAAAAGACTCCAGAGCATCAGTGGGCTGTATGAGGATGATGCCAACGGGTTAGTATGTCTGTAAGGGAAGCTTCCCAAAGAGGAGAAGCAAAAAAACATTTGAAGAAATAGTGATTAAAGTTATTCCAAATTTGGTGAAATCTAAGAAGCTCATACATAAGAAACACACAAAACATAAGAAACACACACAAAAACCCGACATCAGCCAGGCGCGGTGGCTCACGCCTGTAATCCCAGCGCTTTGGGAGGCCGAGGCAGGAGGATCGCTTGAGCCCAGGAGTTCGAGACCAGCCTTGGCAACGTGGCAAAAACCCAACTCCACAAAAAATACAAGAATTTTCCAGGCATAGTGATGCACACCAGCAGTCCCAGCTATCTGGGAGGCCGAGGCAGGAGGATTGTTTGAGCCTGGGTGGTGGAATGAGACCCTGTTTAAAAAACAAAACAAAAACTGACAGCAAGGCACGTAAAAAATCAAATGGCCTTAAAAAGAAATTTTTTAAGGAACAAAAGGATGACAATATTTTTGTCAGAATATTTGCATTGTTGGAAACAACACAGGCTGGAAGTGGTGGAATGGCATCCCGAAAGCACTGAAAGAAAACAACAGTCGATGTAAAATTCTTTTTTTTTTTTTTTTTTTTTTTTTCTCCAATGAAGTCTCGCTCTGTTGGCTGGGCTGGAGTGCAATGGTGCAATCTCGGCTCACGGCAACCTCCGCCTCCCGGGTTCAAACGATTCTCGTGCCTCAGCCTCCTGAGTAGCAGGCACATGCCACCATGCTCAGTTAATTTTTGTATTTTTAGTAAAGACAGGGTTTCACCATGTTGGCCAGGCTGATCTTGAACTCCTGACCTCAGGTGATCCACCTGCCTCGGCCTCCCAAAGTGCTGGGATTATAGGCGAGAGCCACCGTGCCCAGCCAATTTAAAATTCTTTACCCAATGAAAACATTTTTTTCTTTAGAAAAGGTGAAATTAGTTTTTCAGAAACACAAAAATTGAAAGAGTTCATCGCCGTCAGACCTGTGTCCCGGCAATGTTAAAGTGATGTCCCATTGTTACCGGGTGGAACGTCTTGACTGTGGGTTGTCCAGGTTCTTGGTGTGTTGAACAAAGAATTGAACAAAATGCACAAACAAAGCAACAAAAGAACGAAGCAATGAAAGGCAAGCAACGAAAGAAAGGAGTAACGAAAGCCCAGATTTTTATTTATTTATTTTTAAAATGTTTACTGGAACGCCATGCATTGCCTTCATTTATTGTATTTCAAATCACTGTACATTTACTTTTGTGAAAACACTGCCTACATTTTCTACTACAAAAAAAAAAAAAAAACCTTAGAAATTGTTTCAGGAACGTGGAGAACTAGTCAACTTAAATATTACCGCTGCACTACAGCCATTTCTGCAATTCCCGTTTCTTAAATAACTGTCTTGTCTGAAAACACACAATATATGGAGCAATTGTGAAAAACAGACATTTACATATACTTCTAAAGTCTTACTGAAAATGTCTTTTTGGCCCCGGATAACCAATCATAGGTGCGGCTGCAGTAGCAGGATATGAGGGTTCCTGTTGGTTCTTACCATCGTGCGTATTTGGAACATTATTTCTGTTTTGCTGAGTCGAAGGCACAGCTACATTGAGGCGGAAGTACATTCCGCAGAGTGGGAGCGGACTCGAGCAAGTGGCTCAAGACACTATCCCCCCCATTGCAATGCTCGCCAGGTTTTTATAAAGCTAAAAGATTTGGTAACACCCCTAGGTGCCCTTTAGAAGCCTCCCATTGGTTACACCCTATGAAGGATTGATCTGCGGCCAATCAGAGGCTGACGTGGAGGCTTCTGTCTTGTCATCACAGGGGTGGGGATGCGGCCTGTGTGCCGCCCAGTCTTGCCTGGAGCTGGCGGAGCCTGCTGCTCTTTTGCTTCTGCCTTAACCCTTGGTTACCCCAATTCCCTATTCTCCTGCCTCAGCATCCTCAACATATTAAGTAAGGTTAAAGTAAGCTCTGTAAGCAGAAGGAAAGTCGTATCAAACGGACACAACAGTAAAGAAATAGCACCAGAAATGGCAACTGTGTAGCCAAATATAGAGACGAACATTCCTGTGAGACAAGGGATTGGAACAGACTTCCCCAAAGAAGAAGTACAGATGGCAAATGAGCACACACAAAGATGCTCAGCGTCATTTGTCATCAAGGAAACACAAATTTGAACCACAGTGGGACACCGCTGCGCTCCTCCTGGAAAGGCTGGAATGTACAGGACGGACCATGCCAGTGCAGGGAAGGGTGTAGATTCGCTGGAACCCGCAGACCCTGCATGGGGGAGTGTAACATGCTACAGACATTTTAGAAATCAGCCTGGCAGTTTCTTGAAAAGTTACACCTCAGTCACCACGTGATCCAGCAGTTCCACCCCAGGTGGCCATCCACGAGAAGGCCTCTGTCCATGTAAAGAACTTGACTTCGACATTCATAGCGGCTTTATTCATGATAGCCGTGAACGGGAGACAAGCCAAATACCCTTCAACAGGTGAATGGATAAAATAAATTGTAGTACACCCACATAAGGAAAGTTTTTCAGCTAGAAAAACAGAATGAGCTACCCCAGGGTGCAGCAACGATAACTCTCAAAAGCATTATGTTTGGTGATAGAGGCCAGACTCAAAATGCTGCATCCTGGGTGGTTTCATTTATATGAAAGTCAAAACTACAGGAATAGCGAATAGAATACAGGAGCCCAGGGCGAGGGTGGAGGAGGGGATTGACTGTAAAGAGGCCCAGGGAGGGAAAGTTTTGGTGTGATGGGAATGTTCCACGTAATCATCGTGCTGGTGGTTACACAACTGTGTACATTTGTCAGAACTCATCAAATTATATTTAAAATTGGTGAATTTTGTTGTATGTAAATTATACCTCAGAGAGTTTTGTTGTTGTTTTCTGAGACGGGGTCTTGCTCTGTCATCCAGGCTGGAGTGCAGATGTGTGATCACAGCTCACAGCAGCCTCGGCCTCCTGGGCTCAAGTGATCTGCATGCCTCAACCTCCCAAGTAGCTGGGACCACAGACGCACGTCACTACACTAGGATATTTTAAACCATTTTTTTTTTTAGTAGAGATGGGGTCTTGCTATGTTTCCCAGGCTGGTCTTGAACTCCTAGGCTCAAGCGATCCCCCGCCTTGGCCTCCCACAGTGCTGAGGTTACAGGTGTGAGCCACTGTGCCCAGCTCTAGTTTTTATTTTATTTCAATAGCTTTGCACAGGTGGTTTTTGGTTCCATGGATGAATTGTGTAGTGGTGAAGTCTGAGATTTTAGTGCACCCATCACCTGAGTAGTGTACATTGTACCCAATAGGTAGTTTTTTTTTTTTTTTTTTTTTTGAGACAGAGATTCGCTCTTGTTGCCCAGGCTGGAGTGCAATGGCATGATCTTGGCTCACCGCAACCTCTGCCTCCCAGGTTCAAGTGATTCTCCCGCTTCAGCCTACTGAGCAGCTGGGATTACAGGCGTGCGCCACCACACCCGGCTAATTTTGTATTTTTAGTAGAGATGGGTTTCTCCATGTTGGTCAGGCTTGTCTTCAACTCCCGACCTCAGGTGATCCGCCTGCCTCAGCCTCCCAAAGTGCTTGGATTACAGGGGTGAGCCATCACACCCGGCCTCCCAATAGGTAGTTTTTTGTCCCTCATCCCCATCCCTCCCTCCTGCTCTTTGATTCTCCAGTGTTCATTATACCACTCTGCATGCCTTTGCATACCCACAGCTTAGCTCCCACTTATAAGTGAGAACATACAGTATTTGGTTTTCTATTCCTGAGTTGCATCACTTAGAATAATGGTCTACAGTTCCATCCAAGTTGCTACAAAATGCATTATTTCATTCTTTTTTATGACTGAGTTGTATTTCATGACATATATATGTGTGTATTTCATTATCTGTCTGTCCGTCCATCCGTCCGTCCATCCTTCCATCCATCCTTCCATCTATCTATCTATCTATCTATCTATCTATCTATCTATCTATCTAAATCTATCTCACACTTTCTTTATCTGCTCATCAGCTGATAGGCACTTGGGTTGGTTCCATGTCTTTGCAATTGTGAATTGTGCTGTGATAAACACACATGTGCAGGTGTCTTTTTGATGTAATGACTTCCTTTCCTTTGGGTGGATGCCCAGTAGAGGGATTGCTGGGTCGAATGGCTAATCTACTTTTAGTTCTTTGAGAAGTCTCCATACTGTTTTCTATAGAGGTTGTATTAGTTTACATTCCTGCCAGCAGTGTGTAAGCATTCCCTTTCACCACCTCCACACCAACATCTATTGTTTTTTGACTTTTTAATGAGGCAGAAATTTAAAAATAAATATGCATTCATTCACTCTAAGAAAAGTAACAGGCAAGGCAAAGGTTAAAAAGAAAAGAACAAGTTTTCCTCTGCCTAGCAGGGGAAAGTGCAGCAGGCTCACTTCAAGGACAGTTATGAGATAACACTGTTTGAGTAGCCACCGCCAAAGGAATGGGCTCCAGACACCCCCACTCCAGAGCAAGGTTGAGGGAAAAAAGAGAGAAAGACAAATTCTTTTACTGTTACTCCTTTCCCAGGTTTCTTAAGCATGATTATGTTTTACAAATGTCTGTATTTAGCCAGTTCTTGTTTTTCTTTTGACACAGCTGTGAGGTCACTAGCTATGCAAGGCCACAAGTTATGCTAAGTCAACAGTTACGCTATAGATTACGTGACCTGTCACTGTACGATTAACTGCTTTGTTTTACTCTTGTAAGTCCGCTTATAAAAACCCTGCTCAGTCTTTGTTCAATGCTCAGCTTTTTGGATGTGAGTCCTCTGAGCCGGTACGTACCTAAAATAAACAACAATCCTCCTGTTCTCCATAGTGGTCTCTCCGTTCCTCAGTTTACCGCAACATTAATAATGGCCATTCTGGCTGGGATAAGGTGGTATCTCATTGTGGTTTTAATTTGCATTTCCCTAATGATTAGTGATGTCAAGCATTTTTCATGTGTTTCTTGGCCATTTGTTTATCTTCTTTTGAGAAATGTCTATTCGTGTCATTTGCCCACTTTTTAATGAGATTGTTTTTCTTTTCTTGCTGATTTGAGTTCCTTGCAGATTCTGATTATTAGTTCTTTATCAAATGCATAGTTTGCAAACATTTTCTCCCATTCTGCGGGTGTTCTGTTTACTCTAATGATTCTTTCTTTTGCAGTGCAGAAGGTTTTTAGTTTAATTAGGTCCCACTTATTTATATTTGGTTTTGTTGCATTTGCTTTTGGGGTCTTGGTCATAAATTCTTTGCCAAGGCTGATGTCCAGAAGAGTTTTGCCTAGGTTTTCTTCTAGAATTTTTATGGTTTCAGATCTTAGATTAAAGTCTTTAATTCATTTGAGTTGATTTTTGTATATGCTGAAAGATAGGTATCCAGTTTCATTCTTCTACACGTGGCTCACCAGTTTTTCCCAGCATCTATTGAATATGGTTTTGTTTGCTTTATCAAGGATCAGTTAGTTGTAAGGATTTGGCTTTATTTCTTTATTCTCTATTCTGTTCTATTTGTCTGTTATCTACTTTTGCACCAGTATCATGCTGTTTGGTTAACTATAGCCCTGTAGTATAGTTGGAAGTCAGGTAATGTGATGCCTCCAGATTTGTTCTTTTTGCTTAAGATTGCTTTGCCTATTGAGGCTCTTTTTTGGTTCCAAATGAATTTTAGCATCGTTTTTCTAATTCTGTGAAAAAGGAATGTTTGTATTTTGATAGGAATTGCACTGAATCTGTAGATTGCTTTGGGCAGTTTGGTTATTTTCACAATATTGATTCTTCCAATAAGTGAGCATGGGATATATTTCCATTTGTGTCATCTGTGATTTCTTTCAGCAGTGTTTGTAGTTCTCCTTGTAGAGATTTTTCACCCCCTTGGGTACATATATTCCTAGGTATTTTATTTTTTTGCAGCTATTGTAAAAGGGATTGAGTTCTTGATTTGATTCTCAGCTTGGTCATCGTTGGTGTATAGCAGTGCTACATTGATTTTGTGACCTGAGGCTTTACTGAATTCATTTATCGAATCTAGGAGTCTTTTGGAGGAATCTTTAGGGCTTTCTAGGTATAAGATCATACCGTTGGCAAACAGGTAGTTTGAATTCCTCCTTTCCAATTTGAATGTCCTTTATTTCTTTCTCTTGCCTGATGGCTCTGGCTAAGAAATTCAGCTAGTTTGCAAAAGCAAAGAAAAGAGGGTATCAGCCTGGGAAAAGGCATACAGGAAGATAGCTCAAAGTGAGTACATTAGATTGAGGGCGAACAGGTGTGTGTGGAGTAGGGTTTGAGGGCTACTGAGTGGAACTCTCAGATCGCAGAGGGAGGACCCATTCTCCCCCACCATCGGGGTGGCTGGGCTGGTCATTGTGGGGAGCTGGCTCGTGGCCAGCGTGGATGTCCTCCCCTCTGTGAGTTGGCTCTCTGCCCCGCATCACCAGGAGGATGTCCTTTGTTATTTCACACTCAGCCTGCACGTGGGCAGCAGATGCAGGAGACAAGGAGACACGGGACACCTGGGGGTAGGTTTGGGATGGGCAGGTGGAGAATCCATCTTAGTTGGTGGTAATGGAATAGTTTTAGTAGGTGGAAGTTACAAAGAAGCTTGTTTTGGTTTACCATGGAGTACAAGGGTACCATGGGGAACCGAGCTGTCCAAATACAGAACTGGCTCTTTGCAGGCTGTCTGGGCGAGTGTGTGTTGGGGACGTTGCTGAGAGGATCTTGTCCTGCTGAGGGCTAGATAGGGCTCTTGAACGGTCCAAGTCAGCTTCCCATAGGGGTCCCAGGGCCCCACAGCATCCGAGACTGAACCTGACAGGCCCACGGAAGGGCTGGTAGCTAACGGTCAGCACCCCAGCTGCAGTGGGACCCCTTGGCCTCCCTCCTGGGCTCCAGCTCCAGGCCTGGAAGGGCTGAACAGGCGGATGCAGTCCCAGCTGACAGGAAGTCTGCGGAGCAGCTTGTAATGAACTTCGTTGGCTGACAGGTTTTTTTTTATTAAAAAATTTTGTTTTTTTTTGAGACAGAGTCTCGCTCTGTCACCAGGCTGGAGTGCAGTGGCATGATCTTCACTTGCTGCAAACTCTGCCTCCTGGGTTCAAGCAATTCTCCTGCCTCAGCTTCCTGAGTACCTGGTATTACAGGCACGCACTACCACCTGGCTGATTTTTGTATTTTTAGTAGAGACGGGGTTTCGCCACGATGGCCAGGCCGGTCTCAAACTCCTGACCTCGGGTGATCCTCCCGCCTCAGCCTCCCAAAATACTGGGATTACAGGTGTGAACCACCACGCCCAGCTGGCTGACAGTTTTATGTTACCACGAGCGCAGCTCCTTGTCAGGGCAGGTCTGTGGTTGTGCTACGGCTCATTAACAAGATTATGCAAATCATGCATCTCTCCTGTGTGTGCCCACTCCCCCTGCAGGCCTCCGTGGCACTCAGTAAGCAGCGGGCTCAGGGAGAGCGTCCTGGATGGTCACCATGCAGGTAAGATGAGGACACTTGGAACCAGGCATTGGATGCGAGCCCCACCCCATGGGAGGGGGACGGGGGGATGCTAGGCACCAGGGGGACCTGTGGGCCAGCTGGCCCTGGGCTTGTGCTTGGGGAGTGAATGATGGGTTCTGACCCCCATGCACCCCTGCGGGCCCCTGGCATCACTGGCCCCATCCTTCACCCCTGCCAACCACGCTTGCCCTGTGCCTCTGAAGCTCCCCCACTAAAGGGGTGGAGTCTAATTCCCTGCCCCTTGACTGTGGGTTCAGCCATGTGACTTGCTTTGACTGAGGGGATGTTCATGGGGCATGTGGTGCTCTGAACTGAGAGCTGCAGTGACCAGACTGCTGTCCTGTGTTGCTGCCATCAGTGAGGGTGGCTAGCCTGCTGGTCAGGGGGAGGATGAGGGAGTTGGGGGCAGAGCTCAGCTGCCCCAGCGGCCTGTCCTGGACCAGCCAACCAAATGCTGACTCTGTGCTGCTGAGATCGTGTTTGTGTTTGTTACCCAGCAGTAACTAGCTGATACACGGTCCCAGCAACAGACAAGGAAGCCCAGAGGTAGCTAAGTGACACTCCCAAGGCTACACAGCATCTCCTACTGGGAGCTGTGTAAGAAATGACCCCCCCCCCCAAACCCTCCATCCTGGCAGCTGAGGGATGAAGGAGAGACCCAGTCCTCCTGTTGTCCACCTCCTCAATATCTAGGTGGGACCCCTACAATATCTTGATTTTTTAATGTTGACAATTGTGGTCAGCTGAAAAATCCCCCCCAACCCCCACCGCCCTAAAAGAAAAACAGCCCGTGAAGGTGACCTTATTTGGAAATAGAGTCTCTGCAGATATGATCAAGTTGAAGGTCTCAAGATGAGATCTTTCAGGACTAGTCATAGGCCCGAAATCCAATGGGAAGTGTCCATATGTAAGAGGGAGATGGAGGGAGGTTACACTAAGATGAAGTGAAGATGGAGGTGGAGATGGGAGTGATGTGGGCGTGAGCCAAGGAACTGGAGGCTGGAAGAGGCAGTGAGGGCTCGTCCCCTAATTCCCTGGAGGGAGCTCAGCCTTGCCGACCCCTTGATTTCGGCCCAGGGATACTGATCTCAGACTTTTGGCCTCCAGGACTGGGAGAGCATAAATGTCTTTCTTTTAAGCCACCGAGTTTGTGGGACTTTGTTACCTCAGGAAACAAATACAACAGTATATTCAACACTGTGAAGTGTGCTGTGCCAGGCGTGCCTGAGGCTGGGACGGCCTGTGGTCTGCAGCGTTGACCCCTTCTGAGCCCCCTGAGGGAGCCCCTGCCTGCCCCAGGCCAGGGTCTCAGTGCATCCGGCTGTCTCTGCCGAGGCCGCAGACCCTCCCTCTTGCACCTCCGTGTGCTTGAGATGAAGAGCCGGCGCTGTGTGCTCAGGCTGCTGAGGGGTAGCCCTTGGGTGGCTGGCCGTGGTCTCAGGGGCAGGAACGGCACAGGGGGCTGAGCAGGGATTTCAGGTGCTGTCCCTGCCCGACCCTCCCAGTTGGCCCAGCTGACTTCCCCTGCCCGGCTCAGCAGCGAGGGGCCCAGCAGCAGGGAGGTCAGTACCTTGGACAGCGTCCTGCAGCCCCCTGTGAGCCGAGGAGGGCTGTGTGTGTGTGTGTGTTTGCACGTGTGCATGTGTGTGCATGTGCACATGTATGAGTGAGTGGGGGGTGCAGGGTCCCGCAGCTGGCTGGGCCATGCCTCTTTCGTCTGCCCTGTGGGTGGGTCTGTCAATACCTGGCTGAGTGGCCAGTGCCATGGATGAGTGGCTCTGCCCAGCATAGGCCTGTGAACTGACCTCTCTGAATCCTCCTGGGACAGAGGAGTGACAGCGACCCCCATCCTGGGAAATGACCCAAGAGAAGGCCTCTGGGGCTCCCTGGAAAGGGCCTCAAGCTGGATTTTTCAGGTCGTTTGCCAGGCCCTGGCCTCTAGGCCTGTAAGCTCCCCCTTTGAAGCTGGGAGGGGGGTGCTTCGCAGATCACCTGACCCTCACCCCCACCACAGGGCCTCACCCTGGGAGTCTGATTACAAGGAGTGTCCCCCCGCCAGGACTCTGGTCCCAGGCCTACAGCAGTTGCCTAATTGTGAATGTAATTAACTGCTCGCACCCTCAAAATTAGCAAGTGGCTAATTGTGCCTGTAATTATCAACTGCACCCATAATTAACCGTGTGAGTGGTTTTTTGTTATGCAAGTCAGTGTACATGTGAATTGTGCCCCAGGAAAAGGAAGGTGGGAGGGGGCCCAGGGCTGGGGGAAGGGAGAGGGTGGGAGGGGGCCCAGGACTGGGGGAGGGAAGAGGGTGGGAGGGGGCCCAGGGCTGGGAGGGAGTCCCAGGGCTAAGGGAGGTGAGAGAATGGGACAGAGGGGCCAGGGCTGGAGAAGGGGAGAGGGTGGGAGGGAGGTGCCCAGGGCTAGGGGAGGGGAGAGGACGGTAGGGGGAGGCCCAGGGCTGGTGGGAGGGAGGGTGGGAAGGAGGGGTCCAGGGCTGTGGAAGGGGAGAGTGTGGGAGGGCCTAGGGCTGTGGAGGGGCGGTTCCAGGGCTGGGGAAGGGGAGAGGGTGGGAGGGAGGGCCCAGGGCTGGGTGAGGGAAGGGGTCACCACTGGGCCCAGCCCTGTGGCCTGCCCTTCGGGGAGCTGGGACTGACTGGCTCCTGAGGCGGAGGTGGAGGCTGCTGGGTTAGGCACCAGCGTGGGGCTCAGGTCAGACTGCTGTTGCCCAGCAGGGGCCGGAGGGCTGCCTGCTTCTTCGAGCTCAGTTTCCTCAGCCTTTGAGCTCAGCCTCCACAGGTCCAGGGTGGCTGGCACTGACACTGTGCAGGGGCTCCACTCTTGAGCCACTACCAGTGTGGACTCAGGCTCTCAGGGCAGGTGGGGTCAGGGGACTGGGCCAGTCGTAGAGCTTTGAGAACCCAAAGTCTGGTGTGGGAGAACCCGTTTGTGCCTGGACTCATGGCCTGGGGGGCTGGGATTCTATAGTGGGGAGGCGAGGCCAGGGCGCCAAGGTGATCAGAGGGGCACATTGGCTTGCGAGAGGCAGGCAGAGCAGGGGGGCAGATCATGGGGCTGTGAGCCCACGACCCCCAGCTTGGCTGGGACTTGGCAGGAGAATGTCCTTCCTGGGCGGCGCCCATGGCAGACCCACCTTACAGCCATGTGCCAGAGTGGGTGCAGATGGGTGGGATGGCTGGGAGGCTCAGCCTGGGCAACTGGGGTATTGGGGCAGCCTGGGGGGTCCTGGATAGTTGTCTGCAGTGATGGGCAGTGAGTGGCCTGGCCCAGCCACACACGGGCAGTCTCTCAATGCACAGACACTGCTGCACTGACCCCACATGGGGCCTGGCTGGTTTGGGATGGAGGCTGTCCCGGCTGGGTCCCCTTCGTCATAGCCAGGCAGGCGCTGGGAGCTGATGCTTGTGCCCTCCAGAGGCCCACAGGGAAGGCGGGTCCTGACCACTGAGGGCCTCCGAGGTCAGGCCCAGGACTGTGGACTTTGTCTCAGGTGTGTTGGGAGACTCAGCGTTCCCCTAGAGTTGGGAATGCAGCTCAAGTTCACGTCCAAACTCAATATGCTCTGGAGGGACCCTTCCCCCACCCAGTACCACAGCCTCCTGATACAGTGCTCTCTGCGTCCTGGAGGTGTCCTGTTGCTGCGTCCTCCAGGGACGCGGGTGCTGTGTCCTCACATGGACAAGAGCAGAAGGCGAAGGGGGAGCCTCTTTTATCAGAGCACCAACGTCATGCACGAGGTGGGAGCCCCTGGGACCAGGATGGCATCTTATCAAAGGGCAGGAGGTAGAGAGCTGGGCCTTTCTGCCCCTCATCTTCCACCATGTGAGGACGCCTGGATGGCACCATCTGTGTGGGGCAGGCCCTCACCCAGCACCAACCCTGTGGTGCGTGGATCCCGGACTCCCGGCCACCAGACCTGACCCATGTTCCCGTCCATTGTGATCAAGTACCCAGTCCCGGCAATAGGTGGTTACAGCACCACACATGAGACAGCTGGTTACTGGACATAGTGAGTTGGCCTCCTGGGCTGGTTAGTATGGATAATAGGCCGGCTTCCTGGGCTGGTTAGTGTAGCTAATGGACTAGTTCCCACCCGGTTAGTGTAGTTAATGGACTAGCTTCTCACATAGTTAGTGTTGATAATGGGCTGGTTGATAATGGGCTGATTAGTGTACTTAATGGGTTGTTTTCCTGGGCTGGTTAGTATAATTAATGGACTAGTTTCCCACTGGGTTAGTGTTGATTAGGGCTGGTTTCCAGGGTAGTTAGTATAGTTAATAGGTTGTTTTTCTGGGCTGGTTAGTGTAGTTAGTGGACTGCCTTCCCACCTGGTTAGTGTAGTTAATGGGTAGTTAATACCCCAGAGCTTCTGGAGGCTGGGCAGGTGCTGTCTTTCAGCAGGTGGTCATCAGGGCCCTGGGCAGCCGCTGAGCAAGTGTCCCCCATGCTTCTCAGTCCTGGAACCCAAACCCCCAGCTCCCATGGTGCAGACAGTCACAGTGCTCCTCATTGTCAGTGAGACAGGGAGGCCACGGTGCAGACAGTCGCCATGCTCCTCATCGTTGGTGAGAAGGGGCTCCCACGGTGCAGACAGTCGCAATGCTCCTCATCGTTGGTGAGAAGGGGTGGCCACGGTGCAGACAGTCTCAGTGTTCCTCAGCGTTGGTGAGAAGGGGCAGCCACGGTACAGACAGTCGCAATGTTCCTCATCATCAGTTAGAAGGGGCGGCCGCGGTGCAGACAGTCACAGTGTTCCTCATCGTTGGGGAGAAGGGGCGGCCACGGTGCAGACAGTCGCAGTGCTCCTCAGCATCGGTGAGAAGGGGCAGCCACAGTGCAGACAGTCACAATGCTCCTCATCGTTGGTGAGAAGGGGTGGCCACGGTGCAGACAGTCTCAGTGCTCCTCAGCGTTGGTGAGAAGGGGCGGCCACGGTGCAGACAGTCACAGTGCTCCTCAGCATCGGTGAGAAGGGGCAGCCACAGTGCAGACAGTCGCAATGCTCCTCAGCGTTGGTGAGAAGGGGCGGCCATGGTGCAGACAGTCGCAGTGCTCCTCAGCATCGGTGAGAAGGGGCAGCCACAGTGCAGACAGTCGCAGTGCTCCTCATCGTTGGTGAGAAGGGGTGGCCACGGTGCAGACAGTCTCAGTGCTCCTCAGCATTGGTGAGAAGGGGTGGCCACGGTGCAGTCAGTCACAATGTTCCTCATCGTTGGGGAGAAGGGGCAGCCATGGTGCAGAGAGTCTGAATGCTCCTCATCGTCGGTGAGAAGGGGCTCCCACGGTGCAGACAGTCGCAGTGCTCCTCGTCGTCGGTGAGAAGGGGCGGCCACGGTGCAGACAGTCTCGGTGCTCCTCAGCATTGGTGAGAAGGCGCGGCCACGGTGTAGACAGTCTGAATGCTCCTCATTGTCAGTGAGAAGGGGCTCCCACAGTGCAGACAGTTGCAGTGCTCCTCGTCTTCAGTGAGAAGGGGCGGCCACGGTGCAGACAGTCACAATGTTCCTCATCGTTGGTGAGAAGGGGCGGCCACAGTGCAGACAGTCACAGTGATCCTCAGCATCGGTGAGAAGGGGCAGCCACGGTGCAGACAGTCTCAATGTTCCTCATCATCGGTGAGAAGGGGTGGCCACAGTGCAGTCAGTCTCAGTGCTCCTCAGCGTTGGTGAGAAGGGACGGCCATGGTGCAGAGAGTCGTAGTGCTCCTCAGCATCAGTGAGAAGGGGCAGCCACGGTGCAGACGGTCGCAATGCTCTTCAGCGTTGGTGAGAAGGGGCGGCCACGGTGCAGACGGTCTCAGTGCTCCTCATCGTTGGTGAGAAGGGGCGGCCACGGTGCAGACGGTCGCAGTGCTCCTCATCGTTGGTGAGAAGGGGCGGCCACGGTGCAGACGGTCGCAGTGCTCCTCATCATTGGTGAGAAGGGGCAGCCATGGTGCCGACAGTCGCAGTGCTCCTCGTCATCGGTGAGAAGGGGCTCCCATGGTCCAGACAGCTGCAATGCTCTTCATCATCGGTGAGAAGGGGCGGCCACGGTGTAGACAGTCGCAATGTTCCTCATCATCAGTCAGAAGGGGCGGCCACGGTGCAGACAGTCACAGTGCTCCTCAGCATCGGTGAGAAGGGGCAGCCACGGTGCAGACAGTCGCAGTGCTCCTCAGCATCGGTGAGAAGGGGCAGCCACGGTGCAGACAGTCACAGTGCTCCTCATTGTTGGTGAGAAGGGGCTCCCACGGTGCAGACAGTCGCAGTGCTCCTCGTCGTCGGTGAGAAGGGGCGGCCACGGTGCAGACAGTCACAGTGCTCCTCACTGTTGGTGAGAAGGGGCTCCCACGGTGCAGACAGTCGCAGTGCTCCTCGTCGTCGGTGAGAAGGGGCGGCCACGGTGCAGACAGTCGCAGTGCTCCTCGTCGTTGGTGAGAAGGGGCTCCCACGATCCAGACAGTCGCAGTGCTCCTCATCGTCGGTGAGAAGGGGTGGCCACGGTGCAGACGGTCGCAGTGCTCCTCGTCGTCGGTGAGAAGGGGTGGCCACGGTGCAGACAGTCGCAGTGCTCCTCGTCGTCGGTGAGAAGGGGCTCCCACGGTGCAGACGGTCTCAGTGCTCCTCATTGTTGGTGAGAAGGGGCGGCCACGGTGCAGACGGTCGCAGTGCTCCTCATCATTGGTGAGAAGGGGCAGCCATGGTGCCGACAGTCGCAATGCTCCTCGTCGGCGGTGAGAAGGGGCTCCCATGGTCCAGACAGCTGCAATGCTCTTCATCATTGGTGAGAAGGGGCGGCCACGGTGTAGACAGTCGCAATGTTCCTCATCATCAGTCAGAAGGGGTGGCCATGGTGCAGACAGTCACAGTGCTCCTCAGCATCGGTGAGAAGGGGCAGCCACGGTGCAGACAGTCGCAGTGCTCCTCAGCATCGGTGAGAAGGGGCAGCCACGGTGCAGACAGTCGCAGTGCTCCTCAGCATCGGTGAGAAGGGGCAGCCACGGTGCAGACAGTCACAGTGCTCCTCATTGTTGGTGAGAGGGAGCTCCCATGGTGCAGACAGTCGCAGTGCTCGTCTTCGGTGAGAAGGGGCGGCCACGGTGCAGACAGTCACAGTGCTCCTCATTGTTGGTGAGAAGGGGCTCCCACGGTGCAGACAGTCGCAGTGCTCCTCGTCGTCGGTGAGAAGGGGCGGCCACGGTGCAGACAGTCGCAGTGCTCCTCAGCATCGGTGAGAAGGCGCGGCCACGGTGTAGACAGTCTGAATGCTCCTCATTGTCAGTGAGAAGGGGCTCCGACAGTGCAGACAGTTGCAGTGCTCCTCGTCTTCGGTGAGAAGGGGCGGCCACGGTGCAGACAGTCACAATGTTCCTCATCGTTGGTGAGAAGGGGCGGCCACGGTGCAGACAGTCACAGTGATCCTCAGCATCGGTGAGAAGGGGCAGCCACGGTGCAGACAGTCTCAATGTTCCTCATCATCGGTGAGAAGGGGCGGCCACAGTGCAGTCAGTCTCAGTGCTCCTCAGCGTTGGTGAGAAGGGGCGGCCACAGTGCAGAGAGTCGTAGTGCTCCTCAGCATCAGTGAGAAGGGGCAGCCACGGTGCAGATGGTTGCAATGCTCCTCAGCGTTGGTGAGAAGGGGCAGCCACGGTGCAGACAGTCACAATGTTCCTCATCGTCAGTCAGAAGGGGCGACCACGGTGCAGACAGTTGCAGTGCTCCTCGTCGTTGGTGAGAAGGGGCGGCCACAGTGCATACAGTCGCAATGCTCCTTATTGTCAGTGAGAAGGGGCGGCCACGGTGCAGACAGTCGCAGTGCTCCTCATCGTCGGTGAGAAGGGGCGGCCACAGTGCATACAGTCGCAATGCTCCTTATTGTCAGTGAGAAGGGGCGACCACGGTGCAGACAGTCGCAGTGCTCCTCATCGTCAGTGAGAAGGGGCTCCCACGGTGCAGACAGTCGCAGTGCTCCTCGTCGTTGGTGAGAAGGGGCGGCCACAGTGCATACAGTCGCAATGCTCCTTATTGTCAGTGAGAAGGGGCGGCCACGGTGCAGACAGTCACAGTGCTCCTCATCGTCGGTGAGAAGGGGCGGCCACGGTGCAGACAGTCGCAGTGCTCCTCATCGTCGGTGAGAAGGGGCTCCCATGATCCAGACAGTCGCAGTGCTCCTCATCGTCAGTGAGAAGGGGTGGCCACGGTGCAGACGGTCGCAGTGCTCCTCGTCGTCGGTGAGAAGGGGCGGCCACGGTGCAGACAGTCGCAGTGCTCCTTGTCGTCGGTGAGAAGGGGCTCCCACGGTGCAGACGGTCTCAGTGCTCCTCATCGTTGGTGAGAAGGGGCGGCCACGGTGCAGACGGTCGCAGTGCTCCTCAGCGTTGGTGAGAAGGGGCGGCCATGGTGCAGACAGTCACAATGTTCCTCATCGTTGGGGAGAAGGGGCGGCCATGGTGCAGACAGTCGCAGTGCTTCTCGTCGTCGGTGAGAAGGGGCTCCCATGGTGCAGACGGTCGCAGTGCTCCTCGTAGTCGGTGAGAAGGGGCGGCCACGGTGCAGACGGTCGCAGTGCTTCTCGTCGTCGGTGAGAAGGGGCTCCCACGGTGCAGATGGTCGCAGTGCTCCTCGTCGTCGGTGAGAGGGGGCGGCTACGGTGCAGACGGTCACAGTGCTCCTCATCATTGGTGAGAAGGGGCGGCCACGGTGCTGGCAGTCACAATGTTCCTCATCATCAGTCAGAAGGGGCGGCCACGGTGCAGACAGTCTCAGTGCTCCTCAGCATCGGTGAGAAGGGGCAGCCACGGTGCAGACAGTCGCATTGCTCCTCGTCGTCGGCGAGAAGGGGTGGCCACGGTGCAGACGGTTGCAGTGCTCCTCGTCGTTGGTGAGAAGGGGCGGCCACGGTGCAGACGGTCGCAGTGCTCCTCGTTGGTGAGAAGGGGCGGCCACGGTGCAGACGGTCGCAGTGCTCCTCATCATTGGTGAGAAGGGGCTCCCATGGTGCAGACAGTCGCAGTGCTCCTTGTCGTCGGTGAGAAGGGGCTCCCACGGTGCAGACGGTCTCAGTACTCCTCATTGTTGGTGAGAAGGGGCTCCCACGGTGCAGACAGTTGCAGTGCTCCTCATTGTTGGTGAGAAGGGGCGGCCACGGTGCAGACAGTCTCAGTGCTCCTCATTGTTGGTGAGAAGGGGCGGCCACGGTGCAGACAGTCTCAGTGCTCCTCGTCATCGGTGAGAAGGGGCGGCCACGGTGCAGACAGTCACAGTGCTCCTCATTGTTGGTGAGAAGGGGCGGCCACGGTGCAGACAGTCTCAGTGCTCCTCGTCATCGGTGAGAAGGGGCGGCCACGGTGCAGACAGTCACAGTGCTCCTCATTGTTGGTGAGAAGGGGCTCCCATGGTGCAGACAGTCGCTGTGCTCCTCGTCAGTGAGAAGGGGTGGCCACGGTGCAGACGGTTGCAGTGCTCCTCATCATTGGTGAGAAGGGGCAGCCACGGTGCCGACAGTCACAATGCTCCTCGTCGTCGGTGAGAAGGGGCTCCCATGGTCCAGACAGCTGTAATGCTCTTCATCATCGGTGAGAAGGGGCGGCCACGGTGCAGACAGTCGCAGTGCTCCTCGTCGTCGGTGAGAAGGGGCTCCCACGGTGCAGACGGTCTCAGTGCTCCTCATCGTTGGTGAGAAGGGGCGGCCACGGTGCAGACGGTCGCAGTGCTCCTCATCATTGGTGAGAAGGGGCAGCCACGGTGCCGACAGTCGCAATGCTCCTCGTCGGCGGTGAGAAGGGGCTCCCATGGTCCAGACAGCTGCAATGCTCTTCATCATCAGTGAGAAGGGGCGGCCACGGTGTAGACAGTCGCAATGTTCCTCATGATCAGTCAGAAGGGGCAGCCACGGTGCAGTCAGTCACAGTGCTCCTCAGCATCGGTGAGAAGGGGCAGCCACGGTGCAGACAGTCGCAGTGCTCCTCAGCATCGGTGAGAAGGGGCAGCCACGGTGCAGACAGTCGCAGTGCTCCTCAGCATCAGTGAGAAGGGGCAGCCACGGTGCAGACAGTCACAATGCTCCTCGTCGTCGGTGAGAAGGGGCGGCCACGGTGCAGACAGTCGCAGTGCTCCTCATCGTCGGTGAGAAGGGGCGGCCACGGTGCAGATGGTAGCAGTGCTCCTCGTCGTTGGTGAGAAGGGGCGCCCACGGTGCAGACGGTCGCAGTGCTCCTCAGCATCGGTGAGAAGGGGCTCCCATGGTGCAGACAGTCGCAGTGCTCCTCAGCATCAGTGAGAAGGGGCGGCCACGGTGCAGACAGTCACAATGTTCCTCATCGTTGGTGAGAAGGGGCTCCCACGGTGCAGACGGTCGCAGTGCTCCTCGTCATCGGTGAGAAGGGGCGGCCACGGTGCAGACAGTCTCAGTGCTCCTCAGCGTCGGTGAGAAGGGGCGGCCATGGTGCAGACAGTCACAATGTTCCTCATCGTTGGGGAGAAGGGGCGGCCATGGTGCAGACAGTCGCAGTGCTTCTTGTCGTCGGTGAGAAGGGGCTCCCACGGTGCAGACGGTCGCAGTGCTCCTCGTAGTCGGTGAGAAGGGGCGGCCACGGTGCAGACGGTCACAGTGCTTCTCGTCGTCGGTGAGAAGGGGCTCCCATGGTGCAGACGGTCGCAGTGCTCCTCATCATTGGTGAGAAGGGGCGGCCACGGTGCCGACAGTCACAATGTTCCTCATCATCAGTCAGAAGAGGCGGCCACGGTGCAGACAGTCTCAGTGCTCCTCAGCATCGGTGAGAAGGGGCAGCCACGGTGCAGACAGTCGCATTGCTCCTCGTCGTCGGCGAGAAGGGGCGGCCACGGTGCAGACAGTCGCAGTGCTCCTCGTCGTCGGTGAGAAGGGGCGGCCACGGTGCAGACGGTCGCAGTGCTCCTCGTCGTCGGTGAGAAGGGGCGGCCACGGTGCAGACGGTCGCAGTGCTCCTCGTCGTCGGTGAGAAGGGGCTCCCACGGTGCAGACGGTCGCAGTGCTCCTCGTCGTCGGTGAGAAGGGGCTCCCACGGTGCAGACGGTCGCAGTGCTCCTCGTCGTCGGTGAGAAGGGGCTCCCACGGTGCAGACGGTCGCAGTGCTCCTCGTCGTCGGTGAGAAGGGGCAGCCACGGTGCAGACGGTCGCAGTGCTCCTCAGCGTTGGTGAGAAGGGGCGGCCACGGTGCAGACGGTTGCAGTGCTCCTCATTGTAGGTGAGAAGGGGCTCCCACGGTGCAGACAGTCACAGTGCTCCTCGTCGGTGAGAAGGGGTGGCCATGGTGCAGACGGTTGCAGTGCTCCTCATTGTTGGTGAGACGGAGCGGGACTGCTCCCCTGACCTTGGATGCTCCTGAGCTGGGCTGCCCAGAGGGAGGCACCTGAGGTCCCCTCTCCTAGGGGAGAGGGGACTCATGGTGGCTGCGTGCCGGACCAGAAGCCTGTCTGGTATCTGGGTCTCTTCCCCCGTACCTCAGCCCTTGCTCCTCCAGCCCCCTGTCTCCATCGCCTCTCCCAGGCCGTCCCTGCCAGCAGCTTTGGTCGCCAGCAGCTTTGGTCACCCTTCCTGGCCCTCCCCCGTGTGTTGACCTGTCTGGATCCCCTCCCTCCACCATATGGAAGCAGAACTGAGGAGGGGACATGTTTGTTGCAGGGTCCCGTGCCTGGTACAGGGTTATGCTGAGTGTCACCCCCAACCCCCAGCACCACCCTTGTTTTTACAGGGGAGGCAGTGGAGGGCTTCGCAGAGCATCTTCCCTGCTGAGGAGGGTGGGCTGGGCTGGGCCTGGCTTCAGGCGTCGGAGAGCTGGGGCAGTCAAGGCTACGTCTCTAAGGAGCCCCCCAGTGACTGAGGCCAGAGCTCTGTGGGGTGAGGGAGATGCCTGGGCTATTCTGCTGGTTCTGTGTCCTGGGAGGCCCCCAGGGACACAGGGAGGCCTGAGTTCAAACCCCGCTTGCAGTGGGCGACTGCCCCTCTCTGAGCCTCAGTTTCCTCATCTGTAAAGTGGGGATGACCATAGCCTTTCCACGGCCGGTTCTGTGGGACCCAGAGTAAGGCCTTGGGAAAGGTGGCATTGTCTGTGCCTGTCCTCTCCATCCGAGGGGGCTCCCTGGGCACGGTGGATGGGCATGGAGTGCCTGTGAGCCTCTGTGTAGGAGCCTGGTCCACAGGGCATTGCGCTGGGGAAGCCTCCAGAGCTCACGTCCCCTCTCCTACAGAGGACTAGGCCTGAACATGGCCCCCAGAGCTGCCCTTTGGGGACCAGCGGTGATGGCCTCAGCTGGAAGGGCCTGGGGAATGCTGGACCACGTGCCTGCAGAAGGCCCAGCTCACTGCCAAGGTGAGCCCCACTGAGGGGTACAGCACTGCTGCATGGCCTGTGCCGACCCTGCGGGGCCACTGAGATGGTGTGCCACCGTCCCCTGGCACCCAGGCCTCCAGCAGGGCACCTCTGGCTGCAGTGGTGACCAGCCTCCTGCCTGGCCATCCCAGGAGGCCCGGCCCAGGGACTTGAGCCGCCTCATGCCCCCCGCCTAGGATAAGGCAGTGACAGGAAAGAGGGAAGCAGGAAGCGTGGAGAGGACAGGAGGCACGGAGGGCAGAGGGTGGGAGAGGCACCTTCAGAGGCCCAGCTGGTGTCACCACTGCAGGAGAGCCTCCACCTGAGGCTGGGGAAATGAGGTGGGGAGGGAGTGATGCATGCAACACCTGGCATCCGTGAGTGGGGCTCCGGGGCTTGGTGGTTTTATCTGCTGATGTCGGCTGTGGCTGCGGAGGGTTTGCATCCAAACATGTCGGTGGCCAGAGGCCTGTCTCAGTGCATGTGCTGCCTATGTTTGCAAGTATGTGAACGAACGTGTGTGCACACGTGCATTGCATGCATGTGCATATACATGCGGGTGTGCATGTGTGCTCATGTGTATGCAAGGATATACATGTGTGCACATGTGTCCGCTTGCTGGCACTTCAGCCCATTTGACTGTGCCCCCACCACAGGGGGAGGAGTCTACAGGGCTGGGGGCCATGTGCTCGCCCCTCCAGACACCTCTGGGCACCAGGACCCTGAAACTCCTCACAAAGTGCCTTGAGCCCCCTCTCTGGTCTGCTTAGGCCTCTCCTGCAGGAGCATTTTCACCAGGTGGACCTGTCCCGAGGCCCAAGGGATACTGTTTGTTGGGGGCTTAGGTGAAGCCTGGGGCATCCAAATGCCTACACACAGGCCCCCTGGGGCACTGGGCAAAGCCGGAGGTCGGAAGAGACGGAGGTGGGAAGAGCCACAGGCCCAGGCCAGCTCCTTCCTTGCTGCCACTTTTGGCACCAAACTCCAAGGAATCTGAGAATTCCAAATTGGCCCGGGCATTCCATGAAATCCGGGAGGTGTATATGCCAAGGTAGGAGGGGAATGTGATTTTGCTTGTTAGTTTCATGGATACCTTCTAAACCCTTTAAAACATTGAGACAGATGGCATGTGGGCCCACAGGTGTGAGGAGCGGGCCTGGCTTTGTTCTTTCTGTTTTCCCGCAGCCTAGGACAGCCCCTCGAGCTGCACAGGTGCTCAAGGAGTGTGCTCAGCGTGCATGGAGCTCATGGTGGCCGCCACCTCCCCCGTGTGCACCCACCTGCTGTCCCGGAGCACCATCTGTTTCTCGAATGCTTGGAAGAAAATCAAGCCAGGACGATGCCGACTACGGAAAAGGGGGACTTTATTCAGTCTCTGGAGCAGCGCGCCCCGCCTGCCCGCGCACAACCGCTCCGCAAGGGTCTACTGAGCTCAGGACCAAGACTGTCTGGCACTGGAAACACACTGAAAACATCAACTCTCTTCCCTTTTTTTTTCCTTTTTTTTTTTTGGTACAAAATGATACAAACAACAATACAAAATAGTTGTGCTGTTGACGATTACAAAAAAAGGTGGAACGTTTAACCTCGTGATGCTCAGATTTGCAGGTGTGAGTACATCATACTCCAGTATCTTTCCCCAAAACAACTGTGCTCATGCAGGCTGCTACACATTTTGTCCATTTCAAAAAGAAACATGCAAAAAAAATCGGAATGAAAAAAGGAGAGAAAAGAAAAGTAAAACGCGTTCTAATTGTACAGAGAGGTGGTCCCCCGCTGGGCCTGTTGCGAGGTACTGTCCCTCCTACGGACCGACGGCGCCGCGAGCTGGGTCACGTGTGTCTGGGAGATTCTGTGTTGATTCTTTTGGTGTTATTCCTTTGAGCACTGACAGAAATTGAGACTACCCCTCGCCCAGCTTTTTGCTTTGGAGAGAACAGAATTATCATCTCAGTGGACTGTGTGTGTCGGCTGGTGCTCATGCTAGGGAAACTGAGGCATCTCTGAGAGCCTGACAGTTGGACATTGCTCTGACACGTTGGTGGCAGGAGGCCTAGCATTTTGGATGTGCTGAAAGACACTACAAAGAGAAACCTGCTGGGCCAGAAATGGGGGCTGCCCAGGCCCTGAAGAGGACTGTGGCCCTTGGCTGGGGGCTGCCTGCTGACCAAGGCCAGTCGTTCCTGCCACTCCAACCTGCAGCACAGGTTTCTCCTGTTTGCAAAACAAAAATTCCCTAAAGGAACCAAACCATGCCCTCGCACCTGGCCAGCATTGGCCTTCCGGCCTCCAGTGGGGGTCCCCTGATTACAGGCAGTCGTATCTACAAGCTTAAGGAAGAGAGACGTTCGACACTGATTGTATGCTTAGCTAACGCTAACTCAAGTTCAGAGGTGGAGCTGGGAAGGTGCAGGAACCCCATCTTTCTCTGGCCCCCAGGGGCTTACCAGGGTGGGGGTAGAGGGGAAGCTGCCCAGCTGTTTGGAGCAGTGATGGGCACAGGAAGCCCTATGAACATCCCTCCAGCTGGCACTGCAGCTTCTGCCTGCGTGATTTGGGCAAAAGGAATGGGGGCTTGGCAGTGACAAGAGGCTGTGGGCGAGGAGGGGGAGCTGGTGGGAGGCGGCACCAATGTCGCCCAGCCCTCCTAGGTAGCGGCGGCTGCTGGCGGGACTGGGGTCTCCTGGTGCTGGGTCCTGGGAACATCAGCCCAGAGTTCAGGGAACCCAAGGAGGCCTCGAAATTTCAGAGAAAGGAGTTCATGCTGCCCTGGCTCCTGGGCCATAGTCACACTTCGAACAATCCACGCATACTCTGATTGACTGAAGCATGGACTTCCCCAAACAACAATAGAGATTTCCAGTCCTTCCACTACCCGCCCAGCTATACCTCCAACGGCCATGCCCCCCCCACACAGGAGCATTCTTGTTTGCATAGCACAGCTCAGAACTGGGGGACCCCGGTGCGACCTGGCCAGCTGCCCCTTGACCTCTGTTGGTCCATCTCCTGGACTGGCTGTCTGCAGAGGGGGGCACCCAGCACGTGGCACAGTGAACCCCACCCTCCCTGGGCAGCCATGGGAGGGTCGGAAAGGACAGGTTGGAGGCTGAGACCCCAGCTCAACTCTGAAGGCTGCACAGGGGCAGCTGTGAGTTTGGTTTGGACAAGGACCCTGACGTCCAACGGGAACATGCCGTTAGCCTGGCACAGATATGTGCACTCAAGGCCAAAGCTGTTCGGAAAAGGTGTGACCTTAGCCATGGGGAAGGGCCATAGGCTGAGGTGGGGACCGGGGCCCCTGGTCGAGCTCATGCTGCCCCCACAGGCACCCCGAGACACTCCCTGACCCCAGCGGCAGGTGCAGGGTGGGGCTCCGGGAGGGCTCTCTGTCCTTCCCCAGTGCTGGCACGGCCCTGCCCGACACCAGGTCCTGCCCAGGGTCCCTGGTACCTCACCTCCTTCCTCGGGAAGCCAGTTGTCACTGGCCTGGGAGAGACAGAAAGCTGACCAAGCATGAGGCTTCCCCACATGGGGCCTGCCCCCCTGCCACAGCCCAAGGCGCCCAGACACAGCCATGCCAGCGGGAGAATGCACCCTCCGAGTTTTCTCATGCAGTGAACACAGGCAGCCAAGCGCTGTCCCGGGGGTGCCGGGACACAGACCCTCTCACTGTCCTGCAGAACCAATTCCTTCCCCTGTCTGGCTTGAGTCAACCCAGCCCTGGAGATAGCAGTGCCAGCCTCGAGGACAGCAGCAAGTCTGGACCTGGCCGCTGCCCGCCCCTGACGAGGGTCCACAGGAGAGGAGAGGCACCGTCTGCAGCGTGCAGAGGCATCTGTGTGACAGGTAGGCACAGCAAGACGGGGCCTCCTGCCACCCACACAGGCTCACAAGCGTCTGGCAGGAATCAGGAGCACAGGCTGGGGACGGGGAGGCTTCGCAGGCTGCTGGGTGTGTTCTGGTCACCACGCCCACCTGTAACTGCCCTCTCCAGCCGCAGGGAGGGTCCTTGGTTCCTGCCATCTGCACAGCCCTCCGGATGGTTGGAGCTGTCGAGAGTGTCCTGGGGTTTGAATTGATGCCTGTCGCGGGGCCGTTGATGGCACCCCATGGGGTCTGGTCACCAGGGTCGGAGGGCTGGAGCCAGGATGCTGGCTGGTTTGGACAACTCATTCTTCTGGACCAAAGGCAGAGGGGACCTGGTGGCACTCAGGGTGACAGGTGGCCCTGAGGGAGGCCTGGGTTGACTTGGGGTGGAGCCCCTTCAGGATGACCCCTGTTCCCCTCCAGCCCCCTGCCTGAGCTCCTCACAGCATCCGGGAGGGGGTGGGGAGCAGCCACAAGGTAGGGGTATTCTGAGCCCCACCAGCCCCAGGGCCTTCTGCTGCTGGGGCTGAAGGGCTAAGCCTCCCAGCTGGCCTTGACTCCCAAGAGGCTCAAGAGACCCCCAGCTGTGTACAGCAAAGGCTGCTGGGATTTGAACCCCACTCTGTTTTCAAACAAGTCACCCACTTTCTTTTTCTTAATAAAAGAAGACCAAAAAAAAAGTAAGAAAGACACAGTCTTCCCCCATTTCTGAATGATGCCTTCAGAGCTGGGACTAGCTGGGGTTGGAGGCCGCTCGGGATGGGAAGGTGGGGACGGTCTGTCTGCTTTAGACACTCCTGAGTTTGAGGGAATCTGATACATGTACCAAAAGGCACTTTCTTTTTTTTTTTTTTCTTTCTTTCTTTTTTTTTTTTTAAAAACAGTGCTTCTGTTCTAGGAAATTCAAGTGAAGACAGAGTGCCTCTTGCTGTCCTTCAGTGCCAGCCAGCGCTGTGGGGGTGGGTGCTCATGCTAGACAGCTCAACGTGGGGACTGGGGGGCCTCCTAACAGCACTAAGGACACGGCCGCAGGGAGTCGGGAAGACCGGCCGCCTCTGCTCAGTCCTGCTCCTCCGGCGTCCGAGCACGGCTCTCACTTCGGTCCGAAGATGCGAGGTCAGTCAATCCTCTTCACCGCCTCCATACATGTCCGCCAGCTTCTTGAATCTGGGCCCCCAGTCGTTGAGGTAATCGTAGTCTTGGTCCCCGGAACTGGATGAGTTCAGGGAGCTGACGGAGCCTGCGGTGGAGCCGCTCCCCTCGTAGTCGAAGACCAGCAGGGAGTCATAGGGGGGTGCCGTGGGGTCGTTGTCGGCAGCGCGGAGTCCCTGGGGGTCACAGACACAGAGTTAGTTAGGGTGCAGGGCGCGTTGTCTCAGCCCCGGGATCGGACGGAATGGAAAGCGAGGTCCAGAAGAAGAGGTAGGGAGGTAGGACGTTGCATAAAGTAGGTGACCAATAAGGGCTCTCTGCATTTAACTGAAGGGCATTTCCGAGTAGAAAAGGGCATTTGTGAAGATGGAGCGTGGGAGTGTTGAAGGGGCAAACTCAAATCCAGCAGCAGTCTGTGGGCAGGGGAGGCGGAGGGTTGGGCAGGGCCCGTGGCTGGAGTTCAGCTCCTCCCAACCCAAGGGCAGATGAGGGGGGTGTGGGAGAGGGGGGAGGGGGAGGGGGTGTGGGGGGAGGTGGATGTGTGGGAGAGGGTGGGGGGGTGTGAGGGTTTATAGGGGAAGGGCAGGGGGGTGTGGGAGAGGGCAAGGGGTGGTGTGGGGGAGGTGAGGGCTGGGCCATGTGGCTGAAGCTCAGCTCCTCCCTAAGGGGTCAGGCAGATGGTTCTCCAGTCTAGCTGACCATTGTCTGGAGGGAAAGTGGACCTAGGGTGGACAGAAGTCAGAACCTGGCAGTTAGTTATGAGTGTGGCACTCCCACGGACAAGCTTTGGCAGTGCCGTGGGTGTTGCTGGAGCCCCGTCCTCTCCTCAGTGCCCGCAGGTGCCACCTCCATGCCAGCACCTGCTCCTCCTGTGACCCTGGGAGAGGGTACTCAGTGTCATTCAGTATGGACTGGTTTGTTTTCATTTTTAATTTCTCCTAAGACCTATCTAACAGTGGGCTTTATTTATTTATGTATTTTTAGATTTTTCTGAAATGGAGTTTTGCTCTGTCTTGCAGGCTGGAGTACAGTGGTGCGACCTTGGCTCACTGTAACCTCTGCCTCCCATGTTCAAGCGATTCTCCTGTCTCAGCCTCCCAAGTAGTGGGATTACAGGCGCCTGCCACCATGCCCAGCTAATTTTTGTATTTTTAGTAGAGACGGGGGTCTCACCATGTTGGCCAGGCTGGTCTTGAACTCCTGACCTCAGGTGATCCACCTGCCATGGCCTCCCAAAGTGTTGGGATTACAGGCCACCATGCCCGGCTAATTTTTGTATTTTTAATTAATACAGACGGGGTTTCACCATGTTGGCCAGTCTGGTCTTGAACTCCTGACCTCAGGTGATCCACCTGCCTTGGCCTCCCAAAGTGCTGGGATGACTGACAGGCCTGAGCCACCGCGTCTGGCTAACAAACAGTGGTCTCTAAATTAATTATAGACTGGGCAGGGCAAACGTTTGGGGATCTTTACGTTTTTATTATGTCATAGATGGTAAGCGTCATGTCGTCAGAGCAGCTTCTGCGTGGGCAGTTGTAGGAATTTCATTTGTGGCCCAGAACACCATCTGCTTTGGGGAAACCTTTCTGTCTTTCTGTTGAATCACTGCCTGGGTTATCTTCTGTTTAAATCAATTCCTTTAAAGTGAGATTCTGACCTAGGCTGAGGTCTAAGTGTTGCTAAACCTCCTTTAAAATGCAGTGGGCATTGGTGAGCAGGTGATGAAACCACAGGGGCTCACGCCGGCTAGAAGCAGCACGGAGGACACCGTGATCCCTGCAGAGCCACAGGCGAGGCCAGTCTGGAGCGTCAGAGTCACTGCCCGGAGGACGCTCCCTGGGAGGAGTCTGCCCTGTTTGACTTGCTCCTCTATTCTCTTCGCCACAAAGGAAGATGGGAACGAAGACAGGGAGCTGCGCGTTTGAAGTGGAAACTGAGTTTCCCTGGCGACATTGTAAGCGATGTTTCAAATGTTTCTTGCAAAGGGGAAGATGGAAGGCTGGGGTGTGCTGTCCGTTGGACAAGTCAAGTCCCCTCCAACCCTCAAGTGTCAGGTTGGGCATGTGGTCAGGCGGCAGCCCTGGAAGGCAGCCACCTCTGTGTGGCTCCCACCTGCTGTGTCCTGATGTTTGGGGTGGGGAGGGGGGGCAAGTTGGCCTGGGCCTTGAGACCAGGCTTGGGCCTCTGCCTCTCTGAGCATCTGGGTGAGCCGAGCCCGGGAAGGCCATTCCCAGCGGCAGTGGGCTCTGTGTAAGGTTAATACTTGGAGGGCTCATAGCACCAAGTGCGCCTTCCCCGCCGTCGCCCCGCTGATTCTCCTCCTGAGGCCTGTCCTTGCTGCTGGCACCTCTGCTGCAAACCCGAATTCTTACGAAGCCCCTGCTGTGCACCCAGCCCTGCGTGTTGATCCTTCGCCTAGCCTACAGGTAGGAATCCTCATCCTTGGAAAGAGGGCCTGCTGAGGGAGGTGATTTGCCCAGGCCACCCAGCTGGAGGGGCACAGCAGGGCCTGGAACCCGGGTCCGAGCTGCCTCCTCCCCACGGCAGCCGCCGACACTGTGGAGATGGCTTCTGTTTGTGTTACCAGAATTTAATTTTTAGAGGAGACACCTTGCCTGGGACCCCCCACTGCCGAGAGGCACACACCTCATTGATGAAGTCACCGATGTCGCCTGGGTGCGGCACCATGGGCCTGATCGGGTACTGGGGCTCAGCGCCCACCGGCCGCTCATCCACGCGACGCACGCCAGGGGCTTTGCTTGGCACGTGCCCCATGGCTTCCGGCTGCTGCAGCTGGCTGAGGTCGTAGTCCTGGGGGAGGGAGCCAGGAGGAGTCAGGGGCATCGGAAGAATCCGCCAGCCCCCCTTCCGCCCTGCATCCTTTTCTGTCACCTGGGCCACAGATGCATCTGCTGCCCTGTGGCCTGGTCTCCAAGCATCCCACAGAACCATGCTGTCCCCTGCTGTGCCCCTCCACAATGCCCCACCTCCTCGCCCTTTACCCCAATCCCTTGGGCAGGGATAGGGGCTGTGCTTGGCTGTGTTCCATGGCCTGGGGCTCTCCCCGAGTGACCCCACCACCACGCTGCTCACCAACCACGTGCCCCGAGTGCTCAGGGGGCCAGGAGCTGGGCCTCCGCAAGGCACATGCCTCCCGTTCGTTATGTTCGTGTTGCGGGAGGGGCAGGGAGGGGTCTGAGCTTTAGACGGGTTTAAGGACTTGCCCCGATTCCCTGAAAGGCCAAGGGCAGACCCGGATTCCAACCAGCAGCTCTCACAGTCTACCCTCCCGGGCGCCTGGTGCACTGCCCCTGGTCAGTCGACAGCCCTCTGCACACAGCAGCATCCGTGAGTGGGCATTGGTGTGCTCGGCCAACCCGGAGCCCCCTCCCCTCCAGGGCACAGGGCAGCACTGGGCTGGGGCTGGTGGTGGGAGGGAAGAAGGCGAGGATGGGAGGGGTCCCAGGATCCCCCGTGGGGTGGGAGGGAAGAAGGCGAGGATGGGAGGGGTCCCAGGATCCCCCGTGGGGGATGCAGGTGCAGTGTGCACAGCTCAGCCCAGGCTAGATATACAAACGTGGGCAGGGTGGCCAGGCTAGGAAACTGTGCTCCCCTGCCTGGCACCTTCACTGGTGAAAAGGTTGAAACGTCTTCCTGTTAAACCCCAGGGCACTCCCTGCTGAGGCACTAGCACACGTGAGAGCCGGCCTCGCGTGGGAGGCGGGGGCGGGCCGCGGTCTCACCTGGTCCTCCTCGCCGCCGCCCTCCTCGTCGTACTTGAGGATGTTGTCGCGGACGTCGTCCTCGGGGTCAATGAGCAGCTGCTTCGTGTGGCGCTCCTTCTCTCGCCGCTTCATCCACATGACAAACAGCAGGACCGTGGCTGCGGGGGAGGGCTGCCTGTGAGCAGGGTGTGCGCACGCGTGCCTCTGTGTTTGCCATGTGTCTATGTGGGCATGTACATGCAGGTGGCACACAAAGGCCTGGATGTGCAAGGACACATCTGTGCACATGTGCGGCCCACGTGCGTGTGCATTCGAGGTAGGTGCTTCATGCGTGTCTGTGTAAGCATGCATACGTGTATCCGCAGGAGGACGTGTGTATGAAGGCTTGCACATGCGTGTGCCTGGGTGTGAACGTGTAGATGTGTGTGTGTGCTCGTGTGTTCATGTGTGTAGATGCACACAGAAGTCTGCACAGGTCTGTGTGCATGTGTCTTCATGTGTACTTCGTGTGTCTGTGTATGCTCATGGGGCGTGAGTGCATGTGTTCATGTCCATAGTACATGTGTGCCCATGTGTCTGTGCATGCATGCATGCCTGTGTGTGCATGAGTTTCCAAGGCACAGCCGCACTGGCTCAGGCCCTCTCCCCAGCTCACTGCCTGGACACTGGGCTACATTTTGAGTCATTGATTTACAAGCTCGCCCTCCTCTTGCACTCCCCTTTTGAGGAGGCAGCCAGCTCAGGGTGCCTCTCACCGCCTGGGGATGGGAGGACATGGGGGGCTGAGGGGCCCACCCACAAGTCTTTCTGAGTCCCTCTTCTTTCTGAGCAGCAGGAGGGAGATGGCTTTGTCAGAGGAGGTGGAAGTGCGGTTTTAGGCACACAGTGTCTTGGTAGGAATCACTGAGAGAGGGAGATGGACTCCCCCATATTGAAAGAGGCTCTGCCCCGGGAGGATAGGGGCCCAGAGAGGGGATCCTGCTTCCTGAGGGCCCCTGGGGTGGGGTCAGTCCAGGGCGTCGCTGGACAGAAGGGCAGCCCCACCCAGTACCAAGGGGGTCACTCAGAGGGGCTCTTTCCACCACTCAAAGGAATTGGGGTACAGGCTCAGAAGTTCAGGTGCATGTGGAAATTGAAGAGAGGTAAAGTCCCCTTGTGGGGTGGATGGAGGGACCCTCTCCCCCAAGCTGAACTGGATTCTCCCTGCCTTCCGAGGTCCGTGTCCAGGCCTGGCTCCCCTAAACAGCCTTGCTCACTCTGGACCCCTGGCTGCCTCTGCTGCAGGAAAAGCCTGGCGCACCCATCTGCAAAGCTCCAGGAGCAGGTAATGCAGCCCACGCCCCCAGTAAATGCCTGCACAAACCACTCCACTGCATCCTCCTGAAGCCTCCCGTTACCTCCCATGTCACAGATGTAACGACTGAGGCCCAGAATCACAGGTGCGCTCTTATGTACCGCAGAGGGTGAGCCCGGAGGCGAGAGGGGCGGCGACCCCCCAGTCAGGAGGGCTGTTTTTTGCCAACCCGATTAATTGGCTGTGGCTGCCTGATGTCGTGAGGAGGATTCCGAAGCTGAGTGGAGGCTTGGGAGGAGCTCTGTGGGTATTGGTGGCATCCCCCTGCCTGTGGAGGGTGAGGTGACAGCCGGGGGACGCTTCCTGACCTGGCCCAGATCGTGGAGAGGGAAGTGCAGGCGGAGGGAGGAGCCACACACTGCAGGTGCAGCTCCGTGAGAGCCTGGAGCCCGGGCCTAGTCTTGGCTTGACGGAAGCCACAAGGCCAAGAACCTTTGAAGAGGTCAGCTCCACTCTCACAGCTGGCATCCCAGGCTCATCCAGGCAGACAAGATGAGCGAGGGTTGAGAGGAGGAGTGTGGAGGAGGGGAGGCCACTCCGGGTGCCCCCCATGCACCCCACCAGGGCTGAGGTGCCCACGACTGGGCAGAAGCCGGGCAGCAGGTGGATCTGCTGTTGACCGTGGCCCCACTGCAGATGCCCTCCACTGCGGCTGCCCTCGAGAGTGGCCCAGGTCTCCTGCACGGGCCAGGCACTCAACTGAATTGGGTCTCACAGCCCTGCCCACAGAGGGTGCTCTGGCTGGGGCCTGGCCCCGGTGTTTTCAGAGCAGGGGACATCGGTGAGAATGCCTCCACCTTTGCTACAGAGACACCTCCCAACCTCTGTGGGGCTCTTTCCACTCTTGATCACACAAAGAAGCCCACGACACTGAATGGCTTTCAAAACAAGCCTCAGAAATGAAAACCGGCTTTTCAAGGGGTGATAGGTCTGGAAATGGGGAAAAAAGCAGAGTCCTCATCACTCAGATATCCTGTGGACAGGGCTCAGGTTGGTCCCTGGGGTCTCAAGTCAGCCGCAGGCCAGGTCTGCAGGAGGGGCCTGCCGCCTGTTCCGGCCTGTTCTGGACGTGGTGGGGGACCCTGTGGTTTGGGTGTGAACTGGGGAGGTGGTAGCCCAACCCTTCCCCGCCCTGCCTCCCACTGGGATCCCTGGGGTATCACAGACCACGGCGGCTGTCCATGAGGGATGATGGGAAGAGGGACCTCTGGGGTCATTTTCAAGCACCTCCCCTGGCACCGCCCCCCCCTGCCAGCCCTCAGACCTGTTGGGAACCCACAGTGGTTGTGGGAAACTCAAGAAACTACTAGAGCATGTGATCTGGGCAGAGCCAGTGAGAACACTCCACTGCTTGGCTGGTGATTGGCTCCAAGGTGTGCATGTGACCCAAGCCAGTCCAATCAGAGAGTGTCCTGGGACTTTGGATGGGGACGCTAACAGGCAGGGCTGACCTTCCCTCTGCTAAGTCCACCTGGGAGCTGCCCACAGGCGTCACAGGTCCTGGAGGGCAACAGCTTCAGGACACAGGGGCTCTGGGAGGCAGAGTGGAGCCGTGGAAAGGGGCCAGGCCATGGGAGACACCTGGGCCGGCCTGCACCTCCAGACTTGAGAGTAACGGGAGGCTCCAATTTCCCATTGTCATATGGACCAGTTCAGCTGCATTTCTGAAAGGCTCCTGACAGATGAGGCTGAGAGATAAGGGCTGAGGGGCAAATCCAGGCCCCCCTCTGCCCACCATCCCTGGGACAGGGCACTCATACCCGCAATGCCCCTGCCCACCCTGGTGCTCAGCCACACTCACTCAGCAGGATGAGGATGCAGATGAGGATGGCCACGATGGCACCGGTGCCCAGACCAGCCGCTGCCACTGCGCCAATGGTGGTGCAGTCCCCGTTGTCATCACATGGGCACACCTTGACTTTGATGATGGACGTGTTGGACAGGGGAGGGTTTCCAGAGTCTGTGACGATGATGGGGACGTCATACATCCCGGCCTCCAGGTACAGGATGCGCAAGCTGAGTTGGGCATAGTCACCTGGTGCAAAGCAACAGTAAACATTCAACCAGAGCCCGGCCCTCGCTTCCAAGCAAGACGTCCAAAGGAAAAGACTAAAAGCCCGATGGCATGGAAATCTGAAATGGCTGCCTGGTTACCACACATATATACATACACCTGTGCTACATCATTAAGTTAAAAGACATTGGAGGTTGGGCGTGGTGGCTCACGCTTGTAATCCCAGCACTTTGGGAGGCTGAGGTGGGCAGATCACTTGAAGTCAGGAGTTCACGACCAGCCTGGCCAACATGGCAAAACCCTGTCTCTAGTAAAAAATACAAAAATTAGCCAGGCGTGTGGTGCAAGCCTGTGATCTCAGCTACTTGGGAGCCTGAGGTGGGAGAATTGCTTGAACCTGGGAGGTGGAGTTGCAGAGCTGAGATTGTGCCACTGCACTTCTGCCTGGGCAACAGTCTCAAAAAAAAAAAAAGACATTGGAGACACAACCAAAAAGCAATTGCAACATGTAGGATGAAGAAATAATTTCCTGAATATATAAAGAGTTTTACCAAATCAATAAAAAGAAACTCCCCAAAGAAAACATAGGCAAAGTCATTGAACAGACAATTCACAGAAGAAACAAAAATGGCCAATAAGTATATATTAAAAATTTGCACTGGTAATCAGGATATACAAATGGAAATAATGACTGGCCTAAAGGTGGCAGAATAAAATATTATTTTAAAACAATAATGTTCAGTGTTGGTGGGGTTTGAGGAAACAGGCACTCTCCCGATGGAAGTAGACATGTTTAGAGCACATTTTCACAGTACTGCCAAAACTTGAGAATTTTGATATCCTTTTCTACCACAGATCTGCATCCAGGGAAGTATTCTAAGGAAACATATCAGTCAGGGTCCAGTCCACTGACAACCGGCACAGGAAGTTGTCATGGATGTACATGGGTAGAGCTGCAAGGATGTTCACGGCTGGGCTCATTAAAGCAGCAAGAAATTGGGAATGACTTGGTGGCCTCCTCAAGGCCAGGTGAAGGAGGCTGAGCAGCTGAAGCGTGGCCAGTGTCCCCAGCTTTGGTGGGACAGTCCTGTTGGAGGACTGTCACCCACCTCTGGTGCCCACTCTTCCAAGGCCAGCTGGGTCTCCCAGGGGCCTGCACCCCAGGCTAGTCTGACCCTCCCCGTGACCTAAGGCGGGCTCACCGTTTAGGCGGGTGATGGTCCAGTTCTTCCGCACGGCCGCCGGGACAAAGGGCAGCTCGAAGACGTAGGGGCCGATGTTGGGGTCGACGTCAGCGTCGGCCGCCGTGATGTTGATGGCGTTCAGGTTGGGCTTCTCGCAGATCTGCGCCTCCTTGGGTAGCAGCTCAGGGGCGTTGTCGTTGATGTCAATGAGATAGATCTGGAGGGTCCCGGTGCCGCTGGCCGGGGGTATCCCTGTGGAACAGACACAGGTCACCACACGGGCCACTCCTGGTACTCCATGACCAACCCACAGCTCCACACAGGACACGCACACAAACAACCATGTGCAACATACACAGGGACACGTGCAGACCCCCAGCGGGACACGGCCGGCCATCTCCCAACACAGCTGCACAGGGACTGACCCACAGCCCAGCCATGGCTCCTGACCGACACCCTGCCACATGCCATGGGCAGCCACACCACTGCGTACGGCACCTCAACAGACACGGCAGAGCACACGGCCACACCCGCAGCTGCACACACACGCACACAGCCACTGCGCACGGCACCTCAACAGACACGGCAGAGCACACGGCCACACCCACACCTGCACACACGCACACAGCGGGGTGCGGCATTCATGTGGAAACTCACAGCCACGGAGGTCACAGCCACGCACTGGGGACTCACTCCCACTGGGGAGCCAGGGAGGGGTTCTGAGGGTGCTGGGCTCTGCACTGGCCCCTGAGGGCTGGGATCCGCCCACCACATCTTGCCCCCATCTGGGACTTCTTAGGGCAAAACCTTTCCTTGCCTCCCTGAGTTTTGCTGGCCCCGCCCAGCAGAGCCCCAGGGTGCTGGAAGCCCTGAGCCCAGACGCATGATCGCGTGGAAGAACTGCTGCTTTTGGAAGTGTCTGTGAGAAAGGCAGGCGCGACCGCTCCAGATGAGCTTTGATGGAAGCTCCCTCCTGGCCCGGCAGGAGGTCTCCTTGGAGGACCCGATGGCCTCTGGCTTCAGCGTGAACGGAGGTGCTCTGCCGAGCCCCCAAGCTCCTCAGGGGCCGTCCCTGTCCCTGGGGCCTTCACATGCTCAGTCCTTGCCTCAGCCCAGGCCAGCAGTGCTGGTGGATGCAGGCCAGGTGGCTGGAATCTGGGGACAGAGTGATGCCCTGTCTGCTCTCCAGGCTTGGAGGCGGCGGCGGTGGCGGCATGTTCTGACTGTGGCTTTGCTCCTGATGGCAGCTCCTGACCTGACGTTAACAACCACGTGTTTTGACTGAGGCAGGCGAAGCATGTAAAAATATATCCCACGGGATGTCTCTTTAATCTTCTGGAAGCTGCATCAAAACACATTTAAGGTGACGCAGCGCGGCGCTACCTTTGAAAACTGCTCTGAGATGCAGCTGATGGCACGGCACGTGATCGGAGAAGCACAGACAGGTTCTGTTAACCGGAGGACTCCTGCTCCAGCCTGTGCACCCCGGCTCCCTCACACGGCGTCTGCCACGTGCGACGGACGCTCCGATGTTCCAGCTACGGCCTCACAATTACTTTCTTTTTTTTCTTTTTTGAGATGGAGTCTCACTCTATTGCCCAGGCTTGAGTTCAATGGTGCGATCTTGGCTCACTGCAACCTCTGCCTCCCAGGTTCAAGTGATTCTCCTGCCTCAGCCTCCCGAATAGCTGAGATTACAGGCATGCACCACCATGCCTAGCTAATTTTTGTATTTTTTTAGTAAAGACGGGGTTTCTTTACTAAACAACATGTTTCACCATGTTGGCCAGGCTGGTCTTGAACTCCTGACCTCATGATCCACCTGCCTTGGCCTCCCAAAGTGTTAGGATTACAGGTGTGAGCCACTGGGCCTGGCCCGGGCTCACAATCACTTTCTAATTTAACCTCAGGGCTTGAGCTGCGGCAGGGGACCCTCAAGGGGAGACGTTTCCCCTGACCAGAGCCCTGGGCTCACAGGCAGCTGCACAGCTACACAGCCCGGGCTCTGTGGACACTGGCAGGGGAGGCAGCGCTGGCTGGGGGAGGCTGGCAGGGGGGTGTCCACGTCCTGTCTTCACCTGCTATGGGACGAGCGTTTGCACAATGGCTACCCTTGTTCATGAGGCTTCACGCACAGCCGTTCCAAGAGCGGACCAGACACAGCCCCGCCTCAGGGCCTTTGCGCACAGCGTTTCCTAACTCTGTGACCCTCCGTCCCCTGCTTGCTCCTCTGCTTCCACAGCTCTTGGTCCCAAGGGCAGCTCCTCAGAGCGGAGCCCCTGGTCACTGCCTCCCAGCCGCCTGTTTTGTTTTCTCCCAGCTCTTCTTGCTGCCTGAATCATCTGCATGGCTGGTTTCTCTCCGGTCTCCCTGGGGCAGACGCTGCTGAGTCATCCCCAATATCCATTTTCTGTTTCCTTTTAATAAAATAATCGGAGTCCTACATTTCGTCTGGGATCATCACTGTCCATCTAGAAGACCCCATTTCCCAGCGCCCCTTGCAGCTGGGGGTGGCTGCATCAGTAAGTTCTGGGCTTTGTGAGCTGTGGGTGGAGGACTTGCGTGGGGCTTTCTGAAAGTCCTTAGTAGCAGACGTGTGCCCGTGCCCTCCCCGCAAGGCCTTCTGTTTGCCAGAACATGGCTGTGACGGCTGGAGCTCCAGCAGCCATTCTGGGCCATGCCGTGGCACAGTCAGGATGCCCCAGGTCTCGGATCTCCCCCTGGGCTGCCTGCCTCCAGCCTTCTTTGACGTGAGAGAAAAAAAGCCTCAATTGTGCTGCAGTTTCCTCCATCGGTATTCACTGACCCGGGTTCCAGCCGACACTCTCGGGCTGTCAGCCACGCCACAGCAGGGCGTCACTGTGTTCCGCCCACTGATGAGCAGCGGCAGGCACTCGGCCGGTACTCGGCGAACAGCAGCCCGGGCAGTCATCACGGCCGCAGCAAACAGGAGCCCATGCTGCTCTGAGCCAGGCCCTTCCTCAGTGTTCCGGTGACTCCGACTCGTTTGATTCTCAGGGGTACTAAGGCTCCCCTGACTTGGCAGAGGAGGAAACTGAGGCACAGAGCGGTCACGTCTTTTCCCACTGGTAAGCGGTAGTACTGGACTGATCTTCGGTTCCAGAATCCCTACTCCCACCCGCCCTGCCTCCATGCCTCTGAGAGCGTGCGACCCGTGGGGGGCTCGGCCAGTTCGCAGGGTTACGGCAGGTCCAGGAAGGGGTGGCTGCTTCTTGAGATGCCGGCCCATGTCCCTCAGAAAGCCCCGCGTGCTCTCAAACCTTCTTCCTGCCGTCTCTGCCCAGCCCACCCTCGCCCTCCCGTCCAGGCTCCTGAGGTCGTCTGCTGTGCCGCCTGCCCCGGGACCTTGCCACCGCCCTCTGCACTCCCAGGGCCCTGGAGGGTCTCATGCCTCCTGCTGTGACTAAGGGCCACAGGGGTCTGTGCCGTGGGTGGTCAGAGACACGAGGGCGGCACCCCCAGGGCTGCTGACCAGTGGGGCTGGGCCTTCCCCGCAGGATGGGGTCTGTGGCAAGGGCTGCCGGCTGAAAGCATTTGAAAACTGTGGACGTGGTTCCAGCGCCTCAGTTTACAGGCAGCAAAACTGAGATGCATTTCAGGTTGCAGAGGGCAGCAAAGCCAAGCCTGGGATGACCAGTGCCCTGACGCCCCTGGAGGCTGTGGGTGAGTGACGTTGGGGGGATAGACCAGGCACACCTGCGAACAAGCAAGTGAATGCTGGGGAGGGGGCAGAATGAATGACTGACATGGGAGTGGGTGGAGGGGGAGCATGGCCTGGGGGCCCCGAGATGACGCAGCCCTGATCACCGGTGTCTGCACAGATGCCCCCTCAGCCCCTCTGGGTGACCCTCTGGATGCCTGCTGGCCTCTCGGGGTCTCCCTCGCCAGCACCCTCCCTCGCCCACAGAACCCAGGACATGGGAAGGCCACCGAGACGGCTGCCTCCCTGGGGCGGGCCGCACCATTGTCAGCTGCCAGGAAGGTGGCCTCGTAGACGTTGTTTTTGGTGTAGAGGGACTCACGGTCCAGCACTGCCGCTGTGGTGATCTGGCCGTTGGTGGCATTGATGTGCAGCCAGCTCGCTGGGTCTGACAGCTTTGAGTATCTGCGGAGACCACAAGTGCAGGGGGAGGTAAGGCTGGGGGTGGGCGGGGCTGCCCTGGATCCCAGGCCTCCTTGGCCACACCTCCAGGGCCTGGGCCTGGGCCAGTGTCTCCGTCTCCTTGGAGCCCCCCAGGCCTTGTCCTCCTCTAGGGCTTCCCCTCCACGTTGGACTGCCCCCCCCCCCGCCCCACAACAGGACAGGCCACGCAGTGGCTACGGGCACCAAGCTCATCCAGTAGTGGGTGGTCTCAACTCACAAGGACCCTGTGGGCAGACGCCCTCATTGTCCCCATCGAACGGACAAGGACGCTGAGGAGCAGAGAGGGCAGGAGGTTGCTGAGTCTCATAGCTATGAGAGTGCGGCCAGGATCGGGCCGGCCTGTGTCTAGACAGTGCTGAATGAGTAAGCACCGGTCACAACACTCACGATTGATCAGGGGCTGCATCTGGCTATCTGGGACTAAGGGGCTGCGGCTCCCTCCTGGAAGGATGCCTCAGGTTGGAGATGCCCCCGACCACCCATCTGGGGGAATTCTGGGCTGTGGGTTTCATGGGGTATTTCTGGACCCTTCTGTATGGAACCTGGGAAGCTGCAGGCAGGGACGAGGCATGTCCTGTGGACCCACCTCACAGCCTGCTGCATGAACCGGTCAGGGTCCACAGCTGAAAACGTGGTCAGCACGGTGCCGGGGGGCACGCCCTCCTCCAGGCGGATCAGCTTGTGGTTTGAGGGGAAGTAGGGAGCCTCGTTGATGTCCATGACGGAGATGGTCACCCCTGCCGTGGACTGGAAGGACATCTGGATTCCGCTGGCCAGGGGCGCCTGGTTGGACACCATCACTGTCAGCATGAAAGCTCTGTTGAGCTCGTAGTCGACTGCCTGGAACAACAGATCAGGGCTGGGAGTGACCTGGCACAGCTCCCGCGGGGGTGGGCATGGGGGGACACATGGGAAGGTTGGTCTCCACCCCTCCCTGAGCCATGTCCAGCTCTTCTCTGCTCTGCTCTTTAGCCAGGAGGCCCCAAAGGGTCCCATCTCCCAGGCACCCTTATCTTCTGGCTTCCTGCTGGGTTTGGCCGATGGGAGGAGAGAGGGAGGAGGTCTAGGCCTCCCAGCCGCTGTGCTGAGGCAGAAGCTGGGCTCCTCCTGGGGGGGCTGCAGCCCCTGCTGGGTGGCCCCTCTTCCTGGCCTGGTAACCCCGTCCCTACCTTCCTCCTTTGAGCCTAGTGTGGGGAAGGCTCCTGACGTTGTTGGCCAGGGGGGCCTCACCAGTTGCAGGGGGTCAAATGGTGGCCCCTAAAAGACATGTCCACCTGGGACCTGTGAATGAGCCCTTATTTGGAAATAGCGTCTTTGTACATGTCAGTTAAAGACAGAGGCCCTCATAACAGACAGGCAGGGCTGGGTGCGGTCATGCACGCCTGTAATCCCAGGGCTTCAGGACGCTAAGGTGGGAGGATCACTTGAGCCCAGGAGTTTGAGGCTGCGGTGCACTGTGATCACACCATTGCACTCTAGCCTGGGTGACAGAGCGAGGCTCTCCAAAATTTCAAAACAGAGAGAAAGGGAGAGGGATATTTGAGACACACAGGTGCAGGGAGGAGCCATGTGGCGACAGAGGTGCAGTCTGGAGTGAGGCAGCTACAGGCCAAGAAACGGGAGAGAGGCAGGCAGTGGGTTCTCCTCCAGAACCGCCTAAGCGAGACCGTTCCTGCCGGCACCTTGATTTTATGTCTCTGACTCGCAGAGCTGGAACAGAAGACAGTTCTATTGTTGTAACCCACCTGGTTTGTGGTAATTTGTTACCGCAGCCCCGGACAGAACCATGCCAGGTCTGCAGTTCCCGTCACTGCTGCACTTGGCCCCTGCATTCACACAATTCTTTGGTGCCCTTCTGGTGCACCAGGACCCTGGCTGATAAACGCTAGAGCTGCGGTTCTGCAGTGATGCTGTATTATCAGAAAAGCTTCGCTCAAGCCTTTCTTTCACATTTTGGGGAGGGAGGGAAGTTACATGGAAACAGCTTGGGGCCCTGAGACGTTCAATGGCAAAGCTTGCAACAGTCTCACTGGAAAAAAACACAACATATTGTGTCTCAATTGCATTAAAACATTCTGCTTGGATACGTGCAAAGTAACATATGCATAAGAGTATTCATTGCGTAGTATCTGTCGAGACAATATGCTGGAAATGACCCAAACATCCATCAGCAATGGTGGGCTGCACGGCCTGCAGTACATCTGCACGGGGAGACACCTGCAGCCGTAAAGAGGAAAGACAACAACCTCTGTGTACTGAAGAGGAGAGCTTTCCAGGATCTACTGGTGGGCAAAAAAGCAACCCACATAGTGTGCACCTTTTGTGCAAAAGAGGGAGAAAAATATGATTTGTATATGTATTTGCTCATATTTGCAGAAAGAAACATCGTGAGGATAAACCAAAAACTAATAAAAATGATCATCGTTATCAGAGGGAAGGAATGGGGTCAGGGTCACAGCTGGGAGTGTGAGTTTGTGAGTTTGCTCTCTATTTCTTATCATAGAGCTTTGATTTTTTTTTTTTTTTTTTTGACAGAGTCTTCCTCCATTGCCCAGGCTGGAGTGCAGTGGCGTGATCTCGGCTCACTGCAACCTCTGCCTCCTGGCTTCAAGTGATTCTCCTGCCTCAGCCTCCCCAGTAGCTGGGATTACAGGTGCCCGCCACCATGCCTGGCTAATTTTTATATTTTTAGTAGAGGCGAGGTTTCACTATGTTGACCAGGCTGGTCTTGAACTTCTGACCTCAGGTGATCCGCCTGCCTCGGCCTCCCAAAGTGCTGGGATGACGGGCGTGGGCCACTGCACCCTGCCCAAAATGTGCTTTTGAGGGTGACGCATTCTGACAGATTTAGGTGCGGAGGATCATGAGGTCTGGTAATTAAAAAAACGTACTCCTGCAAAAAGTGCAGATTGCCACGCAGCAGCGTGCCTATCACTGTAAGATTTACACAATACCACGCTTCCATGCAATCACCATGACACCACGCTTCCACGCAATCACCGTGACACCACGCTTCCATGCAATTACTGTGACACAATGCTTCCATGCAATCACGACACCACGCTTCCATGCAATCACCATGACACCACGCTTCCATGCAATCACCATGACACCACGCTTCCACGCAATCACCGTGACACCACGCTTCCACGCAATCACCGTGACACCACGCTTTCATGCAATTACTGACACCATGCTTCCATGCAATCACACCATGCTTCCATGCAATCACCGTGACACCACGCTTCCATGCAATCATCACGACACCATGCTTCCATGCAATCACCACACCACGCTTCCATGCAATCACCGTGACACCATGCTTCCACGCAATCACACATTTCCACACAATCACCATGACACGGTGCTTCCATGCAATCATCATGACACCATGCTTCCACATAATCACCATGACACGGTTCCACGCAATCACCATGACACTGCGCTTCCATACAATCACACATTTCCATGCAATCACCAAGACACGCTTCCACGCAATCACACCACGCTTCCACACAATCACCGCGACAGCATGCTTCCACACAATCACCGCCACACCACGCTTCCACACAATCACGATACCATGCTTCCACACAATCACGACACGCTTCCATGCAATCACTGTGACACCACACTTCCATGCAATCACTGTGACACCACGCTTCCACACAATCACCATGACACCACGCTTCCACGCAATCACGATACCACGCTTCCAATCACAACACGCTTCCACGCAGTCACCGTGACACGCTTCCACGCAGTCACCGTGACACCACGCTTCCACACAGTCACCGTGACACCACGCTTCCACGCAGTCACCGTGACACCATGCTTCCACGCAATCACCGTGACGCCATGCTTCCATGCAATCACAATACCACACTTCCACGCAATCACTGCGACACGCTTCCAATCACGACACGCTTCCAATCACCATGACACCACGCTTCCAGACAATCACGATACCACGCTTCCACACAATCACAACATGCTTCCATGCAATCACCGCAACACCATGCTTCCAATCACGATACGCTTCCACACAATCACAACACGCTTCCACGCAATCACCGTGACACCATGCTTCCACACAATCACCGTGACACCACGCTTCCACACAATCACCGTGACACCACGCTTCCAATCACCGTGACACCACGCTTCCACACAATCACCGTGACACCACGCTTGCAGACAATCACTGCGATACCACGCTTCCACACAATCACAACATGCTTCCATGCAATCACCGCGACACCACGCTTCCAGACAATCACGACATGCTTCCACACAATCACGATACCATGCTTCCACACAATCATACCACGCTTCCACACAACCACAACACGCTTCCATGCAATCACCGTGACATCACGCTTCCACACAATCATGACACGCTTCCACACAATCACGATACCATGCTTCCACACAATCACGATACCACGCTTCCACACAATCACAACACGCTTCCACGCAATCACTGCGACACCATGCTTCCACACAATCGCCGCGATACCACGCTTCCACAGAATCACGATACCACGCTTCCACACAATCACACCACACTTCCACACAATCACAACATGCTTCCACGCAATCACCATGACACCACGCTTCCACAGTCACGATACCATGCTTCCACACAATCACGACATGCTTCCATGCAATCACTGTGACACCACACTTCCATGCGATCACCGTGACATCACGCTTCCACGCAATCACGATACCATGCTTCCACACAATCACAACACGCTTCCTCCACACAATCACCGTGACACCACGCTTCCACGCAATCACCGCGATACCACGCTTCCACACAATCACAACACGCTTCCATGCAATCACCATGACACCACGCTTCCATGCAATCACCATGACACCACGCTTCCATGCAATCACCATGACACCACGCTTCCATGCAATCACTGTGACACCACGCTTCCATGCAATCATGACACGCTTCCACACAATCACCGTGACGCCACGCTTCCATGCAATTACTGTGACACAATGCTTCCATGCAATCACGACACCACACTTCCACGCAATCACCATGACACGCTTCCATGCAATTACTGTGACACAACGCTTCCATGCAATCACACCACGCTTCCATGCAATCACGACACCACGCTTCCACGCAATCACCATGACACCACGCTTCCATGCAATTACTGTGACACCATGCTTCCATGCAATCACCACACCACGCTTCCATGCAATCACCGTGACACCACGCTTCCATGCAATCATCACGACACCATGCTTCCACACAATCATGATACCACGCTTCCACACAATCACAACACGCTTCCATGCAATCACTGCGACACCATGCTTCCACACAATTGCCATGATACCACGCTTCCACACAATCACGATACCACGCTTCCACAGAATCACGATACCACGCTTCCACACAATCACGACACCACACTTCCACACAATCACAACACGCTTCCACGCAATCACCGTGACATCACGCTTCCACAGTCACCACGATACCATGCTTCCACACAATCACAACACGCTTCCATGCAATCACCGCAACACCACACTTCCACACAATCACAACATGCTTCCACGCAATCACCGTGACACCACGCTTCCACACAATCACAACACGCTTCCATGCAATCACTGTGACACCATGTTTCCATGCAATCACCGTGACACCACGCTTCCACACAATCACGATACCATGCTTCCACACAATCACAAGCTTCCACGCAATCACCGCGACACCACGCTTCCACACAATCACAACACGCTTCCATGCAATCACCGCGACACCACGCTTCCACGCAACCATGGCATGCTTCCACGCAATCATCATGACACAGCACTTCCACGCAATTATGCAGGTTCCTCCTACTTCTAGGAATGCCTGGAAACTTTCATGATAAACAGTGTAAGACATTTCCACTTAGAGAGGAACTTATCTGCTGGAGGAATCAATCAGCTTTCCCCAAGAAGCATGAGGGCACCATGCCCCGCCACTGATGTGATGTCCCCACGTTCCCACCCCTCGTGAACCACCTGCTGGCAGGCAGGCCAGGCACTGTCTACAGTGGAGCGGAAAAGGCCAGTTTGTGGCTTTGGAGCTTCATAAGCTGAGGGCCACAGGTGAGACAGGAAGGAACCTGGGGTGTTCCACCCACAAGGTGCTGTTTTGAACCCCACTCCCCATGCTTGGGGCCGGCAGTGAAGCACCTGAGTCTGAACAGATCCAACCCTGCCCCATCTCCGGGGCCACCACAGCCTCTCAGGGCCTGATCTTTCCAAGCACGAACAACCACATAATCTGGTATGTCACACTCAGGACTTCTCGGCACTGCTACTGAATAAGATATTTCAGTACAAAAAGAAGAAATTTAAAAATCACATCAATAAGGCCAGGTGCGGTGGCTCATGCCTGTAATCCCAACACTTTGAAAAGCTGAGGCAGGAGGATCACTTGAGCCAAGGAGTTCGAGAGCAGCCTGGTCAACATAGTGAGATGCCGTCTCTACAAAACAAAAAGAAATTAGTTGGGCGTGGTAGCACACACCTGTAGTCCCAGCTACCCAGGAGGCTGAAGTGGGAAGACTGCTTGAGCCTGGGAGGTCAAGGCTGCAGTGAGCAGTGATCGTACCAGTGCACTTCAGCCTGGGCAACAGAGTAAGACCTCGTCTCAAAAAATAAAATTGCCTAAATAGTAGTATTGGATGAGCATGGAAGGAGAACTGAGACGGTGGCTCCTGGAAGCCCATGACTGCCTCCAGGAGGGTCTGCAGGGAGTGGCAGAGATCACAGTTCTGGTCCTGGGTCCCCACGGTCCCTGCACTGCCCCTGGGGGTGACACGCAGTCACTGCGATACCACGCTTAGGTGAGCCCTCATCCTCCCCAGGGGTGGTCTCCTTGTCCCTCTGAAGGAAGGGGTGGTCCCTGCTAGCCTCCCTGAGTCCTGAGTGAGATGCCTCGTGGCTCCCTGATGCACGCTGTCACCTCTCACTGCGTTGGTTCATGACCCCCACCCTGACTCTGCCACCCCTGGGGCAGGGGCTGTGCCCTGTACCTCCGCCTCCCCAGCGTCCAGCACAGCGCCAGTGTGGTTCATCTGTGCCCCATAGGTGCCTGGGGGATATAGGGGGTGGGCACCCCCTTGTTCACCACCACTGCCCAGGCCCATCTTGGGGTTGTGTGTGCCACACAGGAGCCTCACACCTGCAGCTGTCACCCTGCAGAACCTTCCACAGCCCAAGCTGACTGCAAGCCTGAAGGGACGCCTGATCCAGAATAACCCAGCACACTCCTCTGAAAGGTTCTACCAGGGGTCTCAGGTACCCCCAGGTCTGGCCTTGGTCCCTCTGTCTCTGGACTCCAGATGCCTCCAAGCTCCCAGCACCTGCCTGCACCCACATCGTGTTGGGGTCCCCCCCAGAGCTGTCCATGCCAACGCCTGCAGCTGCCCCCCCAGGCCCTCCAGGAGCTGGCTGGGACGGGGCCACTCATGTGGCTAGACTGTTTCATCACGTCGTGGTAGCGCTATGAACAAGCCCCTGAGGGAAATGGTCTTTCTCCCATATTTATTGGCTCATGTTCCCGGGGACATGGAATAATGCTGCGTGTCATGCGTTAAAAAATCGTGTCACCAGCCTGAGCAAGGAGGCCTTCCAGAAAGATGATTATGGCCAATAAAAGCCCACAGGAAGATAAAATAAAACACATTTGTAATGGAGAAATCAATAGGTAATTTGCTCCAGCAGTTTCGATTAGGGTGGCTGGATATACTCGCCGAGGCTCAGCATGGCTGCCACCCACACGTGGCCATGACCCTTCACTCAGAGGTGAGCAGCTGGGCGTGTGCCTGAGCAGCAGCTCCAGCACCGGCTGGGCGGAGTGGGCAGGGCCAGGTGGGGACACACCAGGACGTCTGCCCTGCTCCCCTCCGATGGGAGGCTCAGGAGCTTCCATTCAAAGTCTCACTCTGTGCCCCTGTCTTGGGGAGGAGTTGCCTGAACTGACCCCATCACTGACCTGCTCTCCCTGGAATTCCCACCTGCTCTCCCCAGAATTCCTGCCACCTGTGAGCCTCCCACAGGAAGGCCAGCTCTGTTGCTGCCCGAAGGGGAAGTGGCAGAGGCCGGTTCTTGGCTTTTTAGCTTTAAAACTGAGGGCCATGGGTAAGACGAGAAAGAACCTGGGATGAGCCTGGACCTGGGCCTTGCTCCTTCAAGATAAGATTTCACAACTGGAGGAGGGAGACAAGAGGCCGTGCTGGGCCCTGAGGAGGGTGTGATGGTAACAGATGGTATTTGGGTTTGGGGACCTGAGAGCAGAGAAGCTGTGTGCCCACCTCAGGTAGAGCCTGGGAGGTGGCAAGGCGCATTCCTCATCCCCGGCTGGTATGGCTAGGGAGATGGAATTGGGAGTGTGGGGCAGGACAGATCTGGATGACCTGCCCGAGATGCCTGTGGACTTCTTTTGACAGTGGCCGAGCTGGATCGCAGAAGTGAAGGATGATGCAGCCAGGATTTGGGTGACTGATGGCTGAGAACAGAGGTGACCAAACACCTCTGACAGTTGCCCAGGAGTGCTCTCCTCCCCTGCACAGGGCACTGCATCAGCCCAGAGCATAGACACAACTGTGTGAAAAGGGAGGCAGAAGAGATGCCAGTCTACCACTTACCACCACCTGGGGGGACCCAGCTAGAAACAGAAGCTAAGTCGGTTTAGAGAAGGAAAGAGCACACTGCTGCATTGCTGGATTTGGGGCTTCCAGTGTGTACCTGACAAAATATTTTACTGATTCCTCCTCACCATCCCCTCTGCAGACTATAAACTACTGAAGGTTGGGAGCAGTGACCTGGTCAGGTCTGCAGTGTACATACATGATATGGTGCCTGCTCTTCTGAGGGACTCAGGGGACCCTTCATGGAATTAAAGTAACCTTCATGCTCTGGGGAACTAAGCAGGGAGAATGATCAGGAGCCTCTCCCTAGCTCGGGACAGCAGTGACAATGAAGATGATGAGGATGATGATGATGATAACGAGAATGGTTATGATGACGACAGCAGCTAATACCATTGATTCAGTCCTTACCTTGTGCCAGGCACTGTGCCAGATCATTTATATCCAGGGTCTATTTCAATGTGAGTCATAAGCCTCTGGGCATAGGCCCCACAATTTGCATCATTTTATGTTTGAGGTAACTGAGGCACAGAGAGATTAAGTGGCTGGTCCATGCCAGGGGTAAGTGAGCAAAGAGCTAGCGTGGGAATCTAAGAACAGGTGCCCTCAAGATACTGGACATCTCCTGTGGGCTGGGCCATGGGGGTCCCTGCACTGGCCTTCTACCTCCCACACCACCCGCCACTCCCCAACCCCTCCCCTCCACCCCACTCCCCTGCTCTGAAAGAGAATGCCTGAAAAGACGACGTCTCTACCAAAGAACGCAAAACCAATTTTGGAAATGTTTTCTAAGGCGAAGCATCCCCAGACTAAATACGCACCTTAAACAGAGTCTAAATTGAAACTTCAGAGAAAAGCACTATGTGGAGTAAGAACAAAAATGAAAGAAAAAAGAAAAAGTGTGGTTCTCCTGTTGAATTCTACCTAGGACACAATGACCCATGACTCTTTGGGGACAGTGTGGCTGCAAGTCTGTGCTCTCAGCTCCTCAAATTTTAAAATTTATTTGAAAATTGACATGCAGTAAGAGTCACTCTCAGGAATGTTAACAAGTGTACGGAAGCACGGCCAGCCCCACGGCCAAGGTGCAGGAGAGTCCCATCTCCCTCACGCTTCTCTCATGCTGTGCCTTTGCAGTCCCTTCCTCTCCATCCACCAGCAAAGCATTGAAGGGTTTTCTGTCCCCACAGTTTTGTCTTTTCCGGGATGTTCTGCAGATGGGGGCATGCAACAGGCCACCTTTTGGTTCTGACTCATCTCACTTAGTGTGATGCACTGGAGACCCATCGCGTGTCACATGGATCTCCCGTTTGTTCCTTTTGATGGCTGAGCAGCTTCCCATTATAGGACTCGGGCTTACAGCTGGGGAGAGGCATCATGGGGTCTCAGGGCCCCTGGGCTGGGGACTGTCAGCTGGGTCAGAGTTTCATGCTGCCTCAGGAGGCCTTGGACCCCTCCTCAAGCCTCCGTGTCCCCTCCTCATGGCACTAGGAAGGTTTCAGGCTGGTCAGACGGTACCATCTGGCCTTGTCAGGATGTCCTGGAAGAGGACTGGTTTCTGAGCAGACACAGCCCAGCCAGCCCTCAGCCTCGGCCTCAAACCTGTGGAACGTTGTCCTGAACACACACAGACACCTTGGCTCAGTCAGATAGGCAGGGCCAGCGAGGAACCTGGACGGTTAACAGATGGCTTTATGGCAGAGGTAGCAGGTTCCAGCCCCAGCTTGTACAGTCCCCACTGTGTGATCCTGTCTGTGTCCCCCAGTTATGCCATCTGTGAAACGGGACAAGAATAGCACCTCCTTGGTGGGCGTGAGGACCAAGTGAGATGGGGGTGAGGATGGCACACCTGGTATCGGTGCCCAACGTCACTGTAGCTGATCACATTGGGGCCTGGCCTGAGGCTCCCTGGGAGTTTCAGGGTGCTGGAGATCTGGGGAAGTGCAGAAATAGGGACGGCGCTAGTTCTCTAGGTCATGAAGACTTGAGCTGGCTGCAGCCCTCCCCTGGCCTGGAGGGCCCCTTCCCTCCAGGTACATGCAGCAGGCGGTGCTGTAGGAACTTGGTTTGCTCCTCCTTGTGCCCAGTGGGGAAGACGGCGGCTGTGAAAAGGTAAAATGCACCCCAAGCCCCAAATCTGAAAATCTGCAGATTTTCACATCTGGGTTTCTGCTGGTGGGTGCCAGCCCGCCTGTGGGTGTGGAGTGGCAGCACCTTTCTAGTTTCTGTCGCTCTGGTGGGAGATGCGGGGTACCAGGCAGGGGCTATGTTTGTTCCCCTGAGCATGGCAGGTCTCCAAGCCTCCCAGGCCTGAGGGATGGGGCCTGCAAGATCTGAGTCGATTCCAGGGTGATTCTGCTGAGGCTGAGCCCGCACTGATCTCAGTCGATTCCAGGGTTATTCTGCCGAGGCTGAGCCCGCACCGATCTCCGTTGATTCCAGGGTGATTCTGCTGAGGCTGAGCCTGTACCGATCTCAGTTGATTCCAGGGTTATTCTGCCGAGGCTGAGCCCGCACCCGGGAAGAAGAAGCACAAGTCCCAGTGGGATCTGTGTCCTGTGCTTTTCCCAAAGAGGGTTTTGAGGACTTCAATATTTAAAGAGGAAAGAGCAGACAGGAGAGGGAGGAGGAAAGGAGAAAAAAGCGGGGGCCAGGTAGGCAATGAGACAGTGGCTACATCCTTGCAAGGCTCTGCTTAGTGCTCAGTGGATCCACGTTTCACAGAAGCCGGGGTAGGTGTGTGAAGCCCCAGCTACCTGTGTGGCCACAGAAGGGAGGCAGCACCGTGAGACTCAGTCCCCACGCTCCACTTCCCTTTGGCATAGTGGGTTTGGGGTCCTGAGGTTTCATCTTCCTTTCACAGGCCCCTTAATGGCCTCAGTGCCACTGATGTTGACTGGCTGTGGGGGGCAGGAGGCACAGGTGATGGGGAGATTTTAGCTGTGAACGTGGCTCGCAGGCAGCGCTCATCAACATCCTGAGAACCAGCGTTCTGTAGACATGCTTCGGGAAACCCCACTCTCACCACGTAGACAGAGGCCTGACAAGGAGATGGTGGAGCTGGACAGGAGACCCTGATGGCTAGGGGAAGGGACGTGGCACAAACTCAGCAGAGGGTGGCCCGCTGCCAAGCTGTCACATGGCAATAGGTCAGTGAATGTGCCTGGCTGTGCCCACCTGGCTGCTGTCAGCACCTCCTCTCTGCCTCCAAAATTCATGCCCCACCCACCTGCCAGCCAGGGCCTTCCTGCTGTGAGGAGATGGCTGCCAAGCAGCTGAGCCCTGGAGGAGTTGCTCTCCCAGCGGCCTTCTCAGGAGCATCCCCAGCTGGAGGAAGAACCCGAAGGGGATGATTTCCCATCTCAGGAATCAGTTCCTGGGGTGGCGGTGCCCAGGCCCTCCTGGGACCCTCAGTCCATGCCCCACAGTCTAGTCTGTGCTATATGCTTGGAACCAGTGGCTCCTCTCTGAAGAACAGAAGAGGGCTCCGTGGGCCTGCCAAGGGGCTCCGTGGGCCTGCTGAGGGCCTGGCCCAGTGCCATGAGGCCCATGCAGTCCTAAGACACTGGCGCTTCCCTGAAGTTGGCTGTGCTCTTCCACTTTCCGTGGCTGTGATGCTCTGCGCAGATAGGGCCAGGCAGGCACATGACGGCTGAGGCCACCAGCCCCTGGGCTGGGCAGGAAGCCACCTTCACTGGAGTCCTTAGGGGTCAGGCTTTCCCCACATTGAGCCAGCCTTCTTCTTTGGTACCGGCCCTTTCTGATCTATGTTGGGCCGATGAAGGTGGCGGGGCTGTGTGTGCTCCAGCTGCAGAAGTGGCCCTCCAAGGGCAGGGGAGGTGAGACAGGTGCTGATCTCCTGGGGCCGGGGGCTGCCTGTTGTGCTCCCTGTGAAGGCCACAGAATCCGAGCTGTGGGAGTCAGAGATACCTCCTTGGAATCACAAGCAGGAGATGGGCCGAGGCTCGCTACTCACTGGGGAAGGCCCCAGCCAGCTCTGGGCTCACGGCACACTCCTCTCCTCTGCCTGCATGTCACATCCAGTCTCCATCATCTTCCCATGAGCAACGTTGCCAGCAAAGCAGCTGACGATTCACCTTGTGGGTTTCTAGAGGCCAGAGCTAGAACGTTAGCTCGAGGTCAAATGCGCCCGGAGAAAAGGAGAAAGGGTTTGCTACATCCTTCCTCACCATGCCCAGTCCCTGCGCACACAGATCTGACTTTGCCACTGGGGGCGCGGCTGTGCTAATACCTCACTCTGAAAATTCGTAATTAGAGGGGAAGTGAAACGTGTATTTTGCCTCTTCTCTAAGAACTATCTTTTACGGTGAAAAAATAGCCTCTCTTGAAGAAGAAAGCTTATACAGAGTTAGGGCTGGAATGCTGTGACATGCTAATTTACTTTCAAACATATCAGCCAAAATAAAAAGATTTAGTAAATGTAGCACAATGTTAATTAAATCTAGGTGATGGGTATACAGAAGTTCATTTCACTATTATTTCTGCTTGTGTGTATGTTTGAATATTTCATAAAATAAAAATGATGAAGAATTTATAAGAATTTTCAGGAGAACTAGTCTTCACTAGCTTGCTTAGAAAAGAGGTTATTAAGAAAAGGAAAAAGATGACTTTGGGGTGTTGAGAAAAGACACAGATCCTGGAGAAAGCCTATTTTCTTCCCCTGTGATCTCCTAACATCTAGCTCCCCTCTTCCTTAGGAGAAGTTTGGGATATGTTTCCATAATTATGTTATGGAAACATAACATAATTCTTCTCTGGCTAAGAATGGCCATGTGACTAAACTCTGCCCAAGAAGATGTGAACAGGTGTTCTGGGAAGGTCCCTTAATAAAGGAGGGGTGAGCCATTCTTCCCCCCTTTTTGATTTCCTACCGCCTGTAAAAGTCTCGTAATGGCTGGTGCTCTAGCAGCCATTTTGGACCATGAGGGGCCCTAGAAGCTGAAAGATGCACACAGCAGAGCAGAGGATAGAAGCAGCCAGGGTTTCTGTTGATTGTGCAGCTGTGACATTGGCCCCAACTGCCCACCTCAGACTCCTCTCACGTGAGAGAATACAACTCTCGAGTATTTAAATTTCTGTGGTTAAGTCTGCTCCGGGCCGCTGAAGGAAATTTCTAAATGATCCAACTCAAAATGAAACTTGCTTTTCCTTATGCTTTGGCATATCTTATCCAGCTTTAAGTTCATCTTGCTTTTCCTTACGCTTCGGCATATCCTATCCAGCTTTAAGCTCACCTTGCTTTTCCTTACGCTTCGGCATATCCTATCCAGCTTTAAGCTCATCTTGCTTTTCCTTACGCTTTGGCATATCCTATCCAGCTTTAAGCTCACCTTGCTTTTCCTTACGCTTCGGCATATCCTATCCAGCTTTAAGCTCATCTTGCTTTTCCTTACGCTTCGGCATATCCTATCCAGCTTTAAGCTCATCTTGCTTTTCCTTACGCTTCAGCAGATCCTACCCAGCTTTAAGCTCACCATTCTGTCACCCCTCCTTTTCTCTAAAAATGCCCAATGTGCTCTTGCTCTTTTCTTCTTAGTCCTATTCAAAATTATTTTGGGACAATAACTGCTAAACTTCTTCACACTAAGTTGTAAACGATTGCTAAGTGTTATGATATAATTCCCAATCTGCCCTTCCAGGGGAATATGAATTATGAGTGTAGAAAAAGAGTTAGATTAGAAGACTGAATCACTACTACTATAATGATAGGCCTTTATAAGTAAATTTGAAAATTTAGATTAAATGGACACTTTTCTAGAAAAACATATCTGACCAAAACCATCAAAGAAATTGAACCAGTAGTTACAAACCAATCTCTCTCCAAAACAAAAAGAAGCACGACCAAAAAGACAAAATCTACAGCTACTCAACGGCTTCACAGCACAGTGTGACCAAACATTCAGGGGACAGATTATTACAGCATCATAAGACCTGTCTCTGGGACAGAAAGACTCTTGAGATTAGTCTGTAACCTTGATAGCAAAACCCAGATGAGGACGCTATAGGCCTAAATCACCCAGAAAAGTACATGAAAAACTTCAAATATCAGCAAAACAAATTCTTCAACGTGTTACAAAATATTACCTCACTACTCAGTGGGATCTGTCTCAGGAATGCAAAGATGGTTTAACATTAGGAATTCTAATAATGAAATTCGCCCATTACTAGATTAGGGGGTGAGAGTGAATATATAGACATTGAAAAGGGAATGGGAGGGTATTTTTGGGGGGTCTGCCAAGCCCCTGAAGGTCACATGACAGGTCCTTGTGAAGGTTGTGTCTGCCTCCAGCAGGTTGGGTTACCTGCCTCTACCCTTGGATATTAGGGGGGCACTAACTTTACACCGAGTATCACTCCTGTTTGACTGGTCCTAGGGAGTGTGCAGGTGGCAGAACTTGGGGTGCCTGGCAGGGTGTGAGAAGAGTACGCACCTTCACCACGGTGACCATGCCCTCGTTGGTGACGGGGTCTGTGCGGACGCTGAAGTGCCCGGATGGATCCCCACTGATGATGCGGTAAACGGCATTCCAGTTTGGAGAGTGGGGCTGATCTCGGTCCATCACCGTGAGGTTTGCGACCACGGTCTCCACGCGGTTTTCGGGGACCTCCCCTGCAAACTGCAAAATGGAAGGAAAGAATGTTACAAACCCGTGTTAAGTGTAAATATGCACACAGAAGTGCACGTAGCATATGTGCAGCTCGAGTGTTCACAAACAACACACCGTGTCAGCCCAGCTCAATGAGTGTTCACAAACAGAACACACCGTGTCAGCCCAGCTCAACGAGTGTTCACAAACAGAACACACCATGTCAGCCCAGCTCAACGAGTGTTCACAAACAGAACACACCGTGTCAGCCCAGCTCAACGAATGTTCACAAACAGAACACACTGTGTCAGCCACGCCCAGATCAGGAATCAGAGAAGACAGGCTGCTCAGGGGTGCACAGGAGTGCACGCCTCGTAGCACGGCTGCCGGGGCCCCACTGAAGCAGGCGTGCAGACCTGCCCGGCAGGTGCGTCAGCCCTGCGGCCACGGCAGAGGGCCGCTGATGGAGCGGCTTCAACAATGGGCACTTCTTTTCATTCCCAGTCCCCACCCCAGACCCCTTCCAGGTCCCAAAGTTTCCAACTGTACTGGTTGAATGGTGGCCCCAAAGATATGGCCACATCTCAATCCTTGGAGCTAGAAATGCCACCTTGTAGGAAGAAAAGGTGCTGGAGGTGAGAATTCTGAGCTGGGGAGATTTTTCCGGATGATCCAGGTGGGAGCTAAATGCTACCATGTGCATCTTCAGAAGAGGGAGGCAGAGGGGATTTCACAAAGAGAAGACGCAGACATATTCAGAAGGGGAGGCCGTGGGAGATGGGGGCAGAGACTAGAGTGATGCCACCACAAGCCCAGGAACACCAGGGTGGCCAGCAGAACCAGGAAGAGGCAGGAAGGGTTCTCCCTGGAGTCTTTAGAGGGAGCAAGACCCTGGTGATTTCAGACTGACAGAATAAATTCCTGTTGTTTCAAGCCCCTAGTCTGTGGCCATTTGTTGCAGGAACCTTGTAAGCTCATGCTGACTTCTGGCGTCACAGATGAGTTGACCTGGGTTTTTTCTTTACATGGGCGGAAACTTCCAGCACTTGTGTCTGGCTTCTGCTGGGCACTGTGGCTCTGGGATTCCTTTGTGTTGCTGCGTGCAGCTGAGATGGCTGAGCAGCGCTCTGTGATGTGACAGTGCTGTGATCAGGTACCCTTCCTCCCAGGACGGGCGCTGGAGCATGAGGACAGGGCTGCTGTGCACATCTGCAGGCAGCTCTGCTCCCTTTCCACCGGAGTGTCCCCGGGTGGGAAGCCCCTGTGTCCTGGCATGAGGCACTGTTAGGGGCTGAATGTTGTGTCCTGGAGTTTCTGTGTGGAAGCCCTAAACCCCCAAGGCCTCAGAGTGTGACTGTATTTGGAGATGGGACTTTTAAAGAGGTGACTAAGTTAAAACAAGGCCGTTAGGGTGTCTGGGGAATTACCCAGGCCACCTTCACACCTGCCCTCAGCCAGGAGTCACGGAGGAGCCCTCAGGTACAGCAAACAGAAACTTGCACTGGGGTGACCTGAACCCAGGAGCCTGACCTTCCAGGGCTGCAGGTGGCTGGGCCCGTTGGGACGGGGCTTTGTCCTTCCCCGGCCTCCCGTGGTCAGGATCCTGCAGCTCGGCCTGGCCCTCTGGCTGCCTGAGAAGCACAGCTGTCCCTTCGGTAAGAAAGAGTCTTCCTGGAGTGCCCCTCCCCACCTGACTTGTGCTGACACTCCCGTTGGACAGGGCGATGTCCCACGGCCACCACAAGCCCAAAGAAGGGAGCCTTGTGAGGTGGGAAACGGAGAAGGGGTGGGAAATGGGCGTCGGGCAGCCAGCAGACCGCGTCTGCCACAGGCAGGTCCTGCAAGGACAGAGAAGCACACAGAGGCCCCGAGGCGGCGGTTCTGGGCCCAGAGTCTCAGAGCCGGTGTGAGAGGAGGCTGTGAGATGGCGCAGATTCACCCGACCCACCCGCGCCCCTTCCATGCATCTGTCATGAGTGTGGAGGCCCCATTAGACCAGTGGACAAAGACATCAGGTGAACAGGGTCCGGGGACATACAGATGGCGACTGTCCCTGCTGGCCCAAGGCCTAGCCTCTCATCAATGAATGAAGGAATGAGTGATAGCCTTCATATAAATGCACAAAAATGAAATACGCTGGTCCCCTTTCCCAGGCAGGAGCCGAGTCAGCATTCCTAAAAAGGACGGCGACGCGACAGAAGAATTCAGAGCCCACACCAACGGGCTGCCTTGTCAAGGATGGAAAAATATTCCAGTTTAATCCCAGACAAACACTGCGTCCTTTCTCTGTATTTCAAAAGCTCAGAGAAAGTCCTTTAATCAGCTTCCTCGACCTGGGGCTCTAAGCTGGGCTGAAAACCCCGCAGCCCGGCCCAGCCCTGGGTCTGGTAGGAAGGGCCCTGCCTGTCACCTTTAGGTCCAAGCATTCACATCCCGATACAATCAGCTTGTTAGGAAGAAAAACTGTGGATTTATCCAAAGTGGGATCTCAGCCCTGTCTGTGGAGCGGGAGCCCTTCCTCACACGATGGCCACGCTCAGCCACAGATCTCATCTGAGGATTGGGAGGAACCGTCTTTGCTAAACTCCAGAGTGGACAGCTACCGCCCCCATCACTCCCGATGTCCAGTGTGGGACGGAATCTCCCAGCTGTCTCTGTTCCTGAGCCAGGTGGCCAGAGCCCGGAAGCTGCAGCTGGGTACCCGGGGAGGCCTGGAGACGCTGACCTGGCCCTAGAGGAGGGAGCTTCGGGACTCACTCTGTCTTCCCTTCATCACATGTTTTGAGCCGCCCAGGAGTCAGATCGTCCCCCAGCAGGACAAGGAGCTGGCGTCGCCGTGGGACACACTGGGCCCTGCACTGCAAGGCATCATGGCATGGGGGATGGTGCCTACTGGGGGATAGCAGGGGCGACTCAGGCCATGGTTGGAGATCCATATGTTCTGGGGGTGAGAACGTGCCTGAGAGTGAGGTACAGGGAGCTGCCTGCCTGATCTCAGCCCTGCAGTCCTTGGATGTGAGAGGACAGCCCTTGCTGAGGCTGTGGCCACACGGGATCCTGGGCGGCCAGGCCCTGGGCAGAGGACCACTGCAGGGGGACATTCAAGGAAGCTTCACTGAGGCCTGTGAACAAGTTCCAGAAGGGCCGGGGACCGGGCGGGAGGGGCAGCCCTCCTCAGCCAGGGCCGTGCTGCTGTGAGTCTAGGAGCTGATCTGGTGCCCGGGGGGGCCTGGGGGTGGGACAGAGCTGTGAGGTGGAGGTGATAGTCCCCCTGGTGTCCTCAGGGGAGGTGGTAGCTGGGCCACATTATACACTCCCTGCTTGGACCATCTCCAGGCAGAGGTGGTGGTGGGAGGGCCTCAGGGTCGGGGGAGCTTTGCAGACCTGGAGCAGGGAGGAGGGTGGCCTGCCCCATGGTCAGTGAGGCAGGCAGGTGACCCCTGCAGTGGCTGGTGGAGGACTCAAGGCCAGTGAGCTCCCCTGACCCTGGAGATCTGAGTTGCAAAATGTCCTGGGTGCCAGGACCCTGAGCCCTCTCCAGAGATGCCATGAACACACAGACGCTGCTCTGGCCAGGCCCCACAGCACACACTGCTGGTCTCTGACACCTGGCCCCGGGCCATTCCCTCTGCTGAGAATACCGCCTTGCCCCAAAGCAGCCTGCCAGGGTCCTGCAGCGCACACCGCTGGGCTCTGACACCTGGCCCCGGGCCATTCCCTCTGCTGAGAATACCGCCTTGCCCCAAAGCAGCCTGCCAGGGTCCTGCAGCGCACACCGCTGGGCTCTGACACCTGGCCCCGGGCCATTCCCTCTGCTGAGAATACCGCCTTGCCCCAAAGCAGCCTGCCAGGGTCCTGCAGCGCACACCGCTGGGCTCTGACACCTGGCTCAGGGCCCCTCCCTCCACTGGGGACACCGCCTTGCCCCCAAAGCAGCCTGCCAGGGACCCGCAGCGCACACCGCTGGGCTCTGACACCTGGCTCAGGGCCCCTCCCTCCACTGGGGACACCGCCTTGCCCCCAAAGCAGCCTGCCAGGGACCCGCAGCGCACACCGCTGGGCTCTGACACCTGGCTCAGGGCCACTCCCTCCACTGGGGACACCGCCTTGCCCCCAAAGCAGCCTGCCAGGGACCCGCAGCGCACACCGCTGGGCTCTGACACCTGGCTCAGGGCCCCTCCCTCCACTGGGGACACCGCCTTGCCCCCAAAGCAGCCTGCCAGGGACCCGCAGCGCACACCGCTGGGCTCTGACACCTGGCTCAGGGCCACTCCCTCCACTGGGGACACCGCCTTGCCCCCAAAGCAGCCTGCCAGGGACCCGCAGCACACACCGCTGGGCTCTGACACCTGGCTCAGGGCCCCTCCCTCCACTGGGGACACCGCCTTGCCCCCAAAGCAGCCTGCCAGGGACCCGCAGCGCACACCGCTGGGCTCTAACACCTGGCTCAGGGCCACTCCCTCCACTGGGGACACCGCCTTGCCCCCAAAGCAGCCTGCCAGGGCCCTGCAGGACAGACTGCTGGGCTCTGACACCTGGCTCAGGGCCATTCCCTCTGCTGGGGACACTCTTGCCCCAAAGCAGCCTGCCAGGGCCCTGCAGTGCACACTGCTGGGCTCTGACACCTGGCCCCGGGCCATTCCCTCTGCTGGGGACACCGTCTTGCCCCAAAGCAGCCTGCCAGGGCCCCGTAGCACACACTGCTGGGCTCTGACACCTGGCCCCGGGCCATTCCCTCTGCTGGGGACACCGTCTTGCCCCAAAGCAGCCTGCCAGGGCCCTGCAGTTCACACCGCTGGGCTCTGACACCTGGCCCCGGGCCATTCCCTCTGCTGGGGACACCGTCTTGCCCCAAAGCAGCCTGCCAGGGCCCTGCAGTTCACACCGCTGGGCTCTGACACCTGGCTCAGGGCCATTCCCTCTGCTGGGGACACTGTCTTGCCCCAAAGCAGCCTGCCAGGGCCCTACAGTTCACACCGCTGGGCTCTGACACCTGGCCCCAGGCCATTCCCTCTGCTGGGGACACCGCCTTGCCCCAAAGCAGCCTGCCAGGGCCCCGTAGCACACACTGCTGGGCTCTGACACCTGGCTCAGGGCCACTCCCTCCGCTGGGGACACTGCCTTGCCCCCAAAGCAGCCTGCCTGAATCTTAGGGCGCTTCTCCTTCCTTGAGTGAAAACCTGCTGGCCTCCCCTGGGAGCCACTTGGCAGCCCTCAGTAGCTTCTGGCCTTCAGGCCTCTGTGGGAGGGTTGAGCAGGACCATGCCGCTCCGGTCCTGCGGCCATGTCACCCCAAGTTTCCTTAAGGGCTTGGTGGGATGAAGGGCTCTGGTCAGCTTGGTCTACTGTGGCGTTGGCCCGAGGCCTGTTTTTATAAATAAAGTTTTATTGACACCCAGCCACACTCCATTCATTTACATATCACCCGTGGCTGCTTTCCTGCCCCAACAGTGGCATTGAGTCGCAGTAACAGAGAGAGCCTGACCATAGATGAAAATACTATCTGGTCCTTCACTGAAAATGCTTCAGATCCTTGTTCTCCACCCCTGAGGCCCCCGCCTCAATAACTGGTTTGAAATAGGCTAATGACCTAAGTCAGCCAATTAGGGGTCAGTTCTGGTGGCCCCTGCATCTGGCCTGGGCATGGTAACCACGTGAATCTGAAGGTGTTGGGTTGGTTGGGAGCCGTCATTCGCAGCCTGAGAACAAAGCCGGCTGGAGGAAGCATGGTCCAGGGGAGCGTCATGGTGAGCTGGTGGAGCCTAGATCCAGCCATGCCTGAAGGGAGAGATTTTCCAAGACTTCTCAGCTCTTGTGAGATGAGCCACTCTCTTTTTTTTCAAGTTGCCAGGGTCAGCATAGTGGTCATTAGTGAGGCTTCCTGGCTCCCCTGCACCTTCTGAATTCCCTTCCTTATTTTCCAGATATCCACTTTCCTGGCCTCTACAGCCACAACCAGGTAAGTGACCTAGGGACCTGCCAGCCAGGTGCACCTGGATGTCTGTGGTTCAGAAGAGAGGCAGAGAGGGCCTGATCCTGGCAAACTGCAGAGATTCCTTAAGCTTTGGAGCCAGCAGAGGCAGAAGGTGTGGCCAGCACCCTTGCAGGCAGCAGGGGCAAGGCTCTGTGCCTAGTGGTGGGGGCAGGAGGGCACCCTCCTGGTGGAGCAGCCGTGCCTGAAGCTCCTGGCCCCTTGGATTTTGTGGCCCCTCACATCCTCTGTGGCGTCTGTCTCTGCTTACATGGCCAGGTGGGTCCTGGTGTTGTCTGCTGTTTTAGCGAGGGCCTGTCTGACGCTTCTCCACTCGCTCCCGTCCTTCTGAGGAGGGAGCGTGGCGCTCTCTGCGTCCATTCCCTTGCAGACTTCTGAGTGAAGTTTATACAAAGAGTCTACTCTAAATCATGCAAGTTTAATAAAGGTTCACAAAGAAGGCCTTAGCTGATAAATCTGGTTTAGAATTTTCTTATTAACCTTCCCCCAGCCATAGTGACTTTTAAATTTAATTTTTTCAGATTTTCCGACACAAGGAAAGCCTCTCAGGCCCCTTGGGATGAAAAGGCAGGTATTTGGGAAAGGAGAAATTTTAAGAGCATCGGAATGGAATTCGTTGCTGAGACTGTAATCTAGAATTCAACTGTGCACCCATCCCGAGAGGTAGGAGGATTTTGTCTTCTTATGAGGGCCTTCCCGCACAATCCCAGCTCTGAGGCAGAAACCGTGAGCTTCTCAGGGGAAGGTCACCATTGGCAAGAGGAGGATTTGGGCAGGAACCCTGCAGCACAGCCGGTGTTTCAGGAAAAACCCACCCAGCTGTTCCCTTATGATGTCAGTGGGCGGTCAGGGCCGAGAGGGCCAGGCCCCATCCACACAATGTCCAGCAAGACCCTGGGGCCTCCAAGGCACCTACGCTGGGGCCACGGTTGTCCTGTCTTCAGGGAGAAGTCCCGCATCTGCCACACGGCAAGCGGCCACGTGGGAGGCGGCGGGAGGGAAGTTCTGTTCCCCACAGCAGGGTGGTCCCCTGTGTGTCACAGGGAGGAGGGACCCCGTTCTTCAGGAGGCTGTGGGGTCAGATGGGCTGGCACAGTCAGGGCACTCGGTGCAGCACCTGGTACAGGGTTGGTGCCCACCTGCTGCTGCAATGACCAGGGCTAAGGGGTGGATTTCTGTGCCTGCCGAGATGCCGAGAGACCAGGGGGACATGGTATGGACGAAGCTGACTTCTGGCTGGTGGGCGTGAGGACTCCAGCACAGGCAGGTGTTTCATCAAGAAAGAAGGGGGCCAGGGGAGAGAAGGAAGAGGGAGAAGCTGCCGGAGAGTCCCCAGGGAGAGTACAGGGCACACCCTGTCCCACATCCCACCAGTTCCCAGGAACTGCCTGGTGATCCCCATGCTCCACGACCATGAACTCCAGGTACCCAGAGGACTGGGAGCCCCACGAGAGAGCCGCAGCCCCTGACACGCCTGCGCCCCTTCCAGTGAGTTGCTGCCGTGCTGATCCTCATGCCCCTAACATCCAATCCCCGGTGGAGGCCCCGATGACGGCTCCCGCCAGCTCGGTGTGGGTGGGGCTACGGGCCCTGCAGCCCACACTCTCAGGACTGGCTGCTGTCCCCCGGGGGGGCAAGCCCACAGGACGCCGGCTTGGGGGAAGTCCCAGGGGCGGCCACTCAGATGCCTCCAAAGCACCAAGAGAAGCCACATTTGCAAGAGCAGAAACGCAAAACAGCTGGCAGCGGGCAGGAGCAGAGAGGAGAAGCTTGCAGGCCCTCGCAAGGAGACAGGCCTGTCTCAGAGAGGGGGCACCTTGGGCTCATGCTGGTGACAACCCCAGGGAAACAGAATGACAGCATTTTGGGAGCAGGAGGCAGAGGGGATTATATTATTGCTCCCATTTTGCAGGTGACGAAACTGAGGCTCCAGGAGGCAACCTGCCCGAGGTCACCAGCGGTGGGGAAGGGTCGCTGAGGCTGCACTGGCCCCCTGGGGGCTGCCTCTCGGCCCCACTCCGTGCTTGTCTTGAGAGGTCACCTTCACGGTTTTTGTTTGGAACGGGGAATTATACATCCGCGAATGAATAACAATTGCTCATGGTAGAAAAATGGGAAAAACCAAAATCCACAGAAATAAAATATGTACATTTACACTTTTTTTTTTTTTTGCGATGGAGTCTCTTCTGCTGCCCAGGCTGGAGTGGAATTGCTCGATCTTGGCTCACTGCAACCTCCACTTCCTGTATTCAAGCAATTCTTCTGCCTCAGCCTCGTGAGTAGCTGGGATTACAAGCACCCGCCATCATGCCCAGCTAATTTTTGTATTTTTGTAGAGACGGGGTTTCACCATGTTGGCCAGGCTGGTCTTGAACTCCTGACCTCAGGTGATCCACCCGCCTCGGCCTCCCAAAGTGCTGGGATTACAGGCGTGAGCCACCGTGCCTGGCCTTACAGATTTTAAATATGTAGATTCACCTCTGAGGAGCAGGGGCTGTGACTGCTTTGGTTTTCTCTGTAGCTGCCCTGTACCCTGGCATAGGGAGTGCCCAGTGCGGGGTGAAATAATGAATGAATGAATGAATGTGCAAACGTAATGAACAAGGCCTGGCACGTGGCACACGAAGTTTCCTAAGATATTTAGTTTTTTAATTCAATGCTAATACTGTGTGTCTTTTTGTTTTTTTTTTTTGAGACAGTCTTGCTCTGTTGCCCAGGCTGGAGTTTAGTGGCATCACACCTCACTGCAGCCTCGAACTCCTGGGCTCAAGTGATCCTCCTGCCTCGGCCTCCCACGTAGCTGGAGCTACAGGCCTGTGCCACCTCTGCCGTGTGTGGTGTGAGATTTTTAATCAGCTTTCTGGGACAGGTGGTGACAAGGTGCTGACCTCATACTTAGACGTCTGCGATGCTAGAATCTTCCTCCTTCAAATATTCCCAAAACGACACCTATGTAGCCTCTTTGCTATAGGTGAAGTCAGGGCTCGACAACAACCCTGTGGCCTGAATCTTTGTTTGTTTTTGTAAATAAAGTTTTATTGGGACATGGCCACACCCACTCGCTTCTGTTTTGTCTGTGGTTGTTTTTGTCCTACAATGGTGGAGTTTCGGAGTTGCCGCGGAGACTTTCCGGCAGCCAAAGCGCAAACATTTACTCTCCAGACCATTCAAGAAAAGGTGTGCCTGCCCCTGTGTCAACGGCCGCTCATTTGCCTGCAAATCCCTGGGAAGGTGGGGCCCCGCACGCTCCTCTGTGGATCTGCCCTTGCACTCCTGGAACGAGCACGGGAGCGGTTCTGCGGGGTGGTGACCGCGTGCCCCAGGGCATGGCTGGCATTTAGGGCACTGCCCATAGACCCCGGGTCTCCGTGGCTGGTGAAGGGCAGAGTGAGGCTGCTTCTCCTGGAATGGAGGCCCCGGGGGTCCTGGTTTCAGAGGCCCCGGCTTGACCTTTTCTGCCTCTGCATTGTTCATCTGTTTGTGCTGCCTGCCCTGCTCTGAAAACGGCCATCCACGATGCCTCCACGCCTGCCAAGGACCTGCCTTTCACCACTCTGGAACTCCAAGGACTGAACACGTCAATGGTTTGAATTTCCATCAGTTGCTGGAAGCCAGAAGGTGCCCCCGGCGCCAGGCTGCTCCTCAGGTGTGACACGCAGGACTGCATCTTGGTGATTTGCTGCTGTACTTAATTTTTGTCTGTCCCTCCCACATCCTGTTTCCTGGCAACTAGACTAGTGGCGGTGAGTCAATATCTCATAAAGATGAGCCACGGCCGACTGCGAACTTTGCTTCCACCTCTGACGGACAGTAGTGCCACTGAGGCCCAGCTTTGTCTCCTGGAAGGCTCAGGACCTCCTTTTGCCTCTTCCCACGGAGCAGGTCTGAATGAGCGGAAATGGGACTCTGCTGCTGCCCTCGTCACCCCAACCCCACGGGCCAGCGTAGGATCGATGCTTTCACTGAGCTGCCGCTTGCTCAGAAGCGTCCGGCTGGTCCTAATGAGGCCTTGATGTTCCCAGCCACCCGGCGTTGGGTGCTGCTTCTCCCGGCTGGAGCCCGGTGTGGACAAGGGCATCTAATTGGAGGGAAGTGCCCAAGCCTGGTGCTCTTGCCCAGCGGAGCTCAGCAGATCCATCACTGTAACTAGCACAGCTGAGCGCCGGCCCTGACGGCTCCTGTCTGGCTGCGGTGTGGTCTGCTGTGCCCCCCGACGGGGCTGGGAGCCACCTGGGGACACAGCCAGCTGCAGTTCTCTGTTCTGTGATTGCTTGCATTGAAAAATTGATAGCGTAAACCTACAAACCACAGCTCCTTTGGACATTACAACGTCATTGCTTTTTGCAATTCTGTGTTCTATTCAGTAAAACAATGATGATTTCTGCTGAGTTCTGAGTTCACAAATCAGAATTGTCGGATCTGTGGCTCTTGTGACCAGAAGGAAGTTGCAGGCCCAGGCCCTGCCCCTGCCCCTGCCCCTGCCCCTGCTCCTGCTCCTGCCCCTGCCCCTGCCCCTGCTCCTGCTCCTGCTCCTGCCCCTGCCCCTGCCCCTGCTCCTGCTCCTGCCCCTGCCCCTGCCCCTGCTCCTCCTGCTCCTGCTCCTGCTCCTGCTCACTGCAACACCCGCTTGAGCGAAAGGACCAGTCATTTAGCTAAAAATTAACTTGAAACCCCTTTTTGGGCTTTTGGGTCCATAGACCAGGTTGGCTTGCTCCCTTCCCAGAAAGGACAGAGAGGTTGACCCATCTTCTTACCCGGGATTGGAGCACAACTTCAGGCAGCTCCTGTCAGCAGCTTGTCTGTGCCAGGGTGAAGGACACAATTGCTATCAATCGGCATTATTAATCATACAACAGCCACGATGGCCATATTGTTGCTGTTTTACTCATTGGTCTTTCTTTGAGTCAGGTACGCTGCCAAGGGACTGATATCTGGGAACATTCGGTCCTCACACACCCATCAGGCAGGAACAGATGAGGAAAGGGAGGCAACTTGCCCAAGGTCAGCAGCTGGTCAGTTGTGGAGCCAGGCTTGAAGCTGGGGAGTCTGGCCCAGCGCCCACCCCCAACCCCTGGGCCCCATCTCTCCCGTGCAGCTTGGACAGGCGGGTCCAAGGAGGCCTGAGAGACTGGCGGGAGCACCGTGGCTGGGAGGACTAAGTCTTGAACCCCAGGCTGAGGGACCTCAAGTTTCTGTGTGTCCCTGCCTTGGGCTTGTCCTTTCCAGTCCGCCGTTCCCACACGTCTCTGGGCCTGTGTCCTGTTGGTCCCTGCCCCAGGGTGGGCCCAGACTTGGCCTCTCAGAAGCGCCCCCTCTGCAGCCGTCTCTGGGAAGCCATCCCTGGTGGGAGGAGCAAGGAGGCGGGAGGTGATGTCGGGCGGGTGGGAGCTCCTGGTCCCTGCGGCTGCCACCTCTGTGCTCGGAAAAGTTGGCTCCAATTAATTATTTATGGCCGAGGCTTGCACTGCGCACCCAAGCATAATTAAGGGCACTGAGTCCATTCTAATTTTAAGATGCCAAATTCCTGTGCTCAGGAACTCACGCTGAATCGTAATTTCTCCCTTCTTCTGCAGAAGTCAGGGACTCACAGGGCTTGGCCAGAGTGGGCACGTAGCCAGGCTTGAGGGGCTGGGGATCTGTGGGTGAGAGCTGCCCTGGGTCAGCCCAGCCAGTCCCCCCGCTGAGGCTGGCCAGTAGCCTGTCTACCCTGCAGAGCTGGGGCTGCCCTTCTTCCTGGCCAGGAGGGTCACTTCCGAGGAGGGACCACAGGCAGCATCCTCGGGTGGCTTGGGGAGGGAACTTCCAGAAGGACCTCAAAAACATGGGGGCCACAGACCCACAGACCCCAGGGCTCCTAAGTTCAGCTGACACCCTGCCTCTGGCAAAACCATTTTTAACCCCTTTCAGAGAAAAATCTGTATTTCCACATCAACTGTGATAACCAGGCACTGGCTGAGCTGGGCACGTCCTAAACGCTGGGGACCCACTCATCCTGCCCTCAGAGACCCTGTGGGGAAACCACCACGACTCCCTTCCCTCTTTATTCAAAAAATATTTAACCTGGGCTGGGTGCGGTGGCTCACACCTGTAATCCCAGCAGTTTGGGAGGCCGAGGTGGGCGGATCACGAGGTCAGGAGATCAAGACCATCCTGGCTAACACAGTGAAACCCCATCTCTACTAAGAATACAAAAAATTAGCTGGGCGTGGTGGCAGGCGCCTGTAGTTCCAGCTACTCGGGAGGCTGAGGCAGGAGAATGGCGTGAACCCAGGAGGCGGAGGTTGCAGTGAGCCGAGACCACGCCACTGCACTCCCGCCTGGGCGACAGAGCGAGACTCCGTCTCAAAAAAGAAAAAAATTAACCTGATTTTATTCATGCTTGCTTGGGACGGAGAATAGATCATTCACGAAAGACATACAGTAAAAACAAAATATGTCTTATCATGTATGCATTTTAAACTACAACAATGATATAACACCTCCCTCTTCTTTTCTTTTTTTTTTTTTTTTGAGACAGGCTAGCGTGCAATGGTGCAATCTTGGTTCACTGCACCCTCCACCTCCCAGGTTCAAGCAATTCTCTGCCTCAGCCTCCTGAGTAGCTGGGATTACAGGTGCGCACCACCACACCCGGCTAATTTTTTTTTTTTAATATATATTTTTAGTAGAGATGGGGTTTCACATCTTGGCCAGGCTGGTCTTGAACTCCGGACCTCGTGATCCACCCACCTTGGCCTCCCAAAGTGCTGGGATTACAGGCTTGAGCCACTGCGCCCGGCCCTCCCTCTTCTTTTAACAGCTGGGGAAACTGGGCTGAGAAGGTTTTGGTGACATTGTTGTAAGCCCCTCACCTATGAAAGACCGAGACGGGACAGGACTCCAGGTCTGTTAAAGCTGGAACCTTGTCTGCTCGCCACCCAGCTCCATGCCCCTGGGATGGGGGTCTGGGCACCACCCATGGCATTTTTAGAGCAGATTTATATTGCTGAAGTCTTAAACTTTCACATAGATCAGCAGTGCTCCCGACGACACCTTGAGGTGGGATTAATTCTAGGTGGAAAGCGGGGATAAAATCCTGCTGCTCAGAGAGGTCCAGCTCTCCGGCCTTGGCTACACAGCTGGCAGGGACCAAGAGTGGGGCCAGGGCTGGGCTTCCTGACTCCAGGGGACCCCCCTCCATAAGCATGTGCGTGAATGGGGTGGGGGTGGCCTGGAGGAAGGCCTGTGATGCCAGATCTCCAGGGTCACTCTGTGCTGTCTGGACCTGTCCCTGAGAACTTCACTGCAGGACCCATGGGTGTTAATAGGAGGCTTTGGGGCAGGGTCTGAAGCTTGTGTCCTCTGTGGCCACCAGCTTCTAGCGCAGCAGACCCCATGCTCACCTGCTGGAGGGAGTGCTGAGGGCCGAGGGTCCCCACTCAGCCTCACGTGGGCAGTGCAGCCGCGCTCAGAGCCAGTGAAGGGAAAATAACTTTTAATTAACATTTAGGACTCAGAATCGGATCATGCAAATCCCCTACATCTCTGTAGCGTCTGCTGATTGTTCTTGATTAGGCTTGGTAAAAATAGCCTGGCGGCATGTGCGGCAGTGTGGCCAGCCTTCGCCATCCTGCTGGCCCCTCTGCCCGCTCTGTCCCACGGTGAGGCATGGACAGTGTCCCGGGGCTCCTGCCTGTCACCCATCTCTAGGAGGACACACCAAGGGCCATCCTAACCCCGAGTATTTATGGACACCCCTTCTCCAGGACCATGCAACCCAGTCACCTGGAAAAGCCACCGCAGGGTGGAGGGAACCCTCCCTGCCAGGGTCATCTGTCCATTGTCCACCCACTAGCATGTCACCCCGCCGGCCTGACCAAAGCAGCAGACTGCAGATCCTCTCCCGGACTGTGTTAGACTGGGAGGTGCCGCAGACACTGGCTGAGAAGCATCTAGACATACCTGCGTACTCCTCAAGAGATGCCGTTCCCCTGCCCCGTGATCTGGGGTCTGGGACCTGCCTGAGGCCCCCTGGAACCAAGGATGGACAATGGCCCATCTCTGGGAGGCGCACGAGGCTGCAGTAGCCTGTGCTTAGCCATTGGAAAAGCACAGAGACGCCTCTCTCTAATAAATGCCATGGGGACCCTCTGCCCCAGTCCCAGGAGGAGCAGCCCCAGGGTGGTGTGGCCGGTCAGCAGTTGCGGTGAGGGTAGCTCAGTGCCAAGGGCTGCTTAGTGCTGGTCAGCGGGGGTGGCTGGTCAGTGCTGGTGGCTAGTCAGTCCTCATGGCTGGTCAGTGTTGGTTAGTGCTGGTCAGTGCTGGTGGCTGGTCATTTCTGGTCAGCGCTGGTGGCTGATCAGTGCTGGTCAGTGCTTATGCTGGTCAGTGCTTGTGGCTGGTCCACTAGGTCTAGAGGGCCTCTGCCTTGGCCTCCCAGAGTCTTGGGATGGGGACCAGAGACGAGGGGTAGGGCTTGCAATGGAATGATGGGATTCTCTGAATTTTGGGATTTAGGACCACAATGCCCCTTGTTTATCTTCTGCCCCCCAACGTCTCAGAGAATCAGGCCATCCCCACCTTTCGTTCATGGGGACACAGAGGCAGGAATTCTCCCCTGCAATGTGCTTTAAGTTGCCTTGAGTCAAATGCAGAATTCTGTGGGGGGCTCAGTGTGACTCCCTGGGCTGGCCGTTTTTCAGAGCATGTGCAGGTCAGGGACATCCTGCCGGTTCTCCATCTTCCTTCACAGGGATGCCGGCTCCGAGAAAGGCAGAGACACCTGCTCCACACAATTTGGGTCACCTTCTCCCCTCCCTCCCTGCCATCACTTCCTTTTCTTTCTCGGAGTCAGGGAGGAAGGACAGCTAGGGCTGCCCAGCCAGCTGTGTGGTGCAGCCCTGCTGCGCTCTTGGGCCTGGACGTTATTATTCTTCAGGGCCCTGGGGTTAGCAGCTGCTTCCCCTATGTCCAGACTCCCCGGCAGCCTGGCCCTGAGCTTTTCCTGACCATTGCTCACTGGCCGGAAGAGAGCAAATAGAGACTGAAGCCAAGAGAGAGAAGCAGGTGTTTTCCAAACCATCTGAACGCCTTCCTGGCCAATTGTATGAGAGCTGTTGCATCCTGGGGCTGCACCTGGTTAAATGCTCCTCGGGCTCCTGGTTGCCCTGGCCGCTTGCTGCCTGGGACTCACTGCCAGGAGCCTGGGGGAGCGCCTAGAGCCCCCCTGCCCTGCTGCAGTGGGGCTGAGCTGGCTTCCTTCGCTGTGATCTGCCATCTTCCCACCAGATGGCGTTGTGTGCTCACAGCCACCTCCGCCTGGTGCAGCTGCGCCCCAGGCCTGGGATGCAGGACGCAGGAGGCCCAGATGCGGGACGGCCGCTGTGGCGAGGGGCTCTGGACTTAGTTGCCTTCTCAGCAAGCCGGCCCACCCACCGGGAGGAGCGTCTCCCTCCTGACCCCATCCCTTCCCCTCTCCCTCTTAGCCTCCCGGAGCCCAGAGTCCTCATCTGTCACTGGGTTGGTCGGGGTTGGCTGGGATCAGAGGCTAGCTCTGCACCCTGGCCGCACCCTGGTGCCCGAGGGGCAGCTCCACAGATGCAGCTGGTGTGCCACTGTCATTGCTATCATGACTGACACACAGCTCTGTGGGGGCCTAGGCCTGGGGGAGAAGGGGGTGATATGGTGGTAGGAGCAGAGAAGACCCTGAGATCCTGGCATCTCAGGGCCACGGCCACTCTGGGAGCCCTCGCTGACTCTCCCCTCTGCACGTCCCAGCCTGGTGCCTTCGACCTTTCTAGAGGGGCTCCCGGGGCTGGGCCACGTGCCCATGATGTCAGCACTGCCACGCGGGGCCCAAAATGACAGCCTGGGGACACCATGTCACACCCCATGGACCCAGGGAATCACCACAAAGGGTCCTGGTTGGTAAGCAGGGCGACAGCCAAGGCCGGGACCTCCCCAGATCGCCGGGCAGCAGGGAAGTGGGGTCATCAAATGTCTATCGGCGCAGTGGCCTCTGCAGATTTCAAGGGAAGGGTCCCTCCTGGTGGTGCAGCTGCCCTGCTGGAATCCAGAGGAAGTGGGGGCTGCATGCCTTACAGCCCTGTCTCCACCGTGTTCCCACCAGAGAGAGTTTGGTCCCCTGTGAACTAGGGGCTCGGGGCTCACAGTGGACTTTCAACAACATTTAGTGAATGGTCACTCAGGCCCCAGGCAGCCGGTATGGGGCCCAGTCACAACCCCCTTTCTGCCGACAGCAGGCCACAGAGGGTCAGCCAAGTTCCACACACAGGGATGGACCCGCCATGCCAAGGCCCCATCTGGGCATCCCCCAAGCGGGTCCCACACGCAGGCCTCCCAAAGTGGCAGTGACATCAGCCCAGGCAGTACCAGTCAACTCCTCCAGACATCACAGAGATGCCTCCCAGGCGGCAACCGACCTCTGCCGCCGGTCCCCTCCCTGACTGAGCCCCGGCCTCTCTCCTACTGCGCACATCAGGAATGGAGCCACTCCACACAGCAGCCTCCGCTGCCCAGGGCCTTTCTTACACGCTATCTGCCAAGTGCCCGTCAGGCAGAGCCGCAGAGAGAGAGGAGGCTGTGCCACACGCCAGTGCATTCCTGCCCTGCGCGGGCCATGCGTCACTGGGCAGCTTCGAGGGACTCACCGTGCTGGCGGTAAATTCTGGCGGGTTGTCATTCACATCTGTCACCGTGATGATGGCTGTGGCTGTGTTTGAGAGGCCATAGTTGAGATTTCCTTCCATATCTGTGGCCTGAACGATGACTGTGTACTGCTGAACTTTCTGGAAGGGAGACACAAGTTGAGAAAGAACAGAAAATCAGTTTGGGTTTTAATTGACAGGGCACTTATCAAAAGAAATCCGTTTACAGGAACGGAGTTCCTGGAACCGGTTCTCTTTCACTGGGGGCTGTGTGCTGGGCGCAGGGCCCTTTCCAAGCCTCCCGGTTGACACTGCCTGTCGGAGTAAGTTTCTCCTCCCCTTGCCATGCGTTAAGGTGCGGCATGAAGAGGTTTGCTTGTGTTTTCATCTCAGTGGCCCTGCCGTTGATAGGGGCAGATCACGTTTGGTGCCAAGATAGAAGGGAGGAGAACAGGGGAGCCCAGAGGGCACTGGGGTTGCATTCGGTCTAGAAAACCAAGCAGGGACAGTTTGCAAAGGGAGGGATGCCCCACAGACGCGGGTCAGGAGTGACTTCGTTTCTTGAGTGTTTAGCTGAATATCTGAACTACAGGTCAGATATTCAAATGGGAAGAAAAGACAAACCCTTTCCCTTCTCTGTGCAGGTGCGGAGATGCAAGCATGCTTTCTGCTGGAAAAGCAGTCCTGACAGTTTACCGTGCAGGCGCAGGTGTGAGCTTTAAATGGCAAATAAGGCTGGCGGGATGAGTGCATTTTATTAGGCATTGAAGGAGTCTGATGGCCTTTCTCCTCAGGGCCCTTGCTGGGAGTCCATCAGTACCAAAATCCCCGAGCTGGCAGAGGTGGCTTTTCCACGCCTCTGTTCTGACCCAGAGGCCATGAACTTCTGAGGTGACAGCTGAGGACAGGCTTGTGGGCAGCTCCCTGCTGGGACCACAGCCCGCCTCTCACCAGTACCATTAGGGGAGGGGGATTCTGGGGACCAAAGCGAAAAGGGAACCTGTGAAATGCTCTCCAAGTGACTAACAATCCTGAGTCGTGCTTCTCTAAGAGGTTAAGGGAAAAGACCAGCTCCTAGCGTTGTGATTCAGTGAAACGTGCTCAAGTTCCATAAACTGGCTCCGTAAGGAATTACAAACAGCAGATGGTCACCAACCTTTTCTCTTTCCAACCATCATCCATCCATCCATCCATCCATCCACCCAGCCACCCACCCCCACATCCACCATCCCTCTATTCACCCATCCATCCATCCATCCATTCACCCACCCATCCACCATCCCTCTATTCACCCATCCATCCATCCATCCACTCACCCACTCATCCACTATCCCTCTATTCACCCATCCATCCATCTATCCAACCACTCACCAACCCATCCACTATCCCTCTATCTGCCCCACACCCATCCATCCACCCACCTACTCACCCACCCACAATCCCTCTATTCACGCACCCATCCACCATCTCTCTATTCACCCACCCATCTATCCATCCACCCACCTACCATCCACCATCCCTCTACTCATCCGCCAATCCGTCTATCCCTCTATTCACCCACCCATCCATTTATCTATCCACCCACCCCTCCATCCACCATCCCTCTATTCACCCATCCATCCATTTATCCCTCTATTCACCCACCCATTCATTTATCCACCCACCCACCCAACCACCATCACTCTATTCACCCACCCATCCATCTATCCCTCTATTTACCCACCCATCCATCTATCCATCCACCCACCCCTCCATCCACCATCCCTCTATTCACCCACCCATCCATCTATCCACCCACCCCTCCATCCACCATCTCTCTATTCACATATCTATCCATCTATCCATCCACCCACCCACCCATCCACCATCCCTCTGCTCACCCATCCATCTATCCTTCTATTCACCCACCCATTCGTTTATCCACCCACCCACCCAACCACCATCCCTCTATTCACCCACCTGTCCATCTATCCCTCTATTCACCCACCCATCCATCTATCCATCCACCCACCCATCCAGCATCCCTCTACTCACCCATCCATCTATCTCTCTATTCACCCACCCATCCATCTATCCATCCACCCTCCCACCCACCCACCCATCCACCATCCCTCTACTCACCCATCCACCCATCTATCCCTCTATTCACCCACCCATCCATTTATCCATCCACTTACCTACCCATACACCATCCCTCCCTCCCTCTTTCTACCTTTCCATCCCTCTGTCTTTCTATTCCTTCCTCCTTCCCTCTAAGACCAGCCAGCCCCAAGCCAAACTGGCAGCTGATGAGAGATGGATGAATGAGCCCAGCCAAGGATGGAAGGGTTTTCCAGCTGAGCCTAGCCCAAATTGCCAATTTGTGGAATTGTGAGCTAAATAAATAGAAATAAATGGTGGTTGTTTTAGGCTGCTAAGTTTTGGGATCTTTTATTATGCAGCAAAAGCTCCCTGGCATACATCCAAACCCTCAACATGGCCACAGCACTCCATGTGTCATGGCTGCTAACCCCCTCTGTGGCCTCATCTTGAATCAAGCTCCCCAGCCCCTAGATGTCCCTTTCCCATGGAATTCTCTCCCAGCCCTCCAGCCCAGCATGCTCTCAGCTCAGCCTGCTCTTCATCCATGACTCATTCCTGGCTTGCACTTTTACATTTATTGTGTCCTCCCTTGATCATTGTCTGTAACCCTTGCCAACCTGAGCTCTGGGGGGCCATGGCTGTCTCATCCATCACCCACTGTGTCTCCAGGGTCAAACGTGGGCCCAACACAGAGTAGGTGCCCCATGACAGCAAGTTAATGTTGCCAATGATTGTGGTGGCAACAGAAGCTCTGAGGAATGACAGAGGGGCCTGGGTGCTCCATAAGGTGTCTGGACAGTCTGTGGACAGCTGTGAGTCACCAACGGGCTTTGAGTGCATCACAGGATCCAACTTATACATGACAGCAAGCGATGGCCTGTGGGCTGAATCTGCGCATCACTATTATTGTAAATAAAGTTTTATTGGCACATGGCTATGCTCTTTTATTGACACATTATCTATGGCTGCTTTCACACTCGCAAGGCAGAGCTGAGTATCTGCACAGAGACTGTATGCCCCACAAAACCTAAAATATGGACCACCTGGTACTTTATAGAAGACGTTTGCTGACCTTGGGCTCCAATATCAGGCAGTGTAAGCCACTGCCACCTGGACAGGCCTGAGAGCAAGGCCACAAGCATCTCAGGGAGGGAGGGCTGGGGATCCAGGGGAGGCTTCCAGGAAGAGGCAGTCACACTGCCTGAAGGTGACAGGGTGAACTGAGGGCAGGGCTGGGAGGTGTGGTTGGACCCGGGAGGTGGGAACACGGCAGCCAATCAGGGTCTGGGGTGTTCCACATGGCCTCCCACCCAGAACAGGGTGACTGTGGCTTGGTGACCAGGCCCAGCCTACATGGGGCCAGGGCTCAGTGCAGTGGGGCGCTGGCTCCTGGGCCCTCCAGCCCCAACATGTGCCTCATCATGCAGCCCTGGCTGTTGTTCTGAGAGATCTCCCTCAAGGAGGCAGGTGTCAGGGGCCTCTCGGAAGGGCAGGAAACTGCTTCTTGGCCCATGCCTGCGTGGTCCCTGCAGCAGATCAGTCACCTGGAGAAGGGGGGAGGACTGCAGCACTCAGAGTTCCTGCAGGGCCGGGGAGAGTGGGCGGCTCAGGCCCCCTGCAGGAGAGGGTTCCAGGGGGAGGCTGTGAGGCTCAGCAGGACAGGGAGGGGCCTGCAGGCTGCAGAGCCATCAGCAACCTTGGCCTCCTGTATTTGGCAGCCCCCTCTGTAAAATGGGACACGACTGTGTTCTGCTGACCACATAGCCGTGACCAGTTGCTGAGACAGTGAACAGGAACGTGCAGCCCAAACCAGGTTTTCATTATTTCTCTCCCACTGTTGGCTTTCTCCCCTCCCTCGTTACCCCAACATTTGCCCCACATGGCGCCCTGTCTGCACTGTGCACCCCACACCTCCTATCCCTGCCCCGCTGTGCTTGCGGGTGTGTTGTCCCTCTCCCTCCTTCCGCTGGTGAGACCCCACTCTTCCTTCCAAAATGAGCTCCCCTAGAGCCTCTGGAATTGATTTTGCTTCCCTCATTAACCCTGGAGGTGCAGCGTGACCCGGACAGCCACAACCCTGCCCACATCTGCTGTAGGCTGGACTCTCCTGGAAGACCCAGAATGCCATGAGGACTGAGTCCTGCCCAGCTTTGTGTCCAAAGTGCCAGACACAGACCTGGCACACAGTAGGTAATCGGTGTCTGTTGAGGGAACCAAGTTAATGAGTCGTGTCTAACAGAGCTGACATTTACCAAGATGAATAGAACTTGGAGTCAAGGAGATACAAAAAAAAAAAACCAGAAATAGCTTACATTTACTTGGGTGCTACATCCTACTTTGATAATTTTCTCACAGTAGGTTAACCCTTACCTGCTCCCCTTCTTCCTTTCTCCCTCATCCATCTACCCATCCCCTTACCCATCCATCCATCCATCATTTACCCATCCATCATCTGCACATCCATCATGCACTATCCACCCATCCATCCATTCATAATCCATCCATCCACCTGTCCGTCATCCATCATCCACCCATGCATCCATCATCCATCATCCATCCATCCACTCACCCTTCCATCATCCATTTATCCATCCATCTATCCATCCGTCATCTATCCATCCATCATCCATCCATCCATCCACCCATCTACCATCCACCATCTGCTTACCCATCCATTATCCATCTATCCATCCATCCATTCACTCACCCCTCCATCATCCGTCTATCCATCCATCTATCCATCCATCATCCATCCATCCATCCACCCTTCTATCATCCACCATCTACTTACCCATCCATTATCCATCTATTCATCCATCATGTATCCATCCATCCACTCACCCATCCACCATCCGTCTATCCATCCATCCATTATCTATCCATCCATCATCCAACCATCCATCCACCCATCCATCATCTACCATCCACCATCCACTCACCCATCCATGATGCATAATCCATCCATGCATCCATCCATCCATCCATCCATCCATCATCCATCTGTCTGTCCATCCATCCATCATCTATCCATCCGTCATCCAACTATCCACTCACTCATCCATCATTGATCCATCCACCCATCCATCATCCACCTATCCATCCATCCATCCACTAACTCATTCATCATCGATCCATCTACCCATCCATCATCCATCATCCACCATCCACTTACTCATCCATCATCCATCCATCCATCATCCATCCATCATCCATCCATCATCCACTCACTCATCCATCATCTATCCATCCATCCATGCATCATCCATTCATCTATCACCCATCATCTACCCACCCATCCATCATCCATCATCCACCATCCACCCACCCATCCATCCATCATCCATCATCCACCATCCACCATCCACTCATCCATCCATCCATCCATCCATCCATCCATCCATGCTTTAGAGAGACCTCTCCTTATGTCAGGTGGATTACAACCAACCAATAAGGAAGCTGAGGTCCTCTCATCCATCCATGAGATAAGGAAACTGAGGGAGGTGAGAGAGGCTTCTATGGAAGTGCAAGGGGAGTTGGTTGAGGAAGGAAGGTGGGGGCTCACTAGAGGGAGGAGGGAGTGATAGCATGAGCTGCAGGCACAGCAGGGCTGGGGCAGGAGGTATGAGGTGCATGGTGCAGAACAGGGCATTGTTGGGGGCTAATGCGGAGGCCGTGAGGGAGGGGAGAAAGCCAACAATGGGGAGAGAAACAATAAAAACCCAGTTTTGGCTGCATGTTCCTGTTCACTATTTCAGTAACTGGTGTCACACTGCGTGGTCAGTGGAGCTCATGTTTCTTTACCATTTACAGAGGGGAAGACTGAGTCCAGTGAGGGCCAGGCAGTCCCATGACCTCCCCAGTTCTACACAGCTGACCAGGGCAGAGCGAGGGGACCGGTCAGGGTCCCTGACACTGTGTCAGTCTGCGCTTCAGGCCTTTGTTATGGATGGGACTCAGGCAGCACCAATGATGTCCATGGTGACATCAGCCCGATGCCCGCTGGGTCTCCTGAATGTGGGATGGACATCATAGAAACAGCAGAGCTGGCGCCACCCTTGACTGGCTGCTCTTGGCAACCTCAGGGTCAGGATCTGCCTTCTAACTGCAGACCAATGCGTGTCCAGACATTCGCTGGGCCTGAGGCCTTGGACTTCATGGTACTACCCATAGCAGAGGTCCCTTCCCCAAGGTTTCTGTGCCTCAGGATCCCAACAGAAAGAAAATGTGCCCTCCTGTTCATCAAGGCAGAGACCAGCCAGCCCACCTCTGGAAGCTTCCCCACCCTGGCCGTGTTCTCCTTCACCTGTGAGCACCCGGCCCTCCCTTGCAGCGGCTGGATGGAGCCTGAAGGTTGGCTCTGCCTCTAGGTAGGATGCTGCAGAGATGGGCTGGGGACGGTGCCAGCAGCGGTGGACAGGCTTGCCAATGAGAACCCAAATGTCAGATACCCATGCCACCTTGGCGAGGGGCCGGGATCCTGCCTGCGGAGTCTCATTTCATCCGTGCCCCATCTGTGCGTACCAGCAGTGGCAGCGGCTCCGCGGGGATGTGGCTGCATCTCACTTCAGTCCCCGCTCCCCCAGGAAACGGAATCGGGTTTTCTGACAGGGCAGCAGGCAGCCTCGCTGTGGACACTCTTCATTTCTCACCCAAGTTTCTCTTGTTCTTTACAAATCCGGTTTTCTTCCCCCTCCCAGGACAGATTTGGAAATCGAAGCTGCAGGGGGCTCTCAGCAGCCTCTTTCCTGGGTGTGATGTCCCCCCACTGCCTGCCTGCACTGGCCCCCCTCGGCCACCCATCCTGCAGCGTAGGGTCCCCAGGCTGCTCTCAGCTACATGTTTATTTGGCCGTGGTTGCCTCCTCCCGCAGCATGGCACCGCCAGAAGGACCAGACTGGAAAACAGGAGACTGACACAGGCCGGCAGGAAAGGGAGGGATCCAAGCGGAGAAGAATGTCAGCCCGCAGAGAAACCGCTGTCACAGACTTGCGGCATGACATCATTCTCCAAGTCTCCATTTCTTCAGTCATCGAATCAGAGCCGGTTCATGGAAGCCACCCCTGGCTGTGGTGCTTTCAATGTATAGGAAAGAAATGTATTCTTTTCTATATATTGAAAATAAATCAAGCATTGTAGAAACCTAGACATGTACAGTGTATTGTATGTGTGTGTGCATGTGTGTATGCGTGCTTGTGCACGAGTATGCATGCCTCTGTGTGCGTGTATACACACGTGTATGTGTGCACCTCTGTATGCATGTAAACCCACATGTGCATGGATGTGCATGCGTGTGTTGTGTCTGTGTGTGTGCAGCTGACTGCCACTAGAGGGCAGCTGGGTCTTGATTTCGAGAGGCAGGGCAGGGGTGTCTCCTGGCTGGGTAGGGGCAGGAAGCTAGACCCGCAGGAAGGAAGAAATCTCCCGGGGGACCCCCGGAAGCAGCCAGTGGCCTTCCCGTTGGCAGGGCTTCTGAAGTCCAGGCAGGGTTGGCCTGGCTCCCCTGGGAGCACTGGGGAGGTGGGGTCAGGCTCCTGACCTCATCACTGTCCCCATCTCCCCCTTTTCTGGGATGTTATCTGGGGTGAGAGGGTGGGTGGGCAGGACCCAGGCATGTGCTCATGAGGCGGTCATGGGAGCTCCTGCAAACAGATCTCCTTGCAGACGTGGCTGGTCTGCACGTAGCAGGCCTGGGCTGGCTTGGCTGGAGGTTTCGACATATTTATCTAAAAGGCTTACATTGGGCTGCTCCCTTTGCCCTCAAGTGCATTTCATTCCTGTGAGGCGGGCAAGGGGAGCCCCACGTTAACCACAGGGCAGGGCCCTGTTCTCAGAAGTGTCTGGCACCTCCTCCCGGTGCCCCAACAGGCCTCGCTGTGTGCAGTCTTCCAAGGGCCTGTGTGGCACAGGGGCACGGCGCCCTCCCACTTTGCAGAAGATGAAGGCCTGGGACTTCCCTGAGGTCAGGGGCTGGTGAGTGCTCTGGAGGCCAGCAAGTGTCTCCCAGCCCTCATAGGACAAACAGATGACGCAGGACTCAGCTCTGGACCAGCGTCCCAGCGTCCTCTCTCCATAGCTGACATGTGCAGCCTCTGCTCCCCACGTCAACCCTCGATGGAGGTGTCTGGGCGGGCAGCGGGAGTCCTGCACAGCCGGGTGTGCCCTGCTGGATGCATGCTCGTGTTCTGGGCTGGAGCCCCTACCCTTCCTGCTTCTGCCGGGTGCAGAGAATTCATTAAAAAGTGATTTGGCCATTTTCAAGTCCAAGAGGAGGGAAGAAAACCACAGTGGGCCATCCCTGGGGTTTTTGCTCACCTCCCCATAGCTCAGCATGTAAATTTTGCAGAACAGCCATCAATAATGCAGGCGGCCGGCCTGCCCTAGAAAGGCATCAAAGCTTCCTGAGTCGAGCGTGCCCTGCCCATACCCAGCATCGGCTGGCCGGCTGCACAGCCAATGAGGCACCCTGGCAGGAGCCACACCTGGAACTCAGATCCTGAAGTTCTCCTGGATGCTGCCCCCACCCCAGCCACCATCTAGGGATGGTCTCATCTGCCAGGCTGCAAGCACGCCTCCCCCACCTGCTCCGGGCTCTCTGCACCTAGAGGCGGTACATATGGGGGTATAAAAGGAGTCCCAAGGCCCTGCAGCCCAGGCTTGCAGATGTCCTGCATCCCTTCCTTCTGGGTGAGCTGGAGCCAGTCCCAGCACGACGGCGGCTGCTGCTCTGGGAGCTTCTCCAGCTCCTCTCAGGTCAGCGCTGTTCCCACTGCTTCCTCCTGGACCACACACTCCCCAAGGGCCTTCCCAGCTGTCACTGCTGGAACCTCCATCCCCTTGGAAGCTGCGAGATGGAGCAGACAGAGATCCGGGTCCTGCTCTGCGTCTCCTCCTCAGGCTGCACAGCACCTGGGGTCTGTCCGGAGCCTGAGAATGTGACTCTGGCATGAAGATCAGATGCTGTGGGAGGAGGGAGTGCAGGCACCACGGAAAACAGGCTGGCGGGTCCTCACAAGTCAAGAGTCACCACGGGGCCTGGCAGCTCCGCTCCTGGGTATGTATCCAAAAGAGCTCAAACCAGGGGTTCTGACAAACACTTACACGTCCTCGTTCAAAGCAGCGCCATTAACAGCAGCCAAAAGGGCCGAACAGCCAAGTGTCCATTGAGCGATGAATGGACAAAGAGAACGTGGTTGCCCCATGCAGCGGAATATTATTCAGCCATTAAGAGGCATGAAACGCAGACACGAACTACCACGGTGACGCTCGGTGAGAGATGCCAGACACGAAACGCCATGCATGGAATGAGCCCACTTACAGGAAATGTCCAGAATAGGCAAATCCGTCGAAGCAGAAAGAAGATTTGGGGCTGCCAGGGGCTGGGGGAGCTGGGGGTAAGGGAGTCGAGGAGAAATGGGATGGTTCTGGGGTGATGGAAGAGTCCCGGAGCTAAGTCAAGGTGATGGTTGCACAACCTCGTGACCACTGAACCCCGCTGAAGCGTACAGTTAAAGGGTGTGTTTGGTGGCGTGTGAGCTCCCTCTCAAGGCACAGGCACGAACGTGCTATGTGTCGGCTTCAGTCCCCGCTGCCTTGCAGGGGCCCGAGGGACTCAGCACCCTATGTCCACTCTAGCATGGATCACCGAGCTGGTGGGGTGGGGGCTGCCTCTGGCTGGCAGTCGTTCTGGCCAGATTCTGTGCTGGGCCTGCAGACTGACCCTTAGGCTATCAGAGAAGGGACTCTCCAGGCTGAAGGGACCTGGGGCCTACCCTATGCCTACTCTTAGCCCAGGGCTCCAGCCGGTGTCCCAACCCCGCACCTCTCGCTACAGGCTGAGTTCCTCTCCAGGAAGCCTTCCCTGCCCCCATCCCAGGGCCCTCTCCTTCCTCCAAACCCCTCAGCCCTTCGGGGCTGCTGCTGTTCTGGGAGGAGGCACTGCCTGGGTGGCACATTCCACCTGTCCAGGTGAATTTCCTGGGCACCCAGGAACTAGCAGCAGCCGCCCCTGAGGTGAGGTGCTCAGCCCTTCAGCCTTCAAATGCAGGTCTGGGGGTGCGGAGGGCTCCTTTCTGAGGTTCCCTCGCCTGGGGTGGGGAGGGGCTGAGCATGGAGCCCCTCGCTGGGTGCCCCCAGGCTGTCACCGAGAGATCACCCCTGCTCAGGGGCATGGAGCCCCAAGGGGTGCCATCTTCCCTCCCTCCCTCCTGAACACCCTGCTCACCCCTTTAAACTCATGGACCGTCCACTGCCACTGTCTCTCCCTCACCACTTCTGGCTCCGCAGACTTTGCCTCCTGCAGGATGAGGGGCTGAAAACCAGGGACCTGGCCCCTTAGCTGTCCGGGTTGCTGCGTGGAAGGAAGCGTGTTTCACTCAACCTTCTGCTCAGCTGCCCTTTGCACAGCCAGGACAGTGACGTGCAGCTGCCTCAGCTCTTGTGGGTTTTATGACCCCTTGGGGCCTCCGGTGTCCCTAGCTCTGGCCATGTTCACTGGTGGCCCAGAGCCTCTGCACTGCGCCCCACGAGCCCAACTCCAGCAGACCCTCCCCTCTCACTCTATAGCCAGGTTTGCTTTCTGCTGTGCTGAGCTGGATCAAACCCAGAGAAAACACCAGCATTTCCCAGTTCCAGGCAGCAAGTCCCAGTTCCAGGCAGCGATTCCTCCCTCGGCCTGCTGTTGGGGGCAGGGGAGGCCACAAAGAAAGTCTCTGCTTCCTAAATCCACAAAACCCACCACATGGGGGTGGGGGGGTGGGGATGCTGGGACCCTCTCGCTTCCCCCTCTGTCTGTCTGTCTGTCTGTCTGTCTGTTTCTCTGTCTCTCACATTCTCTGCTGGGCACAGAGGGAAGAGGAGCTGCCAGGAATGACTGCTGGTGATTAGAAGAGTCTAGATGTCTGGGAGGAACAAGATGGAGGCAGGCAGGGGAGGTCCCGTCAGTCCAGCAGGCGCTGGGGGCTCCTCCCTGGGGCCTCTCTTGGCCCCCCACCCCTGGGTCATAGAGGAGAACACTTCCCTCTCCAGGGGCTGGGCAGTCACACCCGACTGTGGAGGGCCACGTGCCTGAGCTCTCCAGTGGCCTGGGGTTTCTGAGCCATAAGTTCCAGTGGCTCTTGGAGCCCTTGCCCTCCTTGGCTGATGCTCTGGGGAAGCTTTTCCCAAACTGGGCACTGTCAGCCCTGGGGCTGGGTCGTTCTCTGCTGTGGGGTGTCCTGGGCACTGAGGGGTGCTGAGCATTCCTGGCCTCCACCCATGCAATGCTGGTGGCGCCCCCCACCGAGCTGTGACAACCACAGGTACCACCACTTGCCCAGTGTCCCAAGAAAGACGTTGCCCTAGCTTGGAAGCATGGCTCTAGGGGAGGAGACCGACAGCAAATAGCAAAGAGTATCATATCAGCTGGGGACAGAGGCCGTGTAGAAAACACAGCAGGAGAGAGGGACAGGGCACTCAGTGCACTACATTAAACCGGGCGGCAGGCAGGGCTGTCTGCCAAGCAGACATGTGGCTATCGAGCTGTGGGGGTCTCGGGAGGAATGCTGTAGGCGGGGGGATCAGCCAGCGAGAAGGCCCTGGGGCAGGCGGGGTGGGCTTGGGGTGCCGGGGGAATGGGGCCAGGTTTGTTTCTCATTTCTGGGTGAGACAGGAAACCGTGGTGGGGTTTGAGAAGACAAGAGCTCAGATTGGTGTTTGAACAGGATCGCTGGGCTTCCGGGCGTGGACAGAGCAGGAGATGCGCAGAGGCTGGGGCATGTGCTCCGTGGTCTGAGTGGCTTCCGTCGGGTGTGGGGGAGACAGTGGACATAAAAGAGAAGGAAAGGCACCTGCAGGGCCGGCCGGGTGACTTCTCAGAAGATAGGAAGGGGCGGGGGGCTGGGGCGGCCCACGCCACCTGGGGTGCCGGGAAACCCTCGGGAATATCCAGCCCTTCCACAGACACGTTCCCTCTCCCATTCTCCTGAGACGCACGGGCCTTTTTGTCTTTCATTTTCTCACTTTTGATAGACCTAGAAGAAGTATTTCTCTACCGCAGGGAAAACAGCTGCACACAGTGACTCAGGGAGCACCCTGGGCCTGGCGTCGGAACCCCGGGAGGGAGGGGCTGCACCCCCCGGGCCTGGGGCTTCAGAGCCCTGGGTGGTCACTCCCTTAGCCCAGGCCTCCTGGTGCCTTGCAGGAAAGCAGGCCCCGTGACCAGAGGTCCTGAATCTTGAGAGAATCCAGAAGGCGGGATTTGAATAGAAATCTCTTGCTTCGATGTTGACCGAGTTAAAACAAGATTAATACAAACTGCACCTCTGTGGTGGGACCTGTCTCTGGGTTTGAGACCCTGGATCTGACCAACAAAGGGGCCGTGCTGCTGAGGGTGCAGCTGAAATCCCCGCTCCTTCCTCCTAAGTAACCTGGCTTTCACGTCACGGTGCCATCCTGGAGCGTGGCACCGCCCACGTGCAAATGGTCAACCACGCTGTGTGCCAATAAAGCCTCAGCACAAAGCCAGACACAGGCTTCTCGGCAAAAGGGACCGAGTCTGGCTGCTTCCTGTCAGGGTCTGGTCAAATGAGGTGGCTTAAAAACAGCAGTCCAGAAGGCCAGAGGTTCGAGGTGGAGGCGCGGGCAGGGTCCGGCTCCATCCAGGGGCTTGAGGGAGGACCCGTCCTGCCTCTTCCACCTCCTGGCGGCTCCAGGCACCCTTGGCTTGTAGCCTTATCGTCTGGTCTCTGCCTCGGTCTCCATGCAGCCTTCTCCCCTGTGTCTCCCTCTGCCTCTGTAAGGATTTAGGGTCCACCCCAATGCAGACGATTTTATCTCCAGATCTTTACACCTGCAAAGGCCCCTTTTCCAGATAAGGTCACGCTGCCAGGGATCAGGGTGTGGACGTAGCTTTTCTGGGGACCATGATTAAACCCAGTCCAGATGCTGATTGGGCCAGGTCTGTGGCTGGGCCAGTGGCCCCCAGGGGACCTGGACTTCCGGCTGTGACGGGTTCTCACTCCTCCCCACCTGCAGTCCCCCACGTGCCGCCCCCTCCTCTTCCTGCTCTCTGCCTGGTGCTGGCCCTTCTCAGATGGAGACGTTGGCCTCTGCTCCAGCTACAACCCCAGCCGCCTGGGCCCAGTTCCAAAGGCAGATGAACAGCGGTCGACTAATTGACCACTGGAGGCTCTGAGGCGGGAGTCTTGGCCGCTGCTGCCAGGTGGGGCCGTAATCCTGGCCACGGTTCATGTTGCGGCCGGCTCACGGGAGCGGCTCGCTGGGGAGCTGCACCATGAAATGGTTTATTTCTTCCACAGCCACCGCTTCTCTCTCCTGCAGCCCTGCCCCGGACCACACTTGGCACTTTGGTTACGAAATGCCACGGCTGGAATGGAGCCTCCTCTCAGACTCCATGGCCATCGTCTCCCCTCCCTTCGCAGCGCAGCTTCCTGAGGCACGGAGATCACCCCGTGTGCACGTGGCCCCACGGTGGGAGAACTGCTCAGGGGCTGCAGGCTCATCCTCCAGTGGCGTCTGTGGACGGAGGAGCTGTCCTGACCCTGCTCTGCTGTGACCCCGCTCAGCATGGCTGACACTCATGCCCTGTGGCCGCAGGACCCCTACTGGCTGGTGGGTGTAAGGGGCACTCAGCTTCCTCATCAGGGAGGGACCTCTTGGCGGGAAGTGGCCTGAGTTGGTCAGGGGTCATCTGGGCCATCCTGTGGCTCAGCCCCCTCCTCTGCCATCCAGGGTCCCCCATGAAACCAGGTCACCATTAGCACCGCTGTTCCTGCCCTCCTGGGGCCTGGGGGGCCCTCACTCTAACTCACTGGCACCTCTTCTCACCTTGCTGGGTGGCCACACCTGCCAGCTCTGGCCTTCGGAAACCTTGAGACAGCAGCGGTGGGCGCCAGCTCACGTGTGGCCCAACCTTCAGAGCATGCACTGCCCAGCGTGCCTGGGAACCTCATCCTGTGTGGGACCGCGCCCAAACCCCGACCCTCTCTGCATCCGACCCTCACCCCCAAGGCCAGGGGTGGCGGCCTCTGCATCCTGGGGGTGACCTGCTGGCCTGGGGTCCTCTTGGGGCTGCTCAGTGCCCCACACTTGGGGGACACCATGGGACTCGGGAGCCGAGGCCTCTGTTTCGGAGGGAGGTGGAAGCCCCAAGATGACGGCTCCTTGGCTGGGTCCACCTTCTCACTGCTGTCCTTCCCTCTCTTCTCTTCTTTTGGGAGGGGGCGGAGGGGAGATCAAGAAGACTTCAGGGGCACAAATCTGGCCCGAGGTGGGTCAGCAGCAGATTTGTCTCAATTGCTAATATTTTTTTTCCTGCAAGACAACATAGCCATATTCGGTGTCTTCAAAACAGGGTTCCATGACAGTGATTCAAAACCCAGCCAGCGGGAAACGCTGAACCCCGCCTGCCCCAGGCTACTGCCCTCCCCAGGCAGATGCCTCTGGGTGGGGCTTACGAGAGGCTCGCTGTCTGGGAGAAACGCCTTCAGAATGCCACGCCGCTCTCAGAGGGAAAGGGGACATTCTGGTCACCGACGAACACTTTCTACTGGAATTTGAATCATGTGAATACATTAACTAAAGTCGATGGTGGTGAGAACGATATCCTGAGCAGTAGAACAAAGCCACGTTATCACTCTCCATCCATTGGATGACAGCACCGGGCGGGCAGAGGGTCTTGAAGACGTTCGGGGAGGTGTGGGTTTTGCTTTCCCCAGAATCCTTTCAGACCAGGAGATCACGAATTCGGCCCCCCTTGTTTGGGAAGAAATTTCAAGCTGATGGAGGTGACCAGGTGATAGTCCTCTTGTGATAGGACCGGAAGGCCGGATTCAGTTTCTAATAACAAAATCAACATCCTCGGGAGCAGCCTGGAAGGGACGCTGAGAACAATGCTGGCCCCGGTGCTTGTTTCACTGCCCAACAATCGGAACAGCGCCTGCGTCTGCAGAGCCCACTCTCACCTTCAGGACGGGGCTCGGGCGGCACGTTCACCTCCTCATTAGGCCATAAATATTCTAATTAGGAAACAACGCCAGATGAATAGGATTAGCAAGTGGGGCATCTTCGGCTGGTACACGAGAGACACTTGAACCGCTCAGGTCTTATCGAAGCCTCTCCTGACATCTTAATCAAGTAGAAGCGCTCAATTTACATAGCTCTGCCTAATTAGACACGGCGGCAATGATGTTTGTGGATTTTCTTCTTCCTCAAGATGACTCACTCTGTCAGATGGAGGCTGGTGCTGAGAAGCATCTCTGGTGCTTCCCCCGAAGACTCTGCTTGTTGCCCAAGGGCAGGGGAGATGAATCTTTTTAAAGGGGGAAGAAGAGAAAAAGGAACTACCGATGTGTCCTTTTCAGAAGTGGCTGAGCTGTCCGGCCGAGGCCAGGCAAGCTGGGCTGGTGGAGAAATGGTCCCAATGTGTGCTCTTCTCTGATACGCCAAGCCAGACAGAAATCAGCTTCTCGGGCTCAGCAGGCCTGGGCCCAGCGGGGGTGGTGGCTCTGCTGGGTGAAGGACGGGTCCCGGGGGGGCTGAACTGGTGCTCGCTTGGCGTCTACGCTGCTGTCAGTGGCCGCCTGCATGGGTTTACTAATGCCTGGCAACGGTGCTCCTGGAGCCGTTGTCTTAAAACCTGTTGTTGTTTTATTGTTTGCTGCTGAAAATCTGACAACGTGCGTCCTCTGCTGCAGAAGCGGTTATAACTATAAACCATCATTCAATTTCCCCAGGAGGTGGGCGAAGGAAGAGCAGGGCAGCTCTGAACATTAAGCACAGACCCACACTGAAAGCAGAGCCCCGGCGAGGGGCGCCCTGGCCTCGGCACACCCCCGCCGAGTCTTTGGCAGCTTCCAGGACTTCTATTCCGAGGCAAAGGCGAAGAAGTGGGAGAGACTGTGTGCAAGGCGGGAGACAGGACCTGGAATGGCTGAGCGGGCAGAGGGGGGTGGCCAGTGCCAGGGCCCTGCGTCTCCTCCGGCCAAGGGGTCACAAATTCAGAGGTCACCTACGACCTTGAGACTACGCCATAAACTGCTGCAGAGACTGGCCCAAGGGGATGACCTCTCCATGTCTGGGGAGGGGAGCCCGCCTCAATGTCCCCATTGGGAGGGGCTGCTGAAGACCTGGGGCCAGGCGGTGGCCCTGGGACATGGCTGCTGCGTGCTGGAGGCAGCTTCCCTAACGGAAGCCCTCGAGCTGGTGCCTTTAGAAGGGGAAACAGACTTGTTTGCACAAGGAAAATAACGTGGAAATGACATGAACACCTTTGGTTCTGCTCACGAGGAGCCCTGAGGGCGCCCAACGCTGTCTCTGTACCCAAATGCAGCCAGCTGCAGGCCACGCCTGGGTCTGTCTCAGATTCAAGACCCACAGCCACCTTCCAGCCGGGGGCTGCATCGAACCTGGGGAGGGAGCAGCTCAGGGACCTGGATGTTCCTAGGCTGGGGCTTGGTTTGAAAGGGGCAGGGGGAACAGAAGGTGGGAGGGGTCCTGCTGCCGGGCACGTGCTGCCCATGAAGGTCTTGTTTTGATCGTGGCTGGAAATGAGGACGCCATGGCCACGATGGGGCCTTAGCTTTGCCCCAGCTGCCCCAGGCCTGCAGCTCAGCTCCTGGCCACTCACGCAGGCCAGGGCCTGTTGTCCTCTCTGGGATGACCACGCCCGTCTGTGTCCACGAAGGCCTCCCTCTGGGGCCCCCGTGGTTCCTGGTGATGACCCTGTCACAGTCTGCTTGGGGCCGGGCCTCATTTGGGTTACACCTCATCCCTTGCCTGGGGGTCCTCCCAGCCAAAGATGCGTTGTCACACAATGGACCCCAGGGACGTTCTGGGGGTCATGGCCCCAAAGTCCAGCCCCATGACTGTCCCCTGAGCCCCCGAACCATGGCTCTGCTGTCCCCCCACGATGCTGGTCCACATGGGGGTCCCAGGTTTCACTGCATCAACCAGCTTGTTTCGCACGCACAAGACAGAAACGGATCTTCCTGGAATCGAATGTTAGCAGCTGAAGGATCATCAAGGAAAATAACCACACAACCTATGTTCCCAACGAGCCCTGGAAGAGGAAGACACGGGACCGCCCTCTCCAGCACACTACGCTTGAGATGCACCAGACGGGGCCTCCCGGCGGATAGAAGCCGGGCTGTTCACATCCCCAGGCACACACAGCGGAGGACGCCAGCGCCCGCAACACCAGCGTCTCCTCATGTTCCTCAATCTTCATAAATCTCCGTCTGTCAACCACACCTCTAATGGCTTTTAAATGAGCATTTTATTTGGAACATTTTGCAGGCCACGCTGAAGCTGCCGACAGCGGGGGGTGGGGGGTGAGGGGCGGGTACCGCTCTGTGTCTGCTGTGGGCCTTGGGGAGCAGGCTGGCCCCGCCTTGCCTCAGTGTCTGGCCTGGGCAGGGGGTCCAGCTGCTGGGTCAGCCTCACTGGGGCCTGGCCAGTGGGTGGGGAGATCTCTGGGTGGCTGGGACTGCTAGCCCTCCCTTGGCCGAGCTGCCATGATCTGTAGGGGCAGGGGGAGCTGAGCCCAGGAGGCTGGGCACCGTCCCTATCACGGGCCTTGACATGCCCACAGGAATGCCCGGCCCAGGGAGGCCAGGGGGTGTCCCTCCCGTGGGGTGCACCAGGCCAGCTGGGGGAACCCCAGGGTGTCGTGGGCTCCGTGGCGCTCTTGATCCCTCCCAGGGTCAGAGCCTGCACCCATACTGACTGCCGGGGCCTTGCGAGATTTTCAGCTATGAAGAGGGGTCCACAGATGTTGCCTAGATATATTTTCAGCCTGGAAAATATCACATATTCTTTCCTACAATATAAACTACAAAGTACCCCAGACCTCCCAGCCCTCCAACCGGCAGTGGGAAAGCTTTAGCTGTTTGTCTTTAGTCCCTGTATCTATAGACATTCGTGCTGAAGGAGACCAGATGGTCCTGAAGCCACAGGGACCCCCTCAACCCCACCGGAAACCAGAGGGAGGGCGGACCGACACGAAACCAGCGCAGGCCAGAGCAGGTGGCCTATGGTCCCCTTTAGATCCCCAGCTTATCATTATAATACGAAAACCCCGGCCCTAAGGGAAGACTGCTGCCATGTTGTACACCAGATGTAAGAAGAGGTGTGTTCATGGACTGCGTCTGTGCATCTGGAACCCTCCGCACGCCTGCATGCCTCCCCTGCAGGCACCCAATCCCGTGAAATTCCCACACCTTCCCCTTCCCAGTTCTCCGGTCGCTCAGTAGAACCAGCTGCCTCTCTAATTGGACGTTGCTCTCTCGCGGCCGATATAGAGTAGGGAGAGAACGGTTTCCTGCGGCCAGCATGCAGCCAGCCATGCCCCTGCACTGGGACTGGAGGGCGAGGCCCCATCGGATCTCCCTAAGCATCCCCACTGCCCTTTTGGCCCCTGTGCTTTCCCCGTCACAGACCAGGAGCTGATGGCATGCAGGTGGGGCAGTCTGTGGGCTCTAGGTAACCCCTGCCCCTGCCCCTGCAAGGGGCCATCCCAGAGGTGCTGACACTCACAGGCCTGACCCTTGCTCGGCTGTCCTGTCTTCTCCTTGGACACAGCCGGCAGCCGTGCCATCCCATCTGTACCTCTGGAGCATCACGTGTGTGGGAGTGTGTGGACAGGGGCTTGCACGCACACGCTCCAGTCAGACCACCTGCTCTGCCAAAAGCTGTGCAAACGTCCCAGAGAGGTGCCAGCCTGTGGAAACGAGCTGCTCACAGGTGTGTGTGTGTGTGTTGGGGGAGCGCAAACAGGGGCTGCCCTCTCTCCCCAGGGCATGTGGGGGACCCCAGGCCACAGAGGAGATGGGGGACGGTATCTGGTTCCTGTACATCTGTATGGGCCTCACTAACAGCACTCCTGACTCGGCCATGTGCCCATGGGACCATCTCCTTAGCTGAATGACGGGACCAGGGCCAGGCGCAGCTCATCTGCAGAGCCTTGTCTGAGCGGAGCGGGTGCTGGTTCATGGCCACTGGAGGGCGGTGGGGCCTCAGCAGATCCTGCAGTCCTGAGGTGAAGGTGCTGGGACTGACCACAGCTCACTCGGAGCCCCAGGCATTCTGGCCAACATCACTCTAAGAACGTTTATGTAAATCCTGCATCAAAAGTCCTCGCCTGTGCCATCCGTGCCAGCCCTCACGCTGCCTGCCACACGACTCCATCTCTGATCCTTGGAGTCCAAGGCTGTCACCATCCTTCTGTCTCTCAGATGAAAGGTGCCACGGCTGGGGCTGACAACGTCCTCTGCTGTGCAGGTCTGAGTCCTGAGCCCGCGCTGACCCCGGGGGCCACCTCGCCTTCCCCGCAAGCCGCATGGCTGCCAAGGGTTACCTCCCAACTGGCCTCTCTGTCCCCATGTGTTACCCTGAGCACCACCCCCTTACGATTTAGGAATTTCCAGGAAATCCCCTTTGTGCTCTTCCCAGGGACGGAGACGGGTGGGATTTTCCAGGCTACAGCTTGGCTTTGGTTGATTTGAAAGGCGGGGATGAAGACAGCACTGCAGGTGAGTCTTGGTTTTTGGAGAAGAGGCAGAAACTGGAGGCCCCGGGGGTCCCACAGCCCCAAACCTGGAAGGAGGACCTGCCACTTCCTTGCCAGCCCCAGCCCCAAAAGCGACACCAGCAAGCCCCGGTGACAGGTTGGCAGCCCCAGCTTGCAGTGGGGTCCCCGCACACCCAGAGCTCGAGGGCCGTGACGCACTCAGAAGCCGCCGACTCAGAGCAGGAGAGTTGAGGCCAGCAAGACCGAGGAGCTGCCAGAAAGTGGCGCTGTGGCCTCTGGAAACAAGCCTCCCACGGGCAGGGCCGCACTGGCTGTGAGCCCAGCGAGGTGGCTCTACCGGCTCCTGGGAGCCAGATGCCTCAGAGGGTAAATTACGTCTGGAATGACACTGGCCTCTGTGGGCACAGTGCAAACAGGAGACCAGACAGCAAGATCTGGAGATGGGGGAGGCAGGCGATGCCCTGTCCTGGGCACCTGGGGACTCAAGGTGCTGCTGATGGGGCGCTTTCAGCCCCAGGGGCGGGTGGTGAATCTTCTGGGAATGCACAGCCCAGTGCTGGAGATGCGCCTGCACTTGGCAAGCTTCAGAGCAGAAGCAGGCCCCCGACCTCACCCACCGCCCAGGGCCTCCCTCTGGGGTCTGTCTCTGAGTGGGGCGGGCACTTGAGATGAAGGGGTGGAGGGAGGCCTCGGTCACAAAAGCCTCATAGGACCGCAGGACAGTGCAGGAGGTGGGAGCGCATGGAACCCAGCACCAACCAGCAGCCCATTCATTTGGCTGTGATGGTTTCAGGCTGTGTGAAAAGCACTGCTTCTCCATGCCCCCTTCGTCACGGCCAGGCCGCCGCAGCCTGGGTGGGGTGGGTCTCCTCGAAGGCGCCAGGCCCAGAAGGGGTGGGTTTCAAGGCAGGCGTCTGTGTTCAGGTCCTGAGAGGGGCTGTCAGAGCACCCCAGACCCCGAGTGCCGCTGCGGCTAGACCCCGAGACCCCGGCGGGTGGTCCCTGCTTTTCTGAGGCCTCCACCCATAGCCACACACACCAGCTGGGCCTGTTCTGGAAATCTCACAAGGACTCGCTCATAGCAGCTGGTGCTGAGTGCTCCAGAGCCTCCTTTGCTGAGTCTCTCCCATGGCAAGAGAGTGCCACTGGGGAGACTGTCGATCACTCCCCGACGGCGCCACTGGAGAGGCTCCCCGAGGGTCCCGTGGGTGTCCTGCGGGGACCAGGAGCTCACCCGCCCATACGCAGACCCCACCCTGCCTCACCTCTCGGTCCAGGCCAGCCGCCACTGTGACGATATCTCCAGTCTCGCTGTTGATGGTGAACATATTCTGAGACGGGCTCTGTGGGGTCTGGGTCACGATCCGGTACCGCACCATCCCGTTGGCCGTGGTGCTGTCATCAGCATCGTTGGCCGTGACGGTCATCACGTAGGTGCCTGGAACAGAGACAGCAGCTCAGATGGGGATGGCCTGCCACACAGGCTGCCACCCCCGCACACACCTGGGCAGAGCCCCCCGACCACAGAGCTCTCCGTGAGTCTGGCGTAGCGGAACCCCCTTCCTCTCGGCGTGTTCAGAGGTGGTGTTAGTGCACCTGCCGCCTCCACCCCACCTTATAGAATCATAGAAGGATTTCTTCTAGAGCTTGAGGTTCCTTTGAGGTCATCTGCTCTGACCTCTTCCTTTTTCGGCTGGGGAAAGACCAGGCTTCGGGGAAGACCAAACTTCTCTAAGCTTCCAGAGCCTGGGGCAGCAGAGCAGGCCTGGAGCCAGGTGGCCTGAGGCCCCGACAGTGCGTCCAAGGTGCTTCCACTGCTGCAGGGAGCCCAGTGTGGTTGGGCTTAAAGGGAGGGACTCAGGCACTGAAGCAGGGCCTGGTATAGGTCTGGACACACAGAAGCTGTATAATAAACACTGCAGAGGACACAGTGGAAAACAAACCTAGAAGGGACCCTGAGCAGGGAGGCTGTGCCTATAGGACTCCGTCGGATGGAGCACATCTGGGGGCGCCCTGGGACTGGGGGCCGCTGGCATTTCAGAGGGGCTCGGTGAGCTGCCCATGTGCTCTCTCAGCTTGGTGCCTCAGTTTCCCCATGCACACATTGGGGTTGAGGTCTACAGTGCCCTCTGGCACATTCCCCACTTTCTGAGAATGGCACTTGGCTTTTGTTTGGCTGTGCAGCCTTTCCTGCCCTGGGGAGGGCCTGCATCAGCACGCCCCACCCTGTGGCCTCAGGACATCTGCAGGTCTGAGGACCAAGCTCTGCTGGGAGCAGTGGTGGGTGGGGGCTTTAGTCTCTGCCTACTGAGTACCAACTCTGTGCTAGCGCTGTACCCGGTGGAGGCCCCGCTCTGTGAGCTCCTGACTGCTGTCTCCTGATGCTGGCACGGCGGGCTCTCTCACCTGGAAGTCCTGGGGCTGGACTCTGCCCGCCACCTTCCGGTGTTCCTGCCCTGGCTCTGCACACGTGTGTGCTCAGCTTGCCCTGGTGGCTGCCTGAGATGCCCCAGAACCCTGGAAGCTCGGGTGCCCGGCCCTGCAGCGTTCATGCACAGAGGAGAGCTGCTGGTGCCCTGCTGGGCCCTGGGGATGGTGCAACCTCTACCTGCGCAGTGCCTCCCCTGGCTGACGGGACTGGGGTCATGCGGCGGGCCAGGTCGGGGGTGGCAGTCTCAGAGAGACCCGAAGTGCTCCTTCCTGTGTGCATGAGATGAAGGACTCTCGCCACACCAGCCTTGGGATCTTGCACAATCTGTTCTGCATCTGGAACGTTCTTCCCTCTCCTCCACCTGGCCAACTCCTCCTCATCCCCAAAGCCCCGTCCTGGCCCTCTGGACTGAGTCATGGGGCCCTGTGCATCCTCATCTCACCTGCATTGAAACAGCTGTGTGTCTACTTAATGTCTATGTCCTCTGTGGGATTACAGCCACCACAAGGGCGGGGCTGGGTCCATGCTGTCCCTGTGACCTGGCACACAGATGCCCTGTTGGACATTTGCTGGACTGTGCCAGAAGCCCAGGGTGCGGGGCGGCCTCATGCTCAGGAGGCAGGGTCTGCGAGGAGCCCGAAGCTACTACTTATTTCCAGGACCCCAGAGCAGGCAGGGAGCCTTCCCCCTCACCCCTCCCCCACCTCGCCCTCCCTCTGCAGCCCTGCAGAGAAGACCCCCACTCTGGCCTTCCACCCAGGCAGGACAAGCCCAGGTGGGATGCAGGGGAACCTTGGGTGTGTCTGACTAGGAGTTTGCTTCAGCTTTCAGCTTCTACTGAATGCAAAATTCTCAAAGCAGACACGTTCCATGAAAACACAGAAAAACAAGCAGAGGCAGGAGCACTTCAAAGAGCAAGCTGTATGGCACGTGAATTATAGTTCAATCAAACAGATTTATGCAGTAAGCAAACGGGTGGGAGGGGCCGTGGCCTGGCGACCATCAGCCTCTGGAACTGGGGACCCCACCCCGATGATCCTTGCCCCCATCGCGATGTCCCCACCACTTTAGAGCACAACAAGCCTGGTCCCAACCATACTCCCCTCTAAAGAGACATCCCCCTCCCTCTGTGCTGGCTTTCCTCTGCATTTTCCTAAGAGGAAAACCCTGAAGTGCAGCACCCTAGGAGCGAGGGTGAACTGGGAAGAAACAGTCCTAACACACGCGCAGAGCTAACTGCAGTAACTTAGGCTGAGGTTCTCTGTGATTGTTAGCGTCCCCTACTTAGCAGCAAAAAGAAATCATTCGTGGAGAGAGATAACATCACACACAGCCTCCTTTTTAAAAGAGCACAAAACTTTCAATGTGGCAATGAGAAGACTTCAAGCTGACTTCTCAATAGGAACGATGGAAGCTGGAAAACAATGGAATACAAGGAACTCACGAGGAGCCTGGCGTTCATTATTCAGTGAAAAAAACTTTCTAAAATAAAAGTGAAAAATAGACACTAAATGTGATAAATGATAAAACAAAAAATTACCACCTGGAGACCCACACTAGAGGAAATACTAAGGGTGTTTTCAGGCAGAAGGAAAATGATTCTAGAGGGCACCTTGGAAATGCAGAAAGATATGAGGAGCTCTGTCTCTGTCTCTCTCTCTGATATGTACACACACACACACACACACACACCTCCTATAAATATACATATACATAATGTTTATATAAAGGATAAATACACTGGTGCGTCTAAGGAATATGACTTGTATAAACAAAAATAACTTTGCCTCGTGAGGGTTTTAAAGCTGCTTACCGAAACACCAGAACAAACACCTGCAGAATTTCATTTGCAAAGCGGATGGTGGGTCTGACCAGGACGGTGTTACTAACGTTCAGCCTTCATCAAGCCAGGCATCCCCGAGCAAGTGAAGCCAATGTTGGCGCATCAGGCACTATTTGAAACCACCCATCTCTACGAAAGGGCAGAGCTGGGAAAGTCATGGGGGTCGGTGGTGACCGCATTTGGCTCATCTGGTTCAGAAAGTCAAAGGGAGAAGCCACTCCAGCTTCCCGAAGCACTCACTGTTCCCCTCCACCCGTGGCCCCCGGCATTTTCGTCTGTGAAACCTGTGAGGATCCACATGCCTGTCGCAGAAAGGGGCCCAGTAGCTTGATGGTGGGGGTGGCAGAATGATGGCAGGGATGTGGAGAAGGTGGAGGGAGAGAAGCAAAGCCCTGACCAGTGAGGGAAGAAGGGATCAGGCACTGTCTGTTGTACTCACTGAAAGCAGCACAGCCAGCCTGGTTTCTGAGAATGACGGTCTCTCGGGCTGGATGGGGATGTGGAGCCCTTCTGACTGCCTTGGCCTCTTCCTCACCCTGCCCCAGCCCCTACTGCCATTCCTGGGTCCCCACCCTGTGCCCAGCTGGCCCGAGGGTCTTTTGTGCATGGGTTTGTCATGTCTCAGAGAAATCTCACGGACGGCCTGCTGCCCACATGCAGGAACTCGGGCCAGTCACGCATCGGACAGCGGTGGAGCAGGGCTGGGGTCCAGGATCTGGGCTTGGAGCTCTTCTCCACTCAGCCCTACCGGCTGGGGGAGGTGGAGGGACAGCGAGTCAGCCCAGGACTCCCAGCACCTCAGGGTTACTGATCCACTGTGAGGCAGAGACCCGCGTGCTCCCTTTGAGTGCCTGCCCTGATCCACCATATCACTGAGAAATCACATTAGCAGAACGGCTGGGAGCCTCCCACCACAGAGGTCCCCCTCCTCCGCCTCCACAGGACTCAGATAACCTCACGACATCATGGGAACTCCCTGCCCACTGGGGCCCAGCTCTCCCCACTCAGGACGGAATGTGGAGTGGCGTTTCCAGCTGATCTCTCCTGAAGGACTCCTCGGTCCCCGAAGGCCAGGCAGGAGGTCCTCCCCCACCAATCGAAGCTGCCTCCTCCAAGCAGTCCCTCGGCGGAAGGGGCCCGCTGCTGTGTGATTTCATGTAGGGAGGAGGACTAAGCCCCCTTGGAGGCTTGGGGACCTGGGGAAAAGGTGGGCCAGGATGTGGACGTGAGAGGGCTTGGAACTGAGGAGGGGCCAGGTGGGATGTGTGGAATGGGAAGTCAGCGGGAGGCTGGAAACAGACCTTTGGGACCCTGACTGGGCCACCTTTTTTGACAGATGGGGAAACTGAATCCCACAGAGGAGGAACGTGGCTGGGTCCAGTGAGCTCTGCTAGACCCAGACTGAAAGCAGCCACACTCTCCTCCAGGGTCCAGCAGACACTTTCTGTAAAGGGCTGGACAGTATGTATGTCAGGCTTTGTGGGCACACATTCTTCGTCCCAACTCCTCAAAGCTGCACAGAAGCAGCCTGAGAGGATGCGTCCAGCAACGGGCACGGCTGTGTTCCCATCAAACCATTCACAGAAGCAGGTGCTGAGCTGTGTTTGGCCGGTGGTTTGCTGACCTCTGCTGTATGCTCTTTTTTTGGATTTCAGGGACAACATTGGTTTTTAAAAATACAGGGGAATCAATATAGGGTTGCCAACTTCTAGTTCTACCAAGGGAAGACCTTAAAGTATACATCTAGCTAAAATGTTTCATGAAAGGAAAATAATATTTTACCATCAAAATCATAGGAAAGACTTAGTCTCAGAATAAAGGCCAGTCCTTCATTCAATAAGTTGAGCTCCTTGAAGGCACTTGCCATGTTTGCCACGTCTAGAGGCTTTGTGTGTGTCCACCACAGCCTGCCACGTTTGCCACATCTAGAGGCTTTGTGTGTGTCCACCACAGCCTGCCACGTTCACCACGTCTAGAGGCTTTGTGTGTGTCCACCACAGCCTGCCACGTTCGCCACGTCTAGAGGCTTTGTGTGTCCACCACAGCCTGCCACGTTCGCCACGTCTAGAGGCTTTGTGTGTGTCCACCACAGCCTGCCACATTCGCCATGTCTAGAGGCTTTGTGTGTGTCCACAACAGCCTGCCACGTTCGCCACGTCTAGAGGCTTTGTGTGTGTCCACCACAGCCTGCCATGTTTGCCACGTCTAGAGGCTTTGTGTGTGTCCACCACAGCCTGTGAGCTGCAGGTGCCACAGCTGGAGGCTTGGCTCAGTGGGGGCCAGGTGTGCCCCACTGGGATGGGGCTTCCCCACATGTGCTCAGAGCTCCCCGTCTCCCGCCCTCCCCTCTGGAATACATGGTGGGGAAACCAGGTGACAAGAGGAGAGGCAGCTCCAGCACAGGAGGAAAGCACCCGGCTGGTCAGGGAGGAGGACAACTGCCCAGTGTGGGGGGACATCCGCCCAGTGTGGGGAGACACCTGCCCAGAGTGGAGGGACACCCGGCCAGTGTGGAGGGGACACCTGCCCAGCATGGAGGACACCACTTAGCATGGAGGGACACTCAGCCAGCATGGAGGGGACATCTGCCCAGCATGGAGGTATAATCGCCTGGTTTGCCTTAAGGCTGATGACAGCAGGGTTTATGGCCTGTTGTGGGTTTGGGAGTTGAGATGCTGGCCCTTCCCTCTACTGTCTATGATGCTGAATACTGTGGAGCTGTCCGGGTCCCCACCTACCAAGCTGTCTGTGCCTCTCACCCCTTGTCGGCCCCTGCCCCATTAGAAGCTGGGCCTCTGTGGCAGGAACCAGCCAGGCTGCCTCCCCTCTGACTCCTCAGAGGTCCTGCTCAGGCCTACAGCTGTAGAAGGTTCCCTTGGACTGAATTCCCTCCCATCTACAGCATTCCTGCGTCTCTGTACCACGGAACACAGACGGCCCCAGGATGCCCGCCCTGGGAAGGGGTCCTGGCGTGGACGAACCCCCTCTGCACCCCCACCGTGGGATGAGCTGGTGGCCCTGGCCCAGACCCCAGAGTCCTCCAGCGTGGAAACTCCACATGTCTGACTTGAGGGACTGATCCATTCTGCGGTTTATGCTCATTAACCAAGCACTAATCGGATATTGATCAGGGGTCCAAGTCTCTGCCTGCTTTTTGGTTACAAATAATTGCACCCCTTACATCTGATGCAAGCAACAATATCCCCATTTCCATTTGGTGGAGTTTTTGCAGAAATAGAATGTCTTCCTCACAGAGAAGAGCCTGGACGTTCTGAGATGGCCGGAGTCATCGGAACTCAGCTCACCTTGGCAGGTGCGTCGCGCCTCGTGGGCCGCCTTAGTTTACGCACCCTTCCCCCGTGGAAAGGACTGCTCATTAGAAGCTTGCAGTGGCTTTTATCACATTAGCTCTTCATTAACTCAAGACAGTAATGGCTTTAAACCAATGCCATGGTGCCCTCCTCTGCTCGCCTCCTGCCTCAGGAGGCAAATCCTGCACTTAGAGCTGCTGGCCACCTCCAGGGCACAGGAGGAGGGGCCTGGGGGGAGGAGGAAAATGTGATGAGCACCCAGGAATCCCCCACTTTACTTGGGCTCAATTTTCTCATAAGCTCTCTCTCTCTCTCTTTTTTTTTTTTTTGGATGGAGTCTTGCTCTGTCGCCCAGGCAGGAGGGCAGTGGCATGATCTTTGTTCACTGCAGCCTTCACCTCCTGGGTTCAACTGATTCCCCTGCCTCAGCCTCCCAAGTAGCTGAGATCACAGGCGTGCACCAACATGCCCGACTAATTTTTGTATTTTTAGTAGAGATGGGGTTTCTCCATGTTGGTCAGGCTGGTCTTGAACTCCTGAGCTTAGGTGATCCACTTGCCTTGGCCTCCCAAAGTGCTGGGATTACAGGTGTGAGCTACCGCGCCTGGCCTATCATAAGCTCTTTGAGGGGAGGTCCCCTGCTTCTGACACAGTGCCTGGACTGGCAAAGCCAGGGTGTCAGTGTTTCAGGAAGGGAGAGCAGGGCTTCAAAATCCCAGGCTCAGAGTCAAACATGCATGCGCCCAGGGCGAGTGTTCTGGAAACAGCTGTGTGTGCGTGGGCACCTGGAAGGCAGCCTCCACCCGTCTCTCTCCTGCTGGTTCCTCACTGGATGCTCCCTGAGGATGGACGCTGCTCTTAAGAACCACCCCCAGCCATCGGCATCGTCTCCTTCCCGGGAAAGGGCGACGGCAGGGCCCCTCTTTGGGAGGCCCCTCTTTGGGAGGTGGCTCAGGATCCCACTCTCTGGCAACAAGGACCGCTCCCTGCTTTCCGGCCAACTGCAAAAACATGCTCCATCTAGGCATCTACGCTTTTTTCTTTTTGCTACGCTCAGGAATCTGCTTTTTAAGGCCAAATGATACACTTCTGAGAATTCTTTTCTGGATGCAGAAATAAAACACACTCATGATAACTAGCACACGCTCACCGGGAAACATCTAAAGGCACAATGAGGAGAAGGCACTGACCGTCTCACACCCAACACACCTGCTGGAACGCTGGGGTGTAGCCCTCTTGCTGAAGGGTCTGGATCCTACATCTTTAACACAGATGGGCTTTCTGCTGCTTCTCCTTCTTTTTAAAACCAACTTTATTATTGATCAAAGAAATGAAAGGAAGACATTTTCCACATGTCAAATGTGCAAAAGCTACTTTAAAATAATGATGGTACCTAATCGTGATGGCACAGAGGGCAGCTGGCACCTTCCATGGCCTCCGGGGGTAGGGGGAGGCCTCAGCTCCTCAGAGGCGGTTTGGCTGTGCATACACAAAACCCTTCAAAATGTGCCCACTCAGCAAATTCACTGCTAGGAGTTTATCCTAAGGAAAAAATCGCAGGTGTGGAAAACCCTGGCTGTCCAAGCTGACATCGTTTCTGAGAGCAGAGTGGGGCCTGGAACAAACATTTACTGAACATCCCTCTGTGCCAAGCACTGAGACCTATGTTGTGTATACCCCAGGGGCTGAAGCTCATAAACAAAATCCCCCATGCCAGGGGGTGGCACCGAGGGTCCTCTGGGCAAAATCCCCCATGCCAGGGGGTGGCACCAAGGGTCCTCTGGGCAAAATCCCCCATGCCAGGGGGTGGCACCGAGGGTCCTCCGGGCAAAATCCCCCATGCCAGGGGGTGGCACCCAGGGTCCTCTGGGCAAAATCCCCCATGCCAGGGGGTGGCACCCAGGGTCCTCTGGGCAAAATCCCCCATGCCAGGGGGTGGCACCCAGGGTCCTCTGGGCAAAATCCCCCATGCCAGGGGGTGGCACCCAGGGTCCTCTGGGCAAAATCCCCCATGCCAGGGGGTGGTGCGGCCACTACAGAACAACTGAGGGTCCTCCAGGTAGGAAACTTCGGTCCCTTGATGACCTCAGTGCCAGGATGCTGGTGGTGACAGGGTACCTACCGTATGATCCCAGGTGCTGCTAAGATGTTCAATATAAACACGAGCAATGACCAGACCAAATATAAAAACAGAATTCTGACCACACCTGCAGTAAGCAGCCCAGGAAACTAAGCCATTACCTACACTAACCAGCCAGGAAGCCAGCTATCATCTACACTAACCAAGGAAACTAACCCATTATATACACAAACCAGCCAGGAAGCCAGCTATCATCTACACTAACTAGCTCAGGAAACTAACCCATTGCATACACTAACCAGTCAGGAAGCCAGCTATCATCTACACTAACCTGTCCAGGAAACTAAACCATTACATACACAAACCAGCCAGGAAGACAGCTATCATCTACACTAACCAGCCAGGAAGCCAGGTATCATCTACACTAACCAGTCTAGGAACCTAACCCATTACATACACTAACAAGCCAGGAAGCGACCTATCATCTACACTAACCAGCCAGGAAGCCAGCTATAATCTACACTAACTAGCCCAGGAACTAACCCATTACATACACTAACCACCCAGGATGCCAGGTATCATCTACACTAACCAGTACAGGAAACTAACCCATTACATACACAAACCAGCCAGGAAGCAACCTATCATCTACACTAATCAGCCAGGAAGCCAACCATTATCTATACTAACCATTCAGGAAGCCAGCCCATTATCTACACTAACCAGCCAGGAAGTCAGTTATCACCTACATAAACCATTCCAAGAAGTCAGTCCATCATCTACACTAACCATCCCCAGAAGCCAGCTCATCACCTACACTAATCAGCCAGGAAGTCAGTTCATCACCTACATTAACTAGCGAGGAAGTCAGCTCACTGCCTCCTGCTGGATGCAGCGAGGGATGCAGGGTGGCAGGAGGGGTACCTGGCAGAGCTGTTGGGGGGCAGGGGCAGGGAGCACAGGGAGAGGCCAGGCAGGGATCGGGGCATGAGGTCTGGGCGCACACAGATTGAAGTTCACGAGGCTGCCTCGAATCCACTCAGGGGTGGATTTAGGCAGAAAATCCCCCAGGTGTGGCACAGAGCCCTGGAGGCTCTGCTGCACAGCAGACTGGAGAGAAAGCCAGGACCCGGGGGGGTGACAGGGCAGGAGAGTGGCCCCGTGCAGCCCCAGAGAGGACCACGGCCAGGGGTCAAGGGCAACAGGACAACTGCTGCACTTGGCCTTGCCCTGGGAGGCCCCAGCGAACTCACCAGGGCTGGTTTGTCAGTGGATTCAGGAGGGAATGATGGGTGGAGATAATCGGGTTTGTCTCATAAGGGTCTGCCTGGGAAGCTGGGGCCACCTCCCCCTCGGTCCTCTCATGGGCGCCGTCCGCGCTGGCAAGGGCTTGGCTCTGGGAGTTGAGTGAGTGTGTCCTGGAGAGGGAGCTGCGGTGCCTCTGACCTCACTGGATCCATGGGCCCCTTGTGTCTGGAGTCCCTGAGCCACAGTGGCTGCTCCAGGATCCTGGGATCAGCAGACGTGGTCTCCGTGGCTTGGGTCACACAGCCCTCTCCCCAGCAATGTGTTTTCTTGTGTTTCTGGGGGCATGCGCTGCGTTCCCCACAGGCTCCAAGTGGCGGGATGCTCGATGGACGGGGTTTCTGGCTGCATGGGGAGGGAAGTGGGCGAAACCAGGGGGTTCCCCAGGCTTCTCCCCAAAGGGGACTGCACTGGTCTCCTGGGCTGCTGAGCCAAAGCACCGCAGATGGGGAGCTTGAAGCAACAGAACTGGCCCCGTCAGCTCCAGAGGCCAGGAGGCAGCACCAGCACACAGGGCTCAGGGCCAGCAGCCCTGCCCTGGCCCTTCCAGCTCCTGGGGTGCTCCTGGGCTTGTGGCCATGTCGCTCCAGCCTCTGCCTCCACCATCTTAGGCCCTGCCCTGTGTCTTGTCCTCTTGTTAGAAGGAAAACAGTCATTGGATTCAGGGCCCACCCTACTGGCCTCATCTTGACAAAATGTCTGCAAAGAACTATTTTTGAATAAGGTCACATTCTGAAGTGCTGGATGGATGTGAATTGGGGGGCGGGGCTCCAGTCCACCCGCCCAGGTGGACTAAGCTGAAGCTGAGGCAGGCAGTGTCCGGAAACCCATGCTGGCAAGGCTGGGAGGAGACGGGGGCCTCTTTCCATCTGCAGGAGCCTCTGTGGCCCTGGATGACTTTGGAGGCCAGGTGGGGCTTGGCACTAGAGCAGCCATCCCAGCCTCAGGGCTCTGCACCCTCGCTTCACCTCCAGGAACCTCGGCTCCTCCTCTGCACCTAGAGCTGCCCTGTCCCTCTGGCCTCCTTCCTGTGCTGTGAGCAGCGCTGGCTCTGGTGTCTGGGAAGTGGGAACCTGGATCCCCGTGTCCCCACTGGCCCTCTCGCTTCTCCAGTGACGCAGGATCTGGGCCACGCTCAAGTGCAAGCCCTGCAGGGCTCCGTTCCACAGAGGCTATAAATCCTGAAACTGGGCTCCCCACAGGAAAGATGCGGCCAGCAGTCCCTCACCTGTGCCCTCTGCCGAGGAACGGTCACCCAGTGGCATCTGCTCTAACCTGGGGTGCCCAGGTGAGTTCTCCTGCCCCATGGGCTTTGAGAATGAGAAGGAAACCATCTTTCTAGGGCTTTCTCTGGAGGCCTCTTTCCACCTCCTTCTCCCCCAGCAGACAGACCTGAATATTTCCCCATCAAGGAAGCAGCGAGTCGGGTCAGCATCCCCCGCCCCGGCTGCAGGTGAGGAGCAGCCTCGTCTTTCACGTGGGAGATGCTGGACACCTCCTTATGGATCGTGCTAACAGGTAAAGGGGGAGACAGCGGAGGCTGCCAGGCTCGGCTCTTTCTCGGAATTCATGTACCAACGCTGCCATGCGCCTTAAAGGATTAATTTCACAAGCCTTCAATTGCAGTTTAATTTGAAAACTAATTCAGCCCCATAATTGGCTTTCTGCTCAAATCACTGAGGCTAGAGATTTAAATTCTTAATATTCAGACGACTTTCAAGTATCTAGTGCCATCTGTGCACTAACCTCAGGGGGACTTCTGCCGGCAAAGAAATAAAATAAATAAATAAACGGGGCCCACTAATAGAATAATCTGTTTAAGCAAAAACTTGGTGCTGTATAGATGAAGGTCTCTTTGACTTCATTTGCAGCACGTAGATTTCCCTGCTTTTTAATATTTTAAAATGACATTAATTTCAAAACTTATAATATAGGCCCCACACAGTTACGAGGGGTTAGAGGAAGTAGCACATCCCGATTAGAGCCCTTTTTAGTTAAAAAATCATCAATACGGAGGTGTCTTTCCCTGGGCACTTTGAGAAATGCCGAGAGCCTGGGTGAGTTCCCGAGCCCTGAGAGCTTGTTCTCTGATGCTGCGGGGGACAGCGGTGGAAAACAGTCACTGGTCAGTGATGGGGAGCGAGGGGTCCAGGGGACCAGGCAGTACGGATGGCAGGCTGGCTGTCCACTGCCCTCCTGCCCTGGACGAGACGCCTGGCCTCACAGTGGGCCTGGCAGACATCTGCCTCCCTCTGCGCCTGTGTGGACCCCACCTGTCCATCAAGGACCGCCCCCCACCCCAAGGAGGTCCTCATGGACTCCTGCCCATCTTGCAGAATGAGTCCACCTTGGGAGAACCAGGAGCTAGTGCTGGGACACGTCTGAGGTGTCACCAAGGCTTGCGAGCTGCCCCCGGGGTCAGGCTGAGGCTGGGCTCTCCCTGCAGCCTCCACGGCAAGGGTGAAGGAGGAGATGGGGTATCTGTGCTCAGAACTGGAACCCGGTGGTGGAGACCAACAGCCACCTGAGTGACTCTCCAGGTGTCAAGGGAGTCGCCCAGGGCGTGGAGGGGGCTCCCTGGGGGAGAGGCCAGGGCAAGACATCTGTGCAGAAGTGGCTGTGAGCTGCAGGAGGAAAGGAGCTGGCACAGAGCGTGGGGGACAGCGCCCCAGGCTGAGGGCACAGCCTTTGCCAGGGCCCAGGGACAGGGAAAGGCGCTTCCCGTTCACAGTGGCCTGGGACGTTTGCTTCCCTGCCTTTCCCCAGGTGTGAGGCCTGCACCTTGAGAAGCGGATGTATCTCTGGGTTTCTCAACTGGACAGTGGGCTTCTGGAGGGTGGGGTTCCTGCGTTCCCACCCAGTGCCCTCCGCAGCACCCAGCTAAGATGCCCACCTTACCCACAGGACAACACAGCCACCTGGGACTTCTTCCTACAGGAAACTGCCCATGCTACACACTGCCCCCTCCTCCCTCCTGCCTGATGGTGTACGTGACGCTTGGGGGTGCCGCAGCCACCTCGTGACGACGTGGTGAGAACTGAGAAGCGGGGTGACCACCACACAGCCCTCGGCCCGACGCCTTGAGCTCTCACCCCAGCCTCCACTGGTTCAAGCTGCTGTGGTTGGGTTTTCTGTGGGTGGGTTTTCTGTGGTTGGGTTCTCTGTGGTTGAGTTTTCTGTGACTTTCAGCCAAAGGCATTCCTAACACACAGGCGGGGAAGGGGAGGCGGTTTGCAGAGTGGTTAGCAGGGGCGTTCAGGAGCCCGTCTATTGGCCTCTAAGTCTTGCCTTTCCCTCCCAGCTGCTGTGGGTCTTTACTGTTACAGAACGGTGCCTTCACTTCCTCATGTTGTATGTGGGGGAAATAAAACTAGCTGTTTCCTGGGGCTGTCGTGGCATTTAGTGAGCTGTTTTGTATGGAGAACTTAAGAGTGGTGCCTGGCACCTGGCCGAGTGGACGAATGCTGCCGGCCGCGTTTCTGTGATGACCGCATGATCGCATCTTCAGCGGAAGGCGTGTCCTTCCCACGTGGAACCTCACTAGGCCTCATTGCTGGCCCTGCCCCTGGGTGCAGAGAAGCAGAGATCGTCGGTGGAGACCAGCGGAGCCCACGTCCAGTGCGGTTCTTGGGACTAGGCAGAGTGGACAGCTGAGGCAGGTGTGGGCGCGTGAGCTTCAGGTCAGGGTGGCGGCCACAGCTATTTTTCATCTGTTGCTTGCTCTTCTCAAAAGGTCCAGTTCAAAGGAACAGAACACACCTTTTTAGACCCAAAGGCACCCTGGGGGGCTGCATGCTGATCTGCAGGCAGACAGCCAGAGGGTCCCCCAGGTACTTCTCTGCCCTGGGGCAAGGGTGGCTGTTTCTCAGCACAGGTCTCCATGGGTCTCAGAGTCCTCCTGCAGATATAGATGCCAGGATCCTGCAGGAGGAGCCCTTGGGAAATGCAGCCTGTGGGCCTTTAGAGGGGAGGGGGAAAGCAGCTGTGGCTTGTAGCCAACCCTGCAGAGGCCTGGATGCCACCTGGACAGACGCCTTCAGTGGTCACTGTCGTTTTCAGTAATGCCTCTTCCCCTCCTGAGAACCTGCTGGGGCCTTGCACAGAACCCAGCAACCTTGCCTTGCATTGGGGCCCTTCTGAGGTGTTGTTTCTGCTTGTCAGGGCATCCTGCACCTCCTCCTCCCTCCCAGACATCTCCTGGGAGCAGGCAGGTCCTTCATAAATCACCTGCACCCAAGTCCTCCTGGCAGGCCAGCGTCTGGGAACCAGACCTCAGGCATGGCCATGGTTGGCCCATCCCAGGCCAGAAAACTGCATCGTTCAGACATGGCTGATTTGGAATTTGTGATAATTCACAAATATGCATATCCGAGGTGTAGCTCAGCCCTCAGGGAAGACAGGGATTGCCAGGCAGACCAGCAGGGTGACCAGGCAAGGACCCCGTGGACCTCGGTGCTCTGAGGAATCTGGAACACAGGTGGTTTTCAAAGTTGTCTTGTATTTATTAAGAGAGGTTTGAGTTGACAGAATTACCTTGGTGGAGTCAGGAAAATGAACTGATATTTTGAGCCAGAATGTATTATTAAGTTGCTGTTAATATGAAGGAGTTACAGCTGCAGATAATAAGGACACTGTCAATGACAGCGTCACTGCCGGTAGCCACATAGACGCCTGCCCCTGACCTTCCCCGCCCATGAGGCAGGCACTGTCCTTGTTCTTTTACTGAAGATGTGTGAAGCAGTGGGAAGGAGCTTGCCTGGGGCCACCCCAGGGCCATGCTGTGGTCACGCGGCACTGCCGTGGACAGCATGGCAGAACCCCTGCCTGCTGAGGAGGGGGCTGAGTACAGGCAGTGCTGTGTGCACGTTCCCACCCTGATGGAGGGACACAGGTGAAGGCCAGGGCATGACCACCTCACACTGTCCACGAAGCCATCCCTCCACCCGGCAGCGAAGCTGGCTGTGAGGCTACGGTCATCCTGCAGTGTTGGCAGGAGACACACAGACCAATAAACCTAGGAACAGACCCACACAAATGTGCCCAATGGATGTCCTGCAAAGATGTCAAAGCAATTCACTGGAGGGAGGACAGCCTTTCAATGTATGGCGCTGGGGCAGTCACGGAAAATATGGAGATGAGCAAAAAATACACCTGGATCTACATCTCGCATGTTATATAAAAATTAACTCAAAATGAATCATGGACCTAACGTAAACTACAAACCTAAACAACTGTTAGAAAACCCAGAGAAGAGCATTTTCAGAACCTAGGGCTTGATGAAGAGCTCTCAGACTTGATGCTGAAGCCTGCTCCGTAAGAGGAAGCATGGATAAACTGGACTTCCTCCAAATTAAACACTTTCGCTCGCAAAGACCCTGGGGGAGGATGGAAGACAAGTTACTGAGTGGGAGAAATATTTGCAAACCACATATCCGACAAAGGACTTGTATCTAGAATATGTAAAGAATTCTGAAAACTCAACAGTAAAAGAATAATGTAGTAGGAAATGGACGAAAGCCATGAAGAGTCGTTTCCCTGAAGAGGACACGCAGATGCCAATAAACACAGGAAAAGACACTCAGCACCATTTGCCAGAGGGAAAACACATTAAAACCACGAGGGGCCACCATGCACCTCTTAGAATGGCTAACGTTGAAAGTGATGACAACATCAGATGCTGGTGAGGATGCCGAGAATCCGGGTCTCTCAGGAGGGCGGGATGAGTGTGCAACGGGGCAGCCCCTCTGGCAGAGAACATGGAAGTTCCCCACAAAACAAACGCCTGCTTCCGAGATGACCCCACAATTGCATTCTCCGGCATTCATTCTAGAGAAATGGAAACTTATGTTCACATGAGACCCCATGCAGGAATGGGTGCTCAGAGCAGCTCAGTTCATCACGGCCCAGAGTTGAAACCGCCCAGCGTCCATCAGTTGGGGATGGCTCATAAGCCGCGGTACACCCAGGCCACGGAATTCTACGCCATAGAAAGGAACGAGCTATGGATACGACCTGGCTGTATATCCAGAGAACGATGCTGCAGGAAAACAGCCAGTCCCAAAAGGGAACACACGGCTGTGATTCCATTTCTATAGTAGCCTTGGAATGACAACACTACAGATGAAAATAGAGTCGTGGTCGCCACAGGTTACGGTTGATGGGAGGCACACAGACAGACACACATGCAGACACAGACACACACACAGACGCAGACACACAGACACAGATACACAGACACAGACACACACATACAGACACAGAGACACACACACAGAGACACAGACAGAGACACACAGATACAGACACAGAGACACACACAGACACAGACACACACACAGACGCAGACACACAGACACAGATACACAGACACAGACACACACATACAGACACAGAGACACACACACAGAGACACAGACAGAGACACACACAGATACAGACACAGAGACACACACAGACACAGACACACACACAGACGCAGACACACAGGCACAGATACACAGACACACATACAGACACAGACACACACACAGACACACATACAGAGACACAGACAGAGACACACACAGATATACATACAGACACAGAGACACGTACAGAGAGACACATACACAGATACAGACACACACACAGACACACAGACACAGACACACATACAGACACAGACACACACACAGACACATACAGAGACACAGACAGACACACACACAGATACAGACACAGAGACACACACAGACACAGACACACACACAGATGCAGACACACAGACACAGACACAGAGACACAGATATACATACAGACACAGAGACACGTACAGAGAGACACATACACAGATACAGACACACACACAGACACAGACACACAGACACAGACACAGACACACATACAGACACAGACACACACACAGACACACATACAGACACAGAGACACACACACAGACACAGACACACATAGACACAGACACACAGACGCAGACACACAGACACAGAGACACAGACATAGAGACACAGACACACATATAGACACAGAGACACACACAGAGACACAGACACACAGACACACAGAGACACAGAGACACACAGACACAGACACACAGATGCAGACAGACACAGACACACAGATGCAGACAGACACAGACACACAGAAACAGAGACACAGACACACACACAGACACAGAGACACACAGAGACACATACAGACACACACACAGAGACACACAGACACAGACACACACACAGATGCAGACACACAGAGACACAGAAACAGAGACACACACACTCAGACACAGAGACACACAGAGACACACACAGACACAGACACACAGACACACAGAGACACACAGACAGACACACACTGACACACACACAGATGCACACAGACACACACACACACACACACACACACAGACACACCAATGAATGCAGGTCAAACGGGTGGGATCCTAGTAGGGGCTGTGGCCGGTACGAAGGTCAGTTTCCTGGCTGTGACCTGCACTGCGGTTCTGCAAGATATCACCCTTGGGGGAGGCTGGCTGAAGGGCTTACAGGATCTGTCTGTCTTATTTCCTACAACTGCATGTGACTCAACAATTATCTCAAAATTAAAAGATTTTTTTGAGAAGTCATTTCTTCCAGTGAAATCCCATCGGGAAGCCCAACGCAGCAGACGAAAGTGGCGAAGGTTGGGTGGACGGAGTGAGGGCTGCGAAGCCAGGCCCCAGCCCCCTGCACATGGGGGGCCCCTAGTCACCTCCGTGGGCCTCAGGCCCCGCTGGAAACTGGGCAAAAATCCTCGGCCCCCCCGTCATTTCAGGTGGACCTTGTTTTTTTTTGGAGGGAACCCTGATTTTGGTTCCACTTTCTGGGGAACTTGAAATAAACCAACGTTGATTTCTTTGTGGAAAACGTCTGTGGTACAGGTCTGCGGGTCACCCAGCAGGGCCTTCTCCCACCATCGGAACTCACCAGGCTTAGGGTCACATACGCAGCCCGGGCCGAAGGCCTCGGTGGGAACGCCCACTTCCTGGAGCCCCGTCTTACTCCATGGCGAACGCACACGCGCCGCCCACAATCCCAGACAGCGCGGAACGCATGAAGATGGAGGGTGTCCCCCGGTTGTGTGCCACAGGCTGTCACCCTCTGCCCTGGGGAGGGGTATGGGGGCAGGGGCAGGGCAGTGAGACCCACGAGAACCTGCCTTGGGACTTTTGCGGGGATTCTTGGGAAAGACACGCTCCCCTCACCCCCAGGGCTGTCCAGCTGCTTAGGAACAAGCTTTCAGCCTCCAAGGCCATGGTGGCTGCAGCAGAGAGCATCTCTTGGAGGAGAAAGGAGGGTGGGGTTGAAAACCGGCCGGGGAGACTCTGGAAACACATCTCAGCCAGGGGCGCTGCCACACCTGGCACTGCCAGCCCTGCCTGCACTTCCCAGTCATGGTCCCCTTGCTCGGGGAGCCCCTGGGGTGGGCTCTGCATCCTGCTCACTAACAAGACATCTCACTCTGTGCCCCAACCACAAAAGAGCCAGCCACGGTGCCTGCCACACCCTCTGAGCCCAGCAGGGCAGGTCACTAGTGCCCCAGGGGATTTCATGAATTCAGGAGGGCTGGATAAGAGTGTGGGGTGCCCACAGGACCCTCGTGGATCCCGGGGGCGCTGGGGAAGAAGGTGGGGTACACACAGGACCCTCGTGGATCCCGGGGGGGCTGGGGAAGAGTGTGGGGTGCACGCAGGATCCTTGTGGATCCTGGGGGGCTGGGGAATAGTGTGAAGTACACACAGGACCCTCGTGGATCCCGGGGGCGCTGGGGAAGAATGTGGGGCACACACAGGACCCTCGTGGATGCCAGGGGGGCTGGGGAAGAATGTGGGGTACACACAGGACCCTCGTAGATCCTGGGGGACTGGGGAAGAGTGTGGGGTGCACACAGAACGCTTGTGGATCCCAGGGTGGGGGAGGTGGGGAAGAATGTGGGGTGCACACAGGACCCTCGTGGATCCTGGGGGGCTGGGGAAGAGTATGGGGAGCACACAGGGCTCTTGTGGATCCTGGGGCAGGGAGCTGGGGAAGAGTGTGGGGTGCATGAAGGATTCTCGTGGATCCCAGGGGGGTTGGGGAAGAGTGTGGGGGGCATGCAGGACTCTTGTGAATCCCGGGGGGCTGGAGAAGAGTGTCGGGGGCACACAGGACCCTCATGGATCCCGGGCCTGTACTGGCGTGCTCATGTCCCCAGATGAACTCCCCAAGCCTTCAAAGTTCCTCTGGAGCTGAGTCAATATTTAACCCATCTTTCCATTTGTTTTCCATTAGAACACGCATCTGAAACCCTTCATTACCCTGTCCTTCCAGAGAATAATGACTAATTTCTGGCGGTAGTTTTTCCTTATCCCACAAAGGCACTGTGTAGAACCCTTCTATTATTGTAATTTACTGATGGAAGAGAAGAAATTGTAGAGATGATTTCCAAGTCCTGGGAAGACCGCCACTGAGAGAAGCAAGCCACACTTTGCATGGACACCATCTCTCCCCGCCCTTGTCTGGGATGGGTGAAGGGTGACCGAGGTGGGCTTGACAGTGACACCTCCAGCTCCGTCCTGGCCTTTGCACAAAGACAGCTTGTTGTGGGACCAGAGACAGACTCCCGATCCCCCAGGGGCTCTGAGAGTCCATGGACATTTCACTCAACATAGTCCTGGAAAAGCTCAGGAATGGTGGGAAGAAGGGCTGACTCCGGGGTCCCGGCATCGATATGTCCTCTGGCTGCCAGGCCGCGCCCAGCTCTGCAAATGGCTGGGCAGCCGGGCTCTCCAGGCTTGGCTTACGTGGACTTATGAGGCCACGGCTCCGCAGTTTGCTCTTTGTTATCCTAACGAGCAAAGTCAATTGCGCTTTTGGGAAGACTTTCGCTATTGATTTTTTAAAAAGTAAGACACGGGAGGTTTGATTTGTGATAGAAAGGCCAGGAAAATCCAGGCGCCTTTAAATAGCATCCTGGGTCTCCGGGAGAGAGGCCAGTGGTATCTGTGTGAGGAGTGTGCCTGGCCTGCCGCCCACTCCTCCACATCTGCACCCCTGTGAGGGGCTCCCGTGTCCTCATCCGTTTTCTTTGGCTGCCTGGAGCTAATCTGCTCACCCCCTGCCTGCCCCTTAAGGGACGGCTGAGGACCAGCTGCCCATGGTTCCAGTGAAATAATGTCACATTCATTCCCTTCAGTGACACTGGATGCACCCGTGTGTCATAATCCTGAAAGACAACCAATCAAGGGTGCAATTCACCCTGTTCACGCTGCAGCCCTGGGGGCGGACCAACGGCGCAATTCACCCTGTTCACACTGCAGCCCTGGGGGTGGGCCAAAGGCGCAATTCACCCTGTTCACACTGCAGCCCTGGGGGTGGGCCAAAGGCGCAATTCACCCTGTTCACACTGCAGCCCTGGGGGCGGACCAAAGGCGCAATTCACCCTGTTCACACTGCAGCCCTGGGGGTGGGCCAAGGGCACAATTCACCCTGTTCACACTGCAGCCCTGGGGGTGGGCCAAAGGTGCAATTCACCCTGTTCACACTGCAGCCCTGGGGGCGGGCCAAAGGCGCAATTCACCCTGTTCACACTGCAGCCCTGGGGGCGGACCAAAGGTGCAATTCACCCTGTTCACACTGCAGCCCTGGGGGTGGGCCAAGGGCACAATTCACCCTGTTCACACTGCAGCCCTGGGGGCGGACCAAGGGCACAATTCATCCTGTTGACATTACAGCCCTGGGGCAGGCTAAGGGCACAATTCACCCTGTTCACACTGCAGCCCTGGGGGTGGGCCAAAGGTGCAATTCACCCTGTTCACACTGCAGCCCTGGGGGTGGGCCAAAGGCACAATTCACCCTGTTCACACTGCAGCCCTGGGGGCGGACCAAGGGCACAATTCACCCTGTTCACACTGCAGCCCTGGGGCAGGCTAAGGGCACAATTCACTCTGTTCACACTGCACCCCTGGGGGTGGGCCAAAGGTGCAATTCACCCTGTTCACACTGCAGCCCTGGGGGTGGGCCAAGGGCACAATTCACCCTGTTCACACTGCAGCCCTGGGGGCGGACCAAGGGCACAATTCACCCTGTTCACACTGCAGCCCTGGGGCAGGCTAAGGGCACAATTCACCCTGTTCACACTGCAGCCCTGGGGCAGGCTAAGGGCACAATTCACCCTGTTCACACTGCAGCCCTGGGGCAGGCTAAGGGCACAATTCACCCTGTTCACACTACAGCCCTGGGGACGGACCAAGGGCGCAATTCACCCTGTTCACACTGCAGCCCTGGGGGTGGGCCAAGGGCACAATTCACCCTGTTCACACTGCAGCCCTGGGGGCGGACCGAGGGTATAATTCACCTTGTTCACACTATAGCCTGGGGACCGCCCACGTAGCCACCTCCACGAGCAGGTGTGATAAAGGCCTGCCTTCCAGTCCCAGAGCTGGGATGCTGCTGACCCCTCTCTGGGGGCCTGCAGGGGTGTGTGGTGCCCCTGGGAGCTGGCCCTGGCTCTGGGCTCCATGTGCTGCAGATTTCAATGCAGAAACAGCCTCCCATTTGCCCAGGACTGCCAACTTCTGTAAAGCCTGGAAGCTGTCACTTGCTGGGCACTGGCCAGGGGTGTGGTTGCTGGTGAAAATACAGGACACCCCATTAAACTTGAAGTTCAGATCAGCAAGGATTACTCTCTTAGTGTAAGTCCGTCCTAAATGGTGCTTGGGCCACACTTTAAAGTGCTTTGCTGACTCTCTGAACTTCACATTTACTTGGTGTCTTGTACTTTAGGGGCAGCCCCAGCAGAGGTCTCCTCAGTGACCTCACCTCCCCCCACCCAACCCAAGCCGGGCAAAGGTTTGTCCCAAAGAGGACCCCTCTCCACCCCCCATGCAGGAGGCAGCCACAGTGGGGAGCTGCTCCCCTCACACAGAAGCCCCCTGGGGTTTGTTAACCCACAGACCCGGGCCACCTGCGGCATCTGGATGAGCAGGTGGGGGCTGTGTCAGCCCCGTGGGGATGTGGACACCCAGGTTCTAACCCATGTGCGCCCTGAGGGTCTGCAACTGCTTCACCTCCCCGGCCTGAGCCTCCTCACTGCTGGTGGGGGTCGTCCACTTCTTGGCAGTCACAGACGGCAGAGATGCAAGACATGACACGCTCAGCTAGGGCCCCACACATGAAAAAGCAGGTGCCGCCACTGGTGCCAGAGTGAAGTCTCGGGGGACAGGCTCTTGGGTCAGCTCTGAGGGGAGCAGACAGCCTCAGTCACATGGGATCGCCTCTGTGGGGGGAGTCCGGGCCTCTCTCGCTTCCCGTTTTGCTTGGAACCAAATCTTACGTTTAGCTGGGAGGCCTCCAGTGGCCTCAGCCCTCTGACTTCGTTGCCTCCCCAGGCCCTGGCATGGGCACCTTGCTCCCCTAGCCTCTCCACCTGCCCAGGAGCCCACCCCAGTCCCACTCCGGGAGCTGCTCCACCTCAGGCTTCAGCTCCCAGCCCACACGCCAGCTGCACAGAGGGGCCTGCCCAGGCCCACTGCTGTCCCCAGGACTCCCAGTGCCCAGGTTTTCTTCCCAGTCTGTTGGCCCTGCTGTGGCTGCAATCGCTTCTCATCTGTGGTCTGCAACCCCCTTGACCCCAAGGCCTGTGAGAGCAGGGGCTTTGGTGGACGTCTGCTGCATGCTGTGTGTCTGCGCCCAAGTCCCGTGGCACCATCCTGGTAGCGGGGACTAAGCAGCCCTCCCCTGTCCTCAGGGCCTGTGCTGCACCCGCAGAGCCCACAGGGTCTCCAGCAAGCAAATGCTAAAGGCCTCACCTGGCTTGGAGCCCTCGTCCACGGAGCCGTTGTAGACCTGGTTGATGAACTCAGGGCGGTTGTCATTCATGTCGATGACATAGATGTACAGGTCAATGGGGTTCTCCACCTTGTTGCCATTCATGTCCACAGCGTGGGCTCGGAGCTGGAAAAGCAGCAGAGACAGGGCCCAGTGGCGGGTGGGCACCCCCACTCAGCTGAGAGCGGCCTGGGACCCACGGTGCTGGGGTAGGAGACTGATGGCAGAAGCAGGTTGGCTATAGGGGCCGGGGGGCTTTGGACACGTCATGGAATTCTCTGAGCCTCAGCTCTCTCCTCTGCAGAAACGGGGGTCAGGAGAGTGCAGAGTGGGGCGACGCACAGAGCTGGAAGCCAGCATAATCCCCCAACACCCCATGGTCAGGCCCAGGCCCACCCAGGACCTCCCATGCCTGCCCGACTGTTCCGTGAGCCACCGACTGTTCTGATCAGATGTCTGGAGCAGGACAGGTGCCCCTTGGATGGGGTGATGTCCACCCAAAGTGGCAACAGAAAAGACATTTGTGCCTAATTGGGCGGGGGCTTAACTCCTGCTACTGTAAGGTTAGTCCCCAGGGGAGATGGGGAGGAGACAGGCCGGGGTGTGCAAGGGCCAGAGCTGGAGCTGGGAATTGGGCCCATTTGGGCGTCCACTGAGAGTCCAGCCTGGACAAGTTCCAGGCTCCTCTGCGTCTGCGTGCCCTGTCAGCTCTTGGGCACAGCAGGGGAATATGGGTGGTGGTGTGGGGGGATCCGTGGAGAGGCAGGGCTGGGAGGCCTGTGTAGAGCTCCCGGGAACGTCACAGGAACCATCTTCGAGGTGAAAAGGGAAGAGCTGAACCTGGGCTGGAAGGTTCCGCAGCAGCTTCTCAGAGTCACCCCTTAAGTTCTGGATTTGTTCTTTCACTCATTCATTTGTTCTGCAGATGCCCATCAAGGGCCTGCAATGGCAGGTGCTGGGCTGGACCCTAGATTACTGTGCACTGAAGGCAGTGTGGCTGCCCTGGAGCTTCCATCCAAGGGACAATGGACACCGGGAAGAGAAGAAGCCATCAGTGGGTGTGGTGGCCGCCAGGGAGGCCTCTCGGAGGAGGGGCTGCTTGAGCTGAGACCTCAAGAACAGGCCAAGACAGAGGACACAGAGAGGCTGGGCGCTGCCGGCAGGCGAGGGGGCTGCTGAGGGGCTGTCGGGGAGTGGAAAGGGCACATCCGAGGCCTCTCCACCCAGAGCTGGACGGTCACCCAGAGGTGTCCTCAGCTCACATCTTTCTGCCAAAACTCCACATCACCCTCAAAGTTGGACACAACAGACCTCACTCAAGGTATTTGCAGCAAAACATCACCCAGCCCAGGGTGGCCGTGAGAGAAGCCCCATGCCAGACGGGTCTCCACATCATCCCCTTGGTGGCCTGCCTCACATGGCCGCTGCCACTCCCCCGAACTCAGGGGATCAGGGGGGCCCTGAATTCCACGCCTGCCCCAGGGAAACCCAGGAGCTAACTGTGTCCATGCCTATACCAGTGTTTTGGTTTGGCTCCAACCATCCAGAGTGGAATTTTACCCCCTACATTGTGTGTTTATGGAAGATCTAGAGGCTGGCTTTACCCAAAGAGGCAATCTGTGCTGTAGTAAGGAGACAAACTAGCACTGACTCCTGGAGGAACTGCAGACTGCCACGCGAGATGTGGCTGCACGCACGCCAGGTCAGCTTTACATATCATGTTTAAACAGCCTGAAGTGCTGTGTGGTTGCTGGAACCGGCTGTCCCTGCCCCGTCGCGGGCAGACTCCCCCATCCCCAACCCATCTGCAGCTCCGTCCTGCTGTGGATGTGTTTCCCACACGCCCAGAAGTCACAGGGCCTCGGGGGAAAAGTAATTCTGAGCTAAAATTAAAGTTATTTTCTCCTAACTAAAGCAGTTTCAGGCGCTATCTGTAGCAGCGGAAGCAGTGCGAGTGCGGATAACGAGGAAATACCGCCTCTGCCCGTGGCCTGTGTCCTCCTTGTCCCACTCCCTGCCTCAACCCCAAAAGATTCAATTACATTTGACAGCTCCTGTTGAAATCTCCCCTGCCCATCTCTCAGGCTGGGCACACCCAGGGTGGGCCTGAGAGAGGTGACCTCGCCATGGCGGTGGAGGAAACACGCAAACACGGGTGGAGGAGTCTTCCGAGCGTTCTGCAACCTGCAAATCGGAGCGTCAGGCGCAGAGTGCATTTCCTGCAACATCTTGAATAGGACATTTTTCTATCCTCGTTCCGGGAGACAAGATTAGGAAATATTAATACATGGGCGTGGTCTGGCACTGGGGCGGGAAGGCGCTCGGGGGAAACGTGTCTGTTGACAGATGACTGTCCAGATGTGTGTGGGATCTAATTCTCCCGCCTCTTGGCTGCTCTCTTTTCCTCCTATCTTAATTGTGGGTGTGGGTTCCCTCCAAGGCGTATGGAACTGGGAACAGTCCATGAGGGTCTTGGAAGTGGCTGAGGGGTGCAGGTGTTGGAGACTTTCTTCATCAGTGACATCGGCAGCCAACACGCACCGTGCGTTTGCTCAGGGCCAGGCAGTGCTATAAGAACCCTACACACATTAACTCCAATTTTCATCAGAATCTGTGAGATTGGCATTGTCTTGGTCCCTGTTTTACAGATGAGGAAACTGAGGCTCAGAAAGGTTAGAAAACTTTCGGAAGATGACAGCGTGTGGCTGGGTGAGCTAATGTGTCTAACTTACGGAATCCTTCAAGGAATCTTCTGGAGCATCACCCTGCAAAGCCAGCAGTGAGCACTTGTGCGTGTTGTGCGTTTGAATGTTTACAAGCTGGCTTTAGGGTGACACGTGTCACAGTCGTCAGCGTACTCAGGCTGGGGATGCGTCCTCGCCACCCTCAGCCCACAGAGCTGGGTGGAAAATGGAACAGGATCCAAAGACACTGGGGAGGCAGGAAAAACTCTAAGATGGCCCCAAGGATGTCAGGTGCTGGTCCCAGATGTGAAGACAGATGTGCTCCCTCCCCACTGGGCTACGTTTTTGACCTTAAGACAGGGCTGGGTGGGCGCCATCCAACCACATGGGCCTTTGAAAGCTGAACCTTCTCCAGCTGGAGGCAGGAGAGAAGGGCATGCGGGCATCCTATGCACCTTGCTGGGTGACAGTGGAGGAGACACGTGCCGAGGCATGCAGGTGCCCTTCAGGGGGTGGCTGTGGCCCCCCGAATAGCCAGCAAGGACATGGAGACCTCAGTCCTGCAACCACAAGGATCCAGACCTGCCACAGCCCCAGTGAGCCTAGAGGCAGGTCCTCCCTAGGGCCGGGGGAGCACCCAGGCCGGTGAGCCTAGAGGCAGGTCCTCCCTAGGACCGGGGGAGCACCCAGGCTGGCCGGCACTTTGATTTTGGCCTGGTGAGACCCGGAGCAGAAACACAAGCCAAGCCCATCTGGACTTCTGACCTACAGCACGGTGAACTCATAGGGCGTTGTTTCAGCCACTAAGTTTGTGCTGATTCGTTACACAGTGCAGAGAACTAACACACCCCTGCTGGCTGGCACAGCTGCCCCCAAAGACCCTGGTGGGCATCCTACAAGGTGGAAATCCGGAGTTGGGGTCACACTGGAGTCTGATGAGGAGTGTGATGCTTGCAGGGAGGGGCTTCCTTCTCCAGGGAAGGGCAGGAAAGCCAGGCATCCCCAAGGCCTCCATCTCGGTGGGACAGAGAGATTAGCTACAAGTGGAAATTGAGGGCTTCATTCCAGAATTTGGCAGACGATGCAGCTTCTTCTCCCTTCTGGGCCCTGCATCTCCTGCTGACTCTGCAGTCCCTGAAGGGGTGAGAAGGCTGGAGTCCAGCCAGATCTCAGGGCTCACCGTTCCTCACTGTGAAAATGGGAAATGAGGATGATAAAACTAATGATCTCCACGAGCTTGCTCCTAGAACCTGGTGTGCAGGAGGCAGCAAGAGATGCTGGCGATGTGGGATGACTGCATTTCTCATCTTCAAAGCAGGGAGAAAACCATGAAGCCTCAGGGCTGAGGCAGGAAATAGACAGGAACATGGGCTTGGTGCAGTGGTTTACACCTGTAATCCCAGCACTTTGGGAGGCTGATGCAGGCAGATGGCTTGAGCTCAGGAGTTTGAGACCAGCCTGGCCTACATGGTAAAACCCTGTCTCTATTAAAAATTCAGAAAAATTAGCTGGGCGTCGTGGCGGGTGCCTGTAGTTCCAGCTACCTGGGAGGCTGAGGCAGGAGAATCGCTTGAACCTGTGAGGCGAAGGTTGCAGTGAGCCGAGATAGTACCACTGCACTCCAGCCTGGCTGACGAAGTGAGACTCTGTCTCAAAAAATACAATACAATAAAATAAAAAAAGTCCTTGGTACTTGGGAGGCTGAGGTGGGAGGATTGCTTGAGCCTGGGAGGTTGAGGCTACAGTAAGCTGAGATTGCACCACTGCATTCCAGCCTGAGTGACAGAGTGAGACCCTGTCTCAAAAAACAAAAGAAAAACAAAAGAAGGGAAGGGAACATGTGTGTAAAAGTGTCTGCGCACTGGCAAGCCACGTGGGTGGCTGGGGCAGGTGGGCCTGACCTTTCACCAGCAGCCCCACCCCCAGTGCCCTGGGCTCCCTCATCTTCTTCCATGGCCAGCTCAGGTGGGGAGTGCAGGAGGCCTGAGTGCATCCGTGGTGAGGGCTGGGGCCTGCAGGCGTGGGACTCAGGTCCCTGGTCCCCACCAGCCTGTGACCCCCATCTTTCTGGGGGTTTGCTGCAGGACCATCTACAGAGGCACTGCACCTTTCCTGGGTAGAGCCTGGTGCTGAGCAAAGCTCTGCATATGCATTAGGCAGAAAGAATAAACAGACGAATGGAGGTGTGTGGCGTGGTTTGGATGTTCCATCCCTTCCAGATCTCATTTGAAATGTGCCCTCCAGTGTTGGAGGTGGGCCTGGTGGGAGGCGTTTGGATCATGGGGGTGGATCACTTGTCAATGGCTCAGTGCTGCCCTTGTGGTAACACGTGAATTCTTGCTCTGAGTGCACTCCAGGGCCTGTTGTTTAAAGAGCTTGGCACCTCCGTCCCTCTCTCTCTCCTGCCACGTGGGACGTCTGCTCCCCTTCACTTTCTCCCATGAGTGGAAGCTTCCTGAGGCCTCCCCAGAAGGAGATGCCGGCGCCATACTTCCTGTACAGCCTGCAGAACCGTGAGCCAAATAAACCTCTTTTCTCTCTATATTACGCAGCCTCAGGTATTTCTTTATAGCAATATGAAAGGGCTAACACAGCGTGTTTGCACATGTTTACACAGCGTGTTTACACCACATGTTTACACGGCATGTTTGCACGGCATGGCAGGAGGTGGTGGGGGCGCTGGATTCCTCCCCAGTGCCAGCCACTGTCTCTGCACATGGTGGGTTGAAAATTTCTACCTGTGCATGAGAGGAGGGCCTTGGGAATGAATCACAGAGGGGTGGGTGACCCAGATCCTTGGAGTGGCCATTCCAACCTCTCGCCCTGCACAGCCGGACCCCTGCTGTGGGCAGAACTCCCAGGCTGGGTTGCAGGCTGTGCCTTAGGCTTCAAGGTGCATGAAGGGGGCACTGTCCAGCGGTGGCCCTGGAGGTCCCCATCCCCTAGCCGTGCTGTGTGCAGAGGTAGCTGAGCCCTGAAACCTTTTCCGGGGAGTTGGTGGGAATGCGAAGGCTGCCTCTGGTGAGAATCCATGGAGGAGAAACAGCTCATTGGGGATGATGCAGGGAGGGCCAGCTCTGAGCTCCAGGTTTCCAGGAGGAATTACAAGATGAAATGGAAGGAAGAGGCCTTCTGCTGGTGCGGGTCACCCGGGAATCACTGTGCATTCAGCAAGTGCTGGGTCCTGAGTCCTCCTGCAACAGGCACCCGGCAGCCCTACAGCACTTCTGGTGCCCCTCAGATGCCCCGGCCAGCACCCACAGGCTGCATCTGCGATGCCACACCAGGGAGAAGTGGGCTGACCCAGCTCTCCTGGTGCCCCTTGGATGCCCCAGCGAGCACCCACAGGCTGCATGTGCAATGCCACACCAGGAAGAAGTGGTCTGACCCCGCTCCAAGTCTGCCTTGGTTAAAAAAACAACAGAAAGAAACACGTGTCAGGAATTCACAGAGTTGAAGGGTTGGCTCCCCCTGCCCCACATCTAGATGTGGCAAGACTTGTATCAAGTCTCTGTCTCTGAATCTGTTTCTCACGGTCAGTCTCTCTCTTTATTTCTGTCTCTATGCCTCTGTCTCTGTATTTCCTGTGTCTCTCTTCTCTGTCTCCTATGTCTCTCTCTGTGTCTCTGTCTCCCTCTCTGTCTCTGTATCTCTATCTGTGTGTGTGTGTGTGTGTCTGTGTCTCTCCCTAAGTCCTTGGTCTGTAGCTATTTCTTGGCAGTAAGGGCTGTTGAGTTCCGGTTCCTGAGCCTGTTGTAGACGCGTGTTGACGGCAGCCCAAAGCCCGTTTTGGGAGCCAGCAGCCATGCTGAGGGCCTGTCTCTTGCTGCATAGCCAGGGGGCGTCAGCCGGAGTCTCTGGTTGGTTCTGTGGTTCTGCCTCGGCCACTCCTGGGGGGCCCAGCACACGAGGCCCAGGCACTGTCAATCAGGTCTCCCCAACACCCAGCCAAGGCGTGAGCCTTCCCAGGAGGCAGCCGTGAGGGACTGATAAGGCCCCGGTGCAGACTGGGGTTAGGGCAGCCACCTCCCAAGTGGGCTCCTCAGGATCCATCCAGCTCCGACCCTGCTTCAGACGGTGCCTCAGGGGCTGTCAGGGAGGCCACTGTGGCCAACAGCAAAACCGATCTTCTCCCGTCAACGCCCTCCCTTCCTTGAATGCTTAGTGAGCCCCCTGAAGGCCAGGCTCTGTACTTGGGCCTGAGATCTGGCGTGGAAAAGCCGGAGGATTCCCTGCCCCTATGCAGCCTCCTTCTGGTGCGAGATGGAATGAATGAACCCCAAAACAAATAGTCACAGACGTGAGAAGCTGCAGGGTCGGGCCCTGTTTGGTGCCACTGACTGAAGCCAAGCGAAGGTGGAGCCGAGCAAGGTGACACTGTCAGGTGGGGCCAAGTCTTCCATGGTTGCTCCCGAGTTACCACGGAGAAGCACACGGCCCTGACAGCACGGGCTTGTGCTGAACGCCTCACCAGGGTTAACCCTGGAGTCCTCAGAACAACCCCATGAGGAGGAGCAGGGACTGAGGCCAGGAGAGGCGACAGCATTTGCCCAATAGCTCACATCTGGCCAGGGGCAGGTCTGGGTGTGACCCTCGCGATCTGGCTGCAGCCTGTTCTGCGCTGCTGGTGAGGCCTTCACCTACACGTGATGGACAGCTCTGGACCCTGAGGTGAAGGGATGTGCACTCCCCACTGCTTTCACCATGGCCCAGGCCCCCTCCTCACAGCCAGGTCAGTTCGGCCCGGGAGGAGAAGGCCCGCCCCCTGGAAGCTGAGGCCGCAGCCCCGCGTCTCTCTAGCATTTCTTTCCGTGCACAGCCCCTGACAGGGAATCAGCGCGGCTCTCCTTTCAGAGGCTCTTTCTGCCGCGAGAGACGTCGGAGGAAATGAAAAGCTTGCAGGACTATTGTCCCAGCCTAGAGAGGGTGTGAGGGACAATGGGCTGTGCTTCGGAGAAAGGGGCCAAGAGCAGCATGAGGGGCCCCGAGGGAGCATCGCAGCTGGTGACCCTGACTCCCAGCCCCGCAGAGCCATCCAAAGCAGAAGACCACGTGGATGGAGGCCTTCTGGACCAGTAGTTCTCCCAGTGTGGGCCCAGGCCTGACTTGCGTCCTGGGGAGTGTGTGAAATGCAGTTTCCCAGGCCCACCCTGGGCCCACCCTGCTGAATTAGACGGGGGACAGTGCCCAGCGACCTGGGCTTTCCCCAGCTTCCCAGGATTCTGCTCCAGGCCAAAGTTGGAGTGCTGCCTGTAGAGTTAGGGCAGGCATGGCCCTGCTGGGGGCACCTGCCAAGGCCTGGTGGGGCTGGGATCGCCACCCCAGGGCCCCATTCTCAGCCGGGTGTGGACACTCACGTGGTAAGAGGCGTGCTCCTCCCGGTCCATGGGCCGTGTGACGTACATCCGGCCGGACATGGAGTCAATGCTGAAGACCTCCATGGGGGGCTGGTCGGCGCCCACTCCCGTGATGCTGTACCGGATGGGGATGTCATTGTCTTTGTCGGACCGGATCTGAAAGGCAGGAGCAAAGCGAGAAGAGGTTATCCTGTGGTGAGGAGAGGCCCGGGGCCGATCTCTGACATTCATCCCCTCTCATGAGTTCCTTGAGCTCAACCATTTTCAGGTACAATGGGGACCACAGCTGATCTTTCATCCACTTTGGGAAGTGGAAGGACAGTCGGTGGTCAGGGTTTCACTGACAGCCACCGACTGCAGGTCTAGGGCCTGTCAGTAACTCAGCAAATACACCGAGAACTCGGGATGCCTGGCAGACATCCACGGCACAGATGAAAACAATGGAAATGATGGTATAAAATGGCCTCGTGTTCTGACATCAAACCCAGGACTAGACAAAGGCAAGAAAACAGAGCAACCTCCACAGTGAGAGAAAAGACTAGGACCCAATGCATGTGTGTCCCAGCCTTTCTAATTGTTTAGAAAACAGTTGAATGATGGTTATCCGGGTCCCAAGTCCAAAGTAAGCTAGAAAAGGCTGCTAACTGGGGGAGGAAATGGAAAGACACAGGCAGACAGGAAACTCCGAGTTTTACTTGGGATGGGGAAGGGTTAGGCAAAGGCTTCATTTGGTTTTTGAGCAAAGATTGAGATTCATACAAGATTTTGGGAAACAGAAAGGACACTGGTAGCATTAAAAACAAGATGCACGTCTTTCACTCAGTTGAGGCGAAACCTCCTGTAATGAGGAGGGGGACTTGGTGGTCACCAGCCCACCATAGGTGAGTGGCGCTTCCCAGAGCCTGGGGGTTCCCTCAGGGAAGTTGGGGGAGGCCACGGGGATTTGAAAGGTGAAACTGAGAAGGTGGGATGAATGGATTTGCATTCAACTTTGAGCATGTCTTTAGCATATACCACTTTTTTTCTCAAAGACCACAGGACCATCACAACATTTCATAATACAGTGGGCTATAGCGGAAACCCCAAAAATACCCCCAAAACAAAATGGAACAGGAATTTTTTTTTTTTTTTTTTTTTTTTTAGAGACAGGTCTCATTCTGTCACCTGGAGTGCAGTAGGGCAATCATATCTCACTGCAGCCTTGACCTCCTGTGCTCAAGCAATCCTTCTACCTCAGCCCCGGAGTAGCTGGGACTACAGGTGCTGGCAACCACGCCTGGCTAATTTCTGAAATTCTTTTGTGCAGACAAGGTCTCACTATGTTTCCCAGGCTGGTCTCGAACTTCTGGCTTTAAGCGATCCTCCCACCTTGGCCTCCCAAAGCACTGGGATTGCAGGTGTGAACTACCGCATTCGGCCTGACTAGGACCTTTTACTGAAATGATACAATTAAAAGTTAATAACAAAACTGAAAAAAGACCTTTTAGAAATCTGAATGACACTGCGAAATAACCATTGGGTCAACAGGAACCAAAGTTATTTTTAGAGGCTTTTAAAAATATTTCTTTTGTTTAATAATAATATAACAACGCGACTGTTATACAGTGAAGCCCAGAGGTAGACTGCCTGCAAACCCATAACCTTGAATGTTTTCATAATCAAAATGGAATTACAGCCAACAAACCAAACGCTCAATCCCACAAGGAAAGGAACAAGAAAGCAGGAAGCAGCAGACACCAAAGTCATCAATAAAGATGACACAGAAACTTCCAAATCTGAAAGCAGAAAAACAGGGGCAACGATAGATTCCAGAGCTGTAGTTAGGGGAGAAGTCCTCAGGAAACTAGCTGCATCTTTGATAAACTTCAGAGAAAAAAATAAGATTTGTTTTAAAGCATTTTCTTCTCCATATGTTATGCAAGCACAGGTGAAAATTGTATGAAATTGATTATTTTTTGAGAAAATATACAATTTAAAACTTGACTAGCAGAGAACACACACCTGGAGATACCGTATGACTTTAGGAAATTCCTTCTAAAAGAGCTGAGGACAGGTCAGCTTGCTCTGGAATTTCCTGAAACTTTTCCAGAGCAAAGAACGAGACAGAAAAAGCAGCCCACTCGGTTATGAAGCTTGCAGACCTTGAAATGCAGGAGCATTCTGAATTCTGATGACACACAGTATGACCACTGCAACTGCCCCACGTGTGGCATAGGTGTGACACCCAGCAGAGATGCCAGCCAGCAGATGCAGCAGTGACTTCCAAGCCTCCTTCATCGCGCCTGAATAGCACTTATCTCAGAGACAGAGGGCTGGCTTCTCACCAGGCACCTCATCTCTGCAGCACGATGACAATCGTAGGCTAGCCTTCAGAGAGACTCAAAGCACGTTTGATAGAGTATCCCTTCCAGCTTAATTCGTATCAAAGAAAGCAAGTCATCCCCTGGAAAAACTCCAATTCATAGAGAATTCAGCCTGATGGAGAACATCTTTCTTAAGCCAGCATTTAGCATTTGCACACCAGAGCTGTTCCTATGTGCAGCAGTGAGGTGCCCAGCACACCGGCCACCCCAAGACTGTCTCATGTCGTAATAGAAAAAAGCTGTTTTCCGTATAGGAAGAGGGAGATGCTGTTTCCATCATAAAGGCGCCATGGGGGTCAGTGCCAACAGGGGGCTGCTCACGTGCTAGGAGACATCGCCAGGAGAGGAGGCCTGCAGGCCCATGGTGCACGCACGCGTGCACACACACACACTCCTGTGCGCATGTGCACACACTCGCAGTCTGTGAGGAGCGTCTTTGTTCCCCCCCGCAATGCACCTCCTTACTTTCCCATGATCAGGCAGGTTCCTTTCCCAGCTCTGCCCTGAGCCGCACACACCAAGCAGAACTTCAGAGACAGCGACCGAGAGAAGGGCGGGTCTAGGCCCCTCAGCGGTCCATGGGAAAAGCCTCCAACGGAGCCCTAATCACCCCTCCCTCTACTGCCCAAGGCCACCAGCAACGTTATTCCTGCAGGCCTTCCATGGCCAAGGCCCATCTCTTCTCCACCCATGGAGAGTTTTCACCAAGTTTGGTCACGAGGGGGTATGGGGCAACGTCTAGATAGAGGGGAGGAGCCCCTCTCCCTGTCACCTCTGATGACTTGTTCCTCGGGGGTGGGAGAAAAGCTAAGCGATCACATTCCCAGGAGAGCAGGCAACTGAGGTGGAGTACGGAGCCCACCAGCCCTGCCGTCCGGGAGCGCTGTGCTTCTCCGAGGCCTGATGAGTATGGACACTGCTTTGGCTTTGGGTTAGGAGAAGGGCACTGGGAGCACGCAGTAGGTGCTCGAGTGGCTGAGTGGCACTGGGCTGAGGAGAACACACAGAGCCAGGTCCAGTCTTCTGGAGGCAGGAGGTGGGTGCTAGGGACGGGGTCTGCAGCAGCCTGAAGGATGGATTGTGGGCGCCAGGGATGGGGTCTGCAGCAGCCGGAAGGATGGATTGTAGATTCACTCTGCGCTATTGCTAGTTTTGGGCGAATCAATCCCTCTTTCATAGGGAAATTTAATGAGGAGACTGCTGAAAATAATCCACCACCTATTTAAAGAGAATTTGTTTTTCAAGGAAAGCTCATTACGTTTTGGCCATCAGGCCGCATTTGCTTGTTCTCCAGGCCCGTTTGGCCGCCTCTGAAATATGGCGGGCAGCAGGTGGCTGCGGGTGGTGTGCATCCAGGGGCTCTGAGCATCAGCTCTCAAAATGCTCTGAATTCTCCCACAGTTTACCATATCAAGACGAAATACTGTGCGAGTGAATCCACCAGATCAGGGGAGAGCAGTTTTCCACTTGATTTGTGTCTGGCAAATGAGACAAACACCGCAGAAGCCCATGATGGGCCGTGAATAGAGAGCACAGACAGGCGCCTCCAGTGCACCGATCGCCTTAGGATGCCGTGGAGACCCACGCTCTTCCGCGTTTGTTATTAGAGGACAGAACAGATGGTGAAAGGTTAGTTTAAAGTGATGTCTACATTAAAATAACTTATGGGACTCCGCGATAGTGTTCACCCAGGGACTTCTGCTTGGAAGGCCGGTTCTCGTCCTCAGAAATGGCTGGATGACATGAAACGTTCTGGCAGAGTCTCCCCCAGGAGGATTTGCCAGGTTTCAAATGAACTTGAAACTGGAGAAAAGTCACCCTGTGTGGTTTTGAATCGCAGACACCTTGGAGGTGGATTCCCTAAGCTTTCAAGGGCGGAAGCCGGGGAGAGAGAGTTACACCCAGATTCTGGGGGAGGGAGAGACCCACCCACCGGGAAGGCCCCTGCACCAGGGCCTCCTGCCAGCCAGGGCTGTCCCCGTGCACGTGCACGGTCGGGAAGGTCTCTCTCAGTCAGCCCACAGACGGACACAGACACTCTCAGAATTAGGGCTTTTCCCACGAGTGACACCCCCTTAAGTTGTTGTTGTACATCAGGATAAGCATTGCGGGGTAGAGCAAGGTCTGGGAGACCCCTTGGGGCACTGGGCAAGGAAGGCCTTGGGGAAAGTCAGGGTCAGAGTGAGTCAGTTTGGTCCTGACCACTGCCTCATACAGTTCTGGACACACACACACACCATGCACACAAATGCACATACAGACATGTACACATGACACACACAAACACACACAGTACACACATACACACACACCACACAAGCACACAATACACAAACACACATACACATACGCATACCTACACACAGACACACAACACACATGTGCACTCAATACACACACAGCACACATACATGTACAAACACACACAACACATATACAACACACAAACATACATGTACACACAACACACACCCTCAATACACAAACGCATAAACACACAAATACACAATACACACAGACACCATACACATACACAAACATGTACACGACACAAACACAAACATGCACAGTACACAAACACAACATACACTCCATACACAAACACATACACACACGTCACACACACATGCACATATGCACACAACACACACAATACACATACACAAACACACATACACACAACACACACTAAATACACACATATACACAAACACATACACATATGCAGTGCACACAAACACACAACATATACTCAATACACAAACACACACACATCACACACATGCACACAACACAAATACACATACACAAACACACACAATACACACACTAAATACACACATATACACAAACACACATACACACACATGCACACAATGCACACATACACACACAACACACATTCAATACACAAACATACACAAACACAAAATATACAAACGCAAGAACACACACACACAACACAATACACACACACACTCCCCCATGCACACCCGGCGGGATATCCTTTCAGAATGGAAAGGGGCGGCCATTCTGCATTCATGGGCCTTGCTTGCCACTCATCAAGCCTCCCTTCGTTCTTGTCCCAGCATTTTAAAGACACTTTAAAAATCTCCTGGATCAAGTTCTTCCAGCAGGATGTAATTCTTCAGCGAGGTGTTTCAGCTTTCTCCTTCTATGATATTAAGCCCAGAGATGTTCCCAGGAAAACAGATCGCAGACCCTCGCCTTTGCAGCCTGTTGGGAGTTCTGAGCTGCCTGGAGCAGTTACCCTCTCTCCATGGAGTAAAAGCTCTGGATGGTGCCAACAGATGCCATGGCCGTCTTGCCCCATCCCGAAGGCACAGGACCCAGGCAGGCGGACTTGCACTTGGCCTGCTGAGACAGGCAATTTTCTTTTCTTTCTTTCTTTCTTTCTTTTTTTTTTTTAGACAGGGTCTTGCTCTGTCACCCAGGCTGGAGTGCAGTGGTGTGATCTTGGTTCACTGCAACCTCCACTTCCTGGGTTCAAGTGATTCTCCTGCCTCAGCCTCCCAAGTAGTTGGGACTAGGATAGTTGGGACTACAGGCGCTCCCCCCACCACACCTAGCTAATTTTTGTACTTTTAGGAGAGATGGGGTTTCACCATGTTGCCCGTCTTGAACTTCCCAACCTCAGGTGATCTGCCCACCTCAGCCTCCCAAAGTGCTGGGATTACAGGTGTGAGCCACCGTGCCTGGCCGAGAGAGGCAATTTTCTTTTAGGATCTGAGTCTCATGGGAGCCTTGAGGGAAGAAGACGACTTGCCCATTTGCACCTGCAGCTTCTCCGTGGCCCCAACCAGTGCTCCTGCTTGAGCTTCTTGGTTTTCTTGCCAACAACATCAGAGTTTTCTCAGGGTTTCTGTCTGTTCCCCTGCCTGCATTGCACAGCCGGGGCTTCCCTACCTCCCCACCTCCTGCCTTCCCCTCCACACCCTTCTCTAGGCCCTGGGAACACACACGGGGCTGCCAGTCCCCAGGGATAGCCTGTTGGTAGGTAGGGCCCAACTGTTCCTGGACAAACAAGTGAAATGAGGAAGGCAGCCCAAGGGGCAGGGAAGACAGGCAGACAGGCAGACAGGCAGGTAGACGGCCCCGGTCACCCAGCTGCGTAGGGAAACCCAAGGCTGTCCTGGCCCTAAGGAGGCCTCCTGGAGCAGAAAAGGCCACTCCGAGACCCAGAGGAAAAAACGGTGAGCAGGCAGAGAAAGGTGGGGATGGAGGTGAGGGCTTGGGGAGTGATCAGAGAGAATGTGGGAGCCTCTGCATGAGGGAAAATAAACAGGAAGGGAGGCCACAGAGAAGGGAGATGGGAGGGGAGGAAGGGAGGTGTGGCCGACCCAGCAACCTGCAGTGGGCTGGCCTGGATGATACATGGGTTCCAGAGCATGAGGAGGAGGAGAAGGAAGGCTCCTGGAGGCTGGGGCGGATTGTGGAGGGACAGACCCACGGAGGGTGCTCTGTTCTCCCCTCACAACGGCGTCGCTGGGGGCTTCCCAAGGCTGGTCCTCAGCCTGCTTCTCACTGTGTCTGTCCCTGGGAATCACAGTTCCCAGCCTTGTGTGTCCTCACCACAGCCTCAGAAGCCTCCTCATTCACCCTGAAGCAGGCACAGAAGAGGAGACCCAGAAACCTCCACCCTCCATGCCTGGAATTCCTTAAGGGACAATTGCAAAAAATCCCAGAGCGTCAGCCCCACCTGACCATCTCACAGAGCCCATTCTGAAGACGGAGGGACTGAGGCCCAGAGAAGCTGAGGGATGTGACGAAGGTTCACGAGTAAGTGATGACCCGGGCAGAGTTCCCAGCTCCTGTTTCCGCATCATGCTGCTGGCCTAAGTAGCCTCTGAAAGCTGGAAGGGGGCAGAAGAGTTCCCTCCCTGCCATCCACAGGGTCTGAGTGTCTTCTCAGCGCCCCTGGATGCTCCACAGGAGATGAACATCCTGACCCCTTCTCTCACTCCCACCAGCTCTACAAATGCAGCTTTGGGGGATGCAAGTGACAAGTGAAGCCCCGTTTTTTTGAGACAGGGTCTTGCTCTGTCGCCCAGGCTGGAGTGCAGTGGCGCAATCACAACTCACCACAGCCTTCAACTCCTGGGCTGAAGTGATCCTCCCACCTCAGCCTCCTGAGTACCTGGGACCAGAGTGTGGACCACCACGCCTGGCCAATTTTTAAATTTGTTGTAGAGATAGGGTTTCACTATGTTGGCCAGTCTGGTCTCAAACTCTTGGCCTCATGTGACCTTCCTGCCTCAGCCTCCCAAAGTGCTGGGATTATAGGCATGGGCCAGTGTGCCAGACCCCCTACCCACACTTTTAAAAGTCTCTCTCCAAGGGACTAGAACTTTACTTCAATGGAAAGTGATTATAAAATTGTAAACCCGTCCAGCGTGAGATTCTTCCAGGTTGATGCAAAGTGTAATTCCAAAGCCCTTGCCATGGTACTGGATAACCAGCAAGATTCGGCGACATGAAACCTGTTCTCATAAAATTAATTGGACAAATGTGGGGCCAAGTAAGTGTTCTCACTTGTTTTCCCCCCAACTCTTCCTTGATTCTTGAACATTACTTAAGAGGTTTGAAGATGTTTGTATTTCTTGCATTTTCCGAAATACTTTTCATGCATGATGAAATTCAGCCTTCAATTACTTTCAATTAGGTTCTTGTAATGAGCAGAAAAGCCCGGGATGTGAAGTGAGAAGTCATTTGTTGTGTAACATTGACACCATCATACAGAACTGTTCACACATACTTTGAGTTTTAGCAATGACAAAAAGCCCCTCAAAGTCATATGAATGCTAATAAAAGGCATGAATATGTTCTCACAGATCTGCCCGGTGGGGAATAGTGAATTAGCTCCTTCTCAAAAATGCCCTTCAGTGTGCACCAAATTAAGAGAGAGAGGCACCTCCTGAATTTTTGGCATGGGATTGCAGGAGACTCTCCCGGCTCTTCTGGAAACAAAGGCCAGTTCACTCCGGGGGCATCATTGTTCTCCCATGGTGAGTGGTCCTGGGAATACAACCGAGGTGCCTCACCCACCCCGTAGCCGATGGGCAGGCCCAGGAGCTAAGCTGGGTCAATCAGCTTCTCTCACCAATATGGACCTGGAGTCAAGAATGAGTCCAGTGTGGAAACACAGATGGAGCCCTTCCTTGCAATGCCAGATCCCGGTCAAGATCCAGAGCCCTGGGGTCACCCAACCGGCCAGCCTTCCCCTCCAGCCTGTGGGTAGTCATGGTCCTTCTGGCAGGGTCCTTCCGCTCGGGACAGTCGGAGTTTGCAGGTGCAGCAAGTTGAAGCCTTTGCCTGACCTGGTGCTGTCTGGGGAGCCCTTAACACAGTGCCCGGCAGGACAGAGCTGACCAGAGGGCGACCTGACTGTGGCGCTCAGGGCTGGGCCTCAGCCACAGAGAGGCCCACCTGGACCTCTGGATCCCTGTGTCTTAGGTTGGGGTCCCTATAAACAGAGCCCAAGACAGGGATTCTCGTACAAGTTATTGACTAGGGAGAGCCCCTAGAACCAGCGGGAGGGACGAGTGATATCTCAGCCTGGGTCATTTCAGCCTCACCCCACGGGAAGCCCTGGTGTATGAACTGAGCCTTGAGGCCAGGAGGCTGCCTCTGTGGGCCGACCCTCCTCCCAGGCACCTCCCAGCACAGCTGCTGCCCTCAGCCCCACTCAGTCTTCTGGGAGGTGTCCAACTGTGAATCATTAGCAAAGAAGCCGACCTCATGATGGCAGGGGCTGGGTGGCTGGCTCCCAGGGGACCTGGCTACACTAGCAGTGCCTACCACACCCAGTGGAATTGTCGTCCTAGCCCTTGTCATGGCCAACTATTTTTTTTATTATTAAGAACAATGGCCAGCACGGTGGCTCACACCTGTAATCCCTGCACTTTAGGAGGCTGAGGCAGGAAGATTGCTTGAGGCCAGGAGTTCAAGACCAGCCTGGGCAACATACCCTGTCTTTAAAGAAAATAAAAAACAAATAAATAAAAAAAAAAACAACTTAGTTGGACATGGTGGCACATGCCTGTAGACCCAGATGCTCAGGAGGCTGAGGCAGGAGGATCACTTGAGGCCAGGAGTTCAAGACCAGCCTGGGCAGCACAGTGAGCCCACATCTCTCTAAAACAAAACAAAACAAGACAAAAAATGAACACTGTTTTCTTATTTTGTTGCCTACCTTCTTTCTGTCTCGCCCACTGGACTGTAAGCTTAGGAAGCCGGTCTCTGACAACGCAGCACCAGCCTCCAGCGGTGTCTGGACAGCTGCTCAGAAGAGTGACAGATTCTCTGAAAACTGTCTGGGGCAGATGTGAGGCGTCCAAGGAGCTCCTTGAACTTGATGGCTAACAAGGGCTGTCACTGCACAGAAGCCAGAGTGGAGGCAGCTTCTGCTTCTGACTCGGGCTAGGAATAATCCTGCCTATCAGAGAGCCACACAACTAAAGCCAAGTCCAAAGCCGAGACGGGTTCTTCGTTGTTTCAGCCTGTGAGGCCAGGACTGCGGGGATAGGCAGCACCAAGTGTCAACCTGTAGCGCAGCGTGTTTGCCCTCAGAGGTGTCGCTCATGCCATCCCCTGATTAGTCCCTGTCATTTTCTGGCTCCAACATGAGAAGTCAGGAGTCTCGTCAGAAAACCTTCATTGATATTTAATGCACGCGTCCCCACCTGTCTCTGGAAGGTCTTGTCACACAGCATCTACTTTCCTCTAACAGGACCTGTCTGCCCCTGTAAATGTGCCAGACTGCTGGGGATACGGGAGCAGGGTCCTGTCCCTTGGGGGCTGGGCTGGAAGATGCAGGGAGCTTAGACCCTGCCTGGGCTGGAGCACAGGTGCAGGTGTAGTGGGAGCCCAAGGGGGCCAGTGTCCAGCAGAAAAGATGGAGGCCAGACCCCAGGCCCCAGATCCTAGGCCCCAGGCCCCAGAAGGAGAGGCAGCTGAGTAAGGGGGGCAAGGGGCAGCAAAGGAGGGCATTTAGGGGCAGCAAAGAAGCCATGAGGCTGGAGTCAGGCCCGAGAAGGAGGTTGCCGTCAGCCCTGGCTTTGCCTGAGGAGACCCACTTCTGCCAGTCTTTGGAAATCGCCCCGGCCCGCCCTTGCTCTGCATGGACTGTGTGGGGGAACCCTCCCACCTGGCCCCAGGACAGCCATGGGACCCCACGTGGACCAATGAGAGTGCAGCTCCCTGGGCACTGTGATTGGCTAGGAAGGACATGTGACCCACGCTGGGCCAATAGGAAGGAGACCTGCCAGAATGGATGTCTCCCACTCCTGCACCCTGTGCCTCCAGGCAGTGCTCACAGAGACGCAGAAGAGGGGCGCCTCCTCACTGGCTCTTCACTTTGGGAAATGGTTTTATCTCCTCATCTGGAAATGGGATTTTTTTATCCAGCCTGCAGAGCTGTTGCCAAGAGTATATGAAAGATGGCAACTGAGGATCTGCGGTGTCTGTAATTCAATGCTGATGGCCGAGTGCTGTGCTCAGTCACCATGGGGGCTGAGTACTGCGCTCTGTCAGTTATAAGGGCTGAGTACTGTGCTTGGTCAGTTATGAGGGCTCAGTACTGTGCTCAGTCAGTAATGAAGGCTGAGTACTCTGCTTAGTAATATGGGTTGAATACTGAGCTTTGTCAATACATGAAGGCTGAATACTGATCTTTGTGAATAAATCTGGGCTTTTTGTGTTGTCAGTAATGAGGCTTGAGTACTATGCTAGGTCACTAAATGTGGGCTGAATATTGGTTTAATCATTAATTTAATCAGTAATAATGCCGGAATACTATGTTTGCTGTCTCCCCCGGAGAGCTCTGCACACTAGTAGACACACAGAAAGTGCTCTGCAAACCAGAGTGGATGACTGAATGAAACAAGGGACAAGGGGCAATAAATATCTGTATATCCAGCCTGGAGGTCCCAGACCACAAGAATACAATGATTTAATTCAGGTTTTTACTGCATGATGGCACTTTTAGGTCTCGTCCATTGGAAACGTCGGAAATCCCAATGTCACTGGCTCAAGCAAAAAGGCAATGTGCTGGCTCCTATCCTGGAGTGGTGTGGGTTTCAGGCATGGCTGGATCATGCGGGTTGAGTACTGTGTTCACTCACTCATGGGGGCTGAGTACCATGCTCAGTCCATTATGAGGGTGTCCATTCTGACGGGGCTCTCAGCACTTGCTCAGCCCACCCCTCAGACTCGCAGGTACTCTCCCCTTCTGCTGCCTCACATTTCAGTGCTTACATCCCATCAGCCTAGCAGCCCCAGGGGTAACAGCAATAGGCTGACAGTACAATTGTGACAGTACTAGTAATAGCATCAGTGTCGGGGCACAGAAATAGAGGTCGTAGAACCAGTGATGATGGTAATGACAACGGATGCTTCCCTAACTAGTTTGCAGTGCCAGGCAGTACCCCAGGTAGTATGGTTAGGCTTTGTGTCCCCACCCGAATCTCATCTTGAATTGTAATCCCCAGGTGTTGAGAGGGAGACCTGGTGGGAGATGACTGGATCATGGGGGCAGTTCCCCCATGCAGTTCTCATGAGAGTGAGTGAGTCTCACGAGATCTGATGGTTTCATAAGTGTCTGGCGTGTCCCCTGCTCACACTTCTCTCTCCTGCCTCCATGTGAAGAAGGTCCTTGCTTCCCCTTCGCCTTCTGCCCTGATTGTCAGTTTCTTGAGGCTTCCCAAGCCCTGTGGAACTGTGAGTCAATTAAACCTGTTTCCTTTGTAAACTATCCAGTCTTGGATAGTATCTTTATAGCAGTGTGAAAATGAACTAGTACACTAGTCACATTACATCCATCCACTCACTTACTCATCACCACAACCCAAGGCAGTGCCGTTAATACAGACAAGGCCATTCATATGCAGCCCTTCCCTGTTACAGATGAGGAAGCTGCAGCACAGGGAGGTTGAGTCACTCACCCAAGATCACACAGCTCACAAGCCCTTAAGCTGGGATCCAGAACCCAGGTGTCCTGGCCCCAGTGCCCCTGCTCTGACCCACCAGCTCCCTGCCTCAGTAGGGAAGGTGGCTGTTTCCAGACAGCTCCATCGAATGTCCTGGGGCAGACACTCGTTGGCTCTTATCCCAGCCTTGAAGCAGCTGCCATGGCTGGAGATTGGAATGGGTACATCTACCCGGCCTGGGTTGGCAGCAGCATCCACCCAACCTGCAGGATGAGTGGGCAAGGTGGTCTCCCGGCCAAAGGAGATGGAAGGAGGAAGTGGATGCAGGCAGGCTCCAGCCGCTCCTGCCCAGGCCCGAGGCTTCCAGCCAGTCCTGCCTGTCGGGTGCCTGTGCCACATCTCATAGCCTTCTGGAAGCCATGAGCCTCTTGGCCTCTGTGGGAATGAAGGCAAATGCTGGAGAGGCTGGAGGATTCAGAATTGTGCACACCACGTGCCAGTGACACCTTCTCCCCTTAACGCTGGGAATCCCACTGCAGGGGTGGTGTGTTGTGGAGAAATCCCTGTCCCCCCACCCCGCCCAGGAGCCTGGAGGGACCACATGAGGGTGTGCAGGGTGGGCCTGGGGTCCTGAGGGGGAGGAGGCTGCACTGTGGCCTGCTGGACACTTGCTTTGTTCGGCATCAAAGTCTGATGAGGACAGGGACCTGCTGCATGGTTCAGGTGAAGCATAAGACCAGAAGCTAGCGAAAAGCTGGTATTAATGGAAGGTCAGGGAGTAGCGCATTCGGGGTGTCAGGCCTGGCTGTGGCCAAGGGACTCACCCGTCCTGGAGGGGGTGCAGGCTCCACAGGTGCAGGGATTTGAGCACAGGCCCTGCTAACAGAGGCCTGGGGCTCTTCCCTCGAGACTTCACTGCTCGCTAAAATGGACAACTTTTTACAAAGAAATGGCTGCTTCTCAGTTGAAATTCAGCCTGGAAGTGGGCCAGGTCTTTGCTGGTTACCACGAGGACCCATCACCATGGTTTATCCTTTTAATTGAAATTTCACTTTTATTTATCCTCAAGTGCAGGGCATGTTCCCAGTGCCAGATGCGGTCAGGGCAGCCACAGGAAGGAAGCTTTGGCTGCCTGGGCTACCAGGGACATACGCCAGTGGGAGGCTGGTGAGGAGGCTGAGAAGATCGATTTCAAGCAAACTCCATTCACAAAAGCTCCCCCAAGAGTTGAGGGTAGCCAGTGCCTCCAGGAGGGGCGAGACCCCGGCCCTCTTTCCCAGAGTTCTTCCCTTTCCCTGCCCTCGAGGCCTTCAGAGCTCAGCTTCAAACCCCACTCCAGGAGCCCTCCCGACTGACATTTCAATTTCCTAACTGCAGCAGTGGGTTCCTGCACCATCAACAAACAGGGCATCAGGAGAGAGAAGCGGAGTTGGGCAGTTGGCAAGCTCCTGCAGCTCCGAGACTCAGCGCGTGCGACCAAGAGCAAGATGTGTAGAGGCAAGAAAGGGCGCCCAGAAGCGGAAGTAAATGACCGCGGAGTGAAGCCAGCGACGCCCGCTCCTGCCGCTCTGCAGGGCCTGCCTGTGATGGATTCTGGCCTCGGGGGAAGAACTTAATGGGTGAGGAAGGGGGACCAAGTTCATTTCAGTGTCTCTCCGGAGCACACGCTAGGGCGTCTGTTGAGGTAGGCAAGCTCAGCATGGGGGAGGCCTGGGAGGCGGGGCCGCTGCAGATTTCCTGGGGTTCCTGTCAGCCCAGCCCCACCTCACCAGCAGCAGAAACGGGGCAACCTGGGCTGGCCAGGTCCTGGGGGGCCTTGGGAGGTGGTAGCCCTGGGCCGGATGGCAGAGGCCCCGGGAGGTGTGTGCTGCCCTCCTGGATGCAGGGGGACAGGTGGAGTGTGGCAGGCGGTAGAAGCCCAGGGAGGGTCCTGGGGAAGCATGCTTAGGGCCTGCTGTCTCTGAGGCAGAGGATGTGGATGGACTTGAGTATGTTCCACGCAGGACGCTGAGCCCCAGGATGTGCCGTGCTGCGCAGGTGCAGGGATGTGGCCTCTGACAAGAGAGGACTCGCCTGCTCCCTCGGAGCCTCTGTCTAGTGAGAACAGGAGGCATGCTCAATTTCACCTGGGGGCGGGGGGCTCCAAGGAGATGGATCTGGGTCACATGAAGGGGTGTGGGGGTGGGGCATGGGGGTAGAACTGCGGGAGTGGGGTTGGGGGGCAGTCCCCATGAAGGTAGGGCTGTGGGGGACAGAAAAAAAATTTAGAGATCTGGGGCCTGCAAGGGTTTCCATAGCATGTAATGGGAGTTTGGGTCGGCTTGCCAAACACACCAAACCACCCACCTGCACTTCCCACACCTGCCTCCCAGCCCCAGGGCCGGCCGGGCAGGAGCCTCGTCCCTCCCACCCCAGCAGGCTAGGGGCGGGAGGGATGAGGGAAATGAGCTTTGCCCCTGGTCCAAGGGGACTGGGGGCTGGAGAAGGGCTGCACAGACTCCCTGGGGGCAGAGCCATCAGCCCCAAAGCTGGAGGCTGAGCAAGGGTCCCACAGTCACCCACCCGTCTGCAGCCCACGGGCGTCAGCACAGAGGGAGCCTCCTGGGGGCTACTGGAGTCCAAGTCCGTCCCCAGTGGTGAGTCCGTATTTAATGCTTGCCAGAGGAGCCCCCACTCACCAGGGCTTCCTCAACAGGAGGCCCGCAGAGCCGCCGTGGAAAACAGGCTCGTGGCCTCCAGAAAGGCGAGCAGAGCTGCTGCATGCGTGACCCAGCAATCCCACTGCTGGGCAGACACCCTAAGAATCAACATCTGTCCACAGAAAGCCTTGCACACAGACGTGCCTGGCAGCACACTGACAACAGCCCCAAAGTGCAACCACCAAGCGTCTGTCAGCTGCTGAGTGGCTAAACGTGGTCCACCCACACAGTGAAATGTTATTTGGCCCTGAAAGGAACTAGGTTCTGATATGAGCTGCAGCATGGCTGAACCTTGAAAACATTATGCTCAGCAAAAGAAGCCGGACACAAACCCCACATAATACCTCCTTCCATTGACACAAAGTATGCAGGACAGGCAAATCCATAGAGACAGGACGTACGTTATTGGCTGCTGGGGGCGAGGCCAGGGAAGGAGAAGCGACTGCTTAAAGCAGGGTCCCCAACCCGGTACCGGTCTGTGGCCTGTTAGGAACTGGGCCGCACAGCTGGAGGTGAGTGGTGGCCGGGCGAGCGTGACTGCCAGAGCCGCCAGTGCTCCGCCTCCCGTGATGTCAGTGGTGGCATTAGACTCTCACAGGAGTGTGGACCCTGTTGTGACCTGCGCATGTGGATGGAGGCTGCACGCTCCTTGTGAGAATCTAATGCCTGATGATCTGAGCTGGAACAGCTTCATCCCAGAAGCATCCTCCTTCCCTGGGTCCATGGGAAAATTGTCTTCCAGGAAACCAGTCTCTGGTGCCAAAAAGGTTAGGGATTGCTTATCTTATCTTTACAAGCATACGCTGAGGCAGGTAAAATAATCATGCCTAGCTTATAAGTGAGGAAGCAGAGGCACAGAGAGGCTCAGTGTCTGAGCCAAGGCCACACAGAAGTGAAGTGCAGAGACTGGGAGCTGAGCCAAGCCTGCAGGACTCCCACATGGAGGCCATCAGCAAAGGGAAGGAAGAGCCTTGGGAAGCAGTCCATTTCCTCAGGACCCTCCCCCTCAGGACCTCTGAGCAAGAAGTCGATTCCGAAGGTGGGGCACACACTGCCACCAGCTGATCGTGCTCTTAGATCCCCTTGAATTTAGAGGTTCCTCCCTCTCTTTCTATCTTCTTGTGATTCATGTGTTGAGGAAACCAGATCGTTGGTCCTACAGTTTCCCCAGGACTGGATTTTGCTGGCTTCTCCCTATGGTGAGATTTAATCTGTCTCCCTCTCTTTTGTGTCCTACACATGGTGGCAAGATCCAGAGGCCAGGTCAGCATCATGCGTAATGGGGGGAGGCAAATACTTTACAGGTGGCGGGTGGTGGGTGCTTTTGTTAGATGCAGGTAATGTCTGTTTTCTCTCTTTTTCTTGGTCTCTCCCGTTGCCACTGTCTCTCTTTTATTTATTAATTTTTTGGGAGGTTAGCAGCCACTAATGATCATTGTCTAGACCCATTATTTCATTAAAGATCACAAAATAGAAATATTTCATCACCTCTGCCTCATTTATCAGGTGGAAAACTTTATGAAGTGCAACTTCCCGTCATATTACCTTGAGGCAGTGGGCATACAGAAATGTCAGGAAAATGCTTAGTTCTTTTGCTTTATTTTCCTGTTTTCAAAATAATGAGTTGGTTACTTAGCTTCCTCAAGGGTGACCCGTGAGATTTATTTATTTGTAAAGAATCCTGATGAATCTAACCTACTAGATCTATTTCCATCTGTTGCAATTGCTACACTGAGAAACTGTTCCATTTTGACAAGTGGGAACATCTTCAAGTTGACTTGGGTGTCCTGTTGGTGTGACCCTGTCATCTCTGAGTGTTCATTTGCCTGCTGGTGTGACAAAGTGTTTTGGTCTCATCTTGTACATTTCCTACCTAGAATTAAATTTTCTCTAAGAAGCACTGATTCCTCTTGGTAGGAAATGGTCTTTAGAGGCCATAGCCTAGGGGCTTGGGTGTTCAGTGCTATTGGGCTGGTCTTTTATTTCTTTATAATGGATAGAGCTAGGAAATACATTTTTTAAAAAAGATGTAATATATCAGGAGTTCACATTAATATCTAAAACCAAATTGAGGACTACAAGGTAGTAGAAATCATTGATTTCACATCTGTGTCTCCTTTCTCCCATACCAATAATCCTGGTCCTCAATACTTATTCATTTGCTTTATACCACAAGACACAAACAACAGTCTCAAAATAGCAATACCAATAAATCACAAACAATATGATTACTGAAAGTAGTTATGATTTTTCTTTTTGGTCTTGGACTATATCCCACCAGGAATATGTAAGTAAAATTATCATGTCTTAAAGTCACTTAAAATAATTCCCACCTGTGTAGCAATGTCACCAACTTGATAGACAGACGCGTTGATCCCCTTTTGCTTTTGATTTTCAGGGATTGCTTTGTTAATGTATTGTAAAAGATAACTTTGTAAAAATCTTTCAAAGTCGAATCCACCGAGGTCTATTCTGAGACGTTCAGCTTCTATTTCTATCCCCTCCATCCTGGCCCCTTCCTTCCCCACATTTGTTCATTTTTTATTTATTGTATCTTTTTTTACAATAAGGAAACACATACACACACACCCACACACACACACATACACACTTTTCCCTCCTTAAACGGTAATAGCTATGCACATTTTCCCCTACCTTGCTTTTTTAACTTACTGGTCCCGGATCATGGTTTTGTCTTCAGACCTCTCTGTGGACTGCAGAACCTCTGCACTGGATGGGCCAAGAGCAGAGGTGAGGAGACAGGTAGGAGGCCATGAGGCCACCAGGTGAGCAAGGTGGGCAGCCTGGTGAGTGAACGCTATCCTAGGCCATCAACGTGTCTCAAAGGACCCAGCACACCCTAATGCACGCAGTAGGTGTGAAATAGCGACGTACTTAATTCACCCGAGAACAAACATTTGTGGAGGTCTTTGCTGAAAATGTTTCCTTCTCTGGAATACTGACCAGCTTATATAAAATCTCTACCTGTGTTATTCTTGAAACCACCCCCACCCCCATCACCGCCCTAGCTTAGTGCAGGGGCTGGTGCATGTTCTCCTTAGCACAGGGGCTGGTGGTGCTGTTCTCATAGACATGGTTTTCCATAAGGGCATCAGCAAGGCCTTCTCTGACAGGGTGGCCCTGGAGCAGAGGCCTGGATGGAGTAAGGAGACAAGCCACGTGGGTGTTGAGGCAAGAGCATTCCAGCCAGAAAAGACCAAGAGTGCTTGGGAAGGCAGAGGCGCTGGGCCGGGAGCTTAGCTGGCATGGCCGAGGGCAGTAAGGAGGCCAGGATGGCAGATGTGGAGCAAGCAAGGAGAAAGTTCATAGGAAATGGGAGTAGGTTATGCCCAAGAGACCCAGGGAGACCTCACAGGGACTCTGACTTCCACCCCCACGAGAAGGGATGACACCATCTGGGAGTTCTGAGCAGAAGGGGACACTACTGACGTGCATTCTAGAGGGACCCCTTGTGCTTGCTGCATGGCCTGCAGGAGGAGTCAAGGGCAGAAGCAGGGAGGACCGTGAGGAGGCTGCGTCAATAACACAGGATGGTGGCTGGGGTCAGAGCACGCCGTGGCGGTGGGAGAGGCGGCCTATTCTAGATCTGTTCGGAAGGTACAGTTGACAAAATCTGGAGACAAATCGGATGTGAGATGTGGGCAAAGAGAGGCATCAAGCAGAGCTCCAAGGTCCTGAGTAGAGCAGCAGGAGGGCAGAGCTGCCATTAACTTTGGGGAAGCCCATGGGGAGTGTGAGATGGTGTTGGAGGGAAGTCAGGTGTTCGGTTGGACATGAAAAGTTTGAGAATCAAGTAGGCAGCTGACCATGTAACAGCAATGCCTTGGAGCATGGCAGGTGGGAGTCAGCTCTGGGTCTAGACCAGATGAGTTCAAATTCTGCTTCCATTTTCTGCCTTGTAATCTTGGGCAAGTCACTTAACTTCCTCTTTGCCTCAGTTTCCCCTCTGGTAAATCAGAGATAAATACAGTCTCGCCTACCAAAGTTTGGATGAGTATTAACTGAGATCTTTATACGAGGCACTGAGAACAGTGCCTTGTCCTTCGTCAGGGCTCAGTAACATTCTTAGGAGTGAGCTTGGTGTTGGGGCAAAAGCTAGAGACTAGGTCTATCACTCTATTTTGGTGTTATTATAGTTTTTGTTTGTTTTTGAGACAGAGTCCTACTCTGTTGCCCAGGCTGGAGTGCACTGTCATGATCTTAGCTCACTACACATCCCAGGTTCAAGCAATTCTCGTGCCTTAGCTTCCTAAGCAGCTGAAACTACAGGCGTATACCACCACGCGGGGCTAATTTTTTGTATTTTTTAGTAGAGATGGGGTTTCACCATTTTGCCCAGCTGGTCTCGAACTCCTGGCCTCAACTGATCCACCCACCTTGGCCTCCTAAGGTGCTGGGATTACAGACAGGAGCCAGTGTGTCTGGCCTATAAAGATAGTTTTTAAAGTCGTGGGGTGAAGGAATGAAGGAAGGATGAAAGGAAAAAAAAATCACCAACTTACAAACTACGTAGAGTGAGAAAAATCAACCCATGCCATAAACCCAGTTATAGCTGTTGTTATGGGATAAAGAAAGTGGCCGTGGGGTCCCAGAAAAGGAGTGAGGTTTGGAAAGACGATCTGAGTTTTCAACACCATCCTCGAAGAAACCTCATGCTTCAGCTGTCAACACTCAGAAAATTTAAATTCATTTTGTGGTCTTAGGAGGCGGGTTAAGCCTGTTCTTACAAGGCACATGGCCCGGTATTATTATACAACTTAGTGTCTCCTTTACAGACTAAGCGGATAAAAGGCTGCAGATGAAAAGGCCTTCACAGGAAAGGATTTCCCCCCTTTTCTAGATATCACTACAACTGGATTAAATGTGACCTGGATCTCTTGTTTGGTACTGGCTTACTATTTCTTATCAAGACTACTTTTCTACCAAGTTTTCATGCTGGTTAATTCCAAATAAGTTAATGATGTCAATATTAGAAATATGAACATATGCGTACATAGAATCTTCTAACAGGGCAGACGGCTCAGCATAGGGAAAAAAGGATGGGAATTTCACCTCCTTAGGTGAGACCTGTGACCCTGTAATGACACTTCCCAGGAGTCTCTCTGCTTTAATTCTCACCTGCCTCTCCACCATCATTGATCCATTTAATTCATGTAGCTGGGGTTGGGGGGAGGCATCTTTTTTTTTTTTGTATTTTTATCCATCTTTTTAAGAGTCAAGAGCTAACACTCATCTCAAGCCATACCAGTTATCCATGAATCCAGCTACTCACCAGACACCTGTAGTTGACAAGGTGGCAATGGGGATGGCTTCTAAGGACAGTGTACTTGACAATGGAGACAATGGGAATGGCTTCTGAGGACAGTGTAGGAGGGGATGAGGCTATGCTCCAATAGAAAGTGGGCACGAAGCAGCCATGACCCTCAAGCTGTGGTGGACAATGAGGAGGTTTTCCAGGGAGCCTGTTGCTCCAGACATCTGGTAGAAAATAGTAATGTAAAAGGAAAATAGGCTGACGTGTTTAACAGTGGCAAACAAAATAATGGTCCTTAGTGACTTTGCTTCCTCCAACAGTTCCTTACCTATCCAAAAGACATTGTCTCTTCCAATCTCAATAAAACATGCCTTTTACACATAAAGAAAGCCGCCCCACTACACGGTTTTACTACATAGTATTTATTGATAGAGTCATCCTTTGGCATAAAATTTACTTAGCAGAGAATAGCATGTGTTATTTTCTAAATAATGTACATGAACTGGCAACAGAAATGTTCTACACACATATATTCTTGTGCTACCAAAGATTTCAGTGGACACCAAGAGATTTAGCAATTCAGTTGGGTTCAAAATATACAAATTCATGGTGAAGATACCATGTCAACAATCATAAGCATGGGTTTGGGATATAAAGAGCCCTGGGTTCAAGTCCTCATCCTGCCACATTTTAGTGTATCTTTGGACAAGTTCTGACCTTCTTAATTCTTGGTCTCCTCATCTATAAAGTGGGTATGACACCTACTGCATGAAAATTCTTGACAGGATTAAAACAAAGATGTTTGTAATTCAGATGACTCATAGGAAGTGCTCAAGACAAGGTGGCTGCAGCTTTCTCTTCCTCTACCACCATCATCACTATCACCTTCATCATCATCACATTATTATTCACCACCATCATTGCCATCATCATCACTGCAATCACCACCAACGCCATCACCACTATCACCATCAACACCAACATCACTATCACCACCGTCTTCACCATCACACACTTATCACCACTATCAGCATCACCACTATCATCATCATCACCACCATCACCACCACTACCATCATCATCACTATGATCATCACCACCATCACCATTACCATCAACACCATCACCACCATCAGCACTACCATCACCATCATCACCACTGTCACCATTACCATCAACACCATCATCACCATCATCACCACCATCACTACCACTACCATCATCACCATGATCATCACCACCATCACCATTACCATCAACACCATCACCACCATCACCATTACTTTCAACACCATCATCACCATCACCATTACCATCAACACCATCACCACCATCACCATTACTTTCAACACCATCATCACCATCACCATTACCATCAACACCATCACGACCATCAACACTATCATCACCATCATCACCACCATCACTACCACTACCATCATCACCATGATCATCACCATTACCATCAACACCATCACCACTATCATCATCATCATCACGATCACCAACACCATTTAAACTGGCCAACTCTGGGTAAAGCAGACTGCCCTCAACAGTGTGAGTGGGCCTCATCCAATCAGTCAAAGGCCTGAATAGAAAGAAAAGGCCAGCCTTCCCCAAGCAAGAGAATTCTCCATCAGACAGTTTTGGGACCGGAACTGTGGCTGCAGATCTTAGGACTTACCAGCCTCCATGGTCGCCCTAGCCAACTCCTTAAATGAAATCTCCTTCTCCCTGCACCTGCATCCCCCAGTTCTGCTTCTCTGGAAGCCCTGGCCAGCACAACTGTGCTGGAGGTGACGGCAGGTGGGTTACCTGGGATCTTCAACCTGCTCCTCTGGCAATACTATGTTCACAGATCACGGGAGGAAGGCATGCCCTGTTGTGGCCGCAGTCTGACCTGGGGTAGGCAGCCCGCATCCATTAGGGAGAAGGATCAGATGGGCAGCTGGCCTTTTGATGAACTCAGTTCCCTTTGGTGGGCCATACCTGATGAAAACTGACCTTTTCCCGCCCCAAACTCAGTGAAGCCCAGAAGTACTTATGCAGATGCTCCATGGGGAAGCAGGGGCGTCGGGGGTGCCTCTAGATGTTCCCACTGACTGCTCCACCCTCAGATGACGCCATGGTGTCCCTTGCCCGGCACCCTCCCCTCCCTGCCGTGTGGCTGTGTGCACAGAGGAGGCACCACGGAATACCTTGTAGATCGATAGCGAGGTCGCCGAACCACACCGTCGCTGCGGCTCTCTGCCTCAGACACCCTGGGAACTACAGGTGTATCTGCTACTTTTCCCCTGTTATCAGTTTTATTTTAGCACCATAATAAAAATTCTGATAATCTAAACAAGCAATAGCTCTGCTCTGTAAAAACGACTGTCTCCCACATTATTGCTCTCATCAGAGGTGCGATAATCACACTCACCACGCAAGACAAGACGGTTATTATATTAAAATGAATAAATGACAAAGGTTTCTATTACACAAGCAATTTTTCTAGGCATCGAGATGTTTTTTATGCAGGACTCGCGTAATGAACACATAATTCATCAGCACGTTAGAGCACAGGCCTTAGAAAGTCTGAAGGCAGAGTTACTGCAAATAAGTAAATCATTAATGAGATGAAGTTTAAAAATAAAAGCGCAGAGCCCCACCTTCCTCCTAAAGAAGGAAAAACAAAATCTAGTAACTATCCAAGCCAAAAATCACTTTCAGACCCATCACTCGCTGGGTGGAACGTTCTCCCCACTTGCTCATGAAGAGCCTGGGGAATCCTGTCTGCACCCCACACAAGGAGGTGGGGCAGAGCCTGCCCTGAAGGGCCCGCCTCGCTGGAGAACCAGTGTGTGTTACTCATTAATGTCTGGGTAACACTTATCTCCTGCCATCTCTCTCGGGTACATGGTACCCAGGCCATCCAGGTGCCTAGGAAATGGTTGTAAAATTGAGCTGGATTACAATGGTAGGATTTTTTCCTTTGCTTTTCCCAGGAGAGGAAACCCTTCCTGTAGATCCAAAGTAGACCCCCCCAAGGGTCTTGCAGGAAGCACAGGTGTAAGCCCAAAACCTGGGGAAGCAGTGAAAGGGCTGAGGTGACATCTCCTTAACTGCGTCCTCCTCACTTGCAGGACTGGACCTTTCTACCTCACTGCCTCCTGGAACATCAGGGAGCAGGGATCTGGGCTGGGGTGGGGGCTGTGTAGGGAGTGAGAGGGGACTGGAGCAGTGGGATCTGGGCTGGGGTGGGGGCTGCGTAGGGAGTGAGAGGGGACTGGAGCATTGGGATCTGGGCTGGGGTGGGGGCTGCGTAGGGAGTGAGAGGGGACTGGAGCAGTGGGATCTGGGCTGGGGTGGGGGCTGCATAGGGAGTGAGGGGACTGGAGCAGTGGGATCTGGGCTAGGGTGGGGGCTGCGTAGGGAGTGAGAGGGGACTGGAGCAGTGGGATCTGGGTTGGGGTGGGGGCTGCATAGGGAGAGGGGACTGGAGCAGTGAGATCTGGGCTGGGGTGGGGGCTGCATAGGGAGAGGGGACTGGAGCAGTGGGATCTGGGCTGGGGTGGAGGCTGCATAGGGAGAGGGGACTGGAGCAGTGGGATCTGGGCTGGGGTGGAGGCTGCATAGGGAGAGGGGACTGGAGCAGTGGGATCTGGGCTGGGGTGGAGGCTGCATAGGGAGAGGGGACTGGAGCAGTGGGATCTGGGCTGGGGTGGGGGCTGCATAGGGAGAGGGGACTGGAGCAGTGGGATCTGGGTTGGGGTGGGGGCTGCATAGGGAGAGGGGACTGGAGCAGTGGGATCTGGGCTGGGGTGGGGGCTGCATAGGGAGTGAGAGGGGACTGGAGCAGTGGGATCTGGGCTGGGGTGGGGGCTGCATAGGGAGAGGGGACTGGAGCAGTGGGATCTGGGCTGGGGTGGGGGCTGCATAGGGAGTGAGAGGGGACTGGAGCAGTGGGATCTGGGCTGGGGTGGGGGCTGCATAGGGAGAGGGGACTGGAGCAGTGGGATCTGGGCTAGGGTGGGGGCTGCGTAGGGAGTGAGAGGGGACTGGAGCAGTGAGATCTGGGCTGGGGTGGGGGCTGCATAGGGAGAGGGGACTGGAGCAGTGAGATCTGGGCTGGGGTGGGGGCTGCATAGGGAGAGGGGACTGGAGCAGTGGGATCTGGGCTGGGGTGGGCGCTGCATAGGGAGTGAGGGGACTGGAGCATTGGGATCTGGGCTGGGGTGGGGGCTGTGTAGGGAGTGAGGGGACTGGAGCAGTGGGATCTGGGCTGGGGTGGGGGCTGCGTAGGGAGTGAGAGGGGACTGGAGCAGTGGATCTGGTCTAGGGTGGGGGCTGTGTAGGGAGTGAGAGGGGACTGGAGCAGTGGGATCTGGGCTGGGGTGGGGGCTGCATAGGGAGTGAGGGGACTGGAGCAGTGGGATCTGGGCTAGGGTGGGGGCTGCGTAGGGAGTGAGAGGGGACTGGAGCAGTGGGATCTGGGCTGGGGTGGGCGCTGCATAGGGAGTGAGGGGACTGGAGCATTGGGATCTGGGCTGGGGTGGGGGCTGTGTAGGGAGTGAGGGGACTGGAGCAGTGGGATCTGGGCTGGGGTGGGGGCTGCGTAGGGAGTGAGAGGGGACTGGAGCAGTGGATCTGGTCTAGGGTGGGGGCTGTGTAGGGAGTGAGAGGGGACTGGAGCAGTGGGATCTGGGCTGGGGTGGGGGCTGCATAGGGAGTGAGGGGACTGGAGCAGTGGGATCTGGGCTAGGGTGGGGGCTGCGTAGGGAGTGAGAGGGGACTGGAGCAGTGGGATCTGGGCTGGGGTGGGCGCTGCATAGGGAGTGAGGGGACTGGAGCATTGGGATCTGGGCTGGGGTGGGGGCTGTGTAGGGAGTGAGGGGACTGGAGCAGTGGGATCTGGGCTGGGGTGGGGGCTGCGTAGGGAGTGAGAGGGGACTGGAGCAGTGGATCTGGTCTAGGGTGGGGGCTGTGTAGGGAGTGAGAGGGGACTGGAGCAGTGGGATCTGGGCTGGGGTGGGGGCTGCATAGGGAGTGAGGGGACTGGAGCAGTGGGATCTGGGCTAGGGTGGGGGCTGCGTAGGGAGTGAGAGGGGACTGGAGCAGTGGGATCTGGGCTGGGGTGGGGGCTGTGTAGGGAGTGAGGGGACTGGAGCAGTGGATCTGGGCTGGGGTGGGGGCTGTGTAGGGAGTGAGAGGGGACTGGAGCAGTGGGATCTGGGAGGTGGAGGCTGGGTAGGGAGCGGGACAGTGGCATCTAGGGACCTGGGATCTTGGGGAGTGGGAGCTGGCAGGGGGTGAAAGCTTTGGGGCGGGGGGGAGCGGGAACTGCCCCGCAAATCCTAGAACTACAGGATATGCTGAGGCCCAGCACTGCGCCTGGAGCCCAGGACACAACAGGATTTTAAGGATTTTCATTTCACTCCACAAAGCCTGTCCTATTTCTACCTGCATGTCATATTTCCCCAGGTGGACAGAGGGTCCTGGGCCTGAAGGGGGCACAGCCTCCCTGCCTGGCTACCTTGAGCTGATCCTGGGAAGGTTTGAAGGTCGGGGCAGAGGCAACTTGGCTTCAGAAAGCTGATGCGGGTCTTGGGAGGGGAAAGCTCCTGTATGCAGTAACCCAGGCGTTTCAGAGCAAAGCTGCCTCCGGGCCTTGAGGGGCTGCGAGGGCAAGAACACTAGAGGGATGGGGGGTGGCGATGCCGGCACTGCTGTGTGGGAGCCCCGTGGCCTGGCCACAACTTCCACCTGCCCCCTCCGCCTCAGCTCCCCTCTGCTCAGCGGGTGCAGTGGGACTGCTGTGAGGGTGACGTGAGGATCGGTGTGGACAGAGTGACCCCTGGGCAAATGGCTGCTGAGGAGCCTCCTTGGGTGACTTTGGTTTGACCAGAACAGGTTTTAAAAAATCTGAATGTGAAGGCCTTGAGGTGGGCTGGTGCCCGGAGGCCCGCAGCTGCGTGGCTGTCCCTCAGATCACCAGCCTGGCCTCAGTGGTATCTGCAGTGGCTGCGTGATAAGTCCCCCACGGACACAGGGCATTCTTATGCCAGGTGGCAGCCAGTGAGAGCTGCTGGTCGCTGTGTAGGTGGAAGGCGGTCTTGGGGGTGCCAAGTTCTCATGCCAGGAAGCAACCAGTGAGAGCTGCTGGTCGCTGTGTAGGTGGAAGGCGGTCTTGGGGGTGCCAAGTTCTCATGCCAGGCAGCAACCAGTGAGAGCCGCTGGTCGCTGTGTAGGTGGAAGGCGGTCTTGGGGATGCCAAGTGACCTGGGCCCTCTGGGCAAAACCGGTTTGGGAAGACAAGTGGAGAGGATAGGAAGCCACAGTGGGAGGCAGGACCCCCAAGTCTGAAGCAAGGTGCAGCTGAGGGGATGGGAGAGTGGGGGAGGAGGAAGCGGCCAGACACGGTCCCTGGGAAAAGTCAGGAGGTGGCCACCCCTGGGCTGCAAGGGCCTGTGCCTAGGGCTTGACTCAAGGCCTTTCACGGGCAGGTGTGCACACAGCTCAAGGTCGCGGGATCAGATCAGCAGCCCCGCACCCTGTGTCTCCTTGCCTGGTCTGGTACCTGAGGACCAGGCCTGCTGAACAATAACAGCTAAATAACCACCAGGCCCCCTAAATGAATATGCATTTCATCAGCACAACTAAAATAGCACCTTTAAAACGTCTTTCCTCCTCGAAGTTCACAAAGCCGGGAAGAAGGGTTTGTAATTATATGTGTATCACCAGCAGTCCCAGCCTGGCAGGGGGCTTAGAGCCTTCATATAAATTATACCAGTCAGCAGCGGAGGGGAGAAAACCCACAAGGCTATCAAAAGTGATACTTTCTTATAACTGGTGTACACAAGTACTAAATCATGGCAAAACAGTGCTGGGGGTGCAGTGCTGTCATCATGAAGCGGGTGCTGGGCTGCAGCCCGGCCGCCTTTGTAAATGCATGTGATCATCTTAATGATGCATTTGGGGAGACGTGGAAAATCACAGCGTGGAGGGAGGCTGCAGAATGCGAATGCATGGAACGTTCCCGGGGCAGAGCGAGCGACGCGCACTCATGCATCTGGAAGCCGAGCAGCATGTGCCAACATCCATGTGCTCTGGTTCTCTCTCTTTCTTAGGAGGGGGCAGTTTCTGGGCCAGCACCGGTTCAGCTGCCCTGCGGTGGCTTCTGATGCATTCTCGTGTCCACTTACCTTGGTCCCTACAGGGCCTGGCCGTGGGGCTGTCTGAGGGGGTCTATCTGGGAAGCGGAGGTGACATCCTTGCAGATGCAAAGACCCCAGAGCTCAAGGATGGGGGAAAGGCCTGCAGCAGTGATCCCAAAAGCCCATGTGGACAGGGTCCTCTGTCTGCTCAGGGCATGTGGGGTGCAGCCACATGGCTCCTGCCGTGCTGCCCACCTCAGAAAGTGCCAACAGGTCTCCCGACAGTTCCAAGGGCTCACCCTAAGCAGCCCCTGCAGGCCAGGCTGGGACGCAGGATAAGCAGAGGTCCGAGAGAGCCCCCTGCTCTCTGTGCCATCAGTTAGGACGATATGCGTCACCTTCTGCTTGGACTGCCGGGCGGGGTGGCACAGGGGGTGTGGATACACAGAGGGCTGCCTGGAAAGCCCACCTGCTCCTTCCCGCCCACCATCCTGGAATCCCCAAGAGGTCTGCTGGGGCCTGAAACACTCCTAGGCCCACACAAGACGCGGTGAGCAACTTCCCGCTTTTTTTTTTTTAAATTAATTTTTAGTTTTTTAAAGAGACTTCGTTCTATTGCTCAGGCTGGAGTGCAGTGGGGCAATCATAGCTCCCTGCAGCCTGGAACTCTGGGGCTCAAGCAATCCTCCTGTCTCAGCCCCGCAAGCAGCTGAGACCACAGGCACACACCACCACCATGTCCAGCTAACTTTTAAATTTTGTGTAGCGACAGGGCCTTGCTGTGTTGCCCAGGCTGGTCTGGAATTCCTGGCCTCAAGCCATCCTTCCACTTCAGCTCCCAAAGTGCCGGGATTACAGGATGGGCCACCACACCCAGCCAAGTTCCCACTTTTTGGAATTCTGACCTAGAGACCTAGAAGGCAGTTCTCACCAACTAAAGCCCAGAATCAGGCCTGGATGGGTTGGGAGGACAGTGCAGAGAGGGCCTCCCCCACACCCCAGCAAGGGCATGCAGCCTCGAAGCCAAGCCCTCCTCACTGTCTGTGTGATGTGAGATAGTGTTGCTGAAATACAAAACATAAGAGGCATAGTGGTGTGTACCTATAGTCCCAGCTACTCGGGAGGCTGAGGCAGGAGAATCGCTTGAACCCAGGAGGCGGAGGTTGCAGTGAGCCAAGATCGCACCATTGCACTCCAGCCTGGGTGACAGAGCGAGACTCCGTCTCAAAAAAGAAAAGAAAAAAAAAAAAGATAGTGCAGGTGACAGGGCAGCTGCCCCAGGTGTGAGGCTGTTTTCATCTGAAACCCTGCAAGATCCAAATTCCTGGGTTACTGGAGGTCAAGAAGTCCCAATGTGAGCTCAGCATGTGTCCTGCTGCTGCTCAGAACCCTGGCTGGCTCCCTATGGCCTCCCGGGAGACAACCCAGGCATTTGCGGTGCGTCAGCCTCCACTCTCTAACCCAGTTCCTAATTCAAGCCCTTGCTCTCAGCAGCCTGGCCTCCTCCCTGCTGGTGGGAATGGACCTTGCTGACCCACTGTCCAGGCAGGCGGCACATGTGGATGCCCTGGCACGTGTAGACGCCCCGGCACGTGTTGATGCCCCGGCATAGCTAGCCGTGGATTCAGAGATGAACGCGGAGACACCTGTGACCTCGGGGCACTCACTGTTCAGTGTGGAAGAAAGCACACGTGGGAGGGTGACAAAGTGCGCAGGACAGGCAGCCCAGGAGGAGTGCATGCCCGACTGCACTCTCGGGGCACTCACTGTTCAGTGTGGAAGAAAGCACACGTGGGAGGGTGACAAAGTGCGCAGGACAGGCAGCCCAGGAGGAGTGCACGCCCCACTGCACTCTCGGGGCACTCACTGTTCAGTGTGGAAGAAAGCACACGTGGGAGGGTGACAAAGTGCGCAGGACAGGCAGCCCAGGAAGAGTGCATGCCCGACTGCACTCCAGCCTGAGCAATAGAACGAGGTCTCTTAAAAAAATAAAAATTAAAAAAAAAAGGGAGAAGTTGCTTTCCGCGTCTTGTGTGGGCCTAGGGGTGTTTCAGGCCCCAGCAGATCCATTTGAGGGGTGGGGAAGCCTTCCCAGGCCAACTGGGAACAAGGCAGAGCTCGGATCTGGGTAGGCTAAGCCCAGAGAGCAACCAGGCAGAGGCGGCAGCGTAGCAAGGCACAGAGGTGAGAGCTGGGTGCAGCCCGGGACCTAGCGGGGCTGGGCCCGGTGAGGGGCACTCACTCGGGGGCCCCTGCCTTGGGGTCCTGATCTTGCTCCTGCAAGAACTCACATAAACATGTGATTTGGGGTTCAGACTCAGGCATCAGGGCTGTGCCCAAGGATGTAGGGGATAGAGGTATCAGCAGGTTTGGGAGAGGACCAGCGGTTGGCTGGTGAAACACAGTCAGACAAAGTAGGGGTTGCCATGTGCCCAGCCAAGGAGTGAACATTTCACTTTAACGGGAACAGATGCTCCTTCCATGCGGCGGCCAAGCCTTTCCTGTAGGTGCAGGCCTGCTGTTTGGTGTTCTCTGGCACCTTTTCCCCCAAGCCACTGCCATGATATCGAATTAACTTGCAGAAATGAGAACGGGTGGCACACACAGGGAACAAACATAAATGACCCCTGAGCGTCCCCACCGGGCAGGGGGATGGGGATGCGGGCGAGCTTAGGGCCGCCTGCTGATGGGAGTGTCCCAGGCCTGGGCCCAGCTCTGTGTCAGCAGCGGGTCATGCCCCACTGGTGTGGCAGGTGATGAACTGAGGCCTGTGAGGGTGTCTGCCCCCTTAGCAAACCCACACAACCCCCCACTTAACGTGCGATTCACCCAAGCGCGATCAGCCCCTCCAATGCCCGCCTGCCTTGGGGTGGTTTCTGAGCCCTCCCCAGCCGCTCACCCACGGCAGGAAACACATGGAGCATATTTCGGCTCAAGCAGTTGTTTGAATAAGTCTCAGGGAGCAGAGAGAATGGGTTCTATCTGTGATAGTAGCTACTTTTTATAACTCCAGTTTGCAAATATATGATAGCCTCAGTTATTATAAGAATTAACATCTCATAGGATAAAAGAAAATAAGTTTGGTGTTTAAGAAAGTGGAAAATAGAATTCTCCATCGCTTTTTTCCTAAGAATCTCAGCTGAACTCTGCTACCAGAATGGCCCCTTTTCTATTTAGAAAATCAGGGAGCGATTTGAGAAAACTGTTTAATCTTGCTGTGTGTTTTATCCTCTGTGAACTTCACAGAGGGGAAATATTATTAGGCAAATGATGATGAAAGCAAAGACAATTGTTAAGTTTAGGTTTGGGAAGATGATGGTGGCACCTCCTGGAGAAAACCTGCTTCTTCCCAAGGCTGCCACGGGACAGACTCCAGGTCACAAACCCAGGGCCCCCCAGCTGCCCTTCTGCGGGGTGCTTGCTCCTGGACTTCCTGGGAGCTGCTTGGGGAAGCTCCTAGTTTGTTCTGAAATGCAGCTTCCCTGGGTTTATGCGACTTTAAGCTCCTTGGTGCCGAGGCCAAGTGAAATTGCTTCCTTAAACCTTCTTTTGTAAATTGAGAGAAGTGGAAGCTTTAACAAATAAATGCGGGCATTGTGGCTCACGGGGCAGCCAGGATAACCAAGGACAGATAAACACAGTCCTGGTTCCAAACCTTGGCAAGCGGGAGCTTTGCATTTCTGGCTGGGGCATATTTTGCATTTGATAATCTAGGATTAACAGTTTCAAAGATTTAAAATCAGAAAACCGGTGTTCCTTTGGTTTATTTTAATTCTGGCTTGGACCTCCCTCAGCCGGGCCTCCGGGCGTCGAAAGCACAATCTCTCAGCTTTCCAGGCTGCTTCTGTACCTTTGCTGAAACAGATGCCAACCAGGCAGGCTCTCCACTCTGAGGAGGTTTCATCAGGGGCTCTTCAGGCTCCTGCAATCCAGGGAGTTTCACTTCATGTGGTTTTACCTTCAGAGGCTCAGGACAGAGGCTGCGTCTTCCTCCTGTCTCCTGGAGCCTCCCTGGGCCGATGTGGTGGAGGGTGAAGTCCAGCTGAAGAGCTCTGATTGTTCTAGAAAACAGCGATGGGCGGCTTCCCCGCTCACCAGCACAGATGTTACTGGAGTTATCACAGAGGCCACTAAGCCTGGGCAAATCCTTCGTGGGCACAAAGCATCGTACACGAGACTCATGACAGGCAGCCCCACGCCCTCCACAGCAGCCACCCTGGGATGCTCTGTTATTGCTTTTCGTGGCTGGATGTGTCAGGCCTGTGATCCTGGCCTTGGGGTTAGACAGGACTTCGTACGTAGCTCAGCCACCACTAGCTCTTTCTGCCCCACCTCCCCCAGTCCTATCTCTTGCAATCCAGGGCAGAGACTGTGTGCTTAACATATTAAAGGGAACCCAAGTTAACTCAGGGTGCAGAATTTCCTGGCGTCCTATTCAATGATTTCAGGGGTCCAGGGTTCCTGGAAAGCCAGGCAGGATAGGGAGAAATTCATTTTGAGGGGTGCCTCCCAACCTCAGCACCTATGCTTACACGGCACTAGAACACCCTGGGCTTTGCAGAGCCGGGGAGCGGAGCGTGGGAGGAGCTCATGGAATTCCTGCTGTGGAGACTGGGCCTCAGCACCTTGCAGGGATCAGAGAGGACTGACTTTCCCTGGGAGGCTTACTGCAAAGAAAGGTCGGCATCAACATGGTACCACGAATACCGTGAGCACTGCCTCGTTAGACTGTTTGCTCAATAGCAAGGAGGACATTCAGAAGCTACTCCATCAAGTGCTCATCGCCCCTGTGGAGAAGCATGGCGAGATCAGGAATTTATGAAGATAGCAATTACAAACACTCCAGTATCTTAAGTATGGATTTAGTGGATATATTCCTTCAACGGGGGTCCATTTTCACATCACTGCAAAGCAGGGCTTAATTGCACACTGCAAATGTTCTCTCTGTACATGAGCTCTGCCTTCCATCTCTTGCACAAACAAGTTTTCTGCAAGTTATTTTGGGGGCTTCGAGCGTGGGTGTGAGGGGCTGGGTCTGCAGGGATCATCGTCGAGCGGCCGCAGCCTCCCAGGTCAATGCTGCCAAGCTCCTGGGCAGATCTGCCAGCCTCGGCCCACAGTGAGGGACAGGTTTTCCAGGGCCCTTCAGGTGTCTCTGAAGGCCTGGGTTCCAATCCTGCCCCTACTTCCTAGCTGTGTGACCTGGGGCAAATTGCTTGCCTTTGTGCCTTGCTTTGGGAGGGTCACAGCATGGGGTTCCTAAGAGAGTCCCTGGGGTGGTCTTAGGGGCATCAGGCCTCACTGCCTACAAAGTGGGCCTTTCCTGTCCCTGTTCCACAGATGGAGGACATGCAGGTTACCATACTCAGCAGGAAGGTGGGGACCTGCTCCCCGTACTGAGCCCCTCCCCACGCTGCACATGGGCCCGGCACCTGGGGTGGGCTCCTCTGGCCTGGATGTGCCTGGAACAATTGGTCTGCATTCTCAGGAATGGGGATGGCCTGGGAGCCAGCCCTGCACCAGACACGTATGGACTCCTGCTACGTATTGGGCTGGGGAGACCCTGGTGAGCAAGGTGGGCCAGGGCCTCAGCTGCTCCCAGGGGCACTGGAGACCACCCTCTGTGCAGGGTTTGTGCAGCAGGGGTAGGGCCATTGGTAATCTATTATACTGGAGAGGGCTGGTGAGCCAAGGAGGCTATGGGATCCCTGGCAGTTGGGCATAGCTTCCTGGGAAGAGTCAAGCTTTGTCGAGGGAAAGGGAACAAGGTGAGAAAATAAAAATAAACAGAAATAAGCTGGAGCCCCGAAAGAGGCCCAGGCACCCAGTTCTTGCCCTTCCGACAGCCAGAGTCTGAGCCCCCATTACACAGCCCTGAGCCAGCAGAACGACTGCTCCCTCCCTGCCAGGCCCAGCCCCAGAAGCTGGGGATGCGATGCTTATACAGCATTTGGAATTACACATCTGGGTTTGAAGCCACTGCCTTCCAGCTGTGACACCGTGGGCAAGTGACAGCCTCTCTGAGCCTCAGGTTCCCATTGGTGGAAAGAGAATGTCCCCAGAGTCCTCACAGGGATGCTCACTTCATCCCCCAGCTCCTGCTATCAGCACATGTGGGGCACTGGGGAGGGGCAGGTTGAGGGGCCCAGTGCTTGGTAGCTAAGTACATTACTCCAGACTCCTCAAGGGAGTGAGGACACACGTGGACTCCCGAGGGTGTGGCCCTGGGTGGGGGAGATCCCGGCCTGAAGCTGGGGACCTCCAAGGAGCTGGAGGGAGCTTGTGAACCATTTTAACTGGTCACCCCACCACAATCTTGTTTACACTGGTAATACTAAAAACCAAAGGAGTTTGCCAAGGACGTTAGAAATTCTATTTGAAATCTCTGGCAGTAATAATTTAAAACCTTGCTCTCTCTGTTTGAAAAGGAAGGCAGCGAGATGTGGATCACAGTCAGCCTCCCATGTGTGCGTGGAGACTCCCAGCCCTGCGGCCCGGAGAGCCTCGGCAGGGCGCCTCCACCATGTCTGGACTTGCAGTTTCCCCACAGAGTCCCCATTTGGTCATCATGTTAGGGCTTGTGTGTTACCAGGCGGCTGTGATTTTGCCTCATCTGTTCCTGGCTGTGCAGGTGGCCTGCAGGAAGAAGCTTGCATGGCTGTCATGGCCTGGAGAGCACAACCCCTCCACGTATTTGGGATATAGTAGTTGAGGGAGGGATAGGAGGTTGCAAGCATTTTGTACAAATGCAAATCGTGGAAAATGCACACATCCAAGCCCCAACTCCCCGTATTATCCCCAAAGGGCGTTGGCTGGCAAGGAGCCATCTTCTACATAACTGCAGTTAATATCTGTTGGTCAGTGACTGAATTACATACCAAGGGCAGGGAATGTGTTCATGAAATTTTAAGACTATGTTTCCAATGGTTTGACTGAAAATACAGACCAGGTATGGTGGCTGAAATTCTCTCGGGAGTTAAAGGATACGTCAAAGAGAGAGGTGGAAGCTGGTGCAGTCGGTACCAGGCCCAGACCCATTTCCCTGGGCAGCGAACCCCTTCTCCAGCTGCTGGGGGGTGGCTGTTAACAGCTCACAGCTGCCCCATCTCTGGAGAGCTGCCCTTGGCCCATGGCAGCCCCACCCGGCAGGCCCAGCAGCCCAGGGCCAGTGACAGCTTGAGGGCAGGGACCCCAGGCCAGCCTGTGCTCCTCAGCTCTGGCAGGGATGGGGCTGAGACTGTCTCTGGCTGCAACCACGCCCTCCCTTAGCTGCTCCCCGACCCCTATCACTTTCCTCCCTGATACCCCGCCCCCAATAACATGCACCTAAACCCCAGTCTCAGCTCTGCTTCTAGAAAACCTGAGTGAAGCTTAGGCAGCCACCCTTGGAGCAGATGAACTAAGGCACGGTGAGAGTGCTGTGTCCCCCGCAGCGGGGGAGAAACAGGAAAGACTAAGGCGGGCAGATGGGAAAACCACATAGGGCCTCAAACCCAAGCCCAGGCGGGGAGTCTGAAGGACAGCAGGCGGCTAGGTGCAGTGGCTCATGCCTATAATCCTAGCACTTTGGGAGGCCGAGGTAGGTGGATCACCTGTGGTCAGGAGTTCGAGACCAGCCTGGCCAACATGGTGAAACCCCATCTCTACTAAAAATACAAAAATTAACCGGGCATGGTGACGTGTGCCTGTAGTACCAGCTACATGGGAGGCTGAGGCAGAAGAATTGCTTGAACCCGGGAGGCAGAGGTTGCAGTGAGTGGAGATCGTGCCATTGCACTCCAGCCTGGGGGTGCCAACTCAAAAAAAAAAAAAAAGCTCAGTAGGCAGCCAGGGGCGTGACCCCGGGTGGCAGTGGCGTGACCTCAGGTGGCAGGGGCGTGACCCCGGGTGGCAGGGGCGTGACCTCAGGTGGCAGGGGCGTGACCCCGGGTGGCAGTGGCACGACCCCGGGTGGCAGTGGCTGGGCTCATTTGTGGGCTGGTGGGCTCCACTTTCACACAGTAGCACTGGCAAGGCCAGGGAGCCCTGGGATGTTCTGGGCTAGGGAACCACCGTTTTCCCATTTCTAACTGGTTGATTCCACTGCTCTGAAATGAGCTTCCTTTCCTCATGGCAAAAGCATACAGATAGATGTCTGCTGTTTTTTCCTTGCTTCAGATTGTCAAAAGTGTGATCTTGATTTCAGGCAAATGGTCACTGCTTTTTCTCCTGGGCTGTGTCTGTGTAAGCCGGGAAGGGGCATTTCATTCCCACCCCAGATGAGGGCAGTCTTGGGCTGCCGGCATGTGGATCCCAGCTTTCCGGAAAAGCTCCTTGCCAAAGTCCGAGCCGTTTGGATGTTTCCTCCAGCAATTCTTCACTTCACCTGGTTCACATCCTCAGCAGGGATTGCATTTTTTTTTTTTTTCTAAGAGTTTGGGGATGTTTGGTTTTTTGGAAATGTGGTTTCTGTTGTTCTTCCAGAGCAGCAGGTGTGACAGGCAGTGGCGGGGCTGCTGAGGATGCGGCAGTCAGCACCGCGCTGTTAGTTTTGCAGGGGATGAAGAGCCATGAGTTCGTTTGACTGGTTCCTTTCTAGCTCCCGTTACAAATGCAGCATCATTTGCAGTGCAGGATAACGCAGGCTCTGCAGGCTCCTGCAGCCCCCGTCTCGAAGCTTCCTGGAACGGCCACACCCTCTGTGCTGGCTGCATTCTGGAGAAGCCGGGCCAAGGGGCAGTGGCTCTGTTGAGCAGCTGAGACTGGAGAAGTGACCACTGAGGCATCTGGAGGTTCCAGGAGTTCTTGCAGACCGCGGGCCCTGCTTGGTTCTGCCCTGGCAGCCAGACCCTGAATGCGGCTACACGTCATCTAGCGGCAGAGTACTGATTTTTTCCAAAATTAAATGTTTTATAGCCCTGGAGTGGTTCCTGGCTTGTTAGGGGGCTGGGAGGTGTTGGTAGCAGTGGATGGGAGCAGGGTGGGAGGCAGGAGGCAGGGTGAGGCGGGCACACGGGCCGGGGCTCTCTCGGGCTTCCCGTGTGCCTGTGGCTCCCTGATTCTGGTTCCCGTACACGCTCCCTTGCTCCTTCCCACTGCGGGTGAGCAGAGTGGGTCAGAACTTGGGTCTGAGAACCCAGGTCAGAAACTTGGCCGAGGGCAGTTTTTGCTGGGAAGAGTCCTGGTAACGGCACAAGGAACTCTGCCACAGACACACACAGCAGGCTCATGGGGGGAATGACAGCCTGGCACAGCCGCCCCGACTGGCCTGGTGGATAGCCACATGTGGCCATACCCACACATCCATGTGGGTGGCCATGGCCTTTCCCGGGGTCTGCCAGTGGGATGTTAGTGTGGCTGGCCCGGCCTCCCTCACCCATCTCTGTCTCCGTCTTGAGAACAGGTCTAGGCTCTGGTGCCCCCCACCCCACCCCGGCTGAGGCCCGTCCAGGTCTGACCAACGCTAGCCAAACCTCTGGATGCGTGAGAAACACACTTGTGGTTGGATGTCACTGAGGTTTTATGGGTGGTTGTTATGCAGGATTATCACGGCAATCACCAACTGATACGATGGTCTTCTACAGGGCAGCCAGACCATCTTCCTCCCCTGACTGCCTGCAACAGCCTCCTGTGCCACTGAGAGCCATGCACACGCTCCTCATCACGGCCTGTGGCCTGCAGTGACCCCCACCCCCCGCTGTGCTCCGACCTCACCGTCCTCACTCTAGACACCTGCCTTGTCTCAGGTACTTGCTGGTTGTAACATTTGCAAGTATGGAAGGTTCTGCCTTCGTCCAAACAGCCTCCCAGCAATGAAAAACACTGCCCTGGTTAGAAAATAGCTGCTTTCTACCGGAACCCCTCCTGGCATTAAAACCCCAGTTCCCAGCTTTGGCCTCCTCATCTGCCCATTGTCATGCAGTCCCCGGCATAGGCGGATCCAGAATGGGATCCAGCCATGCCTTGTGTGCTCACAGCCTGCTTTCCCTCCTCCAAGCGTGAACACTCATTAGTCCCGTGTCGAGTATGTATGGCTATAATTACACTTAATCATCCAGCATACTGGGACTTTGATCTTTAATGAGATGTCACTTGTTTTCAGGATACTTGGAACTGGGAATTGGTTTTAGTTATGTAATCCATGCAGATAACAGGTAAACTTGTCTTCCTGGGTGTCATTTGCAATTTGCCACGACATTTAAGATCATAGATGAATTTGAATCCCAAGTAGCACAGATGCATCACACCCATCATCCTGACGCTGACCATCCCCGGGACCACATCACACCCATCATCCCGCCGCTGACCATCCCCGGGACCACCATGGCGGGTCATGACAGCACGTCCTTCCTAGAAACACTTCTGAATAGTACAAGAAAAGGATACCACCCGGATTCGCGGAATCAGATCACATATAGATTAATTCCCAATCAAAGGTCTGGGTCCAGAGGACCCCTGGCCACGTGCCTGCAGCCATGGACACGGGCATTTTCCAAGGTGCCAGGCGTTTGTGGCTGGGACTCGGGATGCCTTCTGTGGTGGGTGGGCACACACTCATTTTAGACAATAACATGACTTCTGTATTGACATTGTATTTAATCTAGAAAGTCACATTATCTTTATGGCTACTGACTTGCTGTTGTTGTTAAACAATGACTCCATAAGATGTCCTCGAAAATCAACGTCTGTAGTTTAAAAAAGAAGTTGATTTAAACAAACACATCAGGGTATCAAGAGTATTCTTGGAATCCAGTCAAAGGTGGAGGGGGCAGGCGGGCGGGTGTGGACACTCGCCCTTGGCCAGCGCCTGGACTGGACAATATGCAGGAACGCGGGTTGGACGGGAGCAGCTCCCACACTGGAAAGGCAGTTGCAGGCTCACAGCCTGGGGAGGGGCATGCTGCCGGAGAAGCTGCTCCGAGGGCCAGTGTGGGGCTGCTCTTCTGTTTCAAATCACATTAAGGAGGAATTTTGCATAAATTCCCTTTAATGTTCCGAAACGTAGCAAGATCTGGGAGGGGCTGAGCCAGGGCTGGAGACAAAACCTACACATCATTAAGATCTAGAGTTTGTCCTTAATGTGCCCACAGACTCAAAATGAAGTCTACACGGAGGCTTTCCCCACCGACTGCAGGGCGGAGTGATTATAAATGTGTCTTTGCACAGAGACGTAGCTGTATTTTTTAAAATTTATTTATTTATTTATTTATTTTTGCAGCTGGTGTTGCTACATTTGAAACAAGTCCAAGAAAACAGATTGTATCCCTTAGGTTTGAAATCAAAGTGGGGTTCTGGAAGTGAGGATTCCTCAGTGACTGGCTGAGACGGGGCGATTTTGAACCCAGGGCTGGGGTGGGGCTTGCAGCTCTGTTCCTGCCAGAGCCATGGTTCTGGGCCCCCACAGCCTTCCCCAGGCTGCGGGGGCCCAGTGCTCAGCTAGGGAGGATTTATTTCCATGCTGCTTCTGTGTGGCAGGGGCATGCTGACCACTCTTGCTGGTCTCAGCTCCCTTGTGCCGGGATTCCCAGGAGCTGGATTACTGGTTCATTGTCAGGGCTGGAGACGTGTGTGGGCTCATCGCTGCTATGGCAGCTTGCCCTGAGGCGGCACCCAGACCACCCAGCACTGTGCTGGATCACGCTGTGCCTGCATCCCGCCAGGCCCACAGCCCGCTGCCCAGTGGACAGCCTCTAACCTAATGAAAGTGACAGTACTGACCATCCTACATGGATATGTGCTGTGTGCAGAGACGTCCTATCACTTCCCTTCCTATATTTCAGAACTCCCAGCTAGCTGGGCCTCCCACTGGTGCCAGGCATTTTCCGAGTCGGTTTGTTCATCACACTGTTTGAGTCTGAAGAGCCGTCCACAGTTCCCCAGCTGTTCTCACAATCTTCTGTTTACCTCCCCGAATGCTATTTGGCCACCACTCCGTGGCTGGCCTCACACCAACCAGCCCTGCACGGAACACCCGCCCTTGGTCACACTCCCCTCGCTGATGGTGGACACAGCTGCACCTTGACGGGGAGAAAGGGCTGCAACTTCCCAGCCGGGAGGAGATGGAGTAGAAAGAGGAGGGAGATTTCCAAATCCAACACATTGAACTAGAATAGCCTCAAATTCCGACATTTAGGTGCCCAGACACCCTGTTACGAGAAGCTGAGGGTAAACTCTACAGCTCAGGGAATCCTCTCCCACCGCCCACTCTCCTGAGATCCAAAGACCCCAGCGGGGCCACAGCAAGGCTGGGTCTGGCCCTGGTGGTTCTGAATACAGCTCTATGGACTGGACAACACCCAGTCTCTACAACATCACTGACTTCCTCCCCAGGGCAGTTCTCCCACAGGCCACTCCTCTGTCTGGCAGGACCCACCAGGCACCTCCCGAGGCCCTCCCGGCACCTGCCCCACTGGCCTTGCAGCTGGGGGCTGGCGGGGCTGCGGGGCCCTGGGAGCTCATAGATCAGGGGATGAGCGAGACATTTTCAAAATCATCTCCTGTGTCAGTTTCTTAGCAACCCATTATTAGAGGGCTTTGTAGTAGTTAAAAAAAGATCCCATCTCAAAGTGTAGCTGTGGTTTGGAGAAGCCCCCATCTCTGTACCGTGCATTACGGGAAAACCTGGAGTGCAGCGGCTCTTACCCAGGTCCTCCGGGCCCTGTGGCCACCCCTCCCCTGCAGGAGACAGGAACAGGCACAAAACACCACCCCCAGATGCTGACACTTCCCACTCACAGAGACGGTGTGCACATGTGTGTGGCAAAACATGCATGTTGATGAACGTGTCCCTGACGTCTGCTCACAGCAGCCGTGGCGGGGACCAAGGTTTCCTCCTGTGTCCTCACTTCCCCCGCAGAATTAAACAGCCCCAAGGGAAAGGTGAGGCAGCTCCTCCAGCAGCCCCTGAGCGATTCCAGTCCAGCCTCTGCTACAGCCCCCACCCTCCACCTGCTCCGATGGTACTGCACGTGTGTGTGCGTGCGCGTGGACATGTGTGTGCGTGCGCGTGGACATGTGCGTGCGTGCGCGTGGACGTGTGTGCATGCGCGTGGACATGTGTGTGCACATGTGTTCCTCAGATGCTCACTTGGGTATGGAATTGCCTCCCCACTCCCTTTTAACAGGGCACCTCCTCACCCTGGGTGTGCACGGCCGCACAAACTGTGTTTCTGGTGCCCTCCTGCAGGCGAGTGGACGGTCCTCCCCGTGTGTTCCTAACCCCGTGGGAGGTGGTGGTGCCTGGTCTCCTTGTCCTGGGCATGAGGCTTTGGGTAGGCTTCCTTAGCCCTGTGGACGCCCCCCTCCTCATCTCTCCAGTGGTGACAAGAACACTCCACCCCCAACCAGGCAGGCAGGCAGGCAGGCAGGCCACGACGCCTGGCTCTGACATCTGGGAAGATGCAAGGGTCCTTTTGGCTACTAAGAGGTCACTGCCGCACTGTCCTACAGAATAGGCTGTTGCCTAGAACAGACACACATGTGGAATTCCTTCCAGAATGACATCCTGCAGCCATTCTAAATGCGCCCCGAACCACAATGCTTTCAGTACTGGGTGCCACAAAGCGGAAGGAGCCCCCAGGCGAGGTTTCCTGCCTTCCCCTTGCCCCAAGCACCCACCTCCCAGCGGGCCTGCGTAGCTGTCCACAGCACCGCAGTGGACACCGAGTGAGTGATGGTGGGTCTCTCCTGAGCATATACCTACATAGCTGGCAACTGCCGGGCAATGAAGATCCCATATTTTAGCTCTTTCTAAATTAAAACTGCTTTGCGGAGCTCTGGCTGTGACAACTCATGCGCCCACCACAGGGCTGGATGATCTTGGGGTGATGGCCGGTGTGAGAGGGCCCCTCCCTGAGTTTGTTTTCCACGGATGATCAATGAGCTTGAGCATCTCCCAATACACTGCCCTGGCCTCATGGGAGTTTTAAACATACCTCTGCCATGCGGTAGGTTGGGTGGCATCAGGCAGTCAAGTGCTCCCCAGGTGATTCTGACCTGGGGTGGGTCCGAGACCCCCGGGCAGGCTGCCCTCTCTGTGCTGCACACAGGAGCCTGTGTTTCCTCGCAGGAGGGCGAGTGTCTGAGGCCGGGCAGGGGAGTGTACCCTCTGGACCCCGGAAAGGTTGTGCCTGGCCGGAAAGGTGGCCCTGACCCTTGCTGGCCTTTATGGTTATGGGGCTCGCGTGTGGCTCTGTGGGACCCCCAGCCATGCTGCCCACCTCCATCTGCCAGCACAGAGGCCATCCTGGCCACTTCTCAGCAGATGCCTGTTTGTTTTGCTTGCTCACTGTCCACTGTCCCCTCTTCTGGGGACAGCACCCCAGGGATCCTTAGGAAGCTGTTCTTCTCTGCTCCTCTCTGTTCTAGCGGCTTGGGTAGGGATGGGGGGCTGGGTCAAGGACTGGCCAAGCAGAGCCTAGAGTCTTCTCAGCACCGTACCGGCTTCCGGCTGGGCATATGAGCCCATCAAAGCCAATGAGTCACTCCCAAGATGTTTGCTGGAATGACAAGAAGGAAAGGACCTCTCTTTTCATGAACTTGGAGTTACTGGGATGCACTCTTGGCCTGGCGCTGGGGCTTCTGTGGAGACCGGGGCTAATGTCAAAGACGGCAGGTCTGCGGGATGAGGGGAAAGCGCCTGCTGACTCTGGCATTGTCTGAGTGCCTAGATCCTGCCGAGCCTGAAGCTGACAGCTCTGTATATTCCGTTTATGTGCCCCATAAATCTTGCACTTTTCACTGGCCTCTGCCTTTTAGAGTTGGCTTCTGCCCCTTGCAACAGATGAGTCCTGACTGTTCTACTCCAGACCTCTGAGCCATCTCTTCTTCTGGTTTCGTACTTAGATGGTGATGCCTCCACATGGGGACTCCCCTCTGGACTCTCCCTGCACTTCTGAGGCTACGGCCACTCCCTCCCCTGGAGGATCCCCACACTGAGGCAGCAGAAACCTGACACACCCACCAGGCGAGAGCTGGGCAGGTCCACAGAGGAGACAGGATGGATGCTCAGAGGGGAACCCATATGGTAAGGAGAGGGCAGGACCTGGAGGCTTCAGGAGGAAGGGGGACTGAGTGCTTTCGGTGTGGCTCAGAGGTCCAGACAGCAGAGCTGCCCCCCCGGGTGTGGCTGACCTCCAGGTGACTGGTGGCCAGCAGTGGGTGAGGCCGAGGCCAGATGCAGAGGCTGGATGGCGGAGAGGGGTGGTCAGACAGCATGGACAGTGGCTGTGCAGGGGACAGCTCTTTGCCTCTCCTGTCACTTCTACCCGCCTCGGTCCTCTGTCTCCTCACCTGCACCATGTGGCTGGTGACACCCGTCTGGTGATGCTGGTGATGCCTCAGAGACAAAACAGAACCTGCAGAGGCCAGCCCCTCACCTGAGGGCGAATCTCCAGCCCCGTCCTCAGCACAGCAGTTCGGGCGGCTCTCAGGCCGCCATGCAGGCAGGACGGACATCCTGCAAACTGCTGTTTCCACCACCTGCTCCGGGTCCCAGCTTAACACGTTTTCTGTCGTGCCTCCTTACCAACAACAAGCTCGTGTGGAGAGCAGGCGCCTCTCTCTTGGCAAGAACATTTGCGAGTTTGGCAACTTCCTTGACAAGAGATACTTGTTAAACACAACAAAAAAGTTTAACTCGTTTCTGCTTCCATTACCTCCACCGTCTCGGCACCGCCTCCTGGAAGCAGACGCAGCGGGGGCCGGCCTCGCGCTCTGCAGCGACGGAGCCTGTTCTCGTTTCTCCCGTCCTTCCTGGGTGGCGTGTGTTTTTCAGTTTTGAGTTTTCTAAGCTGCAGAGCCACTGGAAATGGAGCTTTTCTTATAAATGACTTTCACTGACAGTTTATAAACATCGAGTGATTTGCTAGGGCTCTGGGAAGCACACAATTAAACGTTTCCTTCCAACCTCCCTTGGGGAACGCAGAGCTCTGGGCGCCCCCTTATCCTGGCCATGCAGAGTAACTGGAATCCCGCAGCCTCAAGATGCCCCACCCTCCAGGCCACCAGGCCTGCGGCTCGCCCGCGGTAGCAGAACTGATTCCTAATTTGGATGGATTCCATTCGCTGGAGGATGAACTCAGAGGAGCAGAGATTTCGGCTCTAATCCCCCGACCAAAGCTACCTTAACATGTAATCAAGTTACCATTTCATATTTCCAAATAAAGTTGAACAGTTGAACGAAAAGATTTCATTTGGGAGCCAGACTTAAATTTAAATACCGCCCGTCTCTTGGTATTAGGGAGTTTTAGACTTTCAAATAACCCAGCCCGGGGAAATTGGGTCGGACAGCCTCTCTGGCCGCACTTCTCTCCCCGGCTTCTCTAATTGCCAGCCCGGGCGGATTGTGCCGAGCGCGGAGAGGACCCAGGCTGCTCCCTGCCACTCTGAGAGCATCCAGAGGAAGACCGCAGCCCGTCCACAGCCGCCACAACGGGACCCCACAGCACATCACGGACACACCGGCAACGATGGAGCTGCGACTCGCCGCGCTGCAGAGACAGGGCTGGCCGCTCTACAGGCAGGCAATTAGCAGTGGGGGCGTGGGAAGGAGGGGGGCACCGTCCAGACCTGTTGGTAAATCAGGCCCCGGCAGTGACAAGGTAGACACGCCGCCTCCTCTGCCTCCCCAGCTGCCATGTTGGAGAGAGCCAGACCCAGGATGAACAGAATTCGGAGAAGCCCCTCCAGCGAGAGCCAGCCTGCGACTATCCTGCAAAAGGCAGCAGCCAGGAGGACGGGGAGGAACGTGCGTGCACCTGTGAAGCCTCTGTGGACGGCGATGGCCACAGACAGGGCCCCGTGGTGGGAAGGCCCGGTTCCTCCAGCCTCTCCTCCCAGGCATCGCCCCGTCTAGGCCCAGGTGGCAACTGTTTCCCCCTGCCCGGCCCCCAGGCTGGGAGGCAGCTCCCAGGGCTGCGCTCTGCCTTTTCTCCATTTCCTTTGCAGCCATTCTGCAGTGAAAATGGCTGATTTGCTTGAAGCAGCAAGCGAAAAACCCACGCGTGGACTCCCGTTTGGAAATTGCTCCCAACGGAGACACTTGTTTTTTTTTTCCCCAAGTAAGTTTTCCTTCAAAGCGATGCTCTGCGGAGAAATTCCTTTCTTTACAACTAACTCAGAGACAGTGAAAACAGGGACGATGGGGCCACCCCCACGATTCTGGGGGAGCTTCAGTTTCCTCACATACTTTCTCAGGCACAACTGACCCCCACGAGGTTCTCGGCTATACACAGCCGGGTGGCTGCAGGGTGGGCTCTTTAGTCTGACTTTTGGGGTTCAAAGCCCAGTTCTGTACTTTGAGCTGTGTGACCTTGAGTGAGAATCTTGACCTCTCTGAGACTGTTGTCTCTGCTGGGAACAGAGCATGATCAGGGTGTGTAGCGCCCTTTCTGGGGCTGCCACAGGGGCTGAATGAAGCCGAGGAGGGGTCTGCCTGGGCCTGGCTCCAAGGAGGTGCTCTGTGAATGCAGCTGTCTTTGGCATCCTCGTTTATAAGAGAAAGGTGGGGAGGGCTTGAGGACATTGCTGGACAAAGGGGCAGAGACTAGACCTGATTGAGGCCTGCTCTTGCGCCACTTACAGGGCTGGGAACTCCATGGCATTCTCTTATGGCAGCAAGGCTGGCTGAATCCGGCTGCCAGAGACATCTGGGTTCTCATCCTGGGACCAGTGAATGCCACCTTCCGTGGCAAAAGAGAGTTTGCAGACATGATGGAGTGAAGGATCTTGAGATGAGGCCCATCCTGGATTTCCCAGGGGCCCCTCAAGGCCCCTTATGGAGGGGCCTTATGGAGGGCAGGAGAGGGAGCTTTGACTACAGAGGAGAAGGTGATGTGGAAAGAAAGCAGAGAGAGGCTGGAGGAGGCTGTGCTGCTGCCCTTGAAGACAGAGCAAGGGGCCAGGAGCCACGGAGGTGGGGCAGGAGCCTCTAGAAACGGGAAAGGGCAGGAGATGGGTTCTCCCCTAGGGCCTCCAGTGGGAGCATGGCCCTGCTGACCCTTGACTTTGACCCACAGAAACTAACCTCTGACTCTGACCTCCAGCACCATGCGGGGCTACACGGGGCTGTTCTCTGCCACCTGGTTTGTGGTGATTTGTGACAGCAGCTCCCGGCAACTCACACAGACAGGGAGTGACCACTGAAGGAACACCTACTTCGGCACTTCAGAGACACAAAGAAGAGGACAGGTGGCTTCGGGATGACGTCTCAGAACTCTGAGGGTCCATGGCTTCAACCACACACACCAGTGTTTGTGGTTGATGCCCCCAACCCTAGAGAGACGCTTGGCTGATGCGGCTGGACACCCTGGCCCTGCCCAGAGGCTGCCTGACCCCACTCCCCCAATGTCTAGGTGTCGGGGGACCACCCTGCTTTCTGCCGGCTCTCCCGCTGCAGCCTGCAGACACTGAGGGGTGCTGCTGTCCATGCCTTTTGTCCCCAAGCCCTCAACACCTCCCAACGAGAGGCAGGAGCCCCGGTGCTGTGGCGTCCTGAGGACTAATGTCACTGCAGAAAGTGGGTTTCTCAAGCCCCCACCGAAAACCAAGCCTGGGGTTGCAGTGCCCAAACTGACAGATGAGAAGGGGACAATCAGTGTCCCTTGTAGCTGCCCCCAACCAAGATGCTTGGAGGTCCCAGGAGGGCCCTGCAGCCATGCCCAGGCCTACCCTATGTGTGGCATGGATGGGCCCGAGGCCACTGTGGAGTGGACACTGGCTATTCTCACTGGTGGGCTCTAAGGTTGTGGAGTGCCAGAGGTTACACGCCCCAGTGTCCCCAGTGGGCCTGTTATCAGGCAAGGGAAGGCAGGGAGTTCCAGCCCATCTGTCTCCCAGCCCCGGCCCCTTGGGGTGTGTCCAAGAGGCTATCTGTGCTCTCAGCCTGCCTGGGGCTCTGCCTTGAGCCGGGCATTGCCAGCACTTCCTGTGAGCCCCCTGCCCATATCCTGGGGACTTGAGGTTGTCAGGTCCTAAGGGCAGGCAGTGGCCCTGGAGCTGAAGGGCTCACACTGCAGCCCCGCTCTGCCCTGTCTTGGCTGTGTGTCTTTGGGCAGGTGTTTTACCCTCTCTGGGCTCCATTTCCTTTCTGTGGGGGGTGATGAGGAGATTCACAGGGATAGTGGTGGGAGAAGCACCATCCCCCGTGGAGCCATAAGGTAAGAGTGCAGCAAATGGTTGCAGTGACAGTGGCCCTGAAGCTGGGTCAGCCCTGTGGCGGGCATGGGACTCTTGGCATAGTCTAAAGGGAGTGCCCAAGGAGGGGGCAAAGAGTCGGCTATGCAGAACTGCCCCTGCCCAGTCATGGGGCAGGGAGCTCTGCCCCCCTGGCGGCCGGGCAGCTTCCCAGAAGCACCGTGTGTGCACTCGAGGGAGTGCGGTCTGGTCTTTGGGGCTTTGCAGCACTCACAAAGGGGCCCTTGGGGCTGCAGGCCGCTCGCTTGCTCGCACACAAAGGAGATGCAGCCCTGCACAGGCTTCAAGGAGGGAGTAGAGGATGCTGGCCCCACCCGGCCCTGGACCACGCTGGGGGCTGGGGAACCCCTCAGAGGAAGCACAGGCGGGGAAGCCGGCCCGGTGACTGTGCCCACCGAGGGCCGCCGCAGCCGAGCGGGTCATGGGAAGGGACGGGCCATGAAGACAAGCGGAGATGGCCCTGGGCTCTCAGGGAGGTCGCATGAGAGATGGGGAGGGGGGCAGAGCCACTGCAGAGGCCCCACTCGAGGCCCCGCAGGGACCGTGGTGTTATGAGGCTGGCAGCCACGACCATGTGACTGGCCTTTTGGGCTGAGCATCAGTGAAGGCAGCACGGGAAGGAAATCTGTTACCGCTGTGACCGGGCCCACCCCCTGCCCACCCAGGAGCGGGGATACCCTCGGAGGAGCTTGAAGGACCCAGGAGAGATGGAGAGGAGCTCCCTGGGCCCAGCTCAACAGCCCTTTGTGCAGAGACCCCAGCACCCCTCCTACCCCCAATGCCCAGGCTGAGTGTGGTATCCTGGTGGGGAGAAGTAGCCCAGGACGCATCTCCTGAGACGTGGGAGAGAGCAGCCCCCTGGCCTCTCCAGACCACAAAGGGTGATGCCAACCCACCTGGAAACGCAGGCCCAGGCTCTGGGCACAGGTGCCAATGGTTAAAGGTTAGCACAAAGATCGACTCTAAAATGCAAAGTCCCTACCAGCCTGCAGGGAATTGAGGCCTCAAAACATTCATAGCTTGCTCGTGTTCTCCAGAAATTCATGGGAATATTTAAAATAATCCTCTTATATTATGAAGCGTATTTAACCTTTTTCTCCTGGAGGTAGCAGCTGGGTTTCGCCCAACTCAACACTTACACCAGCCAGTTGCACGGACCTACCTCTTTGCAATTCCCAATTTATAGCTTTCCACATGTAATTTCCTCACAGAGGTAGTAAGACAGTTTACTTAAGCTATTCAAATATTATCTGATTATTTTGAAACATTTATAAGGGCTAATTATAAGTAACAGTTGATGAGCAATGTAGCAGCTATAAAATTAATCCTCAATAACCACAGCTCTGACAAGTAGCTGGTATTTACTTAACATACATTAAAAGCCTTTTAAGTTTGCATTAAGAAAGCCTTGAGCTTAGTGAAATCTCAGGGGACTGTCGATCACAACACAGTAGCTGTCAGCCCTTGCCCTGTGTTGCGAAAGGAGCCCGGGTCATCGGGTCGGTGGGGACTAATCCTCACTGACTGCCAGTTTGGAAAGGACACATCGACGTGAGCTAATGAGACTGGGACCAGCGCCGTGTCCTGGCTGGACTCGGGACACACAGCCGCCATCCTGCCAGACTGACCACTGGCACCTGGGGCTGCTGCGGAGGACTCCTGCCGGCCCAGCCCTCTCCTCTTCTGCAAGGAGGAAGAAGCAGGCTGTCCAGGGTCCCTGGCATGTGAGAGAGTTACTCAGAGCCTCTGCCCAGCATGCTGGTGTCCATGAGTACTGGTCACCAGGAGCAAGGGGCCTGGCCGAAGTTCCTGAGGGGCCCACTCGCCTACAGTGGAATCAGCGCGATGCACCCCGGGGCCACGCTCTGGACCACACCCCACAAGGCCTGCTGCGCACGGAGGTAGCAGGAAAGGAGTGGAGGGTCCGGACAGGCTGAGGACCCACAGCCCATTCTGTATGTGAGGAGTGTGGAGGCCCGTGGGGCCAGGGAGAGGCTGAGGCGCAGCGAGGGGCCGCCCACAGCGGGGATGCGTGCAAGGCGGGACCACACCCCCTCCCCTCTGTTGCTGCGTGCTCCCGCAGGGAGCTGAGGGTGCTCCTGGCAGGAGATGCTGCCACAGAGCCGGGGGCAGAGCCGGGCGGGGCGGGGGTCACGGCTGCTGGCTCAGGAGAGGCTCAGGGTGAGAGGGCGGTGACTGACGGTGTGACCCAGGCGAGGGGTGTCAAAGGAACTGCTGATGGATGTGACAGCGAGACTCAGAGAGGCTGGCTGTGGACGCTCAGTGAGGCCAGAGCTGACCCCGGAGTGGTGCTTTTCCATTTTGGCTTTCTCTAGAAAAACTCCAGGATGAGCAAGCACTGTCCCCCAGCACACAGGGCCCCGTGAGGCCCGCAGCTTGCCCTAACCTGTGGTCCGTGTCCTGCAGCCATGCCCTACCTGAGAAGCTGGAAAAGATGCCGATCTCTCCGCCTGGGCTTCTCCGCCAGAACCTCGGTGGGGAGGCCTGGCTGGACATTTGTCTTTTTTGTTTTTTGTAGAGATGGGGTCTCACTCTGTCAGCCAGGCTGGAGTGCAGTGTCACTATCACAGCTCACTGCAGCCTTCAATTCCTGTACTCAAGCAATCCTGCTGCCTCAGCCTCCCAAGGAGCTGGGACTACAGGTGTGCCCCACCACGCCTGGCATTTTTTTTTTATTGTTTTGTAGAGATGAGATCTTGCTATCTTGCCTAGGCTGGTCTCGAACTTCTGGGCTCAAGTGATCCACCTGCCTCCCAAAGCACTGGCATTACAACAGGAGCCACTGCCAGAGGCCGGATGTTTTTATCAAGCCCACCAGGTGGTGTGGTTTTGTTTTGTTTTGATACAACCCCAGCTTCATGTAAGCCAGGACTGCTTGATTTTGGGCTGTGGGGAAGTGCAGCTCGGCTGCCAGATCCAATGCTTACCTCCCCGCTGTGCAGTTTCAGCCTCTTTCCTGCTCGTCCCTACCCTGGGCAGTGGATGGCGTGAGCCTTCCCCACCCTGGGGAATGGATGGCGTGAGCCCTTCCCCATCCTGGGCAGTGGATGGTGTGAACCCTTCCCCACCCTGCGGAATGGATGGTGTGAACCCTTCCCCACCTTGGGCAGTGGATGGTGTGAGCCCTTTGACTTGGCAACGGCATTATTGTTCTTCCAATGCTCGGGGAGAGGAGGGACTTGTGTCCACCAGGAGCTGGCCAGTGTTGCGGGGGGGGCTCTTCCTGTCCCAGCCTTCAGAGAGCAGCTCGCACCCCCTCTTACCCGGCCACCCAGGAGAGTGGCTGGCACTGCCTCCGCAGTGGGGAGTTGATGCCACAGCTGGCGCTGTATGGCGCTCCCAAGCAAGCCGGCATGGGCATGCGAGCCTCACTGTCAGGAAGGCAGCGTGAAAGTTAAATAATTTCTCGATGGAGTGGAAGATTTCCCACTTCAGCAGAAGCCCTGGAAACGGTTTCTGCTCGGCAGCTCCATTTTCTCCCTCCCACCCCTCGTTCTCACATACTCCAGTTTCCAGCATTTCCCAGCAGGATGGGGGTGCTGGGAGCCACAGGGTCAAAGCTCCCCTTGGGCCCTGACACCTCTGGGTGGCTTCCACACCATGGAGCCTCACCTCAGCCTTCATGTGAGACCCTGGCTCTGTAATCAAAGCGACTTTCTCAGGGCTAACCACACCCCAGGGATGGCCAAGCAGAGAAATAATCAAATCCTTTGGTCCTTCCTTTCCCAAGCCAGAGTGGTCGGGGGCCACTACAGGGCCCGGGAGGATGGCAAGCAGGACCTCATCTATTCCTACAGGATGCCCCTTTCCAGGAAATGGGAGGCAGGGCAGTGGGCCCAGTGAGGCTGTAGGACGCGGGGCTGGGGGTAGTGACGTCTGTGTCAGAAGGTGATAACCCAAGCTGAGTCCTCCTGGGCAGCCCTGGCCCGTGCTGGGCTATAAATAGAGTGTGGGGTGGAGGGGCCAGAGAGCGGCTTTGAGTGGTTGTCATGTGCCCTGGATGCAGAAGGGATGGGTCAGGGTCCTGCTCTGGAGATTCCTGGCTGTGTGGCCTCAGGGGAGTCACTCAGCCTCTCTGAACCTCAGTAAAATGATAGGAGTAAAATGATAACACTCCTTGCCTCACAGGCCAGGGCAGTGCAGGGGACTGTAAACAGCCAGTGGCCCCTCACGGTGAGGAGGCAGCGGTCCAGGAGCCTCCCTGGATGGTGGTCTGGGCTTGAGGGAGGGGGAGGGGCCAGCCCTGCCCTTGCCTTCCACCAGGGTCCAGCTTGCTGTGTGGGGAGTGGGAGGGGAAGCATGGATTAAGGTAAGCACAGATCTGACCATGTCACTCAATGCCTGAAAGCTCAGCAAAGGCTCTCGTACTCTCAGGACAAAGCCCGCCCTTCTTAGCACAGCTCTGAGAATCTTCATCCTCCATCCACTCATTCATTCATTCATTCATTCATTCACTCATTCATTCATTCACTCATTCATTCACTCATTCACTCATTCATTCACTCATTCACTCATTCACTCATGCAACATTGCTTCTGCCCCAGGCAGCCTTCCAGGGTGGCTGTGTGAATGAAACTCCAGCCCAGTGGCTCTTATGGTCCTGGGGCCCAGCCTCCCACCTTCTTGAGTCCACACTCCTGGCCCCGCCTCTGGTATGTTCCAGACAGGCAAAGCAAGCTGCACATCCCAGTGGCCTACTGGCCTCCCTGCCCTTCTCTCTGCCTTGATGCCCTCCTGCTTTAAGGGGATGATGCCTTTTTGTTCTGTTTTCTGCTCACGCCTCTCTTCCCCTGTGAAGCCTGCCTCAGTCTCCCCAAGCACAACGTATGTGTCCTCCTGGGGGGCTCCCATTTTCCTCTTAATTATTATGATCACCAACCCCATCATCCTTACCACTACCATCATCACTACCATTACCATCATCACCACCATCACCATCATCATCCCCATTATCACTACCATCATCATCACCATCATCACCATTATCACTACCATCATCACCATCACTACCATCGCCATCACCATCATCACCATTATCACTACCATCACCATCATCACTACCATCATCATTACTACCATCATCACCATCATCACTACCATCACCATCATCACCATTATCACTACCATCATCATCACCATCACTACCATCACCATCATCACTACCATTACCATCATCACCACCATCACTACCATCACCATCATCATCATTACCATTATCACTACCATCACCATCATCACTACCATCATCATCACCATCACCATTTCCATCATCACCATTATCACCACCATCATCACCATCATTACCATCAACATCATCACCCTCACCATTATAACCATCATCATCCTCATCATAAACATCATCACCACCACTCCCACCTTTATCACCATCATCCCAGTGGAGGAACACTCTGTTCTACTGATATTTAAGAAACCAAGAAAACTCTGACAAACATTAGGACAGAGGGAACCACTTTAGGAGTGGCTCAGGAATTAGGCCAGTTTGACGTTCTTCCTATAAGGTGCATAGTTACATTTAAGAACATCCTAAAATGCCCACAGTGCCTGGCGCAATGAGCCCTGTGGCAGGTCTGAGAGCAGGCAGGCAGGACTCACTTGCGGGACTGTGTGATCATGCACTTTGCAGTCCTGCTGGCCTGGGTTAGAGCTTCTTTTTGGTCCTAGGTGCATAGGACCAGCCATAGGTGGTTTGGGGGAGAGTCATGGAGCCTGTGTCCAGTCCAAGGATGTGCTATTGTAGCAGAAGCTGTGGGTGCCCACCCATGTCTGCCTGATGTTATCATTTCAGGGCACATTTGCCAACTTCCAACCAGCACCTGTGACTCTTTGCCAGTGGCCTTTCTCTTCCCACTGAGCCACCTTTGCTACCCACTTGACAGGCTGAAAATGCTGAGGAATTAATGTCCTTGGGAACAGCCTCCAACCAAGGACCAAGGGACTTGGTGTATGAGCACCCCAGGACCTCAACACAGTGGCGGAAGTGGGGGAACGACAGGTTCCCAGGGCTGGCTTAGTGGGATGTCCAGCTGCCCCCAGGCGGGTGTCTTGATAACACATCATTTACTGGCCTGCCTCCCCTTCATTGGTTCACTTCCCTGCCCCACCCTGTGTCTCCTCCACCTCTCAAAGAAGTACTCATATCAGAGTTCTCCCAGGGGCCCAGGCTTAAACACCTCCTGAGCTGCCAGAGTGAGAGGTATTCACTTATTTCAGGCTCATTCTTTTTTTTTTTTTTTTTGAGATAGAGTCTTACTCTGTTGCCCAAGCTGGAGTGCAGTGGCACCATCTTGGCTCACTGCAAGCTCCATCTCCCAGGTTCACGCCATTCTCCTGCCTCAGCCTCCCGAGTAGCTGGGACTACAGGTGCCCGCCACCACGCCCAGCTAATTTTTTTTTTGTATTTTTAGTAGAGACGAGGTTTCACCGTGTTAGTTAGGATGGTCTCGATCTCCTGACTTCGTGATCTGCCCGCCTTGGCCTCCCAAAATGCTGGGATTACAGGCGTGAGCCACTGCGCCCGGCCTCTTTTTTTTTTTTTTTTTTTTTTTAATGCAGTCTCACTCTGTCGCCCAAGCTGGAGTGCAGTGGCGTGATCTCGGCTCACTGCAACCTCCACCTCCCGGGTTCAAGCAATTCTCTGCCTCAGCCTCCCAAGTAGCTGGGATTACAGGTGTCTGCCACCATGCCCAGCTAATTTTTGTATTTTTAGTAGAGACGGGGTTTCACCATCTTGGCCAGGCTGGTCTTGAACTCCTGACTTCGTAATCCACCTGCCTCGGCCTCCCAAAGTGCTGGGATTACAGGCGTGAGCCACTGCGCCCGGCCTCAGGCTCATTCTTGCTGGGATCCTGAGAATGACTGTCCAGGGAGCACCCTGACCTCGGGGGCCACTTTATGGGTCCCAGAGCGATGTTTCTCAATGTCTCTTATTATCCCCCTAGCCCCCAGAGCCTTTTTAAAATTTTTCTTTCCCAGTTGCCTCTTCCAGCCATGAAATCTGTTTATGTGCCTTTGGAGGGCCACCATCCATTATAATATCTAAGTTGTTTTTTTGTCGCCAAGAACTAATGTTTGCTCTGCTTGGGAGTGACATTGCTCCCATTAAGACTGCACCATCTGGGTCAGGCACAGTGGCTCACGCTTGTAATCCCAGCACTTTGGGAGGCCGAGGTGGCCAGATCACTTGAGGCCAGGAGTTCAGGACCAGCCTGGCCAACATGGTGATAACCCGTCTCTACTAAAAAATACAAAAAATTAGTTGGGCGTAGTGGCGGGCGCTTGTAATCCCAGTTACTCTGGAGGCTGAGGCAGGAGAATCACTGGAACCCAGGAGGCAGAGGTTGCAGTAAGCCAAGACTGCACTACTGCACTCCAGCCTGGGCAACAGAGTGAAACTCTGTCTCAAAAACAAAAACAAAAACAAAAACAAAAACAAAAACAAAAAAAACCACATAGGCCAGGCACAGTGGCTCACGCCTATAATCCCAGCACTTTGGGAGGCCGAGGCGGGCGGATCACAAGGTCGGGAGTTCAAGACTAGCCTGACCAATATGGTGAAACCTCGTCTCTACTAAAAATACAAAAATTAGCCGGGTGTGATGATGCACACCTGTAATCCCAGCTACTCGGAAGGTTGAGGCAGGAGAATCACTTGAACCTGGGAGGTGGAGGTTGCAGTGAGCTGAGATCATGCCACAACACTCCAGCCTGGGCCATCAGAGCAAGACCCCATCTCAAACACACACACACACACACACACACACACACACACACACACACACACACAGCATCATCTAAAGATATTCTGATTTATTTTGATTTACATTTTTTGGGGTGGACTAAGAGACAATAGAATAAAGATTGTGGGTGAGGTGTCAATGGCCTTATTTGATTTCCTGCTTTCCTGCAGCATCCTGGAGAGCTGAACACAGAGCCCGGGAATCAGCCCAGCAGTCTTAACTCCCGCGCACCCAGCAGCTGCATCTTGGAAGAGGCCCTTGGGCTGGGGCAGGAAGCCTCTTTAGTAACAAGAGGTGAGGAGGGAGTGGGAAGAGGCAGATGTGCAGGAGGGAGGACAGATGTGCACGGCATCCCAATGGCACCCCACAAGTGGGCACCTCCTGAGCAATGGGGATGCTGGGTGCTGTCACCTCAACATCAGGGTGGGCTGAAAACCCAGGAGCCAGCCTCGATGGCTCCCTTTCCTCCACCTGCCTCTCCCTAAGTCCTCTGGGTCCTTCCCTGCAGGCCATCTGGGCTCCCCGCATTCCCCTCCTCACCTTCACGCCTCTACTGTCCTAGCCCAGGCCCCCACATCTCTCCTCAGGGCAACTCTCTCCTCCCTGGGGCTCTGGGGCAGCTCTCGCCTTAATCTTCCAGCCCCACCAGGCAGCCAAAGGCATCCAGGGGATGATAGACGGACAATCAGATGGCTCCTTGCAGGCTTTTTCCTGCATTGGAGCTACACCCAAACTCCTACTGGCTGGAGGCCCTGGGACCTGCTTCTGCCCTCCCCCAGGCCCCTCCCTCCCTTTCCCTCACTCATATTCTCACCGCACAGACTTTTCCATTCCTTGGGTGTGCCCAGCTCATTCCTACCCCAGGGCCTTTGCACTTGCGGGTCTCTGCCTGACCTGTGCACAGCCGGCTCCTTGCCATGCAGGCCCAGTTCAGCATCTGGCTCCTCGGAGAGGCCTTGGCTGGCACGTCCCATCTACAGCCTTGCTCCACATCCCAGCCTGCCCCTCACTGCCCATCCCATCCCTGTGCTCCACTCTCCCTGTGGTTCCTTCCGTGTTCTAACAGTTTCTTCTCCTCTCATCTGTTCTTGCCTTTACCGCCTGTCTCCACCAGCAACGTATAGTGCTTCAGGACAGGAACCGTGACTGAGTGGCCCACTGCGGACCCCAACACCAGCCACAGAGCTGATCGCAATACACGTCTCATCCATGACCGGGTGAATCACTGTTTTCATCTGGCCTAAGATGGACTTCCCTAGAAAAACCTAACATTTCCTCTAAGGAGAAATCTGGGTGAACACACTTCTTTCTCTAAGTCCACATTTTTGTTGCTGATGATTTAGGAAAACAATCAAGGAGACTGCTCTGGTCCTAAAATCTTCCTCAGGGCTAGGCTTCAGCATCAAGTCAGAAAGTTTGTGTAGTGTTCATAGGTAAGCCAAATGGGATGGCTTTCCCCAAACCCCTGGAAGAATTGTCCACCACTGTCAAAAACTTATTACCTTTATCCTCGACAGGGAGTTTTCAAATGTTGAAACAGTTTTAAGGACAGCAACTCATGACGCAATTTTTTTGCCTGTTCGGTTTTTTGTTTACTTGAAAGGCCTTAAGCGTTTTGAAACAGTAGCTGGAGCTGGGTGCTGTGGTTATGCCAGAGTTCTGGCTTAGGGGCCTGCTGCTGTCAGGAGCAATGAGATAGTCTGAGGGTGACAGCACTGAGGATGGATGGATGGATGGATGGGTGGATGGATGAATGGATGAATGGAGAGATGAACGAATGGGTGTAGAAATCAATGGATGGATGGTAGGTGGGTGGATGGATGGATATATGGATGGATGAATGGATAGAGAGATGAATGGATGGATGGTGGGTGGGTGGGTGGATGGATGGATGGGTGGATGAATGAATGGATGGATAGAGAGATGAATGGATAGATGGATAGATAAATGGATGGAGAGATGAAAGGATGAGTGGAGAGATGAATGGATGGAGAGACAAATGGATGGATGGAGAGATGAATGGATGGATGGTGGGTGGGTGAATGGATGGGTGAATGGATGGAGAGATGAATGGAGAAATGAATGGGTGGATGGTGGGTGGATGGATGAATGAATGGTTAGACAGATAAATAGATGGATGGTGGGTAGGTAGATGGATGGAAGGATGGATGAATGGATAGGTAGAAAGATGAATGGATGGATGGAGAGATGAATGGAAGGATGGTGGGTGGGTGGATGGATGGGTGGATGGATGAATGGATGGATGGAGAGATGAATGGATAGATGGGTAGATGAGGGGATGGGTAGAGAGACGAATGATGAGTGGAGAGATGAATGGATGGATGAAGAGACAAATGGATGAATGGAGAGATGAATGGATGAATGGATGGATAGTGGGTGGATGGATGTGTGGATGCATGAATGAATGGATAGAGAGATGAATGGATGAATGGAGAGATGAATGGATGGATGGTAGGTGGGTGGATGGATGGGTGGATGGTTGAGTGGATGGATGGATGAATGGATGATGGATGGGTAGATGGGTGGGTGTGTGGATGGTTGGACAGAGGATGGATGGATGAATGGATGGGTAGGTAGAAGTGTGGATAGATGGATGAACAGATGGATGGGTGTATGGTTGGAAGGGTGGATGGACACTAACCTAATGTAATAGATTGTGGATATACTGTTCACCCCCTGTCATCCTTTATTGACCAATTTCAGACTGAACACAATAAATTGTGTCAACCCTGCCCAAATCTACACCTTGAATTTGCAACATGAATTAGCTTCAGATTCCATTATTTTTCATAGAAAACCTAAGTCTTCAACTAGCTACTTATTTATAGAGACAAAGTCTTCAGGCCTGGGCTGTCCCCAATTGATCGCACAGGACAGCCATGCTTCCTTTCCCTTCTCCACCAGTGCTACCTCCCAGAGGCAATGGTGAGTGGGAAATGCTGTGCTTGCAGCCCCTGCCTAACTCTGGGCCTGCATGTCGGTTTGCTGGGCTGAGGCGCTGGCATGCCCCGGGCAAGGCAGGCTCATGCACGCAGCGACATGGGGAACGATTTTCTGCTGAATACACGGAGCACATCAACAATTTCGTCTCCTCCCTGATGTGCCTTACGTGTGTAGAAAATTCCTGAAACCACTAGATCAGATAAGATCCACTGGTTTTGTCCTCCAGGGAGAGGCCGCTTCAGGCAGGCAGGGTGTGACTGCTGGCCCCTCCTATCCCGTGGGTGCCAGCCCAGGCACCGCCCCCCTCCCCTTTTCTGACATGCACCTTAGCTGAATGCTTAACTTTGCTTTTAAGAAACAGACACCAAGGCTCCATGGCTTTTCTTGTTTTAATAAGCCTACATTTTGGGAAAATGAAATCAGCTTCTCAACTTCAATAGGCATTACAACTCAGAAGCCCAAAAGCCGAAATCAAACATAACTCCATCGAAAACCACTCTGACAGGGCCCCACACAGCTCAGGTGCAGATGCATCTGTAGGCCATCTCGGGCCTCTACGGAGAAAGCCAGTGCCATCAAGAGAGCTTCGAGGACTTTTCCCCGGGATGGTACCAGGGAGGTCCCTGAGCCCTGGTGCCTGACCAACCCACACCTGTGTCAGACGAGACTTTCTGCCCAAGCAAAACAAAGCCCCACACAACCCAGGCCAGCTTGATGCTAGGGCCCCGGGGACAAAGTCTCTTTCTGGGGCATGGTTTTAGAGAGTCATTTTGAAGACAGAAGACTGACTGTTTCAGCACCACTAGGGAAGTGGAAACTGAAGCAGCATTTTCTGCTGTCTTCTATAGCTAATGGACAGTTTGATTTCCAAGATGCAATTCCCCTCCCACGCATCTACTTCTCATTGGCTTTGCTTTTGGGCCTCGTCTCCCATGCCCTTGTTTCTCTGAGCTGAAGTCAGGTCTTTGAGCAGAGAGCTTTGGGGAGGTGGCTTTTCCTCCTTAGGTCTCTAATATTCTGAGAAAGGAGTCTTCAGAATATTAGAAAAGTCTGCTGTTAGAAATTAACAGGAAACATCAAATATCGGAAACATGGTCAGGCCACCTGCAGGACTGCTGTCAGCAGGAAAACACTGCCGGGCTGGGAGCCCAGGAGGGCTGACGGCACACGGGCTGTCTCCTCTGTCAGCTCCAGGGAACACCTGCTGTCAGCACTTGGGGGCCTCCTGACCCCACCTCTGGGTGCCGGAAGGGAGCTGGGAGCCAGGATCATGGAAGATGAGTTTCCGTTTCCCCAGGGCTCCTCTGCCATCACTTCCCTTCCAAGCCAGGAGAAATCCTTTAACCAGAACCTACACGGTGCCTTATCCCCACCCTGTCTGCACCCCCAGCCCTCCCCCAGCCCCTCAGGGCTGTTTCTTTTTCTGGCTGCCACACTCCAGCTCCTCACACACACACACAAAGTGAAGCAGAAGCTCCACGACCCCACGCTCATGAGTGGAATCAAAGAGAGCCTCTCATTCCTCAAGGGTCACAGACGTCCAGTCTGTGATAAGATTGGGGTTTCCAGCTGTTTTATTGGGCGGGACATAAAACAACACCCCTGGCCTCCTGGTAGCTCAGTGGGAGGGTTGGGAAGCCGCCTCCTGCTACTGCCTTTGCTCCTGCTCTGCCTGGTCCCTCACAGCAGTCAGAGGGGTCTTGGTAAATCAATTTATGCCACACCACATCACTCTTCGGGTTTCAGAATCAACCACCAAGTCCCTCCCATGGCCACACGCCCCTGAGTGACCTGGCCTTGACACTCTCTCAGTTCTTCTCTCTCACCCTCTCCCTGGTCATTTCTATTCAGCCCCTCTGACATCCTGGCTCTTCCTCTAAGACTCTGAGCATTTGCACTTACTCTTCCCTCTGCCTGGGGCACTCATCCCCTCGATATCCCCATGATTCTCTCTGCCACTGCATTCAGTCCTCTCAGAAGTGACTTTCTTGGCCACCTTATCTGAAATCAAACTTCAATGGCATCCCACATTCTCTGGTTCCCAGACTGTAACTAATAGTTACTTATCCCTGTCTTTGATCATAAACTCCATGAGGGCTGGACTGTTCCATCTGTTCCCTGTTGTAGCCTCTGTACCCACAACAGCACACCTGGGGGTTGATAAGGTTTCGCTGTGGCCCCACCCAAATATCATCTTGAATTGTAGTTCCCATAATCCCTATGTGTTGTGGGAGGGACCTGGTGGAAGATAATTGAATCATGGGGGCAGTTATCTCCATGCTGTGCTCGTGATAGTGAATTCTCATGGGAGCTGATGGTTTTATAAGGGGCTTTCCTCTGCTTCGATCTGCACTTCTCCTTCCTGCCATCATGTGAAGAAGGGTATATTTGCTTCCTCTTCCACCATGATTGTAAGTTTCCTGAGGCCTCCCCAGACCTGCTGAACTGTGAGTCAACTAAACCTCTTTCCTTTATAAATTACCCAGTCTTGGGTATGTCTTTATTAGCAGCGTGAGAACAAACAAATACAGGGTGCTTGACATGGAAAGGCTTAGTGAATGCGCGAATGGATGGATGGAGGGATAGATGGATGGATGGATGGACGGACGGACAGATGGATGGGTGGATGGATGGATGGATAGATGGATAGATGGATGGATGGATGGATGGATGGATGGATGATGGATGATGGATGGATGGATAACGGCCACCACAGCCTGCTGTCATCATCATTTCATGCACAGACAGTTTCACCTTCTCAAGTATGAAGGCCACAACTGAAGAATGAAGGACATCTCTTTCCAAGCAAGGGCTGTTGCTAGCTTGCCCCAACATACATACTCTCCTTCACCCTTAAACTTATCCTCAGAACAGCTGCACTCTACAGTGGCCCTGGGAGCCCACGCATTAGCACCTAGACAATGTCTGGTCAGCAGTCCTGGAGCTGGCCTGGCAGACACAAGGCTCCCTGGCCATTGCCAAACTCTAAGAGTCCATTTGTGGAAGGTGCCTGAGCTCTCATCCTAAACACCTGTTCACAGAGGGTGCTCCAGCAATTCAGTGACGAAATTAAATCCCTGAATATTCAATTAATGATGAAAATCTAAAATATTAATATATTCGAATTGAATATTCTCCAATAAATTATCTGAGCATTTGCAGCAATTTGATTTTACTTTCATTTCTTAAGGAACTTTCAGCTGCGTAAATATAGCCATTAAAGCATTTCAAGAAAGGGAACATTTTCTGCTTGGATGAGAGGGCGGTAAACACAAAGGGCCTGCCTGTTCCTTTCACACGAGCAATTAAACCACACAACCCAGGGCAGTAGAGTCCAAAATGATTGCTTTCTTCACATCCCTCTGGCTTCAGCAGGGACAATGTGAATCCCCGTGGGTCTCAGCGCTGTGTCTGGCTGCCGGGCGACTCGCAGACTGCAGCAGGGCGATCGTGTTCATCTTGGGATTGCGTCTTCAGAACCACACTCAAGACGGTCATGGGGGTGGTGCACATGTGTAGCCGCCCCTCCTGCCTGGGGCCAGGAAGGAGGTGGGCCCTGAAGTGTAGGTGATGGGCAAATGGAAGTGCCACGCTGTTTTGCTGCGGAAGGAGACACTGTTTGAACGAGGGGTCCAACTTTCTCAAGGGTCCTTGTTTCCCTGGAGGGCTGAGCCGAAGACCCCCAAAGCCTCTCGTTCACGTGTTCTTAGAGCAGTTCCTCCCATCCTGGACGTGGATTCTGTGTCTGGTGAACCAGAGGGGAGATTTCCACAGTCCACTTACAGGGGAGAAAACCCAGACTCAAGCTGGTTCCTGGGATACCTCCGGCCACTGGTTTCTTCCCAGAGACTTTCAGTCTGAAGGTTCCTTTGGAGGACAGAAACCTACCTCATTCTCCACTCACTCGCATGCTTCCTGGCTCTGAAGCCTTAAAAATTCACTAGCACAGCTAGAGCTGGAGCATCAGGGGCCTCTGCCCTCCAAGAAAGTGGCTAAGTGGCTAAGCTGGCCCCAAATCCCTCTCCAGGTGGCTCCTTGAAAGGGAGGTGTCCTGAACTTTAGAGGGCCCTGTCCACCTGGGCAAGGTCTCTACACACCTGGGTAGGAGCCCTGCACACCTGGGTGGGGGCTCTGCACACCTGGGTGGGGGCTCTGCAAACCTGGGTGGGGGCCCTGTCCACCTGGGTGAGGGCTCTGTGCACCTGGGTGAGGGCCCTGTCCAGCTGGGTGAGGGCTCTGCGCACCTGGGTGAGGGCCCTATCCACCTGGGTGAGGGCTCTGTGCACCTGGTGGGGTGTGCAGTGTCCACTAGACGATCCTACCTGACAGGCTTAGTCCAGGGGTCAGAAACCACAGCCCACAGGCCAAATCCAGCTCCTGCCTCTAGCAGGTCACCATCCACTCCTCCAGCAGCGATTCACTGAGGGATTCTCTGGGCCAGCCTGCATTCTTAGTGGCTGGGACACAGACAGGGGCAAGATCAGAGCCGCCCCACCCTCAGGGAGCCCACAGCCCAGCAGGAGGAAGCTGATGGTAGGCAAAATTGAGCTGCCACAGGTGTGACCCTCCCCATGAGGAAATGCCACGTGGTGTGAGGAGATGGTGAGGCACGGCCAGGGAGTGGGCCAGGGCTGCGTGTGAATAGGGTGGGGGTCCTATCGTGGCAGAGAAGCCATCGGAGGAGAGACCTGATGAACTGAGGTGGTGAGCCCTAGAGCCACATGCTGGGCAGAGCCAGGGAGGAGTGTCCTGACCCCGCCTTTGGGGAGCAGGAGGAAGCCCCCAGTGCCCAAGCCTTGGCCACAGCTTCAACCTCGAGTGAGCTTGGGGAGTGGCCAGCGTGGCTCAGGTGTAGAAGGCCCCTCTGCTCCAGGGGTAGGGCAGTGAGCTGGAGGCCAGGAAGGAGGAGGCCAGGATCCAGCCTGCACTTGCCCATAGTGAGGAAGGGGATGGGACGTGGGAAACTTGTGCCACACAGAGCTGCAAAGGGACTGCATGCTTAATGTCTGATGAGGCCCCGGGGGCACAGGACATCTGAGGGCCTGGAGAACTGTCCCAAGGAACTGGGATTACATTTCTCTTGGGGGCACAGGACACCTGAGGGCCTTGAGAACTGTCCCGAGGAACTAGGCTTACATTTCTCCTGGGGGCACAGGACATCTGAGGGCCTCGAGAACTGTCCTGAGGAACTGGGCTTACATTTCTCCCGGGGGCACAGGACATCTGAGGGCCCGGAGAACTGTCCCAAGGAACTGGGATTACATTTCTTTCAGGGGCACAGGACATCTGAGGGCCTTGAGAACTGTCCCAAGGAACTGGGATTATATTTCTCTCATGTATTGGAGGAAAGGAAGGGAGGGAGACCTTGATGTCACTTTAGCTCTATTTAATGTTTTTATCTAGAAAACATGTACATATTAAGGAAAGGTTGTGGGCAAAAATCATATAGAATGTGCCTTTGGAGAATTTACAGTTTAAACCATCGACCCTAGAAATGTAAATTAGTGTGTTCAGATAGAATGTTGGGTAATGAATTTGGAAGAAGCCTTCAGAATCATTGACGCCTTGTATTTGTTTTCATAGATGGGCACATCCAAAACTCACTTATTTGTGCTAATAAACTGGACAATCTGGTGACTAACAGTTTTCATTGATGCATATATAAAGAAATTCTTTTTTTTTTTGAAACAAGGTCTCACTCTGTTACCCAGACTGGAGTACAGTGGCATGATCTTGGCTCACTGCAACCTCTACCTCCAGGGTTCAAGTGATTCTCATGCCTCAGCCTCCTGAGTAGCTGGGATTATAGGCATGTGCCACCACGGCCAGCTAAGTTTTTGTATTTTTAGTAGAGATGGGGTTTCACCATGTTGGTCAGGCTGGTCTTGAACTCCTGGCCTCAAGTGGTACGTCCACCTCGGCCTCCCAAAGTGCTGGGATGACAGGCATGAGCCACTGCACCCGGCCTTAAAGAAATTCATTTTGATTAACTTTACTAATGAAAATACTCATCTCAACTTCATGAGCATCACAGTTTACCTAGAGTTAATATTGGACCACTTAACCAGCAGCGTCAGAACCTCAAAACAGCCTTGCTCCATTTACCCTGTCTGTCCTTTGTCCAACTGTTGTCTTACTTAGTTTTTCTCCTACTGTTGTCATATTTATTACATCAACATACATTATAAACTCCCTAATACAATGCTGTACTTTTGCTTTAAATAGTCAGCTTTTTAAAAGAAATTAAAAGAAAAATGATAATCTTTTATATTAGCCCATAAATGTATCTCTTCCTGAGCTCTCCATCCCTTCCTGGAGGTGTGGATTTCCATCTGGTGTCATTTGTTTCTGGCCTGAGGAACATCCTTTATCACTCCCTCTGGGTCTAATGGTGATGAATTCCCTCAGTTTGTTTATCAGGAATGTCTTTATTTCACCTTCATTTTTATTTTTATTTTTTGAGGCAGAGTATCACTCTGTCACCCAGGCTGCAGTGCAGTGGCGTGATCTCGGCTCACTGCAACCTCTGTCTCCCAGGTTCGAGCGATTGTCCCACCTCAGCCTCCTGAGTAGCTGGGATTATAGGCATGTGCCACCACGCCCAGCTGATTTTTTGTATTTTTAGTAGAGATGGGGTTTCACCATGTTGGGCAGGCTGGTCTTGAACTCCTGACCTCAGGTGATCTGCCTGCATTGGCCTCCCAAAGTGCTGGGATTACAGGTGTGAACCACCGTGCCCGGCTTCAGGATATTTTTTCTGGATATAAAACTCTTGGTTGGTAGCTTCTTTTCAGTAGTTTAAAGAAGTTGTTCTGTTGGCGTGTGACTGCAGGGATTCCGAGGAGAAGCCCCCATTCTGACTGCTGCCCCGGACATATTGCACCTTTTCCTCTACTTTAGAGATGTTTTCTTTATTTTTGCATTTCAGCAGTTTGACTATGATCAATGAATGGCGTTCTTTGTATTTCTCCTACCTAGGGTTCACTGGGTTTCTTGAATCTGTAAGTTTGTTTCACTACCACATGTGGGAAAGTCTCAATCATTATTTCTTTGAGGATTTTTTTCTGATCATCTCTCCTCTCCTTCTGTTATTGCCATCACACAGATGTTAGGCCACTGGCCACCGCCCCACTGAAGCTCTGTGTGCTTCACTTCTCCTCCTTCTTCAGGCTGGATAATTGTATTGATCCATCTTCAAATGCGCTGACCCTTTCTCCTGCCCCAGCAATCCACTTGTGAACCCATCCAGTGAGTTTTCCATTAGAGATACTGTACTTTTCAGTTTTATCATTTCTATTTGGTTATATTTTTAGAGTATCAAAAATTTTTTTTCTGCTGTGATTCCCCATCTATTCATCTATCCATCTATTCTGACCCTTGAACATACTATAAAGCATTATGTTAAAGGCCTTGCTGCTAGTTCCAATGTCTGGGTGATCTCAGGGTTCCTGGGTTCCTTTCTCTGGGCAGTTTTTTTCTTGATTGTGGATCACATTTTCTCTCTCTCTTTTTGACATGTCTAATAATTTTTGTGTGTATACTGATCACTGTGAATGCAACCTTGTAGAGACCCTGGTTCTGTTATCTTTCCCTGAGGGTGTTTATTTTTCATTACAGCAGGGAGTTCACTTGGCTGGAGGCAAATCTCAATGTGTTTCCCCTGGAATCTCTGCTTAGTTCTTTCCGTCTGCTGACTGTTGCTTTCACTGGGTCCTTCAGTGCCTCTCTGTGCATGCACAGTTCCGGAGCAGCCAAGGATCTGGGCAGAGCTTACATGCGTATTGGGGAGTCCGTATCTGTGGCTATGTATTTTCTAGAATTTATCCCCTCACATTCCAGCTGCTTTGTCAATTCTAAACTCCATCTTACAGCTCCTGTGACCAGCACGTCTGTGGCTTCCTGCCTGAGATCCACTCACCCTTTGAGGCAAGGCCTGGGATGGTGCCCTCGGAGGGAAGCCACCTGCACACACATCTCACCCGGTGCCATTTTCTCCCTTCGAGCGTGGAGTCCCCAACAGATTCTGTCTACTATCCATTTCTCCCAAGTAACTTCAAAGAGCTTAAACATTTTCCCCTAGAATTTATAGTTATTATTGATAGGAGTGTTAGAATGAAACCACACCACCATTACTAAAAGACCTTCCAATTTATTATTGCCAGGTACTGTATCCCTAACGTAACAATCTTCCTAATGACTATGAAGGGCTGACTAGCAGAGGTGGGCACTAGGGCTGTGTCCGTCATTCTCACTTAATGAGCGTTTAACGACATGTGCACTCCTCAAGGAGCTTTAGGTTTAGTGGGGGGATGCAGACAATAATTACCGACGAAACAGTGTCAAAAACTCTGCCACAGTAGCAGGCAAAGCGGGTGCCCTGGCCCCATGGGAAGGCCTCTGATGGGTCCTGAAAAGTGGGGAGTTCTCAGAGCAGGTAGGGAGTAGCCGGGCTGAGGGGAGTGTCGGGTGCACCGGGAAAACCCTCTCCAGGCTGAGGGGAGAGCTTGTGCACAGGACTGCAGGTGACCAAGGCTACGAGCCAGTCTGGAAGCTATGAGCCACCAGCACAACTGGAGCTTGCTGTGCCAAGGGGTGGCGTGAGCTCATGAAACCTGTGGGACAAGGTGAGGATTCAGGCCATCTCCCAAGGACAGTGGGAACCACACAGCCACATCCGTGCTTTGGAAAGGCCACCCTGCTTCCATGAGACAACGAATGACTGCCACGTGAGTCATTCGTACACACATGGATGCTTTAGAGTATCGGAAAGTGGGTGCTTAGGTGGACTCCGTGCTAATTATACTGCTAAGTTACCCAGCAAACATTCTGTAAAGATAACATGGGGCTAAAATTCAGCTGGCTCCACCACACGTGCTCACACATCCAATCAACTTTTATGGGGCCCCTGCCACGGGCCAGAGAGGGGTCTCCGGCGCCTTGGCCGTGCATCTCGGGGTGCAGACCCAGCTCGGGGCATCACTCATTTGCTGAAGCAGTCCAGAGCCCGTGCAGGGCAGGCATGTGCCCTTTCACCTCCATGCTCCCAAAGACTCAGCCCATCTCTGTTCACATAGAATGGTGTAAGTATTTGTGGCTGGATGTGAAGCAATGGGGTGTATGTGCACAAATGGGAACCGAATTTATCCAGAAGACGTGAAGGAAACGTTGCACTTCAATCCACTTAAGCTCATTTGAGTTGTTCAGTGTAGGGGGCTGACTTGAGCCATCCTTTGTGAGCCATCTGTGGCTGCGCACCTGTGATTGTGCTTCTCTGGAAATGGCTCCTGCGTGTCTCCTCCGAGCGGCCTAAGCACCTCGCAGGCTCCGTGACTGTGGAGCAACCTCCCTCCAGAGCCTTGTCTTCAGAGCTCTTTTCCCAGCTTGTCCTCTGGCAGGGGGGCCCGAGGGTTTGCATGACTTCTTGTCTTCTAAAATATCAACTGCCAAAATGAAAGGATTCGCACCCAGGAAGCACTACGTTCCCCCTCATCACCTTGAGCTGATTCGCTGATTCCTACAGTTGCCCGGGACAGCCTCTCAAGGGAACATATTGTGAACTGGTAGTAGACTCAGCCAAGCAATAGATGCTCTTCTTAAAAGTTTCATTTTATCCTCATTCTGAATCTCGCCAGGAGTCAAACCTAACGTGTATGCTAGCCAAGCAAGTGGCGTTTTAAAACCCTTCAAGAATGTGCCTGTGTAGGTACCAGCCCTACAAGGGCCGAGGGACCAGGTTGTGAACTTCAGGCAGAATGTGGATTGCTTGGTGGTTCCTGAAGGCCACAGGAGAGCTCTATATCCTCTCTCCCCTGAAGCCCCAGTGCCCGCATGGTGCTTGGCACCGTAGCAACTGCCCAAACTGTCCAGTCCAGAGCCAGAATTCTGGACCAGGGAGGGCGTCCTGCTAACCTTTTAAATGCTGCTCCCTCCTGCCATTTTCCCCAGTTCCCCTGGGGACATAAAGAAAAGTCCCTATCCAAGTTCCTGGAAAATCAGTTCGGTAACTGTGAGCGGCTTCCTCCCTCCTCTGCTTGAGAAGAAGGGACAGCCTGGGGTTCTGAGTGTTCCCTCCGCGGTGTGGGTACACCTCCTCACTCACCACTCACTTTAGACTGCGGTCTGATTCCAGTGGCAGAACCACCAGGCGTGGCTCCCTGCTTTGCCACAGATACCCCTGGCTCCACAGTCCCGCCGATTAGAGCCACCCCTTTGCTTTTCAGGGCTTTCCTCTCTACAAGTAGGTTACCTATTTCCCTCTGTGCAGTGCCGCTAGTGCTTAGGAAGAGACGTGATATTCCTTCCAAGGAAAAAGCCTGTAATTAACAGACTTTTTTCGGGGAAGAGTATTCTGCCTCCTCCTCTCCCGCTCGTTTTTTCATTTAACATATTTTATCAGAATGAAATGCCTTAATGAGCGCAGAACTGCAGCTGATCCCAGCTGAACCTCAAAGCGCTCTGTGCTCAGCTTGCCGCCCCGCATCAGGCTGCATTCACCACCGTCTCTGTGATTGGGGCTTCTTCCAGGAGCCGCCTCCCCTCCAACACTGCCAGGAAGCTCATCAGCTTCCTATAGATGGAAATGGGGACAGGAAAGCACCCCCCAAACCACTGCCTGTGCTAGATAAGAATTCAATGGAAGATAGAGGGGAGGGTGGAGGGAGGGAGGTGGCAAACATGAACGTGTAGGAGTGTGTGTGTGTGAAGCAGAGTGGTATGTGCACATGTGTGCATGTGTGTATAGTGTGCACGTGTGTGTGCATGTGGATGTGTGTATAGTATGCATGTGTGTGCATGTGTGTATAGTATGAACGTGTATGCACATGTGGATGTGTGTATTGCATGCACATGTGTGCATGTGTGTATAGTATGCACGTGCGTGCGCATGTGGATGTGTTTTTGTATGCAAGTGTGTGCGCATGTGGATGTGTGTTTTTGTATGCACGTGTGTGCGCATGTGGATGTGTGTCTTTGTATGCACGTGCGTGCGCATGTGGATGTGTTTTTGTATGCCTGTGTGTGCACATGTGGATGTGTGTTTTTGTATGCACGTGTGTGCGCATGTGGATGTGTGTCTTTGTATGCATGTGTGTGCGCGTGTGGGTGTGTGTCTTTGTATGCACGTGTGTGCGCGTGTGTACGTGTGTTTTTGTATGCACGTGTGTGCGCATGTGGATGTGTGCGCACATGCACTGAGTTCTTACATAATGACTTGGAGTCCATTTGGAAAAGGCAAATCTACAGAAGCCACAATGGAAATTCCATTTTCCATTCACTAAAGGTCCATCTTTCCAGGCATTAAGCTCGGTTTGGATGCCCACTCCGCCTTCCTTCGGATGGAAGCTGAAGGGGATGCCCCTGTGTGAGCCACAGCGATACTTGCAGGGACTCTGAGAGCCAGGACAGGCAGTGCTAACGTTTCTGCCAAATTCCAACTGCTGGGCCATTTTGCAGGGTTAGCTGATGGGTGCCCAGCACAACAGTCACCACTGAGATCACGTCTATCACTCACTCACTCACTCATTCATTCCCTCAACAAATAGAGTGCCCACTGCATGCCAAGGGCTGTTTACAACACTAGGGGTACAGCCAAGATCCTTGTCTTCAGGAAGCCTCCTCTTAGAGAAGAAGTAAGTAGGTGAATAAAGACAGAAAATACAGCCAGTTCACACCAAGCACTACGGCGAACTTGAAGCAGGGCAGAGGGTAAAGAATGATCTGGTTGGCGAATTACATCTGAACTGCTCACCCAGGGCTCCAGTGACTAGGGGCTCCTTGGGACAGTGGGTTCATCAGGGAGGAAAGGACACAGGCTGATCTCATCTTTAGAAACCTGCTTCGACAGAGACCAGCCGTTCACCAACCATATTTCCCCCTCCTTCATGACACGGAGTTGGACTCGTTCCCCATGTCCCTTACAATTAGACGTGGTCATGTGACTGGGCTTTGGCCAGTGGCATGTAGGCACGATTGACGTATGCCACTTGTAAGCCTCGCCAGTCCCGAGACGCTCATCCTGGGTGGCTGAATGGCTGGAGCACAGGCCACCCTCGCCCTGCCCACCAACCTTCACAGTGAGCAAGAAATCGACTTAGGTTGGGTTCAGTTTCTGAAATGCTGCAGTGCAGCTCATCAGCCCTAACACGCACCCACCTCACTGCCTCCTTCCGCTCACGGCCTGTTCTGCAGTGACGTTCTGGGCATGGAGGTGACCCTGCCTGCAGGGGCTGCTGGACGAGTCAGGGGGTATGAGGAGCAGATGACAAAGTGGTTCCAAACCATAGCAAAGCCACAGACCCCAGAACAGGAGAAGCTGCCACTTCCTGGGTCGGAGATGCTGGGGGTGGTTTCCTGGGAGCACGGAATTTGCAGCTTTTCTCATTCTGACACCCAAAGCCAAATTCACAATTCCTCCCTGCACATTTCTAGTTTAGAAAGGTCAGCGGCAGACAGTCCTCAGGAGGCTGCACCTGCAGGGCCTGAAGAGCTCCCGGTGCCGGCTGCTCTCTCAGCCACACTTTCCAAGCTCGTGTTAATCAGAAGGGGCATATTTCCCTACTGCAAATTGGAAAGCCATGTTCCCCATCAGGGCATTCAGATGTGGAGTAAGGTGGGCTCTCATGATGATGTCTTCCGGAGAAACGTTCTCATCAACAGGACAACTGGGCCCATCCTTACCCGAGCCCTCTGCTGGTCTGGGAGGATTTGGTCCTTTCATGGGGCCCGTCCCAGCCCAGACTTCCTCAGCCACTGATGCTGCAGGAGGTCTTTCTCTCCACTGTCCATCAGGAGATGGTGTGTGGGGCCACACACAGCTTGGGGACCCTCCTGGGACAGGGGCTGTGCCTATGTGACCTCGCTCTTTCACGTTCCCTTTTACAAGCCTGTCTGCAGAGCAGAGCTGAGGAAGAAATTCCCGCCTTTCAGTCCTAGATCATCAGGCTGAGAAACTCCAAGAGCCAGGACAGCAGAATATCCCAGTTGTGCTAAGATAACAGAGATAACAGTCAGATGCCGCTGGTACCCACTCTGTGGTGTGCAAGCAGATGAGGGCCCTCAAATTCACTGCTCACTCACTCCACAAATAATGTGCCTACCCTGTGCCTGTGAGGGTGGCTTGGGCAGCCCTTTCTTGAGTTTCGGAAAAGTGTCTGATTGGCAGTTGTCAAATCATGGCCCATGGGCTAACCCAGCCCACTCCCTGTTTTTGTAAATAAAGTTTTATTGGAACACGGCCAACCTGTTAGTTGACACATTGCCTGAGGCTGCTTTCACACCACAGCGACAGAAGCTGTATGGTCACAACGCCTAGAATATTTACCACCTGGCCCTTCACAGAAAAGGTTTGCTGACCCCAGAGTAAGATCGATGACTGTCTACCAGGGGCAATGTGGGGGTGGCAGAAGCACAAGGCATTAAATAAGGTGGAAGAGCATGATGGAAGCCCGCTCCCTGTCTCGGTGACCTTCAATCCTGATGACCTTCAAAGAGGAATCTCTGGTTGGTCCTCATGCCTCCAGCACACCCCGCAGCCCCTGCCCCACTGGCTTGGGTAACAAATCAGGGGCAGCCTTTGTTCTCTCACCTTATGCTTTTCTCTACAGTCAGCTTCCAGCCTGACAAACTATCCCAGTGATCAAACTGCGGTTTGGTATACAATCTCCTTTGTGGATAAACAGTGTGGCAATTCCTCAAAGTCCTAGAGGCAGAACTCCCATTTGATTCATAATCCCATTGCTGAGTGTACACCCAAAGGAACAGAAGTCATTCTCTTATAAAGACACATGCACGTGTATGGTCACTGCAGCGCTATTCACAACAGCAAAGACATGGAATCAACCCAAATGCCCATCAATGACAGACTGGATAAAGCAAATGTGGTACATATACACCACGGAATACTATGCAGCCATAAAAAGGAACGAGATCATGTCCTTTGCAGGGACATGGATGGAGGTGGAAGCCATCATCCTTAGCAAACTAAAGTGGGGACAGAAAACCAAACACCACATGTTCTCACTTATAAGTGGGAGCTGAATGATGAGAACACATGGACACAGGGAGGGGAACAACCCACACTGGGGCCTGTGGGAGGGGTGGGGGAGAAGGAGAGCATCAGGAAGAATAGCTAATGGATGCTGGGCTTAATACCTAGGTGATGGGTTGACAGGGGCAGCAAACCACCATGGCACACGTTTACCTAAGTAACAAACCTGCACATCCTATACATGTACTCCTGAACTTACAATAAAAGTTGGAAAAAAAAATGAATCACTTTGAGACGAATTTTAAGTCAATGACAACACAAGCAATGGCCGGATGCAAGAAATCCCGGCCCCAAGGATGGTGAGGTGGGTGCAGCATGGGGGCCACGGCACTGCCATTGGCATCGTCTCTAGCATCCGTGGTGGGCGGGAGGTTGCCCAGTGGGCCCAGGAGATGTGGGCCTGGGAAGCTCGCCCAGGATGGGGTTCCAACCCCTGGTGGCTTCCTTCAAGCCCTGAACTGCATTTCACAGGAAAATCTCCAAACCTGCCTGGCCCTCAAGGGGCGTGGGTGGCCAAGGAAAGCTGAGCCCCTGACAGGGAAGAATGCAGCAGAGGCTGGGTGCTGAGGTGGGAGGGCTGGCTCTGTGCAGAGAAGGCAGGTGATACATTTGCAACCAAGTCACCTTGGCTGGGGTGTGGAGGCACACTGCATTCACTCATGCCAGAGTTTCTGCTATAAATAACCGGTCATTTTGGCTGCTCCCTGGTGGGGTCCCCTGGTGGCCGAGGTTAGGGATACAAAGAATTGGGGGGACCCTGCCTGGTGGCTGCTCTCTTCCTCCCATCTCTGCATTCCAAACGCACAGCCCAGCCTTCTGCATTGAAAGGAATGAGAAACAAAACACACTAAACAGCACAAAGAATGAGAATGACCCCTTAAGCACACTCTGGGGACCCTCATTTCCAAAGGGTGGGGTGAGGCTTTTCCACAACGGTTGGGAATTATTTAATGGAATTCTCGCCATCCTTTTATCAAATTGTTGCTCAGATTGGGCTGCAATTTTCTTCAAAGGGAAGAAGAAATTGCTCGTTGATGGCCTTGATAATAGAAACACAAATTTGTAAAATAAATTATTCCTGCGGTAAAAGCAATCTCGGGTGGCCTTGGGAGCTCGGGGACCAAGAACTTGCAGACAGACCGCGGCACGGCGCACGCTGGCCTCGGCGCAGGGATCGTCATGGCACCACCCCATCATCCGGGATCTTAGTCATCCATGGAAAGAAATGTGATCAGACCAAAGAAAGGGGTCAGAGGTCAAAGGCCACGATCCAAACCCCTGCCCGCTGCTTCCACACACACAGCAGCCGCTTGAAAGTAACCAAGAGAGAAATCACCCCTAACTCACAAAGGCCCATCCACCGCGGAGGACGCAGCTTCCCCGCCTGAATTTTTCATCGCGCTGTGTAAGGCTTATCTCATTACAGAAAGGGTGAAATCGCGACCTTCTTAGACACCAAACGCGGAACCCGCCCCTGGCTTTGGGATGTCGGGAGAAGAGCCTACTGCTAACGCCGAGACCCCCGTGCCAACGGGAGGGGTCTGCACTCACCCTCACGAGCTGCTGCGGGAAGGGCCCGCGCGAGTTCTCGGGCACGTTGATGGGCGGGATGACCCAGTCCCGTTTGCGCCGCCTCAGCCCGTTGGCGTTCTGGTGCTGGGGCCACGGCAGCAGGGTGTCCTTCGGAGGCGGAGAGGGGTCCAGAGCCACGATCTTCTTTCCTTTCTGCGGCTTTATTTGGAAAGGGGAGAGAAGAGGCAGAGAAGTCCAGTTAGGTTTTGCACAGAGGAAAATGGCATCTGCTAAGATGATCTGTACTGCCCGAGACTGAGAGGGAAGGCGGGTAACGCTGGGACAAGGAGCTAAGCGGGAAGGGCGGGATAACGCTGGGAAAGGAACTATTGGGAAAAAAAAATCAAGTGAGACCCCCATCAATATGATGAGACCGATTACAAAATTAAATGCGGGAAAAAGAAACCATAAAGAAAGAAGAAAATATAGTGGACAATGTCACCAATAGTGTAGACAGGGCTTTTTAAGCTCACCCCAAACAATGCAAGAGATCACAAAAGAAAAGACTAATACGTTTTCCCACAAAACTCCTGTTTATGAAAACAGACCCAAAAGGCAATTGACACATTTGGAAAATATGATTTACAACAATTTGACACAAGGTTAATAGTCACTATATAAAGCACTCTTAGAAATAAGAAAATCAAATGGAATGTTGTTTCCTAACAAGAAAAGGACATGAATAGATAATTCACAGCAAAACAAATATAAATGATCAATAAACTTATGAAAAATGTCCACATCTCCCAGTAATCAAATAATGCATATCTAAGTAATATATCCTTTTTACCTGTCAGATTGACAAGGCTGAGCGAAATGAATCTGCAACACTGGGGGTGTGCAGTGAGTCAGTGAGTGGAGGCTGATGGGAGTCAGTGGGCGGAGGCTGATGGCTGAGGGTGTGGGATTTGGCTTTAGACCCCACCTGTGTGTATGTACAAAAGCTCATGTGACGTGGGGCAAAGTGCCTTCATCTCTCACAATCCTGGGTTCTTCTCTGACAGAAGGGAGATAGTAGCAATGGCCCTGAGTTTAGGGACTGCTATGGGAATGACATCAGATGACAATGAGAAAATGCCCAGCCCATGCTTAGCATAGGGCCCAGGCTGTCAGGACTGACACTGATGCACTCCTGCTGCTGGGTCCTCGCGGTCACTCAGCACAGCCCTCTGCCTTCCAGTTGCCAGTGACTATCAAGAGCCTCAAAAAGGACGGTCCCTTTTGATCCAGTAACTCCACAGCTGGAAATCTGTCCCCAGGAAACTCTAGGTGGACCAAAGTCCTTATAGACAGATGTTTACTTTGGATGTTTTTTAAACAAGTAAAAATACCAGAGCACAAATCTGAATGTCTGACAGTGAATTCTAAACGCATTACACTGTGTTCATGTCTGGGAATATTATAATCATTAAAAGTTACTCTTTTAAGACTGACATGAAGAAATGTCCATAAAATATTAGTAAGTGGAGAAATAGCACCAAAGCATACATATAGCATCAACTGCACCTGCATTTTTTTTTTTTTTTTTTGAGATGGACTCTCACTGTGTCATCCAGGCTGGAGTGCAGTGATATGATCTCGGCTCACTGCAACCTCTGCTTCCTGGGTTTAAGCGACTCTCCTGCCTCAGCCTCCTGTGTAGCTGGGATTACAGGAGACCGCCACCACATCTGGCTAATTTTTGTATTTTTAATAGAGATGGGGTTTTGCCATGTTGGCCAGGCTGCTCTCAAACTCCCGACCTCTGGTGATCCACCCGTGTTGGCCTTCCAAAGTGCTGGGATTACAGGCATGAGCCACCATGGCAGCCTCAACTGGATTTTTTTAAAGGATAGAAAAAGAGCCTGGGCGTGGTGGCTCATGCCTGTAATCCTAGCACTTTGGGAGGTCAAGGCAGCTGGATCACCCGAGGTCAGGAGTTCGAGACCAGCCTGGCCAACATGGTGAAACCCCATCTCTACTAAAAATCTAAAATTAGCCAGGTGTGGTGGCACATGCCTGTAGTCCCAGTTACTTAGGAGGCTGACACAGAAGAATCACTTGAACCTGGGAGGTGGAGGTTGCAGTGAGCCAAGATTGTGCCATTGCACTCCAGCCTCGGGAAAAAGAGCGAAACTCTGTCTCAAAAAAAAAAAAAAAAAAGAAAAAAAGAAAAAAGAAATGTAAGAAAATACATGAAAATGCACACACTGGTTTTCTCTGGTCACCAGGGAGTTCTGTTATCATATTTTACTTCCTTCCTTTTACCTGTGTTTTTTTTTTTTTTTTGAGACGGAGTCTCACTCTGTCGCCCAGGCTGGAGTGCAGTGGTGCGATCTCAGCTCACTGCAAGCACTGCCTCCTGGGCTCATGCCATTCTCCTGCCTCAGCCTCCTGAGTAGCTGGGACTACAGGCGCCCGCCACCACGCCCGGCTAATTTTTTGTATTTTTAGTAGAGATGGGGTTTTACCATGTTAGCCAGGATGGTCTCGATCTCCTGACCTTGGGTGTCTCAGCCTCCCAAAGTGCTAGGATTACAGGTGTGAGCCACTGCGCCTGGCCCCTTTCTGTGTTTCCTAAACGTGATAGTGCACATGACTCCTGTGGCTGACAGCGCCAACAGAATGTCACGCATATATGCGGCATCCATGCGTCTGCCACATCGGGTCCAGTGCAGGGTGCCCACATGGCATGCCTCGCCACAGTCTTCGTGGTTGATGCTCATTTTATCTGAATTGCAGAGGCAGTAGGATATGAGAGTTCACGGGGTGGAGAATGGACCTTGCACCAGGGCAGCCCAAGGCAGGGAGGACAAAGCTGGCCAGGAGGCGTCTGACCACAGGCTGCCCCTCCAGGCAGTGGGGGTCCACACCACCATTTGCCTCAATTAATAAAACCCAGGAGGCTTCCATGGGGCACTCCCGGCCTTCCTTAGAAAGGAGCCATGTGAGGTGCAAACATGGAGACCCAGGGGTCTCGACTTCAGCCTCTCATGATGACAAGGGGCGGGGGCTTTTCTAGGCTCCTCAGGGGCCTTTGAAGAGCTTCCAGGACAGTCCTAGCTGCACATTCTCCCGGGAACCCAGCACAGACAACTGGACTCCATGGTTTCCTCGCTCAGACCAGTAGCCTGTGCCTCATAGGTACTGAATGTCCGATGAGCAGGACAGCAGGACTCTGCATCTGGCCCTTCCACTGAAGACATCCCACCTGTCCTCCAAGACCTAGCCCCAGACAGATAGCACCTCCCTGGGAGCTGGTCTCTACCTTGGGGATATGACAATTTACGTTGATATGCTCTAAGCTTTGATGAGAAAGACCAGATTAATCCCACTGCTCAAAGTGGCTTGAAATAACGCCAACATAGCCCACAGGAACAATGATAATAGATGTGGCGTGCACTCAGGTTCCAGGCTCCAGGCCAAATGCTGTTCCAGGTAGTCTCCCCATAAGTCCTCCCTCTCACCAGTTCAGCGGGGAGCACCATCATTCCCACTTTCCTACCATGCGAGGCCAAGGCACTCATGAAACCCATGCAGCCCGTTCAGCAGAGGCAGGATTCGGACGCCAGGAGTGTGACCCCAAGGCCAGAGCACCTGAAAGTGCCACCTCTCCCTTCTGTGGTCTCTGTTTGTGAAGTCGAATCCCCTTTGCTGGACCTCAGGAAGGTCCTGGACTGGGCGGAAATCGATCTTCCCATGGAACAGATGGGGAACCAAGGGAAAAGGGGGTCTGAGTGATGTTTCCTGCACCCACCCGGGATGTGTTCCATAAATCCCAGACTGGGGAGAAACAGGTCTGAGCTCCCAGGCTGGTCCCAGGACCAGCAGCTCAGTGCCTTGTGGAGCTCATTAGGAATGCAGGTTCCTAGGTCTCACCTAAGACTTAACAACTCTGGGGTGGGGCCGCCAACCACGCCTGATATGTTCTGCAGTTGGAGAACAGGGCGTCTCCCAGCCCACAGGCAACTGGGGATCCACCTCTGGAGAAGGGTGGTGGAGCATTATTTTTGTTCTTGAGCAGGTCTGCACGAAGGCAGGCAGCCTGGACAGATCTCTCCCAGATGAGGGCGAGGGGAGCCTCTGGCACAGCCGCTAGCAGGGGCCCTCTGGGCATCTGCAGCTCCCCCGCATCTCCCAGCGGGAGACGGAGGCAGAGACTGGCTGGTCTCTCCTACCTGGCGGTGCTTCAGAACCAGCAGCAGCTCACCAGGGCCCTCTGAATCTCAGACTCCGAGTTTTAAAGGGTTTCCATACAGCTGTTTTTAAAAAAAATCCTTCGTTTTCATTTGTTTAGGATGAGCTTGTATGGCGTTAATTTCCCTAGTGTTGTTTAAATAAATTGCACATATTTGCTACTATTTTAAAGCTGTGAGACAAATGTAATAACAAAATCTGGTGAAAATCAGTGCCAGACCTGTGCGGGCTTCTGCCTGGAAGATGCACCCGCTTCCCTGGAAGAAAATGTCAACCACAATTAGCACTCACCCTGGTCGAACAAGCATGTTCTTTTGAACACGCAGTCATCTTGGGCCCATTCAGAAGACATCACATAAACACTGATGCATAATTATACTCATTGAAAATAATGCTTCCAGTTACGCTTAAAAATCTTTTCTAACAGATGACACCTGCTGATTTTCCCTGGTGCATGTCTTTCTTCTGTATTTCGGAGTGAATGAAGACTGAGCATTGGGTAATGACTTAAAGGTGACCTCTACTACACCATTACCAGAAACTAGATAGTACACATGCGCACATGTGTATACAGGCGCTATGCACACATGTATGCATGCATGTACGCACATGCACATATAGATATGAATGCACACGTCAAGTATGCACAGATGTATGGGTGTATGACATGTACACACATGCACAAATGCACGTGTATGAATACATGTGTATTTATGCATTCTACACATGCACAGGTACGCATTGCTTGTGTGTGTTTGTGTGTCTGTGTGTGTGTGTGTATAAAGCACATCACAACTTTCTCAAAACCAACAGCCCAGCAGCAAGATATCTCGGCCATACCCACTCCCCGCATCCTGACAGTTTAGCTCAAGCTAGAAGTCCTGTAACTAGCAGGGTCCAGGAGGGTCCTGGTGGCTGAGCTGGTCTTTGGGGTCCAACCAAGCTCGTGCCTGCAGATCTGCAGAATCAGGAGCTCCAAGGCAGCCGCCCACCGTCGCCTCCATCCACTCACGGACACCTGGGAAGATGCGTGAGGGGGCAGCTTCCCGGAGCTGCTGCAGCCTGCAGGATGGCTCCCCAAGGATGTTTCATGGAGCCGTCCTTGACAGGATGAGACCTGGGCTGTGGTCCTACTTTTATCTCCCATGAGTGTTTCCGGGCCTGGAAACTGGCCCTGTGGCCAGGGCCCCGCCCTGGGCTGCAGTGTCCCATACCCCACAGTTCCCCTCCTGCGCTCCCTCCTCTTCCCTGTGCCTTTGACTCTGCCCTGCTTCAGCCCCACTGGGCTCCCTGATGCACTCTCAGCTCCCTCAAAGCCCTGCCTATAGGGCAGTGGGCAGGAGCGGCCCAAAGCGCCCACTCTGGCCTCCAGCCTATAGGGTTTCAGCTCACCCGCCAGGTGCTGGGGACCGGACCTCCACCTCCACCGCCCGAGGCCCTGCTCCCGCCCCTCTCTCTGCCTGGGCACCTCATCCTCATGCCAGGCTCAATCTACAGCACCTCCCCTGGCAGGCCACACTCCACACGGCAGGGAACACCTGCTCTGGTGCCACCCTGGACCCGGTACTGCCCCGGGGGCTGTGCATCTTTTCCTAGTCCCACAAGTTAGGGAGGTACCACAGCCCCGGTGGGGGCAGCAGGGCCCTGATAGCCACTCACTTTCTATGGAGCAAACTCAGTGGACAGACTTAAGCCACTGCATCCACACACAGTTACTGATGCCACCCTTGAGCCAGGAGACGACAAAGCAAATGGCCCTCAGCCTGTCTCCTGCATGCTCATGTGGGGGCGGGGTGCAGCCATGACCTCAGGGACACCTTCCTGAGTCCTGCACGGGCCCTGGCCCTGCCCAAGTGACTTCCCAGACACAGTCTCATTTAGTCCTCAGGGCAGCCCACAGAGGACATCAAGCTCAAGGGATGAAGTCCCGCTCAAACTTGGAAGGCCAGGACTGGAGCCCAAGCTGTCTGACCTGTGGCCCACCATCCTGATGGGCCCATCCCACCACTTCCCACAGGGCCCACGATTAGTGCAGAGTCACAATCAGGCAGGAGGTTCAAACTGTGTGCACCAAGTCGCACACAATCAGTCCACTGGGGACTTGGGGACAGAAATACTCATGGTGGGTATTATATCTCGGTCAGGGCACTGAAGGGTGAATAGGACTTTGCCAGGCAGGACAGGCCAGGAAGGGGGCACAGACAGTGGCACAGGACAGTGTGGATGCCTCAGAAACCAGGCAGACACCACCATTATTTGGGGCCTGGAAGGAAAGCAGGGTGGGGGCGTCACAGGCTCCGAGGTTAACAGAGCTGCGTGGAGCATGGCTTTTCTCTCCACTGCTCAAGTCAGGATTTATTTCATCCCCGATCTCGGTCCCTCATCTGTGAAAGGGGGGTGATCAGGAAGCCCCCCTGCCAGGTGTGGGGTGAATGTGGTACTGTCTAGGGAGCATTGACAGACATGGGGACCTTCAGCCCTGCTGTCGGAAGAAACCTGAGAAGGGGCAGAGCTGGGGGTGGAGCTCCTAAAAGCTGGGCAGGACTTCCGGAGGGCAGAGGAGAGGGCAAGACTCCTGCAGCCTGGAGGCTGGGTCAAGGAGGGCCTAGGATGAGCTCTGAGTGTTCAGGGGCTAGGGCTGGGGGGCGGGCGAACTCGGGGTGTCCCACAACCCTTATATTCCAGGAAGGGAAACTGAGGCCCAAGCCAGTGGAAGAATTTGTCCAAATTGACTGGCTAGGGAGAGCTGGGGCCAAGTGGCGAGGGAGACTGAGGGTGGGGTAGGGAGGGGAGGGTCAGGGACTGCTCTGGTGAGGGCACCGTGAGCAAAGTGGGCTCCTGGACCGAGACCGAGGGGCCTGCCAGGGAGGGAGGTGTGGGCCCAGGCTCCTTCCTGGGTGGCCTAGTGGGGTCCTAGAGAACCCAGGGCTGGGCCCAGCATCCGCGGTCCCTCTACCCAACCCATACTTTCCTCCTGGGAGCCAATCCCAGAGGCGCGGGGGTGGGCCTAAGGGTCCAGCCGGCCAGTCAGAGTCCGGCATTCCACCTGGCCAGGTGACTGCTCCAGGGAAGGCACGTGACCCCAGCAAGTGACTTTCCCGGGGCTGCTGGAAGGGGTGGGCTCTCCTCCCTGGATGAGGGCTTGAGATGGGAGGGTGGGAGCCCTGCCAGTCCCCTTGCCCCCATAGGCACCTGGGGCTTTGGGCCTGGCCTCCAGGCCGCCCAGGTCAGCCCCTGCCTTCCCCTTCCTGACTCCTGGCCCCGGTCTTGCTGTTCCTGAAATGTGCCACGCCCAGGCTGGTCCCTACCAGGACAGGCTCCTCAGAGTCTGTTCACACTCGGCCTCCTTGGCCTGGACAGCAACCTGGAGACACCGTCCTCCTCCTCCTCCTCCTCTTCCCTGCTCTCCTTACGCCCTAAGGCTGCTCTGCTGCAGCTGAGCTGAGAGCCCGGCCTGTCTGTTTGCAGATGACATCTGTGAGCCCCACAACTGTGGCTTCGTGGCTTCAGCTACCTTTCCTGGGACAGACACCAGGGTGAGTCGCTGGCCTCAGTATCATGTACAGCCATTGGCTGGCTGGGGATGGCGGTCCATCGGTCGAACAGAGCCCAGGGGTGGAGAGAGTCTGCAGTCTGGGGCATCATCAGAGCCTGGAGCAGTGTGCCCCAGATGCCTGGTAAATGGTGTCACCACTCCCGCCTTTTACTTACACGAGGCTGTGGGAGGTCCACCCTCGGGACCCCTCCGAGCCCTGAGCGGCCAGGAGTGGCAGCAGATGAACTTGTCTAGGGGCCCAGTTTCCAGGGTCAGAGCCTACCTGCCCAGTGCTGAGCAGGGACAGGGCCATTTCCTCAGGGGGAAGATGAAGGGTGTGGGGGCCTGAGGCCCCCAGGGATGTGTCTACAAGGTGCAGATGACTCTAAACCTGCCTGCTTCTTAATCAGCTTTTATTTACAAAGTGCTTCTCATTTCAGATCGCCTCTCCCCATTAAGCCCTAATCAACTGTGCTTCCTATCGAACGCATTCTGCTGATCCTACTGTAAGATGGTGATTTATGGAGGCAGCAGCAGCAGGAGCCTCCAGGCAGGGGTCCTAGTGCTGGGCCCTGCGACCTGCATGAGGCTTCCGCTCTCTCTGGGCCTCGGCTTCCCTGCTGACGGGAAGGGCTGGTGAGCTCTGTGCTCCGGAGCTACCTGGATGCCTGGGATGTGGGCAGCAGTGGGGATAGGAGTGATGTTAGAAGCCGAAGGCTGGGGCACCTTGGGGAGCGGAAGCTTCACTTCACATCTGGGGAGGAAGGTGCTGCGAAACTGCCACTGATGGGGCGGATGCACGACAAAGCCCCATGCATAAGTGGAGCTTGGCTTTTTAGAGATAAAATGACAGCCTGGGCTCCAGTGGGCTGCTTGGGGGGCCCTGCGCGGAAGGTGTGTTCACTCTCCACCCGTGGCTCGAGGGGTCTGGGTGGTGTCATGGTCTTTCTGGATGAACTCTTCTCCAGCCCTGGGTCTCTCTGTGCAGGCTTCCTGGACCAATCTCAAATACAGGCATCCTCTCTTCCCAGGGATACAGTGACCAATCCCTCACACTCAAGAATACATAAATTGTGATTCAGGGGAAGTGATGAGAGGTAAATGAGCTTAAGAGACAAAAGGAAGGCACACAAAGACAACTTCCGTTCGACTGGAAGTCGGTGGCCCCGGGGTTCACGGGCAAGGTGCATGTTGAGAAAACCACACTAGCCCCCATGTCCACACCTGCACCCTGCGGCGGCCTGTGCTCTCCCCAGGGCCGGATTCTGCCCTGCCGGCTTCTTAGGGCCACAATATTTTATTTTCTTAAGCTCCTGGCAGCCCTGCTCCCCGCCTGGGTCTTGCTCTCCTGTCTGTGTGATGAGGCTGTAACTGGCTGTGGCTGCGAGGTGAGGTCTCCAGGGACAGCTCAGTATCAGCAAAACGCAGGTCATTTCCCTCCCCTCATCACTCGCAAGCGAGAGACGAAGAATGCAAAACTGACCTGGGGCAGGCTTTACATGATTGTCTTTTTCTGTTTTTTGAAAAAGAAAAAAACAGTGTTAAGGAAAGAATATAATCATATGCACCTCCCAAGCTACATGCGAAAAGTTATCATTTGTTATATTTTTTATTCTCGAATCCATGCATCTGTTAGGAGCCGGGAATTATGAAGAGCCAAGGAGGAACCCTGGCTTTTAAGTGAAGGGAATGCTAAAACACTCAGAGGTGAAGCCACATGGGGGAGGGCAGCCACCAAGACCCGGCTTCCATGCAGAAACTCCCAGAGTGCCTTCCATGGAAGACGAGGGGTCTTTCCCCACAATCGTGGTCTGGCCGGGGCATGGGAGCTGGTTCACAGGTGAATGGTGATCAACTATTTTAACATTTCCTTGTGGTAGAGATGCAGATAGCAGGTCCCGCTCCAGACCCTCTGGACACATTGCATGAGGCTCTCTGCAGGGTGGACGAGCTCCCTGGGCATCCTGAACTGAGCACCTGCTCCGCAGTGCCGTAGCCATCGCGTGAAAATGCCTCCCAGAGGCACAGATGCCAGAGCAGGCCTCTTGAATAGATGGGCTGAGATGGGGTGGACCTGATCAAAACCCCAGCGTGGTGCAGATGGAAGAGGGGAACAGGGCCTGGGTTCCCTGAGCATGGGTTATTAGTTGTGGGGGGCCTGATGCTCCTGCCAAGTTCAGTGAGGAAGAGCGAGCATCCCTTGTTCCTAGTTGAAGTCATTACCCTCAAGAGATGGCAAAAACATGGAAATTGCTTCAAATTCCCTGACACCAGATCTGTAGTATATTTCTAAGGGAAGCCGGCAGCCCTGACCTTTGGCGATAGGTCACAGATGGCGGTGGTGGCATCCCTCACTTGTCATCCCGCCCAGCGGCCAGGTCCTGCACTGATCCTGCTGGACACGTCCTTAGCATCTGAAGTGCCCCACAATGTTGAGAAAATGGCATGGCACAAGTCCACCTGATTCCACAAAAGCATTTATGGGAATGTTTTCAAATCAGTTCCTGCTGGGACATGACCTCTGGTCACCGTACTGGCGGTTGCCATGGTCAAGGTGCTCTGTGTCAGCTTGTTGGGGTGCACCTGCCCCCCTCCTGGAAAGGTGTAACTGCTGGCTCTCATTACCCAAGAAAGTGGCTCTTTGGGGAGGTCCCCATGCCACTGGATTTCTGTGATAGGCAGCATAGCCCTGTGAACCCGCAATGCTGAGAGACAAGGCTTCTGTAGCTGCAGAGCCTGGGGGTCCGATTTGCATAAGCAGATAAACTAGACCCAGTGTCAAGGAACGGTGAGAGGACACAGAGGGGATTGTGCTTCTTCACTTCCCTGATTTTGCTGGCTCTCCTTGTCTTACAAGCTGGACAGAGTGCAGTGGGAGCCATTCTACCAAGGAAGAGAAGAATATTTGCAACAGCCCCGAGCTAGGAATTCTGCTGGATCTGCTCCACACACCCCTGTGAGCCATGTGGGGAAAACAGAGCCCTCCTTTTCTGTGAAGATAAAAATAGAGGTGGCAAATGTCTCCAGAAGTGGAAATGTGGGTGAACAGTGGGTATTGAAGATGGTTTTTGGTGTGAATGAGAAAGTTAATCATCATGAGACAATTCAGCTCAGAGAGCGGAACTTTCTTTCCATACCAGATGCTGGCCAGTCCCGCTGTGTGGTCACGTCAGGCATAAGATGCATCTAACTTGTGGATTTCATTCTGTTTCCAACATGCCTCATGACTGTGTAGAATGGTGATGGGCACAGAACAGATCTCGGAGGTGTCACTAGAGAGTGCCTACGAAACGGTCTTACTCTGACTTGGGGAAGTCCACCACCTGCAGACTGGATGGCCCAGGGAAACAGCGCAGGGGAGCTCCTGCCTCCTGGCCTATCCCCACAGCAGAGCCAGGTGGGCCCTGGGGTGGCCTTGAGGCTGGACTGGCTGCAAAGGCAAAGCATTGCAGCTTTTCCTTGCGCCCAGCCCTCTAACCTGGTCCTGCTGTGCGGAGCTGCCTGCTGTGCGGAGCTGTCGGCATGGCTTATGAGGATGCTCCATGCACTGGAGCTTCCTGTGAGAGGAAAGGTGCTCTGTCTGGGGATGCAGGGAGAAGAGCACTCTCAGGATGGAAGGTTCTGGGAGCTCTGAAACCCTATGTAGGTCCCAGAGCCCTGCTGAGGCCACGGCGTCTTCTGCGCGTCATTCACTAACAAAATCAGCGCTCACCCCTCTGTGCACTGTAGTCCCAGCCACCCAGCACCTCTGTCCCCAAAGCCACCGGCCTTTGACTTTGTCTAGCCTCAGGCTCCCGGGTGCTGGCAGCTTCTCATGTGGCAGTGACCACAGACCCATGGCACCACCTCATAGTGCATTTTCGGCTCCTGTTTTGCTGAACGTTCTAATGTTTGGGTAAATATGTGGCTGACCCCAGCCACACACACACCACGTCTTAGAGTCTAGTGCTCCAAGACTATCGATTGCATAGGAGTCTGCCATGGAAATGAAACATCTGGGGAAGGACCGACCATGCCTTCATTATGAACGTACATTGCTCTGTTGGAACAGGGAGGATACGATTTCTTCCCCAAATATCAAGGCTATTTATGGCTCTTTTCAATCTCTCTGATTCGCAGTCTTCCTGTTCTCATTGCTTCCTTATAGCTTTGGGTTAAACATGCTTCAAAAGGAAATTATGTGAGCCCCCCTCCCCTAAATGTCAAACCTAGTATGGATATTTACTGAGGATAATTAGATTTCTTTTAAAAAAGGGGGTGCCCTAAAACCTACACAGAGTTCATTCCTCTACCTCCTATTTCCTTTCCAGTGTACCTTTGAGAAAGGGTCCATTTTGCTTCCCCGAAAACATGTATATTTAAAATATTTAACTAGGATATTGTCTGCAGCCTTCTAGCTGGTTTCCATGGTAGCTAAGGATGGACGGAATAAAATGGCATTTAACAAACACAAACTAAAACAACAGAACGATATCTACATTCTTTCACAAATAGAACATGTGAGCCATTGTAAGTCAGCATTTGCATGAGTTTCATTCCGAAAAGGCACTTAGTGGATTTTTTTCTTACATCAATGACACCAGTAGGGGCAAAACCCACTCTCCCTGCCCCACGAGCACCACCGAATTTCTTACTTCTGATCTCTCATAAAAAGGCGACATCATTTTGAAAATTCCCATAGAAATAATACAAGGAAAGGTTTCCTGAACACAGTCGGGCAGTTATTTCTTCACTGTGTCCATTTGGAAGGAAAGCCTCAGCAGGGAGGCTCATGGCTTGCTGCCATGGTGTCGGTGCACCGAGGTCTCGGCTCAGTGACCCCAGGATGGAGTAGGGGCGGGAAGCCAGCACCTTCATTTTTACCCAGGGAGGTTGCATGACCTGCCCAGCGTCATGCTGCTGTCCTCTGGAGGCCGGTTGGAACTCAGGCCATGGCCCCTGGAGCCTGGGCTCTCAGCCCTCACCGTTCCTCCTCTCACAGGACACAGAGGATGGAGGATCACCCAGCACGCTGCAGTCCTGGGACCCCTCTCCCCGCGCACCTGTGGGCAAAGCCGGAGCCTGGGCTATGACTTCTGAGGGCCTGGGCTGTCCTGGGGGAAAGTTTAGAGTTGGTTCTTTAGGCAACTTGTAACAATTACCATCACCCCGTGGAGGGGTTTCATGTTGTTCCTAATTAGCCTCACAAACCACGTAACCACCACGTTTCTCTGGATGAAGATCTCAAAGCCACCCACCCCCTCCCCCTACCCTTCAGCCTTGCCTCCCACCAAAAGCGAAGATACAGAAGGATAAGGAATTGTGGCTGACAAGAGAGCAGGTGGCATGTGTGCTCTGATGTCAGCCTCTTTAAGGGTGTTGATAAGTATTTCCATCTAGCAGAAGAAAGGAGGTTCCAGAATGTTCTGGTACAAAGAGATCCGGACAAGCTACCGAGCTTGTGACCTCGGTCCTGGCCGGGCTGCACCCCTGGCTTTAGACCAGGTTTCTCAACCTCGGCATTCCTAACACTTTGGGCTGAATCCTTCTTTGTTTGGGGCGTCCTGGGTTCTGTACGATGCTGAGCAGCATGCCAGGCTGCACCCAACTCATGAGCAACCCCACTGTGGTGACAACCACAGGCGTCTCGGGTCTCGCCTAGTGCCCTGGCTGAGAACAACTTGCTCTAGAGAATCAGGAAAATTATGTTTAGTTAGAAACACCTCAAACAAAATTACCCTCCAGTTTATAGAAAAATATATTCATAGTAAAAGAAAATTAAATTAAATTAGCAAGTTAAGGGAAAATGTATTACTTTTTCCCAGAGTCATTAGTGGTGGAACTGAATGAAATCGTTCACATTTTGTGCATTAGTGAGAAAGATGGTCGGTGCCATCAGTGTGTGTGATTCGGGAAGACTTTGGTGAGGACCGCGATAAACGCTCCAACCAGAGCCCTGGCGCCCAGACCCTCAGTGACATGTCCTCTGAAGAGTCCCCTGGGGACCTCCGGCTTCATGGATCTGTCGTCCACCGTGTGGCGTTTCAGTCTCACAGACACCCCTGTTCTTGCTGGGAATCTTTCTGCCAGCTACAAAAGACTGTGTCCATGACCCCTTTCTCACTGTTTTCACAAAATCCTTCTCCAGAACCACAGAGGGTTTTATTTTTAACCAAATATTAAATGAGAGCCATGGCCTTGGAGTGAAACACAAACGTATTGGTCTGAGAAGTCTGCCTTCAGTTTTACTTTCATCACCTGCAGGAGGGCAGTGCTGGCCCCTCACAACTCTGTTTGGGGGGCTCTGAACAGGCTCCCCAAAGTGTGTATATAGACGTGTGTGTGCACACATGCATGCACAAATATGCATATGCGTGCACACACATCTTATCCCATGTGCGAATGCACACATGCACACACACATACTCACAAGCGTGCATACACGTGCACACCCATGTGCACACGCATATACATGTGTACACCCATGCACACACATGTGCACACACACCAGCTCTAGTCGAGAGCTAACGGCCCAAGCAGAACCTGACTGTGCTAGAAGCTGAGACGCTGGAGGGCCCGTGTGCCTGCCCCACACCGCGCCTGTGCGCCCTCTCAGCTCCCAGCCTGCACAGGCCTGCAGGGGAGGCGGGCAGGTGGGCTCGTCCCCTGTCAGGAGGCCAAGTCTTGGACTGACTGGCCCAGACAGACATGGAGCTGGGGTTAGAGTGGCCACGGCTCAGGGGGACCGTCACTGTACATGGGACGCGGTGCCACGTGCAGTCCTGAGGTCATGCCCTCAGGACAACTTCACAGACCTCGTGGTCCTTATTTTGCAGATGGATCAGAGACATCCTTGGCTGGGAGGTGGGCAGAGGCAGATTCACCCCGGGGCTCTCTCTCAGTGCCCCTCTGCCCCTAATTCCTCGTGGCAATTCTGGGAAAGCCCTTGAGCCTCCGATTGCGTCAGGACAGACAGCAAATGAGTCAACCATGCAGAACGTACAGCCTCATCCACGGCACCACAATATGGGCAGGGCCCAGGGCCCGAGGCAGAGCACACATCCCACAGTGGTGCACTGAGTAATTACGTTGTGACCGGGGCTGGCCTGGCTCGGCTCTTTGCATCTGCTGTTCCCTCTGTCTGGAACACTCCTCCCACGGGAATTTTTTCACGGCTGGCTTCTTCCCATACATCACCTCTCAACTTGGATGTCAACATCCTGCACCCCTGGATGAAACAGCACCTCTACCCTCTGTCCACCTGTCCCGGGGCTGGGTACCCCTCACCTGACTCTGAATGTGCCTGCACAGCATTTGCCAAACCGCATCTGCCACATGGACACCTGGCCTGCCTGCCCCGAGAGAAGGTAAGCTCGGTGAGGGCGGGGACCACGTTGCAGCGTCCTCTGTCGTGTCCCCAAGTCTTAGAGCTGCCACACAGCAGTGCTGGGACACGTGAATGCCCAGCATCACTCCTGGAGTGAACAAAGACAGTGACTTCCAGATCTTCCCAGCCCATGGGACTCCAAGGTCCTCAGAGGCATGGCTGCCACTCAGGTCCAGTCCTGTGGCCATGCCTCTGGGGGAGGAGGTGACACAGAGTCTGTACCACTCGCTCCTCCCTCCACGGCTCACGTGACCAGAGCCTCCCTGCCGGCATGGCCCACTTTTATCCCTGACACCCTCCACATGGCAGCAAGAATCTTCACCAAGCCACCTTCCAGGTCACCATGGGCTCAATCCCCTTCACATCTTTTTGAGACAGTGACCCTGGCAGTGTCTGCAGTGAGGTCTGCCCTTCTCCCACCAGGACGGCCTGGGGAAAATGACCAATAACCCACCAGATTTTGCTCCCTAGGGGGCTTCCCTGCCTGGTCCTGGGGAGTCTGGGGCCGCCCCTGCAGCTGACTGCCCCTGGGGCCCTGGGCACCCCTCTATGTACAAGTGAAGGGCTGGCCCAGATGTCGTTCAAGGCCGTTTGCAGCCTGAAAACACTGGCTAAGTTTGAACTTCTCAGGCCCGAAAGAAGCAAGACCAATTTCAATAGTCACTCCCGTCCTTCGCAACCCATGAAGAGTTACAAGCTGCCGTTCCTTTGGGGTGCATTGGACGGCCATGAAACCTAACACTGATGGCCCATCACCCCCGAAACTCGAGCCCCCTGGAGTGGGCTGGGGGGGGTCTGTGTTCTGATGTGGAGAAACACGCGTGGAGATACCAATACACGCTCTGCTGAACCCAGGGGCCATGGAATCTGCACCTGAGCAGCCAGACCTCTGCTGGTGACGGTGTCTGAACTTGCAGGAGCGTGGAGGTTATTCACACTCATTAAAATAGCTCATCATCTTCAAAACAAAGCCAGGAGGTGGACAGGTTGTCTACAAGTTTGCCAACGGCACTGTTGCTGTTTATTTATTCTAGAATTGCTGTTTTTCAGTCCCGTTGAGGGCCACCTTTTGGGAGAAGGATAAAACAAACCACCATTTTCTGGAGATGTGAGCTTCAAACTTGGACCCCCACCTCGGGACCTTCTAGTTGCTTTCCCAAGGCAGACATGCCTTCTGCAGAAACAGCTCATGTGGAGAGCCCTGGGGGACCATCCCCTCACTGCCCTGATGACCTGTAGTCCCCTTCAGTTAAAGTTCTCAAATGCTCAGGTGTCCAGGTTCAGATCAGACACTAGCCAGCCAGCCCTGGGGAACTCACAGAGGAATGCAGTCTGTGGATGCTTCCCTGCAATGCCAGCCTCACTTACAAGGCCTCCGCTCTCAGGGTGAAGGGCAAGAAGTGATTCATATCCAGGCTTCTCCAGGAGATGGGGGGAGGGACCAGGGGATGGGGGAGGGACCTGGGGATGAGGGAGGGTCCAGGGGATGGGGTGATGGGCCAGGGGGATGGGGGGATGGGCCAGGGGGATGGGCCTGGGGGATAGGGGATATGGACCATGTGAGTAGTGGGGGACACCCCTGTGCAGGAGAGAGTTCACCCTGGCCTAGGCCTCTCCTGGGCTCCCTGCTCCAGCCTTTGCACGTGCTCTACAGTGACACAGCTGACATTTGCTAACAGCTGCCTGTGGGCCCCACCTCCACAGCTCAGCAACCCCTCTCATTCTGTGACGGTCCCACAGCCCCCAGCATACAAATGCAGATCGGAGGCAAGGAGAAGCCGAGCCCCTGGCCAGGGTTGAGAGGAGCTCAGGTGCAGGCCCAGGATGCAGACTCCAGACATCCTGCTCTGAGCTCTCGCACCACAGCCCAGGGGGTGCGTTCACGCTAACGAAGCCCGCGCCTCCTCCATGTGCTCTTAGGCTGTCTGTGATTCATCAGAATGTGCAGAGGAGAAGGCCTGAGAGCTCGGCCCACAGTGGACACAGTGGCGCAGCCTGCCCTGCTGTGGGAACGTGAGCATGGGGGGCACGGGCTGGGCGTGGTGAACACCCCAAGTGAGCCTGGGGTGATGCAGTTGGGTGGCCGCATCCAACCCTGTGAAGTGCCGGGTCCTTTGCTGCTGACCATACACAGAACTCTTTTTCAGACTGAGTTTGGTATCAGTGTGAGTGTGCAACACCCGCGCATGTGTTTCATGTAGCCGCACGTGTGTACTGTGTGGAGCGTGTGTACATGTAGACGTGTGGTGTGTGTGTGTGGTGTGCCGTGTATGTGTATGTGTGGTGTGTATATGTGTGTAGTGTGTGTGGCATGTAGTGTGTGCCATGTATGTGGTATGTCCATGCGATTCATGTATGTGGTATGAAATGTACTATGTGTGGTGTGTATGGTGTGCGGGGCATGTGTGACATGCTCTGTGTGGGGCATGTGTGTGGGTGTGGGCAGCATGCACTGTGTATATGGTGTGTGTGGTGTGTATGGGGCATGTGTGTGTGGTCTGTGACATGCACTGTATGGTGTGTGTGTGGTGTGTACGGGGTGTGTGTGTGTGGTGTGTGACGTGCACTGTGTGTATGGTGTGTGTGGTGTGCACGGGGCGTGTGTGTGTGTGGCATGCACTATGTGGTGTTACAAGGCAGTGTGTGTGCGGTGTGCACTGTGTGTGTGGTGTGTGTGGGGCGTGTGTATGTGTGTGGTATTGATATGGTTTGGCCATGTCCCCACCCAAATCTCATCTTACATTATATATCCCAGAATTCTCACGTGTTGTGGGAGGAACCCAGGGGGAGGCAATTGAATTACGGGGGCCAGTCTTTCCCGTGCTATTCTCGTGATAGTGAATAAGTCTCACAAGATCTGATGGGTTTATCAGGGGTTTTCATTTTGCTTCTTCCTCATTTTCTCTTGCTGCTGTAATGTAAGAAATGCCTTTCGCCTCCTGCCGTAATTCTGAGGCCTCACAGCCATGTGGAACTGTAAGTCCAACTAAACCTCTTTTTCTTCCCAGTCTCGAGTATGTCTTTATCAGTAGTGTGAAAACGGACTAATACAGGCACGCACTCTGTGTGTGGTATGTGCAGGGTATATGTGTGGTGTGTGTGGCGTGCACTGTGTGGTGTGTGGGGCATGTGTGTGGTGTGTGGCATGCATCGTGTGTGTGGTGTGTGTGGCGTGCACTGTGTGTGTGGTGTGTGTAGTGTGTGTGGGGCGTGTATGTGTGGTGTGTGTGCGGTGTGTGTGGCATGCACTGTGTGTGTGGTGTGCATAGTGTGTGCGGGGCGTGTGTGTGTGTGGTGTGTGGTGTGTGTGGGGCATGTGTGTGTGGTGTGTGGTGTGTGGTGTGTGGTGTGTGTGGGGCGTGTGTGTGGTGTGTGTGCCGTGCACCGTGTGTGTGGTGTTCCGGGCAGTGTGCCTGCACCTGTTGTGTGCTGCTGCCCTTCGAATGGCACCCGTTCCTCATCCCTCCTCTCCCCAGGGACACCCCAAGCCCTGTGGAGCCTGCAGTGGGCAGGGGGACAGCAGGGGCAGTGGAAGGGCCTGGGTAGCAGCAGAGCGATCTGAGGGCTGCCGTGGGCGGGGACTTGTCCTCAACAGCCCTGGAAGGAAGAGTGGCTGCATCAAGAGGATTCAGGGGTATTTGGAGCCCTGGGCGGGACCCCTGGCTGGGGACACTCCTCCCTGCCTTCGGGGATGCCTTGGGGTCTGTCTGCACTCTGCCATCTGAGTCTCCACCTTGGCTGAAAGGCTCTGGTCCACAAGCCAGTGGGCTGAGACAGAGATTTATTCCCTTACAGCTCTGGAGGCCAGAAGTCCAAAATCAAGATGTTGCAGCGCTGGTCCCCGGGAGGCTGTGCAGGAGAATCTGCTCTGGGCGTCTCTCCCGGCTCCGGGTGGTGCCGCAATCTTCCCTGATCCTTGGCTTTTGAAGGCATCCCCCAGCTCTCTGCCTCATCTTCACAGGACTTCTCCCTGTGCCTGTCTGTGCCCAAATTTCCCCTTCTATAAGGACACAGTCCTATTGCATCAGGGCCCACGCTAATCACCTCTTCTTCACTAATTACATCGGCAAACCCCCTATTTCCGAGTTAAGTCATGTTCTGAGGTTAGGATTTCAATACCTGAATTTTAGGGGACATAGTTCAGCCCAAAGGACCTGGGGGGACAGAAACACCCAGGAAAGTCCACAGGTCAGCGCCTGGGCCCGCCTGGCCGTGGGACATTGCTTGGCCGAGTTTATCCTCATAAACGCTGACGTGTGCTAGAAGATACAATATTAGCTTCATAAAGAACAGTTTCTTTTTTGCAAACGATACCCACAGGTCCTATTGCCACTTTTCAGTGCTGCAGCAGCTAGTCAGATGACAACTGGGTGAGAGCTTGGTCTCCAGTGTTTCCTGTGAGGCTGGAATATTGCTCTGATTCCTCAGGGGTGACTCAGCACTCCGGTGGGAAATATGTGACCTCATTTGCATTTCCTAATTGAATTGCTATCAGCTTTCCTGCAAGACTGCACCAAAAAACAGTTCTTCCAGATTCCAGCACTGCCTGCATTGCCCACAGAAAGGCTGCTTTTAAATAGTTGCTAAGAGAGGGCGACATAAGAAGGAGAAAAGTTGCCAAATTTTTATGGTTCATCTAACTGTAAAGCTGTCAGTTTTACCCAACTCCAGAGTCGCTAAAATAATGGACAGAGGAGGCGGCACTTGAAGAAACCTCGACATAAGAGAAGTGAAATTTACAGAACCAGGAAATTAGGGGTCCCCATGCGCCTGCCCTGGCAGAATTTGCTTCCAGGCTCCTCTCAATAAACACTGCCCTGGGACTCCCAGCGCTCTGTAAACTGATGCTTTGAAGGAGGCCATTTGTTTCTCCAGAACCTTCTGCCAGCAGAACTCTTGCTCACCACGTGCCCCCATCAGAACTCCCACCTTCTCTAAACACAGTTAGGTAGCCCTCTGCATGCATTTGTTTAAAAAAATTAAATTGTGAGTAATAGACTATAAGTACAACAGCATACAGAACACCAGCTAAAAAAATGACGGCAGAATGAGCACCTGTCTTGCCACAAGACTCCCTCCCACCCTCTGGTGTCCCCCAGCATGGCTTCCTGCTGCCCCCTGAAAGGAATCCTCAACCGACTGTAACTCTGCACCTCAGTGCCACCTGAATTTGGACTTCATGGGAGTGCGGTCACTCGGCTGACACGTGTTCCTGCTGCCGGGCACCTGCCTGCTCTCCTTCTTTGGTCTGTTTGTGAGATTCGCTGGCTTTCTTGCTTCTAGCTGCAGTTTGTTCACTTTTACTGCCGTATAATATTCCACTTTAGGAGCCCACCACAATTTATTAACTCATTGCAATGGTGAGGGCATGTGTGTTGTTTCCAGCTTTTGGTGATTATGCGTAAGATTTCTCTCAACGTCCCGTACAGAGTTCTTGGTATTACCTGCCTATACTGCTATGGGCATACACCAAAAACGAGGCATATGTATATTTGACTTTAATAGTAATTCTGAATTGCTGTCTAAAGTGTTTGTACCATTGTACACTCCCATCAAGAGTATATGAGTGCTGCAAATGTCCTTTCCCAGACTCTGCCTTATTGTCTCATTTTTAAGATATATGTTTTGATGATCAGAAGTTCTTTTTTTTTTTTTTTTGGACAGTCTTTTGCTCTGTTGCCCAGGCTGGAGTGCAGTGGCATGATCTCAGCTCACTGCAACCTCCACCTCTCGGGCTCAAGTGATTCTCCTGTTTGAGACTCCCTAGTAGCTGGGATTACAGGTGTGCACCACCATGCCTGGCTAATTTTTGTATTTTTAGTGGAGACAGGGTTTCACCATGTTAGCCAGGCTGGTCTCGAACTCCTGACCTTGGGTGATCTGCCCACCTTGGCCTCCCAAAGTGCTGGGATTACAGGCGTGAGCCACCGCACCTGGCAGAAGTTCTTATTTTTAATAAAGTCCAGTGATCATTCTTTCCCATGTTTCACGCTTCACATGCCATGTGCGAGGAAGCTTTCCACACCCGGGGGTCACTTCACTCCCAGCTGCATTGCTTTGCCTTTCCTGTTTAGGTTTTCAGTCCACCTCAAATGGATTTTGGTTGTGGTGTGAGGTAGGGGTCATTTTACTTTTTTCTTAAAGATGCCCCATTGGCCCAGCATCATTTATTGAAAAGACAGTCTTTCCTCTGTTGTTTCTGTAGAAATGGGCAAACTTTCCCCAAAATGGCCAGATGGTAAATATTTTAGGCATCTCAGGTTAAGGGGCAAAATTGAGGACATCGTATAGGTACTTACATAACCCTTTAAAATGGAACCATTTAAAAATGTAAAAACCAGTCTTAGCTTGCTGGCCATAAAAGGCCTGTGGGCTACAGCATGCTGGCACCTGCTCTACAGCACTGCTCTTATAATAAAAAATCAAGCGTCTGCACCCTGGGCATTTGACAAGGCTCATCAGATTGTAAAGATGAACTGGGTGGATTTTGTAGTATGAGAGTTATACATCCATGAAGCTGATTTTTAAAAACATTACATGTCTTTTTCTGGGCTCGTTATTTTTGTTCCAAGTGTCTATCTAATCATCTTTGCTTCAAAATGACACCATTTTAATGGCTGTAGTTCAGTGGTTCTCAAAAGGGGGCAGTTTTGCCCCCCAGGGAACATTTGGCAGTGGCTGGAAAGAGCTTTGGTTGCATATGGAGGTTATGGGGCTTTACCTGGCATTTAGTGGGTAGAGGCCAGGAGTCTGGCTTACTATCCTGTAGCACACAGGACAGCCCCAACAACTTGTCTGGAAGGATGTGTCCTCCCATCTTTTTCTTGTTCTAGGCTACCTTCGCCCTTTCCATTTCCATTAAAAAATTTTAAGTCAGCTCTTTACTCTTCCTGAAACGAGCAAATTTTTATTGAGGTTGTGTTGACTCTATGGCAACTTTGGGTAGAATCAATATTCTAACATAAGCCTTCCAAGTTATGAGCTCAGCATATCCCTCCATTTTTTATAGTTCTTTAATTTTTCTCAACAAAATGTAAGAAGTCTTGTACATTTTTGTTAGATTTATTCCCAGTTATATGATCGTTTATTAATGCTATTGTAATTGGGATCTAGTTCAGATTTTATTTTCTAAGGATTTATTCCTGGTACATAGAAGTACAACTATTACATCCAGCACCCTTGCTAACCTTACTCATGAGTCCCAGTAACTTAGGACAGGTTCTTTTAGGACAGATTACATTTTCTAACATTCATAATCATATAAGCTACAAATAGTGTCAGTTTTATTTATTCTAATTTCTTTTTCTTGCCTTACTGCATTGGCTTGTACCTCCAGTGTGTGTATCCTCCCTGTAAGGATTTGGGAGGACAAAACTTTGGGAGAGCAATTCCTCTTTTTGTAATCTTTGGATAGGTTTGTGTAAGATTTGTTTTAATTTTTCCTGACAGCTTGGGTAGAACTTACTAGTGGAGCCAACAGGTGTGGACAGTTCTTTGTGATAAGGATTTTAGTTTTGTTTGTAACAATAAAACAGTGCAGGATTTTTTCTTATGTTAGTTTGGTAAGGTGTATATTTCTATACTATTATCCTTTTCATGTATATTTTTAAGTGTATTGGTATAAATTGTATATAATATCCCCAAATGATCTTTCTGACGTCCACGAGATTAGTCATGATGTCATCTTTTCATTCCTGATAAGGATTAGTTGCAGTTTATACCTTTTCTTTTTGCTCAGTCTGATCAGCCTTGTAGTTTAAAGGACCAATTTTGTTATTTCTATTGTTTTCTGTTTCACTGTTTTCTCCTCCTGTTTTAACAATTTCTTTCTTTAGACTTTGGGTCTCATTTTCAGTTATTTTTATAGTTTCTTGAGATGAATGCCTGGATTGTTGATTTTCTGCCCCCCCTTTTTTTTGATAGGGTCTTGCTGTGTTGCCCAGGCTAGAGTGCAGTGGTGCAATCTCAGCTCACTGCAACCTCTGCCCCCCTGGGTTCAAGCAATTCTCCTGCCTCAGCCTCCTGAGCAGCTGGGATTACAGGGGCGTGCCACCATGCCTGGCTAACTTTTGCATGTTTAGTAGAGACGGGGTTTCACCATGTTGGCTGGGCTGGGCTCAAGCTCCTGACCTCAGGTGATCCACCTGCCTTGGCCTCCCAAAGCATTGGGATTACAGGCACGAGCCACCACACCCAGCCAATTTTCTGCCTTCTTTATCTTGTAATATATGCATTTAAGGCTAAACATTTCCATCTGGGCATGACTTTAGCTACATCCCAGTAGTTTTATTACTCAGTTCAAAATATTCACTAATTTCCATGTGATTTTTTTTTCCTGCCCAAAGGTTAATGAGAAGGCTTTTACTTAACTTCTAAATCTATGGGGATTTTCCAGTTATGTTCTTTGTTATTGATTTCTAGCCTACTTGCTCTGAGTTAAGAAAACAAACTATGTTTTGATTTTAAACCTTTGAAGTATGTTGAGAATTGCTTGAAGGCTATGAAGTATGTTGGGACTTGCTTGGTTAATATTTGTAAATGTTCTGTCTATACTTAAAAATCATGTGTATTTAGCAGTGGTTGGTTTCTGTGCTTTTATATGTCTCAGTAAAGCCAGACCTGTTAATTGTGTGATTCTAATCTATTTCCTTACTGATATTTTCTGCTTGTTCTATTATTTGCTAAGAAATTTTGTTAAAATTGACCACTGATTGCATAGTTACTTCTCCTTTTATTTCTATCAATTTTGGCATAAATATTTTGAAGTCATATTATTAAGTACACACAAATTTAGGATTCCTGTATCTTCTTGGTGAATTATTTATCATTATGAAGTGTTCCTCCTTGAATAGAATGCTTTTTCCTCAGATTCTATTCATCTGATATTAACAGAGTCCACTAGCTTCCTTTTGATTGGTACTTGCATGGTATTTATTTCTCTAGGATTTTACTGCTAACCTTTAGCCTTATACCTTTTAGATATATCTTTTACAAACTGCATATAGTTGGATTTATCTTTATCCATCAATTTTTTAAATTACAACAAAATATATTTTCATTTGTTAGAATTACAAATATATTTGCAAATCTGCCATCTTACTTAAAGAGAAATGTGTAGCCCATCTATTCTGTTTTCATTTCTCTTTTTTGCATTTTTTGGCTTGATAATTTTTATTATTCTATTTTTTCCTTTTATTACGTTACTACTTACAGACTTTTATGACTCTTTTAGTGATTTTCTAAAGACTTTATAACAAGTATTTTTGTCTTATTTAGGAGTAATATTAATTTGTTATTTCCATCATTTTTGAGAAAAATGCGAACAACTTCTATCTCTTTGATTCCATTTATCCCTTCTCAAAGTTTATGCAGTTTTTTATGTAAATTCGAGTTCTCTGTTTACACCCATGAAACATTACATTGCTGTGATTCATTTGTATTTTTCTGTGTTCTTGGCCTTTTCCCAGCTCTTCATTCTTTCCTCCATTTCTGAGTGTTCACCTCAACTTGTTTTATTTTTGTTTGAAGAACATCATTTGGGACAGATGCTTTCAGTTTCTCTTCATTCAACTTTACTTCTTGAAAGACAGTTTTACTGGATGACAGAATTCTATTTTCTTTTGGCACTTTTAAGATATCATTCCTTGGGAGGCCGAGGCAGGCAGATCACGAGATTAAGAGATCCAGACCAGCCTGGCCAACGCGGTGAAACCCTGTCTCTACTAAAAATACAAAAATTAGCTGGTCATGGTGGCACACACCTGTGATCCCAGCTACTCGGGAGGCTGAGGCAGGAGAATCACTTAAACCCGGGAGGTGGAGGTTGCAGTGAGCTGAGATTGCGCCACTGCACTGCAGTCTGGGCAACAGAGCGAGACTCTGTCTCAAAAAGAAAAAAGAAATCATTCAATGGCATGGAATGGAACGGTCTTCCAACCCCCCAACAACGCCCCAGCTCCTGCGGAGAAGTCAGCCTCCTAGTCGTTGCTTCCTCAAAGGAATTCTGCCTTTTCTGTCTGCTTTTGAGATTTCCTCTTTGTCTTTGGGTTCTAACTATTTTACTATAAAGCATCCAGGTGCTGTTTTTTAAAAAATATTTCTCCTGCATAGAGTTCACAGGGCTTCTTGAATCCATGCCTAGATGAATGTTATCAGTTTTGGAATATTTTCTGCCACTATATTTTCAAATATTACTTCTGCCCCATTTTCTCTCTCCCCCTCATATTGCAAATATACACGTTAGACCTTCTTACTGCTTCTCTAATATCTCTTACGGTTGCTTCTGTATTTTCCTTCTGTGTATCTCTTCACGCTTTAGAGCACGAATGTTTTTGATATATTTTGCTTCACTAATTCTTCACCTATGTGAAATCTGCAGATATATCTATCCATTGAGCTCTTCATTTTGTTTGGTTTAGTTTTCAGTTCCAAACTGCCCAACAATTAAGAATTCTGTTTTATACCTTCTAATTATCTCTCAGTCTTCTATTTAATTTGCTTAAAGATAGTAAGTGTAGTTAGTGTAAAATCTCTCTGATTGCCCCATGCTCTGGAGCCTCTGTGGGTCTTTTTTTTTTTTTTTTTGAGACGGAGTCTCACTCTGTCGCCCAGGCTGGAGTGCAGTGGCTCACTCGGCTCACTGCGAGCTCCGCCTCCTGGGTTCACGCCATTCTCCTGCCTCAGCCTCTCGGGGATCTGGGACTACAGGCACCTGCCACTACGCCCGGCTAATTTTATTTTTTTTTGTATTTTTAGTAGAGACGGAGTTTCACCGTGTTAGCCAGATGGTCTCGATCTCCTAACCTCATGATCTGCCCGCCTCGGCCTCCCAAAGTGCTGGGATTACAGGCGTGAGCCACCGCGCCCGGCCCCTGTGGGTCCTTTCTTATCTGCCTCTTCTTTTGATTGTTCTTTCTATGTCTTGTCCCTCCTCATGTGCCCAGTCATGAGACCGAGTGCTGGATGTTGAATATGAAAGGAGATGGGCACAGCTGAAGGCCTGGGTGACAGTTCACACTGGGGAAGATGCACAGTTGCTTCTGGCAGGCGGCCAGGACACCAGCAATCCGGTGTCACCTTGATCATCTATAGAGGCTGGCATCACGCTCTGTAAGGGCGCATCAACCAGGTGGCCCAGCATCCCACAGTGACCCCCACTCCCTGCCTGCCTCCTCCTGCCCCCATGCCACCTGGCGAGGCCCAGCACTGTGACACAGGACTGTGAAGCCTGGAACCAGGCAATGACAGCCATATGCGCTGCTGTTTTCCATCTCCTGACCTCCATAACCTCATGAAATACCAGCACCCTTTGGCTGGGACATGGGTAGCATTACTTTCCCATTCTCCAGAGCAGTTCACCTCAAAGTTGTGTGAATTCTCCAAAAACACCCAGCCAGTAAGTCGCAGAAGCCTCGCCGTGCACCCACACCCTGGGTGGCTGCTCTTGTGCCATGCCGGGCTCTGCCATACCTGCAAAGTCCTTTTCTACTCCTTCCCCACACATCAGTTCTCCCGTGCAGCACAGGGCTGTGGTCACATGCTCAGCACCCTCATCCATGATGTAACAGCACCCACTTCCAGAGGTGTGGAGAGGTTAGACGAGCCTACACCACTTGGGGCAAGGTCTGAGTGGGTGCTAGAAAGTCAGGAGAGGAACCATTGGCAACAAAAGCGCTGGAGGACCGGGTCTCCTGGGCTGCAGAGACTGCCCACTGTGCCCTGCAACAGTCATGTCTCAGGGACTCAGGGCTGTGCCCCACAGTGACCCCATGGCCCCCATGGGACAGGGTCCTCAGGCTGCCCAAGAGCCTGCCTTGTTCACCAGGGCGTGGCTTGTAATAATCACTCAGGAAAGTACGAAAACGACATACGCCGGACTCACAGGTGGGGCTCACGATTTGGGGGCCACTGCTGTTAGAGGCACGCTCTGCTGCCTGGTTTAACATCTGGGCTCCCCAGGGTGCGCTGAGCCTGGGGCAAGAATTCAGTGTCCCCCGCTCCGCTGGTTGGGTGCTTCCTGCGCCAGCCTGGTGTGGGTCGAGGCGCATTCCCACGGGGACTGTCTAGCGGCAACCACAGCTGGGCCTGCCCCTTCTGCAGAGGATCGGGGGATTAAATCTGAAATCGCTTCATTAACATGCCCAAGAAAAGGTGTCATTATATTTTCAATTAGAGCCTTTATCGGAAGCCTTGGAAGGCTCTCAGGGGCTCTGCTCTCAGCTCACAATCGGGGACTTGGGGACAGCTTGGAAGTCACAGGCATGATGGGGATGAAAGTCCCTGCCTGTCAGTGTCCCAGCACAGCTCCGGGAGGGAAGGGACCCCCATGGGACAGGGTCCCCAGGCTGTCCAAGGGCCTGCCTTGCTCACCAGGGCGTGGCTTGTAATAATCACTCAGGGAAGAAGGAAAATGACATACACCGTCCTAGACTCGTCAGGACTCACAGGTGGGGCTCATGATTTGGGGGCCACTGCCGTTAGAGGCGTGCTCTGCTGATTGGTTTAACACACTCGGGAGGACTCTCAAGACCTCCTTCCCCCATGGGGTCAGCTCATCATGCAGTGAAGACTGTCCACCTGAGTCACACTTTCTCTTTTCTAACCTAAACCACCTCCACTTCCATCTAAGAAACAAGTCAGAAGAAGACACAGGTCCCTCCCTTCCCAAAGTGGGTTCCTTGGCACACCTGTCTTGCAAGCTTTCCATGGAGAAGGGTTCCTTGGTCAGACAGTTTGGGGAAACTTGCAGACTGGGTCCCACTCAGAGGCTTACACAGCACGTGAGTCATGAGGTTCTGGGAAACCCACGGAAAGGAATCTGCTTGCCTCTGCTTAACGCTTTACTTCCCGAGGGCCCTTTTCCGAGGGAGTGCCCATGATTGCTAGTGGCCGCCGCCTTGCGTGGTGATTTCCTTTGCTCACCGTACCTCAAATGACCCCATAGAGGCCTCATGTTAACTGGGGGGATCTGGAGGGGTTGGCACACATTCTTTCCACCACTGGGGCCCCTCAGGCAGGCAGCTGCAACAGCTGGACCTGCAGGCTGGCCTTCCTTAGTGCTCTCCCATAGGCCGCCTGGTTGCAGCTTCTTCAGCAGCCTCCACACCTGAAGGCTGGCGCAGTGGCTGCAACCAACGCCAGGACACTCAAGGCGAACGGGACCTGGCCACTTCCCCATCAGGCACGGGGAACCTAACAGCTAGAACTGGGGATGAACACAGGTTGTTCAGGAGCCTGGTGCTGGATTGCTGGAATATGCCAGGAAGAAAAGGAGCCTCAGGACAGGGCATGGTGAAGGCGCCCCTCCCTGTCACCCGGGTGAGCCAGGCAGCCAGGTTAGAAGGAGGCAGAGTCGGAGGGCAGCTGGGATCCTGAACAGCAGATGTTTTATGTCTGTGTGAAGCTGTCTGTCTGTCTCTCTCTCTCCCTCTCCCTCCCTTTCCTTCTCTCTCTCCCTCCACCTCTCTCCATCTCTCTCCCTCCTTCTCTCTCTCCCTCTCTTCCTCTCCCTCCCTTTCCTTCTCTCTCCCTTCACCTCTCTCCATCTCTCTCCCTCCTTCTCTCTCTCCCTCTCTTCCTCTCCCTTCCTCTCCTTTCCTGTCCCTCTCCACCTCTCTTCTCTCTTTCTCCCCATCCCTCTCTCACTCTCTTCTCCCTCTCCTTTGCTGTCTCCCTGCACCTGCCTTCCTCTCTCTTATTCTCTCCATCGCCTCCCCACTCTCTGGTTGGCTCCTTTCCAACCACACATTCTCCGCTTGCTTCTCATCCCTCCAGGCTTCAGAACGCCCTGGGCCTGGTGGACTACAAACTTCGGGAGGTAGGAGAGATTCCAGAATTTGCAGTGACCAGTTTGAAATGAAAATGTGGGGCCCCTTGTTCAAAAACATATGAAGAGTGACAAGACCGTGGCATAGTGTCTGAACCTGAGTGTGGGGCCTGTGTGCCTGCCCAGGGGGCCTTCCCGCAATGACGGCCCTGCCTCAGGTCAGTGCAGAGGGCAGGGGTGCTTGGTTGGCAATGGCCTGAGTGGCACAGCCCGAGGAGGAGGTGACTGTCTGTCCTGTGGGAGCCCTGGCAGAGGCTCTGCCCAGGGCCTGCAGGAGGAACTAGGTCATCTAAACTCCAGCGCAGACCCGGGCGGTCACACCTTACCTTGTGTCCAGAGTGCGGGGACGAGGTCTGGGCCACCAGCAACCGCACCACGGCGTCCCATTTCTCTGCTGTCTGGCTGTCCCATGCAGTCACTGTGAACGCCACCTGCTCGGAGGGGACCTGCAGCTCCCGGGTGGCGAAGACTGTCCCATCTGCCCCAACTTTGAAGTCCATGCTGTTGGTCTCATATTGTGTCCCCTTGGTCCCCACACAGCTGCTGAACTTGACTGCAAGAGGAGGGGGAGAGAGTCAGGGTCGGCTTGGCCAGCAGAAGGGTGGTAACAATGGCAGCAACCACGCAGGATGCCCTACAGGCCCCCAGTGGGCATGAGGGGCATGAGGTTTGCACTGATTTCTCCACCTCCCGAGAAGGTGGTGTGTTTTATCTCAACCCCTAGAGAATTAGCCAGAGGCCTTTAAAAAAGGTGGGGGAAAAAAAGCAACACCGAGCTTCCATTCTATCTACAACACAGCTGCACTCCCTTCTGCAAACGCATCTCTCCCTTGCCGCTGTTATCTCCGAATTCAGCCAGAGTCTGTGAGCGGCACAGTGGGTATTCTCCACCTCAAAAATATTCCCTCAGTTCCCCCCACTCTTGCCTATGCAAATCTTCTTCCTGCCAGCAGAGACTGTGAAGCCCCTAATGGACCTGTTTTTCCACTCCAAGAAGGCTAAGTACAAGGAAGGAGCAAGAGAGAGCTGGCATCTGGGGACCATTCCCCCACGGCAGGTGGATTCTGGCAGCAGAACTCGGCTCTGCTGTGTTTCTGGTCCTTTTTATTACTAAGCCAGACCTGATGCCTGCAAATGGCCTTGGGGTGGGCTAGGCAGGTGTGGCCAGGGCAGACCCTGGCCCCACCAAGTGCTTTCTTGGTGAACTGGAAACAGAGTTGAAGGCAGACAGTCTATTGATACCGCTGGGTGCTGAGCATTGCTTCACTTCCAAAACATTAACTACTAGGCACCAGGATGCCAACCTCCCTTCACGGCTCCAGCACCATGGCCATCTCTAATTCTGCTGCAGAAAAAGACACCTCCAGAGGCGCAGATTCATCCGGACACATTAGTGCATTTTTCAGACGTGTGCTTTTGCAACTGTCACCTACAGCCGTGGTAAATTACGACGCACTCACAGTCCGTGTCACATTCTGCTGATAAAAGCCACGGATAAAGTTACCTAGTATTTATAAAAATGTGGGTATCTAAGCAATTATGGTGGGAGGATTGGTTTTTCAAGCAATTTTGCTGTCACAGCTTACATGATTTAATTACTATTTATTCGAGAAACCAAAAAAAGCGACTCACTGTTACATTAGATAAAGTGTTTTCCCCTCGCATTCACCTTTTACTGTTGCCTGCCTTGAAAGAATAAATAACGTGTCTGTTCCCTCTTCTCAATAGTTCACTTTAGATATCTTCCCAGCCAATGGCACCTCCTACTTGTGGGTTTCATGTGAAACATTTTCATGTGAAAATGTTTTTAAATGTGATGACACCAAGCATTTCCACCCTGTCTGGTTCAACAGAGCAATGAAACTTCCAGACTCCAGAGCCCCCCGGTGGCTCCTCTGATGGACAGGATCAACCCAGGCAAGGGTCTGCTGTGGCTCCCCGGACCTGTTCCCCCTCTAAGGACGGAATCATTACATTTTTTTTTTTTTCAAGTGACAGGAAAATTCCAAACTGCTTTTATAGTACTGTTTGCCCAATGGTAAACAAATGAAAATCAGCAACAACTTAGTGGATCAATCATTTCTGACATCTGATTGTCACTGACAAAGATAAAAATGACAGCACTGTGATTGCTGAGAGATGAGCACAAACACACAAACAAGCCCCTTTGTTCCCTAAAAGCAAATTCCTAATAAAACTAATGCAATTGGACAGCAGCAGGAGGGTTTGTGTTGTCTTCAGGATTAAACACAGTGTTGTAGTTAAAAAAAAGTACAGACGGCTGGGCGCGGTGGCTCCTGCCTGTCATCTCAGCACTTTGGGAGGCCGGGCGCAGTGGCTCACGCCTGTAATCCCAGCACTTTGGGAGGCCGAGGCGGGTGGATCACGAGGTCAGGGGATCGAGACCATCCTGGCTAACACGGTGAAACCCCGTCTCTACTAAAAATACAAAAAGTTAGCCAGGCGTGGTGGCGAGTGCCTGTAGTCCCAGCTACTCGGGAGGCTGAGGCAGAAGAATGGCATGAACCTGGGAGGAGGAGCTTGCAGTGAGCCGAGATCACGCCACTGCACTCCAGCCTGGGCAACAGAGCGAGACTCTGTCTCAAAAAAAAAAAAAAAAAGTACAGGCACACAGCTTTGGTGACATCTTAGGCAAGCATCGAAGCTGCTTTGAGAATGAGTGGGCCACCACCGTCTGAATGACCAGGCAGGAAACAGCGGTGGCGTCGGCCATGTGAACCAAGGACTTTGCAGGTGAAAGGCGTTCCCTGACGGAGAGACCCTGGATGAAACTGATGACAGTGCCCTCAAAGGCAGCTCCGTGGGTGGCTTGGGGAAGTGATGCCCGGGGGACCGCACCAGGGCCCCTGCACACTGGCTTTCTAGATTTTTTTTTTTTGTTGTTGTTGTTTTTTGAGACGGAGTCTTGCTCTGCTGCCCAGGCTGGAGTGCAGTGGTGCCGTCTTGGCTCACTGCAACCTCCGCCTCCCAGGTTCAAGTAATTCTTCTGCCTCAGCCTCCCAAGTAGCTGGGACTACAGGCGCGCACCACCATGCCCGGCTGATTCTTGTATGTTTAGTAGACAGGGTTTCACCACGTTGGCCAGGCTGGTCTCGAACTCCTGACCTCAGGTGATCCACCCGCCTTGGCCTCCCAAAGTGTTGGGATTACAGGCGTCAGCCCCTGTGCCCGGCAACTTCCTAGATCTTTATGCCTTTTCCGTCTGTGTCTGACAGGCCCCATCCAATCACGAGAAAGCTCCAGGGCTTTGTGACAAGATGCAGTCCCAACATCCTGTTTTGGTCTAACCATAACTTGGGTGTTCCGCTCCAAACACGACCTCTGTGTCTGAACACTCAGCCCACTAGCATTTGTGATTCTGAGTCCTCAGCCGCAGAGAAGCAGGAGGAAAACAGGAGTTGTCACTGGTAGAGAAGGAAGCAGCCCAAGGGACAAAGGTCAGGATACGGTTACGCAAATGGTGCTAGCCCACACCCTCCTGGAGAGAGGCCTGGAAGATGGGGGGGTCATTCAGAGACCCCAGTTGTTGGGGGGACCTGCTTTCCAGGAGAAGAAAGGAGCTTCAGAACCTTCAATACCTGCTCCTGTGCCCCACCAGGCTGTGGCCTCTTTCATAAGGAAAGAGCAATAAGGCAGGTCTTCTGAGACACCAGGGGCATTCACAGAACATTAGCACTGAATGTATGAACACTCTGTTTGGAAACTCTGTGAAATGTGGGTACCTGTGAACACAACTCAGAATGTTACTAACACTTTGCCATGCTATAGAAACGGCAAGTGAGTGTGCAGGGCAGCCTCAAGGGAGACATGTCTGAGGTCTTGGGATGGGGACTCCTCCCCATATCCTATTTGTCTTTCCTTGTGAATTGCCTAAAAATGGTTTCCCTCTTCACTTAGGCTACTGGGAAGCTCAGAGGCAGTACCATAGCCGGCTTTTCTAACAATGCTGAGACATTTACTAACCTCAGCACGTTCCATTCTACTTTTCGCCTTTGTTTCCTCTTCAACCTGCTTCCTTCCTTTTGCTTCCTTTTTAATTTTTGGAGTCTTCGCCTGTCTCTGCAAGGTTAAATGCATTCCAGGAGGACAACAGAAAAGTGCCCATGTATGTGTTGGTGTCGGCATGCACTGAGGGTCCCCGTGTGCAGAGAGGACGCTCCTGACGGTGTTGCCTGGCACAGACTTATTTGGATTCTGCTTTGCCTCTCTATGAATGTGGCTGGAGGCTGAGCCTGAGGCGTCGGCTGGAGAGGCCCCTGGCTGCTTATAGAACTTTCTGTGGGCGCTTGGAGTCCTGTGCTGCCCTCGCCTCTGCAGCGGCTGGGAGCGGCCTGCTGTCTGCCTGAACCTTGGCTCTGGCCAGCCGTGGGCAGTCCTTCCAGTTTTACCTTCTGAGCTGGGCCTGGGCTCCAAGTCCGCTGTCACTCACCCTCCTCTAGGCAGGAACCTGGTGCCTCAGCCCCATGCAGGCCCCGCACTCTGGACTCTGCAGACTGGACACAGAGGTTGTAACTGGTGGTTTCTGGCAGAGCTGGCTCTGGCCCAGAGCTCAGGCCTGGCTGGGATGTTGGCTCCCATGGAAACCTGTAACCTGCCCTACCTCTCCCCTCACATCACCTATTTTTGTTTCATTCCCTGGCTTCGTACCTGGGATTCCCATGTCCTCCCATGTCTCCCGCCCCAGGACTGGTGAGTGTGCTGAGGTCAGGGCTGCTGTCCTGGGACCGGACAGCATCAGGCACCTGGTCAGTGTGAAGTAGGGGCAAAGCCTCCCCAGGCTGGTCCGGGGCTCCCATCAGGCTGAGGGCAGAAAGGGGGCTTCTGTCCTGCTTTGTGCTCAGCCCAGAATCTTCACGGGACCCCCCGCAACTCCCTCCCCATGGGAAACAGCCACCAGAGGAGACTGCGCCAGCAGCCGCCCAGGCGTGAAGGCGAGTGACCAGTGGCAGCACCCCGGCTGGAAGTTTAGTTTTCTTATGTATTTGTTTTTGATCTCCCAATTTCTCTATTAGTCTTCAGGAGAGAACTAACATCCAAATGGATTCCCAGAAAACTTTTCCCTCGATGTACCAGCAAACACCTACAATGCCTGGAAAAGCTGCCTCTGCGACCACAATGCAGATCACACGTCCTGTCCCAGCCCCTGCAGCCTCCACGCGGCGGGTGAGCTGCCAGGCACGGGAAGGCAGCACTGGCGAGCAGAACTGGCCCATTTTGCAGATAGGAAGCTGAGCCTCAGGGACGTTTCACGCCTTCGTCAAGGTGGTGAGAGGAGGAGCGGGGTTTGCCGCCCGACTTCAGGGATCTGTCACCCTCGTCCAGCAGGGTTGGTTCTTCCTGAGGCTGGGAGGATGCCAAGCCTGGTGGAGGATGGGGGCGGTGGTGTGGTGTGGGGAGCTTCTGACTTGCACATCCTGAGGGAGCCTTCTGCAGCTGATGTGTGAACTGGACCCCTGGCGATGCCTCCGAGGAATCTCCAAGGCTATGGCCCCTCAGGTCCTGCTGGGGTGCTGGCCCCCACCTCTGCCTCAGGATGCAGGGATTCTGCAGGGAAGCCGCAGACCAGCCTGCTGCCTTGGCCCCTAGGGATACTGCAGCCCCAGAAAGAACTGTGGGGGACAAAAGAGTTGTTTCTTGGGGGAGAAAACACCTGTGAGGAAATGCAGGTGCCACAGAGGGAAATCCTCCTGGGGAGGAGGGTACCTGTTCCATCCTCGGCCGACACGGGACTGCCTGGTGCCTGGTACCCACAGCCGCTACCTGACGCACGCATCTCTCCATGGTTTGCTAATTACTTCCATTAGTTTTAAACAAACTTGATAAGAGACAGAAGGGTCCAGAGAGAAATTAAATCTAACTGTTTAAACATGTAGTCGGAGCCTCCCTTGCCTCTGTCCCCCTGGCGGTGGTTGCTGCAGACCCCGAAGCTGGTGCTGGAGGTGGCACAGAGGACTGGGCCCTGGGGTCAGGCCCGGCACTGCCTGCCCCAAGGAGGTGGGCCCCGGAGGGTAGGGAGGGGAACACCTGCTGTCCTCACACCGGAGCCACAGGCATGGAACCTCAGGGTCCCAGCACCCGCTGCATGCGCTGTGGGGCAGGTGTGCATGTGCCCAGCAAGGCGGGTGTGCACCAGCAGCCCTGCGCACACCTACCCTGGTCTTGGGGTGCAAACACCAACCACAGCCTCCTGTCTCTGTGACCTTGAGGAACGGTGGTCCCTCTCTGAGCACAGTCTTTGTTTCTGTGAAATGGGAGTGATGGCAGGGACTCCGGGAGGGGGACAAAGGTAGCATGTTGATCCCTTTGCTCAGTACCTGGCACAGGGCAGGCACTGGGTGGATGTCGGCTGCTGTCCTTATGCTCTGGCCAGTATGCCCTGTGACATCCTTCAGTGGCATGGACATGGCACCAGGGAGCAAGGCACCCAGCCAAGGTCACACAAGGTCAAGGTCGTCCATCCCACAAACACTTACTGAACACTGGGGTCTGCCGGGAACTGCACAGGCTGAGGCCAGGGAAGTCAGTGGCCGGGTGATGACAGCACGGATGGCCAAGCCCTCCAGGCTGCAGTGGGGTCACACAAGGGCCCTAGTCAGGCCGGGGGTCCCTGGGGTGGGATGGGGAGCCGTGCAGGGTGTTTGTGGCCAGCTGGCTCTTGGGATTCTGAGCCTGTGGGGATCCATCTCTTGTTCTGCTGGGGGTCAGCAACCTCTCCTCACCCCAAGGTGTGGGGTCAACAGCTTCTGAGGTTCTGGGCAACCTGGCCCCATACCACTGGCCTCCTGTTCTGGACAAGATGGATTTAATTTTAAAGCCCATGTTTTCTTCTGAGAAGACACCAGAGAACAGAAGCTGCTCCATCTTTCATCCTCCAGGGACCACCCTCTGCTGCCCACTCTGAAATATGACCAAATGCCAGGCAGGGTTCAGCCCCCAGGGCTAGCATCCAGCAGGATCTGCAAAGCCATCCAAGCAATGCGAGGAGCAACGAATGCCGAGGCAAACCTTCCCAGGAAGGGCTGCACACCAGAGAATCCAACAGCCTGGGACTCGTCCCAGGGCGACCTCCTGCCCCTCGACCTTCTCCTGGCAGCTGTAGAGCAAAGCACAGGCTGAGGGTGGTCCGGTCTCCCCTTCCCCTTTCCGGGCTGGGATGCGGCTGGCCCCCGCCTGTCACCCACGTCTTCGGCAGTGTGAATGTGGGCCTTAGTCTCCCTCTGTCGCCCTGGTCTTGGTTGTGTTGTGGATGGAGTTTCTGTGGCCCCCGCCCCGGGTGATCTCATGATGGCTCCATCTCCCAGGATTCATGCCAATCCTGCTCCCCTAAGAAGGGACCCCGCCTGTCGTGAATGCGCCTCTGGATATGCACAGCTGAAGAAGGGCAGCTTGCTCCTCTCTCCCTCTCTCTCTCCTTCCTTCCTTCCTTCCTTCCTCCCTCCCTCCCTCCCTCTCCTTCCTTCCTCCCTCCCTCCCTCCCTCTCCTTCCTTCCTTCCTTCCTCCCTCCCTCCCTCCCTCTCCTTCCTTCCTCCCTCCCTCCCTCCCTCTCCTTCCTTCCTCCCTCCCTCTCCCCTTCATCCATTCGCATGACATATCACTGATACCACCAGTCAGCAGACACCAGACACAGAGACTGCCAGTGGAGCTGAGAATGTGGGGCAGGACAGACATTAACCAAGTCATCACATCAGATGTGCGGCACTCTACAAGGAAGACACAGGTTCTGTGAGAGCCTGACCCAGGCTGGGTGGACAGATGGGGAGGGCTTCCTTGATAACAGGACCCTTCCATGGACATCTGGGGAATGAGGTTCCAGAGAAGGCTCAGGTGGGGAGCACATTCCTGGTAGTGCTGATGGCACTTGCAAAGGTCCTGGGGCAGAGGAAGGGAGGAATTCCAGGACCTGAGAGCTGGTGTGACCGGAACAGGGGCAGCTGAGGTGACAAGAATGAACACAGCATGGTGTCAGGAAGACCCTCGGCCAGCGAGATGACCTACACCTTCGGGGTGGGGACTGGCCTGGGAGATGTTGCATGGAGGCTGCTGACCTGGTGACTGCAAGAAGGCTCAGAGATCTGCACAGGAGTGGGGGGCACCCTGAGTTCCCAGGAGGTCCCGCAGCCTCTGGGACTGAGGGGGTGTCCTGAGTGGAAGCCACACCCAGACACCCCCTTTAGGGCCCAATGTTAAGAGAGCTACGGCCTTTCCTAGCCTTGCAAACAACTCGGGAGTGGAGTTAGAAGGTCGTTGCGGTGGCTTCAGAAGCACATCCTCAATATTTGGCTGCAAAGAGGATCACAGCTCCCGAGGCAGAAGGCTGTGGCCCCCGCTGCATGCACATGCTCTCAGACACGTCTGCTGGGGACAGAGAAATTCAAGAGCCAGGAAAAGGAGAAAAGAAAGAAGAAAGAAGTGAGGAATGTCAGGGAAGTCGATTCCTCCATTCCTGCAGCAAAGACCCGTTAGCCACGGAGGCCATGGGGAAGCCCCAACCCTGGGCACCATCGTCAGGGAGCATGGGGTCCAGTGGAGGGGGCAGATGCGGCCTCAGTCCCCGCAGTGGCCCTGAAGGCACTGGCCGGGAGGCAGAACCTCAGGGTCCCTGTGGCCCCCCAGGTTTCCCGTGCTTGGTCCCCGAGTCCCTGGGGAGCCCCTTGGGGTCTGCATTGGGCTGGGCTGTGGTCCCTGCAGGCACCTTCCTGTACCTGCCACAGGTTCTGCCCACCAGGGGGGTGCAAGAAACAGAGGAGGGTGGGGGAGTGAGCACTAATGGGGACCAGGTTTCCCTTGGGGTGACAGTGGCCCAGCATTTTGAATGTGCTCAATGCCACTGAATTGTATGCCTGAAAACGGGGACATTTACGTTATGTGAATTTTACATCAGTTTTAAAAAAGCAGCTTCTGGGGTCCCTAATTCCAGCTGCTGGGGAGACGGGGGAGTCCTCCTGAGCTCTGTGCCCACGGGGCCCCAACTGCATCCTGAGTCTCACCCATCTCCCTGGAGTGGGTCCCGAGGGCCGGCCACAGCTTCCTCTCCCCACAGAGATCTCCAGATCAGCCCAGGGCAGGGTCCCTCCTCCACAACTCCTCTCGCTTTCTGGCCCCTCTGTCATTTTTCCTGTCCCTGGGGAAGACGATGGTGCTTGCCGGGAGGGGCCACAGGGAGGGGCCGCAGAGCAACAGCCATCACCAGGCGCCTGCCCGAGGCCCACCCAGGGCAGGGAGATTCTCGGGAGCAGGGGCTATCGTCTGCGCTGGGCCTCAGCCCTGGGGACTCAGGAGGGAGATTCATAGGTTCTTGAATATCTGCCCAGGTTGATACGTGTGACTGTGCGCGCTTTGTGTGCGCTGTGTCCACGTGCTGGGTGGGGACAGAGAAAACTGGCGGTACAGGGAGAAACTGCTGAGGCTTAGCTCAGTCTCCAGAGCTCCCCACAGCCCCAAGCCTGCAGCATGCCAGGCCGGGAGGGGCCTTGGAAATGATCTACTCCAGCCCCTTGTTTGGGTGATAGGGAAACTCAACCTGCTGAAGGAAAACTACCTTTTAGGACGAATTCTCACTATTCAAACAGTTTCCCACACCCTTATTGAATCCCTGCACCATGCGGGGCCGAGTCACAACCAAGGCCATCCCTCCCCGTCTGGGGCTCTGGGCACTTCCAGATCCTGTGTAGTAGATGCCCCAATGCAAAGCATGTCACAAGCGCACTGCCACGGTGCTTTTCTTTGAATTGTGTGTATTCACAAAGCTTGCAGCTGGTGCAAACCTCACATACAACAACTCCCCGTTCTGAGCCTGGGAAGTGTGCAGTGGGCCCTGCCCAGGCTTGGGCCAGTTCTGAACTCCGAGGATTACGTGTAGCAGTCATAATTAGACCCTCAGCTAAACAGCAGAGCCCGGCTTCTTTTGTTTTTCCAAGATGAAGGAAATAATTTTCTTAGCGTGTGACTTCACATCTCCCCCCAGCCCCCAGTCTCACGCGTGCACGGCAGTGACGGGTGCGGTGATGCGGATCCAAAGCCTCTGTGGAGACTCGGCATCGCGCACCCACAGAGGAGCCGGCAGCTCCCCTCATTAGGAGGCTTCCGGGTTAACCCTTTACCCCCATCTGTCTAATGGCTTCTCTGTGAAAGGGGCCAGGAGACAGCCTGCGCTGGGAACCAGCCCTGAGTGACATGCGCTCCGCTTCCTCTGTGGCAGGAGCCTGCTGACATTTACGGGCGCAGCAGGCTGTGTCTCCCCAAGACGGGCATGCAGGAGAATGGTGCTGCAGTTACAAAACACACCTTTTTATTGTTTTTCTTGTTAGGTGAATTGAGAAAGATCCAATGAGCCAGAGGTGAGCTTGTAGCTGGGACCGTGCTGAGGAGAGGGTGAGTTTCAAACCCTCAGGTTCAACCAGCAGAGGCTGCCAGCTTGCTCTTTCTTTTCTTTTTTTCTTTTCTTTCTTTCTTTTTCTTTCTTTCTTTCTCTCTCTCTCTCTTTCTTCTTTCCTTTCTTTCTCTCTTTCTCTTTCTCTGTGTCCTTCCTTCCTTCCTTCCTTCCTTCCTTCCTTCCTTCCTTCCTTCCATCCATCCATCCATCCATCATGTACCCATTTCCTCCCTATGTACCGTCCTGGGTGCTGGGCAGTCAGCCCACGTGGCATGTAGTGTGGTGGGAAGACCATGAGGCGGCCGGCCCATGAACAAAGTCACTGTGACAGGGACAGCAGGGGAGATGAGGGAGCAGAGGGCCTGTGGGGGAGGAAGCATCCATCCCAAGGCCTCTGTGACCGGGGGAGCAGCCCCAGAAAGTCGGAGCAAGAGTGCTTTGATGCGGGAACAGCACGTGTGAAGGCCTGGAGGTACAGAACCACTGGGAGCGGCGGCTGTGAGTGCGATGAGGGTGATGGGAGAAGCTGGGATCCAGCCTGGTGGGCGTGGACCACAACTGCAGACCCCTGGGCATGTAAATGGCTGCCACTGCCCGGAACTTGCTCTGCGTGGAACATAGAGAATTCCCTTGAAACAACCAAAGACCCTCTTAAACGACATCAGCAGCGGTAGCAACTGAGCACCTAGCGTCCCAGGAGACTGCCCTTCTTCTTTCCCACCCTCTCCTGACCTCCCCACCTCGCCCTGGGCCACTGCTTTCCTGTCCATGCGTCATCTCACACCTGCTGCCCCCACACAGCCCAGAGCACCCCCGTTTTCAGAGGTGGGAGCTGGGGTCTAGAGGGGGAGAATTAGGCCCCCAGCTGGTCACTCTAGCTGGTGCTGAAGGGGCTCCCAGCACACGTGGCACAGGGCGGAGGCCACATTCAGCTTCTGCTTTGAGATGCCCGAAATGGAACAAGACGCCCTGAGACATCAAAGCCTCGGGCAACACAGGGACATGGGGTGGGGGGCTCATCTCCAACCTCCAGCCTCTTCCTTTCTCCCACGTATCCATTCAAGAATCGCCTATGAGCACTCTCACAGGCGTGGGGGACGAGCGGTGGACACCGAGGTCCTCCCCCAGGAAGCTGTCTAGTGGGGGACCATGCGTGATGAGCTGGCAGCTGGACGTGCCTGGCTAGGTAGGGGTAGTGTTATGGAGCCACTGGAGGGAGGCATCCCCTCTCCAATAGGCCAACCTGAATGAAGAGAGGTGGAAGGCTGTGTTGGTGCCTGAGGGAAGAGCATTCTCCGCAGAGGGAACAGACAGTGCAAGGCCCTGGGTCCTGAGGCATGCTTAGTGTATCTGAGGATGGGAGGAGACTGGGGGGCAGGAAGGGAGCGAGGAGGAGGCAGGGAGGGATGGGGCAGTGCCTGTGGGCTCCAGGAGCCCCAGTACGATTTCTGGATTTGATTCCAAGGCACGCGGTCACCTCCACACTTGTAGGTTGGAGAGCCGGGACTTGAACTCCAAAAGCTCCTTTTCCCTGAGGCAGTGCAGAGACTGAGTGTTGGTTTGGAATATCTCAGTGTTCATGTCCGTCACTTAACCAGGACTTGCTAGGAAGCCACTGTCTCCCATGAAAGATGCTGCTGGGAGGCAAACGCATATGCGTATTTTGTACACAGAAAAATCTTGGGTTATTGCAAAGACCTGAGTAATGCACTCGAGCCACTTTGGAGTGAACCAGCCCAGCAGTGAGTCACCGTCACTGCGGCAGGAGCTCCCAGAGGGGAGAGGAGGCTGAGGAGGAGGGAGAGAGAGGACAGAGTCTGAGTCCAAGGTTTCTGAAGGTGGTGGCGCTGGCTCAGGTTCTTGATGAAGGAGAATCTCCTAAGGGGAGTGGGTGGGTGGGGGGACCGTGCAGGTGGGGCAACCTGGGTTCTGATGTTGCTCATCCCAGGGGACACACCCTCCAGTAGAGGCATCCCCGCCAGGCTGTGCAGCCCCCGAGTCCTCGTGGGGGTGACAGTCGGGCGGAGGAACAGCCGCACCCCCGTGGTGCCAGGACACCTGCAACAGTTTGAGAACCTTCTACCCCACGAGCCACTCACTCACGTCTCCAAACCAAGGGAGCATTTCCCAGATGATGTGGCAGCGTCTGCACAGGGCCTGCCCATCCCAACCCACCTGCGCAGTTCTGGGCTTGGCAGGAGGCGTCCCGCTGGAAACGGCGCTTTTCCGATTCTACAAACATGCAGCTGCCTCAGGAATCTGCTGAGCAGCAGGATGTGGAGGAGCTGAGGCTGCCCTGAAGCCTCTGCTTCACCCCACCCGGGAGGGACCTGCCCAGGCTCCAGGTGCACCCAATGGGCCCTGCCCAGTGAGTGATGGGACGGCGTGCACTTTCCAAAGAGATCATCCTGACTGAGCAGACGCCTGTGGGGTGGCAGGGATCTCATGCAGGGTTGCAGGGCTGTGCGCAGAACCATCTAGGAGGGTGGCGGTCAGGAAGGGTGCTGCGGGAACACAGAACCTGACTGAGCACGTGTGAGGGGCCGCCGGGGGCCCGGGGGGTGAGGAGAATGTCACGAGGCCAAAATCCCTCAGGAGACCCTCGGAATGGGACACACCACAAGCGGCACGACTGTTTGGCCTGAGCAGAGCCAAGGGCAGGGCTGAGGGCTGAGGGGGGGACTCGAGCACCCTCATGCTCTGCAGATGAGAGGACCCTGCCGTGATGGGCCCCAGGACATCTCCCAGTGCAGATCCTTCTCCTGAACTCCAGACCCCAGGGTGAGGTCTCTGGGGTCTGCCCACGCAGCACACCCTTGCTGCCTGAGACCCCCTCAGCTGCTCCTTCCCCTGGAGCCGCCACAGGAAGGGATGCTACCTTCCACACAGGAGCCGGAGCCCCTGGATACCCCACCTGGACACCCAATGCATCCCGACCCCAATCCTGCCCGACCCAATCCATCCCAGACACCGCTGCCTGGCTCAGCCCGCTGCCTGCACGGCCCAGCGGTCTCCCCAGCCAGGCCCTGCCCCCAGCACCAATCTCTGCCTCACAGAGCAAGTAGATCTGGCGTTTCTGGAAGGCTCATCTGCTCCTGTCCCTCCTGCAGTCACAGGGATGCAGTCGAGTGTCTCCACTGACGGCTGCTCAGGTTGCCCTGGCTGGCTTCACCCTGGCTCCAAGCACAGGCAGGGCCTGAAACTGCCGGCCACCTCCTGCCAGTCTGTGGGCCTGGGGCTGGCGGGCACTGGGCCTGCCTTCCTCACCGGGGTCTCTGGCACCTTCCAACCGGTGACTTTGGCACCCAGGAAGTGCTTGAGAAAAGTTAATGGGGTAAATGCACAAGTTCCATTTCCCTTAGCTTCAAAAATGGATATCCAATGAGCTATCAGGCCCCCAGACATGGAGGAGCATTAAGGACATGTTGCTAAGTGAAAGACGCCCATCTGAAAGGCTGCATACCCATAGGATTCCAATTCCATGACATTTTGAAAATGGCAAAACCACAGAGACAGTGAAAGGACCGTGGGAGGAGGGAGGGATGAACAGGAGGGCATGGGGGACTTTCAGGCAGGGAAGCAGCACTGTGAGGTCCGCAGTGGTGGCTCCGTGTCACCATGCATTTGGTCCAAACCCACCATGCATTTGTCCAAACCCACGAATCCGCCACACCAAGACAGAGCCCTCCTGGAGCCTGGACTGTGTCCTAATAACGCATCGGTACTGACATGTTATTTTTCCATTGTCCGTCAGTCCTAACAAATGCAACACACGAATGCAAGACGTTAACAACAGGGGAAGCTGGCAGTGGGAGAGGCGGGTGACTTCCTGCTCCATTTTCCCATAAACCTAAAACTGCTCTAAAAACCAAAGTCTATTAAGAAATGGATATTCACTATCTATCAGCTGTACCTTCTCCAAAGAAAACAAAACACTCTGTCTCCAGAATGTTAGAAATCCCATTATAAAGTAAAACAGTGAAACCTCTCTCTTGCCATCTCATTTATGGCAGGAAATATTAAACTTGTGTCTCCCTCTGGCTTTTCTTCTTGATGCATCCAACGCTGTAATCTCACATCCTCACGGACACTGCATCTCTCGCTGATGAGAAAATACCATGGGATTCTTCCTGTCTAAGAAAAGCCAGCCAACATGGCAACAAGTGTGTGCCTTACACTCTCTGGTGTGGCCCTGTCCCCCAAAACTTGCACTCATCGTCTCCACGTCTTTGTTGAATATTTATGGTGCTATGTGCAAACCAGAGACTCTGCCAAGAGGAGACGCAGCTCCTCAAAGGACCTGAGCGAGCCTGTTTGCAGCTCCCTGCTGGCGACAGAGCCTTACGTCGTGAAAGGGATCTGAGCCTATATAAAGAGAGGAATTTCTCTAGGTTCTGGCACTAATTAACAGTTCTCTGTTCAAGAAAAAAAGGTGCAGGTGTATTGGGAGATACAGAAGAGGGGGCAGCAGGGAAGGGCCACATTCTGAGGCAGGTATTTACACAAAAGTTCTTTTCCACAGTGGCCGTAGAAACTGAGCTGTGAGCGCCTCATTAGCCGGTCCTACTGGTGCCCACTGGAACGAAGCACAGTGGCTCTTGATGTGGGCGATGTCGCTAATGAAGTCCTCCCACTCACGCCGACACAGGAGTGAGCAGAGAACAATAGTGGCAAATCCAGCCACCAATGCGCCATGCACCGAGGACTCCTGGGCTTGTGAGATGCCAGGGCCTCTTGTCAAAACACGCTGCAGTCAGCACTCGCAGAGCAACAGGGCTAATGGGCAAAGCCTCGCTTGTCATTCCCACATGGGCGAGGATGGCTGGAGACTGACATTCTTCCCGGCATTGGCCAGGACATCGGGGCACCGCTGCCGCCCTGAGTCACTGCAGGGAGGAAAGCCCTTTGTCCCTCTCTCCCAGGGCCAGCGGTGTCCTGATGGCTAGGGGTGTTCCTTGGGAACCTGGAGGGGGTGGCCTTGCTGGGACTTTTGCTCTCTCATTCAAGGCTGTGAGAGTCCATTTAACGGTGTGGAGAAGAGCGAGTAATTTTTAGAACTCTTAAAAACGTCACATTTTTACTGACTATCTGGAACTAACATTTCATGAACCAACATGAACCAGTGTTTCCTGAATCTTCACTCATACATTCATCCGTTCATTCAATACTGTCTGCTCAGACATCCTGCTGGGCACTTGGAGCACATTCTCTTACAGAACCCACACAAACCTATATGGAAGGTCATGTTCCTTCCATTTTCCCAAAGAGGAAACTGAGGTACAGGTATCCTGCCCCGTATCCCGAGGTTCCACCGCTGGGGCATGGTGGGCCAGTGCTCACCTGGGGGCGTCTGGCTCTGCCACTCCCCACCCTCACGAGCCTCATGTTGCTTGGCACTCCCCTTTCCTGCTCATTCAAGACATGGCCCTTGAGCCCTTCCTTGAAAGACAAACTCAAGCAGAGTTTTAGAGGATGGAAGGATGAGAATAAGGCACCATCTAAATAGCATTGCCCTGTCAACAGTGACGTGATCTTCCACCACCCTGCTCCCTTCCACCCTATGCTTTTGCTATGAACAGCTTCCTGGATGCAAGACACACACAGGTGTCTACTCATAAACAGGTGGTTATGCTTAGATGTTAAGCACCCCCTGCAGAACACAGCAGCCCACTCACTCACAGCCTTGGAAAGCAGAGAGGCCAGGTTCTATGGCTGATGAGGTTTAGAGAGAAAAAAGGTGTGCTGAGGTCTCTGGATCCTCCTAGGGCAGGTGGCCTGCTCAGGCCCCAGCTAAAGCTCACTCACTGAGGTGGCCCAAGGGGCCCTGAGCTCTTTCTTCCATAATGAAGAGGCGCAGGTGCTTCCTACACTGCTGGGAGTGAGTCACCTGCTTCTAACCTGGGCAAGGCCTCTCCTTAGCCCTAACAGCAAACAGCAATGCCATGGTGTGGTCATGGTTGGTTTGGCCCAGCTAAGTCTTTTGGAAATTGGATCCCCAGGGTTGGAGGTGGGCCTTGTGGCTGGGGGCGGGGGCGGGGAGGCATTTGGGTCATGGGGACAGATGTCTCATGAATTCCCTAGTGCCATTCTGGAGGGAGGGAGGGAGTTCTCACTCTAAGCTCCCAAGGGATCTGGTTGTTGAAATGAGCCTGGCACCTCCAACTCTCCCACCTCCTCTCTCACCACGTGATCTGCACACCCATGGTCTCCTTTGCCTTCTGCCATGAGTGGAAGCTTCCTGAGGCCCTCGCCAGAAGCAGATGCCCGTGCCATGCTTCCTGTGTAGCCTGCAGAACCGTGAGCCAATTAAACCTCCTTTCCTTATAAATTACCCAGCCTCAGGTTGTCCTTTAAAGTAAAAAGGTGGACTAAGGTAAAGGATAATAATAATGCATATGATATTGGCAGTGATGATGATGATGGTGGCAGTGATGGTGATGATGACAGAGATGGTGATGATGACAGAGATGATGATGATGGCAGCAATGGTGATAAGAGAGATAGTGATGGCACTGATGATGATGGTACCAATGGTGATGAAGGCACCGATGATGGCACTGATGGTGATGATGGCTCTGATGGTGATGATGATGGCACTGATGGTGATGATGATGGCACTGATGGTGATGGCTTCAATGGTGATGATGGCTCCGATGGTGATGATGATGGCTCCAATGGTGATGATGATGACTCTGATGGTGATGATGGCTTTGATGGTGATGATGATGGCAACGATGGTGATGGCTCCAATGGTGATGATGATGGCAGCAATGGTGAAGATGGCAGTGATGGTGATGATGGCAGCGATGGTGGTGATGATGGCAGCGATGGTGATGATGGCGGCACCAATGGTGATGGCTCTGATGGTGATGATGATGGTACCTATGGTGGTGATGATGGCACTGATGGTAATAATGGCTCTGATGGTGATGATGGCAGCGATGGTGATAATGATAGCACCAATGGTGATGATGGCAGCAATGGTGATGATGATAGCACCAATGGTGATGATGGTGATGATGGGACTGATGGTGATGATGATGGCAGTGATGGTGGTGATGGCAGCAATGGTGGTGATGGCAGCGATGGTGATGATGATAGCACCAATGGTGATGATGGCTCTGATGGTGATGATGGCAGTGATGGTGATGATGGTGATGATGGGACTGATGGTGATGATGATGGCAGTGATGGTGATGATGGCAGCAATGGTGGTGATGGCATAATGATGATGATGGCAGTTCTTGCTTACTTGGCCCATACCACAAGCCTGGGAATGTACCAAACTCGAGACACAGAGCACCTCACTAGGTCCCCACAATGGCCTTAGGCTGGGACTATTATCACCCCATTTTACATATGGACACAATGAGAAATAAACACCCAGCACACCCTGATTTCCGAAATGTAGTCTCTGCCTTCAAGATGTATCAGTTGAGGAGGGGGTTCCCAAGCAGAAACCACCGCAGGGCACCTCAGAGAATACCCCAGGCTTGGCTCATGGGATAACTCACTCCACCGTGAGGCACCTGGCCTGTGCTAGTGCCAATGGTCACTGGCGGCTCCCAGCTGCTTTTCGGCTCCTGTTTCTTTTGTGGCATCAGCCCTGGGCCACTGGGGGTACCCAGACACACTTGTTGCTGCAGGAGTGGAGGGGGTTCACCACAGACCCCCCCCGAGACTATCCCCATGCCATGCTCTCCCGACTGCAGGGCCCTGGTCGTGGTGGCTGGGGGCTGGCTCCTGTCGTCTCTGAAAGCTCCCATCACATATCTGAACGTTGTCCATGTGACGTGGTGAGAAAGATGTTGGAGCTGATAGCTGGGACTCAGGGAAGCCAGGCCCTGGGGTGGATCCTTTCAAACACAAGACACAGGACTGGCCAGGCTATTTCTAGAGCCGCAAGCCTCCCTCATTAGTGCCTTGCACATCAGGACTGAGCTAATGAAATCACTTGCAATTAAGGCTCAGGTGGAGAGACAGCTCTCTTTGCTGTCCTGAGAGGCCACCTCCCCTCCCAGCCCTCCCCTTCCTCACCTCCCCCTCCCTCACCTCTGGCCTCCTCCCCCCATGTTTCTCTCTGCAGATGGGAAAGCCCACTGGAGAGGTGGAGGTAGGGGCGACTCTCGACGGGCGTCCAGGGTTGGTTTCTGCTTGCACTCCATTTCCCACAAGTGCAATTTGGGGGTGTTTCTTGTTTTCTGTATTTAAAAAGCATTCCTGTGGCAGTTTCATCCATTCAGACTGGAGGGAGTCACAATTTCCTTTTCCTCTCAAAGCTCTCAGAAACATCTGAGAGAAAGAGAGCTGAGGCCTCGGTGAGCTTCAGGAAGGCAGCTCCTGTTGATATTGGGAACAGTGCTCCCCGCTCCCAGGCAGCACGAGGCCACAGGGGAAGAAACTCCAGGCAGAGAGACCAGACCTGGGTCCTGGCTCTGGCCCTTCCCAGCTGCGGGTGCCTATGCATATGCGTGTGTACTGTGCAGTGTGCACTGTCTATGACCAGCTCGGGGAGGTGTGTGCGGGGCAGGGCCCTTCCTACGCTGCGGTGTGTGCGGGTGGACGGTGCCACAGATGTCCCTGAAGCAGGAGGGATGGGCAGAGGAAATGTGTACATGAGTGTCATCAACACACTGAGTCCACAGAGGCTCCTCTTCGCTCCTCCACCTTTTTAAATTTACTTTTTATTTTTTAGAGACAAGGTCTCACTCTGTCGCCCAGGCTGGAGTGCAATGGCACGATCATAGCTCAGTACCATCTTGAACTCCTGCATCCAAGTGACTCTTCTGCCTCAGCCTCCTGCATAGCCGGGACCACGGATACCTGCCACCATGCCCTGCTCATTTTTAATTTTTTTTGTTGAGATGGGGCCACGCTATGTTGCCCAGGCTGGTCTTGAACTTCTGGGCTCAAGCAATCCTCCTGCCTCAGCTTCCCAAGGTGTTGGGATTGCATGCATGAGCCACTATGCCTGGCCCTCTCTCTTTTTTTAATTAAAAACAAATACACAAACAGAAAATATTTTACCCTCTGCCCTTGACTGCAGGTGTACAAATCAGGAGGAAAATTTAGAGGCAAGGACTACAAGACAGAATCTTCCCATCTTGACTGAGGCAAGGACTACAAGACAGAATCTTCCCATCTTGACTGCCGCCCCCAAGTGGACAGCCCTGATGGCCACAGTACAGCCCGGGGTCGGGGCGAAGGGGCAGCAGGAGACACCCTCATCTCTCCACTTCCTGCTGCCTCTCCTGTCTGGAAGGGCCTTTGTTTTGGTAGAGCCAACACTGCAGTCTCTGAGGCTGTGGTTGGGTAAATACCTCTGGGCTCCACGGGAGTGCAGGGGGCAGGGCTGAGCTTTCTCACTGATCCCACTGTACTCAGCTCACACATTCCAGAGTTTTCTAAGTGAGGGCCATCACGGGGAGTCTTGGCGGGACACGGGGTTCTGAACTGCGGCACCCACAACACAGGCGCTGGCTATGCTGGCTCCTGTCTGAGGCTGCCCTGATGCCGGCACGGTGAGCGCCTGGATGCTGCCTTGAAGCAGGGGCAGGGCAGTGAGGAGCCCGCTGGGTCCACCCGACTGTGCCCTGCCTGCCCCCTGTAGGGGGACCCACCCTGCCTGCCGCACGGAGCCTCCATCCTGTGACCCCTGCATGGGGACCCACCCCTCCTGCCGCACGGGGCCTCCATCCTGTGCCCTGTGCATGGGGACCCACCCTGCCTGCTGCATGGGGACCCACCCTGCCTGCTGCATGGGGCCTCCATCCTGTGCCCCCTGCATGGGGACCCACCCCACCTGCCGCACGGGGCCTCCATCCTGTGCCCTGTGCATGGGGACCCACCCCGCCTGCCGCATGGAGCCTCCATCCTGTGCCCCTTGCATGGGGACCCACCCCCCTGCCACATGGAGCCTCCATCCTGTGCCCTGTGCATGGGGACCCACCCCCCTGCCACATGGAGCCTCCATCCTGTGCCCTGTGCATGGGGACCCACCCTGCCTGCTGCACGGGGCCTCCATCCTGTGCCCCCTGCATGGGGACCCACCCCACCTGCCACATGGAGCCTCCATCCTGTGCCCCGTGCATGGGGACCCACCCCACCTGCTGCATGGAGCCGCCAGCCGCTTGCACGTCTGGCTCATGTTCACTTCCAGGTTTCTAGGGCTGAATCCAAAGATGACCCTGAATTTTCCCAGCCCAGATCCCTCTGTAGACACACTCTGGTTGGCTGCCAACTATGTTTTCTAGAGTAAATAAGAAGTAACTCAGGAAATGCAAATAGATTTTCTCTTCTCTCTGCACCGCACAGCCCTGCCCAGGAAACCTCTACCTGTCAGCCCTCTTGTCCCAGGTGCGTTCACTTCTCATGCATTTTTGAGCTGTTCAGGGAACCCCTCGAGAAGACCAGGTGCTTGGGGTATCTGTAAAGTGAGGATGGAAGCTCCTAGGGTCTCAGGTGCCCTTCATGCCCAGTCCCTCAGCAGGGCCCAGGCCGACCCTGCCTTGAGCAAAGGGAAGCCAAGCCCAGAGGAGGCTGCAGGCCCTGGGGAGGAAAATGACAGAGCCAGAACCCACTCATGTAAACGGCGGATGCACTGCTTGCCCCACGGCGCACGGTGCTCAGAGGGCCCCGGGAGGGGCCTGCCTGGTGCTGAGGAGCCAGGACGGGGGTCCGGAGGAGGTGCAGGGGCTCCTCACCCAGTGAGGCTGCCCTTGGGCAGGGGAGCAGCCACCACTGAGACCAAGGGTCCACTTCCCTCCAGGCTGACCAGGGCTCCATGAAGCCTTGTGAGGATATTGCTGAGGACTTCTTCGGGAAAAACAAGGACTCTGATCCCCTGGGAGTCGGGGACACATGACCAGACTCATGGTGATCGGTGATGAAGAGTGAGGTCTGCCCTTGTGCAGAAGGAAAATCACCATTCCACTTTCTAATGTCTTCTACAGCGTCCTCTTCCTCAGCCAGGGGTCAGCCCAAAGCAAGCAGGACGCAGGATGTCTGTGGTGGCCATTCCTGATCCAAATCCTGTTTCTAAAGAGCACGAGGAAAGAATCAGCAGATACTCTCAGGACACAACAGCATCGTCCCAGGAACGTCTTCTCTCTTCTTGGAAATTTTCAATGCACATCAGAGGGTCTGAGAAGTCCTAGAGGGGAGGTGATCATTGGACCCCCACAAAATTTCTGTTATCCTTGGATGAAAGGCATTGTTGGAAATTCAGGGTGTATCTGTCAGTGCAGGCTGGGTTAGGAGTACCAAACTGCTCCCAGATCTTGTCACTTGAAAGAGCAGAGCGTGATGCTGGTCCATGCACATGACGTGTCCACTGTGCACGCGTGGGGGGTGGGGGGGCGCCCTGCCCTGCGGAGTCCTTGGGACAGAGTGGAAGAGGCTTGTTTTTCTGCTTCCACGATGGCCAGTGCAGACACTGGCCACAAGGGATTAGACACAGCCTGGTAAGGCCATTCCTGGGGGGCTGCACCTGGGTCCTGCTTCCATTTCATTGGCCAAGGCAAGTCATGTGGTCACCTCTAACTTCAGAGGCCTGAGGAGGTGAAATCCTTCCTCACTTCTGGAAGGATGAGTGGGCTCTGTGCCAAGGATATGTCAACATGTGCGTAGCAGTGAGTGCTGATGACGGCGGCTGGCATGACCAGCACGCTGGGCTAGAGGTCGTCTCTGTTGTTCATCAGCAGCCCTTCCACGGCATTGAGAGATAGTCCTGACTTTCCAACCACGGCATCTTTTCTGCAATAAATACAATGTCACTTACAAAGAAAAAAAACCCCAAAGCAGGTCCTGCGTCTACAGAAGTAATTTTAATGGACACTTCCAAAATAATCTGCCATTTCTTCTTGGCCTGGGGCGTGCTTGTCTGTATGTTTCTCTGCAAAGGCTTCCTAAATCTCTGTGCAATCTCAGTTTGTTCTTTCTCTCACATTGGACTGTGAGGTGCCTGAAGGTGGAGGTTGTGAGGTTTCTGTCTTCTGTCCTTGAGCAGGAAAGAGCCCAGGGCCCCCACTCTCCAGCATGCCCCATTTCTCTGAAAGGGCCAATGGAGAGTGTGGGCCATGGAGCCTCCCACAGCCAGGGAAGGGATGCCACGCAGCGGGCCGGGTCCTGCAGGAATTTGTCAAGATTCCTGCCCATCCAATATCCACTCTGATGATTTAATTTGTGGCTGGGGAAAAAAGCTGGTAATGAAGTCAGTTTGGAGGTGATTGATACTTCACGAGGTCCTTGACCGATCCCCAAGCCTCACCAATGCTCCCTTCCAGAGAAGCATATCACCAGCCCTCAACAACATTGCCCCAAGGGGAGCTGGGCATGGTGCATTATGCAAATGAAGCGTTTCTCCTGAGGTAATTATCCCTGTGCAATTCTGACATGAAGTCTTGATAAAGAATTGTTTTTTAAGATAGCAGTGAAAAAGCCCAGCTGAATGCATAAAAATTATATGACATTTTACTCTTGGGTGTAAATTATAATTTGCAGAAAGGTCAATGAACCAGAAAAGATTTTTTTTCTGATGATTTAGACACCGAGAAGCAGGAGGGCTGGAGGCAGAGGGAGAGCCCCTGGTGTCCATCCTCCAGGCCGGGGTGGGCTCCTCTTCTGCAGAGGACTGTCCAGCAGCCTGGCCAACCATGCCTGGCCTTAATTCCATCCATTTCTAGTGAGTTACAGCTTCTGCTGAATGCACATTAGAAGATGGTGAAAGAAAGCTCTGGGCTTTCCTTAGAGAGCAAAGCATGCTCTCAGTGAAGGGCAGCCTCTGGACTGGACCCTTCTGGATGCTGAGAAGAGACAGACTCATCCTGGAGGCATTCAACTCACCTCCCGCTTCAGGTCACTGAGTCCCACTGTGCGCTTAGCTCCTACTCTGTGCTAGAGCTACTGGAGGGTGCAAGAGTGGCAAGCTACCTCGGGAGGAGCTCAGGGCAGGGAGCCGGGGGGACACATGGTGTGGCCTTGGAGAGCTGAACCCTCGGAACGTCGGATCTGACCAAGCGCAATGCCCAGAAACCACCAGGCACTCGCCTGTAGCCAACAAGTCAGGTTTAATGACTCACTGGACCAAGGGAAGCCGCCAAGCTAATGGTTACTGTCTCATGTCAAAGGGAAATAACCACCTCTACCTGGCAGGGTGTTTGAGACAATTCAATGTGATGGTACAATGAGAGAACACGCCTCCCCCACCCCTACAATCCCCAGCTTCTAGAGGCACCTGGGAGGTTTAGCTGAACAGGGAGGAGCCTGTGTGTATCCACGGATGCGAAAATCACGCTGGAGAGAAAAGCATGCAAGCAAATACACAGAACACAGACACAAGACGATGGCTTAGGAATGGCACCCTGTACCCATGCACTCTGCAACCCTGCACGCTGCACCCCTGCACTGTGCACCCCTACACTCTGTACCTGTGTACTCTGCACCCCTGCACCCCTACACTCTGCACCCCGTACCCCTCCACTCTGTACCCCTCCACTCTGCACCCCTGCACCCCTACACCCCGGCATTCTCCACCCCTTCACCCCTCCACTCTGCACCCCTACATCTTGCATCCCTGCACCCCTACACACTTACACTTTGCACCCTTGCACCCCTACACTCTGCACCCCTGCACGTGTCCCCAGCACACATCACTCTCAAGTTGCTGCCCTGCTTCCTGGTGAGTCAAGACCAAGCCGTGGAATCCCGAGCAGGATGGGGGGCCAGGAGGTGCGGCCCATAGAGCGCAGAACTAAACCTGGCTGCTGCATCCTTGAGAGATGGGGAGACTCCAGCTCCTCTCACCACCAACGTCCGCCCAAAACATGAGTCAACTTACGTGAACATGCCCTCCACCCGAAGGCAGGAGGGCCCTGCAGACACACGGGCGATGCTGCCAAACAGCAGGCGGCACTCCCCCACCCCCACCGCCGACTGCCCTCCACTACCGCCTCCTTCTCTGTTACTGAGACATGGGAGGAACTCGCAAGAAGGAAGACGCCAGCTCACCCATGAACACGATGCAAAGTGGTAACTGCGGTGCTTAAACTCTGGGAGGGAGCACACCGCAATGTCTTATCACCTTTTCTGCTGTTCACAAAAGCAAGGTGCTTCCCCACCAGCCACGCCTTCATCTCAACAGTCAGGGCTGCAAGGTTTATCTTAATTTAAAAAACAATTACGAGCGAAACAGAAACTGCCAGGAATTATCCACTCTTCAGAAGGAAAGAACAAAAGGAAGTGACGAGAGACAGGGCCCCTTCTTGTCGTACAATATTAACACGGCTGCTTGGAAACACCTCAAGAGAGACACCAGCTTTCCCCACGCTCTTCCTTTGGTTTCTCTTCTGGGGGGACATTGGATCGCACAGCTTTGCAGGTGAGCACAGCCTAAACATAGCTCCATGCGTTTTGCATCCATAACTCTAAAGGCTTTTGTGATTTAAAGCGGCAATTATACAGAGGAACGAGATAAAGACTCCCGAGAAATTATCTCTCTTTGGGTTGGGAGGGGAAGAAAAGCCAGCGAAGGTTAATGTAGTTAGTGAAATATTTCCACGGTTATTTCACGCAAGCATTTTGCAATATTGCTAATGTTTTTGCACATTACATGCTCTTCCAGGGGAAAAACAGCTTGTGTTTTTGAAAGCAAGGAATAAAAACCTCACAGGCCTCCGTGGCTGACTTGTACCTTGGAAGATTCTGCAATGAGGCCACACGGCACAGAAATGTTCTTTTACGTCCAGACACTAAACAGTGGCTTGCATCCTTCTCTGTATTAGCAATGAACAAAAACTGCCAAGACTTAAAAAAAAAAAAATCTCTGATTAGAACCCATGGATGCTGACAATTATGTGTGGCTTTCAGATGCAAAGCCATTTGGCTGCAGGTGACATGAAGAGGCTGGGATACGATTTTGATCATTTGCTTTCGCCAGCACTTCCTATTAGCACGAGTGTGGCCAGGGAGGGTCCTTCTCTCATCACACTTAGAGCCACTCATGATGCTGAGTGTGCTCGTTGATCTGGTGCAGGGCAGGGGGCAGGGCGAGGAGAGAAGACCCCTGCTTCACCCACTAACCAATCCCCTGGGCTGGAAGAGCTCCAACAAGCAGCAGACAGAGAGTTCCATCCCCAGCCTGACAGCATGAACAGTGAAGTCCAAGATAGAGCCAGCTGTCGCTGGGAGCCCGGGACGGTGGGTGCAGCCTCCTCCGCAGCTGGTGAGAGTGTGTGTGTGCAGGGGTGTAGGGTGGCCTGTTAGCCTAGTGGCTCTGCACTCAAATGCCCTGTTTCAGTTGAGTAAGCTAATTCACAGTGTTATGCAGGCTCCTCTGGCTTAGGTTCAAGTTAATGTCCCATTGAAAGGCTTCTGTTCACCTTAGGACACCCAGTCGGGTAACCCCTGCAGCGCTCTGCCCTGTGAGCCTGTGCAGGTGGTGCTTGGCTGTGATCGAGGTTGGCCTGTTCCAGGAAGGGAAGCACGGCCTGGGATATGGGACGGCACTGTCCTGGCACTGCCCCTAACCAGCGTCAGCCTTAGCAGGCACCTGCCTCCTTCTGTGTTGGGTGTGTCCAGAGCCAGAGAGGAGCATTCCTTTTCATCACACCTGAATTATCTCCTTCAACACCCAGAGGGGCCAGGCTCCCACCCTTGGCATGATCCAGGAAGAACAGTGACTCGAGTGTGGCTTGGCAGCGCCTTACAGGAGAGGCAGGGATGCCGAGAAGGGCAGGTTTGGGCTTCCCCCGGAGGCAGAGTGGGGTCTGGAAGGCAGGGCCCCTTGGACAGCATCCACCCTTCACCCTGCCCTGGGGAGGGCAGAAGGACCCAGCGGCTCAGTCTTCCGGGTGGGTCCTAACCAGCCCCACCCCCACAGTGTGGGTGCTCCCTTGCCTTCTCTGGGACCAGGTCAGCGTGGCTACGGTAAAGGGCCGCATCCCTTCACAGGGGACGCTACCCACGGAGGCCAGCATTGGTAGGGTGCTGAGGATGTGATGTGTGAGGTTGTAGGGGACATCAGGGCCTTCTGTGGCACAGGCAGGACTTGACCTCAGGCGGTGGGCTCCTTGGCTTCCCTCACAGTGCCAGAGCCCACTCTCCTGTCTCCATGTCGTCCCTTCCACTAAACTAGCCCAACACCTGGTTCACAGCTACCTGAGCACACTGGGGGCTGGGGGCGGGGGGCAGGGCGGTGATACACACTTATTAAAACCAAGTATCAGACATGGTGGCTCATGCCTATAATCCCAGCACGTTGGGAGGCCGAGGCAGGCAGATCACCTTAAGGTCAGGAGTTCGAGACCAGCCTGACCAACATGGTGAAAACCTGCCTGTATGAAAAATTCAAAATTATCCAGGTGTGGTGGTGTGCGCCTGTAATCCCAGCTACTCAGGAGGCTGAGGCAGGAGAATCACTTGAACCCAGGATGCAGAGGTTGCAGTGAACCAAGATCGCACCACTGCACTCCAGCTTCGGTGACAGAGCGAGACTCCACCTCAAAAAAAAAAAACAAAAAAAAACAAAAAAAAACGACAAAAAACCAAAAACCAAAAAAACCCCACCAAATATCTGTGGGGGGAACCCGTGCTTCCAGCTGCCCAAGTGATGGGCGCCACTGCAAAGAGTCCCTGTGCTCAGAGAGCAGCAGCGTCTGTGGCCGGTCCTGCCCAGTACTGGGCCACTCTCTGTCCTGTCCACCCTGTGTTGTCACTAGCTCCCGGTGGCATGCTGCTCATGGCCCTGCGGCTGTCCTGGGCTGCTCCCGCTCCCCTGCCTTTGTCCTATGACAGCAGCAGCAGTGGGGACAAGTCAAGGGGGACTTGGTGCATGTTGAGTGCTTTACTCATCTCTGCCAAGCAGGAGGAGCTGCTCCTGCCACCCTGCCCTGATGCCCTGCTCTGCTCATGGCCCAGCATGCTGAGGAGCAGGGATGGGAAGAAGCTGCTGGCACTGGCAGCCAGTGGGCCATGACGAGGGTGCAGAGGGTTTCCTCTACCTGGTGAATGCCTGCCCAAGAACCCACATTCCACAGCCTCAAGGTCAGTTATATATCAAGGACCTTGGATTTTATTTATTATTTATTTTTTTGAGATAGAGGCTCACTCTGTTGCCTAGGCTCGAGTGCAGTGGTGGGATCTCAGCTCCCTGCAACCTCTGCCTCCCGAGTTTGAGCAATTCTCCTGCTTCAGCCTCCTTAGTAGCTGGGATTACAGGCACCCACCAAACACCTAATTTTTTATTTTTAGTAGAGATGGGGTTTCACCATGTTGGCCAGGCTGGTCTCAAACTCCTGACTTCAGATGATCCTCCTGCCTCAGCCTCCCAAAGTGCTGGGATTACAGGTGTGAACACCACACTTGATCCAACCTCAGCTATTAGATGAAGTGAAGGGCTTTGGTGAGTCTTTCTTTGCGGGACACAAGCCTGCACTATTCTGTAGACAAGCCCGTGGGGATTACCTTAGTGGGTGCCTGTGGACAGGTGAAAAGCAGCACTCAGACCTCCAGTGAGGATGGGACACTTCCTCCTGCTGGGTCCTGCCCCCAAAGCCCCAGCTCAGGGCAAGAGGCAGCTCATAGGTGATGAGGGTCCACCCCTTTACAGCTCCAGTCAAGGGGCGGGTCACAGGCAAGGAGCGTCCACCCCTTTACAGGTCCAGCCAAGAGGAGGCTCACAGGTGAGGAGCGTCCACCCCTTAACAGGTCCAGCCAAGAGGAGGCTCACAGGTGAGGAGCGACCACCCCTTTACAGGTCCAGCCAAGAGGCGGCTCACAGGCGAGGGGTGTCACCCCTTTATAGGTCCAGCCAAGGGGAGGCTCACAGGGAAGGAGCATCTGCCCCTTTATAGCTCCAGCCAAGGGGCGGCTCACAGGTGAGGAGCATCTACCCCTTTACAGCTCCAGCCAAGGGGCGGCTCACAGGTGAGGAGCATCTGCCCCTTTACAGCTCCAGCCAAGGGGCGGCTCACAGGTGAGGAGCATCTGCCCCTTTACAGCTCCAGCCAAGGGGCGGCTCACAGGTGAGGAGCCTTTACAGGCAGAGCCTCACAGCATCTGCCCCTTTACAGGTCCAGCCAAGCACAGTGACAGCAAAAGAAGCCACCTCCAGAGCCCCAGCTGGCACTGGGGCTGCTGCTGCCTGGAGCCACGGTCAAGTGTGGCCAGGCACGTCTGGCCGAAGAAAGCCCAGAGGGGGCTGTGGAACTTTGTCAGGCAAAGTGGCATCAGGTGGGGTCTCTGAGGGGGCCACCCAATCGCAGGGGCTCTCCAATCCTGCTGAGAGCATCTGTTAGAAATGCTGGCTCCTGCTATGGCCCTCAGGCCTGGCCCGGTGCATAGGAGCTGGGCCGGCAAGCTGCATGTTAGATGAGCATTGCTGTGACTTCCAAGAGGCTGCTGACCTCCTTGCTCTGAGACCTGAGTCACATCCCAGGGCTTTCAGTCTCAGGGGTCCCCAGACTCCGGCAAAGCTGGGTGGTCTCAGACCAGAGGGAGCCACCTATGTCTGTGCCTAGAGGCAAATTTAAAAGGTGCTGTGGTTTGAATGTGTTTGAGTTGGAAATTTAATCCTTCTACCCACATGAATGGATTAATCAGGGCTCTGCCCTCGTGAATGGATTAATGTTGTTATCTTGGGAGTGGGCTTGTTATGGAAGGAGTGGCTTTGTTGTAAGAGTCAGCTCTCTGGTCACCATGTGATGCCTTCCCTCATGGTATGAGGAAGCAGGAGGGCCCACACCAGGTGCCAACGCCATGGCCTTAGACTTCCCAGCCTCCAGAACTGTCACTCAAATACACTTTTCTCCATAAATTACCTTGTCTGAGAAAATATTTGCAAACTCTGCATCCAACAAAGGACTCATATGCAGAATTTACAAAGAACTCAAATCAGCAAGAAAAAAAGGAACAATCCCATCAAAAGTGAGCCAATGACATGAATAGACACTTCTCAGAAGAAGATATACAAATGACCAACACATATAGGAAAGAATGCTCAACATCACTAATCATCAGGGAAATGCAAAGGAAAACCACAGAGATATTACCTTTCCCCAGCCAGAATGGCCATTATCAAAACGTCAAAAAACAATAGATGTTGGCGTGGATGTGGTGAAAGCGAATGCTTACACATTGCTGATGGGAATGTAAATTAATAAAACCTCTATGGAAAACAGCATGGAGATTTCTTAAAGAACTAGAAAGAAGATTTACCATTTGATCCAGCAGTCCCTCTACTGGGTATCTACCCAATGGAAAAGACGTCACCGCATCAAAAAGACAACTGCACTTGTATGTTTATCACAGCACAATTCACAATTGCAAAGACATGTTACCAACCCAAGTGCCCATCAGCCAATGAGTAAATAAGGAAAATGTAGCATATATATGTGTCATGAAATACTACTCAGCCATAAAAAGAATGAAACAATATCTTGTGTGGCAACTTGGATGGAACTAGAGGCCATTATTCTAAGTGAAGTAACTCAGGAATGGAAAACCAAATATTCCATGTCCTCACTTGTAAGTGGGAGCTGAGCTAGGGAACACAAAGTCATGGAGAGTGGTATAATGGACACTGAAGACCCAGAAGAGGGGAGTGTGGGAAGGTAGCGAGGGATTAAAAACTACCTATTGGGTACAATGTCCACTACACGACAATCTCAGACTTCACCGCTGTACAATTCATCCATGTCACCAAAAAACACTTGTATCCCTAAGGCTACTGGAATAAAAATATATATGAAAAGGTAAATAAAATAAAAAATAAAATATCATGAATACCCAGTCCCAGGTGTTCTGTTAAAGAATAGACAATGGTTCCGGGCGCGGTGGCTCACGCCTGTAATCCCAGCACTTTGGGAAGCTGAGGCGGGCAGATCACGAGGTCAGGAGATGGAGACCATCCTGGCTAACACAGTGAAACCCCGTCTCTACTAAAAATACAAAAAATTAGCCAGGCGTGGTGGCGGGTGCCTGTAGTTCCAGCTACTTGGGAGGCTGAGGCAGGAGAATGGCGTGAACCTGGGAGGCAGAGCTTGTAGTGAGCCAAGATCACGCCACTGCACTCCAGCCTGGGCGACAGAGTGAGACTCCATCTCAAATTAAATTAAATTAAATTAAAATAAAATAAAAATAAAATAAAATAAAATAAAATAAGAATAGACAATGGACTAAGACAGGTTTCCAGTGATGTTTCCCATTCAGATAGAGGCTGATGTGCTGAGTCCCGCTGGGGTGAACACACATCTGATCAGCCCACTGCACGGGGAAAGCTGAGCATGGGGGTCCCATGCCCACACCTGCCTTGTTGATGAGAAGGTGTCACTAGTAAAGCCACAGATGGGCTTCTAGTGGTCTCAGTAGCCACGTACGGGCTGCTTTCTAACTTTCCATTTTGAGGTATCACGAAAGGCAGGTGTGGTGCTGTGGCCCATGGGGAGCCCCCTCCCTCACTGCTCACATGGGGAAACGGAGGCTCGTATGATACAGCAGGGCAGTGGGGGGCAGCCCTCGCCCCAGGGCCTCACTCAGCGCTGGCGTGGGAGCACAGACTGTCCTTTTCTGGGGGAGTCTTTGGCCCCTCACACCTGCACATCCACCGTTAACTGTGCTGCTACATAAGCAGAGGAGATGGCTCTCCATCCTGGGGAGCTCAGCATCCCAGAGACCCTTGCAGACAAGCACGATGAATTCCAAGATTTCCCCACAAACACGTGTCCAAAATGCCTTTAAACAAAGCTAAGAAACAAAGTTCCACGCTTAGAGTACACAGGACCCATTTCTGTGCATCTTTGAAAGGTGGGCTGCTTGCACAGGACCCCCATGGCTTAGCTCACTCCTTGCAGGAGGTCTGGGAGGGAGTGGAGACACCCCATGCACCTTGAAGCTCAGCATTGCAAAGTGCATCTCCAAAGGGTACAGGATGTGCACCTTGAACCTGGAGGACATGCAGGGGTCAGGACACAGATGCAGTCCATTTTGTGAGGATGTGCAGATACATTTCAAAAGCATCTTTACTTATTTTTGCATATTTTGCACATCTGCCCAGAGCGAGGAGGGATAAGGCTCTTCTGAAATGTCAAGATGGGAAGATGGGGCCAGAACTGGCCACACGAGTGAATGACAGTGGACACCTGACCTGCTTTCTAGAGCTGTGGCTCTTCTGCTCCTAACTGCCAAGTCGCGAGTCTCAGGGCCATCCCCAGTGTCCTGGCAAAGTTTCTACTGCTTGTCTCTATTAGTACATTAACATTTCACAAACTGACTTCCTGCCTGTCAACGAGGAGTTCCCACCACCCTCGGCGAGTCAGAGCTTTCACTCTCCTGGGCTGCCCAGGGGACCGCATGGGCCCAGGGCATGGGGCCAGCTCTGAACCAGGGCCCAGCATGAGGCTGGGCATGGGGAGCCTTCTGTGAGGGGGGCTGCCCCTCTGAATTCCCAGCCAGCTCACCACGGCTCCTGCTGCCTTCTGGGCACTCAGACCTTGACTTTGGTCTGTCCCTTGGAGTGGGTGCCCCTATAGGGCCAGGAATGTGCCTGTAGGATTGGTTTTCTGCACCACAGTTATTTGATCCAGGCTTTAAGCTGGAGAGAAGGGGAGGAGGAAGAAAGGAGGGGAGGAGAGGTTGGGGAGGGAAGAAGAGGAGGAGCTGGGCAGGGCTGGCACCTTCCCATGCACCTTCCGCCCTGCTTCCTAGGACTCCCATCCTGCCCTTCTCCCCTCTAGGGCAGTGGCTAAGCGTCCTCTCTGGATCAAAACTGTTGGCCCTGCCAGAGCTGGTGTGACCTTCCAAACACCCTGTCCCTGACTGCCATCTGTCTCATCAGCTGGTTCTCCTCCCACCTTGGCCAGGCAGCCCACCACAGAGCCCCACTGCCTCCAGGGCTCATGGCTGACCCTTCCTTCCCATCCACCTGGAGGCCCCAAGGCCCATAGGACTCCACCACACGGATCAAGTCCAAAGTCTGGACACAGCTTACTTGGCTTGGTGGAGACGGCCCCTTGGACCACTCAGCCTCACCAGCCTCTCCTGGCTTCTCGGTTCCATCATCCACGTGGAAGACCCTCCGCCCCTGCACCACCATGTCTGGCTGACCCAGTCTCCTTCCGAGCCTCTCTCCCTCTCTCCTGGCCAAGGCTGCTCAACCCCCTGGGGACCCCTCCTGCACAGAGTGGGGCAGTGTCTGTCACAGGCTCCCAGCAACTCACCTCAGTGCACAGCTATCTGTCATGCTGATGACACCCCAGGACACTTGCACTGACTGTCCCCAGATGTCTCCATGGCTGGCCCCCTCCTCCCTGCAGCTGGAATACCACTTCCTCAGAGACACCTTCCTCCACCACCCGTCCTCACCCTCCACCCTATATCTTGTATGTTTCCGCCCCGCACACGGTGCTACCCAAGCCAGTAGGTGATGGTTCACTTCCCCCAGGGCAGGCAGAATAACGGCCCTCCCCAGATGTCCAAATCCTAATCGCAGACCTGTGACTATGCCACCTTACATTGCAAAGGAGACTTGCAGGTGTGTTTAAGTCAAGGATCTTGAGACAGATTATCCCAGATGATCTAGGTGGGCTCTGTGTCCTCACAGCGTCCTTATGAGGGAGGAAGGAAGGTCAGAGGGAGATGGGAGAGGCTGTGCTGCCAGCTTTGAGGGTAGAAGGCAGAGTCGGAACACAGGCGGCCTCCAGGATTGGGAAAGGCAGGATTCTGCCCTGGAGTCTCCAGAAGGAGCCAGGCCTGCCAACTACTTGGCTGGCCTGCAAGCCTTCTGTATTAGTCCATTCTCACATCGCTATACAGAAATATCTGAGACTGGGTGATTTGTAAAGGAAAGAGGTTTAATTGACTCACAGTTCAGCATGGCTAGGGAGGCCTCAGAAAACTTACAATCATGGCGGAAGGCGAAGGGGAAGCAAACACATCCTTCTTCACAAGAAGGCAGGAAGGAGAAGTGCTGGGTGAAGGGGGAAGAACCCCTTATAAAACCAGCAGGTTTCATGAGAACTCACTCAATATCATGGTTGAGAACTCATTCACTATCGTTGGAATAGTAGTGGGGGAACTGCCCCTATGATCCAATTACCTCCACCTTGTCTCTCTCTTGACACGTGGAGATTAGAGGGATTATAATTCAAGATGAGATTTTGGGTGGGGTCACAGCCAAACCATATCAGCTTCTGACCTTGAGAACTGTAAGGTCATATGCCTATGATGTTCAGGCCACTGAGCTCATGGCGATTTGTTAGAGCAGTGACAGGAATCTGGTGCACTCTCCCCGGCAGGTGCGCTTCATGAGGGCAGGGACCCCCTTTCAGGACTGCATGGTCTCTGGGCACTTCCAGCAGGGCTGAGCATGCAGGGCCTCAGAAAGTGTTTGTTGAGTGAATAAGCGAGCATCTGGTCTCTTTAGCCTGGAACAGCATCAGCTCACCTTGTCTCTGCAGCACCGAGAATGTCAGGATGAACGTGGCTCTGCCTGCTCCCTGCTCCACATGGGCCCTTGCCCCTTCCTCACCAGGGCCCTCCAGCTCTTCTGGAGGCCATCACCTTTGCAGCCCCAGGGCCCCAGAGGCAGGGGCTGTGGAGTTCCCTGGATGAAATCCCTTTTCATCAACGCACATTGCTTTAATTATCAATGGTGATGCAGCTGGTGGACTGAAGTGGGAACGTGCATCTGAAGCTCCCCAGGAGGGGGGCTCTGCCGCAGGAGCGAGGACTCAGGGCCTGCACACAGATAGAGGCTGGGAGGCTTGGCAGCTTGGGAGTTCCTGTGCTGCCTTCATCCATAGACACTCAAGCACTCAATGCCTTCACATTGGCGCCCAGAGAACCAATCGGCAGCCACTTAGCCAGGACACCAGGCTCAGAGAGGTGAGCTGACTTCTTTGAGGACACACAGGCAGCTGCCAGCAGAGGGACTTCTGGCCACCAGTTTTTCTGGAAAGTTCTCTGACTTGGTTATCATTAGTCTGGGCTGGGAAAAAACACCGAGTTGAGGCTAGTGGGGGTGATAGTGCCTAGGGCTGTGCAGACCCGCCCGGCAGGGCTTTGAGGTTCTCGGTTCATTCTGGATCCATTTGTTGAGTATTCTGCATTCCCCAGGCCCACCCTGGCCGCCCACGGACGGGGGAAGAACATCCCACTCAGTTACTGTTTCAAAGTTTTAAACTCGCTGTTGGTGGCAAACTTTTCCCTACGACACACAGATGGTCTTGCCCGATCCCGCTAATGAAAAAAACTCTCACACGGCTACAAACCAGACGTGATCATCTGTTTTCCAACATTCTGAAAAACATCTACAGAGGTGTAAGGTGCTACACAAATGAGAATAATTAGCTTGTGCCATCTGTGGGAAAACAAGAAGAAAGAACCTCTACCTCCTGCTCCATCCTGCTATTTTGGGCTTCGTGAGGACCAGGGGACGTGGCAAGTGTGTAGAGTGGAGCATCACCAATATTGCTTCCATTTATGGGTGCCATTTGCCCTCCTTTACTCTGGAAACCATGCTACTTTCTCTGCCATGCACCTCTGCTCACTCTGTGATTAGCCAGCAATAAAAAAAAAAAATTGTCATTCAAAAATTGCCAGGCACAGTGGCTCACGCCTGTAATCCCAGCATTTTGGGAGGCTAAGGCAGTCGGATGACTTGAGGCCAGGAGTTTGAGACCAGCCTGGCCAACATGGTGAAACCCCGTCTCTCCTAAAAATAGAAAAAAATAGCCGGGCATGGTGGCACCCGCCTGTAATCCCAACTACTTGGGTGGCTGAGGCAGGAGAATTGCTTGAACCCAGGAGGTGGAGGTTGCAGTGAGCCAAGATCACCCCACTGCACTACAGCCTGGGCAACAGAGCAAGACGCTCTCAGAAAATAAATAAATAAATAAGTCTGACTTTTGCTGACAGCTGTCTTGATTAAATTTGTGGACAGCAAAACCCCTGACAGTGGCCCAGCCTGGCCCCAGTTTCCTGCATTTGCTTGCACTCCCCTGGAGAGAGGGGCAGGTGCGTTGTGGGCTCATCATTTGGGCGGCCGCTACGCCACTGGGACCCGAGGCTTTGGGGTGATGTGAACTCAGCCAGTGTCTTCCACACTCCCATCATGAGCCAGGCCTGAGCTGGGCTGCAGCCCCACTGCCCGTGTAGCCTGAGGTCCTTTGGGGAAGGCAGGGCTGAGCAGGTCTGCTGCCCTTCCGTCTGGCTGAAGGAACAGCCTTTTGTTTTCTAATGTCCAATCTCTGTCACAAGCTGATACTTTGTAAAATACGATAGAACTAAATTACCAGGAAAAGATTGCACGTGGGGTGTTCTGCACGTCTGCCAATGCCCACTATTGATTTCTGTGCTCATCTCTAACAAACAGCCTGCAGAGGAGATGCCCGTCCATGATGCACACTCAGAGAAGGGGCCTCCGCAGAGGCAGTGCCGCCTCATGTGAGGCTGGGGAGGATGGGGCCTCCCCGGAGAAGGTAGCATTTCTCTGAGCCCCAAGGATGGGAAGGGGAGGGGCTCCAGGCACAGGAGGGTGGAGAGGGTCTACAAGGGGCATGAGGCTGGAGGGAGCAGGGCTGGGGAAGTGGGGGGCAAAGAGCCTGCAGCCACCGGCTATGAGTCAGGGCTGTGTGGCCGGGTGTCAAACTGGGAGCCCGGGGCCTGGATTGGGTTTCTCCATAGCCCCCTGGCTGTAGCAGGAGGTGGATGCTGCAGTCGCCCTGGCTGGGAAGCCTGTGTCTGTGACCCAGACTGAGGCAGCCAAGGTGGAGAGTGGAGGGTGGTGCCCCAACCCAGTTAGGAGGCAGAGGGGACCAAGCTGCTGGGGGTAGGCGGGGGGCGGGGAGTCTGAGTCAGCGGGGTGCTTGGTACATCTGGTTCGGGGTAAAAGTCAACCCCCTGCTGGCCACGCTACACTCAGCCCTGTGTGTGTGCAGGTCCAGGCACTTGTGGGCAGCACCAGCCCTTCTTCCTAGGTTTTCCTCCCGGGCTGTTGCCTGAAACCACTGCTGTGCTGGGTGATGGCTATGCCCAGGGAGACGCGCCACAGCCCGGGACCCCCAGCAGAGCCCAGGTCCTGGGTCCAGGGCACAGCCAGCTGGGCTGCCTCCTCTCCTCAGCACTGGTGGATGCAAACTCCACTGTCTCTCCCTCCAAAGCCTGGTGGCCGCCTTCCTAAGCCAGATTTCACACCATGACCCTCCCTGTCATCCGCAGGCATAACGTGGAAACAAACACACCAGACACATTCCCGAGCTGAGATCAGGACACAGGAAGAGCCTCCTGGCAGGTCCTCTGCCTCCTGTCAGATTAGCAGGGACACCAGAGTCTCATGATCATGAACCCTGTTGTGAACTGCACGTGCACGGGATCTAGGCTGCGCGTTCCTCGTGAGACTCTAACACCTGATGATCCGAGGTGGGACAGTTTTATTTCGAAACCGTCCCCCCTACTCATGGTCCATGGAAAAATTGTCTTCATTATCTTCCACAAACGTGGTCCCTGGTGCCAAAAAGTTTGGGGACCACGGTTGTGAAGGATTTGTTTTTATTGATCTTGGCATCCTTTCCCCTTTTTTATGGGGTAACATTTTCACTATGCACCAGGGCAGGATGCTGTGAGCTCTAGGCAGATAAGGATTACACGGCACTCACACGTGTCCACATCCCGCGTTCACCCAGCACCCCAGGGTGCCAGGGAGGACACAGCCAGTGGGGCTGCCTGGTGGGCTGAAGGCCTTGGTTTAAGATGTCCTTTCCCTGTATAACAGGCCCAGGTTTCCTTTACTGTCCAAGCCGCGCAAAGCACACACTGCAGGCAGCAACTGACGAAGGCAGAGTTGGGCCTTTCCTTGTCCCATAAATGTGGACAGAGGGCCTCCATGCATAGGACCATGCCAGGCTCCTGGGCACCAGGTGGGAAGACAAAGCTGGTGCTGTCCTCAGGGAGCTCAGGGCCACCGGCTCAGCAGCAGGGCTGGCATCCCCGCCATGCGCTCATGGGGACCCCAGCACTGTGTCCAGACATGGATGACAGCTCATACCTGTGTAAGGGACTGGCCTCAGCTTCCTGTTTTATCCCAGGGAAGATGGAGAGAGAGTACCACCGCGGAAGCTTCCAGAACAGTGTTGCCTTTGAGATTGCTTGCAGGCAGACCCACCTGAAAGCCCAGCTGAAGGCAATCAGAATCCAGGGGCTTCTAAAGACCAGGGCCCCCACCACGTGCCACAGACGCCTCTCTTCAGCCCTCTGCGGCGATTGCATCTCAGCTGGTCTGGGCATCACAGAGGGTCATGCGGCTAATGTGGAGGTCGGATGCTGACAGTCACATGACTCATTCCGGTTGGAACCTCACCATGAACGTCCTGCCTGAGCCAGTTCCGGTGAGATTCCCAACCACTGTTCCCACTGGCCTGCAGCGGGCTCGGGAGAATTCAGCCAAGGTGGTTTCTACACATCGGGGATCAGGGAGTCGGTGCCACCGTGTGCAGCTCGGGAGAAACCGATCCCTTTGGTCTTGGTTCGCCTCTCTTCCAGCAGATCCCACAGGCCCTGTCCTCAGCTCAGCAAACTCCAACTTCCATTTGGGCTGGCCTTTCCATCCGTCCTTCCTCCCCGGAGTCTTGTCTTCGTCGTAGCTAAACTTTGGGCCGTTCCTGAACAGCTTCCTTTGGCTGCAGCCTTTTCTCTCACCATGTTTGTTAAGACCGTGCCCCACATGTTATTGTTGAGAGAAGGGGGTCTGCGGCAAATGAGGCCGGCTGCGGTTTTCTGTCAAGTGTCGGTGCCTCGGGTGGTGGTTGGAGTCCTGGGTGGGGTATCCGGTCTCTCATCCCCCCCGGCCCTCTGAAGCCCCCTTTAGTAAACACACAGCCCCAAAGCCTGCTGTGCCCAAGTCGCTTAGGGGAAAGCTGCCCAGACCCTCTGAGACAGGGTCCTGGGCCTCACGGGAGAGCCGGGAGCAATGCAGCTGGGAAGGTTTTACAGAGAACAGTTGCCGAGCAGGCACCGGGCAGGCGTTGGGCCGGCTGTTCCTCAGCCAGCCTCACCCGGTTTCATGGGCTAAGGCCACTGGGCACAACGGGGTGGGACGACTTGCTCTCTGTCTGGAAGGGAAGAACAGGGCTTTCAGATCCCAAGTCCAATCCAAGCCAGCACCCATGGGGGAGAAATCCACAGGCGCCTTTAAGAGAAGGAAGCGGCGTGGAATTTACAAGGGGCTCCGAGCTCAGCACATCACATCTGGGAAATCTTGACACAACTGGGGTATTTGATTTGTCTGTTAGTGATGTAATTTTTCACTGTTGACACAAATGTGTGCAGAAGAGCCCAGCCAGCCCCTTGCAAATGGAGTCTGTCGGCGATTCTGCAGGCATCCACCACATTTAAAACATCACTGGGCTCACACTCAAAGCTGTCGTGAGAGGAAGCCAGCTGCCGGCTTCCAGGGATATGCAGCTTGGGTGAGGGGGCCTCCAGGCCAAGCTGCAATGAGTCCCCCTTTTCTACACGCTCCCACCCACAACTACAAGGGCCAGAGGAAGTCCCATGAGGGTGGCTCTCCTGACAGAGCGTCCTTGGAAGTGGCAGGAACGGACCAGCTGCTGCTTGCATGAATGGCCATGGGCCGAGGACTCTGAGATTGAAAGACACTGTGAAGATGGCCACTGGGGCACCTACGGCTCTCCCACACTGAGGGGTTAGCCCCAGTGAGCAATATTTGAGCACATAAACCAAACGCAGAAGCCAGAGATGAAGGGCTGAACGTGCTCCCTCTGTGGTGTGGAACTCCTGGGGTCTGGTCCCCCAGATCGGCTGTTGTACACCATCTCCCCCGCCAGGTGGAAGGGGCCTGGCCGGGACAGGCAGCAGGGTGACATTCTGTTCATTTCATGGGATTCGTAAAACAGCCCCACCTGGGGTCTTGAGTTAGCTCAGGTGCGGATGCCTCCACCAAGGTGAGAACAAATATTCCCTGAAGTTTGTGAGTGAGTGGGGTTTGCAGGAAGTCTGCTAGGTCTAGGCACAAGGCCCCTGTGTCCTAAAGAGGGACATGCCAACGAGACAAAGCAGACGGGAAGCAGCAGCTGGCTGGGTGCAGAAGGACTGTGTGCTGAGGGGACCTCTGAGCCCCAACGCGTTCCTGGGTCCAGCTGGCCATTAGCTCACACCCGGGTCCTTTGGTTGGACTATTAGAGAATTCACAAAATGACAGCCCATACTCTATATCCCTGGTTCTGGAATCGGGGTGCATTTGGCCCCAGGAGACACTTGGCAGTATCTGGAGACATTCCTGTAGTCACAGCTGGGGGTGGTGCTACTGGCATCTCCTGAGTGGACGCCAGAGATGCTGCTAAATGCCTGTGGTGCCCAGAGCGGCGCCACCCCATTTAATGCCCATGATGATGACCATGCCAAGACTCAGACATCCCGGCTGACACCGTAGAGATTAGATATTGGCAAATTCCATATTTTAAAAAAGCCCAGATGTTTGGCTTATCTTGAAAACTCAAAAGCTCTGTGGACACCAGGGGTGAGAGTGACTCTACCCACTGAGACGACACCCCAACTCCTACTGCACGCTGTGGCCACCGGATCCCACCAGCCCTGCCAAGCAACCTGGCTCTGGGGGCTTCAGGGCCAGCCGCTCTCCTCTCTCAGAAGGCGGCGCCAGCCAGGCCTCCAGAAAACTTGACTTGGGCTGAAAGGTGGCACAGCACCCAGAGCAGGTTCCAGCTTTAACGAGAGCGCCCCACAAGGCTGCCTGACCTGGGGCCTCCTTCCTCCCGAGTGACCTGGATCAACATCTGCATTGGTTCTCCACTGCAAAAGCCCATTCTGAGAATGTCAGAGTGGGGAGGCAGTGCTGCCACTACTTCTGCTTGGGAAGGAGCTGGGTTTCCTGTGAGCTGATGCCTTCCTCGCAGCACCTTGAGACGACACAGAGAGAGCCAGGGATCCTGTCCCGTCTGCACTTCTCAAACACTGCAACTTCAGGTGCTGGAGACGCCGAGGACTGTCCTGACCCCCATGGAAATGCGTTTCAGCCACTGGTGCCCGACCCCAAGACGGGGAATTCTTCTGCTTCTTCCAGGCTCAGCCAAGAGCGCTCAAGGCCTGGCTGGAGCCAGGGACCCACAGGGCACAGCCACCTGCCCGGCCACTCCCAGCGGCTGTGACTCTGCCACCCTCATCCCAACCACACCCCTGCCTCTGCTCCAGCTCAACCTTTTCATTTTATTGGAAAAATTTAATTGGGAGTTCTGAAAGGTCACAATTAATATTTCCAAATGAAAATACAAGGTAAAGCAGCTCTGGGTAAATATTGTTTAAATCCCATGTGCTTAAAATTAAAATGAAAAGGACACAGTCAGGGGAGGGAGGCTGAACAGTGCACAGGGTCTGATGCGGACACAGAAAGCCTTAACCTTGCCCTGAGTGGAGCCACCTCATCACCAGGGCCCAGATGAGACATGGACAGCTCTTGTATGGCCAATGAGGTGGCTGCACACATCAGATCCCCGCTCTCTTTGCAGATTCATCCAGGCACGGGGAAGAGGTGCGACGGGGAAGGGACACAAGCTGGGGACGAGGAGCTTTGATCCCCACACCTGACCTCACTCCTTCCTTCCCCACTAATTTGTTGGTGGGGACAAATGATGTCTTTTCAATATTAGGTTAAATACTCTGCAAATGCAAGGCCGCCCATATCCCAGCCACACTGTCCCCTCCTTATGAAATGCCCCTGCTGCCAGTGTCTCCATTCACGCTCGAGTATCAACTGTGTCCATCCTGCCAGGCCTATTTTCTCCATGACACTCGTGGTGTGTACTGCCCGTCTCCTTAAACTAGGATGAATGCCTCATGATGCTCAGGTCCCTGTGCTCAGAGCAGCCTCTGCCACAAAGCAGGAAATCCACCGTACATAGAAGTCAGGAAAAGACAAACAACCCAAGGCCTGTGTGTTCTGAGCTTGTCCAAGCGCCCCCGCTTCTGATCACAGCTTGGTCTCTGCCGCATTTCTAACATCCCGTGGCCCCCTGCCCCACCAGAGTGTAAATTCAGCCAAGAGGGATGACCTCCTTTATGTTCATTGCTCTACCCGAAAACATGGCACTGACCACGGCATGCAGAGTGAGATGAAGAAAGGCTTGTTGAGGAAGTCTTCACACCCTCAGGGCCACACACACACAGCCTCTGCCAGCTGAGCACACGCCTGGCAAGACCTCCCACCCGTAAAAAGCGGGTTGTCACACACCAGGCCTGATTTGCTTTGCAGGAAGGTGACAGATGTAGATCAAGAACTCTAAATTTCAATCAAATGGAACAGCAGATTAATTGCAAAATCCTTCAAAGTACTTCGGAAAAAAATAACACGATAAACTAGACAGAAATGCCCTGTGCTTTTTCTACATGTGACATTGCCTGTAATTGGATTTACCGAGCACTTTTGAATCTGCAGCTCAAGTACAAACAAAGTTTTTGTGATTTTAAGATGCATACACAGATAAATTAAAAAGTGTGTAATTACAAGCAACCGCTTTACCTTGCTTCAACTTTGACGGCTCTGGCTCAAGGTCGCACTCAGCTTTCATACGCTTCAGAAGAATGAATTGCATCACCAGAATGCCTGCAAGGACCGTAACAACACACAGTGCGAAGCGTCTGCACCTGGGCTAGTGACTTGGGCTGCGTTTGGGAGGGTGGCCCTTGTCGTCTTTTTACAGAGCAATGTTTTGTGTGGAGCGTTCCTGGAGGACAGAGGGACCCATTACGTGGCTCCTGCCTCGTCTAACTCTGCACACACCTTTGTTCAGTCCCATCCTGGGCCCCCGATTCCACAAGGACCGAGAAATGGGCAATTACAAGCCAGTCTTATTTTGCCATCTTCGTGTGGTTCTCAGCAAAACCCAGTTTGTCAGAAATGGTCCTATGAGGCGGCCAGCTGGGCTTTATGGAGAAAGTAGCAGAGGACCGTGTTTTATTGCTTCTCGGCCAACTCTCAGCACGAGAACCACTCAACAGAGCTGAAGGGACCGGGAAATAGCAGTGAAGAAGACGCTTTCTTCCCATTGTCCAATTTCTGTCTGGCAGACTTGGCTGCACTTCGGTGAAGAGGGGCTTTATCAAGACCTCCGTGAGGTCTAGGCTCTTCCTCCCGGCTGCCAGCTAATCAGCTGACAAAGGAGGAGGACGAGGCTTCACGCAGCTGAGTCACACCCATGCTTCTGTGATAAGGTCAAACTTGTCCCACTCCAAAGCAATCTTTTTTGGACTGAAGAAAACTCCATTCTGGGCTCACCTGGATATTCCAAATCTGGAAATGTTTTGCCAATGGACGCTTTGTCCGAATCATTAAGAACAAGGTCAACCCTGAGAAGGGGAGATCCCCACGTGAGCTGAACCGAGGTTCCAGGAACCGCAGCTCCTAAGCTACCAGTGCTGGAGGCCTGCCTGGTGAGTCCGTTCCTTCTTGCTCTTGCATTGGTTTGCAATCCACCCCCGACTGATCCGTAGACCCGCTGTGCTGGCTGGAAGGCACCCCACGGCACACGCCACTCCCATGAGGACCCGAAGCCCACAGGGCTGGTCCCCACCCAGTGAGGATGGGCATGTCCTGATCGCTTGGAGGCCATGGCACTGCCAGCTGCACCCAAACCTCCAAACCCACCTATGTGGACAAGCCCAGATGTCCACCAGCCCTGGACGCATGGAACTCACTCACCCGTGGGGAATCTCACAGCCACGGCCCTGACATCCATTCACTCGTTTGTTATGGGTTCAATTCTGTCCCCCGAAATTCATACATTGAAATTCCAACCCCAGCATCTCATAATGTGACTTTGTTTGGAAATGGGGTCGCGGCACATGAAATTAGTTGCGATGAGGTCATATTGCAGTAAGGTGGGTCCCAATCCTGTGTGTCTGCCGTTCTTAGAAAACTGGAGACTTGGGCACAGACACGCTCCCAGAGGCAAGGCGATGTGAAGAGGTACGGGAAGAAGGTGGCACCTGCGAGCCGAGGAGAGAGGCCTGGAACGGAGTCTTCCCTCCGAGCTCTCCGACGGCTTTCGTCAAACCACCCCTGCCGATGCCTCGGCTTTAAGCTTCCATCCTCCAGAGCGGCGAGAGCATACACCTCTGCCGTTTACACCGCCCCTCTGTGGCGCTCTGTTATGGCGGCCCCGGAACACGAATACACCTTCGAAAGTGTCCTGCAAAAAAGGGGGGAGCCGCCGTTCCCTTGAAGATGTTGGTCCACCGTCAAGATCGGGCACTCCAGCTTTGAAGGCAAGACTCGTGTGGCACTCACCCGCTGAGCCGGCAACCCCGGCTCTGCCCCAGGCCTGGGCCATGAAGACAGACATGAAGAAGACACCCATGAAGACAGACATGGCCCCACAGTGAGGCCGTATAGGGTGATGTGTGGCCCCACAGGGAGGCCGTATGGGGTGACGTGTGGCCCCACAGTGAGGCCGTATGGGGTGACATGTGGCCCCACAGTGAGGCCGTCTGGGGTGACGTGTGGCCCCACAGTGAGGCCGTCTGGGGTGATGTGTGGCCCCACAGGGAGGCCGTCTGGGGTGACGTGTGGCCCCACAGTGAGGCCGTACGGGGTGACATTCTTTCACTGACCAGGCATGCACGGAGGCTGATGACACAGCGGGTCCCTTGCTGGGGTGACAACCCTGAGACCTCTCTGGGTTCCTGCCCTCTGGGCCGACATGCTACCAAGGAACTTCTGTCATGCGCTGGAGTAAAGAAAGACCAAGTTTCTGATCCACACGTTTTTCAAGGAAGGCCTGACACCAAGAGTCTAATATAAGCCCAAGGACAGACCAAGAATATATCCCAGATGCAGGAGACGTGACCAGCCACGCAGGCATATTTCCTACCCGGCCAGTCAGAACGGCTGACAATGAAAAAACTGTCTTCCCTGTCGATGCTGAGCGCTCCCCTGACGTGCGGATCTAGGGAATGTATGTCTGTGGGCAGAACTGGGCCTCCCTCACTGTGAATCAGTCTTTGAAGGCAAGAGCAGGCAGAGCTCACGGCTGGAGTGAAGGGGACAGGACATGGTGCATTCCACCCTCTGGGACCTTTGAGGCACCAGGAGAAGGGAAGCCACCACATCCTCTGACCAGAGGCCCCCTTCCTTGTCCCCGGGGGTGGGGTGTTCCGAGTGCACGCCTGCACGGATACCTGCAGCTCCGGCGCTGTGAGCCTTCAGGCTCGTTCCTCAGCAGCCACCTGCTCACATTTTGACACTTCCTGGGCTTCATATGGGGTCCCCCCACAGTGGAAGCCCCTGGCCTCACTGTTTGGTTTGTACTCACTCAGCCATTGCCAGCCCATGCAGCTGAGCCCTTGGAAGTGAAGATGTTCTTACAGGCTGGTCACAACATGTGTGTGCCCCGGGTCAGCGGTGAAAGCCCCGGGTCAGCGGTGAAAGCTCCCCAGCAGCAGGCCTGCTCCCGCTCAGACTCTTTCTTCCCCTCTAATTTGTCTTCAGCTCTGTTTTCCTTTTGACGCTAACGACACAGTGACCTCCACGAAACAACTACACAGGCTCGAGAAAGGTTGAGTGGGGTGATGTCATCCAGCCTGGGGACATGACTTGGCAGGAAGCTGTGTGAGAAGCAATCTGTTGAAAATAACACTTTCTCGAGTGGACAACAACTCGGAGAGCCAGAAAGTGCTGCTGCCACATATCCTAATTAGCCACTTGGGGTTGCTGACCCACGGTGAACAGTGCTCCTGGGCAGAGCTGTGGAGAGGGGCAGCTGGCTGTGCCCGCTGACCTGGCAACCGTGGCCCTGTCACTAGCCCAGGGAGCCCCAGTGCCTGCCCTGCACTGGGGGGGCTTGTGATGACTGGGGGCGTTTGAGGTGTGAGCACCACAGACCCTGCCTCTCTGCCCCCTCATCAGCCAGGCCGCATGCTGGCCAGCATCCCCCCAAACGCATTTACAGCCACCATGACCTTTACCGAAGGACAGGATGACCAGCTAATTAAACGCAGGGATACGGAGAAGGTCAGAGCGCCTGTGCGCCACCACACACTTCACAGTAAGGTTCTAACAAATCATGTCCATGGCCGAGGCTGTAATGAGAACAGAAAAGTCATCTTTCTCCAGATAAAGACACTGTAAACACGTTCCACATGACCAGCCACTGTGGGGACCTGCCAGCGGCCATTCTTATGTAGCATAAAGTGCGTGAATCTGTAATGGGATGCAACCACCAAAGGTGGGGATATCCTTGCATATGCGAAGTGAGTGGCTTATCAAGCTGCCCTCAGTCAGTTACTGGTTTAACACACTCCGAACTCTCAGCCCCATGCCCCAAGGCAGCCCGACATCAGGTGGACACAAAAGGCTAAGCACATCCAAGCTCGGGTTCCTTCCTTCCAGCAGTGACCCCCAGAGGTTCTCAATGTCTGGAGATCTCCTTGGTTGTCACACTGCGGGGGGGTCTACTGGGTGGGGACCAGGGATCTGCTGAGCACCCCACAGTGCACGCCCCACAGCTGAGACTCGGCCCCACATGTCGGCAGCACCAAGGCTGGAGACAGGCTCTAGCGTATTCTCCTAGACCCACTCCAGGACACAATTGCAAGCTCACCAGTCCCAGCTCAGGTGCCTTCCTGGGAGAGGCCTTTGCTGCTGACCGCCTGACCAAGGGCACGTACCCCCTGCCCTCTGTAGGCACCTGCAGTCACCAGCCCCGGGAATGAGCTCCTTGCCTTGGTTTCTGACTTGCTTCCCCTGAATGGGAAGCACCCGGACGGCAGGGCTGTGGCTCCCACTTTCCAAGTGCCTGGCACAGCCCCATTGGGAGGTTTCTGCATGAATGGAGCCATATTAGAAGACCTACTTGAAGGCTCGACTCTGTGCTATCAATCGCACCAGCAGGACGGATCTGGGGCCTGGGGCAGACGCCGGCATGGGCTGGAATGGTCAGTGGGGGCTGCACTTGGCTTTGTGCTTGGCTTAGAGAGCAGGTGTGAGGGCGGGAGAGTCTCAGGGACCGTCCGGAGTGGAGCCCGTGCAAGGGGACCCCTCCAAGGGTGGACGACAAGTCCCAGGTCTGTGCTGTCCAGCAACGTGTGGCTAATGGCTGCTGTCTCGGGCAGTGTGGCAGTGTGAGACAGGCCCAAGATGGTGCCAGCTCAGTGATGAGCCCGAGCAAAACAGCCAAGGAATGGCCGGCCAGGCCAGAACCCTCTTCTCCTGGCTCCATCTCTGACTTCTGCTGCCCAGCCCTGGCTCTGCAGGGAGGCACTTACTCCGCAAAAGAGAAGAAACAGATGGGAGGGTTGAGAGACCCGGGTGTGGGAATGGGTAGAAGCGTCTCCTGGGCAGGTGGACAGGTGAGGACCTTCCAGCCTGGAGCAGGAGCAGCACTTCTCGGACAGAGGAGACAGCCCTGGGGGATCCGGAGATGGACACCCCTCCGGGGAGACGCCCCTCCGGGGAGATACACCTCCAGGGAGGGCCCATGAGTTTAGATTTCAGTGGTTTGCAGTCGGGAACCCTGCTGGGTTCTGGAACACAGGGAGCTGTGATGAGAGCAGGGTTAGGGATTTCCTTTTTTTTGTTTCCCCCACCCCGAGATGGAGTCTTGCTCTGTTGCCCAGGCTGGAGTGCAGTGGCGTGATCTCGGCTCACTGCAACCTCCGCCTCCTGGGTTCAAGTGATTCTCCTTCCTCAGCCTCCCGAGTAGCTGGCATTACAAGTGTCCACCACCACGCTCAGCTAATTTTTGTATTCTTAGTAGAGACGGGGTTTTACCATGTTGGCCAGGCTAGTCTTGAACTCTTGACCTTGTGATCCACCCACCTCAGCCTCCCAAAGTGCTGGAATTACAGGCGTGAGCCACTGTGCCCGGCCTTCTGTCTTATTTCTGTGCCATCTGATGTTCTTTTCCTAAGGATCCAGACTTGCCTGGGTGTGGGCCCTATGAACTGGGCTTCTCATCAGCATCTTCCATCCTTTCCATCTTTCGTCCTCATTCTCAGGCCCCAGGAACCCCTAGGATCCTTCATCTGCACATCCGAATGTTTGCAACTGGGACCTCCTATGTTAGCTTCCTGGGGCTGCTGCAACACATTCTTGATTTCAGAAGTCTGAGATCAAGGTGTGGGCAGGGCCATGCTCCCTCCGAAGGCTCTAGGGGAGGGCCCTTCCAGCCTCTTCCAGCCCCTGGGGGCTCCGGACATTCCTTACTTGTGGCTGCATTAGTCCAGTCTCGGCCTCTGTCTTCTTGCGGCCTTACTCTCTTCTCCCCAACTGCACTCTGTCCGTCTCTCGTAAGGACCCCTGCCATTGGATTTAGGGTGTGCCTAGATCACCCAGGATGATCTCATCTTGAGATTCTTAATTTCATCACATCTTCAAACACTCTTTTTCCAAGTAATGTCCTATTCATGGGTTCTGGGGGTGAGGACATGGATGTATGTTTTGGGGGCCTCCATTCAGCCCACTCTCCTCTGCCACCTCCCTGGTAGTATGTTCTAGAGCCCTGGGCCAGGGCAGCCCCATGGACCATGGAGGGTAGTGGGTCAGAGGATGGACTTGGGCCAGAGTACCCCCTCAAGCCTCAGCTCCTGCCCTCCCTGACCCAGGCACTGGCCTGCTGGGATCTCAGCCCCCGTCCCGTCTTAAGGACCATGTTGTGGAGGAGTGAGCTCTGCTGTACACAGCTGGCGCTCAGTACACAGCTGGCGCTCAGCCAGTGCTAGTCTTGACCACACTTTCACATCCATTCCCACCCCTCTCTAGCATCCTCAGCCCAAGTCTCACCAGGGGTGCTGCACCTGCCTCCCAGTTCCTCCTGCGCCCAGGAGAAAGAGTCCCTGAGGTACTGGACATCTGGGCCCCAGGCCCTGCCCCTGGCTCAGCCCTGTGCAGGCCTCGGAGCTTCTGTGCCCGAGTCGGCCTTGTTGGTTTGTGGGGGGCGGTTCTCATTCTTTCCTTCTGCTTCCTTCAAGCATACCTGGTTGGTAGACCAAGGCATGTGTGGGAGGGGCCCACAATCCAGCCTGGCACAGACATGGCCCCTTCCTCTTTAGATCTGTCTCTGTGCTGACATGGATGTGAGGCTTGCAAGAGGGGCTCAGGAAACGCAGGTGGGACAGACCTGCAGGCTAGGAGGTGCAGCCCAGCTGGCAGAACCAGGGCCTGGAGGAGGAGGGGCCTCACGGAAGAGGAGCCTCATGGAGGGGGCTGGTTGGGTGCCTGAGGCCTGGCAGTGGGTGGGTGAGGCCGGGCCTGGAGACCCCACGGGAGGAGCTGCATCCTTTCCTGCTGTGTAGCTCAGTGTGGCGGCCAAGTCACTGGGGCAAAGCCCAGCTCAGCAGTCCAACTGCAGAGAGGGGAAGGATCGGATGAAGGAGGTTGGTGCAAATTCCGAGGGAACCGAGCGTCCCCAGCTTGATGAGATGCCAGGGCTCACCATTTTCCAAGTCGAAGCTCCTCTCTCAGACACCGCGACTGCCTCCCTGCATTTTTGACCTCCCCTGTGGGCCGTGCTGGAGGATCCAGGGGTTCACTGCTCTCTCCTGTGGTCCCCAGCACAAAAGCACCGCCACGTGGAGCCTCACAAGGTCCCGAGCTGATGGCAGACCTTGGATTCCTCTGTGGCTAGACCCAGAGTGAGACATGCCCTCTCTGTGGTGATCTCAGGCTCAAGGATGAGAGGCGCCACGGAAGGGGGCTTGCTGGGCACCCCTAGACTGTACTCAGTTTCTCCTGGGCAACTTGAGCTCCGGGACAGTTCAGACCCTTGTTCGGGTCTGATGGCGTGAGTTTGCAGGGCCCCGTGGAATACATCTGATACCCACAGCAGCAGGGCCAGCAAGAAGAATGAAATGAAGCTGGTTCATGCCTCCCGGGCAGGACGCCTCTGCGGGCAACTGGCCTGTAACCTCCGGCAGAGGCAGGGTATGTGTCTTCAGTTAATCCTCTCCTTGTTCGGTGACCTCTGTGCCTACTGCATAAGTTGCTAATTACTCTAAGTAGGTATTAATTCTGAATCAACATTACCAATCTGGAGGCACGGCTTCAAAGCATTCAAATTCTGCTCTCAGAAAACACGGCTGTTTTGATCCTTCTATGCAGCCAGGCAGTGAAAACGTTGCACATATTTTCTGCACCTATCCAAAGAAATTTATCTTTCACACCCTACTTCATGCCATATGCTGGGAGCTGAAAGAATGAAGGATTTAGCTGTCAGTCTCTGAAAGCACAACAGGCCTCATTCCAGCTCTCTGGCGGCGCACGGGATCTGAAGCTATGACATTTCACTTCGGCTTCTGTCAGCACTATCTGCCGCGTATCGCCGGCACTCAGCGGAGCAGGCTTGTGAAGGTGGCTCCCGTGCAGAGGAGAAAACCGCCTGCTAATCTCCTCTTCACGGTGCCAGGAGACAGGAGTGGCTTCTCATCTCTAAAGCATGCAGGAGACTGCAAATCTAAGGTACCCTCACACCCCCGTGTCCAACTGTGGGGCTGGCAGCCCCTCCTCCTGGAGGTGCCTGTCTTTAGGAGTTCTTACTTCTATCCCAGAACCCCAGTTCAGCCTTCCTCCAAGCGTGCTCATTATCTTGGGTGAGCCTTGGCATCCCCAAGGTGCACAGCCTCCATCCGAGAAAGCATTCTCTTTTCCAGTTTGAAATCCAAATTCACATTTTATCTGGCAAGGATGATTTAAAGATATGTTTACCTCCTCATTTCCCTCAGTCAAAGGGTCATCTTGAAAGCTGCACCTTGACCACCCTGGGAAGTGATTTTCTCCTCTGCCTCAAGCCTGGGAAGGGGCACAGTCCAGCAGTGTTGATGCAGAACCAGTACCTGTAGCTCCTCCGTAAAGGAGGGAGTAGAAACAGCAGTGCCTGGTCCATAAAGAATGCCAGGCAAGTCAGTGTGGCTTCCTCCTTCCCACTCTACCTGCGCCTCTTCCCGACACCCTGCACGTTTAGGAAAGGGTGCCTTTATGAGTGTCTGAGTCTGGGCGTGGTGGCTCACACCTGTAATCATAGCTGAGGAGAGTGGATCTCCTGAGGTCAGGAGTTCAAGACCAACCTGGCCAACATGGCAAAACCCTGTCTCCACTAAAAATACAAGAAATTAGCTGGGTGTCATGGCGGGCACCTGTAATCCCACCTACTCGGGAGGCTGAGGCAGGAGACTCACTTGAACCTGGGAGGTGGAGGTTGCACTGAGCCAAGTTTGCACCACTGCACTCCAGCCTGGGCAACAGAGCAAGACTCTGTCTCAAACAAAAAAAAAAAAAAAAAAAAAAAAAAGAAAGAAAGAGTGTCTGAGAAGCGTTTTCAGTAGGAAGGTGACTTGGAGCTGTGAGTGACAATTTGTTTCTGATAAATAGCACCAAATCCTGCCTCATACAATTATGGGGGGCATGATTGTTCGATTCCATGCATGCTCCACTTCTGCCTGTTGTTGGGCTCTAGGTGCTGGGGATGCCCAGGTGGATGAGACCAGGCCTTTGCCCTCTAACACTGTAGCTCAGGAAGGCTGAAAATTCCAAGGAAATAAATAAACACAATTCTAGAGAGTGATCCACGCTCTAAAAGGCTGCAGGGGAGCGGACGCAGGGCAGAGGAGGCAGGTGGGCTGGGCAGCAGGCACTGTGGAGCAGGTGCTGAGTGGCAGAGGCCAAGCATGACCAGTGCCTTCGGCCTTGGGGACTCAAGCCCACACGTGGTCATCTGCTCGCTGCCCCACCCACAGAATTACCTTTGCTCAAAGATCCTACGCAGTTTCATCAGAAGTCAAGCTAAAGCCGCTCCCCTTACACACTCCCCAGGCCTCCCCCACATTTCCAGCACAGCATTGGAGCAGAGCAGGCAGTCCACAGAATCTGCCTGTGAAAGGAGACCAGGAGGCAGCACAGCCCAGGAACAGGCCCGACGTGGCCCCCTGCACTGGCCTTCATCACAGGGAAGCATCAGGGACAGGCCTGGAGTGACCGCTCGTACCCGCCTTCATCACAGGGAAGCATCTGATATACTGTGGTGTGCCTTGAAAGTGACTGGCCTCTCTGATTGTTACCAGGCTGAGCTGTGACCAGGTGAGCCGGTGATCAGTTAACAGAGTCCCTGTAGATCCCAAAATAGCCATTCGAGACCCAGCTGGCATTCTGGGTCTCCTCTCCATCCCGGGGCTGGCTGAGCTCATGGATCATTTTAATTGGATAACTGGAAAAAAATTCTCCTTTCATAAACCTCCTCACACAACTAGCTTCAAGGCTTTCAGGAAAATGTGCTAACTTTTGACCAATATCCACACGGGCATTTCTGAGGTCCTATCTAGCATTTGCAAGAAAAACAAAAAAAACAAAAAAAAACCCAAAAAAACCTCGCTTGCTAGTAGAAAAGAGAGTATTAAAATAGAATCTAAATCAATGTTTCTGATCAATTGCTGCAGAAATGTGTATGAGTACCCGCAAATGGAGTCATATGGCACACAGATGTGCTTTTGCGATGGTATAAAGTTGTTATAAACTTGCCCCTGCCCCATCACACTTCCGTGCCTGGGGATTTGCTCGCACGGACACAGATCTGAGAAAATTTCCTGGTCCAATTAATAAATGCTTATTAGGAAACGTGGCACAAAATGTGCCCACAGTAAAAGCAAATTCACGTGATTTAAGAGGCCAGGACTTTTTCTCATCCTTTCTCTTTTAAGCCTAAAGGGAGATTAGTCTTATGTCAGTCTGTCTATTTCAAACAGATCTCTTTAAGAAGATGTTAACCAGAACAAAAATAAAATACCTTGATGCCTTTGGAAATAATAAATATTCCTCTGATAAATTCCTTGATTCAAGTTGAGCACATAGGTGATGAAAACAAATATAAAAACAAGTTACATACACACACACACAGACACACACACACACAAAGACACACATACGGACACACACATACACACACATACATACACACACACACATACATACATAGACATACACACATACACACAAACATATACAGACACATATAAACACATACATGCAGACATACATACACACATAATACATATGCACATACATACAGACACACACACAGACACACACATGCATACACACAGACACACACATACACACACACATCTTTACCCCTCATTGGACCTGGTTTTACCTAATGTCTGGAAATTTCATTGCTCTAAGACAAGGTGAAGAATTTTACGTCCTTGGCAAAAACAGCAAGGGTTTATTTCTTTGCAGATTCCGATAATACACAAAAGTGCTCAGTAGGCTGTCATGGGTGCTAGTTTATTTTAAGGACTCAAACATACATGCATATATACACATACAAACATAGACAGGTGTGCGATACACAGTCGTGTGCTGCATAAGGACGTCTCCACCAGTGACAGACCATAGACACGGTGGTGGGCCCGTGGGATCAGAATGCTGTATTTTTACTGTCCCTTTTCTGTGTTTAGATTTGTTTAGCTCCATAAATACCATTGTTACCGCTGTCTGCAGTACCCAGTCCAGTCACAGGATGGACAGGTTTGCTGCCTGGAGCAACAGGCTCTACCATGAAGCTGAGGGGTGCAGAAGGCTGGACCATGTAGGTTTGCATCAGTTCACTCTGATGTTTGTACGGTGATGAAATCAGCTGCTGACGCATTTCTCAGAGTATGTCCCTGTCATTAAGTGAAGTGTGACTGTACATATATGTCCCTAATATCTACATCTATAACGTATGCACACACACTACACATGCACACACACACACATATACACACATGCACATACACACATCCACATGCACACACATACACACAGACACACATGCACATGCACACACACATCCACACATCCACTTGCACACACACATCCACACAAATACACACACATATGCACATGCACACACAAAAATACACACACATACACACATCCACTTGCACACACACATCCACACAAATACATACACACACATATGCACACGCACATACACACACTTGCACACACACACTGAATTCTTACTGCTCTTGCTTCCCCGAGTCCTGGGATTGGTCACAACCCAGTATTTGGAAGTCTCAGAGCAGAGTCAATGTGAAGGGGCTTCTGGAGACCAAATCTAGCGGTAAATCATGTCCCTGCTGGCCGAGGGGTGGGGAGGGACTCGGTGGCCATGCACTTCCGGGAGCTGTGAGAGGTGGCATCACTCTCAGAAGGAAAAAGAAAAGGTACCAAATGCTAAAATCATTCTGTGAGTTCATCTCGACCCAGGAAGGGCTGGGCCTCTGGAAAGTCTAGAGGGCTCAGCCCTGGGGTGGGGGGTCTGCAAGGCTGTGGCCCCCAAGTGTGCCCCTCTCAGGACATGCCCCTCCCGGCAGCTCCAGAAATGCCTCTGCTTGGACCTGGCTTTTCCCTGAAACCTCACAGACTCTGGAAAACCTAAGGCCACTTTCCCTTGTCTCCTTCAGGCAGGATATGCCATCACCAAACTCCCCAATGAGGACTCGCAGCAAGTCCACTGTAAGGAGAGGTGGACGCTCTCCCTGGTGGGTGGGTGGGGGGTGGTATTTGAGTTGTCCCCGCCCTCCTCTCACTCTGCCAGGTCCACCTGGAGAAACTCCCCCCGTCCTCCAAAGCTCAGGTCCAACACTCAGAGCACTCCGAACAGGAACGGAGACATGCAGCAGACCTGCTCCAGGAGGCTCTTCAGTAAAGACAGTGAGTTATTCAGAGAAAATGCTTGGGCGGGGACACTGAGTGGGCAGCCGAGTGGGTCCACACTCCTTCCTTGGCCTCGGCCTTTCCAACCCAGAACTGCAAACCCTGTAGCCCCTCCCTCCTGGCATCACCTGGGCCACCCTGGGGCTGAGGCAATGGACTCAGAGTTGGTCTTTGAATGCACCAAACTTACTAACACATGCTGATCAAACACAATGTCACCACCTCCGGGAAGCCTCCCAGGAGTGACAATGCACACGGGTCTCAGTCACAGCAGAGGGTCCCAGCCTGATGACCACACCATCTCACCTAACCACTGTCCCCGCCCAATTACACATCAGCTCACCCAAACATTATCCCAGCCCAATTCCACATCACCTCACCAACCACTGTCCCCACTGGATGACCACATCACCTCACCAACCAGTGTCCCCACCTGAATCCACATCACCTCAGAAACCACTGTCCCTGCCAGAATCCACATCACCTCACCAACCCATCGTCCCTGCCGGATGACCACATCACCTCACCAACCAGTGTCCCCACCCGAATCCACATCACCTCACCAACCACCGTCCCAGCTCAATTCCGCATCACCTCACCAAACACCATCCCAGCCCGAAACCACATCACCTCACCAACCACTGACCTAGCCCATTTCCACATCACCTCACCAACCACTGTCCCCACCAGAATCCACATCACCTCACCAACCACTGTCCCAGCCTGATACCACATCACCTCACCAAACAATGTTCCAGCCCAATTCCACATCACCTCACCAACCAGTGTCCCAGCCCTATTCCACATCACCTCACCAATCACTGTCTCAGCCTGATTCCACATAACCTCACCAACCACTTTCCCAGCCTGATACCACATCACCTCACCAACCACTGTCCCCGCCTGATTCCACATCACCTCACCAAACAATGTCCCAGCCCAATTCCACATCACCTCACCAACCAGTGTTCCAGCCCTATTCCATATCACCTCACCAACCACTGTTCCAGCCCAGTTCCACATCACCTCACCAATCACCGTCCCAGCCCAACTCCACATCACCTCACCAACCACTGTCCCAGCCTTATTCCACATCACCTCACCAATCACTGTCCCAGCCTGATTCCACATCAACTCACCAATCACTGTCCCAGCCTGATTCCACATCACCTCACCAACCACTGTCCCAGCCTGATTCCACATCACTTCACCAAACACTGTCCCAGCCTGATTCCGCATCACCTCACCAGCCACCGTCCCAGCCTGATTCCACATCACCTCACCAACCACTGTCCCAGCCTGATTCCACATCACCTCACCAATCACTGTCCCAGCCTGATTCCATATCACCTCACCAACCACTGTCCCCGCCAGAATCCACATCACCTCACCAACCACTGTCCCCGCCTGATTCCACATCACCTCACCAAACAATGTCTCTGCCTGATTACACATCACCTCACCAACCACTGTCCCCGCCGGAATCCACATCACCTCACCAGCCACCGTCCCAGCCTGATACCACATCACCTCACCAAACAATGTTCCAGCCCGATTCCACATCACCTCACCAACCACTGTCCCAGCCTGATTCCACATCACCTCACCAACCGCTGTCCCAGCCTGATTCCACATCACCTCACCAATCACTGTTCCAGCCTTATTCCACATCACCTCACCAACCACTGTCCCAGCCCAGTTTCACATCACCTCACCAACCACTGTCCCAGCCGAATTCCACATCACCTCACCAACCACTGTCCCAGCCTGATTCCACATCACCTCACCAACGACTGTCCCAGCCTGATTTCACATCACCTCACCAACCACTGTCCCCGCCGGATTCCACATCACCTCACCAACCACTGTCCCAGCCCCATTCCACATCACGTCACCAGCCACTGTCCCAGCCCCATTCCACATCACTTCACCAAACACTGTCCCCGCCGGAATCCACATCACCTCACCAACCACTGTCCCCGCCTGATTCCACATCACCTCACCAAACAATGTCCCTGCCTGATTCCACATCACCTCACCAACCAGTGTCCCAGCCTGATTCCACATCACCTCACCAAACAATGTCCCTGCCCAACTGCGTTACTTAGACTTGTCACCAGTGTCCAGTGGCAATAGGGCTGGTGTGAGTCAGTCACAGCTACCCACAGATAGGAGAAATTCATCCAAAGTGGAACATGGTATCCTCCCAAGACACACAGGGAAGGCGAGGAGGGAGCTGCAAAGGCAGGTCCAGTGGGGCTTTTGGTTTGAAAGAATAAAATACAGGATACATGTGTGTTTTTCACTTTCTACAAAGGAGAAGATCTTGAAGGAGGACCACCTAACTAGCGGTGCTTCTCTCTATGCAGCTGAGATGACAGGGACGTTTCCCCTGCTGGCTTGCACACTCCTGTGTGTGAAATTTTTCTGCATTATGTTACTTGTGTTATCAGAAAAAACAATCAAAAATATAATTTAAAAGATGAATTGATTCCTTAACAGCTCTCAGATTGAGGAACGACTCTAAGTTGGGGGCACTGGTGGAAGCTCTCTGAGCGGGAGAGGCGGCATGCACATGGTTATAGCGCGGGCCCGAGTCAGGGAGCCTGGGCTCTGTGAAGGCTCCGGAGCTGCAGAGATGCTGTGAGGCCCTGGAGGACTCCAGCCTGTGTCCCAGTGCTTCCGGAAGGCGGCCGAGAAGCAGGTGTCCTGCCCAGAGTGCGGTCCAGGGGACCAAGAGCTAGTGCTGCTGTCAGGGCAGGGCACGTGAAGGCCCTGAATGTGTTTGCTGCTGTTCTTGTCATTATCAGATTGACAGCTATTCCAGAAGTGCTGAATAAACCATCATTCAGAAGGAAGTTCCTTGAGGCGCTGGGTGGTGGGTGTCGGTGGGAGGAGGACACAGTGGGGAGAGAGGAGGAAGGTGGGAGGAGGAAGAAAGACAAAGACCCCAGCTGGAGAAATTCCCTTGATCTGGCAGCTATTTGCATGGTATTGCTCAATTTAATGGTGGTGGAAAGACAAACCCGTGGAAGAAGGGTGTTTCTGGTCACGACGTCACCCCTAACATTGACCCCTATGAGCCCAGCTTAGAGGAGGCCCTGCAGAAGCTCAGAGGCTGCCGTAGGGGAGGCCTGGGCTGTCGGCGGGGTCCTGTGATCCTGTCCACCCCACTGGGCCAGCTTCCTCCAGCCTAGGGTTGCTCATCTATACCCGAGACTCCTGCACTTATGACTTATTATGAAGTTATGATAATATCTAAGCTAGTACAAGGTAAATGCTCGTCCTTAAGGAATGTGACTTCATTTCCTGCTGAGAAAGGACCTGAATACTGAAAAACCCAAACCCAAAAGCCCCCAGGCTCCCCTGTGGTCTAAGGTAGGCTAAGTCCTTTTAGTGGAAATATTTTCTATGCCCTAGACACACTGTAACTGTAGTCCGTGGACCACATTTCTAGTTTTTTTAAAATAAATTTTTGCTTCATCAGGTGGTGCTCCCTGTGATAAATTCTACCTGTTAAGACTTCCCTTTGATCAGACTTAAGGCAGAAAGAATTTCCGAATCATTTACTTGGGAATTTAAAAAACTTACACGCATTTGTTTGGCAGAGAGAAAACCCTAGCCTGTTTTACATTTTGTCAAATCTATTTTTAGATAAATCTCCTCTTTGTGCTTAAAACTACTCCTAAATTAACTCTTGGGTCGTTTTATGGAATTAAAATAAAGTTACTGATTAAACTCCTGCCTGAGTCAGCAAGTCCCACCCAGGCTGTGGCTGAGGATGCAGTGTCTGTGTGTCCCCCCGGGGGGCGCCCATCTGCATTTTGGGTCCATTTCACACACCTTCATTCCTCCTGGCACCGCGCTGCCTCCGAGTACAGACGGTCACCGACAAGGGAGACGAGGTTTTGTAAGAAACTCCCCTGAACAAGTTATCCCAACAGGGAAAGGGGAAGAGCAGACACCGTCCAGCTCGGTCCAGCGGATGATGTCTGGTGTCAGAAATAAAAAACGGGACAATAGGCCGTGGAGCGGGAGAGGAGGGCACCTCTGCAGATTTCTGGAAAGGGTGTGGTTGCTTCAGTGGACACTGAACACGCACTTCAATGTTGCCAGTGAAGTCTGAGGGACTGGCCAGGGCGTGCGAGGAGGTCGCCTAATCAATCACCTGCCACCGTCCTTGGAAATCTTCGGAGCAGACTTCCAGCAAGGGCACCGCCCAAGCTGAACCCAGGGATGATGATCACGATGAAAAAACACCTTGCTAGTCAGGGGAGCAGAGTTGCTGGGGGGGTGGGGGGGCGTTGGTTTGGAGGGGAAGCTTTAAGCTTTAACCTGACTCGAGAGGATCTGATAGCAAGTTAATCACCCTCCGTGCTGTACATGCACAAACCTTAGCACAAACCCTAACAAACCCTACACACATGCCCACACATGCATGGACATGCACACATGCACACACACGCGCAAATGCACACGCACATACACACATGCACACACGAAGGCACACACACGGGAATGCACACGCACATACACACATATGCACACACAAATGCACACGCACATACACGCGAATGCACACAGTGAATGCACACATAGAAATGCACACATACACACATGCACGCACACGTGCATGCACACATACACAAATGCACACACGCGAATGCACATGCACATACATGCACACACAAACGCACACGCACATACAGGCAAATGCACGCACACGTGAATGCACACATGAGAATGCGCAGATACCCACATATGCACACGCGTGCGCGTGCACACACATACACACACGAATGCACACACGCGAATGCACATGCACATACACACGCGCATGCACACACACACGGATGCACACACAAATACACACACGTGAACGCACACACATACACACGCAAATGAACACACAATACACACACGAATGCACACACACGAATGCACACGCACATACACACGCGAACGCACATACATATACACACACGCGAATGCACACGCACATACACACATATACAGGCACAGTTGGGCTTCTGTTCTCTCCAGACTTTCCATTACTGGCACTCACAGGCAGGCCTCCCAGCCACGCAGATGTGGAGACTGGCTAGTGCTTAACAGAGAGCTCTGCAAGGAAACCAACTGTCATCAGATTCGCAAACAGTTTGTAGAACTCCAGGATTTTCGTGAAACTTCTGATTCTTTTAGGAAAAGCTGGCAAGATCCTCATTCTCTTGGCAGAAAGGTCTATAAAATTATCGGTACAGATGCCGCTGGTCTATTTTCACTGGAAGAAAAAAAATCCCATCACCTCTGATGGTGCTAACATTGACATTATTTTTGCCTTCAGTATTTATTGAGATCTTCAAGAACTGCACAATTTTCTCTGATGAAAGGCAGGAGAGGGGTTTGGGAAGAAGAGCTTTCCCTTCCAGAACTCGGCCATCTGGAATGTTAAATAGTGTGCGGGTACCACCCAGTGGGGATCCCACAGCCCGGACTATCCCACCTGAGATTAATGTGAAGGTTTTGAATCAAGTGTGTTCCAGGTTTCTGCAGGGGGCTGAGGGTGCACATGGGACGAGGGGTCGCCCTGTGAGGACTGGAGTCCAGGAGCTCTCCCAGGGCAGGTGCCTCGGGTGCTCTGAGTCCGGACAGCGGGAAGGGGTCTGAGGACAGTCTCACTCTGTGCAAAGGGGTGTGGGTGACGCAGTCAGAGCCCGAGACACAGAGGCTGAGTGACCAGGCTGGGATAAGGTGGTGGTCACTAGGACCGAATCAGGACACTGACAGAAAGCGCCACAAACAGCGGGGTGGTGGGGCCGAGGAGCGGCCTTTGCAATCCAGAGGGGAGAGACGGGACTGATGAGAGCAGGCACTCTCCGCAGGGGAGATGAAGGGGCCCAAGCTTTTATTATGAGGCAGGTACAGCAAGAATGGCTTGGTACACAGGCCACTTGCTCAACCCCTGTCATGAGCCTGTGGGGAGGGGCAGTCACCCCACTTCACACAAAGGGTGGTGGAGAGACCAAGTTGCTTTGAGACATGAATTGAGTGGAGATGGCTTTGAAGCCAGTAGCAGTGCATGGAGAGTGAGGCAACACAATATATTCCCAGGAACAGACCCAAACCGCATGGGAGACCCTTAAAAACACTGTGCTAAGTGAAAGAAGTCCACCCCAAAGACAGTCCCACCTGTATCAAATACCCAGACTGGACACATCTAGAGACGGAAAGACAGAAGGTGTATTCGTGGCTGTTGGGACGGGGCAGGGAATGGGAGTGGCTGTCTTATGGGTACGGGGTTTCCCTGCTGGGTGATGAGTAAGTTGCACAATTAGATGACAGCAACAGTTGCTCTCTGTAATATATAATCAACTCTACACTATACATGGAACTCTGTGAATTGACTAAGGACCATTGAATTGTACACTTTAAACAGGGAAATTTCACGGTATATTTTTATATCTTAATAACGTGGTTAGAAATAGAGTGAGCAAATATTTACAGATGAATTGTGTGTTTGAAGCTTCAGGAGCAGTTTAGAAACCTCACCCACATCGAGGGGTGGTCATGGCAGGCGGCTGTGGGCTGCAGATTGAGGGAGGCTGCTGGGCTGGGTGGGTGTGGCAGGTCCCAGGTGCTGGCGAGGATTGGGAGCTGTTTGCACAAAAACGCTAAGATGGTTTGTAAGACTTTGAGATAAAATGAAACTACCCAAGAAAGCCCTAAAATTTTAAAAAGCAGGTTAGAGCCTGAACCCCCAGGAGCCTTTCAGACCCCAGGACGGAGCCCAGGATTCCCAGCTGCAGAACAACACAGGGGGCTGGACCTTGTGTGTGATATGGAACAGGCAGCCAGGAGATGGTTGCCTCCGAATTCTGCCCAGGCTCAAGGATATTTTGTATAAAAGGGTCTGAGATGTCCCTGCCCCTGCATTTTGGCTTGGTTAACATCAGACCTACTTAACCAGCATAAGCAAGACGGAGGTTGAGGCCACGTGCTCCGCGCTTGCTGCTTCCTTAGCTGGGCGGCCCCCCTGCTCTTCCCACAGGGCTCAGCCGCATGGTCGCCCCTTTGCCACCCTCTGAGCACCTCCCAGGCCACTTCCCAGGCCGGCCAGTCCCCCTCATTCACAGCACCCCGACAGCCTCCTTCACCAGCAGCAACGGCTGCATTTATTCCTTTGGGGGTTTCTAGAATGTTTGGCATCCAGAGGGCAGGGGCTTTGTCCGATGCCACTGCAATCCCTGCTACACAGTAGGTATCAGCCAACCCTGTTCAATGAATCCACACACAGGGAAGAAGCACCAAACAGACCCAGCTCTGGCTGTAGTCCCTGCCACGCCCACCTCCCCAGACACGAGGAGCTCCTGGGAAGAGGATGATGTGGTTGTGATGGGGCTACAGTCCCACCGCCAGGAAGAGCCCAGCCTCCCCACTCCCACCCGTCCCTCTGGCTGCTCTCTACTGTGAAGTGCCAGCTAGGCGGTGCACCTCACCCCACGGCAGGCAGGCAGCGGCTTGTACAAGAACAGACAATGAAAACAGGGTTTTAATCAGGATCGTTTACTTAGCACAGAGCCTGGCTTGAAGGAAGAGGACAGTGAGTGGTAACTGTATGACAGGAAGAGTCTTCTACAGAAAGATCATGCCCCTCCAAGCAAACACATTTTCATATTTGACCTGAACATTAAATCTCATTCTATCAACAAAGTATGCATCTCACTCTGTGGGTGACTGACAAGCTACCAACAAGGTTCTGAACACCTGGCCCATCTGCGGGATCTGAGGAAGCAGATGCGTGCAGTTTGGGGTGCTCTTCTAGCACTGCACCCCGTTCTGGTACCATCTGCCTGGGCCGCACTCCCGGGGCACCTGCCCACGGGCCTCCACGACTCGCGGTTCGGGGGACACCAGATACACCATGACAGCTCCAAGGAAAGCAACCCGTGCCGTTCACTGCAGGGTACAGTAGATTTTGCTGGAGACTTTCTTTGTGAAGCAGAAACTGCCTCTGAAGTGCATGATTTCCTCTTGTGATCGTTTCTTTCTCTGCCATCTTAATGCCTATTACTCATCCTTCCAAAGATCAGAATTTTATAAGAAACATATGGATCTCAAGACTTATCATCTGCCCTATACTGCACAGACGTGGAGAGTACAGCTGCGTGCACTTCTCCGTACTCTGCACATTCACACACAGCCTATAAACTCCCATCAACACATTCCAGGGAGAAAATGTTGAATCAAAGCTATAAGCAGCCAGTCCCATTGCCAGGCCCCGGCATGGTGACTTTATATTTATTTTAATAGACTCTGGGCTGTCATTTCCATCTTTATAAAAAGATACAGGATTTTTTGAAAACTAGCTGAAAGAGAACCATTCACAATTGGTTCTTATACATTTTCTCACTGAATGCATTTTCACAAATAAAAGGAAATACTAGATGGGTGAGCAGCTGATCTCTGCCTTCAGGGGATTTGCTTACAGGTAGATTGCCCCACAATAAGAACGTTTCCATAACAAATGCCATAAACCTACAAATGTGAGAGTAATACAACATTCCACAGATTAGAATCACCTTGGACTTCCCAAGCTTCCTCTTCACTAAGCCAGAAACATCAGACATTCCTGGCGTGGGGAGGTAAAATCATTCCTGGCGTGGGGAGGTAAAATCCATGCTTCCTCCAGTAATTGCTTTATCATTAATGAGTTTTAATGCCCTGTTCTCTCCTCTCCTCCCTTCCACTTTTCCACCCATCTCTCCCTTTGTCCCTTCATCTCTCCCTTCCTCTGTCCATCCATCTCTCCACCTATCCATGTATTCATCCATCCATCCACCTGTCTGTCCATCTGTCTGTCCATCCATCCATCCATCCATCCATCTGTCCATCTGTCTGTCCATCCATCCATCCATCCGTCCATCCATCCATCCCTCCCTCCCTCCCCTTCTCCCACCCCTCCATCCATCCATCCTTCCATCTGTCCCTCTGTCCATCCATCTATCCATCCATCCATCATCCATCCACCATCCATCCATCCATTCATCTATCCCTCCCTTCCTCCCTCCCTCCCTCTCTCCTTCCCTCCATCCTTCCATCTGTCTCTTTGTCCATTCATCCACCTGTCCATCCATCCATCTGTTCCTCTATCCATCCGTCCACTTGTCCATCTGTCCATCCATCCATTCCTCTATCCATCCGTCCACTTGTCCATCCATCCATCCATCCCTCCATCCATCATCTACCCATCCACCTGTCCATCCATCTACCCTCTATCCACCCATTCCTTGGTCCACCTTCCCACACCCCATGAAGGTAGTGTCATAAAGGCAGGGACTGGCCCAGAAGCCAGGACCCAGAATGGAGGCAGACGCTTAGCAGGATACAGCAACTGCTAGCACTGAAGCCATAGGTTCTCCACTAGCAGCTGAAACCCACTGGGCTTCCTTCTGCACTGACAACCCAGATTGCCCTGGGGTCACAGGCAGCTCCTGCAAGTTCACAGCCCTGGCCTTGGCATCACGTCATTTTCTGCTGAACCTGCTTGCTCCCGTATACACCACACACCCTCAAAGACAAATGTGGGGACACTCTGTCTGTCCCTCCATCACCAGGAAGCCAAAGGAATGTCAGCTGCACGGGCCTGAGAACACAGCAACACCGACGCAGGGCTTTCTAGGGTGGCAGCTCCACATGCACTGAGCCCTGACTTTCCCGGATGCCCAGGAAGCTCTTTAGGGGCTCTGCAGCACCCTTAGCTCTGTGCCTGTGGAAGGGATTCCGGGCTTCCTGCAGGGGGATCCTGAGACTCCTCCCAGCTGCTAGATGATGCCCCCTTTTTCTCCTACCCCTTGGAACAAGAGTTCGGGAGCTAACAGATTCCTTAAAATGTACACAGTTATCAAGTTCCAAGGATTGTCTAATTCTCCCACCCCTCAGAACAAGAGCTCAGAAGCCAACAGATCCCTTGAAATGCGCACACAGTTATAAAGTTCCAAGGATTGTCTAATCCATTTTTGTCACCTTTTGGGTGATTTCAGCCTCATTTTTATGCGTGGCAGAAAATCTTAACAATTTAGAAAGAGTATTTTGTATGATTTGGACAAAAGAGAAAATTCATACCAAGCCTTGCAAAAAGCTACTTAGTCCTAAAGCACTGTATACAATTTGTAGGTAATTCACAGCAAATTATGCCTCAAATTTGACTGTGTGTGGCTGAAAGAGAAAAAAAGCAATTAGGACGTGAGGGCAGGTGTTTTACCCTCGCAGAGACATCTTCTTGAATTCTGGAGGGCCCGCATCCACAATGCCCTCAAGCGATGTGTTAATAATTGCACGGCACAGAGGGATTATGTTAGAGAAGCTACATGTTTCTTTCTGGAATATGACCTATTTTTCTTCCCAAAGAAGTGGGTGGAAAGGGAGGGAACAAATAGGAATTCTAACTCTGCCCTCACTGTCCAGAGAGCTAGCCTCTGAGCCACCTGCTGTGTCTCTAGGGAAGAAATGGTACATCCTGGAGACAGGCGGCCACCCCTGGCTTCCATCCAGGCCCCCTGAAGGATGCTGGATGAGAAGAAGACACAGGGGGGACTCAGGACAGAGCTGAGGTTCCAGGGCACTGGCTGAGGCTGTCCGAGGTCCTGCATCCCGGGGAGACGGAATTCTCTACAGAGTCAACGCTCCAACTACCACGATCCCAGAAACAGCCAGGAAAGCATCGAACTTGCTGAACCATGACTACCGAAGCTCCATTTCTTTAGAAAGGACACCAGGGCACCCTTCTAGCCTCGGGGGATGCTCGGCTCTTTGTGTTTCTCCCTGCCCTTCCCCCACTCCTCATTTCTGCCCTTTCTTCCCATTTTTAGAGCCCCTGCCCATCATGCATCGTCCCCTTGACTATTCTGTCACAGTGGCCCTGAGTGACCGTCTTGTTTCTCACTCTCCCCACAGCCTCCCATCACATTTCACCCTGAATGGAGGCCCTGGCCAGGGACCTTGAGGCAAGGTCACGGAGGCAGGAGCCACCTCCATCAGGCCATTTGGGCCTTGCCCAGCCCAGCGCCCCTCAGCCCTAGTGCAGGTCACACAGCAGCTTCTTCCCCGTCTTAGTCCCAGCCTGGCACCCTGTCCCTGCTCATGGTCTGGATCCTGACACAGAGCCAGGGCTGCAGGGCTCCTGTGGAGGACAGCGGCAGGGGGTGGTGACTGGGCTGTGGTGGAGCCCCTGGTCCTGGGGAGGTGGTGCTGGGTCCTGGGGTGCTTAAAGATGGTGTCTGTTCCTCGCTTCAGGGTGCAGGGTGCAGCCCTGGGGCAGGGTCCTCCATGGCTTCCTGCTTCCCCTTTCCTCTCCGCCGGGTGCCCCAGGCTGTGGACAGGCTCCTCAGCTTCCTGGGGGCTGCAGGCTTCACTCGGGTACGAGGGTCTCCTCTTGGGGACTCTCAGGCTACCCGAGGCCCTGGGCAGTTCCCATTGACAGACAAAATGGCTCTCTCATGAGAACCTGGTGAAGAGCCTTGGAGGTCCACCCAGATGGGGGCCCTGAGAGCTAAAGCAAAGCTCCGGGGTCTGTTCCAGGTGGAATTAGCATGTGGCCCAGGTTTCTGCTGCAGGCCAGCGGGCTGCTGAAACCAGAACGTCCTTCCTAAGTCAGGAGCTACACGCAGGGGCCACAGGCTCCCTCCTGGGCCTTGGTGTGCTCACAGCACCACCAGTGGGGGAAGATGATGGGGAGGCCCCTGCTCCGCACGCAGCTCCTCACCTGCCCTGAAGATCTTGGTGGGTGCTGCTGTTAACCTCAGATTTCAGGAGAGGACCCTGACATCCCCAGCAGCTAGTGGCTTCCTGGGTGTGCACTGGCGTTGGTGGAGCTGGAACTGGAGTGCCATTCTTTCGGAATCTAGAGGAGCCTTCTGTGTTTTCTTGGACCAGTGGTCCTCAACGTGGGGTGCTGGGCCACAGCAGCGAGATCCCCAGGAACTTGATGAAAGGGCAAATACCTGGGACCCACCCCTCACCTCCAGGCCTGGCCCAGCAACTTGTGTTTTGACAAAAGCCCTCCAGGGGCCCTGACAAGCACTCAAATTTAGAACCTCTGTTCTATACTATGCTGCAAAAAAGCTGGAAAATAGAGTAAGAGAGACGAGGACACAGGGATGTGTTTTATGGAGGAAAGGAAGGCCATGAGGAGACAGAGATGGAAGGTGGACGCTGAGTGTGAACCGCAAACACCAGGCCATGCCACGCAGCCACTGACCCACCCAACCTGGTAGCATTTCTGACCCTTGTCACCGTGTGTGCTGTTCGCTCTTCCGGGCTCTGGGTGCGGCAGGAACAAGACAGATCCAACCGGAACCCTAGGCAACCTTCAGAGACAGGTGTGAAATCCACAGGGCAAAAAGAAAACCTGAGTCATTTTCATACTCTCCCTCTTGGACACTGCAGGGATGAATAGTGTCCCCCAAATTCATGTCCTCCTAGAACCTGAGAATGGGACCTTATCTGCCAGTGTAATTAGAGGCAAGGAGGGTTGGAGCTCATGCTGGATCCAATGAGAGCATCCTCATAAGAAACAGAAAAGGACATACAGGGAGAAGATGGCTATGGGAAGCTGGAGGCAGGGATGGGGTAAGGCTTCCTCAAGCCACTGGACGCCAGGGCAGCTGGAGCCCCAGAGCTGAGTGGGGCTGCTGCGGACTCCCAGAGGAGCCTCGAGGAGCTAGCCCTGCCCACACCTGGATTTCAGACTCCCGGCCTCCAGGACGAGGAGAGAAGATGTTTCTGTCATTTTAAGGCGCCCAGTTGGTGGCACTTGTTACTGCAGTGCAGGAAACTGACACGGGCACCCAGAAACTGCGTTGCTGAGATGCTTACTTTCCTGGCTACCTGGTGTCATTGCGCCCACCACACTTTCGCATTATTAATGTCTGTGACCTTGTTGATAGCTTTCCTGTCTACTTACTCTCCTTCTGAAGATTCTCAACCAATTACCCAGTTACCATCTTCAGAAAATTATGAAGCTACTTCTATATACCCATGTCTATACTGATCTACGTTTATATTTACCATCCATCCATCCGTCCATCCATCCACCCATCCATCCATCATGTATCTATCTCATCTATCATCTATCATCCATCTATCTATCCATCCATAATCTATGTATCTGTCATCTGTGTATGTGTGGATGCATGCATGCATCTATCTATGTATCATCCATCCATCATCCATCATCCATCTATCTACCTATCCTTCTATCTATCTATCTTCCATCCATCTTCTAATGTATCATCTATCATCCATCCAAAATATATGTTATGTGTGTATGCATGCAGCATCTATCATCCATCCATCATCCATCTATCTACCTATTTATCCATCTATTATCTATCTTCTGTCATCCATCTATGTATCATCTATCCATCTATTTATAATTTATCATCTATCATCCATTCCTCCAAACATCCATCATCTATCTAATGTATCTATCATCTATCATTTATCATCCATCCATCATCCATCTATCATCTATCCATCATCTATCCATCTATTATCTATGTAGCCTATCATCTGTCCTCCATCCACTATCTATCCATCTATCTTCCATCCATCATCCATGTATCTATCCATTCATCATCTATCTATCTAACCATCCATCCACCTATCCACCCATCCACCTGCCTACCTGCCTATCTTCTATCATCCATCCATCTGTCCGTCCGTCCGTCTGTCCACCCACCCACCCACCTACCTACCCACTTATCCTTTTGTCATTAGAATGCATCCCACTAACCTCTCTTAACTTGGATCTGACGGGGATGTGCCTGCTGCAGAAGGAGGTAGTCTGAATGAGTAAAAAAATCTAAAGTGTATAGTGCTGTGTTTTTTTGTTTAAAAAAGACAGTTGTATTATCGTCAGGTCTATACATTGACACCAACTATAACACATTAACAAAAAGTAAAAGTGAACTGCATGCTGTGAGGCAGGAGTCTGGAGGGAAGGCCCTCCCACAGAAGGGAGGCCACTTTCTCTGTGTGCCTGGTGCTGAGGGTTGAGCACGTTTGCTGCCTGCAAATGGTGCTGCTCGTGCATTGCATACAGGCTGTCATCTTAAGTAAGTTAAATGCCCTTTTCCTGTACTTGAATCTGAACCAGGAGTCTGCCCTGCTCGCAGATATCACAGAGGCCAGGGCCCTGCTCCTTCCCCTACTCCAGCCAGCTCCACCCTGGGGAGTCCCAGCAGTCATTCTTCCTGCGTATACTGCACACCCCAGGGGTCCTCAACTCCAAGGCTCCCTACCGCATGCGGAGTAAAAGGTATGGTCCTCATGACAGGTGACAAGGCCCTACGAAGGACCTACTGCACCTGTCCTCTCTCTGTCTGGTCCTCAGCACCCTCCTGGTCTGCTCTGCTGGGGCCACACCACAGCCCCTCCTGCCCCAAGGTCTTGGACCGCTGGTCCCACTGCAGCCTGGCCCACCACCTCACCCCATCAGGTCCTCCAGCAGAGGCCACCCAGTCAGGCCTCCCCTGGCAAAGGCCACCCAGCCAGGCCTCCCCTGACCTCCCCTTGGACAACAGCAACCCCCTTCCACTCCAAGCCTCATCCTGATCCCACTTTCCCTTTCTCGCAGCAAACACCACCTTCTGAAATGCAGCATCATTTACATTTGTATTACATCAAGGTTTATCATCTGGTCACTTCCATAGGCTCCTGGGGGTGTGTGGGATTGAGTTTGTTTGTTGAGGGCACGTGCAGAGAATTGAGAGAATGCCAGGTACACTCAGTGAACCCTGGCTGGGTGCACAGAGCCAGGGCACTGTCACAGCCTGACCCGGGGTCTCCAAGCAGACCCATCCCTGCAGACAAGGAGTTTTCTCACCTCCCTTATGTCTGTCCCCCTCCACCCTGCTCCTAAAGGGGTAGACCCAGGAGGAGGGAGCCCCGGGCCTCCATTGTTCACACCATCCCTCCCCCATCCACCTTCTTTTTCGGGTAAAGATGGATGCCTTGGAAGATCCAAATTGGAATGGAAAGAAGGCGCTAATGCAATCCCACCTCCTCTGGGGGCCGCAGTATTCAATCGCACTATTCATTTCCTAACCTGAGTTTTATAAAGATTGTCTTTGTGGCTGGCAAATAGACTTGAGTCAATTACAGCCCACCGTTCCTGACCGTTCCTGACACCAGGCGAATGTTAATGGGAATGACGGAAGGATGTGATTTCAGACAGCAGCGTCTGCACGTGCAAATTCGAACTGGCAGGCCCCATTCAGAGAACCTGGAATTAAGTCTCAGACCTTGGACCCCACACTCGGTCCTCGCTGAGGCTCCCCCCACCGACTGCCCAATTACATTATCTGTGACATCCTGAGGCCGTCTGAGGGTCCTAAGCAGGCAGTGCCAGGAGCCTGAGCCTGTGCTCTGGGCAGGAGGAGGGGAGAGCTGGGCTGAGTGTGCAGTGGGCCTCCAGGTAGGGCAACCCTCCACAGTGCAGGTGGGCCTTTTGGAAAGCACAGTGAGGGGCACCCTGGTCTCAAACTCTGAAAGCACGGGAGTGCTTGGCTGAGCCCAAAGCCTCAGCCCCTACGATGGTTGTTTCCTTCTCCCCAAAGCAGAGGTGGGCACAACACCGTCTAACCCTGTCCCCGAGCTGTCCTCCACCCAACCTCATGCCACATCTACCAGCTGCAGGGATTTCTGCCAAAAAACAGCAGCCCGTCACACGCCGCTCAGACCCAGCCCCTTCCTGCACTGCTAGAATGAAGACCCCATTCTATCTCTGTCTAGAGCAGAAGGCAGCAAGCATTTTCTGTAATGGGTCAGGCAGTACATATTGTGGGTGGGTGGGCCACAACGTCTCTTTCTAATTGCTCACCTGGTCCACAGCAGAGGCAAAAGCAGCCACAGACAATACGTACAGGAATAGGTATGGCTGTGTGCCAATAAAACTTTATTTACAAAATAGGCAGAGGGCCAGACTTGGCTTGAGGACTGTAGGTTGCCGACGACCACAGTCTAGGTTCTAGGGCTGTGCTGGTTCTAACTGGACTGAGCGGTCAATCAGCATGAAATACACATAAGGCTTTGCAGTCATCACTTCCCAAAATGAATGTCAGATTTCCCATGAACAATTTTTCATATGGACTGGATGTTGAAAGAACATTTTGGATATATTGGGTTAAATAAAATATAGCATTAACAAGGATGTTGCCTGTTTTACTTTTTTGAATGTGGCTCCTGAAAATTTACGAATACAGAAGCGCTCTCACGCCATTTCTATGGGACTGTGCTGGTGGAGGTGGCCCCAAGTGGTGGGCCCTGCTGAGCACTGGGCCCAGGGTCTCTTGAGCAGCCGGCTTCTGCTCCCTGTGAACTGGCATGTGTCCTTTCCGTTGTCTGCACGAAAGGCCTGCTGCCTGTCACTCCCAGCCTTCTAGTTAATGCCCACCCTCCTTAGCCTGATGCTGCTTCCACAAGGGCCCTGGTCTGGATGCCCTGTGACCAGCACGACACAACATGCTGTGACTCCTGCTCCAAGCTCGGCACCCCTCCCTCCACCTCGCCCTTGTCACCCTGTGTCTCTCCGCCCCACGGGACTCGGGGCAGCTCGGGCTTGGGGCTCCACTAGTCTTGGCTCTTCCTTGCGTGGGCTGTGCTGGGCTCGGTGCCTGGCCAGGCAGGCTTGGGGAGTATTTGCTGAACAGATTCTGGGCTGCAGAAGAAAGCTAGGGAATAAGGTCTCATTTGCACACCCCCAAAACCAGGCAGCCCTTTCAAGTCATGTGAAAAACAGGTTTGTTCCCGATCAGGCCTTCTTTTGAGGACTTCCATTTGTTTCTCTTAAGATATATGTTAAGATTGAAAAATGTAATCTTTCAATGGGTGCCAATTTGGAGGAGATCGTCACAGGATGCAAATGCAAGGACTTTGATTTCCTGAAGGACATTTTCCCTGACTTCTGTCTCATTTTGTCATATTGTCTAGAAGAGAGATGTGATTTTTATTTCCCCCTTAGCAGCGAGGTAATTTGCGCGTGTTATTTGCTCTGTGGGCATCTCCATAACCCATTTTGAATTTATTTCATGATGTCTCTTGAAAGCACCATGAACCTGAGACATGCTGAATCAGACTAATGAACTCTGCACTCGACCGCCAGACCCTCCCCAGCCTGCCAGGCTGGTCACCCGGGAAGGATGGATAAATATTCAAGAACGAGCGGCCTTCTGGGCCCTGGACACGTGTTCTTGAGATAATGAGACCTTAACAAAGATGTAGCTGCTCCCACGGAATATCAGACCTGACATTTCATCTAAGGTGAAAACCGCCAGGCTCCTCAACTGCCTCCTTGCTTGCTAGGAGCAGAAGGGCAGGGCCCAGGCACGCAGCCTCCCTGTGTGCCCCACGGTGATAAGCACCGTGCCCTTCACGTGGGCCTTTAAAAGGAGGCACAAAAAGATTGCCCCGGAAGCAGGTGCTGGCCCTGAGCTGTCCTTGGATTCCTTCCAGGATGGACTCATGCTGCAGCTGCCGCTGAGATTCAGGGGCTCCGAAGTCCTGAGCCTCCTAGGGCTGCTCTGATGATAACCACAAGTCTGGTGGCCAAAAACATCTCAGCGCTCTAGAGGTCACTGTGCAGGAGGGGCAGCTGAAGTCAAGGTGTGGGCAGGGCTGCGTTCTCTCTGGGGGCTCCAGGCCAGAAGCCCTTCCTTGTCTTTCCAGTTTCTAGAGGCCGTCTGCATCCCCACTCCTGGTCCTGCCTTCATCCTCAAGCACAGCATCTTCCAATCTCTCTCTGATGCTATCTTTGTCTTTCTCTCTGCGTCTCTTTCTTTCTCTGTCACTCTCCTGCCTCCTTCTTTCTCTTGTATGGACACTAGTGATGGCATTTAGGACCCACTGGATAACTCAGGATGACCTCCTCCTCTCCCCACCTCTTCCCCTCCCCTCAGGCCTGCGCCTCACCCATTCCCTTCTTGATCCCTGTCAGGTTGCGGTTCCCAGCTGAGCAGGGACACAGGGCCCCAGTCCTTGAGCCCCGTCGGGTTCCCAGGGATGCTCCATAATCTTCTCCCACCCCTCCCAGTGAAGATTCCAGTCTCTGCCAGTGACCCTGAGGGATGCTCAGCACCAACTCCCACCCTTGGCAGATGCCTCACTGTCCACCCCAGAGACTCGGCTCAGACTTGCTGCCCCTCCCGTGGTCTCAGGTGTTGTCCTGACTATGGGCAGTTTCACTCATTGGAATCACACCTCATTTCTCACAGAGCCCTTACTACACAGCAAGCACAGTGCTGGAGGTGGAAGCTGTGAACACACTTCACGGACAGGGCCTACCCTCTTGTGCAACACATACACACCTGATTGAAGTCTGTGTGTCTGACTTTGTGGAGGGCTCCTTGATGGACTGGGCTTTGCATAATTCATCTTGGAATCTCCAGGACAGGGACAGCACCTGGCACACAATCCTACCATGTACAGAGCACCTGATATGCTTTTGGAGGAATATTCTGTCCATCCACACACCCATCCATCCACTCACCCATTCATCTGTTTATCCACCCACCCATTCATCTGTTTATCCACCCACCCACCCATCTACCGATACGATCATCCATGCATTCATACACCCATCTATCCATCCATCATCCATCCATTATCCATATACCCACCCATTCATCTATCCATCAACCCATCCACCCATATGATCATTCATCCATCCTTTCACCTGCCCATACACTCATCCAACCACCTACCCACCCACCCACCAATCCACTCATCCATCCATCTATTTATCTATCTATCCACCCATCCACCCATCTGTCCATACATCCATACATCCAACCACCCATCTATTCATCCATCTATCTACCCGCTTATTCAACCATACATCCATCCACCATCTATCATCCATCCATCCTGCATCCACCTACTCATCCATCCATCCATCCTCCATCTGTCCATCCACCATCCATCCATCCACCTTCCACCCATGCATCCATCCAATCCACCCAGCCACCTACCCATCCATCATCTATCCATCGATCCATCATCCATCCACCCACCCACCCATCATTCATTCATCATCCATCCACCCATCCATTCATTTATCCATCTACCATCTATCCACCCACCCACCCATCCATCCACCATCCATCCATTATCCATCCATTCACCCATCTATCCACTCATCTACACACCCATCCATCCATCTACCCATCCATCCATCCATCCGTTCATCATCCATCCAGAAACCTATCATCCGTCTATTATTCATCATCCATCCATCCATTTGTCCATCTATCCATCCACTTATTCTTTTTTTTCTAGAGACCAGGTCTCACTCTGTTGCCCAGGCTGGAGTGCAGTGACATGATCACAGCTCACTGCAACCTTGAACTTCTGGGCTCAAGCAATCCTCCTGCCTCAGCTTCCCAAGTAGGTAGGACTACAGGTGTGTGCCACTGTGCCCAGCTAATTTTTAAAATTATTTTTTGTAGAGACAGGATCTTTCTATGCTGCACAGGCTGATTTCAAACTCCTGGCCTTAAGCCATCCTCCTGCCTTGGCCTCCCAAGGTGTTGGGATTACAAGCATGAGCCACTGCACCTGGTCCACTTATTCTTTATCCATCCATCCAATGATCCATCCATTCATCCACGGATCCACCCACCCATCCACCCAACCATCATGCATCCACCCATCCACCTATTCATCATCCATCCACCCATCTACCCATCCCTCCATCTACCTATCCATTCACCCTTATGCCATACACACTCGACTGTTAACTGTGCAGCCGGATTTGATATGTACATGTAATTCACTAAGGGCAGGGACCAGAGTTTATACCTGGACACTCACAGGTTTTTCAGGGCTGAGTCTGTTTTCCTCAGTCTTACCTCCTAGGGGCCCTTCCTTTTGTGGAGAAGGCCTTGAAGCTGAGATGCAGCAAAACCTGTTTGGAACCCCTCACTCCACTGATCCCAGCCCCTTCCTTCCTTTGTATCCCGTATCAACGGGAGAACAGTGCCCCAGACTTCCCCACATTTCCATCCCTTTCCCTCATCCTCGTTGACACCCTGGGCCCCACCCATAAGAATGGCCACAGAAGTCATGGGAATCCTCACAAACCACTTTGATTTTGCTTTTCCTGAATAGCCTCATCAGCCTCGCACTCCCCATACAAAAACAAGCGCTTTGCACTTTTTCCAGCATCCTCCTAGAGTGCTGGACAAAGCTTTGGATGTTTCCCTCCTTTTTTGGCAATGGTACCTCAAGTATTCTGTAGGGAACCACTCCTTTGTTATCTTGGTCCATTTGGTGAATGGGCTGACTTCACCCTTGGCTCCATCAGGGGACACGTGATGCTGGTCTGGCCAGTGCACAGAGGCCATGGCCTAGACCCCATGACCAGGTCAGAGGTGGATATATGACTGAGGCTGGGTCAATGACAGTCACTCCTAATATTTTCCTGGAACTATGGGGGAAGAAAACAGTTTTTCTCTTCCTACTGAACTTTAAGGACAGAAGTCAGAAGCTGTTGGGGACCAGCATGGGAGTGAGGACCTGCCTGAGCACAGAGTCAACTCAAAGGGAAGCAGCGAGAGCTTGTTGGTGGTGTTGCAGAGCACCTGAGTCTAGCCATTCCTGAAATCCATATTTCCCTGCATGTCATGTGGCAGCCATGCTGTCCAGCTACTCGGAGCTATGTTTTATTGCCTGCAATTGGAAATGCCCTGGCCAGCATCTGCCTCCTGTCAGCACCACCTTTGGGGGTCATGCATTCCTCATACTCATTAGATCAGCTCCTGCTAGAAAGGGTATTAATGCTGCAGCCTGGCCGATCCACACAGCTCGAGGGTCCACACTGTCTCAGGCTGCCTCCCATGCTTGGAGCTCAGGTCCACCAGTGACCTCATGGGAGCAGAACCCGCTCTTCTATTTGCTCCCGGAGCCGTGTCCTGCATAGATTTATACAATTTATTTATACTGAAATGTCACATCCCATCCTGGATCAGTCTCTCAAAAATACAGCTGTCAGAAGTTATTTTCATTAAAGTCTTTTGTAGCGGAGGGTACGGGAAGATCGAGAGGGAGGACCCTCTTTTGCCAGCAAAAGGAAGAGCATTTAAAGAAAAAGATCACTCTGGCTCAGTGGTAGATTTGACTTTCAGGAAAGAGCTTCTCTTCTCCAGGAACATTACACACCAGATAAGTTTCTGATGGGATTTGAGCCACCCTTCTTCAGTTTTCCTTCCATTCTTTACTTCCTCTGGGCTTGAAAACAGGGGCTGAGGCATAGGCCACCTAAGTTCCAATTAAATCGACAGCCTCCACTCCTGCTGAAACCCTCAGAGGCTCCCAGTGATGTGAGAATAAACCCTAAGTTCCCTCCTGGGTGCATTCTCCCTCCGAGGCCCTCTGTGGCCTGGGCCTTCCTCCAGGCTCCCATTCCCATCCCGCCGGTCACCAGATGGTGGACCTGCTAGCCCTTGCCCTGGCCCAGGCTTGCCTTGGCACTTGTGGTGCTCGCTGTGTGGGGTGCCGGTGCTGCATCCTCCACGGGACTGGCTCCCTTTAACTCTCCAGGCCCACAGTCACATGTCTTTGGGGAAGCCTGTCCTCTCCATCCCATAGTGCTCTGAATGCCCTTCACAGGGAATTACTGCCGCAAGGTGTACCCATGCCCGCTCCTTAACTTACTGCTGGAGAACGTGGGCGCCAGGAGGCCCAGGGCTATGGCAGGCACCATCCCCGAGGGTGAAGGAAGGACCTGACCTGCTGCCTGCTTGGGGCCTATAGGGCAGCCCTGAGCTTTGCTGGACAGGGGTCCTCCTGGAACACCTGTCACACTGGCTTCCCAGGGTTGTCCCAAGGACAGACTGGAGAGAGGGGCTGGCGGACGGTGCTCTGATGAGAACAGGCGGGTGCTGGTGGAAGGCACCCGGGCCTGCTGGTGGATCCTAAGTACGTTTTCCTTGCATCCTTTCCTTTCTCCCTGGATGATTCTGCAATAGCACTCAGCAGTGGGAAGCAAGAAGTGGTAAGTGGAGGGCCCAGGGACCTGGAACCAGCATCCCCCTGGAGTGCAGACATGCAGTGCAACCTTCTCTGAAGACCTGGGCTTTGATCCTACAGCAGTGAAGCTCCCAGGCTGCTTAACCTTGGGTGTGCCATTTCACCTCTCTGACCCCAGTCTCTTTTTCTCTCATGGGGCTGGGGGAATGTACACAGGAGGAGTTGCCCTGGACAGCAGTGGCCAGCAGGTGCTGGCAGCCTGGACAACCCAGCACCATCAGACTCCACAGCATGCACATGGGCCCCAGTGGTGAGCACACCCCACGACAGCCTCCAGCAGGGGCAGCTGGTTCCACAGGGCACTGCTTTGGCTTCTAAAATCTGGATTCACCGTGTGTTCTCAGGGTCATGTGCAGAGGGTTTTGTGCTTCCTTTTCCAGGCAGGTGCATCCTCTGCGGCGTCGGGGCAGCCTGGGCTAAATTCCCCCTGCCTGCACATGCATGTGCGTGTCTGTCTGTCAATAGAGGGATAAACATCCACCCACATGCACACACCCATTTGCACCTACAGCTTCCAGCTCCTCCCGCTAGATAAATACACACTAACACATGGGCACACACAGCATAAAAGCTCGGCTTCCCTGGGATGATACCCAACCTGACCTCGGGAGGAGAATAGGGCTTTTCTTCTCTTAGGGTTGGAGAATTTAAAAGATAGCGGGGACCTAACAAATTAGGAATGCTCACTCTTTTCAATATAGAAGCACTTAGCATCTCTCTGGTCTTAGAAGCCTTGGGCAACAAAGAGCTTCCAGCCTCTCAAGAGCACTTACTCTAATGTCTGCAATGATCATCTCCCTGGCTGCCCTCCTGACAGCCACGTGCGACATTTGGCAGCCTCAGACTTGGCGGGGTCCCTCCGCCTTGCAGTCTTGCTTTTAAGACGTGCATTTCCTGTTCAGAACAAGTTCCTTGCTCCTCTGCCCTTGCATTTATTCACTCTTCCTGGCCTGCTTGTCCAGGAAACTCACCGAGGACCCAGCAGCAAGGTCATTGGGCTGAGAGCAGGATATAGGGCACATAAAGACCCAAGTCCAGCCCGACCCCTTCCATTGCCTCCCAGGGCATGAGTGTGCATGCATGTGTGCAGGTGTGTGTGTGTGTGCGCCACACACAAAGCCCAGGCCCTACCCAGTCCTGGGCCATCACCTCCCAGGGTGTGTGTGGGGGCACACGTGTATGTTCACATGTGCAGCTGGTGCAGTGGGGCCATCTGGGCGCATTATGCCAGCATCTGGTGCCAGCCACCCTCTCTGGAAACAGGTTTGGAAGCGGAAAGATCCGCCTTTGAGTCCCAAGTCACTTTCTGGCTCTGTGACCTTTGACATGCAACCCCACTTCTCTGTTCCCCGGTTTCCTCATCTGTCAAGAGGGCTCATGGTGGTCCCTGGCTCACAGAATGGTGAGGATGGTGTGCACAGAAATGCTGCATGCGGAGCCCCAGGGTGGGCGGGACGTGCAGCGAGGGCTCCATGAGCAGGGCCATCCCGGCCGACTGTTTCTCCACATACCTGGTTGCCCAAGACCCTCTCAGCCTTCCTGAGGGTGGGGTGGCCCCATGCTCCCTGCCTCCCACACCACTGTGGCTCCAGGTGCTGACTTGACCGGCCCCTTCTTTGCCTCCATCACATTGTCCCAATTTTCTCTGATCAAGCACATCCACAGGGACCCTGGGTGCAGCTTATGAGATGGTGGCGTCATGCCCAAAGGGCACGGTCCATACAGACTGTGGTGCCAGCACTGCGTGGGCTGCCAGGGAGCAGTCGTCTGGACATACAGACTGACCGGGTGTGCGGGTGAGGGATGCTTCTCACCCTTCTCCAGGCTTTGCTCAAGACAGCACCCCCACCCTGGCAAGTGTAACCACACTCCCAGGGGAAGCGGAAGCTGGGCCCAGACTCTGCTGTCTTCGGATTCATGCCTCTTTCACCCTTTCCTGACAGTGAGCTGTGAGCAGCTTCCTGCCACTGTGGCCTGCAGATTCCCAACACCCCATCGAGGGTAAGATCCGGTCAGCCAGGAGCTGTGTGTGGAGAGTGGCGATCTGGGGCGGAGGGGGTTCTCAGAGCTCTGCAGGGGGATGGGATCCCTCCTGGAGTCCCTAGTCCTGCCTGGGCTGGCCCTCCGGAAGCGACAGTTCTGCGGATGTGGCCTCTGTGAGCCCTAGGCCTCAGCTCCAACGTCCTCCATGTGGACTCTGAATTCAGTGGACCTCGGCCAGCGTCAGCCATGCCATCATCCTCTCTCCTCTGTAGGGAGTCCGTCCGCCTGAGCCCATGGCTGTTTTCATGGAAGTCATAGCATTGATGCCTGTGCACTGCCAGTGGGATTGGCTCCAGCACCAAGGGCAGAAGTGGATTTCTTCGGGCTGCAGGGACGCAGTGGCCCTGGCTGTGCCGGCAGCAGCTGGTGTTCACTTAGCAGCTTTTCTTCAGGTGAATTTCAAGTTCGTCTACAGGGCCGACTCCCCAGCTCCAGGCACCGTGGCTCTCATCTGTGCAGCCATCTCTTGTGGGGAGGCATGACTGCTGTTGGACAAAGTGTGGCAACAGCCACCCCGCTTTTTGGCAGGGAAAATCAAGAACAGCCTGACGATGAGGGCAGGAGGCCATGGCCTTACTTGCAAGCCAGGATTAAGATGGGGCTTGCAGTTTCTGTCTGCCGTTTTGGAAAACACAAGTGGGATTTGGGCCCCAACGTCCATTTGGGTGGGGCTGGCTGGATGGTATGGGATGGCCAGGGTCAGCGTTTGGAGTCCCCAGCCATTCTCCCACCTGGACCCCGCCCAGAACTGCAGGAACCAACCTTCCAACGCGTGACCTTAATATGTAGCCGCAGGTGCCCCTCGGTCCCGCCGCTGCGATTTTCCTGGGCTTCCTGACAGCCAATATCGCTTGGCAGATTCCCAGGGTCCAGAGAATGCAGCTGTGGTTTGCTGGAGGACCGTGTACGCTCTGCATGCAGCAGCCACCAGCCTGCCTGTAGACACTCAAAGTTCGGAGATAAATCCGATGTTAGGTGACCCCCGTGTATCGTAAGACAGCTCGGCTGCCCTTGGCTGCGTGCACACCTCATCAAAAATGAATAAACATGAGCCTGCCGGGAGCACTCGTTCGCATCCATCATCACAAAGCGCTGCTGGTGGATGCTCCAGGCCCCTCCGCCTGGGACGTGAGCTTCATGGGGGGAATTTATCACCCACTAGGAGATCTGACGGGGACCTCGGCTCTCCGAGAAGGGAGAACCCGGGGAAAGAAGGCACTCTGCAAATTCAAAGGCAAACCCTTGATGAGAAACTACTCTGGTCTTTGCGGGCAGCCTCCCCTCAACCCACAGTTGCACATCCAGGGTGCTTTTGTTTTTAGCGTCGCTTAACTGATGAAAGGTCAAATTGTTGCGTATGCCATTTCAGGAGTGAGCATTAAGCACCCTGGCCAAGCCAGAGAACAGCAGAAACAGCTGCCGAATTGAAGGGCGGGAGCCCTGGTGGCAGCTTCCTGGGTCTGGAGGCCAAGGCCGCCCCCAGCCCACCAGCATGGTGCTCGCCTTCCCGTCTGTGATGTGTGACCAAGACGCCACTATCAGCTCAACAGACACGGGCCCTTCAGGCTGCGGCACCCGGATCCGGCTGGATTGTCCTTCTCAACTCGTCCCACCTCCCTTCTGACTCAGGGAGGAGCCACCCGTGCCAGCGACGTCCCCACGTGGTGACATCCTGGCAGCTAGAGATTTTCATTTACTCAACCTCAGATGAATGGGTTGGTAGAAGTAATTTCAACTGTCAAACTTATTTTCTGGGCAGCCTCTTTGTTCAGATATGATGACTGTTGCTAATTTCAAGAAACTTCATTCAGTTCATGCTGCTTTCCTCTTCCAAATAAGTGTTGAAAAGATTGGTCTAAATTGTGGACACCAAGACGCCACATTAGAGCAAAAGATTATGGATTTCTTGGGAGTCTGCTGATTCCTCAGCAGGCAGACCCCTGGAAGGAAGGAACTGGGGCAGGGTGTTTGAGGTGGAAGCCTGGGCTCTGAGCCAACGTCCACAGATGTCACTGGAAGAATCTTGGCTGAGAGAACTTCTCTGGGCTGCCCAGGCTCTATCTCTGAACACAAGCATCTCAGGGAGTAGAAGTGTTCGTGTGAGGGTCTTGGGGGCAAGACCTGCTCCTGGGTCTCTTGATGCGGTGTGGGTTCTCAGCTTTCCGCATGCTGCTTTAAAACCAGACTCCTGGGCCCGGCTCCCAGCCTGGCTGATGCAGGCTGCTGCATTTTCGGAGATCTTCAAGGAAGAATGCTGCAAAGGCCGTCGTGTTCAGCCACACAGGAGTGGGGACCAGCTCTCCCCATGCCCCAGCTGTGGTTTCTGCCCCCACCCCACTCCCAGGCCCAGGAGTCCCCTGTCCTTCCCATCCTGCTTTTGACTTAAAACTAGCAACAGGAATAAACAAGGGGCCATTGCAATGCCTGGGGCATGTGGATGTCAAGAGGCAGGTGACAGCACAGCTCCAGGAGGGTGGGCGGACAGGCCCAGGGTCTGCCCTGGACTTGCTCTCCCAGTGGGTGGATTCTAGAGGCGAGTGGTGTGACCCTGTGCGGGGAGGCATTTCCACTGGGGAGAGGCTGGGATGGCCCACGGTGCAGGGTCAGTGGAAATCACACGTGCAGGGCGTCCTCTCTGGCACTGACTGAGGCCTGGTCAGCCCCCACACAATGCCCCTGGATCCCTCAGCAGCTGTCACCAGGCCTGGTCTTCATGGTGCATGTCTACAGAAGGGTCCCGGTGGCACACAGACACCTCAACGTGGACCGGTGCTGGACAGAGGACAGTGTCGCTCTAAACTGCCGCGGGCACAGACGCTGGCGTCAGCGGTGGGAGTGTGGAGGGCCAGGGCGGCCTCGAGGGAGCTGGAAGACCCAGCGTGGGAGTGACGGGTGATTGGTTTACCCTGTGTTCAGTGGTGCCCACGTTGGGCAGCCTGGACACCGGGAGCTCCTGATCTTCCCCCGACCCCGCGTCTGTCAGCCCTGCCTGGTTCTGCACGTCCTTCCTCAGTACTGCCAGCTCCCGCCGGGAAGACATCCCTCCCTGCTCTCCTCGAGTCCCCGCTTCCCCTGGGCAGCCAAGATGGTCTCTTGGACACACACACCCGGTCCTGCCGTCCCAGCAGCTCCCGACTCACTTGGGATGAAATCCAGCCCCACTGCCCCCTGCCCTGTTCACCTTCCTCCGGCCCCTCTGACCCACTCGGCGGCACCCCAGCATTGGCATTTATGGGACCCTTGCCTGAAATGACCCCGACCCAGAGCCTTCAGAATCGTTGTCTTTTACGTAGCTCTTTTTCTAGGTTTCAGTGCAAACACTGCCTCCTCAGAGAGGCCTCCCAACGCTTGTCCGCAGCAGCCCCTGCCCCAGCGTCACCCTCCCAGGAGCTCCGCAGCACAGGCCTCCTGCGGGTGCCAATCCTTTCCTGCGTGGACTCATTTGTCATGGGCGTCAAGCCCTCGATGAAAGCTCCTCTGGGACAGGGGCTTTGTCACAGAACGTTTACCTCATCAGTCCACACACTCATGGAGCTGCAGGCCCAGTAGCCTCATTTCCATTTCTCCTCCAGTCAATATTTTAACAACGGTTTGCTTCATGTCGACACTGCCTGCACTGGGCAGCATTGTCATCCATACCATGGTGGAGGGGGAGGTGAGTCAGGGCCATGGGTTCTACCCTGGGCCGCTGTGCCAGTGCCTGTGGGGAGGGGAGGAGAGGCCCTGAGGGACAGGCAGAGTCTCAGTGGACGGAGATGGGTGCTGAGTCAGGGGCCGCTAACAGTCCTCTCCTGGACCTGTGTCCAGATCCTGGGCCTGCACCACCGGCTCTACCCCACAGGCGGACATGGAGATAGGAGGGCAGGGCACTGTGTGAGCCTCCCCAGGGTGCTGCGGGAAATGGTACCTCCCATTTGCGTGCGCAGGTGCCCTCGCCATCCCGAGTCTCGCTGGCCGGAGTCCAGGTGAGCTGCCCTGTGTTGGCCACGCGAGCAGCTGGGCACAGCTTCACCTCAGACACTGTCCGTTCCTCTCTCTAATCAGCCTGGGGACTGAGTGCACTTGATGCCCTGCGAGATGTCCTTTCCTCACGCCCCAGTCCTCCAGGCACACAGCCACGGCTGGGGACTCAGGGGGCCTCTGTGTGCTCGTCCTGTGCCCCCCAGCCCCCAGCTCCTGTCCCTTTCAGTCCAAGTCTCATTCAGGCTTCTCTTCCCTGTGCCTTTGGGCAGCCGCCCTCGTCCTCCCAAGCTCGGAATGGTGAAGCCGCGCACGGAGCTGAGAACGTCGAGGACAGGTTGTTTCATCATTCATTGGACAGCACAACCTGGCGCTACAGTTGCCCTGACAGAGGTTGCTCTGCGCGGCTCCAGGAAGCCAACGATGGCTCCAGAAAGGGGCCCAGGGCCTACCTCTGCCACCGCCATTCCCATGCGCTCTCACCGAGCAGTCCAGCGCAGGTCCAGTTTGGAAGAACTCTGTCTTTACAACTTCCCTCAAAGCATGGTCTACCAGCATCGATCACACACCAGGCCATGGCAGATTAGGGGGGTCAGTTGGGGTTCAAAGGGGAGGTCTGTGCCTGTGGTGGGGGATGGAAGGCTGCTTCTTGGAGGTAAATCCCAGAGAAACCCAGCTTGGGAAGGCAGATAGGATGTGACATTCCAACACACCTGGGGTTTCACAAATTAACCTTTTAAAAAACATGTACCCTGGAAGAATTTGAGGTTCACAGGGAGTTGCAAAGGGAGGCCCTGTGGACCCTTCGCCCAGTGCCTACAACAGTTGCATGTTACAGGACCGCGGCACAATATCAAGTGAATGAGGTCATTTAAATGGGGATCCATAGAAGGCGCACCCGCCCTCCGCACCTGCCAGAGACCTGGCCTGTCATACGAGCTGCGTCAGTGTTTGGTGAATGACGGGCGGACACTCAAAGATGGTCAGTCCAGACCCAGAGTGGAAATGTGTGTGGTGGCTGTGACGTCTCTACAACAACTTGCCGCAAAGGTGACAAACACGAAGGATCCATGATCCTAAGACCCTCTTTTTAATCCTGGGTTAATTGGGAAGACGCATGTCAGATCATGCCCGTGACGCAGATGGCATCAACTGTAGGCCCTTCCTCCAGCTATTAAAAAAGAAGAGTTTCTTTATAGACCCAACTCTGACATGTATGAGTGTAAAAAAAAAAAAAAAAAAAGTCAGAAAGCAAAGCCCACTTAAAGGGCTATCTGAGAGCACCACCTTGTTCTAACAGAGACTTAGTTTTGGCTTGCGACATTTTCCCTCCTGTTGCTGAGGCAGAATGATGTGCTCACTTCCACCCTCCAAGCTGAAAACACAAGACTTATGATGCAAAATCCAGCTTTCCCATCTGGCTGAGCTGGCCCTGCAGAGGTGGCCTGGTGAGAGCCTGGGGGGTGCTGGCCTCCCAGCTCCCAGACGGGCGGAACCACGGGCTGACGGTGACAGCCATGGCCCTTCTGGCCCTTCCCAGGTGGAGCTTGGGGAGCAGGTGCAACATGTAAAAAGCTGCCCTACTGCACCCACCTGGCGTGAGCCTGGCACTGTGTCCCCACCCCCCCGCCATGCCTCCTGTCCATGCCGCCTCCCTCCATCCATGGCTTCTTTCTGGCAATGATCCTGTTAAAGCCACTAGAATTTTTTAGAATCTGCTCTTAGTAGCAATTCAGAGCAGAAAAGGATGGAGGACTCATTAGTGCTGGCCTTGAGCAAAGTCACAAACTCCAGAGGCTGCGGGACCATGAGTCCCAGTAAGGCTGCCCAGGTGGAGCTGCCAGGACTGTGGAAACCAGGCAAAGAGGCTCCTCCACCCCTGCTGGGTGTTCCACGCGGGAGTCCAGGTATCTCCGCGAAGCACCTACTTCTTCAATGTAACAACCAGGTATAAAGCAACTGCCAGCCAAACAAAACCTGGGTGGCCCAGGGTGGCTGAGGACTAGGCCTTCTGAGACCCAAGCCAAGAGTGAGGTCCCATCCCACTCAGAGGGTCCAGACTCAGTGACATCCACGAACCCACAGGTCCTGCCAGGAACGACCGCCCCGTCCACCCCTCTGCCTCCTGAGCTGCAAACACAATCCATATTCAAACAGTCAGGCGCACCCGCATGTAACAGACTTGCCACGGCTGATGTTTGAAAATGGATACACGCAGGACTTGGGGGAAAGCAGAACCAAGAGTGAGGTGCAAGCGAGTCCCGGCGTCACCTGCCTTCGATGATGAACACTTCGAGGCATTTTACTGCTAACATTCACTGACTTCTGTCTAATATGTCTGATTCATAGGAGCACCAAAGTGAATTAATTATAGTTATTAAACACTGTTTGTTTAATAAGAAGAGAACAGATGCCTTGCGGGCGTTTCTGTTGTAAGTGGAGGGCAGCAGGGCCACGCTCCAAGGCAGGGGAAGACAAGAAGGAAAGACGGGGAGGGGCGGCCTCTGGCTCCCATGGGGGCTGCTGGGCCACCCAGAGACAAAGGTCAGAGAAAGGAAGGTCGCCACGTCGCCCGAGGCTCAGCCGGCTGCAGCCACCTGTGGGTGTTTCCATCCTTAGCTCCGGGGTGGAAGAGCACTGGTGCAGACCCCCGAGGAGCTGCCCGCTTGGGAGCGGGCATCACAGCTGGAAAAGCAGGAGTCCAGATCCCTGCTCAGCGGCTTTTCCACCACTGTGCATGGAATAGACAACTCAGGAACAGAGACAGGCTTGGGGGAGGGGCCAGGAGACATGGTGGGGACAGACTGAGGAAGCCAAAGGAGAAGGTGGAGCCGCTTCGTTTTCCAGAGGCTGCAGCTGCAGCCCTCCTCTGCCCGCCCACTTCACCCAGGCCTTCGCTGCAAGCAGCGTGTCCCGGCCCCTGGGCCCGAGGCCCACCCTCCTCCTGTCTCCAAGCCTCGGACGCCTAAGGCCCACTCTCCTCCTGTCTCCAAGCCTCGGACGCCTAAGGCCCACTCTCCTCCTGTCTCCAAGCCTCGGACGCCTAAGGCCCACTCTCCTCCTGTCTCCAAGCCTCGGACGCCTAAGGCCCACCCTCCTCCTGTCTCCAAGCCGCTGAGACCCTTCCCTCACTTGAAAGCCAGGCCAGAGCTCCAGGAAGCAGGCAGCTTCTTCCAGGCCCCACTGAGCAGACCCCTCCCCAGGTGGGGGGCAGCACAGCCCCTCTCTTCCCTGCACTTGTTCTTTCTTTTCATTTTCTTCTTTTTCTGCCTTCCCTGGTTTTAAATGAGCGTTCTATAAAACTCTGTTTCTCTCCCTAGCGGATCAATTGTGCTTCTTTTCATAATGTTTTAGTGGTTGCCCTAGAGTTTGCAATCTACACTAACCCGATGTACACGAATCCAAGTCCACTTTCAAACCCCCACGAGTGTCACGGGTGGTGCAGGACCTCACGTGGCGTGTCCCAGGCCCTCCTTCCTGTCTCTTGGGTGTTGCTGTTATTGATTTCACTTACCCATCAAATACATTCTGGGTGCTACGACCGTGAACAGTTTAGTGTTAGACTGATTGGGAGCTGCTATTGGAGTATGAGGTTGATTCTCACCATGAGTTCAAGACCAGCCGCAGCAGCCTGGGGGCCTGTTAGAAACGCCCTGAGGGTGAGCCGCTGCTCCAGGGGCCACAGATGTAGGGAGATCTAAGGGTTCACTCTGAATTGTAGGGACCCCTTCTCCGCATGTCACTCCCCCCTACCCTGGTCCTCCCTGGGTTCACTAGGACAGGACAACCTCCTCCCTCGGCCTCACCCACCAGGCCCCTGTCTGCCTCCATGTCCACTGTGGGTGTTGCTGCCTGGGAGTAGGCGGGCGGTATTTCCCCCAGCTCTGACTATCCAGTTCCTTTGTTCCTGGGTACTTGGGCTTTTGACAGCTCTGCCCCAGACCCCCAAGCCCGGACCCCAGCTGGTGCTGGGACACGAGGGCTCCTGGGCCAGGACATGTATGGGGTGGTGAGCCCCTGCCCAGGGCCACACTGGTGTGTATAATGACCTGGGCCACCCATCCTTTGCTCCTTGCAGGTACTCGGCCTCCTGAGTTTTGTGCAGGGCAGGCTCCCGGGGTCCTACCCTGGACACTCATTCCACCCGGAGCCTATAGATCAGAGCACCCCAAGTGGAAGGAAGTGTCTCTGAGGTGCCTGGGCACCTGCGAGCTCAGAGGGAACAATGACTCAGGGATTGCAGCTGCGATGGAGCCCTCTCTAATAGAGAGATCTGGAACTCGGAGGGGACAATGACTTGGGGTTGCAGACATGTTGGATCCCTCTCTAATACGGAGATCTGGAGCTCGGAGAGGATGGTGACTCGGGGGTCGCAGGTGCAATGGAGCCCTCTTTAATAGAGATCTGGAACTTGGACGGGAGGATGGCTCGGGGGTTGCAGATGCATTTGAACCCTCTCTAATAGAGAGATCTGGAAGCGGGAGCAGCCTCCAGGGGAAGCAACAGCCAACAGCGCAGCCAGATCTCAGCACCTGCAGGAAGGCTGGAGCTCCTGTGCCTGGCTGGGGTCCTGGGAGACTTATTAGCTGGTGAAATAATCAGCTGTGTGGGGCCCTGTTCCCTTAATCCACTCTGCTTCCCTCCAGTAAAGGGTCATAAAGCAGAACCACAAGACACACAGTGCCATTGGCTCCCGCTGGCGACGAACCTCTAATTCACTCCACATGTGTCCTTCCCAGGCCCGGCACCATGACGTAGCACAAACGGGCACAGCACTGTATTTTTAAAGGATTAGGTTATTTTACCGACATGGATTTAACGCTATTGATTTTTGGCCCATCACAAATCCCATGTAGCTCCACATTTTACTACGAGGTGAATGCTGCATTTATATTCTTAAGCATTCTGCAAATATCTTCATTTTGATCGACGTCCCTTCAGCAAAGCACAGATGTCAATGCACAAAGCCATGGAAGGCCCATCCAACTCCTGTAGATCTTTCCAGGACAGTTCGTCTTCTCCTTCACAGTAACCTTGAATAGGGCAGGAGAAACTCTGCCCCACGTTTTCCCCATTTGAGGAATTGGAAGACTACTTATCTGCCTCCGCAGAGATCCTTTAGAATGTTTTTTTGGTAAGTGAGAAAAAAGGGCAGAAGACTAATAGCTTAAGCTCGGCATTATTAAGGTGCTTTGAAAATAGTCTTGTGGTTGTATCTTTATAACCCCTAAACTATAGAAGTTATTCAAAGATACATCTGCGAAGTGTGCACAGGTTACAATTTGAGGTTCTGTGGAAGCAACACGTTTGGGGAGCAGAGCCTCCTTCTGCGTAATTCAGAGCATGTAAGAGAATCAACCTTGTTTTGTTAGCAGCTAAGCTTGTGTCAAAAACAGATTTGCATGAGATAGGATGAGAAGGAGATCTGACTCCTGAAGAGGAGGGTGCAGAGGTCTTGTCCACGCAGCCCTGGGTGGGAGGGATGATCCCTCTGGGTGGACCCTAAAGGACTGAGCGTGCGTTTGGCATAAGCCCAGTCATTAGATTTGCTCAAATATTGCCAGGCGTCTGCTCTGGCCCAAGAATGGCTCTAGACTCTGCGGATGCTCTAAGACACATGCCTCTGGGGGCCTCAGCTGTACTCAACTGCTTTGAGGTGTGTCCAGTGCATCCCAGGTGGGCGTTTCTGGGCAGTGGCAACATGGAGCGCTGATGGTTGTGAAGGCTGCCGGCCTCCACATGCACCTGTGTCCCAAGCCTCTGCACACAGCCTAAGACCTGGGCTGGTTCTGTCCTTCCACAGCTGAGGCACAGGACTTGCCCGCAGCCACACAGCAGCTTTCCTGGATGAATGGGCCCCCGCCTTTGGCATCACCTCCTATTCACGAATGCAGGGGACGATCCTGGGAGGAGAGATTTTCTGAGGTTCAGTTCGATGCAGAATGGCAGGTGACCTGGTTAGACACAGGGAAGCACATCTACCCACCCAGGAGAGTGGCTGTGGAGCCCAGAGGCCCCTATGACCGTAACTAGAGAAGCCTGACGATGCACGCTGACCCACGCCTCAGCCAGGGGAGGCTGCGCCCCACAACAGCCACACACCTGACCACACTGGCCATGCACCTGTCCTTCCCGGCATGCACCTGCCCACCCCAGCACGCACCTGTCCACCCAATCACAAACCTTTCCACCCCAGCATGCACCTGCCCACCTCAGCATACACCTGCACACCCCAGCATACACCTGCTTACCCCAGTCAGGCACCTGCCCAACCCAGCACGCGCCTGCCCACCCCAGCAAGCGCCTGCCCACCCCAGCACGCACCTGTCCACCCAATCACAAACCTTTCCACCCCAGCATGCACCTGCCCACCTCAGCATACACCTGCACACCCCAGCATACACCTGCTCACCCCAGTCAGGCACCTGCCCAACCCAGCACGTGCCTGCCCACCCCAGCAAGCGCCTGCCCACCCCAGCACGCGCCTGCCCACCCCAGCACACGCCTGCCCACCCCAGCACGCACCTGCCCACCCCAGCACACGCCTGCCCACCTCAGCATGCATTCCCAAGCAACATCCTAACTAAGAGTGCAAACTCTGCTGTGGATCCCAACCAAGAGCATGTCAGAGAGCACAGTGGATGGTTCGTCTCCAGCCAGTCTTCAACCACCTTCATGTCATCCACACTTTCCACCAAAGCAGGGCTCAGCTCCACCAGCCCCTCTCACTCCTCCAGGGTGATGTGGCTTCATGTGGTCTGGGTCCCTTCAGGACTGTTCACGATATCTGAAGCTGTCACCCTCGAGCCTCTCACACTCTCACAACAAGGTGATGTTCAGAAGCACGTCCTCTCCAGGCACATGCAGCCTTGGAGCTCGGCTGCTCTCTATCAGCCACACACTTCGCCTGGGCTGTGCCGTTTACCGACTGCATGCAGGTGATACAGGTGACCCTGCAGGTGATGGGACAACCTGGTCCCTGAGGACAGGGACTTGTGCTGGCTGACCCTGCAGCATCCCCATGCCCAGGACAGAACAGGGCCTGGCCCACGAATGAATGAATGAATGACCCACGGAGGCTGCTTTCAGAGCTGACCAACTCATGGAACACACTGACCACCTAACAACAAAAGCCAGCGGAGCTTCTTGGCCAGTGGAGCTTCCTGGCCGGTGGGCGCTGCCTTCTGCTTCCCCTTCCTGAAGCTAGGGCCCAGCCAGAAAGTGGGCTTTCATCCCAGAGAGAGAGGAGAACACGGCAGTGGTCAAAGAGGCCCCTTGTCCTGGGACAGCCGTGCCTGGAATGATGGCCGTTTCTTTTAACTGGATTCTACTTGCCTTGTCACTCTCCTCAAGGCTGAAATGAGTGTTCTGTGTATGTGTGTGTGTGTAAGTGTGTGTGTCAGTGTGTACTTTAAAAAATGATATTTACATACTTTGTTTGTGTCAATGAAGTAATATATCATCCACTGGAAACTACAGGGCACATACAACTTTAAAGCACAAAAATTACACTCACAATCCCAACCCTGAGAAGGACCCTCGGTGATTATTTTCAGGTGTGTGTCCAGCCGTTTTCCCATGTGAAATACACACAAGCAGACATGTACACATACACGCCTGCATACATAATTACGTGTACCTACCACACATACACATGCTATTAATATAGTTACAAACGTAATATCCTTGTCAAGATAACAAGCAAAACTTGACTCAGCTGAAGACACTGAAATTCCACCCTGGGACCCAGTGTCGCCTCCTCCCCACAGCAGCCAGCACTGGGGACTCCGCAGACGCGTTTCCATGGGCTCAGGCCCCCGTGTCCCTGTCCAGAGCGAGGCTGGCTCAGGCCCCCGTGTCCCTGTCCAGAGCGAGGCTGGCTCAGGCCCCCGTGTCCCTGTCCAGAGCGGGGCTGGGTCCGCCCGTCTCAGAGGAGCAGCTGGCCCTGCACAGCCCCTTCCCGGGCTGCAGCGTGGCCCCCAGTCTGTGCTGGTGCATGGAGAGCTCTGCCCACTGGTTTAACGGCCACTGGCGCTGGCCATCCTGGGCAAAGCTGACATTGGTGAGACCACACTCCCTACAGAATTCGTATCCTGCTTTGATTAACTTAATTTCCTTTGTAAACTTTCCTTTGTAAACATATTTAGGAAGTTGTTTTTGATGCCAAACGAACCTCAGAAATGGACTAAGAGACACCTAATGAATAAAACTGTGGAATAAATTACAAAAGAGCCAGGTGAAAAGTTAAAGAATCTTACATATGACTGTGTTTTGAAGATTACATTGCTTCTCATACAATGTAAATACACAACTAATCAACAATTAAAGTTTCTTAAAAATTCTTGATTTTTCTTTGGCATTATGGGAAATGAAAATGTATTTTTTTTTCATTTGAAAAAAATCACCCCATGAATTAATTCCTAAGTATAACCCTTGGGAATCTACCCAGGAAAAATTCAATTTCAAGATTCCATGAATTTGAGTGGCTTTTCTCTAATGCCAATGGTGGGGATGTATGGAATTGGGTTTTTCTAAAGATGATATGGAAGTATTTATTAGAAGCATTATCAATGTCCATGCATCGTGACCTCAGACTCCTATTTTTAAGAATGTATCTAAGGAAATAATAGACAAATGCAAAAAAGATTAAAGGTGTTCATCCCCATGTTATTTATGAACTTGAAAAATTAGAGATAACTCAGCCAACCGTCATAAAGGATGCTTAAATAGACGACAGTTATCTCATAATGGTGAATTCAGTCATTTAAAATAGTGATGTAAATGTATAAAACAGCAGGTGTGCATGGTTACTGCTAACCGACCAAGCCTCGTGCTATTTAGTATGTAGGGTACAGTCCCACTGCAATAAGCGAACCCACATACATAGCTGCGTATACAAAGGAGTAAGAGGGTGGAAGGAACTGTTCGAAGGCGTCACCATAGTTTCACGTGGATACTGGGGTTCTGTAGGATTTTTATTTTCCTTCCAGTATTTTCAGCTTTTCCTATCATGAGTGTATATTATGTACTTTAATAAAGAGACGGTGACATTAAAAGCGCTGGCACGTGTGCAGACCCCACGGCACCTGGCTCACTCTTCCTCCTCCCTGGGACCACAGGCTGCCGTCCTGGCCGAGGCCACCTTCTAAATAAATGTGTGGAAGAGAAATTGTTCTTCACCACCCAGTGGGTCCATCACCTCCTCCTGCAGGACTCTCCTCTCCCCTGTGACTTTCTATTGCCTCAGTAGCAGGACCATTGCAGGGCCTGCCTTCCACCCCGGAGCTGGGGCCCTGCCTGGCACGCCCAGCCCCGATGGCTTCCCACCCACAGCCTCAAAGACAGAATGACTGAAAATCGGAACGCCATTTTTTAAACAATTGTGTTTAACATTAAGACAGAGAGAATCCTGAGAAAGATACTAAAACCACGATATCACTAGAAAATAAATGAATATAGATAAAAAATAATTGGGAATTCTTAAATTTGGAGGAGAGGAGGTTGGTGCAAGTCCCCTGCAGCAATGCTGAAGAGATGGCCCCCGATGGCCACCTACGAGGTGGGGCCACCTGCCTGAGGTAACAGGGCAACTAAATGGAGAAGCCAGAGTTCCGGTGCAGGTGTGAGTCCAACCCACACACTGCTCAGGGCGCCCCGTGGCCTCCAGGTGGGGGCTGACTGCACCTAGGACCCCTGTGAAACAGGCTGCCGGTCATAAGGGGTGGGAAAGCGGCAGAAGGAAAGGAACGCCACGACAGGCACAAGGGTGCTCCCGGGAGGCCCCTCGCTCGACTTGGGGCTGGGACACATGCCTTTGGGTGACCTGAGCAAGACTCAATATCCCTAGAGTTTTGGAAATGGCACAGAAGGGGCACTCGTCCTTCCCTGAGCGTTGAGACCCTGCAATCAGAACTCACTGCCATGGCCAAGCACGAGGCTAACTCACTCACACAAGCACACCAGTGCACGGCCAAGCACGACGCTAACTCACTCACATAAGCACACCAGTGCCCTCCGTGCTGCGCGCCATGGGTTAAAACCACCTTCAGTAAAGGTTCGATGTTAGCCCTGGGTGGAAATAAATATGGGGCCACTGAAGAGCATAATTATATAGATAATCTGTGTATGGAAGTGCTGATTAAAACCCCTGCTAATGTCTACATGAAATACATCTCACACCAGCAAGAGAGACGGAGCTAATTGTTAGCTCTTGGAAAAACTAGCAAAATACTACTTATTTCTGAATTAGCATCACTAAAGACCTGTAATTATTGTTACCTTTAAGTATGGAAATAAACTTTTTAAAATACAACATAAACGCAGTATATGGGTGATCATCTATGCTGATTCTAGATGTAGTTTTTCTAAAGGTGGGGAAGCTACTTGTCTCATGCCAGGGTGTGTCCTCCTGGCTGTGCACAGGGCCTGATGTACAGTAGATGCTTAGTAAGAGGGAAGAAATGCTCCCTGGCTAATATGAAGATACACCGGTTAATGACAGTATCAGCCAGCATTTACCCATGCTTCCAGATACGCAGTACGTATATATCTTATGCATATGAACTTATAGAAACATACAGCTCATTAGAGAAGACAAACATGGCATTTATTCCACAAGTCAGCCAGCATTTACCCATGCTTCCAGATACGCAGTACATATATATCTTATGCATATGAACTTACAGAAACATACAGCCCATTAGAGAAGACAAACATGGCATTTATTCCACAAGTCAGCCAGCATTTACCCATGCTTCCAGATACGCAGTACATATATGTCTTATGCATATGAACTTATAGAAACATACAGCTCATTAGAGAAGACAAACATGGCATTTATTCCACAAGTCAGCCAGCATTTACCCATGCTTCCAGATACGCAGTACATACATATCTTATGCATATGAACTTATAGAAACATACAGCCCATTAGAGAAGACAAACATGGCATTTATTCCACAAGTAAGTAAATACGGATTGCTGCCTCTGTGCAAGACAGCACTAAGCAGTCACTGGTGAATGAAACACAGACCCTGTTTTCACGCAGCTGGAATCTTGAATAGTAAATGAGGCCAGCCGTGGCCAGAGCAGGGAGGGCCCCTGTAGAAGAGATTCTTCTGATTTCACTCCAAATGGGATGCAGAGCCGCTGATGGATTTGGAGCAAAGCAGTCACATGATCTAATTTTTGGTATAAGAATATTGATGGGCCGGGCAGCGGCATGGAGGAGAATATACTGGAAGAGGCAAGAAGGAGAGGCAGGTAAGATTGGGATAGCCGGTGACTGCCCATTTAGGAAATGTGCCCAGGAGAGTGAAGCTGCTGGCACAACCTGGGGAGACTCAGGGCTCCGGCGCAGGCAGAAGGCCCGGCATCCTCTGCAGTGAGTTTCACACTCTCAGATCCCAGGCCACAATGCCTGGAGCCGGGCCATAGCTCAGCGTCCTGGAGGTCAGACACAGGCTAACAAAAGGTCCTGCCTCAGTCTTCCTTCTTTCAGGTGTCACAGCCCAGGAAATAATGAGTGAGTCCAGGGCCAAGGGACTGTCCTGGGAGTAAGAGATCACAGACCTGCTCACGGCCCGCCATGCTCTTCTTGCAAGCTAATCACAAACACAAACGCTTCCTGCAAGCTGCTCTGCGGTTTCCAAATATCCAATCTTCCAAAGTGGATACCGAGCCCCCGTTCAGCTGCACGCACTCCCGGCAGGAGTCAAGCCTACAAGTCTCTTCCTGCAGGAAGCGATGCACCTGTCATCAGTGCCAGGCTCCTTGATTCCCTGTCTCCACCGCAGAGATGTCAGTTTCTCACTTTCGAAGGAGAGTTTCATGACAACTGATAAGTGGTGACCTGGATGTACAACTTCCAGAATTTCAAAAATGAATTCAGTGGAGTAGCGTGCAAGGGAAGATGGTTTTAAAAGAAGTGAGGGAGAAAGTACAGAGGGTTTAGAGGAAGATCTGTGCCACCCACCTGGCCTACATGGCCCCAGGCAGCAGAGCCCAGCACGCCTCTTTGAATTCTCTGCCAGACGTGCTCCTCTTGACCCTGGGCTCTGGCCAGAGGATGGGTGTGTGATGCAAAAGGTGAGCGTGTGTGCTCGGGGGGCCCTGTGGGGCCTTCGCCCTTGATGTAGTTGGAATCTGGCAGCCATAGAAGGGGGAAGAGCCCACTGGCAGACACACATGTGCAGGTGAGGTTGAACAGGGCTGGAATTAGTCAGATATGTGACCATCACTGTTATCAGCTCATGCTGAAGGCAGAGCTAAAACCATGAAATCACTAGAAAATAAACAAATATGGATAAAAAATAATTGAGAATCTTAAATTTGGAGGAGAGGAGGTTGGTGCAAGTCCCCTGCAGCAGGGCTGACCAGATGGCCCCCGATGGCCACCTGCGAGGTGGGGCTGCCTGCAGGACAGACTCCAGGACAAACTCCTTCCCATAAAAGTAGGATTCCTGCAAACCTGTAGTCAGCAATCGCAGTGCCAGACACTGTTCTAAGCACTTTACATGTTAACATACTTGGTTTTCGTTATCACGCTGGGAGAGGTGTGGCCATTGCTATCCCCGTAACACATACAAATACTGGGACCCAGAGTGGTGGTTTGACTTGGCTCAACATGAACCCTGGGAGCGCGCCTCAGAAAGCTACCTTTACGCACTGCAGCCAGCAGCTCTTCTCGCCATTCACCCCCTGCAGTGGTTCTGATGGTAAAGGAATGATGAGAGACTCTCCAACATGGGAAATGGGAAAAGGATGGGCGACAGCAAGCTCATCATAGCATTCACTTCCAAATCCCCACCCCATACTGTCTAGACGACAAAGTGGGGCTCGGCAGAGCTGGCCCTGTGAGGAGCTGCGGACCTGGGTGTGCCTCCAGCTCAGTCGGACCTGAGGTCTGTGTGCCTTCTCCACATCACACTGCCGGCCCTCAGAGGTTAAGTGAGAAATCCTGTCTGCACAGAGGAGTGAGTCCTTATACATAATGCAAGCACAAGCAGGCTCTGATAATCACCAGCCGCGGGTGCCTCTCCAACCTGGGCTGACCCTTCTTCCTCCCTCCTGAAAGCCCTGACCTTCTCACTGCCTCCTATTCCCACATTCCATCAGAAAGACCCAGACAATGAATTAGCATCTTGAACAAGTCTTCATCTTCCTTTTCTGTTCCCTGCGATACTCAATCGATGGTGTGGTGTGGCTAGTGCCTTCTGCACCTGCGCTCCTCTGAGGGCAATGGCAGGCAAGGGAAGTCAGAGGTGGCTGGAGCCCACGCCTGCCTGCAGTGAGTCGTGCCCCTAATTGGGAAGCGTCTCCTCTTCTGTCCTGGCACCCAGCAGTCAGGGTTCCTGCCGGCCAACCTGTGTCCATTCCCCACTCACTCGGCAGGCCGCAGCCCCTGCAGGGGTGTGCTCATGACCAGTGTGGCCTGAGACTGCCAGTCTTGGTTTGTGCTTCTGATAATGGCTGCTGTTTAACTGTCCCCTGGGGGCTGTTCTCCCTCCGAGTCTGACACATTGCTGTACTGTCCTAAGCAAACACCCATCCAGAGGCAATAGATGGGTCAGGACCTGTGATCAACTCCCCGTGGTACCTACAGAGCAAGCACCCCACAGACACAGAACACCAGCCTGGCTCTTCTCCACATTTGGAAAACCAGCAGTAGCCTCCCAGATGGGGATCAGCCTGGTGGGGAAGATCTTCCCCTTGACACCTAAAGCCCCTTGACACCTCGTGAGGAGAGAGAGGAGAGGGGGAGGGAGGGAGGGAGGGAGGGAGAGAGGGAGGGAGGGAGGGAGGGAGGGAGAGAGGGAGAGAGGAAGGGGGGGGAGAGAGAGAGAGAGAGAGAGAGAGAGAGAGAGAGAGAGAGTATGTGTGTGTATGCTGATGTGTTTTTCCTATTAGATGCTTTGACTATCATTTTGAGATACAAAGACATAAAAGCACGTGTTTCTGGCATTTGACAATTTCATTTTACTTCTGCAAATCACCCCTTTGGCTTTTTACAATTCTATGTGAATCATGTTTTTGGACTTCTGCTAGGACAAGTTGCACTAGGGCAAAGCGTGAGGGAGATGCCTCCAGGCAGACAGCCAGGTACCACCCGCAGGGAAGGGTGTCTGCAAGTGGACTTTGGTGGCTCTGGATCCAATCACCTGGGGCATGAGACCCTGATCCTACCCAAGGCTGAGCTGCTGGGAACCCAAGGGAACCTGCTTGGGAACACGTGCCTGGCGCTATACTGGCTGGATGAGGCATCTCCTTCCCTAAACATTCGGGTGGATGGAGAGGACAGGCTGGGTAGGTGTCACCCTCTCTCCCTCCAAGCATCCTGTACTCAATTTTGCATAATTGTCAAGAACAACAAGAATGGCTGAAGTGAACTCACTAGGCAAACGCTCGAGAGCCCACTCCCCGGAGCCTTCACTTTCCCAGTCTTCCCGAATCACAGACAGTGTGTTTTAACCACACTTGCAGTTTTGAGCCAACGTGGAAGTTCAGTATTCCAGTACACTGGAATCAGAAAATGTTCTAACCAAATGTTTAAGGCTGGATTTAGCCTTAACTCCTTAGCAAAAGCTTTCCTGTGGTTATTTAATTCATAGCCCTTCCTTGAAGTGTTTCTGCAGAATTTTTAGTGCTCTTGGCCTTAATGAACTGGAGGCTGATGTGTCTGGGACTCAGGGAGGCAGGCGAGCAGCCGGGGCGCCGAGGCCTGATCTGTGTCTGTAGCCCTCACCTGCCTGCAGGAGTGAGAGCAGAAGCTGCTCAGAGCCCCAGGGCATGGTCCCTCTTTACCTTCGTCCCTCCAGGGATCCCCCACAGCAACCCCATTCTCTCTACTTCACAATGAGCTGAGGCCCAGAGGGGGTAAACGGCTGGCCCAGGGTCACACAGGTAGAAGGTGGCAGAGCCAGGGTGAGCCCAGGTGTGTCTGACACCCATGCCCACGGCCGGTGATCACTGTGCCCTGGTCCTCTGTGTGGGTCCCTTCAGAAGGGTGGCTGTCAGGTGGCAGGAACATGCCTGACCAGAGCTCTGAACAGGGATGCTGAGCAGGTGCGGGCTGAATAAACACTCACGGAAGATGGCCCAGTGTGTGAAGGCCTGGGGACCCGAGTGTCAGGAGGTTTAAATCTCAGCCGAGTTCCTGAACGTACATCCAGGCAGCGTGAAGAGGCCCCTGCTCTAGGTGCCGGGTTCTTTAATGAGCTGACTTCCCACCGCGGGAATCACACTGCATGCTCGGTCCTCTGAGCTGAAAGGGGTATGATTCCAAGCCTGGTGGAAACCATGACCTGGGCTGTGAGTGACCACACAGACTGTTAGAATATTTCTCCCGAGCTCACTGCACGCTGGGGCTGGGCCAGGCCCTGTACACACAATATTGCCTGTGAGTCTCAGACATGTGCACTGCAGAGCTGGAATCCACACTGGCTGTCTGCCCTCTTACCCACCACCCTCAGGAGGAGGTGCTATCTTTCCCTCCACCTTACAAGAGGGGGCAGGACTAACTCTGGGGTCAGAAGACCTGGGTTTGAGTCATGGCTCCATCACACAGCAGGCTGTGTGATCTTGGGCAAACTACCTCACCACTCTGTGACTCAGTTTCCCCCTTAGTGTGTGCAGGTGATAACCACAGCACCCTGTGGTTCTGGGTGGCTGAAGGGGGGTGAAATAGAGTGGGTGTGCAGCTCTCCGCACGGTTCCCTGTACTGCAGAAGCACCAGGAAATGTTAGCAGCTGATTTTTTTTTTTTTGAGACAGGGTCGTACTCTGTCACCCAGGCTGCAGTACAGTGGTGTGACCATAGCTCACTGCATCCTTGACTTTGGGTTCAAGCTATCCTCCTGCCTCAGCCTCCTGAGTAGCTGGGACCACAGGTGTGTTGCCACCATACCTGGTTAACTTTTAAAAAACATTTTTGTAGAGATGAAGTCTTACTGTGTTGCCTCAGCTGGTTTCAAACTCCCGGGCTCAAGTGATCCTCCCACCTCAGCCTCCCAAAGGGCTGGGATTATAGGTGTGAGCAGCTGCACCTGGCCAGCAATCACTTTTTAACTATGAACTTGCTGCTCAGAGAGGTTAAGCAACAGGCCCTAGGTAACACAGCACAGCCATGCAGGGCAAAGCTGGAATTCTAGACTTGGCTGTCTTTCCTCTTATCCACTGTTCCAAAAGGCAGATGGGATCAAGAGTTACAAGCACACGACAATGGAAATTGTTGTTGGCAACACAGGGAAAGAATGCATCTGGAAACCTAGTAACTAACTTGAGTGTGCTTGAATTTGGAGATGGGGCCTCCAAGGAAGTATTGAAGGTTAACTGAGACAATAGAGTGGGGCCTTTGTGATGAGTGACCTTGTAAGAAGAGACTCCCGGGAGCTCGCCCGCCATGTGAGCACACAGAGAGCCGGCGCCCACAGCCCAAGCTGAGAGGCTGGTCTGGAGTCGGCTGGCGGGGTCCCTTCCTCAGGCCGCACGACTCAGCGACTCCTCCCCTAAATGCTTCTCTGTTTTGGATCCAGCTCACAGCATGTGTTTTCTGCAGGCTGGACAGGCTGGGGAGGAGGGTTTCCACATCAGCTTGTGGACTGCTGTTCCTGGCTGACGGTGGGCTGCCCCTTCCTATGCACAAAGTATTTCAGAACTCCACGAAGCCAGGAACGGTAGGGCAGAGCCCCACCACACAGACGGATTGTTGATGTTGTTGAAGAAGCCCCTCTGGCCCTGGCTTTGCCCTGGTTGTGGAGGCAGCGGGTGGGGCCTGGGGAGACCACCCCTCCTGAGCCCGCTCCGTGACCTCGTGCTTCTCCTCTGGCTGGTGATCATCTCATCCTGGCAGTTCCCCTTCCTGGAAAGCCCGCTCATGTCATTCAAAGCGGGGGCTCTGTGGCTCCTTTATTGCAAGTATCTGGGACCAGGACTTGAGGGGTGCAGGGGGAGGCCAAGGCAGGATGGTAGAGCTGTCGAAGGCACCAGGCGGGTTCACTGGCCTTGGCTTTGAGCCTCTGCTCCCCGTCCTCGAAGGGCTCTGCGCAGCCCTGTGCATCTGTGAGGAGGTGCTAACCCTGTTCCACCCTCAGGAGTGCTCCACAGAGGTGCTGACCCTGTCCACCCTCAGGAGTGCTCCGATGATTAAAACGCGCCTGTGACGTGGCCTCCCTTTTTGAAAGAACTTCACTCAGTCTCCTCTGGGCCCTCTTCTGGACGGAGCCTTGACCTTGGCCTGCCAAGCCTGGTTTTGGCAAAGCTCAGCTCATTCACTGAAACTCTCCTCCACACTCCTGATATTGGATCAAGTTCCTCATTCCCCACCCTTGGTATCTAACTGCTTGGCCTGCCTTTAGCAAGAATCCCCACCCTTGCTATCCAATCCTGTTCCTGTCTGTAATTTTCCATCCCCTGACCCCTCACTCTGCTCGCTGGCTGTGAATCCTCAGCTGTCTTTGCTGTATTCAGAGTTGAATTCTACCACTCCCTTCTAGCAAAATTCTCCCAGAAAGTCTTCCTTGCCTTCTTTAACTAGTGTTGGAATCATTTATTTTTTTCTGGACTCATGTAGCAGGGGCTCCGCCTACTGGGGATGCCCCGGTGCCAAAGCACATATGACGAGGGGAACTCAGACGGATTAAGGAAAGGGCGGGTCCAAAGTTAAAGAACATGGAACAGAAAACCGTGAGGATCTGGTGTAGCAGCAGCTGGCTGTGTACAGCATTGCTGATCAAAGAAGAGCCACCGTGGCCAATGACAGCCACAGAAAACAGTTTCTGAGCTGGTGGAGTCCTGAGGTCTCAAGAGGAAGCCTGGTCCGATTACACTAAATGCTGTGTTCTTCAACACACATGGGACACACGGGTGAAGGAGAGATGGGACATGCACCTCTTGGTCCCCTGACATACTCAGGGCATTAGTGCACACGTTTCCCTCTCTCCAGAGGTGTGGTGGGCAGAATAATGGTCCCCCTAGTGGCCTTGCCCTAATCCCCAGAACCTGTGAATTTGTGACCTTACACGGTGCTATGGTTTCAATGTTTGTCCCCTCTGGGACTCATATGGAAACTCAGTTCCCAATGTAACGGTACTGAGAGGTGGGGCCTTTAAGAGGTAGCTGAGTCATGAGGGCAGAGCCATTCGTGGATTAACAGACTAATAGGTTATCACAGGGGTGGGGTCGTTACCACGAAAGTGGGCCTGTTATAAAAGCCAGTCTGGCTCTCTCTACACCCCCCCTCCCTGTGATGCTTTCTCTCATGTTATGACACAGCGCATGGCCCTGACCTGAAGCCAGCCAGATGCATCTGCTTGGTCTTGGACTTCACAGCCTCCAGAACTAAAAGAAAGACATTCATTTTCTTTATAAATTTCCCAGTCTTAGCTATTCAGTTGTAGCAACTGAAAATGGACTAAGACACATAGCAACTAGGACTTGGTACATGTGACTGAGTTAAGGATCTTGAGATGAGGAGATCATCTTGTATTATCCAAGTCAGTCCTAAAAGTAATCACAAGCATCCTTAAAAGGCAAAGAAGGAGGCAGGAAAATCAGAGTAGGAGATGCAAAGATGGAAGCAGAGGTCTAAATGATGCATTTTCTGGCTTCAGAGATGGGGGAAGGAGCTACGAGCTGAGGAATGCAGGCAGCCTCCAGAAATGGAAAGGTAAGGAAGTGGTTTCTCCCCTGGAGCCTCAATAAGGAACCAGCCCTGCAGACACCTGGATTATAGCCCTGTAAGACTTCTGACCTACAGGACTGTGTGGCAATCAGCTTATGGTAATTTGTTACGGCACAATAGGAAACAAAAGCAAGAGGACTTTTATTTCTGCCTTCATTGGGGGATTCTTAAGGATCATGCGGTTCGTGTCTGCCTGTGCTTCAAACTGCCCGCCAGATCCTGTTGTGCTCCAAGTAAAACCCCAAGTTCTCGCCTGCAGACACAACCTGGCTCTGGCCACCTCTCTGTTCTCATCTTTGATCACCTTCAACAACCCTCCCCCTTAAGCCTTCTGTCCTGCCCACACCTGCTGCCCAGCCTGGTAAGCACTTCCTTCTGTAGTGTAGACCTCTCTGCCACCCATCTGCTGGTTCCCCATTCCACACCCCTCTGCCATCCACCTGCTGGTTCCCCATTCCATACCCCAGGGCGCCCTAGGACTTCCGTGGGCCTCAGGCACTTTTGCCTTGCTGGCCCCTTCCTCTAGAACAATAAAATTAAGAATTATATTTCATTCATGACTGTATTGGTAAAAAGATGACTACAACCTGGGCTAGACCATACTCATTTTTTCTTTCTGATTTTAAAAGAAAACATTTCAGGGGCTGCTAAATATCACGTGGTCCTGGGTGCTATGGTGCCTGGTGGGTCAGGCAGCCCCATCTGATCCCAAAGCCATAGGTGTGGTGGGATCAGGGCTTTCTGGACACCCACTAGGCAGCTGGAAACATCTGCTACACCAAGGGTGCTGAGGTGAGGGATGTATTCTGAGCCAGAATGAACTGAGGTGGCAAAGTCTGATGATTCCTTGAGGGCTCTGGGGTAGCAGGGGGTTGGGAGGAGAAGGCCCGGTTTGTGGGAACAACTGAGAGAAGGGGCTGGTGGGCTGTGGGGAGCTGGAGGGGTGGCCCACCCTGCTGAGCTCCCTTGGATCCTCTGTGCTGAGCGGATGAAAAGGGCCAACCTTCTAGAAACCTCTGAGCAGACATCAATCATGAAATGGGGAAAGGGCTGAAAACTCCCCCAAATCACTGGCACACAGCTACATCGAGGCTTTCCTCTCCCCAGACCCTGTGCCAGGCTGCCTTCTCCCTCTCTGGGGTCCCCTTCCATCCTGCCGCCTTCCTGTGCCCCACCCTGCCCAGCGCCTGCAGCTGAGAGGGCAGCACAGGGCTGGGGAAAACATGGAGGTGCACGTCCCAGGGACCCACCCGGGCCTCTGGCACCCACCTGCCCAGCCACGTGCAGCAAACGTGGCCACCAGCTACCACCCTCCAGAATGCAGGCTGGGCGTTCCCACAGCAGGCCCAGCTGCCTTGCCCGGCACCACTCGCTTCCCCCGTCTCAGAGCTGGAACTCGCAGTATTAAGGAGTTATTAGCAGAAACGGAACCAAGAATCACCCAAAGACAGACCAACAGCATAGCCCACACTCCCGCTACCCTTCAAACATTAATCAGTGTCTCATGTTTAATTAATCTCTGCTGAGTTTGCTGGGTGATGAAAGCAGAATTTTCCATCAGTAGGAAAATCACGTATGGATTCAATCTGCCAGCAAATTCCTGCCAATTCTTAAAGATGCATCTCCAGTCCGTCTCGAAGCATCCCTCCTCTCCTCCTCGAGGGGTGTGACCTGGACTCCAACCTACAGATTTATTTTTACCTGTCTCATCATGGTGGCAGTATTCCACTCACATGACAATAGCTCCTCCCCTTCTCTAAACCCTCCTCCAATCCCCCTGAACAGCAGCAGCCCCCTCATAGGCCCCGGAAGCCAGCACAGGGCTGGGTGGTTGGTCTACACTCGGAAAATGTGTCTACTTGCATGCTTGTCTTCTGAGTCAGATTCGCATGTATGCACGTGCACATTCATCTCTGCAGCTGGGGCCCTCATGCAACCTGGATGGTGTGGGCCACTGTGTCCGCGGTGAGCCAGGCCGCCGAGGCACGTGACGTTGCTGCTGTGCATGCTCTCTGAGCTGGCTTCCAGTCTCACCAGGCAGCAAGGCTGGCCTGGGTTTTCCTGCTGATAATGTCACAAAGACCAAGAAGAGTCAATGACTTTGAGCGCACGCCTTCCTCCAGTTAGAGAGATCTTGCTATTTTCTCTGGGATTTTATATCAAAATATACCACTAACCATCAGAAGCTGTGGAGCTTCATGGGGAAGCCAAATCTATGGCTTTCTTTTTCCCATCAGCTCTCCCAAGTGAACTATCCACTAAGATAAAACAACAGAACTCCTATAAGACAGTAATTACTTCAAAACTGAACAGAAGGCAATTATGACGAAGCCGAGCTGGGTTTGGGTTCAGCATCTGACACAGCGGCTCCAAGATGACAAAGATGGGCATTTTCATTGTGAGATAGCCAGATAATTTTCTGTTCACAATGGTATTCTCACTATAAAAAGGACATAAAATAATTGGCCAGCTGACCTAAAGCCCACCAAGAAATAAAGATGCTGTTCACAGATCCAAGAGTCCCCACAAAGCTCGAGGCTTCTGCGCCGCGTTAAGAATATAAATAGCCAGAGGAGACCCAGGTTAGGGAAACAGCCTCTTTCTCTTTAAAACCGTGCAGAGTCAGGGCCCGTGTGCAGGCAAGCACTGACGCGATGTATCCCTTCTGCCCCACAATAATGTTGCACTCTGGCTCTCATCAAGATGACCTCTTAGGCAAGGCTTTCATCAAGTCCTTAAAGAGGTTATGTGTAGAAATTAATATCGTAAATGATTTTATTTCAGGTTAGGAACTGTAAGCATTGAACATTAGCCAGCATACCAAGGAAATGACAGAGCAGCCATCTAACACAATCAAAGCAAGAAATCAATTATTTCAATGGCACTTGCCATGCTGAGCTGCCCTGCTGGCAGAATGAGTCAGTGTCTGCCAGTCTGATGCTTGCCCCCCGCCTCCAAAGGAGGACCAATGCAGAGAATGCCCTGGAAAGCCCTGTATGAATGGTGGGTATGTAACAGCACAGACTATAATTGCACAGATTACCACCACTGAAGTAGGGGAGGTCCTACATGATACATTCCTGCTGTGCTACATTTTCAATTCACCACCTTGCACGGACCTCGGAACCGTCACCAGATACTGTGGGACGTCGTTTATCCCGCACACAGGCTGATGCTGCCCCTTTCTTTCTCTTGTCATTCACTTATGCACGTGTTCATTCATTCTACCGGCAGTAATAACAGGGACTGACATTTGATGAACATGACTAGGCGGCCTTGGCTGCCCTCCACATGGCGTTGTTCATTCCGTTATGACAACGCCATGAGTGACTATTGGCCTCCGTGGGTCCCTGGAACCTGAGTTGGCTTCAATCCCCTACCCTACACTGTGCAGAATCTGAAGTCTCACTGAGATCTTGGGGAATTTTCAGGGTGCTTCAGTTTTCAGGGTCACCTTTGCTTCTGTCCCATAACCCATCCGTCATCCATCCATCTCCCATAGAGCACCTCTGTTTTGCATTGCATCTACCCAGATGTCGAAGTAAAACCAGAAACCAACCCATTTTCAAAGGATTTAACTCACAATGTGGGCAGAGAGGAAGAAAGGAAAGGTTTACGTGCACATTGTGCCTCAAATTGAATGACAGGTATCTTTATATTTCACCAGGTTCTTCAGCCAATACCCTGGGAACTACCAGGGCCCTTCCCATTGTTGGTCTCCATGTCACCTGGCTGCCCTCCCAGCTCTCCTCCATCCATTATACTTCCTTCCAAAGTGTCCTCCCAGAGAGTTCAAAACACTTCCTGCTCTTCTGTTCATATCTCAGCAGTTCTCCTATGCTTTTAACACCCTTGCCGCATTCAAATCCATTAGGATATTCTACAGAACACAAGGGGTTCCTGTTTGCCAGGACACACTCTCCCTAGAAAGCCACCACACAAATCTCATTTCTCCTTTAGGATTCATTCATTCAGCAATGTGGTGAGCAGGAAATACTCATCGAGGTAAGTGTTTACTCAGGGCTGCCATGAGATCAGGAAGAAAGTGTGGAGGGGGCAGCCGATCCATAGATCAGCACCTTATATGCGGGGCCTTCCCTCAACAATGTGTGCCCCCTTCCACTCATCTATAGTGGATGCTGTTCTTTTTCAGATTTTTGGCTGTCTTTCAACTTCCTAATTAGCCTCATGTCTGTGATCTCACTCCCTGACTCTTCTCCTCTCCTCTCCTTTCCTTTCTTCATTTTTTTTTTTTTTTAGACGGAGTTTTATTCTTGCTGCCCAGGCTGGAGTGCAGTGGCACAATCTCGGCTCACTGCAGCCTCCGCCTCCTGGTTCTGGGCTCCTTCCAACGATTCTCCTGCCTCAGCCTCCCGAATAGCTGGGCTTTCAGGCACCCACCACCATGTCCGGCTAATTTTTGGATTTTTAGTAGAGATGGGGTTTCACCATGTTGGCCAGGCTGGTCTCGAACTCCTGACCTCAGGTGATCCGCCCGCCTCCGCCTCCCAAAGTGCTGGGATTACAGGCATGAGCCACCACACCCGGCCATATTTTCATTTCATTTTTCTTACCATGTCACAGATGCTTTATGCTAGAAGAGAACAAAGCTAATATTTTATATGGTTTAGATGCTTGTTAAGGGAGAACGGGAGCATGTCATGAAGAAAGTACGTAGAAGTAAAAATAAAAAATAAAAGAGAAAAAAAGGAAGGTGAAATTCACAGAAAAGCTGACATAGGGCAGTGACAGGACAGCTTCTTGGAGTTACTGCCAAGAGCTGAGACACAGGGGTGAGAAAGAGCTGCAGCTTCAGGTAAAAGCAGGTAACCAAGGCAGTTCTTAAGGGCGCCTCCAACGTTCACACTGGGATGTTCAGCTTCACAGATACCCTCAGAGGAGATCCAGGGTGGGCACTGAGCACCCAGATTCAGCCTCAGGGCTGCGGGTAGGGGAGGTCTCTCTGGCCGTGGGAGTGGCTATGCAGCCTAAGAACGGTTAAACAGATACACCCGTGTGATAAACGGCAGAGTCAGACACACACGCGCATCCCCTCACTAGCTTCCTCGTGCCCCTTTCCTGGGAGAGGGTGCTTGGGACCCCTGTGCTATCCTTACAACTCTCCATGAATCATGATTACATATTTCAAAATAAAAAGTTAAAAAGCAGAACTTGAAGAAAAACAAACAAAAGCAAAAAGCAAAGAAGGCAAAACAAACAAAAACCCCAAACTGAGGCTCCCCTGCCTGCCCCCGAATGGACCCAGGAACCTTTGCTGGACTGGAGTCCAGGTGATCTCTGCACGCCGAGGGGTGGATCAGAACTGGCAGAGGCTGCTGCAGTCTTTGCAGGGGACCGTCAGGGGAGGTGAGTGGCCCGGCCCTGGTGCAGCTCAGGGAGGGTGAGCCCCCAGCTAGCCGCCCTCCACGCAGCCTGGTGGTAGAATCTTCCTGCAAAGCCTGGCATTCTACCGCCCCTGTGGAGGCTTCCTGGGCTTCCCTCTGGGGTTCAGGCACCTGGTGCTTCACAGTGACGGAGCGACTCAGGAGTCTGGGGCACCAGGGGAGGGCGTGGAGCTCTGGAGCCTCCATGCGCTGGGAGAAGAGCAGGTGGGACTGGCAGCCTTGTCTCCTGCCTTCCATCCTAGGCCACAGCTGGGCTGAAAGCCCCGTGGAAGAGAGGCCAGAGCCTCGCAAAGATAGACAAAAGGCCACGCTCGCTGGGCTCAGAGACAAGTAAAAGGCAGCAAGGCCGCCGGGGACAGCCCTGCGATGGGAACAGGGATTGATGTTCCATTTTAGTTGGTAAATGATAAAACGAATTATTCAAGCAAAGATCCTCATTTAAAAATCACTTGGCTTATTAATGGAACAAGAGCCCTAGCAGGTCTCTCTCTTAAAAAGAAACTTCTTTTCTCTCTTTCATTTTTAATGATTGGAGCCAAACTCTCCCAGATTAAATAGGAGCCACTTTCTGCCTTTTCACACGGGCTCTGCTGTTGCCACATTCCATTGAGAGGCTCCGGGAGTGCTTTTTCTTATGCGATTCATGGTCTGAAGTTTAAAGAGAAGTGAATCCGCAGAAGGTAAACTGCCTAAAAATTTCAGCAACGGCCATTAGCCCAGTTGCCAAAGGAAGGGCGGGGCAAGCTTTCTGTATTGGAAGTGAGATGAGGAAAAAACTCGGAAGAATGACCCACGGTGGACCCCCACGCGTGTGGAGCCCCCCGCATTCATCAGCAGGCCCAGCCGCTGGCGTCCTGCCTGCCTTGTACTGGAGAGGACTCAGGCCTGCTGCTGTCATGGCCACGCTTTCTGGGGCTCAGGAAAATGCTCTCTGCCCCTCCCTGGAAGAGTGCGGGAAGCCCCCACTGCCACTAAGTCATTTTCCAAAGCTTCGAGGCCTGTGTCCTGCCCCCTGCTCTGGAGTCTAGCAGGACGAACTATGGGCGGGCAGGCTCTGGGAGCACAGTGGGGAGATCCTGGGGGCAGGTGCGGACCAGGAAGACGTGCTTCCAGCCCTAGCGCTCAGGCAGAAGTGGGTGGCAAGTGTGTGCAAAACTGGTCAGCCCCCAGAGAATCCTCCTCCTCCTACTCTAACCCCCAGAATTCCCAAGCAGCTTCCCTGGGATGCCCTCTCTGGTGGTGATAGCCCAGCCTCTGTTGCCCGGCCCCTGGGCCCCTGCCCGCCCCTCGTTCCCTTGTGCCCTGTCCTTCTCAGGGGACCACGGGGATGCCTGCAGTCAAACAGAACATGGAGGGGACACAGAAGAGCCAGCTGAGACCCTGAAGGTCTGCCTTCAAAATGCAGGCAAAAGGCCCTCCCTCTGCCAGCCCCTCTCGGGCACAGGATGGGTGAGGGCACACCACCCGCAGCAACCAAGTCACCATTCTCCCAGGGGCGGTGACTGGGTTGGTTATATTTGCAAAAAGCCCCAGCACCATTTCACAATCCTTAGGATGGCTATTATAAAAAAACAGACATTCACAAGTGTTGGCAAGGATTGGGAGAAAGGGGACGCCTTGTGCATCGCTGGTGGGGATGTGGAACCGTGAGGCCCCTGTGGAAAACAGCTTGGAGTTCCTTACACAATTAAACCTAGAGTTACTGCCGGGTCCAGCAATTCAACTTCTCAGCAGACATCGTAAGGAACAGGAAGCAGGACCCGAAGAGAGGTCTGCACCCCACGCTCACAGCAGCACCGTTCACATCACCAAAATGTGGCTGCAACCAACCCAGTGTCCACGGGCAGATGGGCGCGAAAGCAAAGTGCCACCTCTACACAGAATGGCGACCACTCAGACTTACAAAGGAAGGCAATTCCGACACACGCTTAGGCACATTATCATGCTAAGTGAAATAAGCCGGTCACAAGAGGGCAATTATTATAAGGTTCCATTTATGTGAGCATAGTGCAGTCAAAATCACAGAGACGGACAGTGGAGCAGCGGTTGCCAGGGCCTGGCAGGAGGGGAAGTGGGAAGTTTGTGTTTAATGGGGACAGAATTTTATTTTGGGAAAAAGAATTCTGGAGGAGGTGATGTCCGCACAGCTATGTGAATACACTAACGCCGCAGAGCTCTGCGCTTCAAAGTGTTAAAACGAACTCTTACGTTAAGTGTAGTTTACCACAGTGGGAAAAAAGCTCCCAGCAATGGGCTGGGGCGGCCCAGGAGTGCTGGGTGCCACACACACATTGCTGCGATGGGCACAGGAGGCCACAGCAAGATGCTTCCTGCAAAGTCTGCTCCAGCCCCCAACAATCCAGGTGGGTGTCCTGCCCCGCAGCCTCTGGGAATTGTTGCTTTAAAGCTGCAGATCTATGGGTGTGGAGAACACTCGCCGGAAGTCAGGGTCACCATTGTGGGGTGCTGTGCGGGGTGACTGCTCTCTGCCCGAGCTGTCATGGTGTTAGGCACCTACCCTGAGCTCCACGGGACTGTCTCATCCTCCCTTTGTTTCATCATTCCTTCTAGGGGCTCGGAAGGTGCTGCGTGTGTGTTCAGTGCATAAATGAGCCCATTTCTGTCCACACACAGGAAGGAGGGGTATGCAGGGTGAAGAGGCTCTCCCTATCCGTGTGGCTGGGGGTGGCCCATGCCCTGAGCTGCTTACAGAGCTTTACAGTTTGCAGAGCCCTTTCATGAAATGTGTCACTCGTTTAATCCTAAACAACCCACTGAGTTGGATCAGGTAAATAACAGCACCTCCCTGTTAGAGATGGAAAAACTGGGCTTTAGCTGGGTCTGAAACACTGACTTGCCGTAGGTTTCACTTGCAGGGAGAAGCAGAACCGGCCTTGAAAACTCATTTGGGATTGGTGGTGGTGGTTTAAAATCTGAACTGGGATTTTCCATCAGAATCTCCTGCTATTAAACAACAGAAAGCCCTCGTGTTTCTGAGAGCAATTAGATGTCTCTGTGTTTAAAGAGCACAGTATGGACAGCTGGGAGGGAGATGGCACTCAGTGCACATTAACTGCAGGCTACATCACTGAGCACCAGCCCTGGACTGAGCTCTGTGCAGGGGCATCACATTGACGGTCTCATCAGTTCTCCCCAGAACCCCAAGAGGCAGGTGCTCCTGTCACTTCCTTTCCCAGATGAAGAAACTGGGGTGCAGGAAGGTTGTACAACTCACCCTTGCTGTCAGAAACCATGTTTTTTACCACCATGATAGATGGTCTCTGGGAAGATCTAGGCTGTCTTACATGTTTTGGAACTTGGTGATGGGTGGATGGGACGAATGGGTGGATACATTGATGGATAGATGGACAGATAGGTGGAAGGATAGACAGATGCATGGGTGGATGGATAGGATGAATGGGTGAATAAACTGATGGATAGATGGATGAATGGATGGGAGGATGGATGTTTGGATGTATGAGTGGGTGGGTGGATGGATGGATGAATAGATGAATAGATACATGGATAGATGGATGGATGAATGAATGAAGAGATGGATAGATGAATGGAGAGTTGGATGCATGAGTGGATGGATGGGAGGATGCATGAGTGGATGGGTAGATGGACAGATGAATAAATAGATGGATAGATGGATGGATGAATGAATGAATGAAGAGATGGAAGGATGGATGAATGGATGGAGGATGGATGGGTGGATGGATGGGTGGATGAATGGGTGGATGGATGGGAGGATGCATGAATGGGTGGGTGAATGGACGGATGGATGGATGGATAGATGAACAGATAGATGGATGGGTGAATGAAGAGATGGATGGATGGATAAATGGATGGAGGAATGGAAGGGTAGATGGAGGAATGGATGGGTAGATGGATGGGAAGATGGATGGGTGGGTATATGGGTGTATGGGAGGATAAGAAGATGGATAGAGAGACAACGTAAAACCAATAGGTAAGTTGATGGATGGATAGGTGGATGGGTGAGTGGATGGAGAAGTGAGTGGGTGGGAGGGTGGGAGGGTGGGGAGAGGAGGAGAGGAAGAGGAAGTGGGTGGTGCACAGGGGAGTACGGATATGCAGACGGGTCAGTGGGTGAGTAGAGGGATGGATGGGTGAAGGGTAAAAGGATGAATGAGTGAGTGGCTGGTTGGTGGCTTGTCAGGTAAATGGGGGAAGTGAGAGGGAAGGAAGGGTGGGTGTGTGGGGAGATGGAAAGAGAGGTGGGGAAATGGATGGATGTGAGCAGACGAGTGGGTGGAGTGGGTGGAGGGTAGAGTGGGGGCTGCCTCTACAAAGGAGAGACCACCCAGCCCGGGAGGTGGAAGCCGGGCTGGTATGCCTCCAGCAGCCTTGAGGTTCCCTGGTGTGAAGGTCATTTCCCGGAGGCCCGGCGTTAATGACGCTTCCATCCTTTAATGGGGCGAGGGTCACACTTATCCTGGCACCTGTGGGTGGTGAGTTGGAAGGATCGGTGACACTGTTTTGCTGAAAAGCACAGGGTCGATTGTTGGGGGTGATACAGTGGGTATTGTATAAGTGCACAGCTCAGGAGCCACACTCCAGACAGGCAGGGCAAGGCCTCCAACTGAATTTCTATTTTCAAGCAAACAAGCCCCATCCCAACATGCTCCTTCACAGCCTGCACTGAATGCATGTGCCCTGCGCTTCACTCTCCGCCCCAGGAGCATTTCTTCTGAAGGTTGCACTGGTGGAGACTCCAAACTCAAGCAAGCAAACTCAGAGCCTGCCCCGGTGTGCTGTGCACATCACAGGAGGCTACACGTGTGTGCCAGCGCATCCCGGATGATCTGACGTGTCAGCAGAGCCTGGCATCAGCCCGACAGCCACCTGCGCAGCCTTCACAATGCACTGGATGGTGCCCCACTGTCAGATGGAAATAACCTGCGTGGCTCCACCCACACCTGGCTCCTTATGGCAGCGGCTGGGTGGGGAGGCGCCGTCTTGTGGTCTGCAGTTGCAAGGGAGGACACGCCTCCTGAGGGCCCCATTCACTTACTACCGGCCAGAGGACGCGTGCCACCCCCACTGCTGTCCACACCTTCAGCCACTTCCCAGTAGAACAAAAGCTGCTGTGGCAGACAATGGCAGAATCCAACCAAGAGGGTGCTCCTCAGGGGTGGTTCATGGAGTCTGAGTCAGAATCTCAGGGGTGCACCTGAGAATGCAGATTCCTGAGCCCCACTTTTTTTTCTTTTTAGAGATGGAGTTTTGCTTTGTTGCCCATGCTAGAGAGCAGTGGCGTGATCTCGGCTCACTGCAACCTCTGCCCCCGAGGTTAAGCGATTCTCCTGCTTCAGCCTCCTGAGTAGCTGGGATTATAGGCACATGCCACTACACCCAGCCTAGCTAATTTTTGTATTTTTAGTAGAGAGGGGGTTTCGCCATGTTGGCCAGGCTGGTTTCGAATCCCTGACCTCAGGTGATCTGCCCTCCTCGGTCTCCCAAAGTGGGATTACAGATGTGAGCCACTGCACCCAGCCATGGCCCCACTTTTAAACAAAGCAACCAAGCCCCACCGAACTTGAAGCCCTGGCTCCAGTCCATAGTTTTCTTCCAAACGGGACAGCTCTGCATCCCCAGCACTATGGTGACATGCACAGTGGACACAGACGGAAACGCCTAGCAGCCATCATGGTGGGAGAGTCAGGGGCCTCCAGGGGAGCCAGGCTGTCTTATGCTTCCCCTGTGCATCCCCAGTCCCAGCTCGAACACCTTGGACACAGCAGTGCTTAGTAGGCAGAACTGCACACCACTGGGAACCTCTGGACTTCTCCTCTGTCCTCACATGTTAGATCCTGTCTCATTCCTCAGTCAATGTCACCTCCTCAGAGAGGCCCTCCAGGATTTCCTGGGGCACGCCCACCTCCTATCCCTGCTCACTTCCTTCTTACCTTGTGTCTCCCTTGTCAGTAACTGTGGGTTTCACCCGTCTACCTTCCCACGGGCACAGAAATGTAGCAAGGGCCCCGTTCATGCTCTACCCCAGCCCCAGCAACTGAAGGGCTCTGGACGGGTTTGGTGAATGAATAACTGAACCCTGTTTTCTACCTATTTCTACCCAGACAGTCATTTCAGTTTCAAATGGGTATCAGGGAGGATCTGAACATGACCAAGAATTATAATCCATAAGTTGGTTCTTGCCAACACTAACTTTGGGATCCTGGAGTGTCTTGGACTCTGGGAGAATTTTAAATCATAATATAAGCTAATTTCCAACCAAATGTGACTTCTTCCCCAAGAGGAAGAGGAAGGCGCTGAAGCCCCATGCAAGAGCAGTGCAAAACGGGGAGCCTGGATCCCACAGCCAGGGGCCTGCAGGTGCGGCCGTGCCCTTCCCAGCAGGTGTGAGCCCCAAACCAAGGCCCTGCCTGACCTGCCCCGCTGAGCGTCCCATGTTGAGCTAAACCACAAGCCCTGAGCCACGCAGAGTCCTGGGGCTCTCTGACACTTCGCCCTTCCCTGCTGACCGTGGTCAAGAGCATCCTGGGGCCCCAGTGGCTGGTGTGAGTGGGCGCCCAGGCAGACTCTTCAAGCCCAAGTCCTACTCCCAGGTGTATCGGGTACAGCCATGAGGTCACAGTACAGAAGTGTTAGGAGGATGCAACACGCACCGCACACACACCGAGGCATAACTGGCAGCTGGCAGACGCCTGGCTGGGCTGGCTGGGGATGGTGGCTGAGGTCCAAGAGGGACTGGGGTGGATTTGCCTGCGAGCACTCCTCTGCATCCTGTGTTCATGGCTGTAAGCGGCGGCACCTTCTGGGGCTGATGCTGCCTCTGCCAGGCTCCCTGGGTGTCAGGGAGCAATGTGAGAGGCCTCACACTGCCTCAGAGCCCGGGCAGAGGCGGAAAGCTGGGACAAGGCAGTCAGCTGTCCTCTGAGCCACAGGTCATGTCTCCCTGACTCCTTGCGCTGAGTCACAAGGGACTCCCTGACTCTCACCCTCTGCCTCCTGTTCAGCTGGTTCCATTTGCAGAGGCCTGAAGACCATCTAAGGAAGGGGCTGCATCGGACTCAGGCTCCAGGCTGCAGGGAGGACGGAACCTGGACACGCCGGGCACTGAGCACCTTCCCATGGGGGCAGGGAGCCGCGTGGACAGTTTTCGGCAGGGACAGGGCAGCCTAGCTTGTCTCGGGCTCCTAGATTCTTCTCCATGGCTCTGGCCACCTCTGTTAAGGCTGGAAAAACCGCAGCTGCCTTAAGTGATCATTATTAACAGGTTTCCCTGTAATTGGAAGATAAACCGTCCAAGTTCGCAGCTGTCTCAAATTCATCTTTAACTTAAAAAGAAATATCAATAATTAAAGCCAACCACATGTGCCAGGGCGACAAGTGTGGAGGACAGATAACAGCCCACCATTCCTTTGATTACAGCTCATTTTTGCCTTGGGGAATTTTAATCCCTAGACCTTTGGAGTCCAAGCTCTTAATTATTTTTTTTTATTTCATTTCTGGCATCAGTGAGCTCTCAAAACATCTGTCTCCAGCTCTCCCTGCCGGCTGCTCCCAGGGACTCTGGCTGGAGTCAAAGCTTTTGGCCAGAGACTTCCTGGAGGGCTCCGGCTGGGGGGCCGGGCTGGGTGCACAGAGCCACAGGGGGCTCCCTGGCCTGCACCGCCTGGCCTTCCAGTGGCCATTTCTGATCTGCTTCACAAGACAAGCACGTGCCTCCTCCCAGCCCCTCTCTGCTCTCCACGGCGCAGCTATGCAAAGCGGCAGCTGCTCTGGGGACTGCAGCTGAACCTGCGTGGCCAAGCTCCTGCCTGCCTGTGCAGATCAGAGGCGGCTCCCGCAGAGAGAGCCTGGGAAGCTCGCGAGATGCCTTGGCTGAGAGGCACTTGCTGGCATACACTCATTAAGCATTTATCAAGCCCCCACTCTATGCAGCGCATGGCCAAGCCCCCACTGTATGCAGCGCACGGCCAGGGATGGTGATGAGAGATGAAAGTGAGACACCATCCTACCCTAAAGGAATGTGCAAGCCAGGAAGGAGAGGGGCCCATCATCCATTCCTCATGTCCCCACACACTTGTCTGTGCCCATGATGTGGCTGGTGTCCAGAGACGACCTGGGATGCAGAGGCAGGGCTGGGGAGCAGGCTCTGTCTTCTTGGCTGCAAGCCTCTGTGTGACATCCCAAGTCAGTGGGCGTCAGTCTAGACTGGTAGCTGCATTCAACAGACCCGCTGGGCGGGGTGCACCCGGGCTATCCCCCACAGGACCCGGAGAAACTCCAGACGCCCGGCCTGTGGGGCTGGAGGCCCTGCTGCCTGGTGGACGGCATTCTCCTGTAGCAGCAAGGGCACCTGACCTCCTGGCAGGGCAGGAGCTCGGCCTCATGCTCTCTGCCTTTAATGAATGTGGAGAAAATATGAGTTTGTAAAGCCAGGCTTAGAAGGGCAAGCAGAGGAATGAATGAATGAATGAATGAATGAGCTGGCAAACCCAAAGTGCAGTGGGGAAGCCAGCTGCAGGCAGGTGATCCCTGAAGTCGCTTTGACAGAGCAGTGACCGGCTGAGCACAGGGGTGGGGGTGCCCGGTTCCATGTGCAGAGGGGTGGGGGCGGCAGTGAGGAAAACCGTGGCACGGCAGGCGGCACCATCTCTACGAGACCTCAGCACCTGTGTGTGTTTTCAGGCCGACGCAGCAGCCGGGGGTCCTGGGAAGGGGAAACCGCACATGTGAATGAGACACAAATAGCTCAGGAAGCTGCGGGCTTCGGAGCTGGGGTCTGCAGGAGGATGTCTGCGGCGATGCCAGGAGAAACCCAGCCTCCTCAGGGTTGTGTCCACGCATCCCCACACGGGAGAATGGCTGGGACACAGGGGTGAGGTGGGAATTCCTGGTGGGGCACGTTGGCTTTGTGCCGTGTGAGGAGGTGGGGCGCAGACCCCTGAAAGGCCATGGGGAAGGCCAGGAGGCCCAGGAGGCGGCTGGCCTGCAGGGAAGGGAGGGGTGAGAACAAGTCCTGGGCCTCGCTGGGGGACACCGACACAAAAGGGAGAAAGGACGAAGGGCTAGAAGTGGCCACCTCTCACAGAACCACCCTGCCCCACCCTAGCGGGCAGGGACCCACCCTCCTCCACATCAAAGGGATCCTGCACCAGGCCGTCTGGACACCCCTGCATGACACCAAGTGCCTGGGCCTCAAGTCGAGTCGGGGGGCGGGAGGCTCTGCTGTCCCAACCAGGGGGCCTCAGCTCTACCAGGCACACAAAGGACCTTCCTGGGGTGCCCTCTCTGCCCGTCCGCTTCCCCACTTATAAAAACAAAAAGCAGTCATGGTCGACACAAAGAGCTCTCCATGCGGGCACATCTGCTCCGCAGGGGACACTTGGTGATGTCTGGTGACCTTTTTGATTGTCACATTAGGGGCAGAGTGCTCCTGGCATCCCCGGGGGTGGAGGTGGGGAGGCTGCGGAACACCCCACAGAGCACAGAGGTCCCCACCCCAGCCAATGAGCGGAGAACATCTTGAGCATTCACTGTGCGAAGGGGGAGACCTGAGTGTTCCCTGCTGTCCCACGGGCCTGAAGCCGGCAGGCAGGCTGGCACCTAAGTGCCACCAACACCCTGGGAAGTTCTGGGTAGAACTCTGGCACAGTCAGGTTTCCAGCAGACGGTTCCCTGGTTTGCTCACCTTGAACCACTGGCCTGATCCCCAGAGGACACACCCCTGGAACGGGTCCTCCAACCTGTGTCTAGACAGAATTTATCACGCGTGTGCCCCTCTCCTGCCGCCGCCAGAAGCCGCTGAGCTGATAGGCCTTTCTCAGCACCCACCCACCCTCCTCCAAAACACGCTTCTTCTGACTCTTTTCCCCTAAAGCTTGTCTGGTTCAGTGATTGGAGCTGAGGCTCCTCTTGTCACCGTGTGAGCCAGGGTAGGGTCCGCCCTCCTACAGGATTCGGAAGAGGATTCTGAAGCCCTGATTTTCAGTGGCTCCCAAAGAACCAGGAGGCAAGGGCAGAAAACAAACATGTTTTCTAGAGTTGCTCATTCTCTGGCCTGAATTCAGTGCTTCTGACCCTTCGAGCGCAATTTAAAAAATTCAGGAGGCTCTGAGTTACAATGGCTGCCTTCCTATCATTCTAAAATCTATAGGTGGAGGTGACAAGTTACACATTCCTTCCTGTTCACTCAACACGAGCAACCAAGCTGTCTCTGGCTCCAGGACCACCTGCTGCTGGGTGCAGAAGCAGACCTGCTGCCCACGTTAGCTAAGCCCGGGCACGGAAAAAGGCCTGACCCAGCAGAATGGACTGGCAAGGCCGGGCGCCGGCCAGCTCACAGAGGAGCTTCTGCCCTGTCCCTGTTAGGCAGTGAACCCGTCCATCCTCTCCAACCCCTTCTGTGCCACCCCCACCCCCCCACAGCGCACTGACTTCGGGAACACGGGTGCTTCTCCTTCTGCTTCTGCAAGTCACGTGCACACACACACATTCTTGGCTCATGAGCCCAAAGTAATGCCCCCACATCAAGGCCAGACAGAAAACGCAGGTGACAGTGCAATGAGACCAGTGAAACTGCCCTCTGCAGCTCCAGGTCGTCTTTGGAGGGTGCAGAGGTCACCTCCAGCTGATTCCCTCTGCTCTGACGTCCCATTTAAAACTGACCCCCCACCCCTTGGCCTGCTCCGCCGTTCCCTGACCCAGTCGACAGTTCAATTCTGGTTAACAACTCTCCCACTGCCACCTCTAGAACGTCCCCTTCCCAAGGGCAGGGTCTTGGTCTCTTCTGTTCCCTGCTACAACCCCTGAACCCAGGACTCGGCCAGACACACGGTAAGTGCTCAAATATTGCAGGGGCTGAGTGTGCCTCGCTGTGCAGTGAATGGCCCATGCCAGCCCAGCACTCAGCAGGGGCGCTAACGTGGGTGCAGCACTTCCTGGCTGGTCAGGTCCTGTTGGATCCTCACAGCAACCCTACGAGGTGGGATGAGAAGTCAAGGTTACATGATGTGCGAATGGAAAACTCGGGCCAAGTGATAGCTCAGCTATAGACCCTGGTAGGTCACAGTCTCCTTGAGCCTTGGCATCCTTATCTGGTAAGTACAGATGATGTGGTATAACTGCCCTGTGCTGAAGGTGAACATGGGGCTCAGAAGATGAACCCATGATGGTAACTCTTGGGTCTGTTACAACATTAATTTTGTGAAGTGTGGAGGCAGCGAGCATCTGAACGGTGTCTGCTCATAAAACCAAGTCTAAAAGCAATCCTGAAAAACAAAATTTAAAAACCCCGTTTTTTCCTCTTGAAAATCATGTTGTTTTCGCTGCTTTGAGATTTGTTTTCATTGATCTGCTGATATTTGTTCTCATGATAAGCAGATGATCGTTATTCCTGACCCTAATATAGCCCTGTGTTTGTCATGCTTCCGACTCCCACATGCGCTCTTTGGAACAAACTATCACGCAGACTGCTCAAAACTGTGGACGCCTCACATCCAAATCCATAATAAAGATGCCAAGCTGGTTCAGCAAATGTCAGAGATTTCTGATGTCATGGAGAAAGAAAAAAAAACTCCTTAAATATTTGAATGTTGAATGAATATACTAATTAAATCCACAGAGAAACAAACTTGGTCAAAATGCCTCTCCCTCCCTGCGGTCGAGTGAGCGGACTAGGATCACGCCTGGGTCCGGGTGCCTCTGGAGACCTCACAGACAGTCCATGCACAGCTCGGGAGAGGTGCTTCCCTCTCGTCCCGCCCTGGTGAGTTTTGTGGGGATTCTTACACGTCCTATTAGACACTTCAGCCTCAAAGGGCAACACAAGAGGCCCAGGAATCTCCCTAGCCCCATGACTCGGAAACAAAAGCCCCTCTTGCTCAACTTGGGTTCTGGGCCTTACAATGTGTCTGCGATTATAATTAACTGGGTTCAGCTCACCTGCCAGTTATTCTGTGGCCCCAGTCAACTGCTCTATCTGTTTCCTGGCCTCCTATGCTGCAGGTTCTGCAGATGGTGTTTCTGGGATCAAGGGGCGCCTGGCAGGCGGTGAGGGGCTCTCCGAGTGGGTCTGTACTATCCCCCATGCCAGCCTCGGCTCCCTAGAGCTCAGAATACCCCGACTCTTCTTCCTTCTGCAAACACGCCCTGCAGCTCTTTGTAAACCTGGCTCTGTTTTCTCCTCAACAGAGAATTCACCACTGCTTTCCCTGGGCCCCTGGTCCAGTTCTTCTGAAGTCTTTTTGCCCTCGAAGTTGACTTTGTCTTTTCCTCTCTTTGTCCCTGTCATCAAGCTGAGGATCTCGATTCCAGAGATCCCAGGTTTGGCCACTGAGGCTTGGCCTCCTGGCTGCCTGGCCTTGGAGGCCATTTGGTGGACACAACCCTTCAGACATCCTCACTCCTGTCTGGATCAGGGGGAGCTGGGGAAGGGAGAAAGCCAGGTTCCTTGCTGTGAGCTAAGCCTCTCTCCTGGGGTGCATCTGTGATTCCAGAGAGGGATTCAGTGACCAACAAGCCCTGACTCCATGTCTGCCCGATGCTGGGACTTGGTCATTGGATACCTTGGGTCCAACAGTCATTGCTATGGCTTTCAGGATGACTTGTGGGAAAGAACAGTAAATTGTGGGACTTATTTAGACCTCTCTCAGTAAGACACTTAGCGACTGCTAGTATCTTCCCGATTCCTGACATGAGGTCCCCAGGTGAGCATGGCCTAGCACGACAGCTTTGGGGAACACTGACCGGATGCTTGGGTCGTGGAGTTTTACCCTTCTAGCAGCCTTCTGAGCTGTGAACCGTGCTCACTTCACTTCACAGATGAGGAAATGCAGCTCCAGAGAGAACAGGATACTTGCCAGAAGACAGGGAGCGAGGAAACGTTGGAACCAGATTTGCACACCAGCATCTGACGGTGGATCCAGTGTTCCTCGCTCTAGGAACCGTGTCTTTCCTGCTCAGATTCTGGGGTGTTCCTCGCTCTAGGAACCGTGTCTTTCCTGCTCAGATTCTGGGGTGTTCCTTGCTCTAGGAACCGTGTCCTTCCTGCTCAGATTCTGGGGTGTTCCTCGCTCTAGGAACTGTGTCTTTCCTGCTCAGATTCTGGGGTGTTCCTCGCTCTAGGAACCGAGTCTTTCCTGCTCAGATTCTGGGGTGTTCCTCGCTCTAGGAACCGTGTCTTTCCTGCTTAGATTCTGGGGTGTTCCTCGCTCTAGGAACCGTGTCTTTCCTGCTCAGATTCTGGGGTGTTCCTCACTTTAGGAACCGTGTCCTTCCTGCTCAGATTCTGGGGTGTTCCTCGCTCTAGGAACAATGTCTTTCCTGCTCAGATTCTGGGGTGTTCCTCGCTCCAGCAACCGTGTCTTTCCTGCTCAGATTCTGGGGTGTTCCTCGCTCTAGGAACCGTGTCCTTCCTGCTCAGATTCTGGGGTGTTCCTCGCTCTAGGAACCGTGTCTTTCCTGCTCAGATTCTGGGTACCTTTTATTTTCTGATTGCAAAAATACTTTGCGTTCAGTGATGCACTACAACCAGCCTTCTCCTGGGGATGGCTGGTCCCCAGGGCTGCGTGGTGACATGTCAGAACCTCCCTCAAAATCAGCTGTGATGCACTTTGCACGAATGATGCTCATGTAGAGGAAAGACAACACGGCTGCTGGGTCTAGCTCTTGATGACCCTGCGGGCTCTCTTGATACGGTTTGATTAATTATACTTTTTTAGGTATTCAATTTGCTCTTGAAATTGTTTTCATTGTAATGGTATTTCTGAAGGCTTCAAGGAAGGTGTAATCTATATAAAGAAGACAATGTGAAATTAGCACCTTCAATCACTGTTCTGAACGGGAGTTTAAAGGGGGCTTTGTGATGGGGTGGGGAAAGGTAACAGACAGGAAGCTGTCACCATGCTCCCCTAGGAAGGCAGCCACGGAAACCAGCAGCTGTCTGCTGATGACAGACGTCCCAGATGCTCAAGGAAAAAGCAGGCGCCGTGGTGTGGTGAGTGGGGTGCGGCGTGGCAGGTGGGGTGAGCCATCGGCTGGCATAGGCAGGGTCGAGATTCGAACCCAGGCCCTTCTACTCCCACCTCCACATCCTCATCTGGAAACTCCACTTCTCTGCATCCATCTCCAACCCACACGTCTTATGTCATTATTTTAAATGAAGCTTTGCCTCTAAGGCACCTCCCCGTTTGTTTCCCTGACTGTCTTAAATGACTGGTTGTGGTCCATGTTGGTAACAGGCTTATCCCACTGTCCCAAGCAGCTTCCAAGTGAGGGCTCCAGGCCTCCTGGGCCCTCAGTGAGCACCCATGACTGCGAGGCTCTTAAACTCCGCAGCCACCTCCCCTGATTCAGGTCCCCTCTAACTCAAATGCAGGGATTCTCAGCTGGGGGCAATTCTGTCCCCAGGGGATGGGGCAACGTTTGGAGATGGTCTTGGCTGTCACAACTGGGCAGGGTGGGTGCTACTGGCATCTACTGGGCAGAGACCACGGATGCAGGTAAGTACCCCACAATGCACAGGGCAGCCCCTACAGAGAGTTATCCAATCCCAAGTGCTGAGGTCAGGAAACCCCACTCCAGTGGCATGCTGTCCCTGTCACTGACGTTTTCTGTTTGCAGAGTTTTAGGTGAGTCTTCTGTAGCAAGGGCCTGGGCCATGTGCAGCAGGAGGCTACTGTGCTGGGGCAGCTTTAGGACCCTCTGTCTCCCTGTCAGTCTCTTTGGCATGGGCCACAAGTGTCTGGTCCTCGGATGCTGCAGCCAAGCTCCATCATGTCCTGACATCAGCTTCTCAAACACCAGCCATCCAAGAAATGTCTCACTTCTTGCACCTGGGGTATGCCTGACAGACTGACACCTCTTAACTCTCAGCAAACTACCTGCCCCAGGGAGTACATAGCAGGGGCCTCTCCCCTTTCTGAGGGAAGGAGGTGGCCCCCGTGCATAAAACTCAGCGGCCACCTAGGTCCTTTCCATAAGCACATTACTCCATAAACACATGGGTGGGGAGGAGGCGGTGGCACCTTAAATGCAGCCAACAGGAGCAGTCTGCGTTTCGTAGTTACAGACGTGGAGCATCGAGACCCAGCTTCTCCTTTTGTGGCATGTACTGCTGCTGGATGATATCCCTGGCATTCAGTGAGCAGCCAACCCTTGAGTATTGATCCTAATAGGAGGCCTGCCGTGATAGGGCAAGACGCAACTGTGAGGCGATCGGCACAGATTAATAACCGGCTGCTGGGACCTGCAGAGCATGCTTCCTACATGGATGGGAACACAGAGCTTTGACAGGAGCCTATTTTAATAATTATAGTTTATGCACTTCATCTGTTTTTATTTTTAAATTAAACACCTATGTATATTAGGGATCTTCAGAGAGAAGCACACACACTTCATTCCAAAGAGGGTTTTCATCTGTGGCAAATTAAGTAAAATATAAAATTAACAAATGTAAATAGTATCAACAATCTGAATTAAATATTAAAGCCATCTTATGTCTCAGTGGCTATCTTTTACTTACAAAAAAGACCTTGAACTATAAACTAGCCTTGCTAGTGCAATGCCCAGCTGTTGGGTGCTTTGCTCTGGAATAATATTTCCCTCTGCAGCTGATGCTCGTGTGTGCTGTATTTCTGCCAATTCGTACAAGCCAGCGATGTTCTCCCGGAGAAGGACGGTGATGAAAGCCCTGCCTGACAGAGGCAGGCAGCAAGAACTTTGTTACTCTGATTGACTGCATGGTATTTTAGGCAAATTAACCTATCCAAAAAATTCTTTATTACCATGCTCATGCACAGATGGAAATGTGAACTTGACAATTCTGGGTTCTCGCTTTGCAATTAACTGAAATGTTTCAATAGACTAATGAACTTTCATCCGAGGCATGTTTGCTGTCAGCAGAGGAGACAGGCTGTTGTTGGAGAAAGAGTTACAGAATGTCAAACAGATCTTGACAGCGCGTTCTAGGAAGCAGGGCAGTACAGAAGCAAATAGCCAACACTAGCAGCCGGCCCTGACCGGAACCGCGGTCCACTGGAGACTTTCTTACATGCACACTCCGCCTGACGGTCAGCTTTCTACAGAAATCTCAGTTCACAATGCTCACCTTTGACTAAAGAAATACTGACGGCGCCATCTTAAGATATGTTTCACTAGAATAAATATTAACAGTGTGGTTGGAAAACAGAAACAGATGCCAACACTTATTTGAACACAGATAAATCTCCACAAACCTGCAGACGTGATCGAGAGCAAACAGCCTGACTTGGGATGAACCAGAGACCCAGCAAAGCTGAACCTTCCTGTGTGGAAGAAGCGCCTCTCAGCAGTCCGGGGGCACTCACCGGGGTGGTGGAGGCGCTGGGAAAATGGGCTTGACATTCCTGTTTGATAACCGGGATGGCATGGCCAGGGAGAATGTGTCCATTTTCTACCTGATTCTTATTACAACATATGAGACCAGCCTCTGCAAACAAGTAAACAAACAAACACAAAGAAACAAACATTGCTCTCCCAGGAGCCTAAAGGGAAAGATGTTGGTTTCAATTAAATGAACTAAAATTAAAATAATTTAAATATCTTTGTTAATAAATTATGGAGCATGTTGGTAAGTAGCAATTTTCACCACTATTTTTCCTGCTATAGCAAGATTTGTCTCTCTATCCACCTCTTTATTTCTCCATGTATCTCTGCCTATCTATCATGTATGTATGTATGTATGTACGAATCTATCATCTATCATCCATCGATCATCCATCGATCATCCATCCATCATCCATCTATCTATCCATCCATCATCTATCAATCATCCATCCATCAATCATCTATTATCTATCCATCCATCATCCATATATCTATCCATCCATTATCTAGGTATCTATCATCTATCTATCATCCATCATCATCATCTATCTATCCATCCATCCATCTACCTACCTATCTACCTACCATCTATCATCCATCCATCAACCATCTATCTACCCACCCATCCATCATCTATCTACCCATCTGTCTGTCTGTCTGCCTACCAGCCTGCCTGTCTGTCCATCCATCCATCCACCCACCCACCCACCCACCCATCCATCCATCCACCCACCCACCCACCCACCCACCCATCCGTCCATCCATCCATCCAAACCATCTTTCCAAGTGGTACCCAGCGCACCCTTTCTTTCCTGACCCCTCTGGGCCCTTCATCTCTGAGCTGACTCAGGAAGCCAGGGAGGACAGGCCTTGCAAGCAGCTGTGATCCCTGCCTGGCTCCCCCTGAATGCTGGGGCCCATTATCAGCTGTAGTTCTCCCTTCTACCGATGTCCCAACAGAAGCAGAACAAGCGTCATGGAGGCCCTGGTGCAGCTGTGCTTGGCTCGGATGTGCCTGGCGCTGATGCTCGGCCGTCAGGCCCCAGCGCTGCCATCATCAGAGGCCCTACGGCAACTTCCCCTCCTGCTGCAAACTCTGACAAGTGAGTGCCAGCCCCTCTTCCCTGTTGTGTAGGTTCCTGAGTGCCCTCCCACCCGGGCATCGGCAACCTCTTTGTGTGGAAAACTCAGCCCCGTCCAACAGCGCTCACGTGAGGATACAGATCACAATGGCTTGACATAGTCACCACCCCAAATTGAATGCTGGACCCTGTGCTCTCTGAGAATGGAGACCAGGAGAGCCTCACACAGCCTGAACCAGACTTGAGCAGACACCGCTCTGTCCCGGAAACAAAGCTCACTCTTCTTTGGTGTGAGGGGTGGCCCGGGGCCAGCAGTGGATGGTTCACATCTACTGAAGCTCTCACTCTGTGCCAAACTCAGAGAGTTCTAATCATCATTTTGCTTTTAGGTATAGTTTAGGGAATGAAAAAAAATTATTTGCGTTTTAAAAAATAGATACTAGGGGCTTCCCACAAGTTCCAGAAATCATTTGATTGATAGTTATCCTCCTTCTAACTCCAGGAGACCACATCACATAGCAGGAAGCACAGAGGTGAAGGAGTGGGGGGCACGCGGAGGTGGAAGAGAGGCGGGAGGGAATGGCAGCTGGGGCTGGGGCTGGGGCTAGTTTCGTCCAGCAAGTGTCCGGTCAGGGTGACCGAACCCAGCAGACATGCCCCAATCTGCTCCTCAATAGCAAAGCATCACCTGTATCTGCAGGGTGGCAATGTCTGAGACCTGCCAAGCACATAGCAGGGCCAGGCATGCAACTGCAGCTGGGCCAGGCCTGTTTCTTTATTCACTATCACTGGGCAGGGGCCACGCCAAGACTTGCTGCTCTGGAAAGGAAGAGGGCAGTGAACTGGGGTCTCTGCTGCCAACTTCAGATCTCCTGTTGTTGAGGTATCTGTGGGAGGCACATCCCGGGCCCTGGGTGCAGTGTTGTAAGCCAGCCTGCACGCTCTTCTTGGCTCCAATTTCAGAGCCACAGAAAGAACAGAAGGCTGGAAAGTCACCCCGTTGGCCCCTGGTCTCTACCCCTCTCTGAATTCACCACTTGCCATAGAAACCTCAGTCCTCAGGCAATAAAGAGCAACACATCTGCATTGCTCACACGAGTGAATTCTCAGTTAACCGAAACAATAGGGGCCTCCACAGGGATGCTCTGAATCTCAGAGTACCCGTGATACAGCGAACTCTGAGATCCATCTGCCCAGCACCGCTGAACTGCTCCATAACCAGGACCATGCCGGGTGCTGGATGCGCCTCCAGTCATTGATTTGGGGGACTGGACCCTGGGTTCCAAGGGCTGAGCACACAGGCCGGGGTCCCATTCGCAGGCAGCAACACCAAGGTGGAAGGGCCCGCTCCTGCCCCCGGGCATCTCCGTGCCACCATCAAACCAGTCTCATGAGGCCCACTTGCTTCTTTTGCTTGTCCTTTGTTGATTCATTCAGAGAAATAAAAATAAAATCCCCTCAGCCAGCTGAACGGACCCCATCTCAGCCAAGGGGACCCCAGAGAAACCTGAAAAACAAGGCTCCCAGCCAGGATGGGATGGGAGGCCAGACTCCCGTCAGTGAACCCCTTTCTCACGAACATTTACCCAGGATGCTTTCCTGAGGAGGCAGCAGAAACTGGCTCCGGAAAACAAGAACCGGGCCACCCATGCCTTTGTTGCCTTCAGCCACCCAGCCGAGGCCAGCACTGGCCCTGTATTAGTCTGTTCTCATGGCTGCTGATAAAGGCCTGCCCGAGACTGGGTAATTTATAAAGAAAAAGAGGTTTAATGGACTCTCAGTTCCACATGGCTGGGGAGGCCTCACAATCGTGGCAGAAGGTGAAAGGCACATCTTACATGGCGGCAGGCAAGAGAATGAGAGCCAAGCAAAAGGGGAAACCCCTTCCAAAACCATCAGATCTCATGAGATTCACTCACTACCATGAGAATAGCATGGGAGAAACCACCTCCATGATTCAATTACCTCCCACCGGGTCCCTCCTCAACATGTGGGAATTATGGGAGCTACAATTCAAGATGAAATTTGGGTGGGGACACAGCCAAACCCTATCAGGCCTCTCCTCCCTCTTTGCAGTTTTGGGGTGACAGTGCACCTGTTTCACAGGTATCCCTCTCTAAACCCTGAGCACTCTCCCTGGACTGGTTCCAGCTGATTCTTGGAGGATTGTGCTCAGGGCGTTCATGCCCCCTGCTTCACCTTTGCACGTCAGAGGCTGAAAACTTCACCCTCAGACCACGCTGTCGCCCCCAGATTTTGAACCTGTGACCCACGAAGGGGCACGAAGCCCAGCTGTGCCTGTGCATTTTCTCCTTTTGCAAGTATTTATGCTCCTCCTATGACTTCTTGAAAACGGGGAATGGGGGGACATTCTCAGCCTGCAATGGGGGCTTCGCTCCCCAGCCTGTGGGATGGCTGTCTGCAGCTACAATGCTTTGTGAGAAATAGAGCTCTCCTCTCCAAACGCAGGGACCTCGGGAGTCTTCAGTTGACAACTCAGGCCTTAACTGCTCACTGAGCACTGCCCCACGCCAGGCCCCAGGTGCTGGGGACACATCTGCGGACAGAGTGGAGTCCCTGCCCTCCTGGGGCTTAGCTTCTAAGAGGAAAGACAGGCAGACACGACACAGCATGGGAAGTATGGGTTCAGACAAGCTGCATGTTCTGAAAGAACAAAGCAGGCAGCAGCACAGAGGGCGGTGGTGGGTGCGGTGGGAGCCAAGGCCGACGAGCCTCTGCAGGATGACTCTTGAGAAATGGACCAAGTGCCAGTTCTTCCAAGTCACTTGTGGGTGTTTTTCCGTCCCATAGTGACAGGGCAGGCTCAGAGGCACATTTCAGGAGCTATTTGTTGCTCTGTTTTCCACTGAGACACCTTCGCACAGCACCCGGTCCACTCACCCCCCTCCACCCAGCAGCCCCCCGTGGACCCACTGCCCCAGGACACAGGAAGAACCCCTGGATGTGCAGCGGGGACCCTGACCAGGTCTACGTGCTGGGCCAAGGCCAGGGCAGTGGTGCGTTTTCTGGCCTGCGTCCCTGCAGAGTGGGAAGGTCAGCCCTGAAATCAAGAACATTTGGAGAGAAACGCAAGGACCCACCTGGCTATGACCATTTTTGGGGTCCAGGAAGAGCAAGAATGGAGAGAGCCCATTGTGGTGGCCATGATGACAGCAAGCTTTGCTGACAGAAACCTTCCAGGGAGGCTGAGCTACGCTTTGCCCTAAGTAACGTCCAGCCCTGCCCTCTTCATCAATGCTCAGATGCCACCAGTAAGCTCTGACTCTCCCTGGAGCAGGAGAGAGTTCTATTATTTACCCCACTAACCTGCCTGGCATCGTCTCTTACTGTTGAGGAAAAAGGGCCTCCCCCAACTCCCGCAGGGTGGGCTGCTGTTTCCTGTGGTGGAAGGAAGGCGCTATGGACTCAGTCCTCCTCTGTGGGCAATGCAGGAGTGGGAGTCTCCAGAGTCCTCCAGAGACTGACGTCCCCCAAGGTGCTGCAGGAAGGGCTTCAGATATGAGAACCCTGATGGGCACCTCCACCCGCCCCACACAGAGGCTGGCTGATTCCCCGAGGGAAGGCAGCGAGGCAGCATCCCCAGGGCCTGAACCTGCAAATAGGACCTCCCCTGTCACGGCCTTTCTGGTCAGAGACGGCAGTGCTGGTGCAGTGTCAGGGAGGAAGTTCACCAGCTCTGCAGTCTCCCTGCCTGTGCCCCTGAGCTTCTGATTGAGCTTTGTGATCTCACCCACTGCTCTCTGTGCGGAGGGCTCACTCTGAGTTCCCAAGGGCAGGATGACGCAGGGGGCCCGAGGCCACGAGGCGGCTCAGCAGCCACGTCCCTCATCCCGTGGCCGTCGCGTGGCCTTCACAGGGGCCCGCTCTGCTCTCTTGGCCTCTCAGACAGGAGACAGGGCTGAAAATCCAGCCAGCAGCGAGGCTGACCCCACCGAAGGCATTTGACCAAAATCATGATAATGGCAGAGAAACTTCCGCAACCTGATATTCTGTTCTATTCCCAGCTCCCTTTGTCCTTACCATCACCTAAAATCTGGAAGTGCAAGATTCAGTTACCCTCACTTTTATACATGCTGATTTCATAGAAATCATTAATTCTCCTAACCCTCGCATCCCTACATTGATAATGACAATGTCTCTTGGGAACCACAGAGCTAGCTGGGCCTAGATATATGCTTTTCCTTGAAGACACTGCAGAGACTAAAGGAAATGTCAAATCCTGAATCATCAGAGTCATAGGCAGGAAGTTTCCAACTCCCCAATATCCATTAATTTATTCTTCTTTACAAAATATTAATGCTGGAAACTTGTAAGTTGGCAAATAAGCTGCACGTGGGCACTCTGATGCTTCAGTGATTATCTATGTTTTCATTATGGGACGTTCCTCGCTTAAAAAATGCAAAATAGTCCAGGCACGGGGGCTCATGCCTGTCATCCCAGCACTTTGGGAGGCCGAGGTGGGTGGATCACCAGAGGTCAGGAGTTCAAGACCAGTCTGGACAACATCATGAAACCACATCTCTGCTAAAAATACAAAAATTAGCTGGGCGTGGTGGTGCACACCTATAATCCCAGATACTCGGGAGGCTGAGACAGGAGAATCACTTGAACCCAGGATGCGGAGGCTGCAGTGAGCTGAGATTATGCCACTGCACTCCAGCCTGGGTGACAGAGTGAGACTCTGTCTCAAAAAAACCCAAAAAAACAAAAACAACAACAAAAAAAAGCAAAATGTATGAACACATTTCCAATGCAGAGAACTCTAACTTGGCCAGAAGAGTCGCCTCCCAGCAGAGGCCTCTTCCACTGGAAGTCAGGGTCCACCTGGTTTCTGGTGTTCTGGGGTGGGTGGGATTCACTGTTTTCACATGAAACCTGGACAGCAGGGCTGAAGCAGCTCTCGCAGTGCTGGGAGTCAGTGCTGGGAGAAAGTGGGTGCTGGGAGGCTGTCCCACTGCCCCATCCCGTGGATCTGAGCAGGTGGCCCTCATCCCCATCCTCAGGGAGCCTGAAGAGCGGGCCCCTATTAGTGAGTCACCCCCTCACTGAATTTTGAGAAATAGGTTTAGCTCTGGCCACCTACAAAAACAAGAGGCTTTTCTTTTTCCCTTGCTTTTTTCTTACATTCTCTGGGGTGTTTTCTCTGACACCAACCACTTCTCCAATTCTCCAACACCCAGACTAGGTGTCCAGAATTCAATTCAATTCTGACACTAATTGCCCACGTCAGCGCAGACTCCACAGATAAGGACTGGGTCCCACTACACAACCCCCACTGCAGGCCAGTCCCACGCACCGGCCACCTGTGCTTCTGACTGACGGTTCCCAGGACACCCTCCTCAGGCTCAGTCTGTTGCTAGAATGGCTCCCAGAACACAATTTGCTTAAGTTTACTGGACAGACAAATGGAGAGGGCAAAGGTGTGGGAGGCGCGGGAGCTTCCCTGCCCTACAGGTGCCTGCCCTCCTGCTCACCAGCCTGAAAGCTCTGCATCTTCCTGTTCTCACCAGCCTGAAAGCTCTGCATCTTCCTGTTCAGGGGTTTTCACAGGGTTCAGCTTCCAGCCCCAGCCCCTTTCTTTTCTCTTCCTGGGGTCAGAGGGTGGGGCAAAAAGTTCCCATAATCTCTAGGTCTTTCTGGTGACCATCCCTGTCTGAGAATATACAGGGGTCCACCCTAAGTCACCTCATTAGCATAAACTCATAAGCATAGAGACACTTGTAACACTTGCTAAATCCTAGGCTCTGGGAGCCGAGCCAGGAACCTGGACAAAGACCAAGTCAATTTCTCATTCCACCACACGTCCGTCCCTGCCACCTCTCCTCTCATACACCCCTCTGCCTCTGCAGGACGAACATCTGCACCAGAGACTTAGTCACGTTGTCAATCACAAGGAACCCAAGACATACAAACATTTAAGCTGCATTTGGAAAATCAAGCGCCAGCAACCACTGTGGGGAAACAAATGAGCTCCTCCCCAAAGCCCCCCCTCCCGCCAATTTGAGCTTCAGGATGTTGGAAACAAGCTCCGAAGAGCAAGAAGTCTGTAGAGCCAATGGCTCCACATAGAGCTGTGGACTGCATGCCCAGCTCAAGAATCAAATTCAAGGGCTCAAGTAGAAAGCAGTGAATGGGAACACAGCCAATGACTTCCCCACATCGTCCCTCTGCTTCTTTTACCTTCTTGAAATTAATTATTTCCCTAGTGGTTTAGGTATCCAGTTCACTAGATCTTTTTTTTTTTTCTTTTGAAGCCTTTTTTCCAGATTTTGTTTTTGGAACCACATCCTAGATTCTGCACACAGATGGACAGTTTATAAATGACTAACACCACTGTGGAGGTGATAGAAGAAAAGCATACTCCACACGGAGACAAACATGTGTCTAGGGCGATATTAGGAGGTGAGAAGATTGTTACCTGGCACTTGGGGTTCCTCCACTGACTGACCTACGCACACGGCCCTGGGCCAGATCTGGCAAGAACTTCTGCACCACTTGGAGATGAGTTACTTCGGAAACTCAGAATGAAGCCTCCCAGCTCACTCTGCCTGGAAGGCAGCAGCTGTGTCTCTCTGGTCTTTAAATGACTTTAAAGTGTGTTTGTTTTCTGAAGCACTTGGGTAAAGACTAGGGGCTGTCAAGGGGACAGAGAGTGTGAAATGAAGAGGGGGCAGGAGAAGAAGAAAAGCTCCTGTTTTTTCCGAGGAAACTTGTGGAGGTGAGAAAAGATGAAGAGATGAGGCAAACACCGCTCTCGGCATTGGCAGGAGAAGCCTCGCACTCCAAGCTTGTCTCCCTGGGCAAGCAGGGACCTCTAATTCACACCTTTATCGGCCCTCCTGGAGGTGTGGCCGGCTGTTCATGGTCGTTTTCTGCTTTGTACACAACACAGAGATGATGGAAGAATGCTCCTGAGGAGCTGAGTTCCCTGTAGTAGAAATTAGGCAGAGAAGCGGCCAAAGACCAAAGAGACCAATGAGGAGAATGCAGAGGTGCGCAATCCCTACCTCACACCAAATGCCAAAGCCAAGCCCTGTGGGTGACAGGCCTAAATGCAGCATGCAAAACCATCACATTAGCAGAAACTAGGAGGCTGTTTTCAACTCAGCAGCTAGGTAGAGAGTCCTTAAATTAGACCCTAGAGTCTAAGCTGTAACATTGGAATGAAGGGCTTTTCATTCGGGAAAGTCCATAATTGGCCATGGTTACATCCCCACTCTGGGCCTGAGCAGGAAGGATGGTCTTAACAAATCCCATGGCAAAGTCAGGTTTGATGGAAAAGTGACCATGTGGACAGCTGTCCTTGGTTGGGTAAGTGTGAGTCCAACCACAGCATGCATATGGCACCCTCATTAACATGGGATGAGAGGCACAGCTGCTGATAAGGAGGAATGCCCACAGCATCCTATTATGAGAAAAAGGCAAGTCCACCCAAAATACGTCAGGCCTCAAAAATAGACAAAAGTACCAGGAAGAGAGGTTGATTACTGGTTACAAATATACAGTTTGACAGAAGAAATAAGACCTAGTGTTTGACAGGTCAGTAGGTAACTACAGGTTATAATGATCTATTGTATATTTTGAAGTAGCTAAAAAAGAATAATTTGAATGTTTCCAGCATAAAGAAATGATAAATATTTAAGGTGATGGGATATCCCAATTACACTGATTTCATCTTTACAAATTATACGAGTATATTAAATTATCACAAGTACTTGAAAATATGCACATTTTTATGACTCGAAAAAAATTTTTAAATTCCATAATTGTACTAGATTGGAGACTTGCTATCTGGCAAAATCAACAATGTGCGTAATATCCAAGAAACCTTTGCAAAACCACAAGAAAAATGCATGAGCCGAAGATGTCACCAGGATGGTGACACAGAAGGTGACTCGCCCATATCCCCCCACACAACAAGAAGTTTTCGCCCATCCACAGTCACAAGTCTCTCTGCAGGAGCCTCCAGATTCAGGCAGGAGTTCGTGAAGCCCTGGTGGAGCCCAAGACGTGGGAGAGTCATTTTTGAGAGCTCAGATCCACACCCAGGTGGCTGATCCACCCCACTGAGCTTGCTTCCCGGTTCAAGCCTGGAAACAGCCCTGTCCCCCAAGCGGCTTGGCTACAGCCTCGTTTGGCCTGAGCATGCAACCAAGACATTTGCCAAGTCCAGGAGGAATCGCTCGTGCTAGTGGGTTGGCAGAAAAGCTCTTGTGACCTCTGACATGAGTCTTGGCAGTGAACCCAAATGTGGCCCAGAGGTGCAGCTCCAGCCCCACTCAGCTGAGGTCCCAGCAAAGAGCTGCTCACACAGGAAGCCAGAGGGAGCCTTGCCCACATCCCGCAGGCTGGGAGTCTGAGCCTCCCTGTCAGGCTCAGCAATCTGGGATCACCAACCTCATCCCATCGCAGATCCTCAGGGATTGACTTGGTCTTTGCCCAGGTTCCCGGCTCAGCTCCCAGAGCCCTGGGATTTCACAAGTGTTAGGAGCGTCTCTATGCTTATGAGTTTATGCTAATGAGGTGACTTAGGGTGGACCCCTGTATATTCTCAGATGGGACTGGTCACCAGAAAGACCTAGAGATTATGGGAACTTTTTGCCCCACCCTATGATCCCCAGGGAGAGGAAGGAAAGGGGCTGGGGCTGGGGCTGGGGCTGAAAGCTCCGGCCCCACTGCAGTTGGGGACTATCCCAACCTGCTGGGAGACGTGCACCCTCTGAGCCAATGAGACCAGGCTCTCCAGCCTCCACCCCACCGAAGAGCCTGAGGGGGCCCAGTCTCAGCTGCAGCCCCTCTTGCTTTAGGCAGGGATCCATTGTGCCTGTGCAGAGACCTGCTGGGAGGCATGGCCGTCTGGGCCACCAGACGGTCCTCTGGATTCTGAGCGCTGGCCAGCATTTCCACACAGCCCCAGCACCCTTACTGGGTCTTCTGCAGGTCCACTCTGGAGCCCTTGATAGCCTTGTGGCCAGCCTGGACTTACAGTATCCTCTAGTGCTGAGATGGCTGCAGGGGTCACAGGCTCAGGAAATGGATTCGTATCTGAAGGACAGGCACAAGCAAATCTGACTGCAAAGACTAAAATAAACACCTAATCCTTCAACATGGACACTATCACATGTCCACAGGCATCAAGAACACTTGGGGAAATATGACCTCACCCAACAGAAAAAATCCTGCCAGCAAGGAGGCAGGGAAAGGGGAGCCCTCATATGCTGCTGCAGGGAACATGAGGTAGGACCACCGCCTCGAGAACAGCACGGAGGCTCCTCAGAGTCTACGAATGGAACTGCCCTATGACCCAGCAACCCCACTGCTGGGCACTCATCCTAAAGGAAGGAAAGCAGGTGTCTCAAAGAGATAGCTATGCTCCCAAGTTTTTTGCAGCTGCATTTGTAATAGCTAAGAGATGGAATCAACCTTGGTGTCCATCAATGGACAAACAGATAAAGACAATGTAGTTCATGTACACAGTGGAATAGTATTCAGCCATAAAAAAGAATGAAATTCTGTCATTTGCAGCAACATGGATGGAACTGGAGGTCATTTCATGTAAAATAAGCCAATCACTGAAAGACAAACACCACACGTTCCCAGTCCCATGTGGGAGCTAAAATGATGGACCTCATGGAGGTAGAGGGTAGAATGGTGAATGTCAGACCCTGGGAAAGTGGAGTGTGTCTGGGGGGTTGAGAGGAATAGAGAGAGGTTGGTTCATGGGTACAAACATCAAGTGAGACAAAAATAATAAGTTCTAGTGTTTGATAGTATAGGGTTACTGTAGTTAACCATCATTTATTGTATGTTTCAAAATTGCCAGAAGGAATTATGATGTTCCCAAAGCTAAGAAAAGATAAGTGTTTGAGGTGATGGGTACCCCGATGATCCTGGTTTGATCACAGCACACTGTATACATGTAACAAAACATCACATGTCCCCAAAATATGTACAACTAATATATTAATGGGAAATAAAAAAATAGAAGAAAAACACAGGAAAAACAAATTTTAAATGGCAAAGGATGTGAGTGGAGAATTCACAGACAAGCTCATTCAAATGGCAATCAAGTGCATGCTGAGACGCACATGTGCAGAGCTGCTGCAAAGACAGGCCATGCACACCCACTGGATTAGGGAAGACACGAGGTGACCAAGCGTGGCCACCTGCTGCCTGGTTCAGGCTCAGCCGACAGAGAATGAGGAGCACGTGACATCTCCTGGAATTTCCCTGTGGAACTTGCTGCGTGTCGTGCGCTGGGTCTCCACCTTCTCTCCAAGAGGTCCCTCCCTCAGGGCAGGGCCACCCCATGCACTTCTTTTGGAATTTGTTTCAACTTGGGAAGGAGCTGCCGAAAGTACTCTATAAACAAACACACACACACTAGAAAGAAAAAAAACAACCCTCTGCAGATCTAGGCAGCCCTGGACAGAGGCCGCTGCATTGCACGAGGCCAGTGCTTGTCGCAAAATCACAGGAAAAGCACCAAGCAAAGGCTGCCCGGTGGAGCACACACTGGAGGGGATTCTGCAACAGGAAAGATGAAGTCTTCTCCGTGGTCATTTTCTGGCCGTCACATCAGCACACACCAGTGATTCCATCACAAGCAACGGGAACACGTCCACGTGTTTGGTTTTACAACGATGATTCAGAGAGACATACTGAGATGTCCTTCCTATAATGGCTTGATTGCACTAATGTTATGCCACATTCGTATACCCTAAACACATGATGCTTGAGGGGGTCCCTGTAGCTGCAAAACCTGAGAAGGAAAACTGGCTTGTGATTCAGGAAAAGATGGAGGAGCTGGGCACTGAGCTCAGGGTCTTGTGCTTCCCCAACAGCCCTCCCGGAGACGTGAGGCTGCAACAGCCTAGCCTCGACAGGGCAGTCTTGATGCAGGTGCCACAGAGCAAATGCAGCAGCGTTGGCCAAGGCCCCAGCTGCCAGCATGGCTCTGCATACGGAAGGTGGACATCTGCTGTGATCTAGGAGGTCGTGCTCACCACCCCGCGTTTGGCTGATCACATGACAGCTTCATTGGCAAATACCTCCAGATACCCGTGGCAGTGACGCCTGCAGCCTGCCGACCACCACCACCAGCCACAGAGCAATGAGGAAGTGCAGGTGGTGGGCCAGTGACCAGGAGAGCACAGAGTCCAACACGCAGAACTTTCTGAACAAAACCAGGGGAGCAGTGCGAGCTGTGGTGGACCACGTTCTTGGCTGCGTTGAGCACTCCCATGCCATAAAGCAAAATTGAGAGGATCAAGTAGGAAGAACAAGTGCAGTCCTAAATGCCCAGTGGGGCAGAGTCGTCCATCACCAGGCATGAGACCTGGAGAACTGTCCAGGGTCCTGACGACTCTAGGCTGCAGGGCCAGGTGCTGCTGGACACGTGCTGGGGTCATAGCAGTTCCACTTGGACAAGGATGCTTTGTGGGCTGTCTCTTCATAGACTCTTCTCTTTGTTCTCAGAATGATAGCTGCAACTTCTCTTTGACTGGACCCATTTGGTAAATTTATTAACACTTTCTAGGTAACATCAAGATATTTCCCTGCCAACCTGCGTGGCTTAGAAATAAATTTGCTCTCAGCCAAATTATGCATGCTGGTTGGACTGGTTAATCAAGCGTTATGACAAGCAGACACATCTAGGCTAGAACCCCGCAGGGGGTGTGGCTTTACCTTGTCCTGCAGCCCAGGATCTTCTCAGAAACACAGGAGACACCCTGGGGGCTGGGGGCGAGGGGAGAATGATGGAAGGGGGAGATGCAGAGAGGGGAAAGTCTCAGTTGTAAACTGGTGGAGTGTGAAATCTAACAAGGGCAGGGTTCTAGGAATGTGGATGAGGGAAAGGAGAGGAGGAAGCCTCAGGTGTAGACCCAAGTGTTGGGGTTGAGAGGGTAGGGAGACTCTGCACTGTGAGACACGGGCAAAGCCTGGAAGGCTCAGGTTCCAAACTGTCCATACAACAAAAGCATCAAACCAGCCTCCCTTCTGTCTTGGCCTACTAAGGACAGCCACTTCCTATTCCTGCAGAAACCTTCCCAAGGCAACCTTTGCATCACCCAGCGACAACTTGGGCAGGAGCTAAACCAGTCTCTGAGGGCAGCCTGGCCCAGGTAAAGACAACACTGGCCCTGGCAGGTCGTGGGTCTTGGCCCCGGTTTGATGATGCTGATTCCTCTTCACCTGGGACCTCTAAGATGCTATTGCGAGTCCACATAGGTGTCGGAAAAACTCCTTAAAAAGAGATGCTTTTTTTTCTAATCTTATTACATCGTTGCCTGTTTTGCAGCTGCCAACCATTTCAGCCTCATGTTCCCTCTTTCTGCACTAATGTGTTGGGCTTTCCATTTTTTTAAGTCTATAAGAAAAATAATTTAGGAGAAAATCATAAATAATGGGTATGAGACATCAAGTGTATTTTCCAAACAGGACCTTCTCATCTTAAGTGGAATAAAAAGGCTTTCTGAATTAAAAAGAAAATCTATTTGCATTTCAGAAGGTCATGGTATTACCTAGTGCTTTTATGAAAGGAAAAAAGCAAACAAATATTAGCAAGGAAAACATCTCAGTTAGTGCACCCTGGGGCTAGGGAAAAATCCACCTTTATATGTGTGCAGATTAAAAATCTGTCTGGTCCTACATTGAGGGGTGTGTTTGTTTTTTCATCCAACTTGTATATTCAGGTTGGTGCCTGGGTTTCAGGTCTGTGTGGCGAAGGCAGGTTAGAACGGTGATGGTGTTATCACAAGGTTGTAAAGGTCAACAGAGCAGGATACGGACACATCACTGTCACCCACCTCAGACCGGCCAGCAGCTCTATCCCTCCTCAGCCCTGTCCCAAGCTACTCAGCAGACCTTTGACTCAGTTTCCTGCAGGCCAGTCGGAGAAATAATTTCTGGCCACCCTGGGCTCACCAGGACATCCCGGCGGTAGCCTGGAGCTGGTCTGGAGGGGACAGTGTCCCGCACTATCCATCCCACCAGGGACCTTCAGGCAAGGCCACACAGAGTCATTTAACCTCAGGCAAATTAGAAATTTGCTTTGTTTCCACTTACAACATTTAGACCCCAAAATGTCACTGGCCCTGAGCAGGTGTGTGCATGACACAAGCCATGGCAGCCAAGGAGGCCTCCAATCTACACAACTGAGGAGCGGCGGGGTGCACTTCCCAGGACAGGCCACTGAGGCCACACCAGGAGGCAGCAAATCTGCCCACTTCCTGGGGGTCTGGCCCCTTTGCCAACAGCAATCATTCAGATACGCAGAGGAACTGGGAGAGGGAGAGGGACCTCTGTGTTCACAGGACAGGGCACTTGTGGGTCCTATTTTAGCTGAGAGACTGTCAGGCTTTGCGACAGAGGTGAGCTCTGGAGTCAGCCTGGGTCTGGGTTCAAATCCCAGGTCCCCCACTTGACCTGCTTTGTGACTCTGGGGAAGTCATTCAGCCTCTCTGTGCCTCAGTGCCCTCGTCTGTAGGATGGGTGATCACAGCAGCTCTCCCCCATGCTGTGGAAGGAATGGCAGCACGCAGAGCACTTGGAAGTGAGCCCGGCACAGAGGTGGTGCTTATCAGAACGGCCGTCTCTCTGCCATTCTCTGTCTGCTTGGCCACCTTCTATCCACACCTGCTGCGTGGACATTGAGCCACAGAGGGAGGTGCCCTGCAAACCCTGGCCACCACTCTTTGCCGTTCACCCCGGCCTCAGGACTCTGCCATGCCCATCACCTGCACGGGCAGCCCTGGCTCCAAGGCACCCTGGGCCCATGTGTCCTCAGAGTCAGCGGGATGCCATTGCCCAGCATTGCCCGGAGGTTTGACTCCACAGTCCATCCACCCAGGGCCTCCTCATCCCAGGGGCAAATCATGCTGAGGTCCTTGACTTACCAGCTTATCACTCTCTACCTGGTTTCCTGTTTTTTTTTTTTTTTTTTTTTTTTTTTTTCCTCCACAGCCTTGACCGCTACTGGGAACAAAATTTTGCCCTCTCTGTACAAGGATCCAGATTCTAGATGTTGCAAGGACCTTCACTCATGTGCAAAACCTGAATTCTGCACCACAGGTCACAGCTTCTCACGGCAATCTGCTTATTGTTTCATGGAAAGGAGTTACAGAGGAAAAGCAGGGTTGGAGAGGCAGGAAAGAGTGAATGAGAACAAGCCAGAAAAAGACAGAGATAGAGACAGAGAGAGGGAGAGACAGGGAGACAGAGAGAGAGACAGAAACAGAGACAGAGGGAGAGACAGGGAGGCAGAGACAGAGAGAGGGAGAGACAGGGAGGCAGAGACAGAGAGAGGGAGAAACAGGGAGACAGAGACAGACAGAAGGAGAGAGACAGAAAGGGAGAGACACGGGGGGAGAGAGACAGGGAGAGACAAATAGAGAGACAGAGACAGAGAAAGAGAGAGAGGGAGACAGATATACATAGAGAAACAGACCAAGAGAGGTAGAGACAGAGAGACAGAGATACAGAGAGGGAGAGAAAGACAAATAGGGAGACAGACAGAGACACAGAGAGAGAGAGAGGCAGAGTGGGCCCCACCAAGGACCCACCCCACAGGCAGCAGGGCCCTGGGCCTTGCTTCACAGAGGGGCCTTTGTCACCCCTGCATTCATCCAAAGCCACATTTCCTCAGTGGCAGATACCTCGCTGCCTACCTGTGCCCAGTGGCAGGCAGGGGTCATTACTTCCAATCACAGTAACTCACACTCATTGTCTAATCTTAAGGGTGACGTCTTCCCAAGTGCGTGGAATTGCATTTGATGGAGAAGTGAAAACAGGCACCACGAGAGGCCAGCCTTCCACAATGTCTGCACCAAAACTTCCAGCTTGGAATACTGGAACCATTTCACCCAGACCCCAGCAAGCCTGGACGCAGCCCCTATTCAGGGAGGTGGTGATGGTGACAGCAGGAACCGTCCTTCCAGGCCAGGCCTCTCTCTTCCTGTAGCCATTTCCTCAAATTATACCAGGGTCCTTGGCCTATTTCCATTTCTCCTGAAGTGACGCCCATAGCAACATTCACCAGGAGCTTCTAATTAGACCATTAGTGCAAGCTGCTGGATGGAAGAATGGCCCATTTATCAAATGACTTGTCCAAGAAATGACAGTAAAAACAAATCTACACGTGTCTGTGTGTTAGAGGGATGCATGTGCACGTGTGCTCTCAAATGTGTGCAGGAAGGAGTGCGTCAGTAAGAACAAACATCAAACACCGACACACCTCCCAAGCCAGGGCGCCCCTCACTTCCCTTCCCTCCCTTCTTACCCATGAGGTGGGGAGATGATTTCTACAAGACTTGAAATGCTGAAAATACCCTAAAAGCAAATCTCATCTCGGCTGGCCTCTCGCCTGGGAATATGCTGAAAGGAGAGGCCAAGGAAGCATTTCTTCCACTGCCAGGTATGTTCCCATTTGGAGTCCTGTGCTTTTCTTGCAATTATTCAAGCTGCATCACAGTATTAATAACTCATCGGAGATCATCGTCACTGTCCAAAAAGGCCCATTAGGTGCAAAGACAGGTGCTGCGGCTGCCGCCAGGGCAGATACTATAATGAAGTTTGCATCTCGGCCTCGACTGAAGCTTTTGGGCCTGTTACTCCGGAGACAGTCACTGGCTCAGGATTCTTCCTCCAGGGCCTAAAAATATTGTATTCTTAGCTTTGGACACAAAAGCTAATCGGGAAGGAAACAATGGCATCAGCACATTGGACTGGGAGTTAACAGCATCTAAACAACACCCAGGCTCTCTGTTAGGATGTGGGTAAGGGGAGGCTCGGCAGGGAGCTGGCCATGGGGATTGCGGTAGTTCCCTGTGGGTTTTAAAGAAGGATCAATCACGTGTGTGTGTGTGCATGAGCGTATGTCCCTGCTCATGTACATGTGTGTGTGCCTATGTGCATGCATGTGTGTGTACTGCATACCCACATGTGTATATGAACACTCCCAGGGCTTACTATGTCCCTGATGCTTTTCCCACATTATCTATTCCCCTATTTTCCCCTATTTTCTCATTTAGTCCTCAAAAGGTCACAGGCATTGAGCCCTTTCCTATTCTACCTGGAGAACACCTAGGCACGCTTCCTGACCCAGCTCAAATGTCACCTCTTCCAGGAAGCCTCCACTGGCACCCCAGGCACTTTGCTGCTCACTTCTCTGTGCTCCATTGGCACTTTGCACACTTGAGAGCCTGCCCTGGGCAGACGGGGTGGGCATGGAGTGAAGGGGACAATGGGACCTAGCAGGTGAGGGCCTGGGATGGGCCCTTCTGCTCCCTGTGCTTTGGGTCTCCCCTCCCACACCTGGCAGGGCACACCTGGCCTCCACAGCCTGGCCCTGCCTCCCTTCCAGCAGGAACCCTCTCCTGGCTCCCAAAACAGCCGCCCAACTGCCTGCCTGCATTTGTTTTCCTAGAGTCTCCTCGTCCAGATCTGTCTGCAGCAAGCTTCCCTAGGGAGCTGGGTCTCTGCAGGGGCCATCGGGAGTGGTGTGGGGCCCTGGTTGCCCCACCTTGGAGACTCCACCCCATCACCTGGCTTTGTTTTCTCCATGACACTCACCATTCCTGCAAACACTCTCCACAGACTTGACTTCCCTATCTGTCTCCCAACCAGAGTGGGAACTCTGTGACACGGACTCCGTGTCATCCCTGGCCACACCCCAGTGCCCTGAGCTGGACCTGGCTCACAGGGGTGCCCAGAGAATAAAAAACTGTGCTTCTGTTTAGCCACCTCTTGAACTAGACTGAGAGCTTCTGAGGGCAGGGGCCATGGCGCTCCCAACGTGTATCCTTAGTGCCTTGCACGGTATAAGGTGCAAAATGGTTGCTTAATCCAAAGCTTCTCTAAGACACCTGCAGATCACGCAGGAGCTGGTGAAAATGAGTCCAGGGAGGGGGCCTCAGGTGCTGCATCTCTAAGGCTCTCCATTCGCTGGTCTGGAGACCACACTGAGAAGCGAACCCATGACATGTTCATCAAGTAAACGCCCTGCAGGCGTGTACCCCAGTAAGCAGCTCCTCTGTGTGCGCTCACCAGGCCAGGCACAATTCCAGAATCATTTCATGATGTTGGTGCTGGCCTGGCATACACAGCACCTGGGAGACAGGAGGTGCTCAAGTTTTTTTTTTTTTTTTAATAAAGTGAATGTATAAACCCAGCACCAGAAAGCAACGCAGAGAACGGGCTGCAGCTTCAGGGTTTTTCCCCAAAGAGCTGGAATGAGCTTCCCTCTGCTCCTCTTTCCAGCTCACCAAAACATCCCCAAAGAATGAGGCTTGCAAAATTCAGAAGTGTAGGCTGTGTTATGGCTATTTTTACTGTTATTATTATTGATTTGTTTCTTTTTCAGCTGCTTCGTTTCCCTCCTAAGCAAGGCCTGTTACACCAAGATGTCCATCCAGCTGTTCATGACAGTGGAGTCCCGGAAGTTAAGACATGTGAGTTTCCTTTGAGGACCTGGTCATTTTCAGAGCAAGTTTCCTTCTGGAAGTTTAAGGTCATCCTCTCATTTTCCACCCTACTGGGGACCGGGTGTCTGCCTGCGTGATGTAGTGAGCCCATCGCTGAAATGCAGCAAGAACCTTGCGATAAAATGTGTGCTTTGGGGTGTCAGCGAGGGTGCTGGCAGCATCCCCTAACCTGGGAGGGCTCAGCTGGACACCCTCCGAGCCCAGCACATGATGAGGACCTGCTGCATTCACCAGAAAGCATCGCCAGCAGCCCCCTGCAGCAGGGCACGGCGCAGCTCCACCCCCGGAGAAGGTGCATTCTTGGGAGTCAAAAGCTTTGCCAGCCCCTACCTTGGCATCCTGCAGCTTGGCTCTGGGCGGCACTGTGGGCATGCGTCAGGGCAGACGGTGTCCTGCCATTCTCCTCCCTCCTGGTATGCTCCTGTCTCTCATATTTATGGCTGACTTTTCTACAGAGCTGTTTCCAACTGAACGCGACACTGCTTTCTGGATGCTGAGGAATGGAGCTGTGCAGCCCCTGTGGGCATCCATGGGCACCAGGACTGGTGGACTGAGCTTGGCCTAAACAAACGCCCATAGAAGGGAATGCATCCGTCTCCTCTGCACAGACCTGGGTGGTGAAGAATGGGCTGCATGCGCCCCGCCAGGTGCAACTCAACTGAGACCAGGGAAAGGCCAGACAGGACCCAGTCTCTGCCTTCCCTCCCCTGGACTCTGCAGCATTGTGGGAGAGGTGGGCACACACACAGGAGGGCAGAGGGTGCATGGTGGTCAGCGGGCGGGCATCTGAACAGGCCCCGGGAAGAGCAGAGCCGAGGGTTAGGCCGGGGCTGACAAGGAGCACCGCAGTGTTGGGCTGCAGGCTGCCCAGGTGACTCTGGAGATCTGCAGGGAGGGCACAGGTGAGGGGTGTGGGGCACTGGGCACCAGAGGAGTGAAGCCAGGGGACACAGGTTAGATGTCTGTCCTACCCAAATCTCCCGTTGAACTGTGATCCCCAGTGTTGGAGGTGGGGCCTGGTGGGAGGTGTTGGGTCATGGGGATCCCTTGTGGCTTGGTGCTGTCCTCACCACAGTGAGTAAGCTCTCATGAGAGCCGGTTGTTTAAAGTATGTGGCACCTTCCCCCTCTGTGCTCCCCTATCACCATGTGAGGTGCCTGCTCCCGCTTTGCCTTCCATTATGAGTAAAAGCTCCCTGAGCCCTCTCCAGAAGCTGAGCAGATGCCGGCGCCATGCCTGTACAGCAGGACCATGAGTCAATTAAGCCTCTTTTCTGTATAAATCACTCAGCCTCAGGTATGTCTTTATAGCAACACGAGAACAGACTAACACACAAGGGAAGCTGTTTCAGGGAAGGGCACTCAGGCAAGGTGCCTAAGGCTGAGTAGGAGCTCGCCAGACAGCAGGCAGGACTAGAAACAAGTCCACAGGGTCATGGTAAGATACAGCTGGCTTTCCACACCCGCGGGTTCTGCACCCACAGATTCAACCGAGGACCGAAATATTTAAAAAAAATATGAAGTGACAATGTAATAATAAAAGACACAGTCTATTTACATAGCACTTTGATTATATTAGGCATTATAAGTAATCTAGAGTTGATTTAAAGTATACAAAGGATGTGTGTAGGTTACTTGCATATACTATGCCTTCTTATACAAGGGACTTAAGGATCCTCGGATTTTAATACCCCTGGGGGGGGGGGGAGCCTGGAATGAATCCCCTGAGGGACAACAGTTGTGAAGACAGCAGTGGCTGGCTGAGTGCTTCCTGGCCTGAGGCACTGCACAGGGCGAGTTGCGGGCATTCATTTCTGAATTAGATTCTCACAGCAGTCTCGCCAACTGAGCACCACTATGGCTCCCGTTGCAGAGATGGCTCAGGCTCAGCCACTAGAGTGACTCCCTCAAGGCCCCAGAGCCAGGACCCGGAAGGACCCTGCCAGGCACCGAAGCCTGTGTCCTCAATCACAACATGCCTGTGCCTCGCAGGAGATGAGCTGCAGAGAGGACGCTGGGCCATCCCCGCCCTGGGAAATACGGCACGCTCACAGCTGGGAAAGCAAGGAATCCCGGAATCCAGGTGGTCATTGACCCCGACACCCTCTGTCTCCATAACATTCTTCACTAAAATTAGATGCACAGGCCTCCGGTTCTGCAGCAGCGGCCTCACCGCCACGCCCTCGCGCGGGACCTGTGCTGCTTTCTCACGGCTTCCCCATTTCATTCTCAGCAGCATCCGAGGAGCCAGCTGGTTTTGAGAACCATCCCCGGAGAGTCAGACAGTCTGTTCAAATAGAGAGGCTCTTAAATTATAATAAACCCTTCACACTTTCCCCATCATTAGCACGGTGTACCTGTCACTTCAGCTCAGGAGCAGCAGCTTCTCTGTGGAGAGGCCGTTCCTTTACCCTGTGGCTGGGACTCCTTCCTCCCTTTATTTTCCAAGCTGTGAGTGCACGGCTGAGAAGATTGCTCCTGTGTTGTGTGCGGCGAAGGGAAGCGGGCTTCAGCTTCAACCAGGAACAGGAAAGGGGCAGCATCATTAAGGCAGAGGGAGAAAGAAGAAAGCCAGAGCGCCGGTGCGTGGGAGAGGCAGAGCCGCGTCAGGAGGAGGCGCGGGGCCTCGGCAGATGAAGGAGCCCAGACGCGGAGACCACGCGAGAGGCTTCTCCACTCTGTGTCTTTCACTGGGACAGGGCTATTGTCTTGGAGGGAAATGCCGCCTGCCTGTGCTGCTGAAACGTTCCTGCACTGATCTGGGGGCTGCCCCGCCTGGGAGGGTGGCCGGCTTAGGTCTGTTTTCCACGTATCCCCTTGCTGCTCCCCACACCTCCAGCCACAGTGGGGTCAGTGGGGTCAGGGGGGTCAGGGGGGTCAGGAGGGTCAGGAGGGTCGGCCTTTGGAAAGCCCTTGCTGAGTGCACACTCAGGGTGCTGATGAATTCACATTGTGGGTGAGAAAGGGCAGGGCCGAGGCCTGGCTCTGCCACCTGACACTTGCCTGTCCCTCAGGCACATCCATCCAGCGTGCCCCCTCTTGTCTGCAGAGTCCCCCAGCAGAAGGAGGTCCCCAGTCCGACACCCGGCACAGCTGCCCGCTCAGCCGGGTGAAAGAGGGCACAGCCCTTGGCTGCAGAGATGGTGAATGGCATGGCAGGGCGGGGTGGGGGTGATCAGCAGGACATGGAAACGAAGCCAGCTCTCCAAGAGCGACCTCTAGGGGCAGCGCCATGGTGGGAGAGCCACCAACCTGCAGGGGCGGATTGGAGGTCCCTGAAAAGGAGAGTGGGAACTTCCCAGGGATGTGGTGTCAAGAAGTCAGCATCGTCAAATTTATTCAAAACGGAGAGGCGACACTGACAGAACCTGAGGCTTCTCCCATGACCACTGAGGGACTCGTGTTAGCCCAACGGACCTCAAGATGCTCCTAAAAGAGGCGACCCTCACTGACCGCAGAGACGCCCAGGCTGCGCAGTGTCAGCCCTGGAGGAGCCATCCAGGGAAGCTTGGCGGGCAGTGCCTGCAGTAGGGAAGGGGCCTCGGGTACTCCGACCACCCTTCCATGGAGGACCCCGCCATGTGGGGTGCCCCGCAGCCAGTCCCTCGGGTGCGTCAGCAAGCCTGGCCTCCGGGACGCGTGGAGAAGAGGGTGAGAAACACGATGAGATCTGGCCTGTGGCTAAGGCACAGACGGCAAAGTCCCCGTTCTACAGGAAAACTGGTCCCAGGGTCGGGTGGGAGGTGGGGGCTCCCTCTGCACATCCTCCCCACACGCGATTCTGGAAAGGGGCATCTCCACACCTTACTGCCGGCACCGCAGAGGTCGTCACTCCCTGTTTCGGCCACTCAGGTCCCTTTTGTTTCAGGAGGGGGTGTGGCTCTGGCTGAAAGGCGAGTGCTGAGGCCACAGATAGCAGGAGCCATAGTACGGAAGGAGGGAGGAGCATGCTCTGCTGAGGTCCTGGGCTGGGGGTTTTGGGGGGTGCATGACCTCTGCAGCAGCCCCTGAGGTGACAGTGGCGGGGGGGTGGGGTCCCAGTAGGGAGCAGGGATGGCAGGGGCTGGTGTTGGAGGCAGGCATGGGAAGCAGGCAGGCCGGTGGGTGGGAGGGGCTTGGAGAGGTCCCAGCAGCCAATTCCTGGAAGGTGCTAGAAGGAAAACATCCCAGCAATTCAGTAGATCAGAGGGCAGTGGGGTCTTCCCATCCAGCATGCCCCCAAGAGGCAAGTCCCCGGCGGGTCACCATCACCCCCACAGTGCCCGGCGTGTCTGGCCATTGACAAGAGCTTGGCATGTGTTCACTGAGACGGAGGTGGGAAGGGGCTTGGGATTTAACCTGCTGACAATTCAGGAGCCCTAAAGGGGCTTTTTAGGAAAACATATTCTAATTACAAAATGAATAAGTGTTTAAAGCAAAAACTTGGAGAAAATAGGAAAAAGGAAAGAGTTCTCTGCTGGTCCACCCTGCCCTTCAGTCTCTGGTGGGTTCCGTCCCTGCCCTCTGAGACTCACTCCACGCCCGGCTGCATCTGAGGCTTGGTCTTGTTTGTGGTTGGCTCTTTTATTGTTTTGTCCACTTTGGATGAACATTTTTGACCTCAGGTTGATGTGGCTCCTTCATGGACCACCCTGTCCCTCTCCTGTGAGAGTCGCTGAAGGCGCACCCCTGCTGAAGCTGCCCCTGTCTCCCACCCACCCAAGGAGGCCCTGCCTGCCCTGTTTGGGCCGCTCTGCCTCTCTGCCCCTCCCTCTCCTCAGCAGAGCCCTGCCTGCTTCGCCCGGTCCATCTTGTGCAGATGCATGAAGTAACCGGCCCCTCTGTTCGCCCTGATGCCCCAGGACAGGGCTCTCTGGATCTGCCAGAAGGTATGGGCAGCTGGCGTATTGGGGAATCTGCACTGGGGAAGGTGGAAGGTGCAGCCAGGCTGGCCAGGAGGCAGAAAACGAATCCAGGCAGAGGGTGGTGAGGACGATGTGGGGACAGGCACAATCCTTGTATGCCCCAAGGTGAGCGGGGCTTGCAAAGATGCCAAGGAAAAGGAGCGCAGAGGGCACAGAGGCAAGAGGTGGGTGCAGGGTGGAGGGAACAGACGTTCTGGGCCAAGGGTTCTCAGTCTGTAGATCGGGGGATGGAACCCAGGGCTCTGTGAACTTGGACGACCAACAAATTCACCTCTTTTATTCCCCTCTTACTTAATGTTTCCTTCTGTTATGAATGTGGGCACCACGCCAGGAAAACAGCAGCCTCCTGTGAGTGCTCATCTCCCAGCACAGTTGCAGATGATCTGACATTTAGTTTACAGTTGGCACCACCTTGAAATCATCACATTTATCAGGCCCACTGAAGGCTCTTGTTACTAATTGCGTTAATAAAGATGCTCCTACCTCACAGACTTGTTTTTAATGTTTTGATAACTACATGCCAATATGATTGTTTGCTTCTGTGAGTCAATGTGTTTCACTTTATGCATGTGAGGCATTATTATGTAAAGGTGGGTGGGTCACAGGCAGCACCAGGCTGCTAATAGGATCAAGGGCACAAAACAGCTTCAGAAGAAGACATGCAGATGCCTGGGTGGGAAGGAGCCTGGAAAGGAGTCCAGGGCAGCCCCACAGAGGAGTGATCAGCCCCATCCATGATGTTATTCATCATTATTATTATGAAATCTGAGCATTTCCAGGACCTCACCTGTTGTGTTCATAGCTTTATCCCAAACCCAGACCAGAGCTGGTGTTCAAGATGTGGTACAACCTGTTAGTAAACATTAGCCACTGTTTCTATTACAGCCAGGGTTATCACTGCCCCTGATCTTCCACCACCTCTTTTCTTACAGACATTGGGCACCAGGATGAGCACCACTCATGGCCCAGAGACTTGCTGCTTCCACCTGCATAAGAGCCATTGCCCTCCCCATGCACCCAGCAGTGTGCAGGGGGCCTCTCCTGACACCCTTCCTTTCTGCACACGATGAGTTGGGTGCGTAGGTCAGAGGATGCAATCCTAATAGTAACCCCTCCTGTGGCCCCGTGAGCCAGTCCATGCCCTGGGCAGCCACCAATTGTGCACCACCCTCTCCTACCCAAGATGCCTTTCAGAAGTGCGCGTGTACCTGTCAATAGCTACATCTTCCATTCCTTCATTTTCAGGGGGCAGGAAGTCATTAGGGGAAAGAGGAAAAAAAACTTTACAGGTAAAGACCAAAAATACTTTATCCCAGCACTGAATGCCATTCCCATGCCTGGACACTCCTTAACTCAGCCGGGTCCAGCTTGGCCTCATGCTCTGAGGACAGTTGGTCCCGGCGCTGTCTCTGTCATGGAGAAGCTGTGTGTTCCCAAAGGATGCTCCATGACAAGCTTGGACATTCCAGCTGCCCAAGGGGCAATGTGCAGCTGGGAGTGAGTGGCCTCTCCTTGCCCTGAGCCCAGGGAGATTGACTTTATGGACAAACGTTATGTGAGGGAGGGGTTTATGGGAAGCTGTGCGGGAATCATTCACCCCCACTGTGCTCACGGCTGCCTCAGGTCAGCACCAGAGCCTGGTGCCTGATAGTTCCATCTTTCTCACCCACGTGCTCCCAAAATGTAGTCCACAAATTCATCCAGTGGCCCAGCTCTGCAGTGTACCAACAACACACCACGCTGCTTAGACAGACGGGACGCCTCTAGTATCGAAACGAGCCTCGCTACTTTCATGCACGTGGTGCCTCGGAACCATGGCTAACATTCTCTAAATGACTACAGAAGAATCGACAAAAACATTTTCTAAAAAAAAAAATAAAGAAGTAACCGAAAACGTTAACTCCTGGGCAGTTCTTATTGTTTGTTCCAGGGGACACAAAAGGGAGGGCCCCATGGGGTGTTCGCACACGACGCAGGGTTGCCACAGCCCGTCCTTCCGTCCATGGACTTCTCGGACATTGTTTGGTGGGGAAGGATCCCGCAGTCAACACAGGCAGCTCATTAGGCTGTCAGGAAGGCAGCCCTGACGGGCACACTCCATGCAAAGGGAATCTGCTCAGGGCAGCGGCCACGTCTCTGCTGTGACCTGACACTCAGGTAGGGCAGGCCCCATCTGCCCAGACGCACGTCCTTCCTGCCCACAGGTCACAGCAGGGCTTGGCTCCTCACACATGCAGGGCTGGGTAGGACATACCCAGACATTGGCAGCAGAGGGAGGTTCACTCAGGAATGCCCAAGGGCCTACAGTTTTGTGCTCAGGTGGACCCAAGGGTGGGAGGTCCTGGGGCGCTGCGCAGGTACTGATTCTCTGCCCACAGGCTGCGTGACCTGACATGTGACCAACCACTCTGTGCAACACGAGCTAATGACGGCACCAGGGTGCCCGGATGGAGCCCACGGTCACTGCACCCTCAGTGCATGGCCAGCGCTGGGGTAAAGAGGGTACTCGATAAACAGTGAGCGAATGAATGAATGAATGAATGAAGAACTAGTAAATGGCCACACTGAGGACTTCATGAGATAATGAAAGTAAAGCCCTGAGTATCAGCTATTGATGTCATCCTTCTATTTGTCTGTCTTGAAAAAGCCAACAGTGTCTGTGGGTCAGCGAAGATGTCTTGATTTCCTCAGGTATCTGTGTGGGGGCCGAGGGGACCCAGCGCTCTGCAGACACGGCGGCGTCTTCACTGCCTAACCTGGAAGTCTAGGCCCTTTCTTAAAGATGCACATTTATTCTCCCTGCTAGAAGCACGCACACAAGCAGAGTCACAGGGCTGTGGCGTCTTCAGCAATTTAGAAAAAGGCGGCAGCAGGTGTCTAGGGTTGGAAGGACCCTCGAGCCCCACTGAGCTGCCCCGCTCACCCTCCCAGGTACAGTCCTTCCATGCACAGCATGCCGTTTTGGAAACCCCGGCTGCTGTTGACGTTGAGGGGACACACATGTGATAGTTCTGTTCTCCTCTCTTGGCAGTGACAGGAGCCAGGGCAGACCCAGGTGGGCCCGGTGGGGGCTGCCCAATGAGGGGCACACTGTTCTCCCTCTGCATCTAGGGCAACAGTGTCTGGCCCGTCTCTGGGCGTCAGGCACCAGCACTGGAAGTGGCCCCCCACCTTCTTCCCTGCCCAGCTCAGCCCCCCTTCCCTCTTCCACCCCACCCTCTTCCCCTGCTCAGCTCAGCCCCTCTCCCTCTTCACCCTGACCCCTTTCCCCTGCTCAGGTCAGTCCCCCACCCCCTTTCCCCCCTCTTCCCCCAACCCTCTTCCCCCCAGCTCACCTCCCCCTCCCTCTTTGCCCTAACCCCCTTCCTCCTCTCAGGTCAGTTCCCCACACCCTTCCCCAACCCTTCCCCCTACCCTCTTCCCCGCCAGCTCAGCTCCCCCTCCCTCCTACCTCTGAATCTGTATTTCCTCATGCATCATAGCATTTCATCCATGCGTTCACCAGGTTCTGAATGTCGACTGTGTACTGGGGAGACTTCAGCAAACAAAACCCCAATCCCTGCCCGGGAGGTGCTGGGTTCTGCTGGGGGGACCCTTGGTGAGCAGCACGCACCTCAGCAAATGTCACAGCTGCATGCCAGGCACGGCCCAGACCCCCGGGCATCCCCAGGGGGTTCTACTATGTCCAAGAATCTTTACAATAACATTCAGATGTTGCTTCAAGAGACTTCCAGAATGGAGGCATGAGGACTTCCACAGACCTCATCCCCAGAGAAACAACCATAACTGGTGAAAAGTCTTAAAAAAATCCACCATTCAACATCTCTAGAAATTGTCCTAAGCATATACAGCAAACTGAGTGACTCTCATTCTGGAAAATCTACTAAATCACAATGTGACACTGCTGCACACCCCTGGGATAAACTAAAACATGAAACTGGAACATAGCAAGTGTTGGTGAGGATGTGGATCAATTGCAGCCCTCATGCGTTGCTGGTGTGAATGGAAAATGGCACAGCCATGCCGGAAAGCAGGCTGGTAGTTCTTGGAAATGCTGAACAGTGTGAGTTATCCTATGACCCAGCCACCATTCCAGTTCCGGGGTATAACCAAGAGAAATGAAAACACATGTCCACACAAATGCATGCACACTAGTGTTCACAGCGGCTTTACTTCTAACAGCCAGGAAGTGGGAGGACACCCTGTGTGCATCAGCCCAGGCAAGGACGGACAAAGTGTAGCCCATGAGCGTGTGTGAGTTTACTTTTGCTGCTGTAACAAATTACCCTAGTCTCCAAAGTTTAAACTGACACACAAGCATTACCTTACAGTTCTGCAGGTCAGAGTCTAAAGTGCCCCTCTGGAGGCTTCTGGGTAGAATCATTTCCTTGTCTTCCATGTCACCTTGACCTCTGTTTCCACTGCCACTTCTTCTCTGACCTGACCCTCCTGCCCCCCTCCTATAAGGACCCTGTGAGTGCACTTAGGGCCCACCCAGGTAACCCGGGATCATTTCAAGGTCCTAAACTTCGTCACCCCCACGAAGTCCCTTTGCCACATCACATGCCATATTCACAGGCTCCAGGGATCACAACGTGGACATCTGGGGGGTCATTATTTTTCCTTCCTCACCACACTATGAAGTGATTCTGCAATAAAAACAAAGTGAGTACGAATGACACTGGACACATGAACCATGACGGCAGTGTGCTGGGTGGCCCAGAAGACTGCGTGGGAGTGACTCCGTTCACATAGGGTATCCCGAAAAGGCAAATCCACAGACAGAAAGTACACTGGTGGTTATCTCGGGCCTGTGGGAAAAGCAGGGTGGAGGGGGAAAGGGGAGTGACTGCTTAATAGGGATGGGGTTTCTCTTGTGGGGTTCAATTTTGAAAATGTTCTAAAATTAGATTGTGGTGGTGGCTGCACAACTCTGAATGTACTAATCATCATAAATTGTACACTTTCCAAGTCTGAATTTTAAGGCATATGAATTGTATTTCAACCAAGTTGATTTTAAAAAACCATACCATTGGCCATTTTCACGGTGGCTACTTTTGCATGGATGACGGGCGCCCCTGTGGAACCACTGCAGGGCCCTGAGCAGTGCCCAGTTGTCCTCTTGCTCTGCCTCACCATGCTGGGGCCATGGGAGAAACATCATTCCACTAGGGAATGTTCTTAGTGAAGTAGAAGTGGTGAAATCAATTGTACCAAGTCTTGACTTCTTGACTCTTAAATATATTTCTTATTACTCCATGTGACAAAATGGGAAGTACAGACAAACTCACACCAAAGTAAATGGCTGGGGGAAAGCACCTGAACCACTGTTTTGAGTTGCTAGCTCAACTAGCCACTTCTTTGTGGAAAACCTGTTTTTGCTTAAAAGAAGGATTGACAGACAAGCAGCAGGTAGTCATGTTTGACTGTTAGGCAGATAGCTAATTGAAAAGGAACGCGTCAGTCTGTTGCTTTGAGGCAAACAGTTGGCGGTATTTGCTGCAAGGACAAACAGAGCTTTCAAGCAAAACTTAGAATTTTGGAAAGTTTGTGTCTGCCATGGCAAGCTCAATGGCTTCCCAATAATGAAGGACTTTTCTGATGAGGCTGGTGGTGATGTTAACAAACGTCATTTTTTTAAACTGCTGTATAATGGAAGACCTGCGTAATTCAGAAAACCAATTGCATATGATGAATCCATGATGCTACAAAATTATGCATGGGTTAAAGATCCATTCAGAGAACAACAGAAACCAATAGGGTTTAGCAGAACAGAGCAGAAGTTCAATGACACGGCTTCAGCTTTCATGCTGCAACTAACGTTTAAGAAACAGGAAACTGCCTCTTGTTGACTTTTGAAGTAACATCGAAGAATAACATCCACAATCATCTGAGGAGATTAAAATGACCCTCCCTTCCCATCTACACCCCTGAGTGAGGCTGATTTTTTTTTCATCTATTTCAACCCAAACAACACATCACAACAGAGTGGAAACAGAAGCAGAACCCAGAGAACCTAGCCAGCTTCTGTGACACCAGACACGGAAGAGATTTGCAAAAATGTAGCACAATGCCACTGTCTCACTCAGCTGGTGTTGTTTTGGAAAACACAGTTTGTTTTCATAAAATACATTACTTATGTTAACATGGAATAGGCTTATTGCTGATAGTTTAAAACAAATTAATCACTACTTTTCAAATGTCTGGGTTTTGATGTCTCATATGGTAATTATCAATAGGTTTGGCCCCGGTACTTGTCAATCAGTAGATCCAGCCCTGGTACTTATCAGTGGGTCCGCCTCTGGTACTTATCAGTAGATCCAGCCCTGGTACTTATCAGTGGATCTAGCCCTAGTACTTATCAATGGGTGCAGCCCTGGTACTTATTAGTAGGTCCAGCCCTGGTACTTATCAATGGATCCAGCCCTGGTACCTATCAGTGGATCTACCCCTGGTACTTATCAGTAGGGCTAGCCCTGGTACTGGGGAATAAAGTAGCCATCTCCCTGGGCCTCTGAGAGGTGCCATCTGGATGCTGTTCATGGCTCAGCATTGGCGGTACAGACCAACTGCCCCCATGTCAGGAAGCATCACATGGAGCTGGAGCCTGGAGACCCGGGGACCCCCCCATAGATTTGGGGAAGACAAGGCTTTGGCAGGCACTCGCTGTAGGTTGTTTAGAGTGCCCACTTTAAAAGGTCAGGTATTTAAATTATGTCCCCAAATCCAGACGACTGGACTCAACACCATCACGAAGGTGAAGGGTGTGGTAACTGCAGTCCCGTCTCTGACTCGGGCCCACTGAGCCAAACGTGGGCTCCCAAACCCGACCCAAGTCCCCAGGCCGGGAGGCTGCCTGAGGTCAGAGCCTGGCAGAGGGAAGGTTCCAGGCCCTGTCCAGCCCCCTCTCCTCCGTAGCCATGGACGATCTGCTGATTTCAGCAGCTCCACTGTTCCGGACTGCAGCATGCAGACACGTTTCTATTTTCTATAAAGAAGAAAGACTCTTGTCAAAGAGTCAGCCACGGGTGCTGGGCTGACTGTCGCAGATCGGGGGAGAGTGCCCTCCTTCGGGTGTGAGGAGACGCCTGAACCTGAACCTCCTGCTGCAGGTGCAGGAAACACCAGGGATCCCCCCACCCACTGGGCCATCGCAGCTCCCTGTGATCATGAGCAAAAGTAAATTTAAATCTCCCATCAGAGGACTCAGCTCAGGCCTGTATTCTAGGTGTCTCCTCCTTTGTCGCCAACTCTAGGCCACTGGCCCCATCCCCATCCATTCCTGTCTCTGGGAATCTCCTTGAAGGAGACTTCTCTGTCCCCCTCCCCCCACCCATCCCTCCACGTCCATCTCCCTACAGCAGCCAGAGGAACCACAATCGTTTAAGCTCCTGTGCTTCCTGTTGCTCCTGAAATAACAAGGACAGGCTCAACTCCCCTCTGTCCGGGGAGCCCACCGAGTCCTTCCCCACCCAGGGCCTGTGTGCTCACCCTGCCTGAGACTCCCTCTCCCAGCTGGGCACGGCTGCTTCCCGACCCTGGCCTCCTGGCCGCCCCCTCTCAAGGAGCACCATTCCCATCGCTCCTGTTAATCCTGTTGATTATCTGTTCTCTGTTTGTCCCTACAATGTCTGGGAGCTCCCTGGGGCTGAACCTTGTCTTTCTTTCTTTTTTTTTTAATTATTATTATACTTTAAGTTTTAGGGTACATGTGCACAATGTGCAGGTTAGTTACATATGGGGGGAGGGGGGAGGGATAACATTAGGAGATATACCTAATGCTAAATGACGAGTTAATGGGTGCAGCACACCAGCATGGCACATGTATACATATGAACCTTGTCTTCCAATGTCAACCATGAATCCTTGCCATCCAGCACATTACTTGGCACAGAGTGGGTGTTCAGCAAACAGAGTGAAGGAAAGAGCTTTGGATGGTTCTTGTGGGACTCACCCTGTTTTCTGCATGCCACTTGTGGAATTATGTGAGGATAGGCACATCATATTCACCAAGAGGAATTTTCTAGCAGAAAAGCATCTGAAAATTTACACATTAGAAACAAAGTGAAGTGGAGTAAAACAAAGCCAGCTCAATCATTACCCTTTCACAAACAATTTAAAATTCATACCAAGAAGAAATCACTCCTGATTAATTTCTGTCTATGTCTAAGTTGAACCTTTTTTGTTTTAACATCACTTCACGCTTAGACAGAAGGAAGCCTTGTGTTTTTTAAGACAAATGCTTTGAGTCTTGTTTATGAGTCACCACGCAAGCATTCATCACTCTGGGAAGCCTATTTGGCAAAAGTTAATCAGAGATCAGAGATTTAATATTATGTACACGTTTAAAGTTATGAGGAAAAATTCTAAGCAAATAAATCATGTTTTACAAATTACTAATACCCAAGGAACAGATTAAGAGGTGCACTGAAATCACGCTCCAGCCTCAGATGTAGGGGTCCACACACAGCTCTGATCTGTCGTCAAACGGCTCCAACTAAAACAATTATCGATGTTTGCATATATTTATCTCCGTGTGTGTTTTTACGAACAGAATGCCAACAGTGCGCTCGGAGCGGCACAGAAGATGAAACAGGACGAGGTCTCAGCCCTCGAGGCTTACAATCAAAGTAGGACAGATAAAACAATTCAGACATGAAATACATCAGTTGGAAAAGCTGTTAAAATTTATGAGGTGCAAGGTTTTGTCGGCTTTTCTCGGGAAAGACAGAACGGAATCGGAGGCCAAATGGCTGAGAACCACCTTGGGCTGGTGGTGTTTGCGAGGAATGATGAATGAAAGATAAACACACTGGAGACAGAGGAGAAAGGGGGATGGTGAGCAGCGGGCTAGTGTGGTCTCGGGAGGGGGAGGGCCCTGGGGTAAGAAAGCCAAAGGCCACGGACTCCACAGATCTCAGCATGACTACGTTTCCCCTCAGCGGGGAACGAGTCATTGGCCAAGTGTGTAAAACACGGCTACTTGTGTCTGGAAATGGTCACTCCACTCAGAATTCACGATCTTTCTTTTTTTCTTTCTCTCCCTACAAAGGGCCTAGAGCTGGTCCTTGGTACGAGCTGAACAGAACAGAGAAATAATCGGCCTTGTGCCTCCCTCCCACTGTGCCCAGACCTCCTGGAAGCAGGACCAGCGTTGCAAATCACTTGACTGATGGAGGTTGTGAGACCTACGCCTTCCTAGTTCTTAGATTTGGTGTTATCTTGGTTTAACCATCTTGGAAACCAATTTAAAAATCTGGAGTTTTCCCCAGTCTACAAATCCCAGTTCAGTCTCTTTCCCAATTTTGGCTTGCTACAATTAATAATAATAACAGGTAACATTTCCAGAAGGGTCGTGGCAGGCTAAGCGCTTGGCTAAGTCTCTGCACGCTGGCTTCTCGGAAGGCCCTCGAAGGCACATTATTCAGTGTGAACAGCAAGTTCTGCACAGCTGCACCAGGACATCATTTATGTTTTTAAAATGCCACGGAAAACAAATCTGTACACTTTTACAGACATTTTTAGCCACACAGGAAAGTAAACACATGAAGCAGAAAACGCCGGTTGACTCCGAGGTGAGAATCAATTTAACATGGGGCCTGGGCGGGGGCGGAGTGGGGGATTATCGCTTGAACTGTACACTTTGAGTTTTCAGTGATGAGAAGTCACTCATGTGTTGCTTGTGCAATTAAAAAAACAATAAATAATAGTGAAAGTGGCTGCTTTCTGCTGCTTAATTTTCCTTCAGAAAAGGTGCTGAGAACGGGGTGGGTGACTGTAAGGCCGTCTGCCTTTGAGTTATCCTACAGCCAGGGTCCCTTTGGAGGCCACAGAAACACAATCGCTGTGGAAGACGTGGTGCCCCAGTTGGTTATGGGGTCAGCTGGGGAAGGAGCGGAGTCAAAATGGAATCATTTTGTCCCTGGGCCCTAACCTCCCCGCGCTCGGCCTGGAACCCTGCCTCAGGAAGCAGGACCGCAGTTTCCGACGGGATGACCCAGGACTAAGAGCTCTACAGGAAGACCCAGGCCTTAGATTCAATGTTATCTTGGTCAAACTGATTTGGAAACTAATTTTAAAATCCAGAAGGGCGGCTGCTGTGCCCCTGCTGCCCCTCACTTAGTGTGGGCAGGCGTCCCAGGGGCTCTGGGAATGAGGAAGATGGTAGAAACCAGACGGCAGAGGTGGAGAAAGAAAGAGCATCCCCCTTGACAGTGTCCACCTGCCCGGCCCTGTCCAGTCACTCGGTGGCCCCCCTTCAAGCACTCAGCCTTCCTCACCTTCCCCGTGGGTTTCCCACTCTCCCCTGCCCCGAGCCTGGAGGCTTCCTCCTTGTCCTCCCCACTGGGCTCTCTTGGATTCTCGGCCTTTCTTCACACTTGGATCAATGGTACTGATGCTGAGAAGCAGTGCCCACCATTTCCAGCCTCTGCTGACATCCCTCCTCTGACATGCAGATATTCCCAGCCACATCTTCTTCCTCAGCACGGCTCACCCCAGGGGCTGCTGGGAGAGCAGCTTCTCCTTTCTGCTTCCAAGCTCTGTGAAGGCATGGCTGCTTATCTATGATTTTATCCCCAGGCTTAGTACACAGTAGGTACTCGGATGTTTATGGAATGATAAGTTAAATAATGTGCCTCAGTGGATTATTTTTTGAACTGTTATTTAATTACTCTCTCACTCTGTCTCTCTCTCTCTGTGTGTCTTGTCTCTCCATAACCTGGTGACTTTTCCAAGGGCAAACAGGATGGTGACTGAGAGTGTGATCTATAGTCCCAGGTGGCCTGGTTTAGATACCAGCTCTGCCACTCGCTGGCTGGGAAACCCTGGTAAAGTCACGCTGATCAACTTCCTGTGCCTCAAGTTCTTTGTCTACAAAAGGATCAAATGAAGGATCAAATGCTGCTTAATTTTCCTTCAGAAAATGTGCTAAGACCTGGGTGGGCTACTATAAGGGCATCTGCCTTTGAGTTACCTCATGTCCAGGGTCTCCCATACCTTAACACCCCCTCAGGCACTCCCTGGCTGGAGGCCACAGAAATACAATAACTGTGGAAGACGTGGTGCCCTAGCTGGTTATGGGGTCAGCTGGGAAAGGAAATGGAGGATCAAATGAAGTTAATGCACATAAAGAGCTTGGAACTGTGCTGGGAAACCCATCAGTGCTGGAGAGTGTTAGGGGCAGTTGTCACTGTTATTGTCCCTGCCATCCCTATCCCCACTATCACCATCACCACCATCACCATAATTGCCATCATCATGACCATGATCATGATTAATATCATTATCATCACCATCATGATCACCATGATCATTATAAACATCATCATCATCTCCCCATCACCATAATCACCGTCATCACCATCATCCTCCATCATCCCCCCATCACCACAATCACCATCATCACTACAATCACCGTCATCACCATCATCCTCCCTATCACCACAATCATCACCATCACCATCATCATCATCATCACCATCACAATCACCATCACCATCATCCTCCGCATCACCACAATCATCACCATCACCATCATCATCACATCATCACCATCACCATCATCATTACCATCACAATCACCATCATCATCATCATCATCACCACATCATCACCATCACCATCATCCTCCGCATCACCACATCATCACCATCACCATCATCATCACCATCACAATCACCATCACCATCATCACCATCATCATCACATCATCACCATCACCATCATCCTCTGCATCACCACAATCATCACCATCACCATCATCATCACATCATCACCATCACCATCATCATTACCATCACAATCACCATCACCATCATCATCATCACCACATCATCACCATCATCCTCCGCATCACCACCATCATCTTCATCACCATCGTCCTCCGCATGACCACAATCATCACCATCACCATCATCACCATCATCATCACCATCACCATCATCCTCCGCATCACCACATCATCACCATCACCATCATCATCACCATCACAATCACCATCACCATCATCACCATCATCATCACATCATCACCATCACCATCATCCTCTGCATCACCACAATCATCACCATCACCATCATCATCACATCATCACCATCACCATCATCATTACCATCACAATCACCATCATCATCATCATCATCACCACATCATCACCATCACCATCATCCTCCGCATCACCACAATCATCACCATCACAATCACCATCATCATCACCATCACCATCATCATTACCATCACAATCACCATCACCATCATCACCACATCATCACCATCACCATCATCCTCCCCATCACCACCATCATCTTCATCACCATCGTCCTCCACATGACCACAATCATCACCATCACCATCACCATCACAATCACCATCATCATCACCATCACCATCATCATTACCATCACAATCACCATCACCATCATCACCATCACCATCATCTTCATCACCATCATCCTCCCCATCACCACCATCATCTTCATCACCATCGTCCTCCACATGACCACAATCATCACCATCACCATCACAATCACCATCATCATCACCATCACCATCATCATCATCATCACCATCACCATCATCATTACCATCACAATCACCATCACCATCATCATCATCACCACATCATCACCATCACCATCATCCTCCGCATCACCACCATCATCTTCATCACCATCATCCTCCGCATGACCACAATCATCACCATCACCATCACAATCACCATCATCATCACCATCACCATCATCATTACCATCACAATCACCATCACCATCATCACCATCACCATCATCTTCATCACCATCATCCTCCCCATCACCACCATCATCTTCATCACCATCGTCCTCCACATGACCACAATCATCACCATCACCATCACAATCACCATCATCATCACCATCACCATCATCATCACCATCACCATCATCATTACCATCACAATCACCATCACCATCATCATCATCACCACATCATCACCATCACCATCATCCTCCGCATCACCACCATCATCTTCATCACCATCATCCTCCGCATGACCACAATCATCACCATCACCATCACCATCACCATCACAATCACCATCACTGTCATCATGACCATCATCAACTCAAATGGCTCCACCAAGTTCGGGAGTATCCAACAATAGATCCTCAATAAATTCCTATTAAATTGAATTTGACCAAATAATCAGAAAGATAAAGCTTCCTCTAAATATGGAGACTGAAAATTAAGACAGAAATGGCACAAAATAATAGACATTTTATAAAACACAAATATCTGTACATCAAATAATATAGGCCTGCCCTAAAACAGGACCCTAACAAATGAAAGCAATCTTGCTGGTGGGTTTAGAATTGAAGGACAGGAGGAGAAGATTGTAAGAGGGATGGTGTGGCAAGAAAGACTGAGGGTGGGAAGGGCTTCACCAAGGTCAAAGGAAAACGCTGGAAATGACCAATAGCCCCTCGGCTGGAGTGAGCCTTGCTGCTCTGCACAGCACCCGTCCATGCTGATGGTGCTTTTCAGCAGGATCGTTTTATTGGAACGTTTCAGAGCAGACCTGTGGCTGGGATCCAGCTCTGCCACTTACAATGTTGGTCACCCTGAGCCAAGATTCCCACACTCTCAAGCCTGGTTTTCCTTATCTGTCATGTGCAGGTGGAGAAGCGGAGGGAAGCCAGGCCTGGCGAGCTCTGAGGCAGCAGTGGTTGCCCACAGGCCTGCAGGGGCGGTGGAAGGAGGGGTCTCACGTCGGCGATGGCTTCCCAGGGAAATGCCCCTGCTCCTAGGAGCAGGCTCCATCCAGACACCTGCTCATCTCACTGGGTCTCACTGTGACCTGCAGGCAAGTGTGCAGTGTGGGAGAGCTGCTGGCCCAGGCAGCGCGCCCTGTGCATTCGCCTCGCAGCTGTCAGCCCCCTGCAGGCTCTGGGTCCCTGCTTCCTTCCCCTTAGGGTTATCTTTTCCCCTAAACTCGATCCTGTAGCTTCCTCTAATCCACATGCCCCACCCCCACTAAGCACACATTCTCACAGGGTATCTGCTGAGCTCGTGTTATATTTTATCATTGTTTTAGCAAAAATCTATTCATGCATTTATTCAACCGAGGTGCCCCCAGCACCCAATACCTCCAAGGCTGTGGCCAGGTACCCTGCTGTCCACTGGAGACAGCAGCGGATGTGACAGGGGCTCTCCCACTCCATGGAGTGGGCTTTCTAGTGGGAGAAAGCAGCCACAGGTCAATTGTTAAACAGGCAGAACTGTTAGGGCGAGAAGAGCTGGGAAGGAAATGCATGGGGTCTGGGATGAGCAGAAAGGGCAGGGATTCTAGTTTGTGAGGTTGTCTGAGAGGCCTCTCTGAGGAAGACCTTCTCAATATTGATCTGCAGGGGCCGACGATGCTGTCTGTCAGTACCCAGAAGCCAGGACGAACATTCCAGACTCAGGAAGGCACGTGCAAGAGCTGTCTGAGGCTGCAACACTTAGAGACTTGATGTAGGAAAGCCACTAGAAGGAGTTTAGCAGGGAACCTCTCTAATGATGCACATATATTTTTAAAACAGGGTCTTGCTCTTTCATCCAGGCTGAAGTGCAGTGGCGTGATCTTGGTTCACTGCAACCTCTGTTTCCTGAGTTCAAGTGAGTCTCATGCCTCAGCCTCCTAAGTAGCTGAGACTACAGGCATGCAACACCACACCCGGCTAATTTTTGTATTTTTTTGTAGAGACAGGGTTTCACCATGTTGGCCAGGCTGGTCTCAAACTGCTGGCCTCAAGCAATCCACCCACCTCAGCCTCCCCAGGTGCTGGGATTACAGGTGTGAGCCACTGTGTCCTGCCCCAATGAATATTTTAAAAGTCACTCTGTCATCTTGAAGGAGTGTGTGGCTCTACGGGCTGGTCCATCCAGCGACATGCTGTCCACACTTCAGTGCAGGTGCAGACACAGGTGGGCAGGCAGGAGAGGAGTCTCATAGACACTGAGTAATAAGATATCAAAGTTGATAACCCCTACATGTTAAACGAGGAGGGAACGAAGGATGGCAATGTGATGTCAACGAGGAAAGTGGAGAGAGATCAGGCCAGGCACCCAGCCATGTGTGGGGTGGTCCCTCTAGGGCACGGGCTCCCAGGGACAACCCCTCACCCCGGCCTTGTCCACTCCCACTGGATGCCAGCTCAGCCCCACCTCACAGCTGCCTCTGTCCCCTGCTCCTGGATGCCTTCCATGGGACCCAGGGAATGGTCTGCACAGAATGCGTGTGGGACAACCCCCGTCTCCCCTCAAACATCTGATGCTCCTCACTGCTCTCTGCACAGGGACAGGCAAGCGCCCAGACATGACCATGGGGCCAGCACCATCTGGCCACCTGGCCACCTCTTGCGTCCAGCCCTCTGTCCCCCTGCAGAACCGTCTGTCCCCCCACAGAGCCCTCTGTCCCTCCTCAGAGCCCTCTGTCCCCACGCAGAGCCATCTGTCCCCCCGCAGACCCTGTCCCCCCGCAGAGCCCTCTGTCCCCCTGCAGAACCCTCTGTCCCTCCACAGAGCCTTCTGATGCACGGTACCCTCTTCTCTTCACCTCCCCTCTGACCTCCACCACAAACACCAAGAACATCTGGAAAACCAAGGGTAGGACCACACACTGTACAATTCTCTCATGCGCAGTGCCCAGAACAGGGAAGTCGACAGAGACAGAAAGTAGATTAGTGGCTGCCTAGGGCCGGGGGCCATGGGGGCGCAGAAGGGGGACAGCCAAGGGTGTGGAGTTTCCTTGTGAGGTGATGAAAACATTCTAAAATGGACTGGGGTGGTGGCTGCACAACTCTGAATGTAGACATCATTGATTTGCACGGCTTAGATGAGTGGAGTGTAGGGCATGTAAATTACACCTTAATAAAACTGTTAAAGAAACGAAGGGCAGGCGTGCTGGGCACCAACAGGACATCTGGGGAGAAGTGGAGCCTGCAGGGCTGGCTTGTGTCCCCAGCCTCAGAAGACAGGCTCCTGACAGGTGCAGGGAGCACTGCCTGGGCTCCACCGCACCAGGTCCTGCAGGGGACGGAAGAAGCTCTAGGTGCAGCTCTCAGGGCACTGGGTGCAACTGGGGAGACTCTCCCCGGAAGCACTGGGAGGGAAGTCTACAGGCCAAAGGGAACTGCTGGTGCCCAGAAACCAGGTTGGAACATTCCAGAGAGTTAGCCTGGAGCCCAGGGCCACAGGGACAGGCACATGGGATGGTTCTGAGAAGGACTTGCGGACAGGGCCCCAGGCAGGGCGATGGCCCTGGGAAAGCCCCAGGGCTCACGCTGCCTTTTTCACTGCGCTTGAACAATAAGGAGGAGAGCGGATCCGTGCAGGGCACCTGGCTTATGGAAACAGATAAGGAGGCAAACATCTCAAAAATCAAGAGCAAAGCCGCGTGTGCCTCTGTGGTTGGAGGTGGGGAGGCGGCATTAGGAAGAAGCTGCAGAGGTCAGGCCTGGGATGACCAGGGAGGGGCAGGTGGACAGGAAAGTCTCCGTGCACACACAAGGCACGGGCAGCATGCCGCCAATGATAATGACGGCCACGAGCAAAGTAAAATAGGGAGTGGATCACCTGCAGCCGGGCTGGAGGGCTGGGAGCACCCTCTTCCCACAGGCCGCCCTGAGGAGGCGCCCACATGACCCCTGAGACTTGAGGGCAAAGCTCAGCCATGCGGAACGCTGGGACCCTCAGGCAGGCCAGCCAGGGCTGAGGAGGTGCCTGTGGCTCGGGTCTACCAGGCTGGGGAGACGGCGGGAGCTCAGCAGAAAGGGCTGAGCTGCCACATTCCCGATTCCACCTCACGGTAGCGGCTCCAGGCATTCCAGACATGCATGGTGTGGGGCTGAAAAGCGGCCCCTAAAGGTGTCCATGTCCTGATCCCTAGGACCTAGGAACACAGCTCAGACAGCCAAAGACCCTGGCAGAGCTGATGGAGTCGGGGCCTTGGGATGGGAGATTACCCTGGGTCACGGAGGCAGCCCAGGCACAGGGCATCATCACGGGTCCTTACAGGAGGGAGGAAGCAGGGCGGGTCCGAGGAGGAGGTGTGACTTCAGAGCACATAGACCAGAAGAGGCTGCCTCACTGACCATGAGGGTGGAGGAGGGACCATCCCAGGAGGAGGGGTGATGTTGGAGTAGAGAGGGACCAGAGCAGGCCGCCTCACTGGCCATGAAGATGGAGGAGGGGCCAGGAGCCCAGGAACATGTCTCCAGAAGCTGGAAAAGGCGAGGAAATGAATTCTCCAGGGTCCTCCAGGAGGAGCCATCCCTCCTGACCCTCTGGCTGTAGCCCAGTGAGGCTGATTCTGGACTTCTGACCCCTAGAACTGCAAGAGAACAAACCGCTATTGTTTGAAGCCACCTGGTTTGTGCTCATCTGTAACAGCAGCCACAGGAAACTAATACATATGGCGAGACATCATGCACGGATCCCTGGAGCCAGGCCCTGGCAAGTACATCCCACTGGTCCCCTGCCTGGGTGAGCCTGCTGCCTCCTCTGCAGACCAGGCCAGCGGGAAGCAAGGCGACTCCTGGGAGGAAGGCCCTACCTGCTCCCTCCCCTGCCTACAGCACACAGAGGCCAGAACCCTGGCTCCAGTTTCCTTTTGGATAGTGCCCTTGTCCATTAATTTGGGAGAAGCCCTAATGCTCATGAGGTCTGGAATCCATGCTTCAGGACGGACTCTCTTTAGCAGACTCTGACTTATCCTCAGGTCCTCGGGTCCTGCTGTTTGTTGGGGTGTGGGACTTGCAAGGCCTCGGGCTCACATCCACTCCTGGAGGAGTCATGGTCCTAGTGCTTCATCATCCACGTGAACACAGTTGGGACTGGGGTCGGCCCACTTTGTAAGCCCCCATTAGGCGCCACCCATTGCTAATGGCTCATTTCGTGTGCCCAACGCCTGTCACCAGTGGTGGTCTGGAAACAAAGACGCCAGAGCCTTCCATAACACGGATCCCTGCTTCAGCCAGCAGGAGTCATAAGGGGGCTAATTTCCCCCCTAGAGCGTCAACCTGAAAAACCAATGGGCTGCCTTCAGCGCACAGCAAGGCAGCTGAGAAGGGCCATGCACGCTGCTAGTTAAGGTGTGAGAGGTCTACATGCATCAACCAGAGACTTACGAAGGTGTCAAAAAACACATGCAATTTTTTTTTTCAAGTAGAGGTTTTATTTTATTTTATTTTTTGAGATGGAGTCTTGCTCTGTCACCCAGACTGGAGTGGAGTGACAATAGCTTGGCTCACTGCAGCCTCCACCTCCTGGGTGGCCAGCAATTCTCCTGCCTCAGCCTCCCTAGTAGCTGGGATTGCAGGCATGCACCACCATGCCTGGCTAATTTTTGAATTTTTAGTAGAGATGGGGTTTCACCATGTTAGCCAGGCTGGTCTCGAACTCATGACCTCAGGTGATTCGCCCGTCTAGGCCTCCCAAAGTGCTAGGATTACAGATGTGAGCCACTGCGCCCGGCCAAAAAAGCAGAAGTTTGCCTTGACTTTATACAGATTCCTTTTTGTTTTTTTTTTGTAGCAGCGTAAGAGTCTGTAAGTCCAGGCCTTCACCTGGGTTGCACTGTAAACAATGAGGGCACGTTACCTACCGCAAGTCAGCTGCTTCCTGGCTGATAAACATGCGACTGGCGGGGAAGGTGCTGGATGCGCCTCAAGTGCACAGATGTTTATTTTACAGCTTTTTTTTTTTAAATTCAGAAAGTGTATGCAATTTAATTAGCCATCTTATTTTACAAAAAAAGGCAGTACATTTTGGCTCCAGGAGCTTCTGAATAACTATAATATAGAGGGAGTTTGCATTCATAATTGGTACTCAGCCTTATACTTCAATTTTACTGAAGTTTCAGTGGGGAGACAAATGTCATCTAGTTTTGCATGGAGATTCGTAGCTCAATCCAACTCCACAAGTATTCATCGGGTGCCTACTCCGTGCTCTGCATCGGGGCAGAGGGGGGTTGTGGGAGATAAGCCAGATGTGGCCTCTGTTTTCAGGGAACACAACCTGGGGCTGGAATTGCTGAAAGGGTAGACTTTAAGATCTCCACCCGGGCCAGGTGCAGTGGCTCACACCTGTAATCCCAGCACTTTGGGAGGCTGAGGCAGGAGGATCATCTGAGGCCAGGAGTTTGAGACCAGTCTGGCCAACATGGTGAAACCCTGCCTCACAAAACTTAGCCAGGCATGGTGGTGCCTGCCTGCAATCCCAGCTACTCAGGAGGTTGAGGCAAGAGAATCACTTGAACCCAGGAGGAGGAGGTTGCAGTGAGCCGAGATCATGACGCTGCACTCCAGACTGGGCAACAGAGAGAGACTCCGTCTCAAAAAAAAAAAAAAAATCTCCATCGAGGGAGATTTAGAGGCAACTCCCCGACTGCCTGGCTGGCTGCTAGTAGAGTCTCCCCTGCTCGAGTGGGGTAAAGTGAGTTTTGAGGAGTCCTGGAAGAATTGTGAGAGTGTGAGTACCTACTTGTCCATTTGGGACCCTGGATTTCCTTTGGGAAGCCCCCATCCTCCACCCTCAGGTGTGGGGTTTGAGTGGGAGGACGCCTGTCTGTGCCATGCATGGCCCTGCAGGACTGAGGATGATCATGGCTGCTCATCCCTCAGCACACGGTCAGGGTCGGGGATGGAACTCAATCCCAGCCCAGGGGTACTGGAAAGAAAAGCATCCTTTCCTTCCCACAAGACCGAATGGATGAGAAAGAAGCCCTCTCTTCCCTTGGATGGGGCAGGGTGTCTGTTGTCTTATTGCTTGACCAGAGGATCTAGACTTGTCCTGGGCCACGTATATGGATCTGAAACTAAAGACTAAAAACATGATGTAAGGCAGAATGGACCGGATGAGAGAAGCAATATTTTTAGTGACGTTAGCTCACATCAGTTGGATTGGGGGTTTTGTTTGGTGTCACTCATAGCCCAGACTTTCCATGGACAGCAAGTGCAAGGCTGAGATGAGATGGAGGAGAGGTGGCCAGGTCCTTGGTGAGAATCCTGGCCGACCACCCCTTGAGTCTGCTCTGTGAGTAGCTCCAAGTACTGGGAGGGAACCATCTTCCTGTGGTTACTGGTACATGTGGAAAATCATGAGCTGTAGAGATGTTTTCTTCTTTGATGAACTGTAAATGATGGTTCTATAATTTTCACACATTGCTCAGAGTTCAACCAGTGGGACGTGAGAAAATCCCCAGTTATTTTGCACTAATTTGTAGAGAAAGTCAACAGCTACATCCAGTGAAATCACAGAATGCTATGGTGTGAGAATCTTCTGACAAAAGCAAAAAATTAAAGACCCTTAGATTACCTGGGTCTGCATAACTCCCAATGGCAGTGTGTCATTCCCCCCCAGTGCCCTGGCCTCTCCCTGGTGCCCAACACATTCTCAGTAGTCATTCTCTTTGGTGGGTAAAAGGACCTCTCTCTTCACCAACAGGGGTGGATCATAGAGGTAACAGGTCCCCTGGGAATTGCTCTGGCCCTTCCCAGGTGACAGCTGGCAGAGAGGACATATGGGGAACGACACCTTAATTTGAGTAGAGCTGAGGGTCGGGACACAGAGAGATTTGCCAAGGAGGGGCAGAGGTTTTCTGGCTGGGCAGGCAAGCTTGGCAGTCCTGCATGGTGGGGAGGCTCTGTGGGGACAGGAGGCCTCAGGGAAGGAGTGGGGCTTGAAGGAGGGAAGGAGACATTAAGGAGAGAAATGAAGACAAGCTTTCCCTATGCACAGCTTTGCCTCAGGCTAGTTTGCTTCTTAGATGATCCACAGGCAGGGAGCCAGGGATCAGAAATGTTCATTATGTCAAGACATACTCTTGGTATTGAGCATCAGCATGTTTTCCTGGGGCTGCCCAGGGCCGCCACCCAGAGATTTAATCAACCAAGGAGAAGCACCTTCTCCCTCCAATGCAAGCATCTGGAACACAATAGAACCATAGGCTGCATTTCAAATGTGTAGCCCCACACAGCCCACCCACCAACCCACCCATCCGTCCTGGGACCCCAGAGAACCCAGGCCCATGGTTGTGCCCAAGAAAATCAGAGATTCAGCTCAGCTCTCATGGACCATGATTGAGTCTTTTCCCCATGCAGACCCTTCAACATGAAAAACATCCATGCATCCTTCAACATGCAAAAGATCTATGCATCGTTCGATACACAAAAGATACAATCATCTTTCAACACGCAAAACATCCACTCATCCTTCAACACACAAAATATCCACTCATCCTTCAATATACAAACATCCACTCATCCTTCAACACACAAAACATCCTCATCCTTCAACACACAAAACATCCACTCATCCTTCAACACACAAAATATCCACTCATCCTTCAATACACAAATATCCACACATCCTTCAATACACATACACTCAACCTTCAATACATATCCACTCATCCTTCAACACACAAACATATACTCAACCTTCAGTACACACACATACACTCATCCTTCAACACACAAAACATCCACTCATCCTTCAACACACAAAACATCCACTCGTCTTTCAACACACAAAACATCTACTTATCCTTCAACATGCAAAACATCCATGCATCCTTTAACACACAAAACATTTATGTGGTGACACAAGTGAATGTTTCCATGCACTCCTACAGCCATCAGCTGGGGTTCCCTTGTTGCTTTTTAATTTCCTACTGCACTTTATGGCTCTTGCAATGACATTCTTCTCTGGCATTAAAAATAATGAAATCTCCCAAGACCCTAGAGTCCCAAGGATTAATGGGGCTAACTGTGGATTGGTGTTTTCAGTCTTCCAAACAAACTGTGGAGAGGTACACATTTTGCCACAGAGAAATCCACGCACTCATACAGGCCCTCTTACTTCATTCGCCTGACATTTCTGAGCACCCAGCATTAGAGGGGTGAACAGGCTTCTCCTGGGTGCTAAGTGGCAGCAGTGGCCATTAAGAGCTCAGAGCTGAGATAACTCACAAGGCTCCATCTGGCCCAGAGGAGAGAACAGCAGGGTTGATAAGTGATGTCTGCCTCAGGTGAGGGATAGAAGAGAGTGGGATCGATTAGTGATGTCTGCCTCGGGTCAGGGAGGGGATGCAGTGGTACAGACATATTTTTGCCAGCCTACTCCTACTCCAAGCCAGGTGCTGTCCTAGATCCTGGTGAGATGGGTAATCAGCTTGGTTTGTCAAGTAGGAACTAGTGAAGCCAAGACCAGGGGTTAGGGTGGTCAGTTAATCTGTATTAGCCTGGGTGGGTTTCTCAGCACAAGGAACCTTTATTCTCTCCTAACCCTGACCTGCCAGCTGCAAACACGATCAGCTGGGGAAGCATCATGACAGAGAGGGTTAATGGCTCTGCTGGCGGGTGACCCAGCAAGGATGAATCTGACACGTCGCTGTCTTGCTGCAGGAAGAACCATTTTATGTTCACACACAAAAAATAAAAGTCAAAATAAAGCCCACACTGAGAAGCCATGCTACCAGGAGCTGTGCTCCAGTTCTTTCTGGCAGCTTTGATTCGGAGCCCACACTGCGTGCCTCCGAATGGGGAGCACACCCTCTGGACCCCCTCTTTCATCTTTCCCTCCACTTGTCCCTTCTCCTTCCCTCCCCTTTCCTCCTACTCAGAGTCAATCCTTAGACCATGTCTTAGACCAAAACCCAAGGACGAAGCCCTTGAGGTAGCCACCTTTCCTGTCTTTCCAGCCCCATCCCATGTCATCGGCCTCTCCCCTACTGGCAGAGTTGAATCCTATTTATTCCTGAGACCTGGGTGGCTCACATGTCCCCAGGGAAGCTGTGCCTACCTTCCGTCTGGGTCAATTTCTTTTATCATATGCTGCTCAGCAGGAGTTGGCAAACATGTTCTGTAAAGGGCCAGATAATAAATCTCTCAGGTTGGGTAAGGTCACTACTACAATTACTCAACTCTGCTGTCACAGAATGAAAGCAGTTACAGACAATATGTAAATGAATGGGTGTGGCTGTGTTCCAATAAAACTTTATTTACAAATACAGGCAGAGGGCCAGATATGGCGTGTGTGCCAGGTTGCTAAGCCCTGTTCTATAGAATCATGATCCCTTCTCTCCATTGCCTTTTCTTCATTCCAATATTTTATTAATAACTGTCACGAAGAGATTTAAACTCCACGAGTACAGGTCTGTGTCTTTCTACCACCATTATAGACTATCCAACAAATATTTGTGAAATGTGTCACTGAATCTGACAGGAAGAATCTTTGTTTTATGGTGTCTGCCATAAAACTGGAGCTGTGTGTAACCCATAAGTATATACCCTGGGATTAGTGTTAACAATACCAGGAAAAACCTCTCTCCTTTCTCCTCAACTTAAACTTGGGAACACACAGGCTTAGACCTGTCCTTGCCAGCTTGCTGCCATTATGACTGAAGAGTTAACCTAGAGGCAGTGGAAATAGAGAGAAACCAGGCCCTGGTAATGGCTTCAGCCTCTGGATCAAGCTGCTCCTGAAGCTGACCCTGGATTTCTCTGGCACTTAGCTTTTTTGTGTTGGCCGCTTTGAATTCAGTGTTGTCACTTGCAGATGAAAGAGCTCTACCTGCTAGAACCTCATTAATAAAACCCCGAGCTCAGACCCTGTGCTGCACCTTCCCAGCGTGGTGTTTCTTCACACAGCAGCACTCTTCATGAGTTTATCATCAGGTGTGCAAACTGCTTTAGCTTATCTTTGCTCTGTCCTGAGAGAATCCTTCCCAGCAAAGGTGGAGTTCCGCTCACTGGAACACTGCTTGTGGGCATTAACTCACTATGGCTCAGGCATATGGCAGCTGGCACTTCTATGAGAACCCTGGACTTGGTCCAAAGCTTTATAAGGGGTCCAGAGCCCACAGAGAAGAGCTGAGGATCCAGCCCCTAAAGCAGAGAGGCCGGAGCACTTCCATCCAGGCAGCCTGTCCTGGAACAAGGGCTTTGTGGGGAGGTGGCACCTTCTCAGTGGCCGGACGCAGTATTTCTCACATTGGGTCCTCTGCAATATTTTTATACTTACACTGAGACCATTTTTTTCTCTGTAATTAAATAAGATCCACAAGCTTGCAACGGCATTCACAAATGGGGAGAAGGCAGGAAGGAGAAAGGGGGGTGGGGGTCAGGTTGAACCTGTACGTGTGAACTGTGTAAACTCTGTCTCTGGCAGCAATTTAAAGGCTGTGCCTTCTCTCCCCCTGAGGTGCTCCACGACTCCCACTGCAGTGAGATGCCTACGTCCACTTCATTTCACGTTGCACACGGGGCCCACGAGGCCTCTACCAAGCACATCCTTGCATGGTGAGGCACGTAGGCATTTGCTGGCTGGGCCAGTAAGAGCAGGCCCCAGTAAGAATATTAGCCTTGGCTGGGCTACAGCATGGTGCTGCTTGCTCTTTTGAATCTATATGTGTGTAAGGTGTGGAGACGGGGAGGGAAGGCACCTTTGTGGTTACCATGCCCAGCAAGCTCCAGGCGAGGGGCCCAGGCCACAAGGCCAGCTGGGGCCAGCTGGTGAATGGGTTCTTGGAGCCACCCCGGGGCTGTGGGTCCTCGCTGGCCAGAAGGTCCACTCGCAGGCCCGTGGGGCTTCTGGGGCCCTCACAGGCACCCAGATCATCAGCTGGATTCAGGAGCTGCAGCAGCTACAAGCCAGAGCCTACTGTTTCTCCTGCGGGAGGGAGGACGGGGCTGCAGGGGGGTGAGCGAGGGGAGCTCCTGGCAGGGCTCAAGATGTTATCAGCACACAGCTTTCCCTTCCATCTGTCCTGTGTTTGAGTTTATCAAAATTGTGTTTATATGCAGTTTACATACACAGCCGTAGCTGCCATGTGATGGGATTTCTGCCATGGGAGGGCCCAGAGCACATCGGCTGTTGCCCCTTCCTCTTGCTAGGAATGGCAGGAACCCCGTGTGGATGGGGGGTCAGCTCTGGCTTCAGGCTCATGCTGCTCAGCGGAACATCAGGGCCACTGTGCTGCGAGCCAGGAGGCCCCGAGGCTCCTGGGATGGCCCTGGGGTGCCCACGCTGGTTAGGACTGTGGGACACGACCCCCTCCACCAAACATGCCAACAGGGACCCAAGGACCCTCAGACATGATGGTGCGCTCTCCATGCCCCACTTCCGGATGCCACCCTGGCAGGTGGTCTAATTATAGCAACAGTCCTTCTGCTTCTGGAGATGCCAAAGCAGGTGACATTTCTACAAAAACCTCAAAATCCTCAACTTGTGTTTCTGAAATGAGCAAATCTCAAGGCAAATGCCAATAAGAGCCATGGGCATCCACCAGGCCAGGGACTGTGCAGTCGTTGGACTTTGACCCTCCTTCCCAGATGCGAAGAGGCTGGTGTTCCCTTTGCTTCAGTTCCCTGCTGGGTGGGGTTCTATTCTCTGGGCTTTAACACTCAGCTGAAATAGGACGCTCCCACCCCATCAGCCCACTCTCTCTGAAGAAAGGACTGTGCAGGGGTATGACCTGCAAAGGGAAACCCACATGCCACCCCATCCACCCGTCCAACCATCCATCCAACCATCCATCCATCCATCCATCCATCCATCCATCCATCCATCCAACCATCCATCCATCCATCCGTCCGTCCGTCTATCCGTCCATCCATCCTTCCACCCATCTGTCTGTACACCCATATGTCCATCTGTCTACCCATCCATCCATTCATCTGACCATCATCCATCCGTCTGTCCATCCATCTCTCCCTCTGTCTGTCCATCCATCCATCCATCCATCCACCCATCCATAGTGTTCTGAAAGAGGGATCATCTGTATAAGACTGACCCCTTGGGGCTGCATATTCCTCTAGGGGCTGTCTTCTCTGAGGTCAGCCTTCAATGCTAAGCTGAGAAGGACTCCTCTTTTGTGTGACGCAAACTGATCCAGATGGTGGAAATATGGAGCCTTTCATAAAAAGACGTGCTGTCCTGGGGGCCTTGTTCAGGACTGGGTGTCCTCACCATGCAGCGTGGATCTGCCCATTGCCTATGTGGGTCCTGAGAGGGGATGCTTCCTAAGAATGGCAGGGCAGGAGTTGGGAGGACCTGCAGTTCCCCCTCCTCCAGGAGAGAGGGCAGAGGCTCACCCCAGCCGGCCGTTTCCCTCAGTCCTTCAAGACGTGCTGACTGCACCCCAGGCCAGCCCTTCTTTGAATCCAGGCAAACATCCTCTGTCCCTTCCCTTGCATCTCCCACTCCAGCTTTTGCTCTGTCACTTGGGAAACTTCAGCCTTCATTCCCATGAATTAAATAATATTTCTATATTTAGATATAACACATATAACATCATGTATTATCTATCTATGATTAGTCTAAGGGACACACACACTTCAAGGAAACAGGAAAATCCATTTTAAACTGAAATCGGACTTAACACGGAGCTGATATGACTGGCCCCAAGCCCAAGAGAGGCCCCCCAAATCCCCATGGCTGCCAGTTCCTTCGTAAGTGAAGCCTGCATTCTGGAGGCAGCAGCCCTCAGGATGAAAACTCTGGCTGCCTCAGGCTGGCTGCTTCTGTCTCACTCACGCGGGAAGGGCCTGGGCTCTAAGGCAGAGGTCCCTGGGTTTGAATCCCAGCTCCTGACCTTTTGTCTGTGAGACCCTGGGGAACTGAAGTCTCTGTGCCTCAGTTTCCTCCTCTGAAACATGGGAACAAAACATGAGCATGTACTGCACAGAGCCGAGGTAGGGACACCACGTGTGATTCGGTGATATTGCATGGTGTGGTGCCTGGCGCAGCATGATTCTGAGAGTCCCTGAGGATCTGGGGGCAGGGAGGGGAGGGGCGGGAAGGGGTGGGGAAGGGTGGGAAGGGGAGGGAAAGAGTGAGAAGGGGAGGGGAGAGGGAGGAGGAGAGGCAGGTCCTTCCTGTCCACCACAGCCATGTGGTCTTATTTCATTTTCAGCTCCTATAGAAGGTCCTTCAGTGGGAGCTGGGGCTTGCCAGGCTTCTGGGAGCTGGCATAGAATGCAGGGGCAGTGAGGACCCTGTTGCTGCAGAAAGACCCATGCCAGTTCCTGTACTGGTCCCTCACAGGTGGGTTTTGGGGACAGGGCTTGCCTGTAAAGTGGGGCACCTGCCGTGCTCTGATCACGTGGCCCACGGAGCTGGGTCTTGCAGTCACTCCCTGCCATGGCGCCTGGAAACCTACAGCCCAGGTACCCTCTGGGCATCAAGGAGATGCTCACCCGATGTCAAGGCCAGCACTGTCTACCTTCGGCTCACGGCGAGTCCTTCTGCACCAACATCAGCCACGCACCTGAGTGTGCCTGAGGATGCCAGGGTCCTCCCAGACATCAAAATGCTATGGAAGGACCAGGGTCCAAATTCTGTTTCAGACCACCCCTAAGGGAAACACCAGAGAACAAAAGACCAATGCATCCTCAAAGCCGGTGTCCCTGGAGGAAGAGGCTGGACACAGGAAAGGACCCTGCAGGCAGGTTATTCACACAGCCACGCCGAGGACGTGGGGGAGAAACCCCTGTTGGACCCCACCACCTTGCACAGGCCTTGCCCCCTTGGAGATGAGCCAGGTAACAGCTAGGTATCCACCACTCTCTCTGCATCCCCACACACAGGCGGCGAATCTTCCAGCTACAAAATGTACTGCCTCCCTGCAGCCCTGCACCCACACAGACCTACTTAAGCGCCTCCATGCTGACGTTTTCTTAGGAGAAGCTGACAAACTTCTTAACAGCCACTACACATCCAAACGCAACACACTTGGAAGGGGAAGAAAACAGCAGCAACCCCCTGGCGCGGCAGAGAAGGTAATTAGCATTTATTACAGTGGCATCATCACAAGCCGTGGCTCAAGGATCTTACCTCCTGCATTTTCCCTGCCTCTGTGAAGCATCCCTGTTGACTTTGGCATCGCTTTCCTCTGGAACTTGAGTTCTGGATCCACAGCCCAACACCATTGTGAAAAACAAAATTGTCCATCCCATTCCCACACACACCAGGACCCTTTAAAGGGCAGAGCAATGGGGTAAAGAAAGCCACAAAAGTCAACGCTTGGATGTAAAGCAGAGGTGCCTTGTCATCGACCTTCTCATTCCCATCCTTGAGAGCAGGGGCTGTGCGGGAGACCCGGCCTCTGGGAAGAAGCAATTCGGGTCAAGCTCAAGGCAGCACCAGGGCTGCTGAAGCCCAAAGTGTACGTCTGCAGCCAGGCCTGTCTGGTCCCAACCAGGGCACTCTTTCCTGTCTGGCCTGGGAAGTGGCTTTTCACTCTTCACCAGCCTCACAAGTAATTCTGGCACCTGAAGATTTTCTTTCTGAATTTTAAGTAAGGCACGTACATACAGGTGCATACAAACAGCCTCTCTTGCTGTACCATAGAATCTAAGTAGCCCAGCTCATTAAAGTAGAATTATAGTCTCAATGCCTTCTCCAGAACCTTCTACAATGCTCCCCAAGTGACAGGCCCAAGATAGTTCTCAATATTTTCCTGCACTTTTTTTTTAGGCAAGAAGCTCATTTTCCCTGGAACTCCCCATGCATAACGGCGCCATAGTAACCATTCATGTCACTCCAGCAAGCAATGGGCCATGTAAAATCGGTGCCGAGACAGTGAGCGGCCAGCTAAAGAGAGGAGTGTTTTACCCAGAAAACCGGCCTTGTACTTTTCGAATGAGACCCTCAATTCTGTAATGATAACACTGATGAAAATAATAAAAATGTCATCAAGAAACATCAGCCGCGCCTAAACTGCAGGCATTCTAGAAAACAACTAGCCTGGGCTCTGCAGGACCAGCAGTGTTAGGCAAGACAAAGAAAGTCCCAGGAATGTTCCAGACTAAAGAGATGAAAGGGCGTGACAGCAAATGCAATGACTGCTCTGGGATGGCATCTTGATTAGCGGGAGGTCGCTGCCTCAAAAAAAAAAAATTTGGGGGGCAGTTGGCAAAGCTGGAATATCTAGATTAGATATGAATCTCGTATCATTGATACATTTCCTGAATTTAGTAATTGCATTGTAGTTAAAGTATATCCCATTCTTAGGAAATATACGCTGAAGTATCTAGGGGCAAAAGGTGTGATATCCATAACTAATTCTCAAATGATTCAGGGAAAATATTGTGTGTATTCTGAGATAGATGTGAGAGAGAGAAAGGGGAGACAGAGAGGCTAGAGCAGACATTGTGTATAGAACCCATGGGAAATAACAGGTGATGAGTCAGTGAAGAAAATCAGAGACTTCTTTGTCTTATTCTTGCAACTCCTCTAAGTTTACAATTATCTCCAAATAAGAGTTAAAATGACAATTACAAGAGATGAAAATCAGAGCTAGCATTAATTGAGCACTTACTATGTGCAACGCAGTGTTCTGGAAACTCCACACCTCTCATCTCAGTTAATCATCATGGCCACCCGAGAAGGCGGGCAATATGAGGCCCATTTTTCAGATGAGAAAACCAAGGTTCGGGGAAGGCCAGTTGCTCACCCACAGCAGGACAAGTGGTGCGGCCAGGATTTGAACCCCAGGGTCTTTGAGGCTCCAGAGAGCACAAACTGGCTTGCTGCCCCCATGACCCATGCAGTACAGTGGTCCCTCAACTGGGTCACTGATTTCAGATTTCAGGTTTGGGCTTTCATCTGTTGAGTCTTGAGCGAGGACCTACTGTGTGCCAGGCACCGAAGATGCACCCTTGACCGAGCAGAAAAGTCACCTCTTCCACTCTCATCGGGGGAGAAAGCAGTGAAGAAAACCCACTCATGTAATGCAGGTGCGTGAGCTGCAGCCTCCCAGGAAGGAACATGGCTGCCAGGAGACCCAGTATCTTGGAGGGAAGAGCACAGCTCAAGCCTAAGGCTGGAAGTCAGGAGAGCCCCATTAAAAGGCGGTGTCTGAGCCAAAACCCAAAGGAGGCACAGGATGGAGCTGCGTGGGGAAGCATGTTCTGGGCAGAAGGAACAGCAAGTGCCAAGGCGCCAAAACTGGAGCATAGCAGGAAGGCGGGAAGACCACGAAGAATGCATGAATTTGTTGCAGTATCCTCCAGACATCATCAAAAAGATCCACGTGTCTGGCTATATGCGCTAGTCCATTCCCACGCTGCTAATACATACCTGAGACTGGGTAATTTATAAAGGAAAGAGGTTTGACTCACAGTTCAGCATGGCTGGGGAGGCCTCAGGAAACTTAACAATCATGGCGGAAGGGAAAGCAAACACATCCTTCTTCACATGGCGGCAGCAAGGAGAATGAGTGTGGAACGAAGGGAAAAAGCCCCTTATAAAACCATCAGATCTGGTGAGAACTTACTATCATGAGAAGAGCATGGGGAAATCACCCCCATAATTCAGTTACCTCTCACTGGCTCCCTCCCACCACATGTGGGGATTATGGGAACTAAAATTCAAGGTGAGATTTGGGTGGGGACACAGCTGAACCCTGTCACCGTATCTGCAACACTATATTCTCATGAGAAGGGTTCATCTGTTTTAAAGGGGACTCTGCCACGGCTGCCTCTAGACCTTTGCTTTTCTTTCCTTAGGTTTCCATAAAAAAGTAATTAACAATAAGCATTAATTCTGTTATTTTGATCCTCTATGACTACCTAAAATTTTAAAATATATTTTCTTTTCTTTTTATTAGAGATAGGGTTTCACTCTGTCATCCAGGCTGGAGTGCAGTGGCGCAATCATAGCTCACTGTAGCCTTGAACTCCTGGGCTCAAGGGATCCTCCTTCCTCAGGCTCCCAAGCAGCTGAGACCACAGGTGTGTGTCACCACGCCTGGCTAACTTTTTAACATACGGGGTCTTGTCGTGTTGCCCAGGCTGGTCTTGAACTTGTAGCCTCGAACAATCCTCCCGTTTTAGTCTCCCAAAGTGTTGGGATTCTGGCATGAGCCACCACACCTGGCCTATTTCTACATGCCTCCAGCTCATTTCCCCTCTGCCCTGCTCCTTCCAGGGGAGGACCCGGCATGGTCTGCAACAGTCTGTTGATGCTATGGCTAAATGTTTGTGCCCCCAAATTTCGAATTTCATGTGTTGAAACCTAAGCCCCAAGGTGATGGTGTCAGGAGGTGGGGCTTTTGGAAGGGGCCCAGGGTGGAGCCCTCCTGAATGGGGTTAATTACATTATAAAAGAGGCCCCAGAGAGATCCCTCTCCCCTTGCCATGCCAGGACACAATGAGCAGGCACCAGCTATGAATGAGGAAGTGGGACCTCACCCCACACTGAATCTGCTGGTTCTCTGACCTTGGACTCTGGCCTCCAGAACTGTGAAAAGTACATTTCTGTTATTTCTAAGCCACCTAGTCTGTCTGCAGTTGTAGCAGCCTAAATAGACTAAGGTAACTTCTGCCGTCTCCACCTAGAAGAACTTACAAAGGCCTTTCCTGGGGAGCTCGGAGACAGGTGCCCAGCTGCGTGCTGTCAGCTTTCGGAATTTTCTGTGCAATTTGAAACATGCCACTTTTAACAGATACACTAAACAGTGATTTTTGGATGGCAGCTTGGTGGGCTGTAGGGTGACAGGTTGAGTCCCATGCTAACGGATATGGGCGTTTGGAACAGAGCTGCTCTCCACCTCACAGAGCTCCTCAGTGTCCACAAAGCTCCCCTCCTCCCATCAGCTCCCCCGAGGCAGGCAAGCCTGTCACCGCCGCTGGCAACAGCCGTGTGCTGAAGACACTGGGAGGAAGACACGCAGTCCATTCCCGCATTATCTGTGAGCCGCGTGCCACCGGCAGCCTCCCGCGCAAACCCAGAACTCCCCGAGGAGGCGCAGCCCGGAGAGTTACCGATAAGCGAGCTGTTGAGTGTCTCGGTGACCCTTTCTCCCGGTAGAATCGGCCCTGCTCAGTTCTTTGGGCTTCCAATCTTTCCGGCCTCTAGCAATGACTGGTAAATTAGAAAGTGATTTAGTGAAGTTTGGGTAAATATGTACCACTGCTAAAGTTTTATGGGCACCCCGTGGGCACTGACGGGTCCTCGGGGCCACCTTGTCCCGTCCTGCGGGATGTCAGAGCGCTGCAGACACAGAGCCCTCCTCTCTCCCCATGTCCACATGCGGGGCCTGTCAATCTCCATGGAAGGAGACACTTGAAGGAAATAGGGTTAATAAAAATGAGCGTTCTACGCTGACAACCACTGAAACTCTCCGGCTCGTGGTAAATAGGTGGATACTGACTCTGCCAGTTTGTAATTCATTTTTACTCCAACTCTTCATCCTTGGTAGAGAAGCTGAAAATGGTCCCTGAGAAAATAAGAATGTTTTCCAACCACTTTCAAAACCTTTGGAAGAACCAAAAGCAACGGAAAGGCGAAAAACACTTGGTCCAATCTGCTTTCCTTAAAAAGGCGGCTCATGGTCAGACATGGTGGGAAACAGCAGGACAGCGGAGGAGTCAGCCACGTGGGCCCGGCAAGGGCATGAAGCCCTGGGACCATGCAGGGGTAGAAGAAGTGGATGAGTCTGTCGGGGACGAGAGCAGCCCAGTGATGCCCCAGCAGGAGACTCAGCCCGAGGCACCAGGGAAGCAGAGGACCAGCGACCCACCGGCTATGGCACTGTGCACCTGAGAAAGGGCTGGGGCCACTGAAGGTGGCAGGCACTTGATGGGCAACAGGGACAAGGCGAGGGTCCTCCCATCAGGTGGAAGGCAACAGTGTACATGGGGCTGGAGAACCCCATGAGGACAGAGGGGGTGGATGCAGACACCCTCACCCCAGGCAGCTGAGCATCCCCAGTAGCACCCTCATGACAGCGTCCAGGCAGGCATGGAGCCTCGGCTGGCTCCTGGCAGCAGCCCTCTGCAGGCAGATGCTGTTCCCTACGTGGAAGGAGGCTTCTCCTCTGCCAGGGTCTGCTGGAGCCTTTCCCTGCATTGTGTATCTTGGCACTGCCTTACTCTGTTCTCAGGGGTGAGCAATCATTTTGGGTAGGGGTCTGTGGCCCCAGCTGCAACTGCATGCAGACATTGGATCACCTGTTTGGGTAATTAATCTACCACCCATGGAGCTTAACCTCTGCATGGCATGGGACCCCATGGGCCTCAGGTGTGCAAGTGGGACACCTAGATGCCAGGGAAGAAATGCCTGAAACAGCCCCGAGGAGGTGGCTGAGCTCTTCCTCATAGCCTTTCTAGGGTTGTTACATGGTCTGCTCAGGCCTCACAGAGAACAGCAACAATAATAGCAACTGCACCAAGAGCACCAGCACCATCACGACCAAGAGCACCACCACCACCACCACCACCATCACCAAGAGCACCGCCACCACCAAGAGCACCACCACCACCACCCCATCACCAAGAGGACCACCACCATCACCAAGAGGACCAGCACCATCACCAAGACGACCAGCACCACCAAGAGCACCACCAAGAGCACCACCACCACCACCACCAAGAGCACCACCAGTGGCAGCAAAGAAACAAATCCAGCAGCAGTGTGTTGGGTACCCACTGTCTACCAGGTGGCTGCTTTCCTGTGATATTTTTTAATCCTCATGAAAACAAATGGTAACATGTTCACATTTCAGAGGCTCAGTATGAAAACCAAGTGGAGTGAATGCTGTGGATTTACAACTCCCTATGCACCCGCATCTCCCCCGGGGACCTCGCCCGCTACGGGAAGGGCTGCTTGTTTGAATCCCCGAGGGAGGGCTGTGTCCACTCTCAGACCCACCTTCTATTCCTTCCCGATCCCAGCTCGTGTCCACTGGAATTTCAGGGTGGGGTTATCTACATGTGTTACTCCGTTCTTGCATTACTATAAATAAATATCTGAGGCTGGGTAATTTATAAAGAAAGAGGTTTTATTTTGGCTTATGGTTCTGCAGGCTGTACAGGATGCATGGTGCTGGCATCTGCTCCTGGTGGGGCCTCAGGAAGCTTCAATCATGGTGGAGGGTGAAGCGGAGCCAGGGCATCACATGGTGAGAGCGAGAGCAAGAAGGAGGGGGAGGTGCCACAGTCTTTTAAACGACCAGCTCTCCCGTGAGCTCAGAGCGAGAACTCACTCAGCACCGAGGGGAAGGCGCTAAACCATTCATGAGGGATCTACTCCCAAGATCCAATCCCCTCCACCAGGTCTGCCTCCAACACTGGGGATCACATCTCAGCATGAGATTAGGAAGCGACAAACATCCCGCCCAGATCACACACAAAACCACACACACTGTGCTTAATGGCCAGAGTGGGGTGAACAGTGCCCCCTCCCAAATTCACGTCCACCAGGAACCTCAGATATGAACTCATTGTGAATAAAGGTCTTTGCAGATGTAACTCAGAGTCTTAGGATGAGGTTGTCCTGGATTTAGGGTAGGCCCTAAACCCAACCACTGATGTCCTTATAAGAGAAAGGAGAGGGAGACTGAGAGAAACACAAACGCTGTCCTCACAGGAGACTGAGGGCAGTGACGACAGAGAGGAGGTGCATTGAGGGACAGACAGAGAAGTGAATGAGGGAAGGAGAGGGCAGAATTAGTCTCATTTCTGGGTAGGTTGAGAGGCCAATGGAAGAAAGCAGTTTTGCCGCCAAGAAGGCAGGTTGTAATCCAGGCCCCACTACTGCACGCATCACCTGTTAATACAACAGGTGCAGAACCTGCCTGGGTTTCAGCTTCATATCTACCAAGCAGTCAGAATATAATGCACCCTATGCCCATTACGGGGTGAAAGGACACAGCTCCAGAGCCACACAGAGGGGGCTCAGCAAAGGTGAGCTGTCCCTGTGTTCCCAATGAGGGGTGCCAGGCACTTCAGCTGGAAGGGAGCTGCATTTGCAGGCATGTGGAGCAGGGTGGCCTAGCGAGGACCCATGGAGAATCTGCTGCCTGGCAGAGTGACCTGGCCCCAGTTGCTGGACTCCACGGGTAGTGGAAGGAACTATTTCATGGGATGATGGTGAGGGGGCAGCCCCTGGAGCAGCAGCTACCATCCTGCACACCCCTGCTGAGTGTGAATGTGTCGGCCCAAAAGAAAGAGAACAATTAGGACCAATGTTTTCTAAAGGCTGACACCAAGCACCTGGAACGAGTGAGGGAGAAGGAGGGAGACACTGGGGCTGGATTCCTGGGCCGGCCGGCTCTCCATACCCTTGGCACTCTGCACCTACAAGGGTCCTTCTTCCCAAGGCGTTTCAAGGAGCAGAAACGGAAGCTGATTGCTAACATGGTGAGTGCCTGCTTTGTGAAAACGGCTACTTTCACATTGCTTTCCTGGAGCCGGCAAGGGGACTCCAGAGCTAAGAGCAGAGCTGCCGCTGGGCATTGCCAAGCCTGGGCTCCCCGTGGGCCCTTGTGTAGAATTCACAGGTCAGGAGAGGTTGTTCCGGACTCTGGAGCTAAGAGCAGGGCTGCCGCTGGGCAGTGCTGAGCCTGGGCTCCCCATGGGCCCTCGTGTAGACTTCACAGGTCAGGAGAGGTTGCTCCGGGAGCCGCTGGACAAGACTGTGAGCACAGTGCAGGGCCACTGGTGTCCCTGGACCCAGCGGTGCTCCTGGGAGGGCTTCAGTCAGCATCCCTGGGCTGAGATCCCACGGGGTCCTGTTGCTGCTTCAGGAGCCATGAAGACTCAGGGACTGGGGTCCCGGACAGGACACTGCTCTTCCATCCGATGACAGTGTGCATCTGGCAATGTGTGATAACTCACTGAACCAAGATTTACATATAAAGAGAGCCGATTTAACTTTTTAAATTAAAGCTTAAAAGCCCTTAATTAAAATAATAAATCAGAGAACCATTCCCATGGCAAGGTGGGAGCAGCTGGAACAGACTCCTGTATTGCTCTGTTCAACCACAGGTGGTCTGAACAGTGGCATTCCATGGGGACTCTCCCTGCTCTGCAGGCCTGGCAGCCAGGCTGAAGCAGGCCGTTCTGTGCTCAGATCCTGCAGGGATGCACCAAGTCTGGGGTGTACAAGGTGGGTTCGGACCAATCCCCCCAGTTTCCCAGGCAATGACTGTCCTGAAGATGAAAGAAGCGACAAACCACCTCTGCACACGGAGGCCCCTCTCTCTCGCCGGGAGCCCTGGGGTCCACCTCTCCACACGAAGGTCCCTCTCTCTCTCCGGGAGCCCTGGGGTCCACCTCTCCACGTGAAGGTCCCTCTCTCTCTCCGGGAGCCCTGGGGTCCACCTCTGCACACAGAGGTCCCTCTCTCTCTGGGAGCCCTGGGGTCCACCTCTCCACACGGAGGCCCCTCTCTCTCTCCGGGAGCCCTGGGGTCCACCTCTCCACACGGAGGTCCCTCTCTCTCTCTGGGAGCCTTGGGGTCCATCTCTCCACACGGAGGCCCCTCTCTCTCTGGGAGCCCTGGGGTCCACCTCTCCACACGGAGGCCCCTCTCTCTCTCCGGGAGCCCTGGGGTCCACCTCTCCACACGGAGGTCCCTCTCTCTCTCTGGGAGCCTTGGGGTCCATCTCTCCACACGGAGGTCCCTCTCTCTCTGGGAGCCTTGGGGTCCATCTCTCCACACGGAGGCCCCTCTCTCTCTGGGAGCCCTGGGGTCCACCTCTCCACACGGAGGTCCCTCTCTCTCTCTGGGAGCCTTGGGGTCCATCTCTCCACACGGAGGTCCCTCTCTCTCTGGGAGCCTTGGGGTCCATCTCTCCACACGGAGGCCCCTCTCTCTCTGGGAGCCTTGGGGTCCATCTCTCCACACGGAGGCCCCTCTCTCTCTGGGAGCCCTGGGGTCCACCTCTCCACACGGAGGTCCCTCTCTCTCTCTGGGAGCCTTGGGGTCCATCTCTCCACACGGAGGCCCCTCTCTCTCTCCGGGAGCCCTGGGGTCCATCTCTCCACACGGAGGTCCCTCTCTCTCTCTCCGGGAGCCCTGGGGTCCACCTCTCCACACGGAGGTCCCTCTCTCTCTCCGGGAGCCCTGGGGTCCACCTCTCCACACGGAGGTCCCTCTCTCTCTCTGGGAGCCCTGGGGTCAGGATTTCCAGACACAGCATTACTGCCATCATATGGTCACTGCCCAGAAACATGGCGCATGCAGCCACTGGGGCCCAGAGAAGGGCCAGCTCTTCAGCACAGGAAAGGAGCTATAAACCTTTGTGGGTTGTTTTTCTCTTCTTGTCCATGTTCCTAAAGCAGGGGTCAGAAATGTTTTCTGTAAAGGGCGAGATAGTAAACATGCTCATTTTGTGGCTAAATTAGTCCCTTGCAACTCTGCCTTCATAGCACAAAAGCAGGATAGGATGCCAACAAACAGGCATGGCTGAGTTCCAATAAAACTTTATTTGTAAAAACAGGCAGCAGGCCAGATTGGGCTCACGGGGTACAGTCTACCTTCACTGGAACCCACTGGGACAAAGGCAGAAACCCACCTGCCATTGTGTTTTCTACCAGATTCTCCTAAAGCATCATTCCTTTTCTAAGTACATTGGACACACGCAGGCCACTTGGAGGAGATGGGAAGAGGGACGGCCCAGGGCCTCCAGCCCTGGCTTGGCCTGCACCTGCCATGTGGCTGGGAGCAATCACCCACCGCTCGTGCTCTAGCATTTCATCCGCAAAACGGGGATGACGCCTGTGCTTCCTCTTAAGGCTGTGGTGAAAACATAGGGCCAAGCCCTGTGGCACATCTGGCAGGCCCTCTGGCTCAGTTCCCATCCTACAGGAGTGGGCTGTGTGGTCACCAGATGCAGAGGACATGAACAGAGGTGATACTGGATTCCCCATATTTACCACAATGGCGAAAAGAGATAATTCTGAATTCCTGAGTCTGTGCACCCAGGTCTTGGGGGTGGTGGGGTGGGGACAGCTATGTGGAAAGCATGGTGACAGGATGATCCCTGGAGTGCTCGGGCACCTCAGAGGCTTTGCCTGTGGGTGGGGACCTGGGCCCGGGGCATAACCAATGGCCTGATCACCAAGATCACAAAACTGCATCCCCTGCCTGGTCATCTGCTCATCTGGGTATAAACGGCTGGTCACAGGGGTGACCCCGGCCCGTCCCTCTCATCCGGGTTGGGGAGAGTAAGAGGTTGGTTGGCTCCATGTCTGCTGGCTGCGGGATCCAGTACGGATGTCCAGAGCTCCTGCTGCGAAGGCCAGGACTATCCCCGGATGGACAGACTGAGGGCCACCAGGCTGAGACCCGGGCTCCTTCTGGGGCACTGCCTTCATGGCGAGGTGGTCACCAGGACCTGGGGATGGCTCACGTTCCTGGAAGCTACGCCCTGCTGGGCAGCATTCCAAGGCCTCTGTGGACTCGGGCACTCAGCCCTCGCCAGGGCCCCGCGGGTGGGGCTGCTGTGATCTTTGTCTTCCACGTGATGGCGCTGGAGTGCAGGGCGGTGTAAGTAACCTGCTAGGGAACCTTGGCCAAGGACTTGGCCCAGGGCCGTCTGAGCTGTGGCTCCTAAAAACGTGGCTTTGGCATCTGGAAGCATCTTCAGGATAACTTCCCCCACAACTGTGACATGCTCCCATGAAGTTTCAAATAAGCTTAAATCAATGCAAAACTCCTCAAACAACGGTGGCGAGTCACATGCCCAGAAGAATATTTGCTAGGTTTGGCTCTAGGATCTTCATAGTTTGAGGTTTTACATTTAGACATCAGGCAATAAACAAACCTGCACATGTACCCCCTGAAACTAAAATAGCAATTTAAAAAGTCATGTGCTCTTTAAATCTGCTACCCGGGCCTTGATAAAAGTGGGGAGCACCCGCAGGTGGGGAGAATCACTGTCTGGGATGCTGATGACATTGGTTCCCAGGGTCTGCCACAGGGGGTCTTCCTTTATCTCCGCCGACCAGATAAGCAGAGCAAACAAGCAACTCCGAAGTTTGAGTGGCAGGGTCGATCTCCTCTATGCACACGTTGCTGGGAACTTGGGCTACCTAATGCCTGATGGCAGAATAAGTTGGATGTCGATGGACAGAGGGTCCATGGTTGAGACGTGGTGCTCTGAGGTTGGCAGTGCATGCAGCCGAGGGCCTCCACTCTTCCGAGGAAGGCCAGGTCAGCTGGTGCACACCGCACTGGCAAGCAAGAGGCCCCGGGAAGCCAGCGGCATGGCCAGCTGGGACATGCAGGGAGAAAGGAGAATCCGGCTGGGTGCAGTGGCTCACACCTATAATCCCAGCACTTTGGGAGGTGGAGGTGGGTGGGTCACTTGAGGTCAGGAGTTTAAGATCAGCTTGGCCAACACGGTGAGACCCTGTCTCTACTAAAAATACAAAAATTAATCAGGTGAAGCAGCACACGCCTGTAGTCCCAGCTACTCGGGAGGCTGAGGCAGGAGAATCTCTTGAACCTGGGAGGCTGCAGTGAGCCGAGATCACACCATTGCACTCCAGCCTGGGCCACACACAGAGTGAGACTCTGTGTCAAAAAAAAAAAAAAGAAAAAAAAATTAAAAAGAAAGGAGACTCTAACTGGGTGATCTTTAACTGCTGGATCAGACCAGTGAAACCGCCTTCCTCCCGACAGCGCGCCGTCTCTTGCAGGTGGCTCCCGGAGGTCCTCCCCTTCAGTCCAGCCCCAGTGATAGCCATCAGCATTCCAACGAGCAGCAGTACTTTTAAAAAACTTTTTTCTTCTTTTTGAGATGGAGTCTCACTCTGTCACCCAGGCTGGAGTGCAGTGGCACAATCTTGGCTTACTGCAACCTCCGTTTCCCAGGCTCAGGCAATTCTCCTGCCTCAGCCTCCTGAGTAGCTGAGATTAGAAGCATAAGCCACCACACCCAGCTAATTTTTTGTATTTTTAGTAGAGATGGGATTTCACCACGTTGGCCTGGCTGGTCTCAAACTCCTGACCTCATGCTCCGCCCACCTCAGCCTCCCAAAGTGTTGGGATTACAGGTGTGAGCCACTGCGCCCGGCCCAGCAGTGCTTTTGTTTCCCTGTCAGGTTTCTCTCAGGTCTGCCTAACAGGAAGAAAATAATTTAGTCTTTAAAGCCACTTAGCACAGCTGGTGATTCATCCGTGAGGGATTGCAAGGCTGGGGCCAGCTGGCAGGCAGCAAAGCCATCCAGCGGCCCCACGGTGCTCGCCACGGGGACCACGGCATGCTGGCCACTCCGGAGGTGAGACCTTCTGAGGAGGCTGCTGTGTGTGTTGCAGGGACATTTTGGTAAATGCAGGCAATGACTTCTTGTTACTACAATGAGTATCGACATGTGTTGAGGGTAGTGGGCAAAGACGGGACGCATGGGATGCTATTCGCAGCTCTCCTGGGACCATTTTCTTGTGCTCTTGTGATGGAGCCCGCAGCGTTTCTCAAAACATGATCACTACCACGACCTTCATTCTTTTGCCTGATACGCATTTCCTGAGCATCTCCTGCACTGCGTGAGGCAATACTGGTGAGATGGGGGCAGGTCCAGAGGCCGCAGGCCAGTGTGGGCTCTAGGGATGGCCAGGTAGCCCCAGAGAGCTACAAAATCCTCTTCTATCCCCTTTGCATTAGAAATAAGATAAAGGATTTACGAACTTACCTACACTTTTGCCGCTGAAAAGAATTTCTCCATGGGTACTGATGGCATCAAGCATGAGTAAGGGGGATGGAAATGGGACTTGGGGGGCAGGTGCCACTAACATGAGGATTTTGAAAGGATGGTCCTAGATTTGGGACCAACTCTGCCCAGGGACAGGGTTCTTGGTGTGAATTCTTGAGTATTCTCTATCTTGAACATAGATAAGAACAGTGTAATCTTAGACCAAAAACCACCCAGCAGCTAAATGGGGTGAAAGACATACCCCTTCATTATTACCCAATAATCACAGTTTGTCCAAGTCTGATATGATCACATTAATAAAAAAATTTGTTCAGAATTTAATGAAAATGAGTCAGCCTAAAATGAGTCCACCAAAACTCGAGCTTGAAAACATAACTGTTCTCATTCCAACTGGCAATTTCAACACAAACCCCAACCTACTACAAGAACCATTTTATTGTCACAGCTTGAAATTTGTTTTGAATTACCTTGATAATAATACAGCCATTCATTCAGCGACGGTGCACCACACAGCTAATGGATCTCAGAGGCCTAATTCCTAAAATCCAGCGCCGCGTCATTATCGTGTAACTAGAACTAGTGATGCTCCACCAGCACAGAATGGCCCGAGTTTGTCTTTGAGTGATTAAAACGCAGGTAGCTGCACGTTCACGCCCTGAACGAGCCTTCTCAAGAGGCGCTCCGTGGTTCCCTCTCCCGCCGAAATCCAAGCATATCCCAAAAGTGTGGCCATTCCACTAACACAAAGATGCGATTTGGAACAAGAATGTAAAAGAGCGGCATTTTCACTCATGAGTTTTATCTCTTCTCATTCCTCTAAGCTATCCAAATAACAGCTATCACAAGAAGAAACTCAATTAATCTATACCAGAAGTCTGCAGTGAGCAGACCAAGGTCCTGGAGGGCATAAAATTTACTTCCCACTCGAAGGCAGCCATGGAATGGAATTGGCTTTTGCATGATCTTGTGTGGTCTTAGTGAAAGTCACACAGACCTAAGAGTCCCTTGGATCAGCCAACGGTCGGCAAACTCTGGCTCTCAGCTGCAGGGGACCTGCCGCCGGGTTGTGTGAATATTCCTGCAGGAGGGCAGCCTCTTCCATTGCTTGGGTGTTGCCAACAGCTGCTTTTGTGCTACAATGGCAGTGTGTTGTCATTGGGACACAGGCTGCATGGTGATGATGCCTAAAATACGTACTCCTTGGCCCTTTAGAGAAAGATCCTGTCTTCGATCACAGAACGTGTCCACTCCAGCATCAATCCCGACCTTTTTAGTATTAGCTTATGGCTTGCAGGACGCCCACTCACCCATGAACCCAACACCCACACACCCAAGAGGAAGGCTAAAACTGAAAAGCATTCTCTCCAACTCATCAAGGGATGACCTCACATTTGGAAAGCCCCAGAGAGAAGCTTTTCTTTCGATTAAATTGAAAATCCATCTCCAGTGACATTTCTATTCATCAGGCCCCAAACTGAGGCGGGGATCAGCCCTGGTGTGAGGATGGCGGCGCCTCACGTGTTCTCGGTGTTGTTGCCCCGGAGTTGTGGTCGGAGGACGGGCCGACCACAGCTCCCTTTCACCCTCCTTGTCTGACAGCAGCTGTGCAGAGGACAGCCACTGGCCACCTGCCTCGGGGCAGAGCACCAAGGTGGGGGGCACCAAGACTGGGGGACCTCCACTGGGGGCACTGGAGAAGCACGCGGGCTTACACGGGTGGCCTCTAGAAAGCATGATTTTGATGCATAAGTTGCAGACTGCATGTCGTCAGGTGGGACGCTAAGAAAACGGGAATTTTGGACCACAGAGTCTTCGCCGTGTGATGGCCAAGAGGCCCCCTTGTTCCATTTGTTCTCAATTGTGGTGCGGTTAAGAAAACACTCAAGCTTCTGTTTGGACTTTCATTGTTTCTCTTAAAAGATCCTTCTGCTGTTTAACAAAAGTCTGTGTGCAGAACACCCAGATATACCAGTGGTGATTATAACACAGTTCCTCTGCCTGGAGGACTGTGTCATCCCCGTCTCCACCCCTGCCCCCCGGAGCCTCTCTCTCCATGATTTCTTTCTTCTGAATCATAAAAGGCCTGAGAGATTCTCCACCATGTTCTGAATTCTGGTGACACATACAGTGGGAATTCACAAGAGGACAAAGCCTGCATTTGCCCAGATCATCCTGGCCCTGGGTGGATAGATTTTCTAGAACAGATCCAAGCTTTGAAAACACCAATGCACAAATGCACATTCTTGTTGCTGAAGTTCAAGGCATCCCTGGCAAACTTCTGTGGTCACGGCTGCTCTGACCGAGAAAGGCAGGAGAACATCTGTGTCTCCCACATGGGGGGTACACCAAGGCGAGCCCACCGTGGGGTGCACCGGAGCAAAGAGAGGGCGGCTCCATGCTCAGAGCCACAGGGCGGTACATACACAATGTGCTGTCTTTCTTTAATACCATTTTTAATGTAGAATCAATCTTTATGGGCTGTCCCCATAGGGAAGACATAATGGAATCACATTGTCACACGACTGGAAACTGTGTGAATCCTGCCAGAAACGGGATTGTATCATGTTTCCTGGAGCAATACTGATGATTCCTTAAGGTAGGTATGAATTGTTTCTAAAAATGAACATTATGTGTGATTTAAATAAACTTAATATGATAAAGGAATGTGCTCTGCTACTCTAATGAGCCCATAACTCACCGCACGGGTCCAATTCATTCCAAATGGAATCGCTATTTATGTGGAGTTGTTGAATAAAGGGTGTGATTTTGTGATTCATCACATCAAATCCGTTTTAGTCTCTGCGCAAATGGTTGCAGAGGTGAACATAACCAGAAAGACAGAAAGGGACTGCTTCTCCCCCAGGTGTGGGGCATGATCGTCATGGCAAATGGACTGGGCTGGAGAGGGAGGGAGGCACTGGGAGGATGAGACCCTGTCCTCAGAGGGTCCTGCTCCAGGTAGCAGGACAGTCCTGCACATCCTGCGAAAGGTTACCCTGGTGGGTCCCACCCAGTTACCTGCACCACACTTAGCTGTGAGGTGAGAAAGCAAGGCTGATGCCAGCAGGCCCCACTGCCCTTACTGCTTCACTCCACATCCTTGCCATAATTAAAGATAAATACATCTTCACTCTTCAAATGACCTCTGCACACACTCATAGAAACCACTCACAAGGAGGCTGCCTGGTTCTCAGAAACAAGCAAATGAAGCAGCAGCTACAACTTGTATTGTAAGGGCAACCCCACGCATGTGCCCTGTATACACGCCTATGTTCACATGCACACACGCACACACGGCTCATACTGGAAGAGCACTCCCATGGGTAGACATCATATACAGATACACTCACATATGCTCATACATGCACACAGGTGTGCACACACATGGGCAATACTGGGAGGGCACCTTCACATATATTTGCCATGTAAACACACTTGCACACCTAAATACATGCACAAGAATGCATGCACACACGAGCACACATGTACATGTCTGCACACATACATGTAAAACGTGAGCTTACTCAGACACACAAACATGTGAACTCACACATACATGCACAAATATGTGAACATACTCACACATGTGCATACATGTGCATGTGTGAAAACATGTTCACACATGTGCATATGCACACATATGTTCATGCATGTACATGTACATGTGTGTACACACAGGAACACCCACACAACAGATCCACAGTGTTTCTCCAGCTCTGCCGGCTGACCCACCCACTGCAGGCTCAGCACTGGTTGCAGCTCCCAGGCAGCTGCTTTGAGAGTCTGTGGGTGACCTGTTGCCAGCCTGGCTGGGTTTCCGCAACAAATCCCAGTTCCATGGCTGGGGCCCTTTCCAGACTGCTGAGCCCCACAGGGAAAGGCTCCTTATGGCTCTCCCAGCACTCACTGCACTCTGATGTACATGTGACTTTGAACAATTAACTTTAAGAGAAAATAGGGCTTGGACTCTTGGGTCCTGGTCAGTGGCGACATAATGTTTCAAGGGCAGCCCTGTGGCTCTGGGTCTTTGCCCACCAGAGCCTGTGCCTCCTCTACTGCCCCCTGCCTCAACCACATCACAGAAGCAATTTACCTTCATCAGCTGAGAGTCCGATTCACCTACGGGACCTGGGAGTCCAAGGGCAATGTGAACCAGAAGGAAATGGAAATCAGGGCTCTGACCCTAACAAAATCACCTAAGAACAACAGAAAGAAATAGACCTAGTGCTGTGCAAATATATCATAGCTCTGTCTTCAAATGAAACCCTCTACAGAAGATTCCTGAAACAGAAGGTAGAGCCAGGCCAGGCTGTCCTGGCCAATGGGGTGGGAGAGAAACTGCCCCTGCCCTGGGGAGTCCTGCTCTGAACCGTGGGTGCTCCTCAGAGCAGATGGAAATCACTGACCAGCTCCTAGGACAGGGACCTGGCCCCTGCAGGCACAGCTCACCACAATGCTGTGAATTATTAGCTGCATCTGAGGCTCACCTTGAAGCTCACAGTTCTGGAGTCACGACTCATTTTGGAGGGAACTTGCCTCCCGGCTGTCCATATTTGATGCACATATCTACCAAGCGAGGTCCGGCAACAACACAGCTTTGGGAACCTCATGGGACAGGGGATAGGGAGATAGAATTGGAAGAAGTTACAGTTCCCTCTAGAATAATTAAAATGGAAAAGATAGATACTCTCAAGTGCTGGTGAGACTGTGGAGCAACTGAGACGCTCATGCAATGATGGTGGGATGATATCCGTGCTGCCATTTGGAAATCTACCGCACTACATCTATAAAGCAGGGTGCAGGCATTCCCTATGACCCAACAATCGGACCTCCAAGACAGATGCATACACATGCTCATCAAGGACATGCACAAGGATGTTCACACATCTTTATCTGCAATAGCCCCAAATGGAAACACCTCAAAGGCTGGTGTTTAATCTTTGTGAAATTAAGATACACTTCGCATACTGTAAATCCACGCATTTAGGTGGATAATTCAATGTATGTTAGTAGAGTCACAAGGTTGCACAACCATCTTCACTTTTAATCCAGTACATTTTCATCGCCCCCAAAAGAAACCCTGCACCCATTAGCATCTCTGTCCATTTTTCCCTTCTCCTTATTCTCTGGAAACCAATAAAATACTTTCTGTTTCTGCGGATTTGCCTATTCTGGGGATTTAGGATGAATGGAATCATACAGTACATGGGTTTGTGTCTGTCTTCATTCATTTGGCATAATGTTTCCAATGCTTATCTATGTTGTAGCTTGCATACGGACTTCATTCCTTTGTATGGCTGAATATTCCACTGTCTGGATGTGCCACCTTTGGTTATCTACTTTTCAGGTGATGGACATTTGAGTTGTTTCCAGTGTTTGACTACTATGAATGGTACTGCTATAAACATCTATGTACAAATTATTGTGTGGACACACTATTTTGGGCAGATCTCTAGGCATGACATTTCTGGGTCATATGCTAATGCTAACTCTATTTTTAACTTTTTGAGGAGGTGACAATTTTTTTTTTTTGCAGTGGCTGCACCATTTTACATTCCCACCAGTAATGCATGAGGGTTCCAATGTCTCCACATCCTTGCCAACACTTGTTATTGTCTTTTTAATTACAGCCATCCTAGTGGGTGTGTAATCTCACTCCTTTGTTTTTGTTTTTTCTTTCATTTTTTGTTTTTGAGATGGAGTCTCACTCTGTCACACAGGCTGGAGTGCCGTGGCATGATCTTGGTTTACTGCAACCTCCACCTCCCATGTTCAAGTGATTCTCCTGCCTCAGCCTCCTGAGTAGTTGGGATTACAGGTGTGTCCTACCACACCCAGATAATTTTTGTGTTTTTAGTAGAGATGGGGTTTCACTATGTTGGCCAGGCTGGTCTCGAACTCCTGACCTCAGGTGATCTGCCCACCTCGGACTCCCAGAGTGCTGGGATTACAGGTGTTGAGCCACTGTGCTTGGCCTCTCACTGTTGTTTTGATTTGCATTTTCCTACTTACTAATGACGTTACATAGATTTTATGTGTTTATTGGACATTCTTATGTCTTCTTTGGAAAAAATATTCGAAACTTTTGCTCATTTGAAATTGAGTTATTTGTGTTTTTTATTAAGTTGTAAGAGTTCTTTATATATTCTTGATACTAGACTCTTATATATACAATTAACAAATATTTTCTGTCATGCTATGGCCTTTTCACTTTTTTGATGGTATCCTTTAAAACACAGACATTTTTAATTGTGAGGAAGTCCACTGTTTATTTATTTATTTTTTGCTTGCCTGAACTTTAGGAGTCATATCTAAGAAATCACTGCCTAATCCAGGGTCACAAAGATTTACACCTATGTTTTCTTCTAAGAGTTTTATAGTTTTAGATCTTACATTTTGGTGTTTGATCCATTTTGAGTTAACTTTTGTATATGGTGTGAGGTAGGGGTCCAATTTCGTTCTTTGCATATAGCTGTCCAGCTGTCCCAGCACAATTTGTTGAAAAGGCTGTCTTTTCCCCATTGAATGGTTTTGGCACCTTTGTCAAAAAATCAACTGACCATAGAAGTATGTGTTCACTTCTAGACTCTTAATTCACTTCTATTGGTTTATATGTTTATCCTTATGTGAGTACCTTGCTGTCTTGATCACAGTAGCTTTCTAGTAAATTTTGGAATCAGAGTCTAGAAGATTCTTCAGAGTGGTGTGTTTTCATCTGCAACAGGACACTATTGTGCAGATAGGAATGAATGGACCACACTCCCACCAGCTGGATGAATCTCACAAGCATAAGGTTAGGTGGGGGAAGTCACGTGGTTCCCTGCATAGGAAGTTCCCCAATGGCAAAGGTTCTCTGAGCTGTGAGAGGCCAGGAGAGTGGCTGCCCCTGGGATGGGAAGAGGGCAATTGAATGAGAGAGATGAGGGGCTTTAGATGCTGGGGAGGTTCTGTTCCTTTATCTGGGTGCTGATTACACATTGAAATCATTTTATGAAAATCCAGTAAGCAGTACACCAGTGATTTGTGAAATTTTCTGTATGACTTTATACTACTCCAGTAAAATTTACCAGATAAAAGAACAAGACCAAGCTGATGTGACCAAGGCGGAGACAAGACAGTGAGGAGAAGGCATCGCTTACACATCTGGCACATCATCCAGCTGTTATATATGCTGTGGACTGAAACGCACAAAATAATAACTACATATTTATTAGCTACTGATTATTGAGTGCCCATGACATGCCATGTGCAAATCTAAGTGCTTCATAGACATCCTTTCATTACACCTTTATCGATCCCGAGGAGAAGGGAATGCCTGTTACCTGCCTTTTGTATTTGAGGAAACTGAATTTAAAGATTAAATGGTTTGTCCTAAATCACAAGACTAGTGGGTGGCAGAGCCGGGATTTCAACCAACTGTCTGACTGACCAACTGCAGAATTCACTCTTCCCACTCTCCCCATCAGCTGCAAGAGGAGATTCTGTCTGCGCACTGGCCCGTGCGCGTCTGGCCAAGTGTCTGCCTCCTATTCAGTGATTCCGCTCCTGCTCAGCCCTGCCTGCCCCTGGGTACTGCAGGCTCTGGGAGCGTTGCTGTTCCATCTTCCACCAGGAGGCCAGGTCCTAATCCAGAAGGCAACACAGGAGCACAGATACCACCATGTGGCTCTCTGCACTGCAAGGAGCCCAAAGAAGAGGAGGGCTCCGGTGCAGGTTGTGGCATCCAAGAAGGGCCTTGGGTGGGTGTGGGAGGAAGGTCTAGGGGTCCCGTAGGATATGAACTATCAGGGAGGATGACAGAGGTCACCCCCGTGAGAAGGATGAACACAAGGGCAGGGTCCCGCAGATATACTGGAGGGGTGGATAGATGGGGTGGGACCAGTTACAGGGAGCCCTGGAAGCTGGCAGAGGGAAGAGATTTCCTGTGGTGCCAAGCGGAGAGTCAGGAAGGCTTCCCAATGGCCTGAGAGGGGAAGCAAAGGAGGCAGTGGCTGAGAGCAGCCAGGGAGGCCAGGGAGGCAAGCTAGGAAAGCCAGAGAAGCTGGGGCAGGGAGGCCAGGGAAGCAGGCTAGGGAGGCCAGTGAGGTTGGGGCAGGGAGGCCAGGGAGGTAGGCTAGGGAGGCCAGGGAGTTTGGGGCAGGGAGGCCAGGACAAGGAGGCCAGGGCTGCAGTGAGTCCCGGGGAGGATGGGTTCCAGTGGGGAGGAAGGTCTTCTCCAAGGAGTGGCCAGGACTCCAGGACCAGCTGGCACCTTCACTGAGGGGGGTGGGAGCTGACCACAAGCACAGGAAGATCCCATTCTGCAAAGCAAACCTGTTGCCCCAGCCCTGGGCTATTCCTCAGTCCTGGCAACCTCTTTGTGATTTGGGGAATATTTCCCATGTGCTAAGCGCTCATGTATCTGGACTCTGAGAACCATGAAGGCAGCACCTCTGTCTAACGCTGCAATCTCAGCATCTCTGACACTGCCTGGCCCCCAGCGGTGCCCATAAAATCCTGGAGGCTTCGCTGTTTAGTCTCCCAGCACGTGCTTGACGTCCTTTCCCGAAATGGATGAGGGATAAAGAGGCTGCGAGCCCGCAAGGACACACATCCACGGAACACACGAGGAGCATCTGGACTGAAGTTTGTCCACAAAGCAAGCAAACCATGGCCAGAGCTCTCCCTTAGCATCCTGCCCCCTAAACCTCCCTTTGAAGCCTTCTAGTAATTTTTTAAAAGACGCTCCCAGTTTAGCACTGTTGCTTTGTATGTGGATCTTGAACAGACACCAGGAGGATGGTGTGGGTCTGAAGAGCCTTTGTAGGCTCCAGGCTGTTCCTCATCAGGTGTTTGGGATGATGAGAGGGGGTGACATGGGAGGGAGTGAGGTACCCCGTTCCTTACCCATGTTTATGCCCATAAAACTCCAACCACTTTAACCAGCGACTGTCACTGCGTATTTCACGCCAATTGCTATTGGTTCAACCTTGGGGTCAGAAGGACTGTTTTTCTCAAGACTGCAGGAAAAGGACTTCTCACTGTAACATCAAGAAGCAGGAAATGACATTGCTGTTCATCTTCTGAGACGAGACACGTTTGCAAAGTGGAGATGTGGCAAGACACAGAATGACACTGCTTAGATAACATCTGCCTGCCCCCGTGGAGCCCCATTCCCTCTGTCCCAAAGGCGGCTTCCACCCGCCTCTCCCCCCGAGACCCGAAGGCATTTGTAGTTTTATATAACAAGATACATGACTTGCACTCTCTGAAGGCATCAGCTCTGTAATCTTCCTAATTCAATTCCCTGAACGAGCCATCTTTACTCACTAGTTTTTAATGATAATGTTCCAATCACCTGCCAATTCTTGTAATATTCCTATCCTTCCTGTCTCCATCTCCTCATTTGTGACATTTCTTTTTAGAAGAATAATGGTCACGGTGTACCTGTTAACTGTTCTTTAAAACCTTCCAAGGTTGTGCTGCACCATCAGACACTCCTAATTTCTCACTCTTCTCTTTGAATTACTTAAAAATGGGTGCTTTTAGAGGCAATTTAGTTGCTACACCCTGATAATTTAAGTTTCTATAAACATGCTTTAATTTTTTAATGACATTTTAAGCCACTAAAATGCAACAAATCTGAATAAAATCTTGCCCCAAGAATTCTGCTTGATAGTTCCATATTAAATTTTAAAATATTCCAGGGCTGTAATGCGGGGGGGGGGGGGGGGGGGTGGGGAACTGATCTCAACATCTGAAACAAACACACTGCTGCTCTCCTTCTCCTCTTTGTACTCTGTTGTTTACCTTCTCTTCTCAGGGTGACCCTGGCTCCTTACTTCCAAGTCAGGAGGTGGACAAGTTGGGCCCTTTTCCCTCCTTCCACCTGCCTGCCCCAGCCTCAGCCTGGAGCCCTCTCAGCTCCCCTCTGGCCCAGTTCTGAATTGCTTGGAGTCTTAGAGTGAAACCACCCCTCTGCTCGGAACTGTACAGGGTTTTGGGTATTTCTCCCATTACGTACCCATGCACAGAAACCTCTTATATTGTTTTCTAACTTTAAAGGGGCCCTGAGGACTGGGCCTGACTGGATCTCCAGCCCCACTCTCCAGCATGGGACACTGGGGTAGGGCTGGGCTCAGACACAGACTAGGAGCCCTGCCCTGAGGGTTTGATGCTGCCGCGAGGAGCCAGGAGGAATCACAGGAAGCAAAGGCCTCCCCCAACTCCCCTCAAGGCCAAGGGCATGTGTTACTTTGTTTTTATTTATTTCACGCTGTTATCTAAAGCTTACTCTATGCCAGCAGACTGTTTGACATAGGTGAACACGGATACAGTCGCTCTGCCAGCCCCACGCGGTGCCGCTTTACACATATGTGCGTGTATGTGCAGGCATGCACACATGTCCATGCATGGGAAACGATTTCAGATGCTCAAGTGAACACCTAAGTGGCAACAGGGCCATTCCCAGAAAGGCAGCCTCAGGTGGGAAAAGGCTGCTCCTGCACTGTCTGCAGGGGCAGGAGCTCGGGAACATTCTGACTTCAAAGGTTCCTTGTGTCATCATTGGCCAAGGAGTGTGAAAGCATTGAGGCCAGGCTTGTATTTGGCAGTATCCCCCCACCCCCACCCCAGGGTCAACAGTGGCAGGAGACTCACTACGGAGAATCACAGGCCAGAGCAGAAAGTACTCTGGGCTGGGCGCGATGGCTCACGCCTGTAATCCCAGCACTTTGGGAGGCTGAGGTGGACGGATCACGAGGTCAGGAGATCGAGACCATCCTGGCTAACATAGTGAAACCCCGTCTCTACTAAAAATACAAAAAAAATTAGCCGGGCGCAGTGGCGGGTGCCTGTAGTCGCAGCTACTCGGGAGGCTGAGGCAGGAGAATGGTGTGAACCCGGGAGGCGGAGCTTGCAGTGAGCCGAGATCCAGCCACTGCACTCCAGCCTGGGAGACAGAGCGAGACTCCGTCTCGGAAAAAAAAACAAAAACGAAAAGAGCTCTGGGGCTGAGTATGTGAGAGACTGAATCCAGTAAAAGCTACTTGCACTTGGGGGTCTTGGGGAGTTTGATGGACTCAGTGATGGAGTGCGTGGCCCACTATGGTAAGTGAGGACACCATCAACGTGGAAAGGATATAGAAGGGAGGGAGGCAGCGATCTGTCAGTTTCCTAAGTCACCTTTACCCAGCAGCATCCTAAGAGGCACCGCCCATCACTGCTGTCTGCTTTCTGAGCCACCACCTGTCCTGGAGCGTGGGCTCTGAGGCGGAAGAAGAGATGCCTGCCTCCAAAACTACCTGCGTGTCTCCCGTGCAGCCCCCCAGCCAATCAGTGGCTCACTAAAGGATTATCCGGTGGCACCGCGTCGGCGCCCAGCCAGCCAACCCATTCCTGCCTACACTCCCAATCAGATTCCTATCCTTCTCAAAGGAAAGTTGCCCTGGGTCCTCCTGGTGAATTTCTCTTCTGTGTTTCAACCTTTCAGACCTAGGCCAGCTTCATCACATTCAGAGCTGGATCTCCAGGCAGCGTGTAAACCACACACGAGCCCTGTTCTCTCATTTCATATCTGCTTGTCTATTATAGCAGAGAGGGAAACACACACCCCGCTCCCTGCCTTGATTTCTGGGCACAAAACTGCCTGAGAAACATTAAGGACTTCAGAGGAGTTGAGTTAAGCAAGTGCTTGAGGCGAGGCCTTTACAAAATGTTGCGAGTCACTGGATCCTAGAAGCACTGAGTCCCTAGAATGTCACTAACACAAAGTGTGGGCATCTAACACACACACACACGCACACGCACATCCATGTGTGCACACATACCTCACCCCCACACCCACATGCATACCACACACACGCATATACACACCTCACACACACACCTCTGCACACATGCATACTCATGCACACTCGAGCACACACACCACACACACGTGAACATACTGTATCCCACATACCCCCACACACATACACGCACGCCTCCACACACACGCACGAATGTGAACAAATACCGCATCCCACATACCCCCACACACATGCACACACACCCCTCCACACACACGCACGAATGTGAACAAATACCGTATCTCACATACCCGCACACACACCCCTCCACACACACACGTGAACACACTGTATCCCACATACCCCCACACACATGCACACACCCCTCCACACACACGCACGAATGTGAATACCGTATCCCACATACCCCCACACACATGCACACACACCCCTCCACACACACACGTGTGAACACACACCATATCCCACATACCCCCTGCACACATGTGCACACACCCCTCCACACACACGTGTGAACACACACCATATCCCACATACCCCCTACACACATGCACACACCCTCCACACACATGCACGCATGTGAACAAATACCGTATCCCACATACCCCCTACACACACATGCACACACACCCCTCCACACACACACACGTGAACACAATGCATCCCACATACCCCTGCACACATGCACACACCCCTCCCCACACACGTGTGAACACACACCATATCCCACATACCCCTGCACACATGCACACACACCCCTCCACACACACACGTGAACACATACTGTATCCCACATACCCCCACACACATGCACACACCCCTCCACACACACGCATGCATGTGAACAAATACCGTATCCCACATACCCCCACACACATGCACACACACCCCTTCACACACACACACGTGAACACAATGCATCCCACATACCCCTGCACACATGCACACACCCCTCCACACACACGTGTGAACACACACCATATCCCACATACCCCTGCACACATGCACACACACCCCTCCACACACACACGTGAACACATACTGTATCCCACATACCCCCACACACATGCACACACCCCTCCACACACACGCACGCATGTGAACAAATACCGTATCCCACATACCCCCACACACATGCACACACACCCCTCCACACACACACGTGTGAACACACACCATATCCCACATACCCCCTGCACACATACACACCCCTCCACACAAACACATGTGAACACACACCATATCCCACATACCCCCACACACATGCACACATCCTCCACACACACGCACGCATGTGAACAAATACCGTATCCCACATACCCCCTACACACACATGAACACACACCCCTCCACACACACGTGAACACACACTGTATCCCACATACGCCTGCACACATGCACACACACCCCTCCATACACATACGTGTGAACACACACTGTATCCCACAAACCCCCCACACATGCAGACACCCCTCCACACACACACAAACACATACCGTATCCCACATACCCCCTACACACATGCACACACACATGTGAACACACACCGTATCCCACATACCCCCTCCACACATGCACACACACTCCTCCACACACACACGTGTGAACACACAGTATCCCACATACCCCCGCACACATGTGCACACACCCCTCCACACACACGCGTGAACACACACCATATCCCACATACCCCTACACACATGCACACACCCTCTACACACACGCACACATGTGAACAAATACCATATCCCACATACCCCCTGCACACATGCACACACACCCCTCCACACACAGTGAACACACACTGTATCCCACATACGCCTGCACACATGCACACACACCCCTCCACACACACACGTGTGAACACACACCATATCCCACATACCCCCTCCACACATGCACAGACACCCCTCCACACACACACGAACACATATCGTATCCTACATACTCCCTCCACACATGCACACACACCCCTCCACACACACACACATGTGAACACATACTGTATTCCACATACCCTCTACACACATGCACACATACCCCTCCACACACACACATACACGCATGTGAACACGCACCGTATCCCACATACCCCCCAAACACATGCACACACACCCCACCCCCACACACTCACATACACAAGCACACTGTCTTGGTGTGCAGGACAAAGCTGCCTCCTGCCCGCTGGCGCCAAGCATGAGCGGCACCAGTTGCCAAAGCCTCCGGTTCTCTTGACGGCTCTGCCAGCAGCTCCAGTGCTGGACAGTGAAAGACAAAAAGAGAAATGAATTTGTAGGGTGATCATGAAAAGAAAGTCCACGTCAGCAGTAGCTTTTCCAAGAAAGAGGACGGGACAGAGTGGGGAAGATGTGGGTGCCCAGACAGTGACCGAACGCCAGACGCCAGCAGTGAGGGACACCGTGCAGCCTGGGGAGCGCCGGGGTCGGCGTCCTTCCCGTGACAGACTGATCGCCATGACCTGAAGGAAAAGCATCCTTCACTCCGACAGGCTGGCCAAAGTTCCAGCCCACGGCCGGCAGAATTGTGAAATGTTAATTGACGTTGCATGGAATTTACCGCCACTTTCTAAATGTACACATGTTGGACATGGCCACAGCTTTAGCATTTTAAAGGTAATTTTTAACATAGAAAACTGCTCAGTCTTTTTAAAAAGCTGTGGTTGCTCCCACATGGGAGCAGTAAACAGCCACGTTGTCCCGATGCTGCGTGGCAGAGCTTGCTGCCTTCTGGGATCTTCTGTTTGCTGAACGACTTTGGTCTCAGAAAGCACCCTGGAGACATTGCCTCCACATCAGACCCACAGAAGCAAGGGCGCTCCTGCCATCTGAGAGGGCCCAAGGACAGGGGCCTGTGGTTTGTCCACTCGGGGCCCCAGTAGGGCTGCTCAAGGGTCATTTGCTAGTCACCCTACTTGTCTACCTGGATATCTAATTACTTATCACATACATTTGATTGTACCTAGCACCTGTATGTACCAAGTTCCAAGACCCCCTAGTACATCCCCCCTCCCCTCAATTAAAAGCTCAAGTTTTATAACCGAGGAACAAGGTTCCTTCCTCGGGGGCAGGGAGGGCTGTCGGGGGAGTCAGGCTTCCAGTCCATGGACCAAGCCAATTCATTCAGGTGGTTTCACAACTTTCTCCACCAAAATTATCCCAAACTGCCCCTGTGGCAGGAGGCAGGAGTGTGGTCAAGTACAGGCAGGGGGGCCGGTGCGGAGTAGAGCAGCGTGGGGTCTGGTGGGCCCTGTCTGCCCCCGGCGCATCCCATCACACACGGTCATGCCACTGTCAACACAGGGATCCCACCACCGTCTCTGCTCGGCAGCTGCCATCACATGGACTGCTTTAATTCCTAGATGCGTAATCCACGGGCTTTCCTTCGAAGACCCCGATGCCCTGCGGCTCCCACTGCGCTCCCACCACAGAACAGCTACGAAGTGAACACCAAGAGTCCCACCCCTCTCTCCTGGGCAAGCTGGATTTCTACATCGAGTTTCTCAGCCTGGGCAGGAGTGATACATGGAGCTGGATGCTTCTGCTGCGAGGCTGTCCTGGGCTGTGGGGTGTTTAGCCGCACCCAGCCTCCATCCGCTCAATGTCAGCAGTACCCCGCCATATACATACACAACTGTGGTCTCTGGCATTGCCGAGGTCCCCTGGGGAGACGGGGCAGCATCATCTCTGAAAGAGAACCGCAGATCTACAGACCACATGGCCGTGGGACCGGACCACACAGTGTAGTGCCAAGAGGCAGGTGTGGGGCCAGGGGGCGTGGGGCAGCCTCCAAGGACCTCAGTGCCAAGAGCCAGGTGTGGGGCCAGGGGGTGTGGGGCAGCCTCCAGGGACCTCAGTTGTGACGAGAGAAAGCTGTACCACCACACCCTCTTAGCTCTGTGGAGAGCCTATCTTTGCAGATGACAGAAAAATCCCTAATCAGAATCTGAGCTGTTTCTAGAATCCTAGGGGAGTCCAGGGTCCTGGGAGGAGGGCCACCTGCCAGCTCCATTCCATCAGGTCAACAGCCTTGGTCCACCTTTGCCTCAGTGGCCTGAAGGCAAGGAAGGCGCCATCTCAGAGAAATGAACGTTGCAGGAGGCCAATTTACACTTGTGAGATTACTTTAAGAGAAGAGCACTTTACAGCTGCCATTCATGAGTCTTTATGCAGCCTCCTGGGGGTCACCTGGTCACACCAGCCCCCTGACTGAAACCTCAGCCCTTGTCTCATCAGGGACAGATCATAAAGGCGCCATCAGCTTTGTTGCTATTATTATTTTTTAATTGTATAACTGACTATAGAAAGATAATGGTTGGTTTGGCAATGTCATAAGTCACAAATGAATCCTATTAAGGTTGTGAGATTAGCAGAGTTAAGTGACATTAGTGAATTTAGCGACATTTTCATCACTCAACCAAGTACTGCCAACCAAACTTTTACTAACAAAAGAAACTGTCACTTTTCTAAGTCACGGGAACTTCAACCATAGTTTACAGAGTCACGTCAAACACTTCAGCGTTTCCATTGCTCCGTTCCAACTTCCATCTAGAGATAACAAGTATAGACATTGCAGAGGGCCTGTGACAGCTAATATGGAGTGTCAACTTGATGAGATTGAAGGATGCAAAGTACTGCTCCTGGGTGTGTCTGTGAGGGTGTTGCCAAAGAAGGTTAACATTTGAGTCAGCGGACTGGAAGAGGCAGACCTAGCGTCAATGTGGCTGGGCACCATCTAATCAGCTGCCAGTGTGGCTAGAATAAAGCAGGCAGAGGAACGTGGAAGGACTGGACTGGCTGAGCCTTCTGGTCTCCATCTTTCTCCCGAGCGGATGCTTCCTGCCCTGGAACATCAGACTCCAAGTCCTTCCACTTTTAGACTCTTGGCCTTACACCAGTGGTTTGCCAGGGGTGCTCAGGCCTTTGGCCACAGACTGAAGGCTGCACTGTCGGCTTCCCTACTTTTGAGATCTGGGGACTCGGACTGGCTTCCAGGCTCCTTAGCGTGCACACAGCCCATTGAAGGACTTCACCTTGTGATCCTGAGAGTCAATTCTCCTAATAAACTCCCCTTCATAGATTCATCTCTCCTATTAGTTCTGTCCCTTTGGAGAACCCTAATACCGATTTCTAACAAGGCCAGAGCTATTTATTAAGAGGAAAAGGAGACCCTTTCTAGGAGTTCTGATTATAAATATTCGCTCGTGTTTCCAAAAGTTTACCTGGCTGTTAGGGGCTTTTGTTTTCTTATGCTAACTTAAAAAAATTCCCCAATATAGTGGAAAATACGATATTTGTTCATTAAAAAGTTTGTTGCTCTCATTATCATGGAAAACCCTAGGATTTCAAAGCCTCATAACTGACACTGCATCTGTGAAGAGTTGTACCCACTGCAGATTAAAGCGATGAAATAACCTCACACTCCTCAGATCAGAAAGTGTGCAGGATCTAAACGAACGTGCCAGAGATAATGTGAGAAACCCTCTCTCAGAGGCTGCGGGAGTGACTGAGAACACGTTGCAACCCCAGGAAAGTTGAAAAAGCAGGTGCCCTTTGACTCAGCAAGTCCAGGAATCCACTTTAGAAACCTGGCCACATGTGAAGGTCAGCACTGCACACTGTTTATAACAACAGAAAATCGGAAGCAGCCTCTATCAGTCAGGATACGGTGGGTTTTGCTGAACTAACAACCTGCCCCCAAATCTCAGTAGCTTAACCCAGTATGAGTTGATTTTTAGAGCAGGTGGATGTGGTCTCTGGACCAGCTGCCCTCTGGGTATGGGCTCAGCATTCCCGGCTGCTTTGATTTTTGGATTTTCACATGAGAAAGAGGGCCCAGAGCAGGCTCAAGGTCAGTTAAATGGTTCGGCATGTGGTGGCAGGCACCACTTCCACTCACTTTTCATTGCTCAAACCAGGCCACACAGCCATATCCAGCTTCAAGCAGCAAACAGAGCAATCCTGCCAGGTGCCCTGAGGGAGGGAGGAGGTGGGAATATGGCCAGAAAGTAGCAAGGGTCACACACAACCCCAAGTCCTCAGGAGAGAGAGGGATCCTGGCACACTCACCAGCTGGAGAGTTGCTGAAATGAGCTAGAGTAACATGGACCCACGGGGAGAGGCTCACAGACAGCATTAAGTGAAAAGAAAAAGCCATAAAATTCTAGCATAATTTCTGTCTATGCACAAAAGAGCAAAGCCACAAACACATGGCGAAGAGATGCTGCCTTCCACCGGGATGCTTCTGGAGAAGGCAGGAGATCACGGGAACATGACCTTTTCTACACTGGTCTTATTCCTTTTACAAACCTGCAGCTCACGTGGTAAAGTAGTGACATCGGCTAATTCTAGGTGGTGGACACCCCAGTGCTGGCTACAGCATGTGTCCTTTTCAGAGCTCTATTCAATATTTTTAAGATAGAAAATTAGCCAGTGTGCTTGCTATTAATAAAAACAGAAACACACCCTACATGGAAAACACACAAATAAAACATCAGCAGAGGGTGCCGACCACCAGGCTAAAACCGTCGTGGTGAATCCCAGGAGGAGCTTCGTCCTTGCTTGGAGATGTGGCCTCTCCTCCTCTCATTTGCTCCTGGCGTTCTCCGCACGTTAATGCACGTGCACAGTGGATTGATGCCAGTGGGAGGGCAGCACACGAGCCGGGATTCAACATTTTTATTAATAACCTGGGCAGATAGTTCTGGAATCAATGACAACTGGGGTGGTTAATTATTTTCTGGAGAGGGGCAGAAGAGACATGAACAGCTCCCTTCTGGAATTCTCCGAGCACACGGGTAAAATGGCAGCTAATAAGCTATTTTAGTTAGCAATGGGGAATCGTCAAATTTTTCCTCCCACCCACTCTTCCATCTCTGACAATTTATGATGGAACATTTCAGAAAGAAATTCAAGGATGGCACGGGCTTGAACAACTTATGGGGTCGCAGGGGGAGTTTGTAACCAAATGGCCCTTTTGTTTGCTTCCTGCCTTATTGGAGGGTCTCAGGGTCGCCTAATCACTGGGAAGCACCAAATTCCCCCACAGGGCCTGTCAGGCTGCAGAAAGAGGAAAAATTCCTGACGTTGCCTCTGGCCTTGAAGCTGCATGGAAGAAACTGGCATCCAGTCTTACTGCTTGGATTCTAGAAAACTTCATCCTAAAGTCAGATCTTAGAAAAATCTGTTGAAAGTGACATTATTTTGAATCGTCACCACTCCTTCGTGTGGCTTTATAAGATCTTCCCTGGGACAGGAGATCGCCAGCCACCCGGTTCTTCCTGCCGGCATTTCGTACGGCACGTGGAACCCACCAGGTAAGATTTTATGAGTTGATCCTAAACCCCAAGACCAGCCCCTGAAGTTATGTGACAGAAGGCACCACCTTGTCTCAGTGATGACAGGTGAGCTAATTTTCCAGGAATCAGATATCAACATCTGGGCACTTCCCTCCTATCATGTGAGGTCATCCCTTTCAAACATGGCTTCCGGTGGCGTCATGAACAGTTTTCAAGACTGTTCCAACTTCTAGAGACAAGAACCATGTCAAATGATACATTTCTGGCTGGATTTCATAGGTAATTTTTTTTTCTTTCAATAAAGGAAATTCTTCCATTGTGATATGAGGTCTTCCTAACGGCAGTTTCTAAAATTGGATCAAGACGACGCTGCCATGCATTCGTCCGCCCATCAGGTTTGTCGAGTGTCCATGTGGTGCCAGGCCCTGCTCCAGGAGGACCTGGGAGAGCTACGGTGCATGCACCCTATTCAGCCCTCTTCATATTGCTCCCCCTCCACCCTCAGGTCTACACCTGACCACCAACCAATCGGATCGAATTGCCTCCCAGGTGAGGCTGCTCTGAACGCTGCGGGCATCGGGGAGGAGAACGGTGGGAAGCTGGGAGGGAATTGGACAGGGAATGCGGTGAGCACACAGAGTCCACACAGTTCTCCAAACACTCTCTTTCAAATCCCGTGTGCACAGAGATCCACTCGGCAAGACCCTCTGGAGAGGCACAGTCATGTGCTCAGCTCCGGCCAAGGGAATATGCGCAGAAGCCATGGCGGTCAAGAGCTGGCGTGTCCCTGCTCTGCTCCCTCTCGTCCTGTGACAGCAGGGCCTGGGGGGGACACCACCAGGAGCCCAAAGCCAATGCTTGGCGGACCACTGCCCAGGGCAGACTGTGCTCTGTGGCTGCCTTGCTGAACAGCTTGAGCTCAACTTCAACTCGGATTCCTAGGCTGAGTCCTAATCCCGTCAGAACATGGCTGTATTTGGAGCTGGGCCTTTAAAACGGGGTTAAGGCAAAATCAGGCCATTAGGGTGGGGCCTAATCCAACCTGGCTGGCGTCCTTATAAGAAGAGGAGGTGAGGACACAGACACATACACAGGGACGACTCCGTGAGGACACAGGGAGAAGATGGCATCTACAAACCAAGGAGAGAGGCCTCAGAAGAAGCCAGCTCTTCCCACACCTTAGTCTTGGGTTTCGAGCTCCTGAATTGTAAGAAAATAAATCTCTGTTGTTTAAGCCCCCAAGGAGTGGTGCTTGGTTGGTCCCAACTGACTAATACACCTACACTGTGGACGCGGCCCATGCAAGAAGTAAGCTGGGGCTGGGTGAGCCCCAGAGGCTTCAAAGCAAGGTGAGGAGAAGATGCTGAGAACAGGAGGCCAGAGGCAGCTGTGCACTCCTGGGGATTCCTCCAGGGCCGTGGGTGCACCGGCCACAGTGGGCAGCAGCAGAGCGTGTGGAGTATCTCAAGTTCCCTTCCCCCTCCACCTGACCCGCTGCGGATCTGCTGTGGATCCCAAACCCTGGGATCCTCCTTTAGTCCTCCTCCCCTGCCTCCAGCGGCAGAGACCGAAGCAGGTTTCGTGATGGCCACAACCCAGGCCCAAGCCACCTCCTGTACCTGGCATCAGGCAGGAAGCCACGGTGCCCTGGGGCAACCTCCCCACCCCCTGCACAAACATCAGAGCCTCCTAAGAGCCTGACCCCATTAGCATTTCCGCCCAGCCCCATGCCTGGCCTGCAGCAGGGAGCCAGCAAGTATGTGCTGATTAGACGAGAAGTGGCATATCTGGATGGGGGTGGCCCCCAAATCACGATGTGACCCAGGCCTGGGGACAGTCGCACCCAGTGGGAATAGTGGGAGCAAGTGTCCCATCCACCCTCCTGGGGACAGGGAGGACTGGGAGCTGTGCCCAGCCACATGGCCTCCCATGAACGCACGAGGGGCGGGAGGTACCAGATCCTGGGAAGGAGTCCTCACTGCATCCACCCAGGAGGCACCAGCAGGGACAGGCGGATGTTAAAGTGTTGGCTCCAGGAAGGCCAGGTGAAAGTACGCAGAGTAGGAGGAGAGAGGAGGGAAGGATGAGGTCAGGAGTGGGGGCCTGGGTTTCTGGCTCTGGGTTGGGGCATGGATATTAGTTCTGTCCTTTGTGTATCAGAGCAGAACAAATCTGTCTGTGAGTAAACCTCTTGACCTGATGCAATTCCTCTCCCACCAATCTCTGGTGCACCAGCCCCTGGGGAGGGGAGATGGCAGGTGTCCTTCTCCCAGAGTGATGGGCACAGCTGGAGGGATAAAGGACACTGCTGGATCAGCCCTAGAAAACGCTGCTCAAACCAGAAGAGATTCAAAGGAAAGCCCATGGAAAACGGGTGCCCACCACATATCTCAGACAAATGGGTGTGTGGGCTTTCCTGGAAAATACAGCTCTGGGTGCACTTGAATTTGGCCTCTTGGACAGCTCCTGTGTGAATGCACCTCCTCACAGGCTGGGGGCCTGGCTTTGTGCATAATTAAGCAGCCTAGGGGTTTGGAGGGGCTCACTATTGCTCAAACAAGTGGGAGAACTTGGTCTTCACAGCAATGTGGCCGGGTTGGCCTGACCCCACCATGACCCGGTGGTAGTTCCCAGGGATGCAGACACTGCGGAGAGGAACTGGAGACAGCAGGCCACGCAGCCGACTCACTCGGCCCCTTTCATGGCGCTGTGATGTTTCTGTCACTCAAGGGGACCATTCTCTCCTAGTCTAACTCCAGAGCCCCTCGGCTTCCAACTCAATGAGGCTTTTCAAGCTCTCCTTTGAAAGACCCGGCTTGTTAACTCCCAACAAGGCATCTGCCTTTTGAGTCTGCACAGAAAGGGAGGAGAATGGCTTAAAAAACACCCCTCACAACGCCTCGTGAGTGGGGAGGGCAGTGCGTGCCTGTCCGCGAAGCCCGCTTCTGCTTCTAAATCACTCCTGGCTCCTTGAGTTCTAGACCGGGGTAGGGCGATTTCCTTCCAGGTTTGTGTCTTCTTTTTATGTTTACAGTGGAGAAAGTGGTAGGCAGAGAGCTCTTGATGAGGGCACCTGGCTGTGAGGTTGAGGTCCCCAGCTCCCTGCCCTCCCGAGCTGGCCTGGGCCTCCCTGATGACCTGGGACACATCACCGGCCACCTGCTCAGTCAGTCAGCCTCTCCCTCTCTTCTCAGGGCAGGGATACCTGGTTAGTGCTGTGTGATGCTTCTCTACACAATGGTTACTGAGGAGAGAAAAACTGCAAGCAATGAAGGATAAGTAAATGTCGGATTTCAAATATTAGACCTCTAAGGGGCCCTAAGAAAAATTATTTTAACAATTCCACTGACACATTGTACACTGACAAAGGCAGCAGCAGATAGCTCAGGGGGAAAGAAAGTGAACAGTCAAAAGCAATGACGTAGACCTCAGCCTTTAAACAGGTGAAATGGCATGATGCCTGGCATCCCCAGTGAACGCCTGTCTACCAGCCCTGCAGGGAGGGGACACTGAGTCTCCAAGTGGCTTCTGGGGGTGCTCAGAGCATCATTTGTCCACTTGGTCATTCGTTCATTCACACCCATCCGTCTTGAGCCAGACACTCCCAGGCACTGGAGCATAGGGTGTACCTGCAGCTAGGGCCTTCCTGGGACCCACCGGCCTCTTCTCTGGAGGGGAGGGCCAGCCCCTGCGCTGAACACACTGGGCCTGGCCAGCTCTCTACTGTGCCCTCCTTCCTTCCTCTCGTCACTGTGGGGTGTGTAGCGGCATCCGCAAACTATACCCACCAGATGCCAGGGCACTGCTCCCAGACGGGGCAACCGAAGCTGTCTCTAGACATGTATGTGTATATGTATGTATGTAGGCCTAGACGTATGTATGCACATAAAATAATGCTGCGGTCAGACATGCTAATTAAAGTTATTCTTTTATTTCGTGAGAGAATGCATCATAGAGTCCTGTTTTTCCTCTACTGTATTAGTGTGGCCTCGCAATGGGGGTGCCTGGGGGGCATCGGAAGGGGTGAGGGGCCTGGCTTGAGTTTCGTGGGTTATCAATGCCCACGAGCCTTTTCTCCCTCCCCCTCCCTCCCTGCCCCACTCCCTCCCCTTCCTCTTTCCCTCCTTAGTAATCATGAACATTATCATTTGTCTCATGATGGAACTTTCCATGGGTTGTTCTGTTTGGGTGTGGCCTCTTCCTTTCCACCACCACCCAGTGGATCCATCTTCCCAGTTAAGCCATGTCTGTGCCCTCAGCCCTGTCGGCAGAGCCTCCCAAGTGCCTAGGGACTTCTGGGTTTGGGGGGCAGGAGGGGAGCCACGGCTTTGGATCTGAGATGTGTTTGTTGCACCCGTGGAACACACGAGGGAGGCAGTGAGGCTTCCCCGAGCAGAGCCCTTCCCTGCGGCTGGTTTGGGCCTGGCTGGCCTGGCCGGGTTCTGTGCCTGCAGGTAGCCTGGGCCACTCACTGGGCCATTCCCATGGTCTTCCAGGCTCTGGTGGGGCTCGGGAGGCACCCCCTGATGCCATAAGAAGTGCAGAGTGGAAGCAGGCAGTGTGGGGTCTGCTGGGTTGAAATACTGAGGGAGGTAAGCACCCCAATCTTTCAGGATGTGGCTAGATTCCCAGCTAGGCACAACGTTGCTTGCCACCTTGAAACCCAAAGGGCGTCTAACCTAGAGGAGCACAGTGCAAAGGGGCAGGAGCGGGAACAGGGGGTTCGAATGCCCAAAGGACGGGCACTGAAGGGCCCCCACACCCTCCCCATGGCGGCTCAGGGGTATGCAGCCCGGGCCCCCTCTCAGAAGGGCCCCCACACCCTCCCCAGAGCTGGCTCAGGGGCATGTGGCCGGCCCTACTCAGAAGGGCCCCACACCAGGTGAATGCTCTGCTGCTGCCCTCGGGAAGTGCCAGTGCTTTTTGAACAAGGCCCCCACGTTTTCATCCTGCACCAGGCCCCACAAATTATGTCACTGCTTCTGACTTTCCCATATGTAATTTATTTCTAAAAACATTCTACTTAAAAGGCTTTCTGGGAAAACTACAAATTGATTTTTTCCCCAAGCTTGACATTACAACCATTATTTCCTCTCTGTCAGCAACTGCCTCGACAAATGGACCTGGGTTTTCCAAGAGCCAGGCCCTTCCTTGTTCCGTGGGCCTGGGGATGGGATCCGTGCACACGAGGCTGAGCCTGAGGGCCGCCCCGGGGCTGTCCCCTTGGCCAGGGCACCTCTGCACCTGACTCAGCCCGCCCCACTGTAGGGCTGCTGGGAACCAGGCGAGACTACTGGATCTGCCACTGAAGTTCCAGGTCATCAGGTCACACCTCTGAGCCTCAGCTTCCTCGCCTGTGAAATAGGAATCAGTCATGGCAATGCCCAGCCCAGTCACAGGTTTCAGTAGATCAACTATGGTGAGGGCTCAACCAGCGCCACCCATCCATGCCCCTTGGAGGGAATGGTTGGTTTTAAGGACAGAACCTCCACATGAGTCTGCAAAGGTTTGTATTAACCAGGAGGAGGGAATTCATCTATTTGATTGTCCCTTTAAGTGAGCAGGGCTGGCTTCTGAATGGACCCAGGATGAGCAGGCATCTCTGGCACTGTCCCACCAGAGGCTGCTCCAAAGGAGCGTCCCAGCAAGGGAGGCCGTCGAGTTGACCACACAGCTGGCACAAGTTTAGGAAAACACCTCAAAAAAAAAAAAAAAAAAAAAAAAGAAAAGAAAGAAAGAAAAGAAAAAACCACCACATAGAATCTGATCCCTGCAGAAGGAGAGGACAGCAACACCGCAAGGCCTCAGCCTCTGGCCCTGTCCCGTGCCCTCCCACATCAGGTGCCTGCAGACAGCCGGCTGGGAGCTCTTCCAGGCTCTCAGCCTCCGATCACGGCGGTGAGCCTGTGATTTGCTATTTTACCACCTTTAAAAAAGTGTATTAAATATGGAATGCATATAACGAGTTGCACAGTCATGGAAACCAGCAAATTGCACAGTGTTTTTTCTCTGCCTCCTCTAGCAAACCATCCTCCTGCCCCGTGTGGTCGTTCCTGCCCCGATACCCTCCCCAATGCAAAGCGAAGCCACAGTGTCCCATCTGCATGAGACATGACAAGAAAAAATGGAACAGTCTCAATCATATTTTAAGCCACAAAGTAATATTTCCATAGCAGAGTGCAAATAGAATTTTACATAATGCACAGAATAAATGCCTCCAAAAATCAATATTTCCAGCTGGATGTACAAATTAAATGATGATATTCAAGTGTGAGATTAAAACAATGATTTAAGATAGAAATTGAGTTGTGCTATCTCATGCCTGCCTATTGCCGAATATGTTAATGGAACAAATCTGTTAACATTCAGTCCATTTATCTCTCTAAACAGAAGGAGGTGGGGATTCCTGTCTGAAAGCAAAAGCAATGGCAAGAAACACCTCCCAACTACAGTTCGGATGGGGAGGCTGCAGAGTCAGATGCTTCTGTGGGAGTTGGGGTTACTTTTCTAGAAGCATCTTTGGTCCCATATTGAGGTTTTAAACACTTTTGCCTGGCTCCCTCCTTCCCACCAGGGTTGTGGGTAATTAGGCTCCATATATGCGAGGTCTGCAGAGCCCATGCTCCCCATGGCCACGCCCTCACCCCATCTATTCCCCTTGAAGAGTGGGGGCCCATCTAGTCTCATGGGGCACCTGTGCAACCATGAAGCAGGAGGCGGCAGCGCTAATGGCCCCTGTACCCGAAGCAGCTCTAATTGCAGAGTGAGGCAGCCAGAGGGGCCCCTCATGGGCAGAGGAAGGCAGGGACAGTGCTCCTACCTCCAGCAGCCCCGGCCAGGGCCCCGCCAGGGAGGCTGAGCCCCGGTCCTCAGGCATGTCCTGCCCTCTCAGGCCACGCGGGTCTTTCCTGTCTAGGGAGGACAAGGGATGGAGAGACGAGCACAGCTCTAGCTGCCTCTGCAGCAGGGCTTGGGCGAAGCAGCTTTGCATCAGCTGGTTGCAGCCACACCCACTTGCCCAGGGGCCCCTGCAGGCTCGGAGTTGGCGGGCAGTCCTGGGTGTCTGATCCTTCCCCGTGCTGCTCGCCCAGCCGCCTGCCGCGCCCAGGCCTGCCCCCCATCGCCCTGCCACTCCTTGGCTGGGCCGTGGCACTGGCTGTTGTGGATCCCTCCATCTCCTTGAGGTTGGCTCCCACCTTGAGTTCAGTGGCCTGAGTCACCCCCAACCTGAGTCCCCTTCTTCTCTGTGCCTGCTCCAAGCTTCCTTCTCCTTGGCTTTCACTCTCAGGGTCCCTCTCAGGGTCCTCACCTTGAAGCTGTCTCCCCCTGCCCCACACCAGCTGGCATTCCCTGCAGAAGAGGCCATTTGGAAAGCAGGCCAAGGAACCAGTGAGCCTGGGAGTGAAACTGAGCCTGAGATAAGAACCACAGCCCAGCCCCAGCCCGCACCTTGATTGCATCGCAGGGAGACCTGAGCAGAGAGCCCAGCTACGCCACACTGACCTGCGAAACTCTGAGAAGACAGAGGAGTGTTGCTTCAGCTGCTACGCTTGTGGGAATTGGTTATGGGACACAGAAAACTCATCACGTGTCTTTCATACCTACTGATCCCGCCAAACCACCTTCCCCAATCTCCCCTAGAACCCGGCCAAAGAACCCGTCTCCCCAGAGCCTGCTCCACCTCACATCAAACCTTAAAATATTGGCTAATCAGATTAGAAACGTGGTGCTTTGGTTTGCTTTTAACTGATTTCTGGGGCAGGAGAGCATTTTCACAGACTTGCTGCTTGCATTGCTTGTGTGTTTTGCACTGATATCCCTTGTCCACTTACCCATCGTTTTCTGTTGTGTGCACTTGTTCTTATTGAACGGTAGTGAGATGCCGGTCTTTTTAAAGATGAGTCACAGGTGATATAAGGGGTGGGGTCAGATTTCAGGGTCTCTGAGTTCTGAAACTGAAGAAATGAAATGAAGTTCATTTTCATACGGGGCTCCATTTTTACATTTGCCGCCTCGTGTTGAACTGGTGCCAGGGTCCCACACATGGGACCTCCTTCATGTGTGAAGACCACAGAAGAACAAAGACACCAGGACGTGACTTAGTTTAGGTGCAGTCCCGCCTGGAGGCAGGGGACAGAGAGAAAAACCCAGCAAACTCACGGTGTTCAGGGCTTGGGTGCCTCCTGGGTGGTCCCTTTTGTAGGGTCCACGCCCTGCAGGCAATTGGGGATGGTGTCATCGGTGTGTCCTCACACAGTCAGGACACGGAGGGCAGCAGCTTCTTAGGGTCTTGCTCACACCTGTGTTTTATCCGCCTCTCCTCCTCAGTGGCAGAGCCTGAGGGCCGGCAGCAGGCGCCACTTCTATGAGACTGGCCGACGCTTTCCACAGCTGAGGATCCTCCACCACAGGCTGAAGCTACCTCGTTTCCTCACTTGAGCAGCGCAGAAGATAAGAACAAACTTTAAAATCCTGGATAATCCTCACTTTACTAATAAGCATTTTATCTAAATCCTGCTTTTAAAATTGTGCTTCCCCAACCGGTGTTGGTCGAAGTGAGTTTCCACATCCAATTTCCAGTCTGCATTCCGAGAGCACTCGCTCCAGGGCTGTGCATCAGGCTGATGACTCATCCCGGCCTCATCTCAAAGCCAATCAGTGGCCCCTGCCAGCTGGAGCTCCACCGTGCTGCATCCACGTCCACGCATGCACTCGGCGCTGCCCTCCAGCCCACCCCCAGGGATGGTCCGTGAATGCCATCCAGAAAATATTTATTTAAATTCATTTAGCAAAGCTGTTTACAACACACATCCTCATGTGCCACACATTTCGGCTCTTTCATATTAATTCATTCCACCTTACAACAAATGGAAGTAAATCCTTTTGCTAAACCCTTTTTTTTTTTTTTTTGCGATGGAGTCTTGCTCTGTCACCCAGGCTGGAGTGCAATGGCACGATCTCGGCTCACTGCAACCTCTGCCTCCCAGGTTCAAGTGATTCTCCCTGCCTTTTTTTGAGATGGAGTCTTGCTCTGTCGCCCAGGCTGGAGTGCAATGACACGATCTCAGCTCACTGCAACCTCTGCCTCCCAGGTTCAAGTGATTCTCCCTGCCTTTTTTTGCGATGGAGTCTTGCTCTGTCGCCCAGGCTGGAGTGCAATGGCACGATCTCAGCTCACTGCAACGTCTGCCTCCGAGGTTCAAGTGATTTTCCCTGCCTCAGCCTCCTGAGTACCTGGGATTACAGGCACCCGCCACCATGCCCGGCTAATTTTTGTATTTTTAGTAGAGACGGGGTTTCACCATGTTGGCCAGGCTGGTCTTGAACTCCTGACCTCAGGTGATCCACCTGTCTCGGCCTCCCAAGGTACTGAAATTACAGGCATGAGCCACTGTGCCTGGCCTGCTATACCCATTTTACAGATAAGAAAAGTGAGGCAAGAGGCGGCCACCCAGCTGGAGAGCTCAAATATAGCAGGTCAGGTCCAAGGTCTCCCTCTGGTGCCATTCTCTCTACTCAGCAGCTCTGTGTACCGAATTTCCAAAACCTGAAGGCTGTTGAGCCCTGCTTTTCCCTTGGCCCACCCATCTGGGGGCCTAGAGATGAACTACTGGCATAGATATTAGTTGTCCTGACAGCCAGGGCCTCGGAGCAGCTGATTCTTTCCAACATGTATTCAGCACCTCCTCCATGGACAGCGCTGTGGCTGCAGCTATGGATAAAACAGTGAAGGAGGCTGCAAGAGGCTGGAGATACTTGTCTCTACTGCTGGATCTGGCTGAGGGCAGGACCACCCTCACTCGTTCTGCTGTGCGCTCACCTGCTCCCGAGCCCTGACTCCTGGATCCAGCATCCACGGTTTAGGGTAACAGATCCATCTACTTCATGGCATCAAACACTTCTGACATAGCCCCTTTCTAGCCAAAGCATTCTGATTGCCCCTCTATTTTCCGAGGGTCTCTGCGACTCTCCTTCGACTGCCTCCCTGGCTTGCTCTGGCTTTCATCCAGCCTGATAGAGCTTTCTGGGGGAGCCAGGGGAAGAGGCTACTTCGCAGTACATGCCGTGCAGGGTCCCCTTGCCACGGCATCCCTCCACCACAGTGATGGCAGAGTCACTCACGTGACTCTGCTCTGCCATGTACAGCTTCAATCAAGACCAAAAGGCCCCAGACTGTGTCAGGGTAGGATCCTAAGGAAGGGCCACTGGGGCAACAGCCATAACAGCTAAGATCAAACATAATGCTGGCCGGGCGCAGTGGCTCACACCTATAATCCCAGCACTTTGGGAGGCCGAGGGGGCGGATCACTTGAGGTCAGGAGTTCGAGACCAGCCTGGCCAACATGGTGAAATCCCATCTCTACTAAAATACAAAAATTAGCCAGGTGTGGGGGTGGGCCCCTATAATCCCGGCTACTCAGGAGGCTGAGGCAGGAGAATCGCTTGAACCTGGGAGGCGGAGGTTGTAGTGAGTTGAGATCATGCCACTGCACTCCAGTCTGGGCAACAGAGCAAGACTCCCTCTCAAAACAAACAAACACACAAACAAACCAACAAAAACAAATAAATTAGCCAAGCATGGTGGCAGGCACCTGTAATCCCAGCTATTTGGGAGGCTGAGCCAGGTGAATAGCTTGAATCTGGGAGGCAGAGGTTACAATGAGTCAAGATTGTGGCACTGCACTCTAGCCTGGGTGACATAGCGAGACTCCATCTCAAAAAAAAAGAAAAGAAAAATTACACTGATGAGTGTGTTCCACCCATCAGACAGCTCTTCCAATAAAAGAACCTTGAGCAAGAACGAGAAGTTCTGAAGACACCACCCAAGATACCTCTAGGAAGGGAAGAAAACAGAGGCATGTGACGTTCCCTCAAGGCCCTCGCTCACCATGAACACAGGACAGGGCCTCTCTCATGTTTCAACAGAAACGTATGAAACAGCAGACATAATTCCCAAACCACACAAGGCATTGAACAGACCTGCAGATGACAGAGATTCTCTTTCCTCACTGCACAGATTCCTAAAGTCAGATTCCATGGCATGTTGCAACACATTTGTATGAAATTATAAAAACCAACATTCACCCCAGGATTGTGCAACAAATAGAATTTATTAAAGTACTTGTGAAGTGCCTCCAGTGAGAAATTCATCTTTGGTCCAGATTTTAATAAGGATTATATAATCATAATGAGACTGTAATAAAACAGCATCACCTGAATAATCCATTTTATTACCAGTTTTATTATGAGTTCCCCATTTATTACAATTCACTGGATATTTAAAGCCTATGTAAATGATGCAATATAAAATATATGAGGAACAAGAATTATGGTGCCTACCTATGTAAATTTATCTTCCTGATATCTAAGATCTCCAGACTTCTGAAGTTTACACAATCAAAAAGGATCTTGAAAGGTTACAAAGGTGGCTTTGGGTCTTAGGAATGAAATATCAATGTCTCACCATGAAAATGGTCATTCCTTCCTATGGATTTGAAACCCAAAATCTCTGTGATTAGATCTTTATTAGGAACGGAATACTCCAGGCTGACTGAAAACCGAACATTTCACCAGAAAACCCTTCCTGCTTTGGCCTCTGTTGGGAACCTTTCTAAAATGTCTAATTCCCCGCATCAGTGAATGTAATCTATGGACTGTAAGAAATCTGTAATAAGGGACAAGGGCGGTGCATTGGTTACAAAAAAAAAAAAATCAAGATCATCATGAGTTCCCTTTCCAAGGACGGCCAGACACGGGAGAGCAGCCAGGCCCCGCACTGCCCAGGATGCAACCCCGCCATGCTTCCAGCTTCATCTTAGGGCAATTTCCAGCCTATCTAAATCATCGTTGTTCATCTCCATTCCCGCAGCTTTGGTCTCCTCTTCTCCCCCTCTCTGGGGACTTTGCATTTCCTTCCATCTAACTTCTTTCTCTTCTCTTCTTTCCTTTTCTTTTTTGTGGAGATGGGGTCTTTCTACGTTGCCAGGCTGGTCTCAAATGCCTGGGCTTAAGTGATCCTCCCGTCTTGACTTCCCAAAGTGCTGGGATTACAGGTGTGAGCCACTGTGCCCAGCCTGTATTTTCTCCCCCTCCCCCTCCCTCTCCCCCTCCTCTCTTCTTTCCCTCCCTCTCCCCCTCCACCCCCCCTCCCCTCCCTTCCCCTCCTCTCATCTTTCTTTGAAAGGGAGTCTCGCTCTTTCGCCCGGGCTGGAGTGCAATGGCATGATCTCGGCTCACTGCAATCTCCGCCTCCTGGGTTCAAGTGATTCTCCTGCCTCAGCCTACTGAGTAGCTGGGATTACAGGCACACACCACCACTCCCAGCTATTGTTTTGTATTTTTAGTAGAAATGGGGTTTCGCCATGTTGGCCAAGCTGGTCTTGAACTCCTGGCCTCAAGTGATCTTCCCACCTCAGCCTCCCAAAGTGCTGGGATTACAGGTGTGAGCCACTGCACCCAGCCTGTTTTTTCTTCTTTTTTAAAGTTACCTGTTTTCCAGCTAATCAGTAAATCCTTTAAGAAAAGGAGCTGGGTCTGCTTTAACTATCTCCATACCCTGGAATAATGCTGCGTATATTGTCCAAAGTGTCAGGGGCGCTAATTGGACATCACCACTCTCAAGACCAAGGCCAGAGCAAGATGCGGAAAGGGTGAGCGCCGGTGCCCCGGGTTCTGGGAACAGAGCTCTCCTGCCCAGTGTTGCTGCCCTGACAGACCGTCTTGTCATGTTGGCGTGGCACACATGCAGTAGGACACCACCTGAGACGCCTCTGGAAGGGGAGGAAACCAGAACCACGAGACGTCTCCACAAGGCCCTCACTCATTGGGGACACCAGGACAGGACCCTCTCCCCATCTTTTAATAGAAACATATAAAACAGCACGCATGATTTGCAAACCACATGGGGCACGGAACAGAACAGACTTTCAGATGATAGAGGTTCTCCTCCCTCACTGTATGGATCCCTGCTTAAAAAGCACAGATGCCATGCTTAAAAAAATATAGCGGCCGGACGCGGTGGCCCATGTCTGTAATCCCAGCACTCTGGGAGGCTGAGGCAGGTAGATCAATTGAGGTCAGGAGTTTGAGGACAGCCTGGCCATCAGGGTGAAACCCTGTCTCTACTAAAAATACAAAAATTAGCTGGGCGTGGTGGCGCACACCTGTAATCCCAGCTACTCAGGAGGCTGAGGCAGGAAAATTGCTTGAACCCGGGAAGTGGAGATGGCAGTGAGCCAAGATTTGCCACTGCACTCCAGCCTGGGCAACAGAGTGAGACTCTGCCTCAAAAAAAAAAAAAAAAGCTCTTATGTTTAAAAACTGGTGTTTACCTTTATTGGGAGATAGTAGGTTAGGGAGGGTGCCAGGGGTGCCTGGGTGCTGGTTACTGATTGTGATTCTCTTGTCAAAGTGCAGAGGGGTATGCTGACAATCTGTTCACTTTCTCTGTATGTGCACGTAGTTCATGAAAAGTTTTACAGCATTAGCAAGTAATCCCAAAGCTAGAGAGACACCACGGAGGCCAATGGAGCCCCGTCGGGAAGGTCCCGGTGCGGGGCTCCCACACACTGTCACTGCTGCCTTGGCGGTAGAACTCTTGACATATCAAACTTGAATCAATTTTCAAAAAGCTTTCCGAAAGAACATAATTAGATTAGAACGTTACATTTGTTAATTTTTCGGTTGCTCATTAAAATTGACATGCCATTTGATTTTGACAGCAACCTTTTTAACTTGATGTAAGACTGTAGGATCTTTAAAAATAAAGCTCTATTTAGGAAGTTCGGAAACATGACAACTGCAATCATGAAACTGAAACCAGTCTCCCCATCACTCATATCCAACAATCATGAAATCAATCACTTGCCCCATAATATTTTTTTAAAAAGCCAGGGATGGGGTGGGGGGAGGGGGGAGGGATAGCATTGGGAGATATACCTAATGCTAGATGACGAGTTAGTGGGTGCAGCGCACCAGCATGGCACATGTATACATATGTAACTAACCTGCACATTGTGCACATGTACCCTAAAACTTAAGGTATAATAATAAATAAAAAAAAAAAGAAAAAACAAGCCAGGGATGTGGTCTTTTTTACACTTATGAAAACATGAGTCCATCGTCGGAGGAGACATCCTGCTCCTGTGAGGGGCCCGGCACTCACCTGGGCGGGCTGCCTCCACCGAGGATGTCAGGAAGGCTGGGTGGGGGACTCGTGTTTTAGAAAGGGCTTCGTTTCCTTCTGCACAAAGTTAAGTCCTTGGATCCTGACTCATACAGAGGCCAGGCGGGTCGTGTTTATCCCTACGAAGAGAAGAATCCTCCTGCTTCTGCCTGGGCAGACTTCTGAAATGCTGGACAGAACCACCCGGGGAGGGGGGGGGCACCAGCAGGAGAGGGACAGAGGGACCCATAGAGACTCGGAAGGAACAGCCAGTGTCCACATCCCCACCCATGTACTAGCCACGTTGTCATTACTGCATGAGTTTTGGGGGACCATGTGTTCTTGGGCAAGATAACTCGTTTCTTGGACCTTCTGTTTCCTCTTCTGTAAAATGGAGATAACTAAAGGGCTAACTGTGTGGCCAAGCTGATTGGCTGACCACCAACGCTGAGCTGCCCCCACAGGGTCAGTGGGGATGGCATTTCCTTCCCGGTGGCTCTGCTTTTCTCTGGGCTATGAGCAGGACTGACGGTGCCCGGCCCGGCCACAGCAGCTGGGAGACTTAAGACAGAGAGAGTCTTCCTCCCTGAAATGAGGATAAGGGGCAGCCGCAGGGGTCTGTGACATGAGCCGGAAAGAAACCTGCAGAATCCCTGGGAGTTCTGAGTTTCTCAGTCACAGCAGCTAATCAATAAGAACATAACAGTAAGTAAGGAGAAAACGAGATCGGGTACAGCCGCAGCACAGAGCCGAGCACACGGCAGCTACCTGATCAATCCGTTTCCCCTCCTGCTCTCTCAGAGTTCAGCAAGTCCCGGCTTCTGCAGCTGGAGGGGGTTTAGCTGGAGAGGCTCCTGGATGGGAAGGCAACGCTTCCTGGGTTCACGGCCATGGCTGAGCAGCCTACAGACCCTGCTCACCGCATGCATCCTCAGTATCCCGGGAGGGGCCTGCAGGAGGTGAGCACAGCCCGCTTCCCCCAACCTGTTGGGGGGCCCTGAGTGATGGAGACTGTCCAGGGCAGCACTGGGCAAACCCAAGGAAGTGCTGCAGAATCCAGCTCCTCCTGACCCTCTTTCTCCTGGGGCTTCTCTAAATCTCCCAGGGAAGCTCTTCCAAAACCACAGGCAGCTCAATTCCCTGTCCAAACCTCCACTCTTCCAGCCTGGTCTCCAGTCACCAGAACCTTCCAGCTGAGCTAAATTATAGGGGGGATGACTGAGCAAATGGGCATTAGGATAAAACCCGGGAATCATGCCTGGCAAGGTCTGGCAAAGGCACCATTTGAGCTTAATGACAACAGAGAGATCATTCAGAAGATGACCCGCCCTGCGTAATTTCTGACTTGGCAACGAAAAGCTGGCATTGAAGCCAGCTGGTGGGTCCCACACAGGTCTATGTTCACAGTGGAAAGAAGGTTTTTTTAAATGAAAGATGGTGGAGGTGGACAGGGTGAGGAGTGATCGCTTCTGTGTATGAGATTCTGGCTTTTGTTCAAGGGCATGGAAACTTTGTTCAATAAATCTGTCTACAATGGTATTATCTAATGAATGAGAATGGAACTTAAAAATGCATTTAAAAATTTTAATTTTGAAACAGTTGGTCAGGTGTGGTAGCTCACACCTTTAATCCCAGCACTTTGGGAGGCCGAGGTGGGCAGCACTTGAGCTCAGGAGTTCGAGACCAGCCTGGGCAACGTGGGAAAACCCCATCTGTACAAAAAATACAGAAATTAGCCGGGCTTGGTGGCATGTGCCTGTAGTCCCAGTTAATCAGGGAACTGAGGTGGGAGGATCACCTGAGACCAGGAGGTTGAGGCTGCAGTGAGCTGAGATTGCAGCACTGCACTCCAGCCTGGGAGACAGAGTGAGACTCTGTCTTAAAAAAAAAAAAAAAGTGTAATATTCATAGAAGTTGCAAAATTAGTGCAGAGAGTCCCGAGTACTTCTCACCCAGCTTCCTCTGCTGACGACATGCATCATGACCCAAGCCCACGGTCGAATGCGGGAATAGGATGCCGACACAATCGCACGAATGCAGGTGTCCAGGCTTTCTGCAGGTCCAGGCCTTCTCCAGCTTTCCCCAGGTTTTCACGTGCCCTCCTTTGGGTATTTTTAAATGACTCGAGAGTGACTGTGTCTCCAGCAGGGAAGCATTCCAGGTAGAAATAGGACCTTTCCATAGCAATGTTCCTCTAACCCCAGCAGCATAAACCAAAGCAGCCCAATGGACCACAGCAAGCTCAGGATTTTAGTTTAGTTGTGTGGGTTTTCTCCCACAGCTTTAATAAACAGCACTCCCCAGGTAAATGTTTAGAGACAGATGGAGTTATGGCTGCCGTGCTTTTGGGAAGCCCTACAGTTCACAAGTGGAAAGCTTCCATCCCCTCACCACCCCTACAGGGGCAGCAGCACCTGGGTTCCGCTCCTGCCTGGAGCTCCCTGAGCCCCGGCCAGCAGCACAGCCAGGACGGTTTCCCTGAGCCCGGGCCCTGCCTCCACAGAGCTCTGCCATGTTAAGGCAAGGAGCTTATTTGTGGCAATCTTGCCCTATTATGCAAGGGGAAGGCTGCTTCAAAAACTTCTGCTACTGGGCTCTGGGAAACGAGCAGAATGCGCCATTTACTTGTTCTAAACAGGAGCCTTCCCTGGCTGGTGCTCTCAGCTTCAGCTCTCGGGGCTTAGCTGGCTGCAGGTGGTCCTGAGGGGGCTTGCTGGGCACTGCAGCGAAAGCAGCCCTGACCTCCTCTTGCCCTTTAGCCTCCTCACACTGTTCACCGTCTGAAATTAAATGAGCCCATGCCCTGCAGGATTTACAAGGAGTCAGTGTGGAAAGAAATCTGCATGTGAGTGTGTGTGCATGGGTATGTGCGTGTTGTTTGTGCATGTATGTGTGTGTGTGTGTAGGCCTGCCTATTGATAACCCTTTCACACCACAGTGCTGGGGAAGCCCTTACACATGTTTTCAAGGTAAGCCCCTTGGGTGCACATGGTACCGACTGCATCCTTCTCTGGGCCAGTGTCCTAAGATCAAAGCTCTCAGTCTCCCTGGCTGCACGTGCTCAGTGTGCAGGCTGAGGGGTACCGCGTCTCCACTGCTATGTCTATGCCAATTCCCCTGCTCCTGTGTACTGACGTCCTCGGGATGAGCATGTGGGCAGAGTCTCCCTGCTCTGGGCCACAGCACCCCGAGGGCTCTTCCTGCCCTCCCAGGCTCCCAACCAAGGGAGAACCCTTGGCCTTTGCTTTACTTGGGACAGGCCCTCTGGTTGCTCAGAAGCCATCTTATTCAAGTGGCATAACTGAAAGCCATCCCCTCCTGGGCCTCCCCTCACTACCAGGCACTCATGCCAGGAGGGAGGCTGAGCTGGGCCCCTGAGTCCTGCGGGCTTCCCCGTGGGTGGTCCACGCAGCAGCACCTCATTAAAGGAGGAGAGGTTTTGGGGGGCAGGACTCAGAATCTGACCCCAGAAGGCATTTATTTCTAGATGTCTTCTCTGTTGTTGCTCCTCTGAATTCCTTCCTTGGATGTTGTGAATTTCTGAAAAGGGAATTTCTGCCCAAACCAGGGCAGTGGTGGTTACTTGCCTAGGAGCTGGAGTGGAGGGGATGCCACTGGGACCCCAGGGTGGGCTGATTTCAGCCGGCGCCCTGCCCGATTCCTGGCTCAGGCCCACGGGGAAGCCTGTGCTCTGTGGCTTTTGCCGAGCCGCGTCCTGCGTGGGAGACCACTTTGCAGACTCCAGCAAATGCTTTGCAGGGATGCCACCATTTCAGCAGTTTTGAACCCGGGACGATTCACCCTGACCAAGGTCATTGGGCCATGTCCGGAGACAGCTTTGGTTGTCACACCTGGGCAGGTGGGCGGGGGAGGACCCTGGCATCCAGGGGAGGGGGCCAGGGATGCAGCCCGCAGGCTCAGGGCAGCTGCAGTGGGAGAACCTGCCGGTCCTCAGTGGCCACCATGCTGGGGCCGAGAAACTCTCACTTACATCTTTGAATCTCATCAGCAAAGATCTGTTATCACTGTATGTTCTTATAAAAATGTCCTATTATGAAACTTTCAGACGCACTTTTTTTGGGTAGTGGTGGAGGGAGGAGGGAGGGTCAGAAAATGAGTAAGAAAACAATTAACAGGGGTTTCCCCTTAAGTATTTCATACTATTAAAGTACAAAGCTGTTTCCACACTTTTTTTTTTTCCATTGAAGTCATCAGAAGCAGAGAGGGGTGTAGATTGTGTTTTTTGTTTTTCCCCTTTATTGTCACATTTGTAACAGCCACTCACAAACCAACTGTGACATAGCTATGCGTTTCACCCTGCCGGCCCCTACAAAAGGAGTAGATTTCATTAATTTATCTGTTCAAGTGTAATTAGTTGGATTAAAGGACATAATGGATATTAAACAAGCTTTGAAAAGAGTGTAAAGGACTACACACATATAAAGTGTCATCGTTGAAACCACGGAAAACAATTTGTCCCAGTGATAATTGTGCAATATTTGCACGGGTGACGAGTACCAGGCCCTGCCTTTGTGTAAAGTGCCAGCATTCACGCATCACTTACACACACATTACTGCTCTATAAGATGGCGAAGGGTTTAGCAACCTGCGGAACACTGATCCCTAGAGGCAGCCCGTCTCGAAGGTCAAGTCAAAAGTGGCTTCTGGGTCTTTTAATGGGTAGATATAGGTGAATTCGTCAGATATCTTGCTTCTTTATATAACACCATCCAAGCAAAGTGGCGGGTGTTGTCCATCAAATAGCTCTTAGCTACAGTCATTATAAACTGTTTAGCCATTTTTAATTTGACTTTTTTGGTAAAGAAAAACTTGGCATTACAACTCCACCTGGAGAGGGTAGGGGTCTCCCCAGCAGTGAAAGGAGCTCACTATTTACTGAATAACGAATGCAAAGGTATCCACACTGATGGTCGGGGACGCAGACGGGTCGTGTCTCTTCCCTAAATGGGCGGCGGAAGCGTGTGGTGCCCTCCTGACCCCACTGTGGCCATCCGTCCCCCAGGAAAGTAGCTGGGAGGAAGCCCCGGGCCTGTTTTCTGTTGCATGCCCTGCACGACAGCTGCAATCTGCCCTGGTGTTTATAGAATGAACCTTAGTAAAAAGTTGGGCTGCTGAGAGGAGGCTGCCAGAGGGAGGAAGATTTACAAGAGGCCTCCATGCAAGGTTTTGGAAGAGCACGTGGCGGGGAATGACGGAGGCAAATGCCTTCTCTGTGTTGTGCTGGAATGCTGGAAGGGTGTGTCTGTGCGTGCGAGGAGCACGCCATGCCACGCAATCATCACACGTGGCACACGCATGGTCACCTGACAAGAGAGCAGAGACCGGCGAGCAGAGACCAGTGTGGGCCCGCCGGCAGTGCCGCAGCTCCACCCAAAGACGGAGTCGCCTGGATCAGTAGGCCGTGGCCTGAGATGAGGCCTCCTGATGGTGAGAAAGCTCCAGCAGCAATGAGGAAACTGAGGCACCGTTCTGGCATGGAGCTGCCTTCCCACCTCTGTGGCTAGGGAGAGGGATGGAGGATGGGCAGTGAATGGACAGTGCTGGCCAGCTCTGGACAGCAGGATGCATGCCGCCTGTCACCTGGTGTGGGTTGCCTTCCCTGGCACCCTCCCTCCTGCTCCTTCCTCAGCTCCTGGAGGCCGGTGGCTGATGGAGCTACCAACTGGTCTGCAGGCCACATCCTGATGCCAGGGCACTGCCAGATGCACCTGCGAGTCGGCAGCTTTGTGTGCTTTCCCTGCACTCTGTGTACAGCAACAGCAGAACACTGCAGAGGGCTCCGGCCCACCCAGTAGTAAGTGTTAGACTAATCAACTGGCCAGGATAACTTCAAAAATAAAAAACCGAAGGGAGAGAGGAGCAGATAATAAGGCCACACCGGCACCGGGCCGTCAATTAAACTTTCCGCGGAAAACAACAGCCCGCAGCCATTTCCGCGGAAGACAACAGCCCGCAGCCGGGTGAACAAGGGCAGCGCTGGCTCCCACCCGGACTGCGCCGTGCGTGCAGTTCCGAGTGGGGCCGCTTGCCTGGCTGGGGGGAAAATGAATCAATTAATAAAAACAAATTACCTTTTACTAAGTTAAATAAAAGCTAATATAAATGAAGTCTCTGTGTACGTGGCAGATTTATGCTAACTATAACCATTCCATTCCAAGATGGAAACATTGTAATGTGATATTGAAAAAGATCAAATTAAACTTTAATGGATGCGACATTTGGTGTCAGGGACGGCGCAGCACCTCACACATGGTTACCGAGGTCACGAGTGGCTATTCCTCATGCATCAGTTTTCAGTGGCTGGAGGGGTTTGGGAGGAAATCCCTCCCCACCCCCTCCACTGGCTTTGGGGGGAAATCCCTCCCCACCCCCTCCACTGGCTTTGGGGGTTCCCGATCCGGCCTCTCCACGTGCTCACTGGGTCCGGGGCTAAGCTGGGGGTGAGGGGGTATCACAGCGAGGCTTGGCTGGAGGCCCCTGAGGACCTCAGAGGACGGAGGTGGACACGCAGGGAGCTGCCAAGCTGAAGCAGGAGCCCACGCCACTGTCACGAGGGAGGCCAGGTGGGAATTCAGGAGAAAGCCTGCGAATCTCCGAGAGCTCCCACAGACGGGACGCAGCTTCACTCTCACCACATACAAACAATTCTGCGCTCTCTTGGCAAATGCATGGGAATTAATAAGCGGACCTTCAACCAGTTACACCAACATCTATGCTCACTTGTGGCAGGAAGATAAACTCCATGAGTCACAGCAAGGTGGCCCGCAATGCCTGCAGACCTCCAACAGGAAACGCGACTAAAATCAGCACAGGCCGGCCATTGCACTGCCTGTTGGCAACACAGTGGGGGCCGATCACCAAACCCGGGTCAGAGAGATACAGATGGCCGGGCTCACGAACCAGAGATCCTGAGAGGCTCTTCCAGGCTGCAGGGGGGCCCACACCCAACCCCCTCTTATTATGAATTAATTGTGGTTTGTTCTGATTTGAAGATGGCTAGTTTCAGCCAGGCTCATGAACCAGAGATCCTGGGTTCAAATCCCAGTGACTCCTCGACCTTGTTGAATTCAGGTTTCTGCACATCAGCCTCTCCTCTGTAAAGTGGGGGCACCACTGGTTTTCTTGGCGGCCCCCTGGAGAGTGAGTGAGTGAAGCCTGTGGTGTGCCGTCCCACGGTTCTCACTGCTGCTTGTTCACGGAGCTGGAGTTCAACTTGTAAACCTTCCAGCAAAAGAGAGACGGGGCTGACGCTGCCTCCCATCTTCTTACGATCCCTACAAACTCGCTCTCCTCCTCTTAAAATATACTCCCCAAGTGATGCATTTGATGGAGCTTTGGAAAACGGTGCCTGGTTTTGCTGTCTAGCTGCCCCTCCTCTCAGAGGCCGTTCCTGTCACTGCTGCAGGAGGCTGTGAGCACAGACCCGCTCCCAACGGGCATATCTGGCAGGAGCTCAGAAGCAGCGGGACTTGCAGAAATATGCAGCCCTCCACACGTGCTGGAAATTAGTCATCATCACAAATGCTTCAGGGTAAGCAAAGAGGGAAGCAGAAGTCCTTTCTGATGGGATGATCGCAAAAGACACTAGCCATCTTCAAATCAGAACAGACCGCAATTAGTTCTTAATAAGGAGGTGGGTGCGGGCCCCCCTGCAGCCTGGGAGACCCTCCTGTGTTCCCACCACAACCTCAATTCTACTCGCCTTTCAAGGCCCCTGGAGCTGCACCGACCTGGGTTTGCTCCCTTCGCCCACTAAGTGCGGTTGCCTGTTTGAACTCTGAATTATTCCCTTCATTTTCCTGCCAGAGTGGGATGATTATAATCCTGCTTTCCCAACAAGACCGAAGCTCCTTCAGGTTAAAGACCTCTAATAAGCAGTACGGGGGGTTGTTAAGTCTTCAGGATCCGGGGCCTGGAAGCCTTGGCGTGCACTCTGATTTACCGCTTCCCTCCCCATGCTCAGAAGAGGAAAAGACCCGCATCACCGTCACTGAGCTGCTCAGAGGATGAAAGAAGAAACTATGCGCCAAATGCCAAGCCTGGTGCCTGATCCATAGGCAGGGCCTGGTCAGCCTGACAACCAGCAATGCCAAAGCCCTCACTTGCTTAGCTGGTGCTTCATTCTGTGCTAAGCGCTGGCCTGACAGACAGCTCCCTTGACACGCACACCACCCCTCCAGGAAGGCATCGGGGTTATCTCTACCTCACAGATGAGGACACTGAGGCACAGAGAGGCTCAGTGACTTTCCTGAGGTCACACAGCTATCAAGGGATGGATGTGGCATTTGAACCCAAGGGTGTGGTTCTGCAGCCCGGGTTCCTAGGCAGCACTGCCTCTCAGGGTCCAGCACCAGCAGGGCTGGGCAGTCACCCTGTGCTGGGCTCTGCAGACAGTCCCACACAGGCGGCCTCCTGGCAACAATCTCAGATGCAGGTACTACTATCACCCCAGCCTTGGAGACTGGAAGACAGATCAGATGGGTTGAGTTGGTGTCTCCATGGACATGGGCATTTCTGCTGGTGATGCCCACTCACCAGCACTGGGCAGAATAATTCCCAAAGAAGATGCTTGGCAGAAACCTGCAGGCAGATCAATGGATAGTCAATAGCCTAGAAACTGACACACGCAGGTCTGTGTGTCAGCAGGGTCTTGGGGAATCTCATACAATGGATCTGAGCCCTTTGGGGAACAGGGCCCATGTGGCCCAGCAGTTGGCGGGCAGAGTCGGTGGGCACCACTAATGCGAGGCAGTCATGTCTCAGGTGGGCATGGCGAGGCCCTTCTAGACAGCGGGCAGGGCCCTGAGGAAGTGGAGGTTAAGAGCCCATCTCTGCACCTCAGTTTCCTCCACGTGGTAATGGGGATTATACCACCACCACGCAGTCTGCCTGTGAAGACACACTGGCTTCCTGCGAAGACACACTGGCGTCCTGCGCCTAGGAACTAGTGGCATTCGATTAAGGAACAATGAAAGAATAGACACCCATCTAGAGCGCAGCACAAGGTAATCGCCGTGCGATGCTGACAGAGCAGCCCGAGAGGCAGCGCTGCCTGGCCAGTGCTATGAGCCCTCCTCGGGGTCGGGGCACCAGGGAGCCTCCTTGGGGAGCCTGAACACAGACCCGTCACATCACAATGCCTTCGGAGAAAAGGTACCGTGAGGCTTAAGGAGTTAAGCATGATGGAAGGACAACAAATGTAGCTCCTTTGGTCAAAAAGGCTTTTGCACAGAATGATCAGAGGACCTCCCGCCAGCACCTGCATGTGCAGCTGCTGCAGCTGCCTCTAGACTGGAATCCACAGGTATAAAACCAAAGCCCAGAGGCTAGAAACACAGTGCTGGGAAATGACTGCTTCATGTCTAGAATGGAGACATCAAATTTTCTGAGAAGTCATTAAGTGTTAAAAGAGTGATTGAAGTCAGTTTTCAAAGACAGAGGCACACATCAGCCTATGAAGGTCCCAAATGTTATTAAGCTTTTAAGCCCTTCCTTGTGGACTGTGAATGGGATGCCAAGGGTCCAGAATTTTGTGGTGGAAACTTCCATTAAAGCACCTGGCTTCTAGGCTTTGGCCACTGGAGGGGTGATGGTCATACTCAGCCACTTACAGAAAGCCCATCTGGGGTGGTGGATAGGGCTTCATGAGTGTGCATCCTGGGAATGCATGGATGAATGGATGGATGGAAGGATGAATGGATGGATGAATGGATGGATAAATAATGGATGGATAGATGAATGAATGATGGATGAATGAGTGGTGGGTAGATGAATGAATGATGGATGAATGGATGATGGGTGGATTGATGAATGAATGGATGATGGGTGGATTGATGAATGAATGATGGATGAATGGGTGATGGGTGGATGAATGGATGAATGATGGATTAATGGATGGATGATGGATGGATGGATGAATGAATGATGGATGAAAGGATGGATGATGGGTGGATGTATGAAAGGATGGATGATGGGTGGATGTATGAATGGATGTATGAATGATGGATGAATGGATGATGGGTGGATGAACGGATGGATGACTGAATGACAGGTAGATGAAGGATGGATGAATAAAGGATGATGGATGGAAGGATGAATGGATGGATAAATGGTTAGGTGGATGAAGGATGGATGGATGAGTGGATGATGATGGATGTGTGATATATGGATGGATAGATGACAAATAGAAGGATGATGGATGAATGATGGATAGATGGATGGATGATAGATGGACAGATGGATGGATGGATGATGAATCAATGATGGAAGGATGGATGGATGGATGATGGGTGGATGACGGATGATGGATGATGAGTGGATGACAGATGGATGATGGACAGCCTCATCATAACAGAGAATTTGGCCAAATTCCAGTCTATCTGATAACATACCTTTCCTTTAGGTGGAACAGACTTAGCATAGGGAAGAGGTGGTTAAGAGCCCATCTCTGCACCTGGGAGTCCTCCACTTTATAGTGGGAATTATACCACCACCATGCAGTCAGCCTGTGGAGAGGCATGGGCTTCCTCGTCCTAGGAACTGGTGGTGTTCGATAAAGGGATGATGGCAGAATAAACACCCACCTAGTGTCCCAGACACAGTGAGTGAAGAATGAGCACTAAACCCTTGCAGTAGCGTCATGATTTCTTGCAAGTTCTTTAGAAAACTGAGGGCCTTATCTGCATGGGGAAAATAGCGCCTGAGAAGGGATCAGGTAACCTGGGCTGAGGCATCCTCCCCGCACGGGGAGGCAGGCAGCTCCTGCCCCAGCCCCACACATGAGAGGCCCATCCAGGGGCAATCAGCCCCAGAAGCTGTCTGGCTGTGTCTGTGCATTTGGGGGAGGGACCCTGAGGGGTATATGGGTTTTGTGAGGCACCTGCATGGGACGGAACTGAGAATAAATGAAATAAGAGGTAACTCAGCTAAAACGATGAACCCTGGACTGACCACATATTTCAGGACGAAAACCATAAAATCAGACATATAATAGCTGACAAGAATAAGACGAATGGTGACCTTGAGTGTGCTGTTCCTGCCCTGAACACGTCCAACGCCCCTCCTTGTTCATTCCCTCCATGGTCCTACAGCGGCGCTGCTGTCATTCTCCTCACTTTGCAGCTCAAGGGGCTCAGCCACCCGCCAAGTTCCAAGGTCAGGAGTGAAGAAAGCAGGAATTGTGCTTGAATTCATCCTCCACTGGGGGGACTATAAACAAGTCTGACTCTTAAAAGAAGCCAGACACAAAAGTCTATAGGCCAGGCACGGTGGCTCACACCTGCAATCCCAGCACTTTGGGAGGCCAAGGTGGGAGGATTGCTTGAGGCCAGGCACTTGAGACCAGCCTGGGAAACACGGCGAGACCTTGTCTCTACAAAAAGTAAAAAAATTAGCTGCACGAGGTGGTGTGCACCTGTGGCCCCAGCTACACAGCCCCACAGGAGGTGGGAGGATCGCTTGAGCCCAGGAGTTGGAGGCTGCCGTGGGTTGTGACTGCGCCACTGCCTTCCAGCCTGGGCAACAGAGTGAGATCTCACTTCTAAAAACAAAAAGGGATTCCATTTACCTGAAGTTCAAAGTCAGGCAACATCTAGAAAGTTGGAATACAGGAATCTGGTTACCCTTTGGTGAAGGGATGGTGGCCGCAAGGGGCCTGAGGGAGCTTTCTGGAAGGGCAGATGGAGTGTGACTCAAGCTGGGTGCTGGCCACACTGGGCTCTGCAGTCTGTGCAGAGCTGTCTGGTTGGGCACTAATCATTCCTGCATTTTTCAGGGCGTGTATGACATCCCAATACATTGAAAACACCCCATGTTACAAACACAGGACTCGCTGGAGGAGTTGAAAAGTTGACAGGCTGAGGGTGCCTGGAGCTCCTCACTAGGACGAGGAGCCAGGGAGTAGGGGAGCAGGGGCTGTGTGGACACCGAGCCCAGGTTCCCAAGAAGAAAGCAAGTGTGATCGCCAAACCGACACTCACTGACCTGGGAACGGAGCCTGGTTATTTTTAGTGCCCGCTCTCGGGCAGGGCCGCAGTTTGACATTTCACCCTGAGCCTGCACTGCAGCCCTGTGCTATTACAATCAATCCGGCCTCTCCGAGGGTCTGATACTTTGCTTTAAAATAGCTCAGCCACTGAGCTTTCTGCCAGATGACCTTGTAAACTGTTTTCTGTGATGCTGTGACTCAGGGGGGCAGGTCTGAGGCAGATGTAGTTTCCAGGGCGGTGAGAACCTGCCGTTAGACTCCCCGACATGGACATCTGGCTTGACCTCTGGGGCTCTGCCTCCCGGTCTGTAAAATGGAAGCCGTAGCGGCATCTGGTGATGAGGAGTCGGAGGTGACGCACATGAGCTCATGCAGTGTCCGACTGGGGCTGTGTGTGTGTGACAGATGTTGGCCCCATGACTGCTCAGGGACCATGGCATTAATAGACAGGATGTAAGGAAGGAGCAGGAAGAGGAACAGGAATGGATTGCTCCTGTTAGGGTGGGGCCGGTGGCTCTGTCCCTGTTTTGCTTAGTCCCCAGGGCGGACACCTGCGACAGCTTCTAGGGTAAGAGAGGTGGCCAGCGTCCCCTCCGGCCCACGGCCCAAGGGCCTGGCTGCAGAGTTAAGTCCTGTGCTGCCCCTCTGCCAGTGCAACGCAGAGCATGAGGCGAGCCCCTGTGGTGAGGGAGCTGCCTGCCTGCGGTGGAATCGTACTGGGGGGCGTTCCAGAGCCCGGGGGAAGATGGGGCTGGAGAAGTTCCTCATTCTACCCTGGAGCAGCCAGGAAACCAGGCAGGAGGGGTGAGGGATGGCGGGATAGACTGTGGGATGGGGGGGATAGACTCCAGGGGAACTGGGCAAGCCACGCGGGAAACAGAGTGAGCGAGCAAATGAGAGAGAGCGAGAGAACAAGAGCAGAGTGAGAGAGAGCGAGCTAGGAGAGTAGATTTCCGACAAGAACAAAAAAAGCCAGATGTGATTATTTTGCCTTTATTTGTAACTGGGCATCATAGCCTTCCTTCCCAGTCGTAGCTAAAAGAGAGGCAATGGCCAGGCGGGGTGGACTACACCGGAGCCCTGAATCTCATCCAGGAAGTGCTGGACATTTGTGCCTAGGACTTCTGTGTGGAGTGACACCTCTAACTGGTGGAATCCACAGGTCAATTACGTCTTTACGAAGGCCACCTGGGAGGGAAGGAGGGGAGGGAGGGACAACCGACTCCCAACAGGCAGCTTTTGTAGCACAGAGGGGAAAAGAGAAAAGCCCCACACCGTCCTTCTGCAGCCATCATGAGGAGGGTCCCCCTTCCCATCCAGGGAAAACCAGGATCTAAGCTAATGAGCCCAGGAGGGTCCTCACTGGCTTTGCAGGTGCAGCCAGCAGTGCTCCCCTATCATACATGCAGCTTTTGGGGACTACGGTGTCCTTTGTGACAATCTAGGACCTGCAGGTTCCTGCTGTATGCTCACTGCAGGTTCCCAGGCCACATCGTGAGGGTGACCACACAGGGGAGTCCCCAGAACCGGGAGCTCAAATGGTGACGGACAGCAGCAGGGCCTGCCAGTGCTGGGCCACCCGCAGATGTTAAAGCTTTTCAATTGTTTGCCAAAATGTAAAAGCAAGGACTTTTTGCATTAAACAAAAAATTCCAGTTTTCTTCTCTCTGAACTCGCTACATGATCGTGAATGACAGGCTCTGTGCCTGGCACTTTGGCAGGAACCCGAGAAGAGCTGGCGTCTTGTTTTCAGGTGCAGGGCAGAGGCCCAGCCGTGCCACCCGCCCCCGCCCCAATGCCAGGCAATGGTGCAGGCAGGTGTGTCCTGGGCCTCCAGGGAGGTCCTGGGCCCTTCCTCCCACCCCATGGCTGCCACCCAGGTGCTTTTTGTAGAAAACATTACAGTGATGACCTTCTAAATCCTCCTGCCCACAATTCCAGAGCTGTTCTTGAGACAATGAATATCGAGGCCCACATTCAATCTGTGTTTTGAGAGGCACAATAAATCCATTGGTCTCAATTCAGCTGCATTGCCAAGGGTCATGTCCATGTACTTATTACCAGCAAACCTCAGCCCCAGTGCGTATTTGCCTATGGCCCTTTGACAAGCCAGTGATGAGACAGGGCAGGGACCCCTTTTAGGGGCCTGCTAGGCCCCGCAACATGGAAATAAAGGAAAATCTTGAGTGCCTTCAAGGGAAATTCCAGGCACCCAGCGAGCCCTGAGAAGTAAACGAGTAACATGATAAAAGCGAGAAGGGAACAGTAGCCTAAAACAAGAGCCCCCCAAGGAAGTTAGAACCACAAGATGTTCGTTCCCTATGGAAACCCAAGATAACATCTTGATCTACATCCCTGAACTGTTTTCCAGAAACCTGGACCCCCACCAGACGGAAAATGCCAACCACTGTCACATAGACATCGGGGGTGGGGGGAGGGAGTGGACTGAGGCCTGAACCCTGACCACCGTTTTTTGTTCCAAAATTCTTCCTGAGGGGCCTGAAGAAAGTCATACCCAGCAGCCAGACCTTAGCATTCCTTTCTGATGACCTCAAGCTTTTAGACAAATCCTTAACCAACTGCAAATCACAGAATTGCTGGATCCACCTATGACCTGTCAGCCCTCACTTCAAGATGTCCTTTTTAAGCCACATATTGATTTATGATTTTGCCTGTAGCTTCTGCCTTCCTGAGACGTGCCCCTGCCTTTAAAAACTCTTGCCTGTAAGCCAGCCAGGAGGTCAGGTCTCCAGTGGGCGTTGCCCATTCTCTCTGCTTGGCGCCCTGCAAATAAATGCCCTCCTTTCTCCCGCTGTGAAACTTTGGTGTGGACGCTTGGCTCTATTGTGCTGGGCAAGTGGACCCCAGATGGGTTCAGTAACAGTGACAGGGAGCAAGGGAAGAGGCTGTGGGGCTCGGAGGCCAGGCCCATGGTGCCTGGGACAGGTGTCCAGTGAGTGGGTGGCCAGAGGGGCCTCCACTCTAGGGAAGGGGTGGCCGCTTCTCACCTGCGGCTGGTTACAGCTTCCTTGGGACACAGGTTGTGGTTGTCAGATGCTTTTTAAAATTGTGTTTCAGAGAAAAGAAAACTGGCCAATTTTCAGAGGTGAGACTGCTTAGAGGGAAGGTGGCATGGGTTAAAGCCCCAGAGAGCAATGTTGTTGCTAGAACACCAGGGAGCATGGAATTCTGGGCCCGGCTTCCTCCTTGACAGCCGTGCACCATGGCGGCCTGGTGCCTTCTGTGCCTTGGTTTCCATCTGCAGCCTGGAGAGGATGGCAAGGATGTGGCCTGTGGGGTTGCTGTGAGGTTGGCATGAGATGAGCACAGAAGTTCTCAGACGCCCCAGGCCCTTTGTTAACATTGTGTAAAGTCAACAGAGGGTCCGTTCCAGAAGGAAGTTAGCCCCCGCAGTCGTGCTGGCCAACTTGCAGAGACCGTGGATGTTCCCTTTCCACCCTGCGCCCAGCAGCCTTGTGGCATCACAGCCCATGGGCCTGAGCAATAGCAACAGGAAGTCCCTGGGGCAGGAAGGGCCAGACCCTAGGACCTCCTGCAGGAGGACAGGGCTCCAGGCCAGATGGAAGGGGCCAATGGCAGCTGTTGGCTGTGTGTGCCTGGAAAGGGAGGAATGGACGGCCTACCTGTAGGACAAAATCCCACAAGGTTTCCAGGGAGGCATTGCTCATTGACAGCACGGCCTCCTTCATACACTTTGCAGTTAGAGGGCACATGTGCTTTGAAAATGGAAAAAAACAAAACTCTACGGGGGCTCTGATCCTACTGTTAACAATCAGATTTTGATGGACTGAATTTGTAATTGGCCCAAACAAACAAACAAACACAAACTGAACAAGCTCAATCACAAATCCATCCACGTCCCTGTGAAGACTGAGAGGTCGGTCCTCTTTCAGGAATTTTCACTTCCTGTGCTCACAGCCATGAGCTTCCTCGAAGAGCCAGGAATGGACGTGCTCCTGGGATGTGCGTGCTTGTCGTCAGCGGCAGCCCCCAAGGGCCACCTGCTGTAGGTCCCCAGGCACCACTGAGAAACCAGACGGTGAGTCCTGGAAACTCTGCCCTGGCATGTCAGTGACTCTTTGGGTGCCGGTGTTGGAACATTTCTAAGTGACTACTTATGAAATGATGTTTCCCCTCGCCCCATTCATCTCCCTCCCATGACCTACTTTTGGTCTTTTATAAGCTGGCACTTGTAGAACTAGGTCATGATGTGAGTGGGGCTTTGGCGACAGATGTTTTAATAGACTCAGTCATTTAACCTCCCTTTCTTCTAGGCCTTGGACCAGATGAAGCTTATTATGAAGTGGAAATGGGTGACCTGGAAGAGGTATGGTTGATTGAAATGATCGGGTCTCACTGTTTTCCATGCAGGACAATCCCCTTCCCGGGCCTGGCTATAAGAACTCTCGAGGTCTTTTCTTTGAGGGCCACACTCACATACACACTCCAATCACTGCCGTGGTTAACCCTTGAGAGATGATGACCTGGTGAGGCGACTGCCCACACAGCCTTGATTAGAGAGCGTTCAGGATCCATGGACCAAACCACCGGGCAGCCCAGGAACCCAGCTGCAGGACAGGAGCCTCGCCCCGGTTTACTACTCAGCATCCTTAAGAGCCAGCAAGCTCAACCACATCCCAGTAAACACACGGGCTTGATTACAGTCCTTGCAGGCGAGGAAACAAGAATAAATCAATGCGGATGGAGGGTGTTCTCGGCCTACTGTGAAATCTCAGGATCCCAGCAGGCGAGCTTCACAGTTCTCAGGGGCAGATAGAGGGGATTCTTTCTCTGTAGGGGTCTTATCAGGAATGTAAGAATTTTCCAGATATTTATTCTATAGTATACCCAAGAAAAAAATGAGTTTCACAATTTAGTGTATCAGTGCCCTCAGAGCAGGAAATCAATGCTGAGGACCAAGATATGGGAAGGCACCCAGGACGCCTTAATCTTAGGCAAAGTGATTAGCTCTGTTTCTGATTAAGAGGCTCCAAGCTCTCTTGAACGTCTGCCAGACACTCGCCAAACATGAACATCTTCTCTCTCGTCTTTCTTTCTCCATCTAGAAAATGGCCACAAAGTCGCTTAATGCATACACATATTTTATGATTCACGAGCATATTTGTAAAATGCTATAAGTAGACTTAAGTGAGTGTTGGGAAGTACCCGCTGCTGGTCAAAGCAGAGAGAAGCTTCTTTGAGGATCTTTTTCTTAGTAACTGCAGAGAGGGCATCTCTGAGTCTACCGTTTAGCCTCAGCAGTTTGCTTTAGGGGAAGGACTTTTTAAAAATGAATTCTGCATTATGGTGAAACACACAAGAGTTTGTGTGGCAGTGGGTGCAGAGCAGGGTCTTCCTGGCACAAGCCGTGGAGTTAGAGGGGCAGGAGGGGATGCAGAAAACATAAGACGACTTCCAGGCCACTGGCCCCCAAATGTGGATTTCTGGTGGTGTGAAGTGGGGCTGACACTCCCCAGGTGATTCTGACGTGCACACATTCCAAAAGGCAAGGCCTGCTACTCCATGGATAACACGGTCCCGCCCTGCTGGTATACTCTACCTCATTCACTCATGATGTAGTTTGGATATTTGCCCCCAGCAAATCTCATGTTAAATGGAATCCCCAGTGTTGGAGGTGGGGCCTGTGGGGAGGTGTCTGGATCTGTCATGAATGGCATGGGCCATCCCCCTTGGTGATGATTAGGCTCTTGCTCTGAGTTCACAGGGAATCTGGTTATTAAAAAGTGTGAGACACCCGCCCCCAATTTTCTCTCTCTCTCTCACTCCTGCTTTCATTTTGTGACATGTCTGTCCCCACCCCCTCACCTTCCCCCACCATTGTCAGCTTCCTGAGGCCACCCTAGAAGCTGAGCAGATGCTGGCACCAGGCATCCTGCAAAGTCTGCAGAACCGTGAGCCAATTAAACCTCTTTCTTTTATAAATTACCCAGTCTCAGGTATTTCTTTATAGCAATGCAAGAACAGCCTAATACAATTTTCAACCTGCCTCCTCTATATAATGGAGGGCACACCTTCCCGCCTCATAATCCCCCAAGCAAGTAATTCCCCAGCAATGCAATCCCCCAAGTAATCCCACTATGGGTCATCAGCCACCAAGCAGTAATGGGAGCTAACTAGTCCTGAGGTCGGTCATCACCCCTGACACCCGTGGGCCATTCCTGGGGCAGTAGACAGTGGTCGCATTTTATGTGGAACGAATCTCTCTTCTTTATGGGATGCCATCAGCCCAGCAGGCATGCGGGCATTCCGATAGTAAACGTATCCTTCCAGCTCTTTGACAGAGGCTAAGGCAGGGGCTGGCCAACTCCAGCTTCCACACAAACTCCCATGCACCAGACATCTCCAGAGTCGGGCCTCGTGCCTTACATCACAATCCTCCTGGGCAAATAGAAACTCCCCTGAATGCACGTTCCTGGCCCCCCCAAAACACAAAGCACACACCAAGTAACATTCTCATGGGTGTCCTTTCCTGAGCTCCACGAGCGGGAGTGCTGAGCGCATAGATGCTGGCATATTGCAAATCACTAAATTTCCGGGTTGAAGCTCTTTCTGATCAGATTTTCAAACAACTTTAAATGAATAACACTCCACTGGAAAACACTCACAGAGTTACATAGACTTTCAATAGAACATTTCAAATGCTGAATATAGATGCAGCTGATATTTACAGCCATCTCCAAATGACATGAACCAGCCATTAGCTAACTTTACAATTGATTTTAATGAGAACCTTCGCCATATGGAAAAATCCCCCCACCCTTTTTCTCTCTTTCCCTTTTTTACCCCTAAAATATGAGGCTCTGCTCCATTACATCCTGAGATGCCAGCTGCATAGAGAGCTTGCAGCCACCAGCATCTGCCAGTGGAAATCCACTGTTTTCCTGAGACTTCGGTGGGGCAAGTGACCTCCGGACTGTCATATTGGACACCCAGACCCTGTCCGCTGACTGGTGCAGCCTCAGCCAAATCTTGCAAATTCAGCCTGTTCGTCCCCTTCCGGGGACTCTGCCACTCCTGTCCCTGACTTCTCCCGCCTGCCTGGCTTAGCCTTCAGCCCTGGAGTGTGGGCCGGCTGTGCATGCACCTCTGGCCTTGGCCCGACGGTCCTGTCCCCCACCCTGGTACCCTCCTCTTGCCATGCTGCTAGGTGGCTGGGAAGAACCCTCCTCCCGCTCAACATTCACATGCTCGGCTTCCCTTAGGGCCCATCTCGAATGCCTCCTCCTCCTCCTCCAGGAAGCCTGGCTTGATACCCTCGACAAAGCAAGTGGCACTGATGCCTGTCTCACAGCTCACAGTCACCCACCTCCTGGAGTCACCAAATCATGGTTGCCCTTGTCCAGATCTCACTTCTCCCGTGTTAATGTTCCCTGGGGCAGGATAAGTCCCTCCGTGGGCGGGTCCCTCTGAGGGCAGGAGGCATAGTTTAGGCACTGGCTGATGGTGGGGCTCTGAGAGACACTGACAAGGTGATTTCATTCATGCCCCAAGTCCTCTGCCGTCTCAGAGGACCCACCACAGACAGGCAGCTGGCTCTCCTGCTGCAGGATGCCACGGCCTTTGTGCCTGGGTCCACCCTACCATCTGCAGGGGTGTAGGGTTTGCTGCTCCATCCAGGCACAGTGAACCCCACACCTCCTCCAAAGACCGGCTTAGAACCCAGGCAGGTCCAGGTCCATGCTGCGAGCATGTGCCATGATGGCACTGGGCGAGGCCTGGGAGAGAAGCTGCTCCTGCCCTGAGGATGTTAACACAGCAGCTGGTGCTGTGGAGGCAGAGTGGGGAGGGGGTGGAACCCAGCTTCCTGATTCCTAAGCCACTTGCCAACCCAGCCCAAGCCCTCCTTGCCCTCTGGGCTCCAAGCGGGAAGTTAGCATCATTTTTGTCCAGCCCTATCTGCCAATAGAGCTTTCTGTGCTGCTCAAGAGCAGCTGAAGAAACTGCTCAAATCCCGGTGGCCACCCAGGCTGAGCCAGGCATTCCAGGTGGGGCAGCGCCTGGGCTTCACTGCCTGTCCTGAGGCCAGCCCTGCCTTCAGCACTGCTGCTTAGAAGCCACTTGGATGCCCCCTCCTGCCACCAGGTCCTCCTGAACACATGCCCCTGTCTTGGTTCTCTATTACAAACCCTACCACAGCCTGGTCTGTCACCCATCACAGTGGGCTCCGCCACTGTCCACCTGCTCTGCTCAGGAGGGGGCCTTCCCAACCCAAGTGACCCAGCCACAGTCACCAGCTTCTCATTAGTGAGCTCAGGGCCGACCGCAACAGTCTTCAGCCAGCCAATGGGTTGGGGCTGGGGGCACCCGTGTGGCTGAAAGTGTGCACAGGCACGAGAAGTGGCCCCGGTCACTGAGGACTGGCTTCTCACCCGGTGGGGACCTCTCCAGGCTCCTGTCCCCCACTGTGAGCATTAAGACCCAACTCAGTGGGGGGCACACGTACTGCCTGGGACCTTCTGTGTTTTGCTACATAGAATCATTTGCATATTTACTTCCACTCTTAGGAGGAGGCAATGTCTCTGAAGCGGCATTTATTTACACACTGACTGATTGACCAAACACATTTTTAGGGACACAGGAAGGATGCTTATGTTTGTACAACATGAAGGGAAAATGCACGCAGCAAACTTGAATGCCCAGCATGGTCTCACTCTGCACGACAGTGCGCACAGAGACAGCAGGATACAACCCCATCCTGACAGTGACGTCTTCCCGGCGGTGGGGTCATGGGCATTTTAAATTATCTTGTTTATACATTTTAAAGCGAGCCTTTTAGTTTAGAATAGTTTTAGATTTACAGAAAAGTTGCAAAGATAACACAGAGCGATCCTGCCCTGTTTCCTCTGCTGTTCACATCTTACCTTAGTATGGAACATTTGTTAGAATAAGTGCCAATATGTTGTTATTAATGAAGTCCAGAGTTCATTCAGATGCCCTCAGTTTTTCCCCAATGCCTCTTTCCCGTCCCAGGATCCCACATGACATGGAGTCATCATGTGTCCTTAAACACCTCTTGGCTGTGACGGTTGCTCAGATTTTCCTCATTTTTGGTGACCTTGATGGTTTGAGGAGTATGGGTCAGGTATTTTGTAGAAGGTACCCTTTTTTTTCCTAGAAAAATCATCTGTTTTTCTTAGAGTGAAACCTGGTGCCTGAGACACAGTGAACCCCACCTGTACTGTGGGTTTTACTTAAAATTTCCTCCTGCAAAGTACAGCAAACTTCTCAGAAGAGCAGCCCGGTCACGCGCCACTGGCCAGCGATCTCCCGTGCTCCCGGAAAACCCTCCATCTCCATTTGGATTCCTGGCTTCCAATAAGAGCTAAAAATAAACCAAATCTACTTACAAAGTAGCTGTTGAGTGAGCTAATTTAACACCACGTTATCTGAAGACGGTTATTATAATCAAGATGGCTGCGCCTTGTTCTACCATCTCCTAATTAGATGTGGTACCAAAAGCTATTCTAGCTTTTAGAAAAACTACCTTTGGGGAAGATGTATATATTTATAGATGTCTGTTGTGTATATGTGTATTTGTATTTATTTTTAGTTGTTGCATCTGAATCAAGAAACTACATTCTGCTAAACAATCTCACACATGTTGCAAACTCATTTAGGAAAACAAAACACTCAAAAGTCTCAAAACGGGGCATATTTCACTGAAGCTGCACTGTTGGAAAGCCACCATGGTTACGAGTCACTGATTCGAGTAATTTTAATTCTTCCAGCAGCCTGGGGCATCCACAGCCTCATGTCTGAATAGGTGGACCTTGCTGTTTCCTTGCTCAAATCTGAGTATTCCGAAAATCTCCCGACCCACAGGGTCCATGGTTGCTTTCGCAAATGTTTAAACCCTACCCAGCACCACCCTGCAGCCTCTCCTTTCTCCCAGCAGTTCCCATCCAGAGCGAGTTAGACAGAGCAGGTCCCTCGAGACCCCCAAAAAGCCTCTCTTGAGTTGCTCTCATAACGTGCAGGTCGACCCTACGCTAGAGTTGGCTCAGTCTTTTTCTCCCCCAGCTCCTGCAGGCCGACTCATCTCTATAAGTAAATACAGCAACATGATCTGCACCTAGTAGGTACCATGTAAATATTCACTGAATTAATTCTTTGATACAATTAATTCTCTGATACAATTCTGCCCAACAGGCAAAGCTGCCAAAATGGAAGCTTAATCCTTAAGGGAGAAAGAAAATAATAATAATGTGGATACGATGTAATGTATTCAGTAGCGTATTCTTCAAATTTCTTTTACCAAATAGATCCCAGAAAGCCAGCTAAAATTGAGAACCAGGTCACCAATGGTAGGAAAGGTGAACTGAATAATTATGCAACCAAACTGTTTAAACATTTATATTGCATTCATAATGTTTCGAGTTTAAGGCTGAGCTATTACTGTAACTGGATTTTAATGAGGACAGAGAATTGTCCAGAGTTTTGTTTTTGCATGCACCGCATATGCAAAGAAGATGCACGAGCGTCTTTACTCTCCACCGAATGCATACGTTTCCTAACTTGTCATTTTGAGAAAGATTCATTTCTGTCATAGTGTGTCTCACACACTGTTTACTCCCCTCTATGTAAATATTTAATGCAAATAATAAAGTCACTTTGGTTTTGTTGTTCTCCACATTCAGAATTCTTATGGGGAGCAAATGACTCTCAAATCCCATCCAGTGTGAACTGCATTTGTCTAATTCGGCCACCATGTTTTGGTACCATCATCAGACTTCGAATGGACCTGGCAGATTCCTGCATGTCTGAGTTCCTTTCTCAACACATCAATAGAGATTTTCCACTTTTATTAATTGGGAAGAATGGAAACACTGCGTGGACCTTCATATACTGTGGGGCAACCAATAAACCCATTCATCTTAACATAAGCAGCGTGAGGACTGAATTTCCCTAAAAACACACGAGAACATTAGCGTCTTGGGAGTGAAGACTCTCATGTGCCAATTCTTTTTTCCCGCCAACTTGCAGTGAGCGGCTGTGGCTTGCCAGGCAGGATGCCAAGCACAGGGTCAATCATGGATTCTACAGGAAAGAATAAAAACGGCCATGACCATGTCCCTTGGCCCTGGCACAGACCTTCCTAAGCAAGTGCTGAGTGGGGCACCAGCGTTAGGAAGGGTACTTTTTCCCTGGTCCACACTGACACTGGGGCCCCCTGCATAGTCCCAAAGCCGAGTGCCGCCTCCTCCATCTGCAGTGCTAATTTGTCTCCTTAAGATCACAGGCTGCAAAGACAAAAGAGAGAGTCGCCCTCAGAACCTTTCACTCCTGAACTTAACACTATGCTCCCATTGATTGGATTCCAAAGTGGGCCATCCTGAAGCTACGCCTAACTCCTAGAAACGCTCTGAAACATACTGAATCTGCATTCAGAGGGTTCAGGGTTCCTTTCCACCCTCTAGACAGGCTGGTAGCAGAATGCCAGGCTGATGACGGTGCTGCTCTCTCCTGCTCTCATCTTCATTTAACTCTTTTTAGCCATCACTTTGCTGTAAACAGTGAAACACCCCACAATGAACCAAATCCACCCAATGAGCCTCGCTTGCGTCACCCACCTCCCTTCCCAGACATGAGTGAAAGCAGATGCGGATTTTAAAATAATCTCCACCAGGAAAACAGCCTCCAGCCCTACATCTTAAGCAAAATGTTAAAGAGTAAACAATGAACACTGAGCTGTGTAACGAAAGAGAAGCCCCCTCCCCCACATTTGCAGCGCTTTGAGTGGCCTGACTTTGCTGTTTCATCTTTTATTTTCCCCGTTAAACCAGACACTTCTTCTAAATCAAGCCCTCAGGGAGGAAACGGTGAAGGTGATGAGGACGCGTGTATGGGTATGGAAGCGGAGCGTGTGCTTTCTGACCAACTCTGTGCCGAGATCAAGGGTAGTGCCACCACGCACAGCCATCAGGAAAGAATCCATGTAATTGTTCTTCTGGTACCAATTTAGGCCATTAGTCAGATTTGCATGTGGCAAAGACACTGTCACTGCAACGTCCAGATTGTGCCTGACATGCAGGTGGGGCTGGATGTTTAACGAGGGCTGGGGCCTGGATCCTCCACTCTGCTGAAAAGCAGCCACCACACGTGTCTGCGCCTGGAGGAATGCGGTCAGGATGAAACGGATCCATTGCCTACGGTGGGATCTTGGGCAGTCACAACCTCTATGGGCTTCAAAAGCCACCCCCTGCCCCCCGTTGAGATCCCGAGTTAAAGGAAGAGAAGGCCCAGGATGTCACCACAAACACCCCACCTCTATCTAAGGTCATGTTTAAGGAGCCATCCCAAGCATCATTTTAGCTGTAGATGTGTCTCTGGAGACAGTGAGAAAAAAACCACAATCCGAACATCTGAGTATCTAATAGGCTTCCTTGAGAGAGGAACCTCCTGAATTTCAGGCTAAGCCAGCCTCAGCCATAGGAAGACATGGGCAACACAGAGGGCAGCAGAGGCTCGCGCCCCAGTGTGTGGCCGGCCACGGAGCCAGCCCCGTTGGAACAGGCTCCAGTCTTCAGTACTACCTGCGGGATCTGAGGCACAGAGCTCTGAGATCCTGAAGGCCCTCCAAGAAAGTTGCAAATAGTGAGGTCCTTGTTCCCAAGACAGGCGTGCCTCGGTCCAACAACAGCACATGGGGAAGGCTGCTGTGGTCTAGGGGTGGCGAGTGGGATGGGGGCGTATCTCTGGCCCCTACAGAAAACCAGACCATAAGCAAAGGCCTCCTTGGCCGACCTGGCTCATGTTCTTCTCCCTGTTTGGGTGAGCCAAAGACGCAGAGTTCAGACAGCAAAAACACCTTCACGCCCTGGGAACAGATGCCAATACTCAGATGAAATTCACAAGAAAATTGTGTCCACTGTACCCACAGGCTTGACATGTTAATAACATTCAATACAAATTGTTTAATAAACAGTAATTATGTAATTTATATCATTAGTTATTAATACTTTATTTAATGATAAATAAGAATTACCCCAATGCATAGAGAATGTGGCTCATTCTATATTGGAGTCAATTACCCTAAAGCCAAATGTTATTCCCTGAATTCAAGGTTAAAGTATGACCTATGTCCTTATGACATATGACCTCTAACATATGACCTACATCCTTCTATGAGACTTGAGGAGATTTAGGGTCAGTGATGACCCGACGCCAACATCCAGGACACACTTACTCTTCAGCATTCATGATCCCAAATACCACACTCATGCCGGACAAACATCTGGGTTGCTTTTTCAAAAGAAATTTTCTCTTCACTTTCAGTAATGCTGGCTGATTATCTTTACTTTTATGACCCCTTTTCCTATTTTCCCTTGTCCTTTTTTGAAAGCAAATCCTTCATATTTGCAATGTGGAGCAGCCGATTGAAGATCTAATGGATGCTTGCCTGACTCACCTGTTGCTCCACCTGCAACTCTGAACGGACACATTTCCTGTGGGCCCACGTTGAGCTTCTTCTCTCCCCAAAGACCTCGCCCTGATCACGTATATCCCGTTTCTTAGAGCCAGTTGTTCCATCCACAAACACCCCAGGACATTTGCAGCCCAACCCCAGGCAAGGGGCCTCCTGCCCAGTCCTCACCAAGGTCTTGCTGGGAGGAGTACCCAGCACAGTATTTACAACGCGTCTATTTTTTTAGGTATTCTAGGTTCTCCCTCGGATTCCATCAAGCCAATAAAAGAATATTCATTTAGGCATAATCATCTTTGGCCTGCAGAAATGCTCACGGTGAGCGACACTTCAGTGTGATCCCACTGTTTTAGTAAATAAATTGCCCCAACAACCACAAGGAACCCTCCACTGTGTCTTCTCCAGAAATGTTAAGAATGTGGTTTAATACATTATTTGATGTCTCCAATTCAGGAGCCCCAGTACAGAATAATTCTTATGCAATAAGCTAGTTCTGGTAAGAGTAATTTCTGCCAGTAACAAAAAAGAAAATAACGGCAGTTTCTCCTTCGTGATGTTGGCGACTGTTTTGAGTGCTCTTATTTTCCTCTATCCTTTGGATGCCAGGAAGCTCACAGCTAAATATGAGTCTCACCAACACTGACAAATTGTGCAGTATCAGGGTTAGAGGGAAGATTTTTCACATATGACTCAGGAGCAAAGGGAACACTTCTTAACCACACAACCACAGACAACGTTGCATCTGTAACTCCTCTTTCAATGAGCTGGAAAAATAATCTCTAGCTATGTATTTTTAACATTTTAACCCAAAACACTTCTTGAACCAGTGGCTACACCAAGAGAACAACCTTTGCCTCATCGGAGGCCAGTCCCAGGACAACACTGGGAAACAGAAAGCAAATTCCCAGAAAATGTTAAAGATTTAGAGATGGAAGCTTCCAAGCTACACTCAGGAAAAACGACAAAGTAGACCACCAGGCTGCTAAGATGGGAAAAGCACCTTACAGCAGGAGCAGGTTTTGAAGTTCACATTGAAACTCTGTGTTCTATCTCATTTGGGCCTTGTAGATGCTGCATTGGAGCAGAGAGTCATCATTTCCTATGATGGTTTCTCAGGTTAGATCGTCCACGTCAACTGCTTTTTTTCTGGCTCACTGCTTAGCTATCTCATCCCACCCCCCTCCCCCACTCCACTTCTTCATTTGCACAAGTTTGACCAGGAAAGATCATGCAATGCCATCAGTCTTGGAAACTGTGACCCACAGCCCTCACACGCCCTCTAAAGGGCAACGGCCTGGGCCAACGTGCCCACTCGGTTCATCTTACTTTACACGGGGTCCTCACTCAGGCATTCCTCAGAGGAGCCGGGGGAGTGGAGAACATGTTCTCGCAGGCGCAACAGGTATATACAAGGACACACGTGTCCAGCGTTAGCACCAGAATCACTTACCTAGAAAGGAGAGAACAGAAAAGTTTCATTAGTCGCGTCTGGTGGTCCGTCCCATAATGAGTGGCTCCCTAATGAATGGTGGAGGCAGTGGCGGGGTGGTGCTTGTGAAGATAGCTAGTATTCCAGTACCCTCTTCTAGTTCACAGGGCATGGCATGCTTTCCGGAACACGCTGCTTCTGCGTGGCCTTTGAGTCTCACCACAGCTCTGTTAGGCAACTGGAGTCAGCGTCTCCGGGCCACAGAGATGCAGGCCCAAAGGTTCTGAGATTCAGCAAGGATGAGGGGGCAGAGACGGCAGCAGCCGTCTCCTGAATCTCAGCCAGGCCTAGTTCCAGCTGCATCGCTCACCTAATAAATTCTTCCCACCTGGACTCTCCGTGGCCAAGTACGTAGCCAGGTAAACACCAATACTTTTCAGCATTTCCCAAGCAGGCCACACTCCATTTGTCTCAGTCACCCCAGGGCTCTCTCTTTCCACCCGTCTCTAACCGCTGTTCTGCACGGAAGCCAGAGGCAATAATGTATTAGCTGTATTATCGCAGGCTGCAGGCTTCAAGGAATGATTGCCATTTAAACTATGAAGCTCTAAACATCAGATAAGGAGACTGGAGATAGCGGATGGCAGCGCCACCTCCCCCAGCCTGAGTCTATTGTAGCTCAGAGCAGGAGCGGATGTGGCCTGTTTTGGGCTCTACAGAAACATGTTTCTGGTCTTAACCAGAGAAGACCTTGGAAATCATGAACCGTCTGTCGGAGAAGAAAGTTCTCTCCTCCCCATTTCACCAGAGCCATTCCCAAGGGCCTGCCTGCTGTGGACACAGGAATGACACGATGTCAAGGAGAGATATGCTTAGCACAATGCTGCAAAGAGAGCTGAGTGCTCCAGGAATTTGAAGAGTTTCCATTTCTTGCCTCCACATCAAGAGCGGCTGCGTGGGCCTGAGGGCATGCCTGCACTGGGGGCTGGATGTCCCAGTGCCAGTTCAACCTCAAGGCTCATTCTGGATGGGCTGTGAGGCTATAGGTCAAGTACTTGACACGCCAACGATATGAAGGAAACAGGATTTATAAAGACTAAATATTAACATGCACAGAAAATGCCTCTGCCTAATGCTGCAGAGACAGTTCCTCTTCCCATCAGTCACACAGCCCTACCTTCTTATGATACGCAGGTGTCTGTGCCTCTCAGAGGTCTTTTCCTCTCTGCGTCTTGAGAGGAAAGAGCACACATTGCAGAATGCAGACATTCCCTTCCTTCTGTGTTTTCCCAGCACAACAAATATACCTGGTTACTCGAGTCTTTGCAGTGAGCTGCAGGGCCTGAGACAGGACCCAGAGTCGGCACAGGCAGCCACCCAGGTGGAAAGACACTGCATTTTGTTTCTCTCCCTCTCCACGTCCGTGATGTGGAATTGTAATGAGCAACTACTGGGGACTCTGTTCCCAAACAAGCATCTTAATTCACGCTGCAATTCCGAATGCGAGTGAGCAATGGCTTTATAATTGGTGATCATTGTGCACGTGGCTGCCTTGGTGCCCATCCTTTATCAGCACCGTGCATCCTCTGAAAAATTTAATTTCCATTTCCCAGTGCAGCCTATGATGATACTTCCATTATTTGACAAACACAACCGTAGTATGAACATGTTACTGACACACAGGACCATCCCGAGGACAGGGGACGCCCTGCTCCATTCGGCTGGGCCTCCTCCTCCTGGCTGAGGATGCCACAGTGATTCCGACAGGGAAGTGACAGCCCTCACACCCAGCGCTGTTGTCATAGCAACAAGAGTCATCATAAAACTAATAATAATAGTTCTCATGGCCTAGCCCATGACTCAGGGACATGTAAGCTGCGCCCGTGCCTCCTGGGTGCTTTGCATAATGGTGCCACTGACCCTTCCGACCACCCCTGCCACAGACAGAATCGATGCCCACATCTGGAGGGGAGAAAACAAGGTTCCATGGTACAGGCTGGGGGAGTGCAGGAGCACTCAGAGGTATCCGGCTCAGGGTGCAGATGAATTCAGGGTCTCCTCATCGTCCCCAAAGCCTTGCTCATAAGCCCTGTTCCTGGTGTCTGCTCAGCACAGAGGTGAGGAGCTCAAGGTTGACACCCCCGTGTTCCTGCCCTCGTGGGATGGCAGGTGGCACTGGCCTGCGTTTGTGGGCTGGGATCTGTCATGTGTCTGCAGGCTGAGGTCTAAATTCTGGCTTGGAGCCCTCCTCCCTGTGTGACCTCAGGGACACTGTCTGAAGCATCAGGGCCCAGTTAGATAAAGAAGTGGCCCACAAACAACCCTAAGCCCCCCTAGCACACCCACACTTGCCTTCTTTAAAGCAGGGTAGAAAGGAGGCGCTGAGAATGAAGTCACAGCTGCCGTTCATCGAATCCTTGTTCTGAACCAGGCACACCTGCACCCCAGTCCCGCATAACCTTTAACAGGGCAGAGCAAGAGGCACTGCTATCCTTCTGGGTGGGGAAACTGAGGCATAGGGGATGAAAGGACCTGGCCAGAGTGAGCAGCATGAAGGTCCGGGGCTGTGCCCCCAACCCAGATGCTCCTGACTGCCTGACGCTGAGGATGAGTGGGCAAAGGTGCCTACTGGCTTCCGCAACCAGGGCTCCAGGAGCTATGAAAACACAACCACAGGCAGCCTGACCTCCACAGCCACAGTGCAGGGAGGCTCAGGAGGGACCTGGGTGTCCGAAGCTCCTTTTCATGAGCAGTGAGGACCACCGTAAGCATGGAAACCTGCCCCCGCCATGCAGCCTGGAGGCCGTGCTCCCGGCAAGTCACAATACGCCCCCATCTCCTACTCAAGGCTCAGGACACGTGGGGTTCTATCCTCTACTGGAAGGAGACTCATTCCGAGGAGAGAAGCTGGGGCTGAATGCTAGGTTCCCTCGTCCTTTACAGAAGACAGCTGGAGTAAAGGGCTAGGGCAAACTCATCCCACCTGAGGTCCTCAGAGCACTTGCGGCCCAGGACGGCTTTGAATATGACCCAACACAAATTTGTAACCTTTCTTAAAACGTTATGAGATTTTTTTTTGGCGATTTTCTTTTAGCTTATCAGCTATCTTTAGTGTATTTTATGTGTGACCCAAGACAATTCCTCTTCCAATGTGGCCCAGGGAAGACAAAAGATTAGACCACCCTGGACAGAGATTCTGGAGATCCTGGTTAAACTACGTGTGTTTTTTGGGAGGTCCTCCTGTGGCCCTGTGAGGTTCACCTGCAGATTGTAACAGGAAAGGAGGGTCACTATGTGGTTCTGGAGGTTCCTCTTCAAATTCCGTGTTATTTTTATATTAAGAGTGGATTTTTAAAAATTCAGCAGTGAGTAGACAATTCTCAAAGGTGTCACCGGAAGTCGGAGCCGTTTGTCTCTGATCTGAGTGTGTATAGCATTATTGATTACACTATCAATACAGTTCCATGGCAGGAAGAGTTTCAGTGTACACTGTGGTCATCTGAGCTAGAACATTCTGAAACTCCTTTTTCAATTAACTGGAAAATCAACCAGCCAACCGGTGGGAACACCTCACCGGTCTTGTGTGTTTATTTGCCCATCCGATCTGGTCTTCACAAGCTGCGGGTTTTTTTTTTATTTATTATACTTTAAGTTCTAGGGTACATGAGCACAACGTGCAGGTTAGTTACATATGTATACATGTGCCATGTTGGTGTGCTGCACCCATTAACTCGTCATTTAGCATTAGGTATATCTCCTAATGCTATCCCTCCCCCCTCCCCCCACCCCACGACAGGCCCTGGTGTGTGATGTTCCCCTTCCTGTGTCCATGTGTTCTCATTGTTCATTTCCCACCTAAGAGTGAGAACATGTGGTGTTTGGTTTTTTGTCCTTGCAATAGTTTGCTGAGAATGATGGTTTCCAGCTTCATCCATGTCCCTACAAAGGACACGAACGCATCCTTTTTTATGGCTGAATAGTACTCCATGGTGTATATGTGCCATATTTTCTTAGTCCAGTCTATCACTGATGGACATTTGGGTTGGTTCCAAGTCTTTGCTATTGTGAATAGTGCCACAATAAACATACATGTGCATGTGTCTTTATAGCAGCATGATTTACAGTCCTTTGGGTATATACCCAGTAATGGGATGGCTGGGTCAAATGGTATTTCTAGTTCTAGATCCTTGAGGAATCGCCACACTGTCTTCCACAATGGTTGAACTAGTTTACAGTCCCACCAACAGTGTAAAAGTGTTCCTATTTCTCCACATCCTCTCCAGCACCTGTTGTTTCCTGACTTTTTAATGATCGCCATTCTAACTGGTGTGAGATGGTATCTCATTGTGGTTTTGATTTGCATTTTCTCGTTTTTCTTTTTTTAACAACAACAAAAAACCCCAAATCTTTCAGTAGCCTGTGATGTATATTGTAATCCCTAGAGCAACCCCTGAAACATAGTGCAAAGAGGTAGAGCTAAAAATCTTATAGCTAAATTAACATAGAATTCTAAAACAAATTAATTAACACAAGAAAGGAGAGAAGCAGGAAAAGAGACATCACAAACAGAGCAGAGCAAACAAAAACACAAATACAAGTGTTAGACCCGACTCCACCCCCACCAGTAACATACCAGAAAGTATCAGGAATCCTGTTACAACGCAAGGGTTGTCAGAAAGGATGGGGAAAAAAATCAAGGTTCAAAGACATGCTGTTCACAAGACACACACTGTGAGTACACAGACAGGTGGAGAGTCAAAATATGAAAAATACCATGCCAATGGTGAACATAAGAGGCTTATTCACGGCTGATATTAACATTGGATAAGAGAGATTTAAGGCAAGATGTTTCACCAGGAAAAAACAAAAAGCAAAAAAAAAAAAAAAAAAAAAAAATCAATCCCCAAAACAAACAAAAAAAACACCTGCCCACAACAAGATTTGCACAAGAATGTTCTCAGCAGCTTCACCCATCATAGCCCAAGCTGCATGCAGTATTTTCATTGGAAGAAGCAGAGCCAACATCAAACCAAGCCTACAGCACATCCAAAGAACACAGCACAGGCAAAACCATAGTGAAGAAATCACAGCAGTGGCTGCTCTAGGGCCAGAGGAGGGGCTGACTGCACAAGGATATGAGAACTTTCTAGAATGATGTTCTGCATCTTGATTGGAGTCTTGGTCACCCAAATGTAAGCATTTGTCAAAGCTGAGGGAATGCGTGCCTAAAATGGATGGCTTTTTCTCTAGGAAATTTTGCTTCATTAATGTAAATGATATTGAACACTACTGAGATACACACAGAAGTGTTTAGGTGTGAAGTATACTGACGTCTGCACTTTTATCTTGAAATGCATTGAAAAGTAAAATGGATACAGGGATGGGCAGAGGATAGATATGGGATGAAGGAAACACAGGAACATGTGAATTTTAGATTTTTTTTTTTTTTTTTGAGACAGGGTATTGCTCTGTTGCCCAGGCTGGAGTGCAGTGGCGTGATCACGGCTCACTGCAGCCTCAACTTCCTCCTGGTTCAAGTGATCCTCCTGCCTCAGCATCCTGAATACCTGGGAATACAGGCACACACCACCATGCCCAGCTAATTTTTAATTTTTTTTTTTATACAGACAGGGTCTCACTGTGTTGCCCAGACTGGTCTCAAACTCCTGGCCTTAAGTGATCCTTCTGCCTCAGCCTCCCAAAGTGCTGGGATTACAAGAGTGAGCCACTGTGGCTGGCCAATTATAAAATCTAGACAGTGGGTATATAGATGTCCGTTGTTCAATTCCCTCAGATTTTCTGTAAGTTTGAAAATTTTCATAATGAAATACCTAGAGAAAAAAATGTTCGAGGAGCTTTCCCTTGCATGGCACGGCACCTGGACCTTCCCTTCCTCTCTCCTGCTGTGTGTCCCTGGCTTGCTGCGGTAGACTCTTTTTTTTTTTTTTTTTTTTGAGATGGAGTCTCACTCTGTTGCCCAGGCTGGAGTGCAGTGGCACTATCTCAGCTCACCACAACCTCCACCACCTGAGTTCAAATGATTCTCCTGTCTCAGCCTCCCGAGTAGCTGGGATTACAAGTGCTTGCAACCATGCCCAGCTAATTTTTATATTTTTAGTAGAGATGGGGTTTCACCATGTTGGCCAGGGTGGTCTTGAACTCCTGACCTCAGGGGATCCACCTGCCTCGGCCTCCCAAAGTGCTGGGATTATAGGCATGAGCCGCAGTGCCCGGCCTGCCCAGGACTCTCTTACCTTCTTTCTTTCTTTTTCTGAGACAAGGTCTTGCTCTGTCGCCCAGGCTGCAGTCTCAGTTTCTTAAGTGGCCATTCCCACCTCAGAGCCTCATCTGTTTCCTGCCTCCTCCCCTGCTTCGCAGTCCCGGGCCGCCCTGCAGCACAGCTGCTACCACCAAGGAAGCCTTGGGCGACCTCTCAGGATAAGTGGGGGGCGGGCGGCGGGGGGTGCTCCAGGCTCCATGTGGCTGGACTCCCTCCCACAGCTCCTCCTGGGGGTTCCTAGGCTGTGCTGTAGTTAACGAGGGGAACGTCGTGTTCGGCTCCCCCTCAGGTGCCTGAGCTCCAGGGCCCGGGACATGTTTCTCCTGGTTGAAGGTCTAGGTCCAGAACCATGCCTGACACATCACAGACTCAACATTAAGTCCTGAATGAAACGGACGAGGCCACCGCCGCCTTCTGGTCCTCATACCTCAACAAATAGCATCGGCTCCTACAGGATCATGTTAATTTATTAAAACAGCTGTTTGGGGGCCCTGCCCTTGTTCTCCTGCCCCTGCCATGGGCCCCTGAACCTTGAACTCAGCCCCTGTTACTCCCATCATGCAAGGTGGCTCCCTGTGGATAGTCCTCTTCCAGCCTCAGTTTCCCTAGTGCAGGGCATGGCATCTGGCGGAGGGCCCATGCCAAAGAGTGCAGGTTGGGCGAATGAATGTCAGCTCAGTCATTTGCAGCTGATCACAACAGGCATGCACAAGGTGCTACCACACTCAATCACAGCCTAAGATGCTCCACCTTCCAGGAGAAAATGATAGCTAGAGAAACAGATAAAGAATTCACAAAATAGCAAATAACGCCAGTTTTCAATAAGTCCCTTCCTCTCCAATGCTTTGTTATCCAAAATTGATGCCTTTGACTAGATGTCTCTTAGAGAAATTCTTAACTGCTATGTAATAAAATCTATTAGAGAATAATTCAAGTTCTCCCACATATAGATTTTTGTAGATACAGAATGTTTTAGAAGAATTATTCTCTCACACATATTTTATTAAAAAGCCTGGTGCTAAACATCGCTCTTCTTGAAACAAAATTACTACCTGCAAGGAAATAGCTATTTTGGAGAGAAAAAGAAAAGCCTTCCAATTGAGCCCTTCTGTATTTCATTATGAGTTGTTTGTTAAGTACTGAAAGGATAATGGATAACAATGCATTTGTTAAATGAAAAAACTTCAAATATAAAGATTCATTTATGGGTTTCTTTCATAGCAGCATATGATTTTCTAAGTCTATTCAAGTTGATAGATTTCAGCGATTTGCACAGTATGCACGAGCAGAGGTGGGGGTCTCCTTATTGAGTTTAGAGAAAGAAGGATGAAGGCAACATTTGACACCAAACTTCTCTCAAGTTTGAGGATGAACAGCAGCCGCGATTTTAAGTCAGAACCTGGGACCCAGCCTCCAGAACTTGCAGGGGCTCACACCCAGCCTGGCTCGGCCCCACTGAGCGCTCCTGTCTCCACCTGCTCCTGGAGTTGTGTGTGATGAGCGGCAGTCAGACGGCCATTTTCTCCCCAGCCTGCTCTTTGTCTGGCAGTGTGGCTGCTGAGCTGTCACAACAACACAGACCTGGAGAGTCCGCTCCAGAGTGTTCAGGTCTTGCTTCAGGGGGAGGTTTGTGGGGGACACTGAGGACCATGGGCCAGGCTCTGAGGGGCATCCACCTGCCTCCATGGCAATTTGTACGGGCCACTGTTCTCCCAGGACTGGGGTGGGGGCCACCTGTAGCGGAATCCACACTGGGTCTGCTCTCTTTCTGGAGGGGGGTCACCCTAGAGGGTTGGGAGTGAAAGTTTATCATGACTCTGACCTGCATTACCATCCAAGAAGACTGGCTAGGGAGACATGAGAGGAGGGGAGAGGAAGGAAGACTAAACCAGACAAGACCACTAGCCCCAAGATGGAGTGGGGATCTACCCTGTGTGCAGCGGATATCCCCCTGGGAACCTGTCTCCTGCAGGGAGGCACAAAGGGACAGGCTGCCATTTTATCTCACTGGCAGCCACCAGCCATTGTGAAGGAGAAGAGCCGGAATGGCACACGGGTTGTAGCCATGGAGGCATTGCCTAAGGCAGCTCATCAGCACCCACTTTCCAGCTTGTTTCCTAACAACTTATTTTTATGGGGCAACAGAGGTGATGACCTGCAGAGGGGAAGACTGCTCTGTAAGAAGCAAAAAACTCAGAGAACTAAAAGGTTACTTGTGGGCATTGTCCAGGAGAAGCCAAACAGATCTCTAGGCCAAGCAGGGCATAGCACGCTTCACATATGATGGAAACAAATCTCTAGGCTAAGCAGGGCATCGCATACTTCACAGACAAGGGAACTCCGGAAAGGCCCACAGCAAGTGTGGGCTACGGCACTGACACAGGCCTGTATTCTGCGTCTCCTAGAAAACAGTCAAGAGATAGAAAAGTCCACTTTGGTCAATTTCCAGGAAAATTCCTGAGCTAAAATTAAATGGGTTTGAGTGACTTACTAGAGTCTAATTTACATACTTCATTCAAACCTACAGGGCTCCACCTATTTCTCTACCATGGGCAAATCCCAAGCCCTGGTTGACCATCCCAGGCTGACAGGCATGACAGCTCAAAGCCGAAAATGATTCTCCATCCACCTCCACTGCCAACTTGGCTCATCCCTCATCTTTCATGGCTGCTTCAACTTGCCATCCAGGTTTTGGCTTAACTGTGGACTCCCTAAAGTGGTCTTCTCTGACAATACTATTTAAAGTAGCCCTTCCCCAAATGTTCTATACTATCTTTCAATATTTAATATTTTGATTCTGTACATGGCACTTCTTGCTTCCTGATATTGTCATTGTACATGGACTTGTTCATTATATGCCTGGCCCCCACCCCAGACTGTGAGCTCCATGAAAGCAGACATCTCATCTGATATTTTCACCATGGCATTGCCAGTCCAAATCACGCCTGACACAAAGCATGCCACCATCTATCTGAGTCTTCATCAGGAAAACAAACTTGCAGAGAGGCCAGCCAACACCAACATCACTACCGTCAGCATCAGGAACATCAGTACCGCCATCAACATCAACAATGACACCACCAACATCAGCATCAAGAACATCAACATCACCAACATCAACAATATTGACACCACCAACATCAGCATCAGCAACATCAATACCACCACCATCAACACCACTAACATCAACAATATTGACACCACTTACATCAACACCACCACCATCAACATCAACATCACAAACATCAACAATATCGACACCACCTACATCAACACCACCAACATCAACACCACCAACATCAGCATCAGCAACATCAACACCACCAATATCAACAATATCAACACTACCAATATCAACAATATCAACACCACCAATATCAACAATATCAACACCACCAACATCAACAATATCGACACCACCAACATCAACAATATCAACACCACCACCATCAGCAATATTGACACCACCATCAGCATCAGCAACATCAACACCACCAACATCAACAATATCAACACCACCAACATCAACACCACCACCAACACCATCAACAATATTGACACCGCCATCAGCAACATCAATACCACCAACATCAACACCACCAACATCAACAATATTGACACCACCATCAACACCACCAACATCAACAATACTGACACCACTTACATCAGCACCACCAACATCAGCACCACTAACAGTATCAGTAACATCAGTACCACCAGCATCAATAATATCGACAACACCAACATCAATACCATCAACATCAATACCGACATCAACACCACCAGCATCAGCACCACCACCAACAACAATGGCACCACCAACATCAACACCATTACATCAGCATCAACATCAAGAGCAATGGCACCAACATCAGCAACATCAACACCACTGACATCAGCAGCAAGAACATCAATACCACCAGCATCAACATCAACACCACTAACATCAATACCACCAACGAAAACAGAGGAAATATATGTACATGGGGCCAAAACAACAGAGAGACAATGGCAGACTTGTCTTAAAATTTCACTTTCTTCAAGACTGCATCACAATTTTTGCGTATCTTTAAATCACAGTTTGTATCTTTAATATTCTTTCCATTATGTAAACTCTCCATGACGCACAGTTGTAGGCGCCCTTTTGTGCTGTCTTCCTTTGTTCCATCTTTTCCTTTTCACTAGCCCTTAGTTGTGAAGTTACCAGCATCACGAGTCATACACAGCCTGCTCAGAACACCTGTCCTGCAAATGCTCGGGGCTAGAGCTCTGTACTGTCCACCTTGGTTGGAGGTGATGAACTTAAGAACCAAGATTACAGCCCAACCAAGTAACCTGTGTGGAACTGGACATGTTGGATCTAAGCTGCCTTGGCCCAACTTAACACAGAGAAAACTCTCCTGAAAACCAGTGTGCTATCTTTGGGCTTATCCACACTATGCGCACACTTGTAATTAGAAAACCCAACATAAGAAAGAAAACAAAACCCTGCTACAATATAACATGGTGTTGGCTATACCATATGCCAAATGTTGTATTGCAATGGAGTCAATGATAAAATTCTGTTATTCTTGAATAAGGCACTTTGTTCCCAAGGATTTCAGGCAGCCTACATTTGGTATCCAGTGTGGGTGAGAAATTCCAATCAGTCAAACACACCCTGAGTGTGACCACATAAATCTTACACAAATTGTATCAGATGACTAAAGTACACTCAACCATCCTTATCAGCACTTTGATTATCCTGAATGTAACTTTACGTTTCTTTAAGGATTCGGGAGGTATTTTAAGAGCCTTGCAGTTGGATTCATCACATGACAATTAGACAGCCGTGCGCTGTGGGCAGGGCCTGCTCAGTCCAGGAGTGCCCCGTCACTCCGACTCCCACCATTGCCAGAGGCAAACACCGTAACTTTTTTTTTTGAGATGGAGTCTCACCCTGTTGCCCAGGCTGGAGTGCAATGGCGTGATCTCAGCTCACTGCAACCTCTGCCTCCCGGGTTCAAATGATTCTCCTGCCTCAGCCTCCCGAGTAGCTGGGATTACAGGCACCCACCACTATGCCCAGCTAATTTTTGTATTTTTAGTAGAGACAGGGTTTCACCACATTGGCCAGGCTGGTCTCGAACCCCTGACCTCATGATCCACCTGCCTCGGCCTCCCAAAGTGCTGGCATTACAGGCATGAGCCACTGCGCCCAGCCACCATGACAATTTTTAAACCACCAATTAGTTTGGCTTCTTCCAGAGGTGCCTATAAGTGGACTTGCACTGCTGAGCCAGGCCCCTTCCGCTTCGTGTGTTTTCAAGGCTCAGCCATGTGGCTGCACACCCTAGCAGGCTGCTCCTTCTCATCAGTGGGTAGAATTCCACCACATGGATGAACCCCAGTATGTTGTGGGTCACCTGGGCTGTTTCCAGTTTTTGACCTATTGTGAATAAAGCTGCTTTGACCATTCTCTTGAATGTCTTTCATTTCTTTTGGATAAAATATAGGAAAAAAATTGTTGGGCCACAGATTAGGTGTCCATTTGATTTTCTTTTTTGAAACAAAAACCAAAAACCAATGTGATGGTCATCAACCAGGAATTTGTGAGCTAAAACAGCAGTCCCCAAACTTGGCCCGTCATCACAATGATCTGAAAAATTTTTAAAAAAATACAACTCCTTGGGCCCATGACCTGCTGACTTAGACTCTCCCTGAGAGGGGCCCAGGAGCTGTATGTTTCAGAAGCATCCCCAAATAATGCTGATGTAGAAGTACTTTTGGAGGCCCCTGGTAGGCCAGCACAGTGGTTTAGGATGTGGACTCTGAGGCTCTCAAACTGAGTTCAAAAAGCAAGTCAGTTAATGGCTGTGCATCAGTATCTTAACCTATGAATTGAGGATCATGGCAGCAACATCTTCCTAGGACTGCTGAGAAGATGAAATTGCTTAACGTGTGCAAAGCGTCTGTGCAAGTTATTAACGTCAGGACTGGCCAATCGGCTGAATCAACCCTGGCTGAGGGTTCAACTCAACCTCGACTGTGGTCATTAGCATTGGGGCTCAGCCCCCTGGGGAAGGAGGAGTGACAAGTAAAGTTAGATTTCCAGTTTAATGCCACTTTATCACGACTATTAGGTGGGTGCAAAAGTCATTTTGGTTTGGCCATTAAAAGCAGGTTTGAACATTCTCTTGCATCTCTTTAATTTCTTTTGGATAAAATCCAGGAAAGAAACTACTGGGCCATAGAGTAGGTGTAGATTTGACAATGCTGACCCAAGTAATGGCAAAAACCACAATTACTTTTGCACCAACCCAATACATTTGTTCAATAATAGTCACTGGGCTGTGCCTGGGTCTGAACCTGGTTCTATCTGCTCAAACAGGAGAGGCACAGGAGCTTAACAGAATAATGGCTGTCAAGCAATTGAAGACCCACTTGGAAAGGGTGGAGCTGTCACGTGCAAAGCTCTCTTCTCAATTTTCCTGAGAAGAGGCGACTCGTGTTAGTGAGGCTGGGAGGAGATGGGGTTGCCCAGACTTAATACCCAGGAGCTTCCAAGCAGAGGTCTGGGAAGTCCTGTTTGTGTTTCAGAGTCATCAATGAGTGCATTGCACAGTAACGCATTGAAGTGTAAAGTAATGGAATATATTATTTTTCCAAACTGATGGATGAATTTAAAAAAAAAGTGATTTAAGATGGCTAGACATACTGACTTCCTGACTTTGCATCTTTAAACATAATAAAAAGCGTCCAGGCCACACTGATGGGGCTGATCTGAGGACATACTGTGAATGGCAAGGTCCATGGTGACTGTTTAAGGTGCACCCACAAATTCTTCCAATCTTTTAGAGACTACTCAAGGAACACAGAGAACAGCCGACAGGAGCATGCTCTCTTAGTTCTAAAAACATTATCAAAAGCATTTTCAGCCTTATGGCTTGATAACAAGGGCATCAAATATTGGCAGCTGCAGAGCCCCATTTTTTCTCTCTCTCTCTCTCTTGTCTCTCCATGTTCAGTCCTCTTGCTACCAGTCAGGCCCCAAGACATTTTTTATAGAGTACATACTTCTTGTACTTTAGAACTTATCCTGCAATTTAAGATAAATCAGCCCAGTACAAATTCTACCTCAAGTATAATTCACTCCAGTGGAAACAATCCTAAAGCAATCACCACCGTGGGATGCCTTTGAGCCAAAGCTACTTAGAAGGATCATTCCACAGGGGACCCGTGTGAACTCCAAGCATTTGTTTACAGAGGCGCTGAACAAATGAGTTATTGTGGAATGATCTTTTAAAAAAATTAAAAATGGTTCTGTTCCGTTAAAAAGGTAGGAAGCTCTGTTGTGACCGCTGGTCACAGTCACCTCACCCTGCCCCGTGCTTTGCTTTTTGGAGGTCAGAACAATACCTGCTCTGTGCTTTGCCTTTTGGAGGGCAGAATAATAGCTGTGGGAAATGCAGCAATAGTAGATTCCTTCCTCGGCGATGTTAGATCACTGCTGCTAACACTAGGTCAAGACTGGCTGTGATCATTGGCGTCATACAAGACAAATAAATGGCACTGAGTGATTGTCTTTGCCTAAGTTATTCTGCCTTCTCCTCCCACAGAATCATCGATTGAACTGCCTCCATTTGCCTCTGGGGGTGACAAACAGATATCATGACAACCGTGGCTTGAAGACTTAGACATTGCTTAGATGCTCCTATTAGGAAGAGCTGACCTCAGTTTGTATTTTTTCCAACCCATACTTCGTTGTAACTGCATATGCAGACTGTTTCCACGGACAAGACTTTGCCACTTTGAATAGTACTTCAATTACGAAGCAGACTGGCGTGTTGACAAGTCCTCACGGGGTGAACTTGGCAGCTGGGAGACCCAGATGTTGGGCTTTGATAGATGTTGTTTGAGTAGTAGTGTTTCAAGCTAGATTTCTAGCTGGAAAATTGAGGGTCTAGTACAAATTAACCTGCTGAAGGGTTGTCTTGTCAGATTGCATTTAGTTTCCTTCTGATGCTTGTTCAGGGAGGAATGGGGAAATAGCAGAGAATCAGAAAATCACTGCAACTCCAGTTGTTTAAAGGGCAAGTTGAAACACAAACTCCCTGTGGCCATTTCCCTAAAATTCTCCTCTCATGTATTCAGAGGCTGAAGCTCATGGTACTTATTAGAATGAATGGAGGCTCCATTATGAGAACCAATAAATAAATTAAAAGTTGTGCTGAGAATGATTCATTAACAATCACATAGTGAGCCGAGGCCAATAATCCTGACCCAAATTTCATTCCTCACCCCTCACTTCCTTAGGAATCCTTCACTCTCAGGCCTCCCACTTCTTCCAGCCCACGAAGCCCCCTTCCCCCACAGAACAGACTCACATAATAACGGTCAACTGATCTTTGGCAAAAGACAAAGGCAATTCAATGGAGAAAGCATTATCTTTTTCACAAATGGTGCTGAAACAACTGGACATTCACATACACAGAAATAAAACTGGACCTAGACCTTACACCCTTCTCAAAAATTATCTCACAATGGATCACAGACCTAAATGTAAGATGCAAAACTATAAAACTCCTGGAAGATAACATAGGAGAAAATCTAGCTGACCTTGACTGTGACTCCAGGGCCCTTCCTCTGCCAGGCACCACTGGGTACACACGAGAATAAAACAGTACCTCCCTTCAAGCATCTACCATATCCAGGGAACTGGAACTTGTATCTCATTGTTATTATTTTTAGAAACAGAGGCTCTTTCTGTCACCCAGGATGGAGTACAGTGATGCAATCATAGTTCATTGGAACCTTGAACTCCTGGGCCCAAGTGATACTCCTGCTTCAGCCTCCTAAGTGGCTAGGACTACAGGCACATACTACCATAACTGGCTACTTAATTTTTTTTTTAAGAGGTGAGGTCTCCTTATGTAGTCCAGGCTAGTCCCAAACCCCTAGACTCAAGCAAACCTCCCACCTCAGCTTCCAAAACTCTGGGATTACAGGCATGAGCCATCGTACCTGGCCTAAAATTTATATCTTAGAAAGCAGATTATTAACTGAGGTGGCACCACACAAGTGGTTTATTTCCAATGATGGTTAAAATCCTAAGGCCAGCACATGCCGGACACTGGCTTTGCTGAGCCATGAGCGTTCAGAGCTACAGCCAGTCTTGTCCTCCTGCAGCCTGGATCTGACAATGCTTCCCGGACTGAGAGAGGAACAGGGTAGGGCCCCACGGGGACACAGGACCTGTCCTGGGACTGTGATGTCTATGTGTGAATGCCACCAGTCATGCACAGCCCCCACCCACAGGCTGGGCACTGGCCCATCACTCTCCAGCTCCTAAGCCTGATGCTGAGCTTCAGGGCTGCTGTGCACACAGATCTGTTTGTAGAACTGTGCAGGTTTCCGGGCTGTATTTTGCTTACAGCATGGCGGTGTGGAAGGATGAAACAAGGAAAGCAGCAGCATTGGACATTTTGCCTTTAGCTGAGTTTCTTTTGTGTGTTTTATGAATTTTTTGGGCTTGTGATATCCTGGAAGTCTAAAGAAAGCATGGCTCACCTATGCGGGCCAATGCTCCCCATTTCTCTCACGTTAGATGGCATAGGCTGGCATTCTGGCACCCCAATCCAGTAAAATAATTTGGAGCTGATGCACTCATCAGATTGTTGGTCTCGACTCAAGGGGGTGGTGTAATTAGTGGGTGCGTGTGTTGGGAGTCTCTCCAACCAAGGGAGGATCAGAGGAACGTGGAGTGTAGACGTGTGAATGAAGCAAGTCAGTGCTGCTCCAAGGAGCTGGATGTCGACAGAAACCCGTATGGGGCAAGTGCTGAGAGAAACAGGGCCCGTGCCTGGGCACTGCAGCACAGACAGCTGTCTGGCCCACCAGATGGGCAGTGGTACCTGGCCAGGGCTGATTCACCCTGCAGTGGCCCTGCTCTGCACAAGAGTCAGGAGAATCCTCCATCATCGCCATGGAGAACCAGCTTCACTGAGGCTGCAGAAGAGGTCAATGAGCCACCCTCCCCACCAGTACCCTGCAATCCTTGGGCCCACACCTGGGCCTCGTCTGGCAGAGCACCGTGGAGCTCTCTCCTTGGCTGGGGTTACCCTTCGGAGCCTGGGCTGGATCTTCTTCAGCTGTGCATCTCCGGGACCCAACACCACCCTGGCAGAGTGAATGGGCTCTGTGCATGCTTGGATCCACAGAGGAAGGAGGGCCCTGGTGTGCTAACTGCAGCCTCCTCCGCAGGGATGCTTTCATAATAGGGAATGTTCTTGGAGAGAGTGTGGTGCTGTGATCCACAATAGCCACCCCAAATCCAGCCAAGCGTTGGAGGGTGGAATAACAAAAAGTTGGGCAGGTCTCCCTGTCACCCTATAATTATATTAGAAAGTTAACGGAATACAATTCTCTATCGGGGAGATCTTTAGAAGCTCACGGCTGCCAAACACATCTTGCAATGGAACAGGGGTGCTGACTTCAATTTTGAAGAACCCAAGTCCTTTGCCAAAATCATCAAAATGAAGCACAGCATGCCAATTCATTTCACGAAATGAAGCTGCCGTTGGAAAGGGATGAAATTCTTATTTCTTACCAGGCAGCCAGTGACCATGTTAATGCTTTCATATGAAATTCACAGGTACATCCCAATAGTCTTTTCTTCCTAGCCCCAGGAGAAAACACTGGCACCTTTATCCTCTGAACATATTGAATCTGCTTTGCAAACAGATGAGATGGAAACAGGGTTTGGCCCCTGTCATTGTAGCTAAGCCTGAGGAGGGCTGTGGGGTCCTGGATAAGGTGGCTCAACACTGTGATGATGCAGGTTCAAATCCTGGCTGGGCTGCTGGGCGCACCCCCTGAGCCCTCTGTGTTCAGGTGTGAAGGGTCATGATAGCTCTTTCCCCACTGGCTGGTCTTAGGGATCCGATGAGCACACAGGTACCTTCTCCCCAGGGTGCCCACGAGGCCTTGCATGCCCAGCAAATGTGAGCCACCCAAACGTGGTCCATGTTCTTCCTGACTGACTGCGTGAAGCTGGCACTGGCTCCAGGGCTGCTCTTCACCTGGTTGTGGTGATAAAGGAAACCAAAGCCAAGTAAGGTTGCTCAGCATCCAAGGTGGCAAATTAGCAGAAGATAAACGGGCTTGATGAAGAGTGGGGCAGGCTGGAGAAACAGCGATGCAGCTCGTGCCCAGTGAGGGCACTGCAGATATGAGAGTCTGGAGGAGTAAAAATGCCCAATAAAGTTGTCTGCAGAGGCTTTAGGGAGAAAGTGGGGGTTGCGGTGGGCAGAAGTTCAGAAAAGACAAGAGTGCATATTTGCATTTCAGGAAGGAGATGAAAGCACAAAAGAATAAAACGTGGGAATGTACATGGCATGGTGGCAAGTTTTTGTTCTGAGGGGAGGTGCTGGTGGGAAAATATTATGTGGTAAGTGTGGGTGTTGGGACCTCAGGTATGGTCTAGGCAGGTGATGCTGCTTCCTAGGGGTGAGGAGGGTCTGCTGAAGCCTGGCCAACTAAGTAGGACTTGACGAAGGCTATGCTTTAGGAAGATGCGTCCCCAGCGGAGAGCAAAGAGAAAATACCAAGAGCAGCATCTGGAGTGAGCACAAGGCCAAAGGAGAGACACATCTGCAAGTGGCCAGCCATGAGGTGATGAGTATATCAGAAAGATGGGACAGGAGCGAAAGGAAAAGAAAACGTGGTAAGATAAAACTACACTACAAGCTTTTCATTAGCTTTGGCTGCGTAACCACCCCCCTCCAAAATTCATAAATCTGTGGGTCAGCAATTTCGACGGAGCTCAGCTGCATGGTTCTTCTGCAAGTCTTGCCTGGGGTCACCTGGGAAGGTGTCAGTCACATGGTTTCTCCAGGGCATGCATCTACTAGGTCTTAGGCTATTTGTGTGTGTGTTGGGGGCAGCGGGGGCGGGGCGGGGGGGGTGGGTGCTGGTGCTCCTCTCCACCAGGTTCCTTCTCATCCCAGTCTCAGGCTCCAACCACAGTGAAAGAGGGCCACCCCGAAGCAAGGGCGCGTCCAGGCCTCAGCTCACAGTATGTTTGCTAACATCTCGTCAGCCAAAGAAAGTCCATGGCCAAGCCCATCCCTGAGAAGAGGAGGAGTCAATTTCATGCTCAATGGGCGTGCACAGACATGGGATGAATTCTTGTAACCATAACCATCTCTTCAAGCAATCGACATGAGGACTGAACTCAAGGGAGACACTGATGACTCCCATGGTTTTGAGCTTGGGTTATTAGAACAGGAAAGTTTGGTAGAAAAGCCACAAACACAGATCAAACTGGGCCCAGCTGAACGTTGAAGGGGGAGAGTTATGTCTGGGATTCTCCTCTTTCAAGTCCAGCTGGATCCAGGTGCTAAACCACTCTCTCTCCTCTCAAGGGTAGCTCAAGCACTCTCTCTTTTCTTCACTCATCTCGTCTTACTTCACTACCACTAGTGTTCCTATCTACCTGGACTCCCACAGCTCTGGGCTCAGCAGCTCCAGGGGGAAGAAAGCTTCCCTCTGAAAAGTTTTCACAGCAGCAGAGCTGAAGGTTTCGGACCATCCTGACTTAGCACAGCCTGGTAGTTAAGAGCAGCAGATCTGGGGGCTGACCCATTGGTATCAAATCCTGGCTCTACCATCTTCCAGCTGCATAAACCTGGCTAAGCCCTGTGCCTCGGCTTCTTGATCTGTAAAATGGGGATGCTGATGGCATGAGGTACCACACAGGGTGGTCGTGCGGATTCACTCAGTTAACCTGAATACAGTGGAGGACCAGGCCTGGCATGTGGCAGGTGCTCCATCGGCGGCTGCTGTTGCTTAGTGTCATTCCATCAACAACTCGGCTCATTGCCCATCTCTACAGACAGCTAGGCCAGGTGGATGAAGCACAGTGATTGGCTGGTTCTGGTCACATGACTGTTCCAGGAGCATCCAACCACATGGGGCGAGTCAGCTGAGTAAAACCCAGTCCTGTCAGCAGAAGCGGTGCAGCAGAACAGGGGTAGGAGAGGAAGGGCAAAAAAACCAGTCCCAGCCAGGAAACCTACCATGAACAGAACTAGGTCTCAGGCTCCACCCACAGTAAAAGAGGGCCAACCTGCTGCACAGGCGCGTCCAGGCCTCCGCTCAAGTTTAACAGGACTTGGGTGGGGCCACAAGAGAGAAAACAGCGACCTCACCCTTCCTGGCACCTGAATGTACTAAATGAAGCCACTCTGATTGCTGGCAGTGTGTGCCAGAAAGATCTGTGCAGTTAAAATGGACCAATTATTTTCATAAGAATTACCTTATGAATCAAAGAAATGCAGTCTGGGCAGACACGTACAAACATCTTGAGCAATGTTTGCAGGAATTCATGCCAGGATCCCTCCGTGGCCAGAGCTCTGATAACTTCTGGCTTCTTCCGGGCCCTACAGAACGGTGCCTCCATTAATCTGCACTTTGCAGAAAATGTGGCAAGCAGAGAATTTCAGCAACTTGAATAATACGTGAGAGCAATGGGCCCAGAGCAAAGCGGGATTCTAAGGTCTCAGTTCTCAATAGCAACAGGGCCCATTTTGCTGAAAAATGAAGCTGCAGACCTTTTGCACGGGATCAGCTAGCTGAACCTTGAGAGTGGGAGGGACAGAGAAACAAAATCACCATGGATGAGACATACAAAGTCATCGATATGTATGGAAAAGTCATCGATATGTATGGAACTGAAAAACATATGCTATGGGGGAATATTTTATAAGTAAAAATTTATGAGCATTTTACTGTATTTGAAAACCATTTGCTGAGGCAGTTTGGTTCCTGGAAAGATGTTCTCTTATATACATATAAATGCACAAACAGAATGAGAGACAAACTACGATTCTTTTGAATTGTTATTGCATTTTTAACCCCCTATTTGTATCCACACCGTGTGTGCTTGCAGCCAGCACATTTTAGCTCAAACCTGTGCTCTAGAAAGGAGCCTGCACTCTGTGAAATATCATTTTTTGCTTCCTCAAAGCTTGCACACCCTCTAAAGAAATGTTTACTGTATGTATCCGGAAGAAATGGCTGAAAGAACATGATGGTAAATTCAACTATATGGTTGCACAGATGACATAAGGGATTTAGAGATGCATTCCCCTTTAGACTTGATGACAGAAATAAAGCCTGGGCTGTAATAGCAACGGCACAATCATGCCCTACGCTGAGATTTTATCTGCAATGGCCCTTCATGGCCTTCCAGGCATTTTCTCAGACAAGTGCAGACCAGGGGTTCCCAGCTGCAACTCTGTTCCCCAACGTGTGGGACCAGAAAATTCTGTTGTTGGGGGGTTGTCCTGGGTGTTGCAGGACGTTTAGCAGCGTCCCTGGCCTCCGTCCCTCAATTCCAAAAGCATCTCCCTCCCCAACGCCCCAGCTGTGGCAATAATATGGCTCCAGACCCTACCACATGTTCCCTGGAGGGTGAAACTGCAGTTGAGAACAAGGTGTGTAGAGAAAAGGAAAGAGGATTTGTCACTGGGAGACTTGAGTTCTAGACCAAGGATGGTCACTGCCTAGAGTGACAGCTTCGGCAAAGTTCTTAACCGGGTACGCTTCAGTCCATAGAACAGAAATGAAGCTGACTGAGAACGCCTCTCATGGATGTCATCTGAGAACCAAGCAGAATCATCAACGTGGACACACTTTATAAACAGTAGCATCCGAGTTGTATAATCTTGGTTGCACAAATCCATGTGTGGGCAATGCATGTAGGAGCAGCCCTAATGCACAGCCAACAAACTGCAATTCGAAGACGGTGCATGAACTTCTTGACTTCAAACAACCAGCAGGTGTGGAAACTGGATCACAATTCTAGTCTCATGACCTCTTTTGGTGGAATGATAATGCAACATCAGGCCACAGGCCTCGGCCGTTCCAACGCCTTACCAGGGCACAACCCGGATGCCCACACAGTGCTCTCGGGGAGATGCTCACCTGCCCTGGCTCAGCCCCGCCCTCCCCACACCTCCACACCTCCTTCCCCTGTGTCAGCCTAGCAGGCAGCCAGCCACCAGGCCCCGGTCAGGAAGGGGATTCGCTGCCACTGGGAAGGGAGGGGCCTGGCTCCTGCAGGGTCCAGTTCTGCCTGGGTTCCTCAGGGAACATGTCTCATCGGGCACTTTGATAAAACCTGGACGAAGAGGGAAAGGAGGCTTCCCAGAGATGGCGTGGCAGGGACTGTGTATCCACCACCCACCTTGGAACAACGGGAAACCCAAACAAAATAGACAATGGTGCTGAGGCAGTGGCACAGGGCAGTGGCCCAAGCAGAGGACACAGCCAGGGGGCGCCACAGCTGCCCCGGCTTCCGCTTGGGGAGTTTCCAGGCTACCACGAGAGGGGGAGCCTGGGGTCCTCCTGGGGTGGAAGAGATGGATTGGGAGTCTGTTGGGGGAAAAATAGGGCCCATGATGAGAATAAAAAGCAATCAATAAAATATATCAGGATGACAGAATTAGCCAAGAACATTAAAAAGTTACCATTCCTATATTCCGTATTTGTTGAAGAATGCAGAAGAAAACATCGACAGATCAAGACACAAAAGATGTCCCGAATCAGACTTCTATAGATGAAAAACTATAAGGTCTGAAATGAAAAATACACAGAATGTGATTCGTAGCAGATGAGACACTGCGGAAGAAAAAGAAAATGAACTCGAAGATAAAGTATCTAAAATGAAACAGCCGGAGAAAACATAATTATCAAAAACAGAAATGGCCAGAATCAGTGAGCTATGGGGCGACCCTGAGTGGCCTGTTACACAGTCATTAGGGTTCCCAAAGGAGGTGGGGGCAGAGCGACAAAAGCCATGGAATCATGACCACGATTTTCCCAGTCTCATGAGAACTACAGATCCAAAGATCCAAGAAGCTCAGCAAACCCCAAAGAACCAAATAAAACATGAAGAAAACTAGACCAAGCCCACTTAGAATCAAGTTGCTTAAAACCAGTGATCAGCTTTTTTATGGCTGCATAGTATTCCATGGTGTATATGTGCCACATTTTCTTAATCCAGTCTATCATTGTTGGACATTTGGGTTGGTTCCAAGTCTTTGCTATTGTGAATAGTGCCACAATAAACATACGTGTGCATGTGTCTTTATAGCAGCAAACTGTCGCAAGGACAAAAAACCAAACACCGCATGTTCTCACTCATAGGTGGGAATTGAACAATGAGAACACATGGACACAGGAAGGGGAATATCACACACCAGGGCCTGTTGTGGGGTGGGGGAAGTGGGGAGGGATAGCATTAGGAGATATACCTAATGTTAAGTGACGAGTTAATGGGTGCAGCACACCAACATGGCACATGTATACATATGTAACAAACCTGCATGTTGTGCACATGTACCCTAGAACTTAAAGTACTTAAAAAAAAAAAACACCCTTGCATAAAACAAAAAACAAAAAACCAGTGATCAAGAGAAAATCTTAAACGCAGCCAGGAGAGAACACACATTGCGTACGGAGGAACAAAGATAAGAGCCACAACAGATTTCCTCTCAGAAATGATGCAAGCCAGAAGACCACGTGGCCATATTTTTAAAGCACTGAAAGAAAACCTACAAACACACACCCCTTCAGCCTAAAATTCAAGATCCAGCCAAAAAAAAAAAATTTTTTTCAAAAATGGCAAAAGAAAGAGTTTCTCTGACATAGAAAAGCTGTTAGAATCGCTCGCAGGCAAACCTGCATGGCCAGGATGTTTAAGACGCCCCTAGGCAGAGGGTGATACAGCCAGACAGAAGCAGGTGCCCACACGAACGAATGGCCAGCACCAGAAACGCTAACTACAAAAGGGTGATTTTCAGCTTTCATCTCTAGAAAATGGTGAATGAAACATAGTTTGTAGCTCTTCTGCGTTTTTCACGTCACCATGATCTCTTGCTGTTATGTCTGCTACACGCTGGGCTTCGACTCCTTGGTAGACCTGTAGAACCACAACACATATTCCCCCAGATCAAGACATGGTGCCCAACACACATCAGGCACTCATAAATGCCCTAGAGGTTAATCTACACATGGAGGGCACGTTCACACCACGGTGGACAATAGTAACATGCACAGATGTGCTACACTGGACACACATGTGTTCTCTGTTGGAAGACAAGCAGAGTTGGCCCTGACTGGTTAAACATCTGAACTAGATCCATTTTATGTCCAAACTTACGTCACGCTCAGCAGAAACCTCATCGCTCCACAAGTAAACCACTGTCCCCTAGCCAGGTGCTACTTCGGAGCCAGTTATGAGGATACACACCCATTGCTGCTAGAGACGGGCCTCCTGGTGCTGCCCAGGACTCCTGATCATGTCTGTTCTGGCAGAGATGACAGCTCCTAGCGCCTCCTCTTCCTGCCTTCTCACTCTGCTGCACACTCCACGCTCACGGGCCAGCAGGGCAGGTGGCATCTGGAACCCCTTGGGGGAGTCTTGTCTTTGTTGTGTGGGGTGGCGTTTTCACAGTTCCCAATTTAGAGGCATATTTTTGGACTCTGAGCAGCTCCGATCCCTGCCAGTAGACTGAAGGGAATGTCAGTCCTCACGCGATTAGACAGCTTCAGACTCCCATCTTACGAAGTTATATTTACATCTCATAAACTATGTTGGTGTCTTACTTTCCACAACAAAAGCTCTATGTCTGTGTGTAAGACGGAGAGAGGGAGGGATGATTTCTCAGCTCATGAAACCTTCTACAGAATGAGAAGGTTCTGCTTGAGAACACTACCTTTTAAAGCATTCACCCAGCAACGGGATCATGAGCTGTTCCAAGAGGAGGTCATTCTCCCTCGGGGAAAGACACATGAGCTGTTCCAAGAGGAGGTCATTCTCCCTCAGGGGAAAGACACATGAGCTGTTCCAAGAGGAGGTCATTCTCCCTTGGGGAAAGAAACATGAGCTGTTCCAAGAGGAGGTCATTCTCCCTCGGGGAAAGACACACCATCTCTTTTATGAGCAATGGGCTGGAAGGAGAGAAAGCTGCCCCAGGAATGGGCTCCTGTGGGAGGACCACGGCTCTGATAAGCAGGTTCACTGTGTGTCAACCGCAGGATGCAGAGGCGCCAGCTGGGCGCAGACTGAGCTCAAGGAAGGCGGGATGGCACAGCCACACCAGCGTACGGACATCTCTCTCCTAAATCTCACCCCAAATGTCTAAGATTTTACAAGGCCAGGCGGGGTTCAGTTTGGCTGAACTTGAAATCTCATTGTTAGCTTAGAACCTTCTTCCCAATTGAAGGGCGTGGAATATGCCTATGGTCCAAACGTGGCCCCGCGCCCTCAGTCACGCCGAGCCTGGTGAGGCCAGGAGGACATCAGTTCTTGCAGTGTGGCCCATAGGACTTCCTGCAACCGTGGGGATGGTGCATGCCCACCCAGCCCAGGAGGGTAGCCGCCGGCCACGTGGGTACTGGGCGCTTGAAATGTAGGTGATATGACTGAAAGTAACTGTTTCCCTGTGTTTAATTTTAGTTATGGAAATCTGAACAGCTACGTGTGGCTAGGCCAGGACGGGGCAGCACGGGTCCAGGCATGCTCACAGGAGGGGCTCCCGCTGAGCTGCGAGGTGCGGTCTTCATACTTCCTCGGCCCCCACGCCTGTGCACTCCTGACCTATGTGGACCTTCTTCCACGCTCCGCAGAAAGCACAGCCCTCATCTCTTCTGTCTTCCAGTCCTGGCCTGGATTGGCATGCATCCCTGCAGCTACCCATCATGAGACTTCATTTCTGTTGGTTCCTCTGCTCCCTGTACACGGGCACAGGTCTGCCATCTTGATAATACCTGCCTTTGGCCCAGCTATGTTCCTGACCATCATCGTAATTCCTCACTCGTTTCCACGCCTAACCCCATGGGGCCCGGCCCATGTCTCCACCATCGTAATGAAATCTGGCTGGAGCTTCTCGCTGCCCCCTTGCACTGCATTTGCCCATTGGCCATAGGATCCCTCCTGCCCCGGACTGTGGTGCAAGGAGCTGGCCCTCCAGGCACACTGCGTGGCTTCCCTGCCCACAGGATTCCGCTGGCAGGCAGAGGCGTGGGGAGGCAGGGACCAGGCATCTCTCCCCATCTCTTGGCCTCAGGCTGCATCCCCTGCAGTGTCCACACGTCCTCCCTGGCCCCTGCAGGCAGCCCCGGCCCCTGGCTCTTTCCCTTGAGCTGACAGAAGCCCCTGTCTGCCTTTGTCAC